>NC_140990.1:149763790-151033351 GCF_052327205.1 Somniosus microcephalus | reverse complement strand
AAGAGTATATATAAATAATGCGAATGTATATTTATACACTCAGGGATATACATGTTTATACACTGTATCAATAGAACTGCGTTTATGTGTTCAACCATAAATGTATTTTGATG
The DNA here is from genome assembly GCF_052327205.1 of Somniosus microcephalus. Lineage (NCBI taxonomy): Eukaryota > Metazoa > Chordata > Chondrichthyes > Squaliformes > Somniosidae > Somniosus > Somniosus microcephalus. The sequence goes on along the minus strand of NC_140990.1, from coordinate 151,033,238 downwards.
CTTTAGCAACATAAGATGTACCTTATCATGCCAATAAAGCGATTTGAATTGAATTGAGACAGACAGAGAGAGAGACAGAGTGAGAGAGAGACAGAGTGAGAGAGAGAGACAGAGAGAGAGAGAGAGAGAGTGTGTGTGTGTGAGAGTGAGACAGAGAGAGAGACAGAGTGAGAGAGAGACAGAGAGAGAGAGACACACAGGGACAGTGAGACAGACAGAGAGAGAGAGAGAGACAGGCAGAGTGAGAGAGAGAGACACGGGGCAGTGAGACAGACAGACAGACTGAGAGAGTGAGAGAGACAGACATAGTGAGAGTGAGAGAGAGAGACAGAGTGAGTGAGAGAGAGAGACAGAGTGAGTGAGAGAGAGAGACAGAGTGAGTGAGAGAGAGAGACAGAGTGAGTGAGAGAGAGAGACAGAGTGAGAGAGAGAGAGACAGACAGAGTGAGTGAGAGTGAGAGAGACAGACAGAGTGAGAGAGAGAGACACGGGGCAGTGAGACAGACAGACTGAGAGAGCGAGAGAGACAGACAGAGTGAGAGAGAGAGACACGGGGCAGTGAGACAGACAGACAGACTGAGAGAGTGAGAGAGACAGACAGAGTGAGTGAGAGAGAGAGACAGAGTGAGTGAGAGAGAGAGAGAGACAGATAGAGTGAGTGAGAGAGAGAGACAGAGTGAGTGAGAGAGAGAGACAGAGTGAGTGAGAGAGAGAGAGACAGATAGAGTGAGTGAGAGAGAGAGACAGACAGAGTGAGAGAGAGTGAGAGACAGGGACAGTGAGACAGACAGAAAGAGAGAGAGAGTGAAACAGAGACAGACTGAGAGAGACAGAGTGAGAGAGAGAGACAGAGAGTGTGAGAGAGACTGGCCGAGAGAGAGAGGGAGAGAGACAGGCAGAGTGAGAGAAAGAGACACGGGGCAGTGAGACAGACAGAGAGAGAGTGAGAGAGAGACAGACAGAGAGAGTGAGAGAGACTGGCCGAGAGAGAGAGATAGGCAGAGTGAGAGAGAGAGACACGGGGCAGTGAGACAGACAGACATACAGAGAGAGAGAGAGAGAGACAGACAGAGAGAGTGAGAGACAGAGAGAGTGAGAGACAGAGAGAGTGAGAGACAGACAGAGTGTGAGAGAGAAAGACAGACTGTGAGAGATAGACAGACAGGGTGAGAGAGAGCGAGACAGAGTGAGAGAGCGAGAGAGAGATAGAGTGAGAGAGAGAGATAAAAAGAAAATTCTACAACATCCAAATCCCAATCAAAATCTGGCTCAAAATATTTGACAGCATAATCCTGCCCATTGCACTGTACGGTAGTGAAGTATGGGGCTCGCTAAATCACCAAAGCTACACTAAATGGGAAAAACACACAATAGAAGCCCTACATGCAGAATTCTGCCGAAGCATCCTTCGCACCCAAAGAAAAACGCCAACAAATGCATGCAGAGCCGAACTAGGCAGATACCCACTGATAATAAACATCCAAAAACGAGCACTAAACTTCCTAAATCACCTCAAATCTAGCTCCCCAGACACCCTTCATTTCAAAGCCTTTCAGACCCAAGAGCTAAACCCAGAAAAGAGTCCCCTGAGTCAGCTGCTACTGAAACTAAGTACTCAGCCGGACCCTGACCAGCCCCAGACCAACACAGCCGTCCAAACACCAATCCGAGTGAACCAAATCATTAAACAATGCAAAGAAACCTACCTGGAACATTGGAACAAAGTAACCGAAAGCCAAAGCAGATTAGAATGTTACCGGGCTCTAAAAAGAGATTATAAACTGGCAGACTACCTCACGACCATCAGAGACACAAAACAGAGACAGACCCTCACCAGGTACAGACTAAGCGACCACCAACTGGAAATTGAAAAAGGCAGATACAAGAAATCCTGGCAGCCTAGAGAGAATAGAATATGCGATCAATGTCTGGCCGGCGAGGTTGAAACAGAAATGCATTTCCTCCTAAAATGCGAAAAATTCAACACATCAAGAAACATATTATTCAACAAGCTAAGCCAAACAACCCCAGATTTCAAGGAATTGGATGACCTGTCAAAATTGAGATTAGTCCTGGGAGAAGGAGACAGACCATACCTTGGGGCCAAATATGTAACAACATGTCACAACCTGAGGACTGTTTAAAAGTAAGACTGTTCAAAATTAATATTGTTAAAAGTAATATTGTATGTACCCAACAAATGTCAAATCGATTGACACCTACAGAATGTTGGAAAACTGTACCTTTTTGCTATGTAAGCTTTGGCAATATGGTTCTCTGTAAACTTTCATGCCAATAAAGCATTTGAATTGAAAAATTGAATTGAGAGGCAGAGTGAGAGAGCGAGAGAGAGATCAAGTGAGAGAGAGAGAGGCAGAGAGAGAGAGAGAGACAGCGTGAGAGAGAGAGAGACAGAATGAGAGAGAGAGAGAGACAGACAGAGTGAGAGAGAGAGAGAGAGAGAGAGAAAGAAACCTACCTGGAACATTGGAACAAAATAACCGAAAGCCAAAGCAGATTAGAATGTTACCGGGCCCTAAAAAGAGAATATAAACTGGCAGACTACCTCACGACCATCAGAGACACAAAACAGAGACAGACCCTCACCAGGTACAGACTAAGCGACCACCAACTGGAAATTGAAAAAGGCAGATACAAGAAATCCTGGCAGCCTAGAGAGAATAGAATATGCGATCAATGTTCCGCCGGCGAGGTTGAAACAGAAATGCATTTCCTCCTAAAATGCGAAAAATTCAACACATCAAGAAACATATTATTCAACAAGCTAAGCCAAACAACCCCAGATTTCAAGGAATTGGATGACCTGTCAAAATTGAGATTAGCCCGGGGAGAAGGAGACAGACCATACTTTGGGGCCAAATATGTAACAACATGTCACAACCTGAGGACTGTTTAAAATTAAGACTGTTTAAAATTAATATTGAACGTACCAAATGAAGTACAAAGACTGTTTAAAATTAATATTGTTTAAAAGTAATATTGTATGTACCCAACAAATGTCAAATCGATTGACGCCTACAGAATGTTTGAAAATGTACCTTTTTGCTATGTAAGCTTTGGCAATATGGTTCTCTGTAAACTTTCATGCCAATAAAGCATCTGAATTTGAATTGAATTGAATTGAATTGAGAAAGTGAGAGAGACAGACAGAGTGGGAGAGCGAGTGAGAGAGAGACAGAGTGAGAGAGAGAGAGACAGAGTGAGAGAGAGACAGAGTGAGCGAGAGAGAGTGTGAGAGACAGAGTGAGAGAGAGTGAGACACAGACAGAGTGAGAGAGAGTGAGACACAGACAGAGTGAGAGAGAGTGACAGAGTGTGAGAGACAGACAGAGAGAGAGAAAGTGAGAGAGACAGAGTGGGAGAGAGAGTGGGAGAGAGACAGACAGAGAGAGAGAGAGAGAGAGAGTGAGAGAGACAGACAGAGTGAGAGAGAGTGAGAGAGAGACAGAGTGAGAGAGAGAGACAGAGTGAGAGAGAGAGACAGAGTGAGAGAGAGAGACAGAGTGAGCGAGAGAGAGAGTGTGAGAGAGATAGTGAGAGAGAATAACTCCCTCAGTCAACTAGTCCTGGGACTCAGTGAAGCAACCACTAACACTACTAACAATAACCAGCCCCAGGACAGTGACATCGTAGCAGAGAGAATTCGACCCAACACAATTGTCACTAAACAAAAGGAAAAATACCTGTCATATTGGGCAGAAACAACAAAAACCCAAAGCAAACTCAATTGCTACTTGGCCCTAAACAGACAATACAACATGGCTGAGTACCTGACCATGGTAAAGGATAACAAACTGAGAAAAACCTTGACAAGGTACAGACTTAGCGAACATAGCCTAGCGATCGAAAAAGGCAGACACAGGCAGACCAGGCTGCCAAGAGAGGACAGGATATGCTCTCACTGCAGTCAGGGAGTAGTGGAGACAGAGATGCACTTCCTCACAGCCTGTGGAAAATATCAGGGCATCAGGGAGAATTTCTACCAAAAATTCTCACAAATATGCCCTAAATTCAGAAATCTGAATGACGACCAAAAACTCCCATACCTACTGGGGGAGGAGAGAAGCTGTGTAGCACTGGCGGCACACTATGTTACAGCTTGCCATGAACAGAGGGACAACCAGTAAACCTAAGAAAAGAGTATATATAAATAATGCGAATGTATATTTATACACTCAAGGATATACCTGTTTATACACTGTATGAATAGAACTGCGTTTATGTGTTCAACCATAAATGTATTTTGATGCTTTGGCAACATAAGATGTACCTTATCATGCCAATAAAGTGATTTGAATTGAATTGAATTGAGTGAGACAGAGACAGAGAGAGAGAGTGAGAGACAGACAGAGTGAGAGAGACAGAGTGTGAGTGACAGACAGACAGAGTGAGAGACACACAGAGTGAGTGAGAGAGAGAGACAGAGTGAGAGAGAGAGAGAGACAGAGTGAGAGAGAGAGACAGACAGAGTGAGCAAGAGAGAGAGTGAGAGACAGGCCGAGAGGGAGAGAGTGAGAGAGGCAGGCAGAGTGAGAGAGAGAGACACGGGGCAGTGAGACAGACAGACAGACAGAGAGAGAGTGAGAGAGACAGACAGAGAGAGAGACATACAGAGAGAGAGACACACACAGGGACAGTGAGACAGACAGACAGAGAGAGAGAGAGAGTGAGCACCGTAGACTATATGATTACAGATCTGGACCCATCCTCTTTCAGAGCATTCACAGTCAAACCACTAACACCACTGTCAGATCACAGCCAAATTACTGCGTATCTTAAAAGGACAGAAACAACCAACACAGAAACACAGCCCAGTAAGCTGTACAACATTAAAATTCCTACAGATGGGCCCAAAACAGTACGGAAAAATACCAGAAAGCAATTAGCAGCCAATCAACTCAATCCCTCTTGGACAACTTCCTGGAAAACACATACACTCACAATAAAGAAGGCGTAAACCAGGCAGTGAATAACCTAAATAATATTTTTGATAATTTGGCAACAATGTCGAACTTGATATCTCGCAAGAGTAAACCCAAAACACAAAACCATGAAAAATGGTTTGATTCAGACTGTCATAACATGAGGGAAAAACTCAGAAAAATATCAAACCAAAAACACAGACAACCAGAAAACAAGGAACTACGCTTTGCTTATTGTCAGGCACTAACACAATATCAAAACACACTCAGAGCCAAGAAAGAACAGTATATTAAGAATAAACTCAGCTCCATTGAGGAATCTATCGATTCTAATTGTTTCTGGGACAACTGGAATACATTACACAAAAAGCAACGCGAAGAATTGACCATTTAAAATGGAGACAGATGGGAAAACCATTTTGAAAACTTATACCAGAAAAACACTAAGCCCAGAGCAAGACCTAATATGAAAAGAATTGGAAAAGCTCGAACTGGCCATAAAAGACCAACAAAACCCATTAGACCACCCAATAACTGAAAAAGAGCTATTTGAAAAACTCAAGGACCTGCGACCAAGAAAAGCTTGCGGTGCAGATGGCATTCTAAACGAGATGATTAAACACACTGATGATAAAATGAAATTGGCTATCCTAAAACTCTTCAACTTGGCTCTGAGTGTCGATTACTTCCCTGATATCTGGAACAAAGGACTCATAACGCCCATATACAAAAGTGGAGACAAAGTTGACCCAAATAACTATCGAGGCATCTGTGTGAACAGTAACCTGGGGAAGATATTCTGTAGTATCATAAACCAAAGACTTATAAATTTCCTTGAGGAGCACGATGTCTTGAGTAAAAGCCAAATAGGATTCTTACCAAATTATAGAACATCGGACCATATTTTCACCCTACACACCCTAATTGACAAACATGTTCACCAAAACAAAAGCAACATTTTTGCCTGCTTTATAGATTTCCAGAAGGCTTTTGATTCTATTTGGCACGACGGTCTATTCTTGAAACTTATTGAAAGTGGGGTAGGGGGAAAAACATATGATGTAATTAAATCAATGTATACAAACAATAAATGTGCAGTTAAAATTGGAGACAAACAAACAAAATATTTCTCACAGGGGCATGGAGTGGCCCAGGGCTCACCTATCTCACTGACACTCTTTAATATTTACATAAATGAATTGGCAAAACTACTTGAACAATCTACAGCACCTGGCCTCGCCCTATATGACTCCAAGGTTAAATTCCTCCTCTATGCAGATGACCTGGTTCTGCTCTCACCAACTGAGGAGGGTCTACAGCAGAACCTGGATCTGCTAGAGTCATTCTGTCAGACCTGGGCCCTGACAATAAACCCCAAAAAAAACAAAGTTCTGGTAATCCAGCAAAGATCCAGACATCAGGGACCCAGAATAAACTTCACACTAGGAGCAACTAAAATCGAACAAACTACAAATTACACATACCTAGGCCTAAAAATCAGTTCTATGGGAAACTTTCATTTGGCTGTGAATGAACTGAAAGAGAAAGCAAGAAGGGCTTTCTATGCCATTAAGAAGTCAATCCAAATAGAAATTCCAATTGTTATTTGGCACAAAATTTTTAAATCAGTAATTGAACCAATTGCACTCTATGGCAGTGAGGTGTGGGGTCCGCTAACACAACAAGAATTCGCAAAATGGGACAAACACCCAATTGAAATCCTGCATGCAGAATTCTGCAAAAGTATCCTCCGGACTCAGAGGAAAACCACAAACAATGCATGCAGGGAAGAACTAGGCCAATATCCACTACTAATTAATATCCAAAAACAAACCATCAAATTTTGGAAACACCTAAAAATGAGCAACCCCCACTGCTATCATTACGATGCCTTGAAATGCCAAGAGATGATCATAGAGAAGAGTCCCCTCAGTCAACTAGTCCTGGGACTCAGTGAAGTAACTACCAACACTAATAATAATAACCAGCCCCAGGACAGTGACACCCTAGCACAGAGAATTCAACCCAATACAATTATCACTAAACAAAAGGAAAAATATTTGACCTTTTGGACAGAAACGACAAAAACCCAAAAGAAACTCGATTGCTATTTGGCCCTAAACAGACAATACACCATGGCTGAATACCTGACCATGGTAAAAGATAGCAAACTGAGAAAAACCTTGACAATGTACAGACTTAGTGAGCATAGCCTGGCCATCGAAAAAGGCAGACACAGGCAGACCTGGCTGCCAAGAGAGGACAGGATATGCTCTCACTGCAGTCAGGGAGTGGTGTAGACAGAGATGCACTTCCTCACAACTTACGGAAACTATCAGGACATAAGGGGGAATTTCTACCCAAAATTAATAAAAATATGCCCTGAATTCAAAAATTTGAATGACCACCAAATACTCCAATATCTATTAGGGGAACAGAGAAATTGCGTAACTTTAGCGCCAAACTATGTTACAGTTTTCCATAAGCAGAGGGACAACCATTAAATCTAAGAAAAGATTATATGCATCTTATATGTGTGTATATTTATATATACAGGGATATATCTGTCTATACACTGTATGTCTAGATCTGCGTTTACGTGTTCAATCATACATGTTTTTCTGTGCTTTGGCAACATAAGATGTCCCTTGTCATCATCATGTCAATAAAGCAATTTGAATTGAAATGAATTGAATTGAGTGAGAGACAGTTACAGAGTGAGAGACAGACAGACGGAGAGAGAGAGAGAAAGTGAGAGAAACAGTCAGAGTAAGAGAGAGAGTGAGAGAGACAGACAGTGAGAGAGAGGGTCAGAGTGAGAGAGACAGAGTGTAAGTGACAGACAGAGAGCGAGAGACAGACAGACAGAGAGAAACAGACAGAGTGTGAGAGGCAGACAGAGTGAGAGAGAGAGAGACAGAGTGTGAGAGAGAGAGACAGAGTGAGAGAGAGAGAGACAGAGAGAGAGAGACAGAGTGAGAGAGAGAGAGAGACAGAGTGTGAGAGAGAGACAGAGTGAGAGAGAGAGAGACAGAGAGAGAGAGACAGAGTGAGAGAGAGAGAGAGACAGAGTGTGAGAGAGAGACAGAGTGAGAGAGAGAGAGACAGAGAGAGAGAGACAGAGTGAGAGAGAGAGAGAGACAGAGTGTGAGAGAGAGAGACAGAGTGTGTGAGGGACAGAGAGAGAGAGAGGCTGCCAAGAGAAGACAGGATATGCTCTCACTGCAGTCAGGGAGTAGTGGAGACAGAGATGCACTTCCTCACAGCCTGTGGAAAATATCAGGGCATCAGGGAGAATTTCTACCAAAAATTCTCACAAATATGCCCTGAATTCAGAAATCTGAATGACAACCAAAAACTCCCATACCTACTGGGGGAGGAGAGAAGCTGTGTAGCACTGGCGGCACACTATGTTACAGCTTGCCATGAACAGAGGGACAACCAGTAAACTAAGAAAAGAGTATATATAAATAATGCGAATGTATATTTATACACTCAGGGATATACCTGTTTATACACTGTATGAATAGAACTGCGTTTATGTGTTCAACCATAAATGTATTTTGATGCTTTGGCAACATAAGATGTACCTTATCATGCCAATAAAGCGATTTGAATTGAATTGAATTGAGAAGGAGAGACAGACAGAGTGAGAGAGACAGAGTGTGAGAGACAGACAGAGTGTGAGACAGAGACAGAGTTTGAGAGACAGAGTGTGAGAGAGAGACAGACAGAGTGAGAGAGAGTGGGAGACAGACAGAGTGAGAGTGAGAGACAGAGTGAGAGACAGACAGATGGAGCGAGAGAGAGAAAGTGAGAGAGACTGTAAAGTCTGTGGGTTGTTTAGTTAATTAATACACAGACTCCAAGAGTAACTTAAAACAGGACTTTACTATTCGAAGGTCGGGCGAATCTGCCCAATAACTCCTGGCACAACACTTATATACTGGTGTGGTCACCGTCGGTATTACCGTATACAGAAGCCAAACAAAGTAGTGCCACACCTAAAATAGTTCTCTTAAAGGTGAACGGTTACATACAATAGTTCTCTTAAAGGTAGACGGGTACATACACTACAATCCTCCCTTTTTAGCTTACAACATACTTATTCCCCATTAAACATAACATATAATCAACTTCATGTAAAACAATTCACAGATATAGTCTCTGCGGGAAACAGTTCACAGATTCAGTCTCTGCGGGAACAGTTCACAGATTCAGTCTCTGGTCTTGACTCGGTCCGAACAACATCTCTGTGGTGTAGCCGGTTCACATTTCTAGCGTGACTCATCCAATAGTCTTTCCCTTGGCTTAACAGCTTGAACTTCCATCCTGCTGAACCAGCAGTGCTGACTTTTACAAACAGCTGGACTGCCTTGGTAATTTTTCCTACTTCCCAACTGATTTGGCCCCCTTCGTGGGGCCCACGTGCATGATCTGATAGAAGTGATAATGATTTAGATGGTTATCGTCTTCTGCTTCGTCTTTTTCTTTTCTGCTTCTTGGAGACTCTCGGGGCTCCCTTATCCGCTGCCAGCTGTAGCGCCACCATCTCCCTATGTTCCTTAGACTTTAAGTGCTTCATCCTGATTTCTGCACTTTGGGAGTTTTCATCACAAGCTGGGCAGACCAAGTCATCGTAATATTCTGTGTCACTCAACAGGTCATGGTAATATTCGGTGTCGTCCTGAGCTAGTCTAGCGAGAGGGCCTGCTACTTCTTCCGTACCCAACTGGACGTTAGCCGACTGTTGTTCCCTCCCTAGACATCTTTCCTGAAGAGACTTCTTCATGCGTTCATATTCATCCCGCTCTTCCTGGGTTTCCTGCAAATCCTTCGCTAATGACCTCGTTTGTGATTTCAATACTTCCCCTTCCCTTGGGGATTGATTGATCAGGCTATTCAATCCTTCTACTGGAGCAGCTGTTTCAACATTCTGCTGTTCACATTGACGTGATTCAGCGTACTTTTGGCATCCCTGTAAAATCTGTGTTGCAACCTCAGCTATTTCCATAACTTTTGAGAGCTCCGAACTCCTTCCCTTTGAAGATTGAAGCTCGTGTTCAGATTGTTCCCATTGTACAGTCTTGTCCTTCAGCATATGAAGGAGTTGGCTGACCGTTAACTCTTCCACGGGAACACTGTGGGTCAGCGTCTTCTCCATTTCATCCACCTTTTCCTCCAATGCTTTCACCTTCTTTTCCTCTTGTACTTTGGCTTCCAGCGCTCGGAGAAGTTGCGCCTTGATGCTCTCGAGCTCATGTTCAGAGGCCATTCTTACAGTCTCTGTGTTTCTTACAGTTCCCTTTTCTTCCACTGAACGGATTCCCAGTTGAATCTGTTCTTCAAGTTGTTGAATCTCGGTCATTGCCGCCCCATATTTGTCTTGGGTTTCCTTTAATATTTTTATGAGTTCTTGTACATCTTGTCTTTCATGTTCTGCCATGTCTTTCACCTCTAATTTCTCATCTATGGATGGAACTTCTACCGATGAGTCTGTCTTGGCCTTGAGCTCATCAAGAATTTCCTGCAGCCTTTGGACTTCTTGCTCATGTTCAACCTTCAGTTGCTCATATGCTTCCACTGAAACTAGCTTTTTGGAGGTTGCCGAGTTAACCCCTTCCAGAATTGTAGCCTGGGCCTGTTCATACTGTTCTTTCAACTTCTCACACTCTGCTTGTAAGGAGTCGTAGAGAAGAACTGGAATAAAATCCTGGCTTCCTGAAGATTCCTCTTCATTTGCTTCTTCCTGCAAATATTCTAACTCCTGAACAGCATAAGGGAGATGTGATCGGTAATTGGTCACGATGGCTCTATGGTCGCTCTCTGCTTGAGCTAGCTGCTTCTGTTGTCTTTCCAGATTCTCCCATTCGGTGTCATAGAACTTTTTCATTGTTTTCATCTCTTGTACGAGACGGTAACTCAATTGTTCTAATTGTTGTCGTAATTTGAAATAAGTTTGAGTCCGAGCTCAGTGTTCTTCCGTCATGGATATGTCCATAACTTGAACAGGCTCAGAATTTTCTGTCAAACTAGGTTGTCGTTGTTCGGTGGAGTTCTGCTCTGAAACTTTGTTCTTCTCTGGAGCATAAGCCTTTATGCATGCCTTCGTTTTTCCAACCTTCGTTGGCAAGTCCATTTGAGCCTTGTCTTTCATATTTGGGTTGGTCTTATCGTCATCCGTTTCAGAATCTGAGCTGATTGTCTGCACCGAGTCCTCACTCGTTATGGCTTTTAGATAGTGCCATTCCATGTCTATTTTCTTGATCCACTCCCGTCCTAGAAGTGGTGGTCCTCCCTCATGTAGTACGTATAAGTTCATTCTTGGGTGTTCTTTACCCCTATCTCTCACTTTGACTCTTATCTTTCCCATGGGGTATACTTTATGCCCCGTGTATGTCTGCAATACGAACTTGGTATCTCTTAAGGGTATATGTGAGAATAGCCGGTGGTAATCCCTTCGATTTATGACTGATAGAGCTGATCCAGTGTCCAACTCCATTTTCACTTGGATTCCAGCTATTTTTAGCATGACCCAGATAGTTTGTAGGTCAGCTTCCTTACTCACATTGTGAATTCTCAGACTACCCAGCTCCTGGCCATTTGGGTCTGAGTCTGAATTCTGTTCGTCTGAACTCTTCTCAGCCACCTTGTGTACCTTGTTGTACTTTTCCTGTGATGGCTTCCTTTGGTTGTTGGTCTTCTTCCCTGACCGGCATACCTTAGCTATGTGACCCAGTTTGCCACATTTCCTACATTCCTGGTTCTTAAACCAGCATTGGTTCTGGTCGTGTGTTGTCTTCCCACAACGATAGCATTTTGTTGTTGTCGAGGTAATTTGATCCACACTTAGTGCTGCTGTCTTTAGCTGCATTTCCGCAGTTCCCTTCGCTGCGGCTTCGTGCGATGCTGCAATAAGGACAGCCCTGTCAAGTGTAAGGTCGTTCTCTTCGAGTAGTCGCTTTTGCGTTCCTTCCTTTGCCAACCCGCACACGAACTTGTCTCGCAATGCCTCTGTCAGATTCCCTCCAAACTGGCAGTATTTCGCTAGTCTACGCAGTTCGACCAAGTATTCTGCGTTGCTTTCGTCTTTCCGTTGCGTTCTCGCATAGAATTTGAATCGTTCCGCCAACATCAACGGTGTGGGGTTCAAGTGAACCTTCAGAACAGCCACAATATCATCGAAAGTCTGATCCGCCGGTTTAGCTGGTGATAGTAGATGCTTCAAGAGCCCGTATGTCTTCGCGCCCATCGAGTTTAGCAAGGTTATAGCTTTGTCATCTTCTTCTATTTTATTGGCCTCACAATAGATCTCGATGCATTCCACGTACATGGCCCAGTCTTCTACCTCGGCATTAAAATCATTGATGTTACCACGCTTAGGCATCTTCCTCTCTTTCTGATAACACCCCGAATTATTTCTTTAACTTATTTTTTTTTTCTAAGATGGCGGTTTTCCCACGAAAATGGCGGTTTCCCGCGTTTATCTTCTCTCCCCGCCCACTTCAATGGCGGTTTCCCGCTTCTGTCTTCTTCCCCGCCTAATGGCGGCTTCCCGCGTTTCTTCCCTAGCGGGAGGGGTACACTTTCCCCCACAGGCGACGGCCGCTGACTTTCAGGTTCACAGCCTGCGCGTCGGCTTCAGGGCTTTCCCTTTTCTCGGCAGGGCAACCGGCGCTGGGTACACCCCGTTGACGGCGAATAGGTTCAGCCGCTGGTCTGGCTCTCGCTCAGTTCCCCTTGCTCGGGCTCGGTCTCTCTCCCGCTCTCTCGGCTCTACCAGCGCTGGGTACACCCCGTTGACGGAGAACAGTTTCAGCCGCTGGACTGGCTCTCGCTCAGTCTCCCTTGGTCGGCTCTGCCTCTCCCGCTCGCTCGGCTCCCAATCGCGCCTCCCAGCCCTCTCGCAGTCCGGTGCTCCCCTCCCCGGCTGCGGCTGAGTTTATCTCTTCCCGCGCCTACGTTCCCGGTCGCAGCACTTTGTGGCTTCGGTCGCTGCCCGGCCTTTTTCGCCGGTCGCGGTCTAGCTGTCTCACGACGCCGTTGCGTCCCCCAGCCTGTCTGTACCGCGGCTTCCTTGCTCCACGCTGCCCCAGTCTCAGCGCCTCTGGACCCGACTTCTGTCCGGCTCCTTTCCCCCTCGACCGTGGTCGAGTGCACCGCCCTTATCCTCCGGTTATTCTTTTTACTTTCCCTTACTCACAGTCACCGTGGCCCCCTTGCTTCTCATGCTGATCGGCTCACTCCTCACCGTGGCAGAAGGGACAGTCAGTGCCTGTTGCTGATGGAAGTCTTTGTCTCTAAATTCTTCCTCCTTTCTAGTTCTGCAGCCTCGAGTTTTTTCCCAGCAGAACGACGAGGGCGGTTGCCTCTTCTCGACGCTCGTTAACTGCTTCGGACGTATTGTTGCCGCAGGGTACGATCGGACTCGTCACCACTGTAAAGTCTGTGGGTTGTTTAGTTAATTAATACATAGACTCCAAGAGTAACTTAAAACAGGACTTTACTATTCGAAGGTCGGGCGAATCTGCCCAATAACTCCTGGCACAACACTTATATACTGGTGTGGTCACCGTCGGTATTACCGTATACAGAAGCCAAACAAAGTAGTGCCACACCTAAAATAGTTCTCTTAAAGGTGAACAGTTACATACAATAGTTCTCTTAAAGGTAGACGGGTACATACACTACAGAGACAGTCAGAGTAAGAGAGAGAGTGAGAGAGACAGACAGTGAGAGAGAAGGACAGAATGAGAGAGAGAGACAGCGTGTAAGCGACAGACAGAGAGCGAGAGACAGACAGACAGACAGAGAGAAACAGACAGACAGAGTGAGAGAGACAGACAGTGAGATAAACAGACAGAGTGTGAGAGAGAGAGAGACAGAGTGTGAGAGAGAGAGACTGTAGTGTATGTAACCGTTCAACCTTTAAGAGAACTATTTTAAGGGTTGCACTACTTTATCTTGGCTGCTGTATACTGTAATACCGGTGGTGACCACACCGGTATATAAGTGCTGTGTAATGATTTATTGGGCAGTTCCGCCCTGACCTTCAACCAGTAAAGACCTGTTAAAGTTTACTCTTGTGGTCTGTGTAGTAATTCTTAATATAACACACAGACTTAACAATGGCGACGAGTTCGATCTTACCCTGCGGCAGAGATACATCCAAGGCAGTATAACGGGCGTCGAGAGGAGGCATCCGCCCTCATCATTCTGCTGAGAAAAGACTCGGGTCTGCAGAGCAAAGGAAGAATTCTGACACGAAGCCTTCCATCAGCAACAGGCAGTGATCATCCCTCTATCACGGTGGTGGTAAGCCGATCAGCGACGAGCAGCAAGTCGGCCACGTTGACTGTGAGTATGGGAGAAAATAAAACAAAAAAAAACGGAGGATATAAGGGCGGAGAACTCGACCACAGCCGGGGGAAAGGAGCGGGACAGAAGTCGGGGCCAGAGGCGCTGAGACTGGGGCAGCGTAAGGCACGGGAGCCGCGGTGAATGCAAACGCAGCCGGTGCGAAAGACCGGGCTGCAAGCGGGCTGGGAGACGCAACAGCGTCGAGAGAGAGCTCGACCGCGACCGGTGAAAAAGGCCGGGCAGCTACTGAGGCTGCGAGGCGCAGTGACCGGGTCAGCGTAAGGCGCGGAAGAAATTTTTTTTAAAAACCGCGGAGAACTCAGCCGCAGCTGGGGGGGAAAGGACCGGACTGCAAGAGGGGCTGGGAGGCACGATTTGAAACCGCTGGGGGAGGGCGAACGCAGCAAATCGGCAATCGCCATTACAGCCAGTGGGGGAGAAAGGCAAACGCGGGAAGCCGCCATTTTCGGAGGCGGGGGAAGAAGACGAGCGCGGGAAACCGCCATTTTGTAAAAAAAAAAAAAAATCTTTTGTTTCTCAAGAAGATCGCGAGGATGCCTAAGCGTGGTAACATCAACGATTTCGATCCCGATGTTGAAGATTGGGCCACGTATGTAGAACGCATAGAGATATATTGTAAGGCAAATAAAATATCAGATGAAGATAAAGCACTAACCTTAATAAACTCAATGGGTGCGAAGACATACGGGCTATTGAAGCATCTTCTAGCACCAGCTAAACTGGCGGATCAGACTTTCGCTAATATTGTTGCTGTCCTGAAGAATCATTTGAACCCCACACCGCTGATGTTAGCGGAACGATTTAAATTTTATGCGAGAACGCAACTGAAAGAGGAAAGCAACGCAGAGTATTTAATTGAACTGCGCAAGCTAGCGAATTACTGTCAGTTTGGGGAAAGCCTGACAGAGGCACTGAGAGACAAATTCGTGTGTGGATTGTCGAAAGAAGGAACACAAAAGCGGTTGCTTGAAGAGAATGATCTTACACTTGATAAGGCTGTCACTATTGCAGCATTGCACGAAGCCGCAGCGAGAGGCACCGTGGAAATGCAGCTGAAGGCAGCGGTACTCAGCGTAGATCAAATGGCTTTGGGTACAACGAAATGTTATCGTTGTGGGAAGACAACACACGATAAGAACCAATGCTGGTTTAAAAACCAGGAATGTAGAAAATGTGGCAAGCTTGGTCACATAGCTAAAGTATGCCGGTCAGGGAAGAAGACCAGCAACAAAAACTCACCGCAGGAAAAGTGCAGAAAGGTACATAAGGTGGCTGAGAAGAGTTCGGATGAACAGAATTCGGATTCAGACTCCAACAGCAAGGAACTGGGTAGTCTAAGAATTCACAACGTGAGTAAGGAAGCTGACCGACAAACTATCTGGGTCACACTGCAGATAGCAGGAGTCCAAGTGAAGATGGAATTGGACACCGGATCGGTGTTGACGGTCATGAATAAGCAAGATTACAAAAAGTTATTCAAACATATTCCCCTACGGGATACGGAGATAGTATTGCAGACATACACGGGGCAAAAAGTATACCCCATCGGAAAGATAAAAGTCAAGGTGATACACAAGGGCAAAGAACACCAAGGAATGGACTTATATGTACTACCTGAGGGAGGTGCACCACTTCTGGGAGGGGAGTGGATCAGGAAAATAAATATGGACTGGCACTCCCTAAACGCAATAACGGTAGATTCCGAAAAGAAAGATGTCAAACCTGAACGATTGTCCAGAATATTGGATGAGGCTAAAGAGGTGCTCCAACAGGGACTGGGAACACTGAGAGGAATTAAGGCAAAAATCAAGATTGCAGAACATGCAAACCCAAAATTTTTCAAAGCCAGACCGGTACCGTATGCGATATGACCTGCTGTGGAAGCTGAGCTGGAAGGGCTGGAACGTTCAGGAGTACTGTCTAAGGTGGACTGGAGTGAGTGGGCCACGCCCATTGTGCCCGTCATGAAGCGTTCATCGAGTAACAAGCCAGGGGAACCGGGGAAGGTCCACATCTGTGGAGACTTCAAGATCACAGTTAATCCGGTGCTTCACACGGTGCAATATCCGCTTCCACGGATTGAGGATATCTTTGCTTCATTGTCTGGTGGGAAACGCTTCACCAAGATAGACCTGGCGCAAGCGTACTTACAGGTGGAAGTTGAGGAGGAGTCGTGCCAGTATCTCACAATCAGCACGCACAGAGGCTTGTATCGATATATTAGGCTGGTTTTTGGAGTGGCTTCGGCTCCGGCAATTTGGCAGAGGGCCATGGAACAGGTATTACAGGGAATTCCAAGCACTCAATGTTACTTGGACGTTATCCTGATTACAGGAGATGACGATGAGGAACACCTTGCAAATTTGAAACTGGTGCTCACCAGGTTGAAGGAATATGGCCTTCGAGTTAATCGCCAGAAATGTGAGTTCTTTCAGGAACGGATCTCGTACTGTGGTCATGTCATTGACCAGGAGGGGCTGCACAAGTCACCTGACAAGATCGAAGCTGTTGTGAAGGCTCCCGCTCCGGAAAATGTATCCCAGTTGAGATCGTTCCTAGGGTTGATTAACTATTACCATAAGTTTCTGCCAAATTTATCCACGGTGCTGCACCCGCTGAATGCTCTTTTGCAGAAAGAAGTACCATGGAAGTGGAGCGAGGACTGTAAGAAGGCCTTTCGCAAAAGCAAGACATTGATCACCTCAGAGGAAGTGTTGGCTCACTTCAACCCAATGCTACCTATTCGTTTAGCTTGTGACGCTTCTCCTTATGGTATTGGAGCAGTACTCTCACACAAGTTGCCAAATGGCTCGGAAAGGCCAGTCGCACTTGCGTCCAGATCATTGACCTCCGCTGAGCGCAACTATGCTCAGATAGATAGGGAGGCTCTCAGCCTGGTGTGGGGAGTAAAGACGTTTCATCATTACCTGCAGGGCCAGAAGTTTACACTGTTGACAGACCACCAGCCGTTGGTATCCATATTCAACCCTAAAAAGGGCGTTTCCATTATGACAGCGCAAAGGCTACAGAGGTGGTCCCTTTTCCTAGGGGCACACCAATATGACATAGAATACAAAGGATCAAAACAGCATGGGAATGCTGACGGTTTATCACGCCTACCGTTGCCAACGGTAGAAGAGGCGCCTACAGTGGACCCAGTGGAGATGTTCCACTCAACCATAGTGGATTGTCTACCAGTGACAAATTCTACGATCGAAAAAGAAACAAGAAATGACCCGACTCTCTCACGAGTCTACGATTTAACGGTGAAGGGATGGCCAGCACATGGCGAACCACTGTTGCCAGCATTTTCGCAAAGAAGAGAACAGCTGTCAGTGTGCCGAGGAACTTTGATGTGTGGATCCAGAGTGGTGATTCCACCCAAACTCCAGCAAAAAGTGCTAAAGGAGCTTCACGAGGGGCATCTGGGTGGAGTGAAAATGAAGAACCTAGCCAGAGCGTTCGTGTGGTGGCCAGGTATCGATGAAGACATCAAAGAAATGACCAAGAGCTGTGTAGGATGCCAGAAGGTCCAAAACGCCCCACCACAAGCTCCTCTGCATCCATGGGAGTGGCCCTCATCTCCATGGCAAAGGGTACATATCGACTTTGCTGGTCCATTTATGGACTCAATGTTCTTAATCGCGGTGGATGCACACTCCAAGTGGCCGGAGGTAATAAAGATGTCCTCCACCACCACGGAAAAAACCATCACAGTATTAAGGACCATATTTGCCAGGAATGGGCTGCCGGAACAGATCTGTTCTGATAATGGACCGCAATTTGTGTCCGAAGAATTCAGGAAGTTCTTAAAAAACAATGGGGTTAAGCACTACACGTCCGCCCCATACCATCCCGCCACCAATGGATTAGCTGAAAGGTTTGTCCAGACCTTCAAGAAGGCCATAAAGGCCATGGGTAATGAAGACATAAATCTACAACATAAGGTCGATAACTTCTTGTTGGCGTACAGGAATGCAACACATGCGGTTACGAACCAAACTCCCGCCATAATGTTTTTCAATAGATGACTAAGATGCCGGCTGGATTTGATCAAGCCAAATGTCAGAAGGGACGTAGAGAACTGGCAATTTCAAGGCATGAATGAAAGGCCAACTAGAACCTTCCAGATAGGCCAACCAGTTTTGGCCCGGGACTACCGTACCGAGAAATGGCAGCCTGGAACTATTTGCAAACGACTAGGACCGCTGATGTATACCGTGGACATTGGTGAAAGCATAATAAGGCGCCATGTTGACCAGATCATAGAGTCATCCAAAAAGGAACAACCTACTCCACAACTCTACACGCCTAATGATGAAGCAGAGATACCCATAGTATCTACCTCCGATCCGGTGATACTGGAATCAGATGAACCCGCCACTGGCATTCAAGCCGAATCGACCTTGCCAAAAGAACCTACTACACCACCGAAAACTACTACACCACCGAGGCGTTATCCGGACCGAGTCAGGAAGCCTCCAGAGAGACTGAATCTGTGAACTGTTTTTACATGAAGTTGTGTATATATGTTATGATGTTATGTTTAATGGGAATATATACTGTTAACCTAAAAAGGGAGGATTGTAGTGTATGTAACCGTTCCACCTTTAAGAGAACTATTTTACGGGTTGCACTACTTTATCTTGGCTGCTGTATACTGTAATACCGGTGGTGACCACACCGGTATATAAGTGCTGTGTAATGATTTATTGGGCAGTTCCGCCCTGACCTTCAACCAGTAAAGTCCTGTTAAAGTTTACTCTTGTGGTCTGTGTAGTAATTCTTAATGGGCCAGAAATTGGTGAACGGGGCTTGCAGCCCCGTTTCTGCACTTACCCCGCGCTGCTGCCGATCAGCTCCAGGGACGCCTGGAATTGGTGTTTCCAGAAGAAGAATCCCGGGCAGCGTATGACGTCACGCCGCCCAGGAGTGCAGCCAGCGCGAAGCCTGTAGCGCGCTGTGCAAGTGAGACACGCCCCTTGAGGTCTCAGTTTCACTGGACACGCCCCCAATGTTTCTGTCAAGCTGCTAAGCATTTTTACATGCAAAGCAGCAGTTTAAATAGGTTTTTGGAAGTTTTTTGAAGATTTTGGTAACTTTTATAAACTTTTTAAAATGTTTACATTATTTTGAGTAATCTGAAGTAGTTTTAAACAGAATTAAAGCAATTTAAAGACTTTTAAAAGCCCTAAAAGAATTTTTTTAATTCCATTTATTTATTTAGCAATGTCGTCGTCATACGTGTCTTCACACTGTTCCCTTTGGGGAACTGTATGAAGTGGTGGAAGGATTTATGGCCATGATTAACGCTCATTCCGTGACCGTAACCATCTTTGAACCAGGCATTAGGGCGGTTAGTCCTATGGCGGGAGGGTTTTATGGGCTCCCACAAGCTATACAAGGAGGGGGGGCCACCCACACCCACGGACGCAAATATCCCACTGGATGTCAACCCAGAATTTAGAGCCGGAGCTCCGACTCCACTTGCCGGGACTGTCTGGAGCGGGGTTCGAAACCCTACCCTGATCTGGCCCAGCGGCGGGGATCCTACCGCTATGACAAAGGCCCAATCCGATTAGCAACGTGAAATGGCAGCATAGGGCTCCAGTCACGGGGAGGGAAAAGGCACAGGAAACATATGGGTGTCACCTTTTGTGCGGAGTGGGCCTTTTGCGTAGCAGTAAGCATCCCCGCCGCTGGGCCAGAAGGAGTAGGGTTTTGAACCCCACTCCAGACAGTCCCGGCAAGTGGAGTCGGAGTTCCAACTTTAAATTCTGGGTGGACATCCAGCGGGATACTTGCGTCCGTGGGTGTTGGTGGCCCCCCCCCTCAGATGGGTTGTGGGAGCCCGTAAAACCCTCCCGCCATAGGACTAACCACCCTAATGGCTGGTTCAAAGATGGTTACGGTCACAGAATGAGCGTTAATCACGGCCATAAATCCTTCCACCACTTCATACAGTTCCCCAAAGGGAACAGTGTGAGGATATGTACGATGATGACCTCTTGTGCAATGCACCTCCTTGGACCCTCAGTTGCAGATGCGAGGGGGCAAGTCGTGCAATTGTTAAATTTTTCATTTTATTGACATGTAAAATGTTGGCCCAGTAATTCCCTTCCAACTGCGCGAGTACGGTCGGGGTACTTACGCATCTGGCCGGATGAAATGCCGGTTTTCAGCATGCACAGTGCTTTTGGGGAAAACCGGCATTTCCTGTCCTCTGAACAAAGGGGTTCAGAGGCAGAACGCGTGCGACTGCACAGGCAGCGCGTGCGCAGTATAATTCGCCACTTTCACTACTGCTTTCAGTGAGGTCAAGTCCTTACAACTTACACATGAAAAAAACATGGGTACAGTTGCTCCAGAGGCTGCGGAGGAAGATATTTCTTATCGTGGAGCTTCTGAAAGTATGTATGTCTGTATATATTCCTTTGCGTGTTATGTATATATTCCTTTACTTATATGTATGAATGTATTATTTAATTATGACTTTCAGAGAAAGTAACTTATTGGAAAATCATAATTAAAAACATACATTCATACACATTAGTAAAGGAATATAAAACATACATACATATACGTATAGGAATATATGTGGACATACATACATAACTCATTCTCACATTCCATTCACACAGCCACAATTGCTCCTTCTACCTACCGTTCTGAAAACCCTTTAAAAAAAAAAAAAATTTTAACTTTAAAACTTACTTAAAATTTCTTAAAATAACTTCCCTCCCTTTCCCAAACAAAAATATTGCATTTCAGAAGCTCCACGATAAAATGTTTCTTCCTCCGCAGCCAATGAACCACTTTACACTTGCTTTTTTCAAGTGTAACTTCTGAGGACTTACCCTCACGGATTTCATGAATGAAATCTACGAAGTTCACTGCGCAAGCGCTGCCTGTGCAGTCGCACGCGCTCGAGGTCTGGAAATGCCGGCGTTCCCCGCATGCGCTGTTCATGCTGAACGCCGGCATTTCCAACGGCCAGATGCGTGAGTACCCCGAGCGCACTCACGCCTTTGGCCGCGAATTTCTGGCCCAATATAACACACAGACTTAACAGAGACAGAAAGAGAGAGAGACAGAGTGAGAGAGAGAGAGACAGAGTGAGAGAGTGACAGAGTGAGAGAGAGAGAGAGTGAGAGAGAGAGAGACAGAGTGAGAGAGAGAGACAGAGTGAGAGAGAGAGAGACAGAAAGAGAGAGAGACAGAGTGAGAGAGAGAGAGACAGAGTGAGAGAGAGAGAGACAGCGTGAGAGAGTGACAGAGTGAGGGAGAGAGACAGAGTGTGGGAGAGAGAGAGACAGAGTGAGAGAGAGAGAGACAGTGAGAGAGAGAGAGACAGTGTGAGAGAGAGAGACAGAGTGAGAGAGAGAGACAGAGTGAGAGAGAGAGAGAGACAGAAAGAGAGAGAAAAGAGTCCCCTGAGTCCGCTGCTACTGAAACTAAGTACTCCTACTCAGCCGGACCCTGACCAGTCCCAGACCAACACTGCCGTCCAAACACCAATCCGAGTGAACCAAATCATTAAACAATGCAAAGAAACCTACCTGGAACATTGGAACTGTTAAGTCTGTGAGTTGTTCAAGTAATTAATACTCAGACTTAATCAGTAACAATAAAACAGGTCTTTACTGGTTGGAGGTAGGGACTACACTGAATACAAGATTACTGCACAGTGCTTATATACCGGTGTGTTCACCCCCGGTATTACGTCTACAGCAGCCTGAGAAAGTAGTACATCTCTTAAGGTGGAACAGGCTTAAGCTCTCTTAAGGTGGAACAGGTTACATACACAACACTCTTCCCTTCTTAGCTTTATAGTCATCCCCCCCATTTAACATAACGTAATAACATATATACATATATAACTTCATGTTTAACGTAACATATCACAGATTCAGTCTCTGCGGAAAACAGTTCACAGATTCAATCTCTGTGGTGTAGTCGGTTCACGTTACTCATTCAATAGTCCTTTCATGGATTTAACAGCTTGAACTTCCGAACTGATTTGGCTCCGTTCGGAGGGACCACGTGTGTGATCTGGTAGAGGTGATAATGGTTCAGATGGGTCATCTTCTGTTTTTACTTTTCCTTTTCTGCTTCTTGGAGACTCTCTGGGCTCCATTGTCAGCTGCCACAGCTGCCAGCTGCATGCGCAGTTCCTCCTTCTCTTCCTCCTTTTTTCATAGTAGAGCCACCTTCTCCCGATGTTCCGTAGACTTTCGGTGCTCCTCCATGATTTCTGTATGGTGGGAGTCGAAGTTACAAGTTGGACAGGACAGGACATAGTAATATTCGGAGTCGTCCGACAGGTCAGCGAGAGGGTCGTCTATTTCCTCCATACCCAGCTGGAAGTTAGCCAGCTCTTGTTCCAAATCCAGATATCTTTCCTGAAGAGACTTCTTCATGTGTACCTCTGCATCCAGCTTTTTCTGGGCTTTCAGCAAGTCGTTTACTAGTGACCTCATTTGTGATTTTAATACTTCAACTTCCTTTGGAGATTGATTGATCGGACTATGCAATCCCTCTACCGGAGCAGCTGTTTCAGCGGTCTGTTGTTCTACATTGACGTGAGTCAGCGTACTTTTGGCATCCAATGGCTGCTCTGTTGCAGTCGTTTCAGTCTGTGTCGTCACATCAGCCATCTCAATGACTTTTGAGAGCTCCGAACCCTTTTCCTTTGAAGATCGCAGCTCGTGTTCAAGTTTTTCCCATTTCAGAGTCTTGTCCCTCAGCATATGAAGGAGTTGGCTGACCGTTAACTCTTCTGACACCAGATTATGGCACGCACCTTCAGAACCTGAATCAGCTTTGATTCGTTCGGCCTCCTCGCGCAGATGGTTGGTGTGCTCCTGCTCCATTTTCTCCATCAGTTGCTTCTGTTGCCTTTCCAGATTCTCCCACTCTGTAACAAAGAACTTTTTTATTTCATTCATCTCTTGCTCAAAACGGCGAATCATTTGTTCTAATTGCTGTTGTAGTTTGAAATGGAGTTGAGTTCGAGCCCAGTGTCCCTCAAAAATGTGCATATCAGTAGACTTGACAGACTCAGAATTCTCTGTTAAACTATGTTGTTGTTGCTCAGTGGAATTCTGTGCTGAAACTTTGTCTTTTGCACATGGGTTGGTCTTACCATCATCAGTTCTAGAGTCTGGGCTGATTATCTGCACCGAGTTCTCACTCTTTATGGCTTTTAGCGAATGCCAGTCCATATTTATGTTTCTAAACCACTCCCGGCCTAGTAGTGGTGGACCTCCCTCCGGTAGCACATATAAGTCCATTATTTGACTTCCTTCGCCCTTGTTGGCCACTGCAACCTTTATTGTCCCGATGGGGTACACTCTCTGCCCCGTGTAGGTTGTCAATATAATCTCCGTATCCTGTAGGGGAATATGTTGGAATAACCTTCTGTAATCTTTCTTATTCATGACCGACAATGCCGATCCAGTGTCCAATTCCATTTTTACTTGGACTCCTTCTATCTGAAGAGTAACCCAAATTGTCTGGAGGTCTGCACCCTTACCAACGTTGAGTACCCTTAAGCTAGCCAGTTCAATACTGCTTAAGCCAGCCAGTTCATTACTGCTAGCGTCTGAATCGGACTCCTGTTCGGCCACCTTGTGTACTTTTGCGTATTTTCCTTGCGGTGACTTCTTGTTGTTGGTCTTCTTCCCTGACCTGCATACTCTAGCTATATGTCCAAGCCTACCACAAGTTCTACATTCTTGGTTTTTAAACCAACACTGGTTCTGATCATGCGTTGTCTTTCCACAACGATAACATTTGCCAGAACTCACACTCAATTTGTGTGCACTGAGCTCCGGTGACCGTAGCTGCATTACTGCCGTGCCTCTCGCTGCGGCTTCGTGTGCTGCTGCCATAGTGACCGCCTTCTCAAGCGTCAGCTCATTCTCCTCGAGCAGTCGCTTTTGTGTATCCTGTTTAAATAAACCACACACAAATTTGTCTCGTAGTGCATCTGTCAGTCCCGTTCCAAACTGGCAATATTTCGCTAATTTACGCAATTCCAGCAAATATTCAGCATTGCTTTCATGCTGTAGCTGCCTTCTGTCGTAAAATTTAAATCGTTCCGCTAGCATCAGCGGCGTGGGGTTTAGATGATCTTTCAGGACAGTAACAATCTCATCGAACGTCTTATCCGCCGGTTCATCTGGTGATAACAGGTGTTTCAATTGCCCGTATGTCTTCGCACCCATTAAATTTAATAATGTTAGTGCTTTATCAGCCTCACGAATTTTATTGGCCTTACAATAATTTTTAACTCGTTCAACATATATGGCCCAATCTTCGATGTCACTATCAAAGTTGCTAATATTCCCGTGTTTAGGCATTGTAGTACTTTATCAGATTTGCAATTTCTCAGATTTTTTTTTTTTACTGCTATCCAAGATGGCGGCTTCCCGCTCTTGCCGTCGTCCTCCGCCCACAAAATGGCGGTTTTCCCGCGCTTGGCGGTCTTCACCCGTCCCCCGACGCCGTCTCCCTTCAGCCCCGAGTGCGGCCCTTATCTCCGCCGCGATCGATGGCCCGCGCTTTTCACCGCGACTCTCACGCCTTCAGTGTCTGCCGACGCTGCGCCTTTCAGCCCGAGTGCGGCCCTTATCAGGGATTGCGATCGATGGCCCTTCTACCTCCGACTTCCCCC
Organism: Somniosus microcephalus; assembly: GCF_052327205.1. NCBI lineage: Eukaryota > Metazoa > Chordata > Chondrichthyes > Squaliformes > Somniosidae > Somniosus > Somniosus microcephalus. The sequence continues at coordinate 151,008,236 of NC_140990.1, read as the reverse complement.
AGCCCTGTCTTTGCAGCCGACGCTGCTCGGCTTACCCACCACCGAGGTTGAAAAAGAAGCTGCAGGATGTCTTCTGTCCTCCAGTTTTCAGTCGCTGATGGAGGCTTCAGGGTCCTAATGCCTGTCGCTTCCAGTGGGGTGGTGAGATTTGAAACCTCTCTTCAACGTCCTGTCTGTGGACGAAGCTGCCGTGGAATAACTGCCGCAGGGTAAGAACCTGACTCGTCGCCAGTGTTAAGTCTGTGAGTTGTTCAAGTAATTAATACTCAGACTTAATCAGTAACAATAAAACAGGTCTTTACTGGTTGGAGGTAGGGACTACACTGAATACAAATTACTGCACAGTGCTTATATACCGGTGTGTTCACCCCCGGTATTACGTCTACAGCAGCCTGAGAAAGTAGTACATCTCTTAAGGTGGAACAGGCTTAAGCTCTCTTAAGGTGGAACAGGTTACATACACAACAGGAACAATGTAACCAAAAGCCAAAGCAGATTAGAATGTTACCGGGCCCTAAAAAGAGAATATAAACTGGCAGACTACCTCACGACCATCAGAGACACAAAACAGAGACAGACCCTCACCAGGTACAGACTAAGCGACCACCAACTGGAAATTGAAAAAGGCAGATACAAGAAATCCTGGCAGCCTAGAGAGAATAGAATATGCGATCAATGTCTGGCTGGCGAGGTTGAAACAGAAATGCATTTCCTCCTAAAATGCGAAAAATTCAACACATTAAGAAACATATTATTCAACAAGCTAAGCCAAACAACCCCAGATTTCAAGGAATTGGATGATCTGTCAAAATTGAGATTAGTCCTGGGAGAAGGAGACAGACCATACCTTGGGGCCAAATATGTAACAACATGTCACAACCTGAGGACTGTTTAAAATTAAGACTGTTTAAAATTAATATTGAACGTACCAAATGAAGTACAAAGACTGTTTAAAATTAATATTGTTTAAAAGTAATATTGTATGTACCCAACAAATGTCAAATCGATTGACACCTACAGAATGTTGGAAAACTGTACCTTTTTGCTATGTAAGCTTTGGCAATATGGTTCTCTGTAAACTTTCATGCCAATAAAGCATTTTAATTGGAATTGGAATTGGAATTGGCAGTGTGAGAGAGAGCGACAGAGTGTGAGAGACAGACAGACAGAGATAGAGTGAGAGAGAGAGTGAGAGGCAGACAGAGTGAGAGACAGACAGAGTGAGAGAGACAGACAGAGTGAGAGAGAGAGAGACAGAATGAGAGAGAGAGACTGAGTGAGAGAGAGACAGACAGACAGAGTGAGGGAGAGAGACAGAGTGAGAGAGAGAGACAGAGTGTGAGAGATGGACAGGGTGAGAGAGAGACTGAGAGAGACAGAATGTGAGAGACAGACAGACAGAGAGAGTGAGAAAGTGAGAGAGACAGACAGTGAGAGTGAGTGAGAGAGACAGACAGAGTGAGAGACAGACAGAGTGTGAGAGACAGTGTGAGAGAGAGAGACAGAGTGTGAGAGACAGACAGACAGAGAGAGATAGAGTTTGAGAGACAGACAGAGTGAGAGAGAGACAGAGAGAGACAGAGAGAGAGAGAGACAGAGTGAGAGAGAGACAGAGAGAGAGAGTGAGAGGCAGACAGAGTGAGAGACAGACAGAGTGAGAGACAGACAGAGTGAGAGAGACAGACAGAATGAGAGAGACAGACAGAGTGTGAGAGAGAGTTGGACAGTGAGAGAGACTGACAGTGAGAGAGGGTGAGAGAGACAGACAGCGTGAGAGAGAGAGACAGAGTGAGAGAGACAGAGTGAGAGAGACAGACAGAGTGTGAGAGACAGACAGATTGTGAGAGAGAGAGACAGAGTGTGAGAGGCAGAGAGACAGAGGCCTAGAAATCCAGTGGCACCCCGTTTGGGGTGCTAGCCTCGCCAGGGAGCCGGAAGTACCGCCCCGGAAGTAGTCGCGGCCGCCCACCGCAAATTCACTTTCAGCGCCCCAGAGGGAAGCGCGGTGCTACTCGAGGCACCCCGCATCCCTCTTGGGGCGCTGCAACTGAAAATCGCAGCGCAACGTGCCGCAGCGCCACACGCTGCGGCACTGTGAGCTGCGGTACTGCAGGCCTTCCTCCCCTTCTTGGGACACAGCCGGCACTCCACGGGGGTGGGGTTCAGGAGGCGGCGCGGAGAGGTGCTGGCAGGCGGCCAGCAAAAAAAAGGCCGCCCCGCACCTCAGCGCCTCTACCGCCGCAGGTAGGCCCCCCTGAACCGGCCGCAAATTGCGACCGGCGTTAAAGCAGGGGGCGCTACTAAATTTGGTGATCGGGGAGGTAGCGGGGTGCTGCGCACACCGATGACGTCATTGGTAGCGGCGCAGCGCTAACGGCTAGCGCCGCCATTAGCGTCCCGCTAAATTTAGCAGGAGGCATGGCCAGTGGGGTAAAACCCACTAAGTGCCCTCTTAGGGCGTTAACGGGTGGCGCAGCCCACTGAATTTCTAGGCCAGAGAGTGAGAGAGACAGACAGAGTGAGCGAGAGAGACAGAGTGAGAGAGTGAGACAGAGAGAGAGACAGAGTGAGAGAGTGACAGAGTGTAAGTGACAGACAGAGAGAGAGAGACAGACAGACAGACAGAGAGAGACAGCCAGTGAGAGATACAGACAGAGTGTGAGAGAGAGACAGAGTGAGAGAGAGACAGAGAGTGAGAGAGACAGACAGAGTGAGAGAGTGAGACAGAGAGAGAGACAGAGTGAGAGAGTGACAGAGTGAGAGAGAGACAGAGAGAGAGAGAGAGAGACAGAGTGAGAGAGAGAGACAGAGTGAGGGAGAGAGACAGAGTGTGTGAGAGAGAGACAGAGTGTGAGTGAGTGGGACAGAGTGAGAGAGAGAGACTGAGAGAGAGACAGGATGTGAGAAACAGACAGACAGAGAGAGTGAGAAAGTGAGAGAGACAGACAGTGAGAGAGAGTGAGAGAGACAGACAGAGTGTGAGAGACACAGAGTGTGAGAGACAGACAGGTTGTGAGAGATAGAGACAGAGGGGGAGAAATTCGGTATCGCCCCATTTGGGGCGCTAGTATTGGCGGTGCGCAAAGTTTAGCGCCAGGCGCAATTTATCGCCACCTCGAGTGATATTGGGTAGCTGTGCCCCTGAAGGTGATTGCGGCGCTAAATCAGGCGCTGCACGATAGTCTTAAGGCGCTAACCCGGCGGCGCGACGCAATTTCTCCGCGGGTGGGCGCAGCACAGGTGCTGTCAATTATCGATTTCAGCCAGACACGCTGGCGCCGGCCAGCTCTTAAAGGGGCGGATCGACTATCATCTCCAGCCGCACCCTGCGCCTCGTAGGCCTCAAACTCGGCGGTAACCTACCTGTGGCGTCGACAACTGCATGAATATGGAGAGGGCCAGGGAGAGAGCGCAGCACTTCAGCGAGGGGGCATTGGATGCTCTGGTTGGCGCGGTGGAGCGCTGGCAATCTGTACTCTACCCAGAGAATGGCAGGAGGCCTCAACGCAATGACTATCGCAGGGCTTGGAGGGAGGTTTCCAACAGAGTCACCTCCAGCAGCATCAAATCAAATCAAATCAAATCAACTTTTATTGTCATTGTTAGTGCACAAGTGCAGTGCAACGAAATATAGGCTTGCGGCTCCCGAGAGTGTACATTTGGATTAAGACATTTAAACATTCAACATACATTTGGCTTGTAATACATTAACATAAACATAACCATAATAAAGTGCATTGGCAGATGTGCAGGCTTTAGAGTTTATTTGTGGAGTTCAGTAGGATGACAGCCCTGGGAAAGAAGCTGTTCCTAAATCTGGTCGTACGGGTGCGAATGCATCTGTAGCGTCTCCCAGATGGTAGGAGGGCGAACAGACTGTGGCTGGGGTGGGTAGGGTCTTTGATGATCGACCGTGACCTCCGTAGACAGCGTTTCTGGTATATGTGCTCTATGGTCGGTAGCCTGGTTCCCAGGACTCCTGTGCAATGCAGGAAGAAGTTCAATGACCTCACTCGGGTCGTCAGGGTGAGTGCCTTTTTCAGAATCATCTTCATCCCTCCATCTGGACCTCACTTTATGGGCAGAGGGTGTGCAAAGCCCCAATGGCCAGCTGTCATCCAGCACCCATGGCCCTTTCTGGAAACACACACGCACATTCAGCTCTGTGCATAATGTAAGGGCTAATCGACCATGGGAGGCATGTCATGCCAGATCAGGGCTGCATAATGTAAGGGCTAATCGACCATGGGAGGCATGTCATGCCAGATCAGGGCTGCAGGTTTCATCACACCCCGTCCTTTCTCGTGCAGGCCAAGCTGGCCCATAATAGAAGGCAACAGCATCAGACAGGAGGAGGCCGGCCTCACCTGCAGACCCTTACAGACCTGGAGGAGCGAGTCCACCGGATTGTGGCAAGCCGGAGGCCCCTTCGCCTCTGGAGATGCCGACCCCATTGTGGACAGCAATGGTAAGGTCATCACCTTTTTGACCTCTCTCCTTCCACTTGTTCCCCACACCAGCATGCTTTTTCACTCTCGAGCCAACTCAGAGCATTGCAGCACTCATGCATCCCTTGCTGCCACCCTGTCCTTTCGCTAAAGCCACTCTTGAACCTCCCTGCTTTCAGATGCTGCATCACCAGCTTGGGAGGCGGGCCCTCAAGCTGCCAGTGCGAGTGACTCTGGAGGCGACGACAAGGAGGAAGCCGGACCATCCGTGCCACCCTCAGGCGAGCCAGCCCATGTCCAGACTGGGGAGATGCCTTCCCTGGAGGGGAACAGGAGGGAATGGTCTGAGGAGGATGCAGCTCTAGGACCCAGCGGCCTGCAGCAACACGAGGGGGGTAGGGAAGCTCGGGGGCACATCTCCCCAGAGGGCGAGTCGGGCCGCGAGTGCTGCTGCACAGAGCACAGAAGAGATGCGTGCCCTCGCAGAAATGAGCGCCCAGGCTGGGCTGAGGCACACTGAGCTCATGGCTGCAGTGGCAAGGATGCCCGACTCCATTGAGACACTGGCAAGGAATGTCCAGGACTTCGGCGCAGCACAGGCAAGGAGTGTGCAGGACTTCGGCGCAGCACTGGCAAGGATTCTCCAGGACTTCGGCGAAGCACTGGCACCTGCCACATAAGTGCTGAGCGCTGTCACGCAGTCAGTGGCTGGTCTCATGCAGACGCAGATTGAGGCCACGCGAGCACTGACTGCTGCCACCCTCGCTGGATTGGGCAGGATTCCCCAGGGCCCTCACCGCGCCACAGCAGGCCAGCAATCTGTGCACCAGCCGTGCTGCCCCATCAGAGTGCCAATGTGTCGGCTGACCAGCGAGCTGCTGTCTGCTCTCAGGATGACAGCATTCCTGATGCCACCACTGGCACTTCTCCACTGCAGCTGCCACCACCTGTAGGACAGACTGTTTCTGCCCATGCGGAGTTGGAGCAGTTAGCAGCCGGGCCCTCCAGGCCCAGAGCTGGCCCAGGCCGTACCTCAAGGGCATCTGCGGTCTCAGTCTCAGACAGTCAGCAGGCCTAGCCCAGCCTTGCTGCAGCCACTGGGGTCCCATTACGGAGGAGCTGCAGGGCGGGAAGGTGGCAATTCCGTAAGGGAAGCAGATCACCATCAAGGGGCAAAAAGTAGGAGGTGCTGCTAAATTATGTTATTTCTTTCATTCAAGGCCGAGGATGCTGGTCTGAATGTTGGTTATGTTTTGGACATTGTCTCCAGGATGTGAGAGTCGGGTGTTTTGGACATTGTCTCCAGGGTGTGAGAGACAGGTGTTTTGGACATTGTCTCCAGGATGTGAGAGTCGGGTGTTTTGGACATTGTCTCCAGGGTGTGAGAGACAGTTATGTTTTGGACATTGTCTCCAGGGTGTGAGAGACAGTTCTGTTTTGGACATTGTCTCCAGGGTGTGAGAGCCAGTTATGTTTTGGACATTGTCTCCAGGGTGTGAGAGACAGTTGTGTTTTGGACATTGTCTCCAGGGTGTGAGAGACAGTTATGTTTTGGACATTGGCTCCAGGGTGTGAGAGAAAGTTGTTTTGGACATTGTCTCCAGGGTGTGAGAGCCAGTTGTGTTTTGGACATTGTCTCCAGGGTGTGAGAGACAGTTATGTTTTGCACATTGTCTCCAGGGTGTGAGAGACAGTTGTTTTGGACATTGTCTCCAGGGTGTGAGAGACAGTTATGTTTTGGACATTGGCTCCAGGGTGTGAGAGAAAGTTGTTTTGGACATTGTCTCCAGGGTGTGAGAGACAGTTGTTTTGGACATTGTCTCCAGGGTGTGAGAGACAGTTATGTTTTGGACATTGTCTCCAGGGTGTGAGAGACAGTTATGTTTGGACATTGTCTCCATGGAGTGAGAGCCAGTTATGTTTTGGACATTGTCTCCAGGGTGTGAGAGACAGTTATGTTTTGGACATTGTCTCCAGGGTGTGAGAGACAGTTGTTTTGGACATTGTCTCCAGGGTGTGAGAGACAGTTGTTTTGGGCATTGTCTCCAGGGTGTGAGAGACAGTTGCTTTGGACATTGTCTCCAGGGTGTGAGGGACAGTTGTTTTGGACATTGTCTCCAGGGTGTGAGAGCCAGTTGTTTTGGACATTGTCTCCAGGGTGTGAGAGACAGTTGTTTTGGACATTGTCTCCAGGGTGTGAGAGACAGTTATGTTTTGGACATTGTCTCCAGGGTGTGAGAGACAGTTGTTTTGGACATTGTCTCCAGGGTGTGAGAGACAGTTATGTTTTGGACATTGTCTCCAGGGTGTGAGAGACAGTTGTTTTGGACATTGTCTCCAGGGTGTGAGAGACAGTTATGTTTTGGACATTGTCTCCAGGGTGTGAGAGACAATTATGTTTCGGACATTGTCTCCAGGGTGTGAGAGACAGTTGTTTTGGACATTGTCTCCAGGGTGTGAGAGACAGCTATGTATTGGACATTGTCTCCAGGGTGTGAGAGCCAGTTATGTTTTGGACAGTGTCTCCAGGGTGTGAGAGACAGCTATGTGTTGGACATTGTCTCCAGGGTGTGAGTGACAGTTACGTTTTGGACATTATCTCCAGGGTGTGAGAGACAGTTGATTTGGACATTGTCTCCAGGGTGTGAGAGACAGTTATGTTTTGGACATTGTCTCCAGGGTGTGAGAGACAGTTATGTTTTGGACATTGTCTCCAGGGAGTGAGAGACAGTTATGTATTGGACGTTGTCTCCAGGGTATGAGAGACAGTTATGTTTTGGACATTGTCTCCAGGGTGTGAGAGACAGTTATGTTTTGGACATTGTCTCCAGGGTGTGAGAGACAGTTATGTTTTGGACATTGTCTCCAGGGAGTGAGAGAGAGTTATGTATTGGACGTTGTCTCCAGGGTATGAGAGACAGTTATGTTTTGGACATTGTCTCCAGGGTGAGAGAGCCAGTTATGTTTTGGACATTGTCTCCAGGGTGTGAGAGACAGTTCTGTTTTGGACATTGTCTCCAGGGTGTGAGAGACAGTTCTATTTTGGACATTGTCTCCAGGGTGTGAGAGCCAGTTATGTTTTGGACATTGTCTCCAGGGTGTGAGAGACAGTTATGTTTTGCACATTGTCTCCAGGGTGTGAGAGACAGTTCTGTATTGGACATTGTCTCCAGGGTGTGAGAGACAGTTGTTTTGGACATTGTCTCCAGGGTGTGAGAGACAGTTATGTTTTGGACATTGGCTCCAGGGTGGGAGAGACAGTTATGTTTTGGACATTGGCTCCAGGGTGTGAGAGAAAGTTGTTTTGGACATTGTCTCCAGGGTGTGAGAGACAGTTGTTTTGGACATTGTCTCCAGGGTGTGAGAGACAGTTATGTTTTGGACATTGTCTCCAGGGTGTGAGAGACAGTTATGTTTGGACATTGTCTCCATGGAGTGACAGCCAGTTATGTTTTGGACATTGTCTCGAGGGTGTGAGAGACAGTTGTTTTGGACATTGTCTCCAGGGTGTGAGAGACAGTTATGTTTTGGACATTGTCTCCAGGGTGTGAGAGACAATTATGTTTCGGACATTGTCTCCAGGGTGTGAGAGACAGTTGTTTTGGACATTGTCTCCAGGGTGTGAGAGACAGCTATGTATTGGACATTGTCTCCAGGGTGTGAGAGCCAGTTATGTTTTGGACAGTGTCTCCAGGGTGTGAGAGACAGCTATGTGTTGGACATTGTCTCCAGGGTGTGAGAGACAGTTACGTTTTGGACATTATCTCCAGGGTGTGAGAGACAGTTGATTTGGACATTGTCTCCAGGGTGTGAGAGACAGTTATGTTTTGGACATTGTCTCCAGGGTGTGAGAGACAGTTATGTTTTGGACATTGTCTCCAGGGAGTGGGAGACAGTTATGTATTGGACGTTGTCTCCAGGGTATGAGAGACAGTTCTGTTTTGGACATTGTCTCCAGGGTGTGAGAGACAGTTCTGTTTTGGACATTGTCTCCAGGGTGTGAGATCCAGTTATGTTTTGGACATTGTCTCCAGGGTGTGAGAGACAGTTATGTTTTGCACATTGTCTCCAGGGTGTGAGAGACAGTTCTGTATTGGACATTGTCTCCAGGGTGTGAGAGACAGTTATGTTTTGGACATTGTCTCCAGGGTGTGAGAGACCGTTATGTTTTGGACATTGGCTCCAGGGTGTGAGAGAAAGTTGTTTTGGACATTGTCTCCAGGGTGTGAGAGACAGTTGTTTTGGACATTGTCTCCAGGGTGTGAGAGACAGTTATGTTTTGGACATTGTCTCCAGGGTGTGAGAGACAGTTATGTTTGGACATTGTCTCCATGGAGTGAGAGCCAGTTATGTTTTGGACATTGTCTCCAGGGTGTGAGAGACAGTTATGTTTTGGACATTGTCTCCAGGGTGTGAGAGACAGTTATGTTTTGGACATTGCCTCCAGGGTGTGAGAGACAATTGTTTTGGACATTGTCTCCAGGGTGTGAGAGACAGTTGTTTTGGACATTGTCTCCAGGGTGTGAGAGACAGTTGCTTTGGACATTGTCTCCAGGGTGTGAGAGACAGTTGTTTTGGACATTGTCTCCAGGGTGTGAGAGCCAGTTGTTTTGGACATTGTCTCCAGGGTGTGAGAGACAGTTGTTTTGGACATTGTCTCCAGGGTGTGAGAGACAGTTATGTTTTGGACATTGTCTCCAGGGTGTGAGAGACAATTATGTTTCGGACATTGTCTCCAGGGTGTGAGAGACAGTTGTTTTGGACATTGTCTCCAGGGTGTGAGAGACAGCTATGTATTGGACATTGTCTCCAGGGTGTGAGAGCCAGTTATGTTTTGGACAGTGTCTCCAGGGTGTGAGAGACAGCTATGTGTTGGACATTGTCTCCAGGGTGTGAGAGACAGTTACGTTTTGGACATTATCTCCAGGGTGTGAGAGACAGTTGATTTGGACATTGTCTCCAGGGTGTGAGAGACAGTTATGTTTTGGACATTGTCTCCAGGGTGTGAGAGACAGTTATGTTTTGGACATTGTCTCCTGGGAGTGAGAGACAGTTATGTATTGGACGTTGTCTCCAGGGTATGAGAGACAGTTATGTTTTGGACATTGTCTCCAGGGTGTGAGAGACAGTTATGTTTTGGACATTGTCTCCAGGGTGTGAGAGACAGTTATATTTTGGACATTGTCTCCAGGGTGTGAGAGACAGTTATGTTTTGGACATTGTCTCCAGGGTGTGAGAGACAGTTATGTTTTGGACGTTGTCTCCAGGGCATGAGAGACAGTTATGTTTTGTACATTGTCTCCAGGGTGTGACAGAGAGCTATGTTTTGGACATTGTCTCCAGGGTGTGAGAGTCAGTTATGTTTTGGACATTGTCTCCAGGGTGTGAGAGACAGTTGTTTTGGACATTGTCTCCAGGGTGTGAGAGACAGTTACGTTTTGGACATTGTCTCCAGGGTGTGAGAGACAGTTGTTTTGGACATTGTCTCCAGGGTGTGAGAGACAGTTGTTTTGGACATTGTCTCCAGGGTGTGAGAGCCAGTTACGTTTTGGACATTGTCTCCAGGGTGTGAGAGACAGTTGTTTTGGACATTGTCTCCAGGGTGTGAGAGACAGTTGTTTTGGACATTGTCTCCAGGGTGTGAGAGACAGTTATGTTTTGGACATTGTCTCCAGGGTGTGAGAGACAGTTGTTTTGGACGTTGTCTCCAGGGTGTGAGAGACAGTTATGTTTTGGACATTGTCTCCAGGTTGTGAGAAACAGTTATGTTTTGGACATTGTCTCCAGGGTGTGAGAGACAGTTATGTTTTGGACATTGTCTCCAGGGTGTGAGAGACAGTTATGTTTTGGACATTGTCTCCAGGGTGTGAGAGACAGTTCTTCTGGACATTGTCTCCAGGGTGTGAGAGACAGTTGTTTTGGACATTGTCTCCAGGGTGTGAGAGACAGTTGTTTTGGACATTGTCTCCAGGGTGTGAGAGACAGATATATTTTTGACATTGTCTCCAGGGTGTGAGAGACAGTTATGTTTTGGACATTGTCTCCAGGGTGTGAGAGACAGTTATGTTTTGCACATTGTCTCCAGGGTCTGAGAGACAGTTATGTTTTGGTCATTGTCTCCAGGGTGCGAGAGACAGTTATGTTTTGGACATTGTCTCTAGGGTGTGAGAGACAGTTATGTTTTGGTCATTGTCTCCAGGGTGTGACAGACAGTTGTTTTGGACATTGTCTCCAGGGTGTGAGAGATAGTTGTTTTGGACATTGTCTCCAGGGTGTGAGAGACAGTTATGCTTTGGACATTGTCTCCAGGGTGTGAGAGACAGTTATGTTTTGGACATTGTCTCCAGGGAGTGAGAGACAGTTATGTTTTGGACATTGTCTCCAGGGTGTGAGAGACAGATATGTTTTGGACATTGTCTCCAGGGTGTGAGAGACAGATAAGTTTTGGACATTTTCTCCAGGGTGTGAGAGGCAGTTATGTTTTGGACATTGTCTCCAGGGTATGAGAGACAGTTATGTTTTGGACATTGTCTCCAGGGTGTGAGAGACAGTTGTTTTGGACATTGTCTCCAGGGTGTGAGAGGCAGTTATGTTTTGGACATTGTCTCCAGGGTATGAGAGACAGTTATGTTTTGGACATTGTCTCCAGGGTGTGAGAGACAGTTGTTTTGGACATTGTCTCCAGGGTGTGAGAGACAGTTGTTTTGGACATTGGCTCCAGGGTGTGAGAGACAGTGATGTTTTGGAATTTGTCTCCAGGGTGTGAGAGACAGTTATGTTTTGGACATTGTCTCCAGGGTGTGAGAACCAGTTGTTTTGGACATTGTCTCCAGGGTGTGAGAGACAGTTGTTTTGGACATTGGCTCCAGGGTGTGAGAGACAGTGATGTTTTGGAATTTGTCTCCAGGGTGTGAGAGACAGTTATGTTTTGGACATTGTCTCCATGGTGTGAGAGCCAGTTATGTTTTGGACATTGTCTCCAGGGTGTGAGAGGCAGTTATGTTTTGGACGTTGTCTCCAGGGTATGAGAGACAGTTATGTTTTGTACATTGTCTCCAGGGTGTGACAGAGAGCTATATTTTGGACATTGTCTCCAGGGTGTGAGAGTCAGTTATGTTTTGGACATTGTCTCCAGGGTGTGAGAGACAGTTATGTATTGGACATTGTCTCCAGGGTGTGAGAGACAGTTGTTTTGGACATTGGCTCCAGGGTGTGAGAGGCAGTTATGTTTTGGACATTGTCTCCAGGGTATGAGAGACAGTTATGTTTTGGACATTGTCTCCAGGGTGTGAGAGACAGTTGTTTTGGACATGGTCTCCAGGGTGTGAGAGGCAGTTATGTTTTGGACATTGTCTCCAGGGTGTGAGAGACAGTTATGTTTTGGACATTGTCTGCAGGGTGTGAGAGACAGTTATGTTTTGGACATTGTCTCCAGGGTGCGAGAGACAGTTATGTTTTGGACATTGTCTCCAGGGTGTGAGAGCCAGTTGTTTTGGACATTGTCTCCAGGGTGTGAGAGACAGTTGTTTTGGACATTGGCTCCAGGGTGTGAGAGACAGTGATGTTTTGGACTTTGTCTCCAGGGTGTGAGAGACAGTTATGTTTTGGACATTTTCTCCATGGTGTGAGAGCCAGTTATGTTTTGGACATTGTCTCCAGGGTGTGAAAGACAGTTATGTTTTGGACATTGTCTCCAGGGTGTGAGAGACAGTTATGTTTTGGACATTGTCTCGAGGGTGTGAGAGACAGTTGTTTTGGACATTGTCTCCAGGGTGTGAGAGACAGTTGTTTTGGACATTTTCTCCATGGTGTGAGAGCCAGTTATGTTTTGGACATTGTCTCCAGGGTGTGAAAGACAGTTATGTTTTGGACATTGTCTCCAGGGTGTGAGAGACAGTTGTTTTGGACATTGTTTCCAGGGTGTGAGAGACATTTGTTTTGGATATTGTCTCCAGGGTGTGAGAGGCTGTTATGTTTTGGACATTGTCTCCAGGGTGTGAGAGTCAGTTATGTTTTGGACATTGTCTCCAGGGTGTGAGAGACAGTTATGTTTTGGACATTGTCTCCAGGGTGTGAGAGACTGTTATGTTTTGGACATTGTCTCCAGGGTGTGAGAGTCAGTTATGTTTTGGACATTGTCTCCAGCGTGTGAGAGACAGTTATGTTTTGGACATTGTCTCCAGGGTGTGAGAGTCAGTTATGTTTTGGACATTGTCTCCAGGGTGTGAGAGACAGTTATGTTTTGGACATTGTCTCCAGGGTGTGAGAGTCAGTTATGTTTTGGACATTGTCTCCAGGGTGTGAGAGACAGTTGTTTTGGACATTGTCTCCAGGGTGTGAGAGACAGTTGTTTTGGACATTGGCTCCAGGGTGTGAGAGACAGTGATGTTTTGGAATTTGTCTCCAGGGTGTGAGAGACAGTTATGTTTTGGACATTGTCTCCAGGGTGTGAGAACCAGTTGTTTTGGACATTGTCTCCAGGGTGTGAGAGACAGTTGTTTTGGACATTGGCTCCAGGGTGTGAGAGACAGTGATGTTTTGGAATTTGTCTCCAGGGTGTGAGAGACAGTTATGTTTTGGACATTGTCTCCATGGTGTGAGAGCCAGTTATGTTTTGGACATTGTCTCCAGGGTGTGAGAGGCAGTTATGTTTTGGACGTTGTCTCCAGGGTATGAGAGACAGTTATGTTTTGTACATTGTCTCCAGGGTGTGACAGAGAGCTATATTTTGGACATTGTCTCCAGGGTGTGAGAGTCAGTTATGTTTTGGACATTGTCTCCAGGGTGTGAGAGACAGTTATGTATTGGACATTGTCTCCAGGGTGTGAGAGACAGTTGTTTTGGACATTGGCTCCAGGGTGTGAGAGGCAGTTATGTTTTGGACATTGTCTCCAGGGTATGAGAGACAGTTATGTTTTGGACATTGTCTCCAGGGTGTGAGAGACAGTTGTTTTGGACATGGTCTCCAGGGTGTGAGAGGCAGTTATGTTTTGGACATTGTCTCCAGGGTGTGAGAGACAGTTATGTTTTGGACATTGTCTGCAGGGTGTGAGAGACAGTTATGTTTTGGACATTGTCTCCAGGGTGCGAGAGACAGTTATGTTTTGGACATTGTCTCCAGGGTGTGAGAGCCAGTTGTTTTGGACATTGTCTCCAGGGTGTGAGAGACAGTTGTTTTGGACATTGGCTCCAGGGTGTGAGAGACAGTGATGTTTTGGACTTTGTCTCCAGGGTGTGAGAGACAGTTATGTTTTGGACATTTTCTCCATGGTGTGAGAGCCAGTTATGTTTTGGACATTGTCTCCAGGGTGTGAAAGACAGTTATGTTTTGGACATTGTCTCCAGGGTGTGAGAGACAGTTATGTTTTGGACATTGTCTCGAGGGTGTGAGAGACAGTTGTTTTGGACATTGTCTCCAGGGTGTGAGAGACAGTTGTTTTGGACATTTTCTCCATGGTGTGAGAGCCAGTTATGTTTTGGACATTGTCTCCAGGGTGTGAAAGACAGTTATGTTTTGGACATTGTCTCCAGGGTGTGAGAGACAGTTGTTTTGGACATTGTTTCCAGGGTGTGAGAGACATTTGTTTTGGATATTGTCTCCAGGGTGTGAGAGACTGTTATGTTTTGGACATTGTCTCCAGGGTGTGAGAGTCAGTTATGTTTTGGACATTGTCTCCAGGGTGTGAGAGACAGTTATGTTTTGGACATTGTCTCCAGGGTGTGAGAGACTGTTATGTTTTGGACATTGTCTCCAGGGTGTGAGAGTCAGTTATGTTTTGGACATTGTCTCCAGCGTGTGAGAGACAGTTATGTTTTGGACATTGTCTCCAGGGTGTGAGAGTCAGTTATGTTTTGGACATTGTCTCCAGGGTGTGAGAGACAGTTATGTTTTGGACATTGTCTCCAGGGTGTGAGAGTCAGTTATGTTTTGGACATTGTCTCCAGGGTGTGAGAGAGAGTTATATTTTGGACATTGTCTCCAGGGTGTGAGAGACAGTTATATTTTGGACATTGTCTCCAGGGTGTGAGAGTCAGTTATGTTTTGGACATTGTCTCCAGGGTGTGAGAGTCAGTTATGTTTTGGACATTGTCTCCAGGGTGTGAGAGACAGTTATGTTTTGGACATTGTCTCCAGGGTGTGAGAGACAGTTATATTTTGGACATTGTCTCGAGGGTGTGAGAGACAGTTGTTTTGGACATTGTCTCCAGGGTAAGAGAGACAGTTATGTTTTGGACATTGTCTCCAGGGTGTGACAGACAGTTGTTTTGGACATTGTCTCCAGGGTGTGAGAGACAGTTATGTTTTGGACATTGTCTCCAGGGTGTTAGAGACAGTTATGTTTTGGACATTGTCTCCAGGGTGTGACAGACAGTTGTTTTGCATATTGTCTCCAGGGTGTGAGAGACAGTTGTTTTGGACATTGTCTCCAGGTTGTGAGAGACAGTTGTCTCGGACATTGTCTCCAGGGTGTGAGAGACAGTTATGTTTTGGACATTGTCTCCAGGGTGTGAGAGCCAGTTATGTTTTGGATATTGTCTCCAGGGTGTGAGAGCCAGTTATGTTTTGGACATTGTCTCCAGGGTGTGAGAGACAGTTGTTTTGAACATTGTCTCCAGGGAGTGAGAGACAGTTGTTTTGGACATTGTCTCCAGGATGTGAGCGACAGTTATATTTTTGACATTGTCTCCAGGTTGTGAGAGACAGTTATGTTTTGGACATTGTCTCCAGGGTGTGAGAGACAGTTATGTTTTGGACATTGTCTCCAGGGTGTTAGAGACAGTTATGTTTTGGTCATTGTCTCCAGGGTGTGACAGACAGTTGTTTTGCACATTGTCTCCAGGGTGTGAGAGACAGTTGTTTTGGACATTTTCTCCAGGGTGTGAGAGACAGTTATGTTTTGGACATTGTCTGCAGGGTGTGAGAGACTGTTATGTTTTGGACATTGTCTCCAGTGTGTGAGAGACAGTTATGTTTTGGACATTGTCTCCAGGGTGTGAGAGACAGTTATATTTTTCACATTGTCTCCAGGATGTGAGAGACAGTTATGTTTTGGACATTGTCTCCAGGGTGTGAGAGACAGTTATGCTTTGGACATTGTCTCCAGGGTGTGAGAGACAGTTATGTTTTGGACATTGTCTCCAGGGTGTGAGAGGCAGTTATGTTTTGGACATTGTCTCCAGGGTGTGAGAGACAGTTATGTTTTGGACATTGTCTCCAGGGTGTGAGAGACAGTTGTTTTGGACATTGGCTCCAGGGTGTGAGAGACAGTTATGTTTTGGACATTGTCTCCAGGGTGTGAGAGACAGTTGTTTTGGACATTGTCTACAGGGTGTGAGAGACAGTTATGTTTTGGACATTGTCTCCAGGGTGTGAGAGACAGTTATGTTTTGGACATTTTCTCCAGGGTGTGAGAGGCAGTTATGTTTTGGACATTGTCTCCAGGGTGTGAGAGACAGTTGTTTTGGACATTGTCTCCAGGGTGTGAGAGACAATTATGTTTTGGACATTGTCTCCAGGGTGTGAGAGACAGTTATGTTTTGGACATTGTCTGCAGGGTGTGAGAGACAGTTATGTTTTGGACATTGTCTCCAGGGTGTGAGAGACAGTTATGTTTTGGACATTGTCTCCAGGGTGTTAGAGACAGTTATGTTTTGGACATTGTCTGCAGGGTGTGAGAGACAGTTATGTTTTGGACATTGTCTCCAGGGTGCGAGAGACAGTTATGTTTTGGACATTGTCTCCAGGGTGTGAGAGCCAGTTGTTTTGGACATTGTCTCCAGGGTGTGAGAGCCAGTTGTTTTGGACATTGGCTCCAGGGTGTGAGAGACAGTGATGTTTTGGACTTTGTCTCCAGGGTGTGAGAGACAGTTATGTTTTGGACATTGTCTCCAGGGTGTGAGAGGCAGTTATGTTTTGGACATTGTCTCCATGGTGTGAGAGCCAGTTATGTTTTGGACATTGTCTCCAGGGTGTGAGAGGCAGTTATGTTTTAGACATTGTCCCCAGGGTGTGAGAGACAGTTGTTTTGGACATTGTCTCCCGGGTGTGAGAGCCAGTTGTTTTAGACATTGTCTCCAGGGTGTGAGAGCCAGTTGTTTTGGTCATTTGGACAAATCCTAAGATGTTTTATAAGTATATTAAGGGCAAGAGGATAACCAGGGAAAGGGTAGGGCCCATTTGGGACCAAAGTGGCAATCTGTGTGTCGAGCCAGCTGATGTAGGCGGCGTTTTAAATGAATTTTTTGCATCTGTGTTCACTATGGAGAAAGACGATGCGGACATAGAAATCGGGCAAGGGGACTGTGACATACTTGAACATATTGCATCGAGAGGGAGGAGGTGCTAGCGGTTATAGCAGGCCAAAAAGTGGATAAATCCCCAGGTCCGGACGAGATGTATCCCAGGCTGCTGTGGGAGGCAAAGGAGGAGATTGCAGGGGCTCTGACACAAATTTTCAGAACCTCTCTGGCCACAGGGGATGTACCAGAGGACTGGAGAACAGCTAATGTAGTACCATTATACAAGAAGGGTAGCAGGGATAAACCAGGGAATTACAGGCCAGTGAGCCTAACATCGGTGGTAGGGAAATTATTGGGAAAAAGTCTGAGGGACAAAATTAGTCTCCACTTGGAGAGGCAAGGATTAATCGGGGATAGTCAGCATGGCTTTGTCAAGGGTAAATCATGTCTGACAAATCTGATTGAATTTTTCGAGGGGGTGACTAGGTGTGTGGATGAGGGTAACGCAGTGGATGTGGTATACATGGATTTCAGTAAAGCTTTTGACAAAGTCCCGCATAGGAGACTAGTCAAGAAGGTAAGAGCCCATGGGATCCAGGGTGCATTGGCGCGTTGGATCCTAAACTGGCTGAGTGGCAGGAGGCAGAGGGTGATGGTCGAAGGTTGCTTTTGTGACTGGAAGCCTGTGTCCAGTGGGATACCTCAGGGCTCGGTGCTGGGTCCCTTGTTGTTTGTGATCTACATAAATGATTTGGATGAGAATGTAAAAGGTATGATCAGTAAGTTCGCAGATGACACGAAAATTGGTGGGGTGGTAAATTGCGAGGAGGAAAGCCTCAGGCTGCAGGACGATATAAACGGGTTGGTCAGATGGGCGGAAAAGTGGCAAATGGAATTTAACCCTGAAAAGTGCGAGGTGATGCATTTTGGACGGACAAATAAGGCAAGGGATTACACAATGAGTGGTAGGACCCTAGGGAGTACAGAGGGTCAGAGGGACCTTGGTGTACATGTACATAGATCCCTGAAGGCAGCGGAACAGGTAGATAAGGTGGTTAAAAAGGCATATGGGATACTTGCCTTCATTAGCCAAGGCATAGAATATAAGAGCACGGAGGTTATGATGGAGCTGTACAAAACGCTGGTGAGGCCACAGCTGGAGTACTGTGTGCAGTTCTGGTCACCTCACTATAGGAAGGATGTGATTGCTTTGGAGAGGGTGCAGAGAAGATTCACCAGGATGTTACCTGGGATGGAGCGCCTCAGCTATGAAGAAAGACTAAACAGGCTGGGGTTGTTTTCCTTGGAGCAAAGAAGGCTGAGGGAGGACCTGATTGAGGTGTACAAAATAATGAGGGGCATAGATAGGGTAGACAAAGAGGAACTTTTCCCCTTAGTAGGGGGGTCAATAACAAGGGGGCATAGATTCAATGTAAGGGGCAGGAGATTTAGAGGGGATTTGAGGAGGAACTTTTTCACCCAGAGGGTGGTTGGGATGTGGAACTCAATGCCTAAAAGGGTGGTAGAGGCAGGAACCCTCACAACATTCAAGAAGCATTTGGATGAGCACTTGAAATGCCATTGCATACAAGGCTATGGACCAAATGCTGGAAAATGGGATTAGACTGGACAGGGATGGAAGGGGGGCGCAGACATGATGGGCCGAAGGGCCTCTTTCTGCACTGTAAAACTCTATGGCCTAGAAATTCAGTTCTGACGCTATTGCGGCGCTAAAGTCGGGCGGTCGTCAAATTTAGCGCCCGCCGGAAAGTGCAGGCGAGCTCGCCGAAATTCAGTAGATTTGGCCAACTTTTTGGCCGAGCGCTGCACAAGGCGTTGGAACCCTGTGTTCAGGCGCTAATCCGGCGATGCAGCCTAATAACGCCGATTCCGGGCGCAGCGCAGGTGCGATCATGTGGTGAGTGTCAGCAGACACCCTGACGCCGGCCAGCTCTTAAAGGGGGAAGGGTCAACTTTGACTGCAGCCACGCCCTGCATGCTGCAGCCCTGCAACTAGGTCTCAGGAGTGGTTGTGTGGCATATCAACGCCTGGAGGACATGGAGAGCGCCCGTGAAAGAGCCGAACGCTTCTCTGAGCATGCGCTGGGTGTGCTCCTTCATGGGGTGCGCAAAAGAAGGCGGGTCGTTTGCCCGGCTAGTGGCAGGAAGGCTCGTTCAGGGAGGCCTGGACCAAAATTGCCCGGAGGGTCTCCTCCAGCTCAGATGTTCCCAGGAGTGCGGACCAGTGCCGCAAGAAATACAACGACCTATGTCGGCTGGTCAAGGTGAGTACCCTTTCCAATGTCCCCCTCATCCTTGCATGTGCACCTCCCATTAGGGCCAAAGGGACATCCAAGGTCTAATGGCCAGCCCTGCTGCCGCTGCAATGGCACTTGCATGTTAATCAAGAGCTCTTTCTGCACTTACCACACTGTGCAAGCTATTCCACCATGGGAGGCCTCACACAGAGCTACAGGGCACCACACTGTGCAAGCTATTCCACCATGGGAGGCCTCACACAGAGCTACAGGGCACCACACTGTGCAAGCTATTCCACCATGGCAGGCCTCACACAGAGCTACAGGGCACCACACTGTGCAAGCTATTCCACCATGGGAGGCCTCACACAGAGCTACAGGGCACCACACTGTGCAAGCTATTCCACCATGGGAGGCCTCACACAGAGCTACAGGGCACCACACTGTGCAAGCTATTCCACCATGGGAGGCCTCACACACAGCTACAGGGCACCACACTGTGCAAGCTATTCCACCATGGCAGGCCTCACACACAGCTACAGGGCACCACACTGTACTTAGACGCCCTCCTTTCTCTTGCAGGCCAAGCTGGCGAGGAACGCCAGGAGCCTCCGTGTCACTGGTGGAGGCCCTCGCGAGTTCCAGGAGCTGACGCATCTGGAAGAGAGGGTGGCCCGACTGCTGCGGCACCCGGTGATTGGGCGTGTGGCGATCGGCGACGCCGACCCTATACTGGAGCCCACTGGTAAGGACAGGACCGGCTGCACCTCTATCCTTGCCCTCGCGCATCAGATCTACATCCTTCCCCAGTGGCCGATAAATGCGCATAATGCACCAGTGCGGCCTCCCTCGCTGTCGGCCTGTCCTCACTCGAAAGTTACACTTGTGCCTTCCTGCTTTCAGCTGGTGAGGAGGAGGTGCTCCCTGAAGCCCACACAGCCAGGCCCTCGGAGGAGGAGGACGTGGAGGAGCAGCAGGAAGGCGCCACCTCGGGGGAACCCTCCTCCGCTCCAGGACATGCCAATGAAGGGGATACGTCTGGCGTGCCGGAGAGCCAGGGGGAGGCGGGGGAGGGGAGCCCCGAACCTGGTCCCAGTGGCATGGACGCCCGCGGCAAGGCTCCGGCGGCACGCGACCCTTCTGCCCAGAGGGGGGAGGCGGTGGAGGGGAGGGCAGAACCTGGTGTCAGTGGCGTGGCCGCACGCGGCAGCGCTCCGGCGGCACGCCAGCCTTCTGGCCAGAGGGTGGAGGCGCCCTCCAGTCCGGACTCGGACGTCGCCCAGGAGGTGCGCCTCCTGGACGAGATGTCGGCGGCGTCGGAGCGCCGCCACGTGGAAATCATGGAGGTGCTGGCACAGATGCCTCAGGCCATCGAAAGCCTCTCTCAAAGTGTGGTGGCTTTCGGCCAAGCCCAGGCCAGGGGCCTCGAGGTTTTCGCTGCAGCGCACGCCAGGGGGGTGGAGCTCCTTGTGGCAGCGCATGAGAGGGGGGTCGAGCAACTCGAGGCAACGCAGCACGCCAGTCGCCAGCTGTGAGGTGCTGTCCAGACAATGGGACTGCAGATGCGGGGACATGCCGGCGCAGTTGGGGCACTGACTTCTGCGACCCTCGCACTGGCGGGGAGGCGTCGCCAGGCCAGGCGCCGCCCTGCTGCCGCACAGCGGTCTGGCCACCCACAGTTTGGCGCGCTTGCTCCCCGGCCAGGCCGGCCAAGTGCACGTGTGTCTGGCGACCAGCGCGCGCCTGGCATCACCCACCTTGTCCCCATTGGTGCAGGCGAGCCTGCCACTCCCCCAGCCACGGTGCAAGGAGCTACTGCAGCCACTGAAGAGGGCCACCCACAGCTGCAGCAGCCACCAGCCGGCCCCTCCCGGGCCCGCCCTCGTGTAGGCCGACCCCCAAGGGCATCTGGCGAGACGCCTTGTCGCCCTGAGGATCCTTCCCCCAGCCTCGGCACAGCCTCACGGCCCAGCTTGAGGCGCAGCAGCAGGACGGGCCGGGGCAAAAGATGGCTGTCGACGGACTCGCCCTCTCACCACACCGAATAGAGTGTGGTGAGCGAGGGTTTGGGTGATGCGGGGGCTTCTGTTCTGGGGGGCATTATGTGGTTTTGTTTTATGGGGGTCTTTGTGTTGTGGGGGGGGCTTGTTTTTGTTAGGCCAGTGACGAGGCCATTTGGATGCTGATGTTATGTTAGTCCTCCCCAGGTTTTGGGAGTGACAGAAGTTTGTTACTGTTTTTTGGGGGTCTTCTCTGTTTTGCTCTTCCATGTGGGAAGGGCCCTGAGGTTTTCAAATAAAGATGTTTATTTATTCACCATGTGCAGGTGTCATGTTTCAAGTGGTTGTTGGGTTAACCGGCTGAGGGCTTGCGAAGCGGCTGCGTTCAGTGGGCCAGGCCATTCCCTGACAGGGGGCCTAGAAGTGTCGAGCAATAAGCCCCCGGCGGACGGCCCTTGGACCTTGTCGCTCCCTCCTGGCCTGGTGCTGCTCCTCCTCAGGGTCCTCCTGCTCGTCCTCCTGAGGTGGTGGCCCAATGTCAGGTGGCAGTGCCTGAGTCCTGCGGATAGCCAGGTTGTGGAGCATGCAGCAGACCACGACGAACTGGGAGACTCTATCCGGCGAATACTGAAGAGACCCGCCCGAACGATCCAGGCAACGGAACCGTTGCTTGAGGACGCCTATCGTTTGCTCTATTAGGTTCCTTGTGGCTTGATGGCTTTCGTTGTATGCCAGCTCCGCTGGGGTCCTGGGCGCGCGGAGCGGGGTCATGAGCCATGTGCACAAAGGGTGCCCTTGTCCCCGAGAAGCCATCCCCTTGGTTGAGGCTGTGCCTGGAACATGTCAGCCACAGTAGTCTGTCGCAGGATAAAGGCATCGTGGATGCTTCCTGGGAAGCGGGCATTGACAGCTAGGATGCGCTGCCTGTGGTCACACACCAGCTGCACATTTAGGGAATGGTAGCCCTTCCGGTTGCGGTCTTGCTCGGCATTGCGGATAGGTGGCCGCATAGCCACATGCGTGCAGTCAATGGCGCCCTGCACCATGGGGAAGGCCGCGATCCTGGCAAATCCGAATGCACGCTGCTCCTGCTTGTGTTGGGTCATGGGGAAGGAGATGAATTGGTGGCTCCTCGCGAAAAGTGCTTCGGTGACCTGTCGGATGCAGCGATGCGCGGCGAACTGGGAGATGGTCGCGATGTCCCCAGCAGCGGCTTGGAAGGAGCCGCTTGCATAAAAGCTGAGAGCCACCGTGACCTTCACTTCCACCGAGAGAGACGCCCTGGACATGAGCTGTGGCTGCAAATCTGCATGAAGCCGCTGGCAGATCTCTTCAACCACCTCCCTTCTGAAGCGCAGCCTCTTAACACAATGCGCCGCAGTCATGGTGAGATATGAGACCTGCTCCCGGTATTGCCTGACTGGGTAAGGCCTACGTTGGCGATGCCTAATGGCCCCTCTGCATCTAGGCATGCCTGGGCCTGTCTCAAAGCGTATGCCAACCCTTCGCACAAAATGTCGCAACTGAGGGTTGGCCCCCATGCAGCCCCCATTACAAAGTTCCAACCAGCAAAATCACAAGGATGCAAATGTCAAAGCACTGGCTAGAAGCCAAAAATACCTCTCCTATGGTGTCCGAAATCAGTAATCTCTGTGCCTTGCTCTCTGTGCAGAAATCCAAACCAGTCAAGTCATTGCAGCGAAATGGCTAGCTTTTATGGGTGAGTGGATGTGCCCTTTAATTAGCGCTCCCCGAATCCCACAGGGCCTCTGTTGAGTTCCATTTCACAGTTCTTAGTAGCGCCACGCCAACATCGACCGGGCGCCACTGAATTTCCGGTTTGGGGCGCACAAACGGCGTTGCACGACGGAATGACGTCATAGGATGCGCGCGCAGCTGACCGGGCGCTAACACTTTGCGCCGGCGCTAAAGTCCAGCTGAATTTCGGCGTAGGCGCAGATCCGGCGGTGCCCGGGCGCTAAGTGGATAGCGCCGGAAATCTGGCGCTAACGTCTGGCGCAAACAGCTGAATTTCTAGGCCCTTGACTCTATTGTCTCCAGGGTGTGAGAGACAGTTGTTTTGGACATTGTCTCCAGGGTGTGAGAGCCAGTTGTTTTGGACATTGTCTCCAGGGTGTGAGAGACAGTTGTTTTGGACATTGTCTCCAGGGTGTGAGAGACAGTTATGTTTTGGACATTGTCTCCAGGGTGTGAGAGTCTGTTATGTTTTGGACATTGTCTCCATGGTGTGAGAGCCAGTTATGTTTTGGACATTGTCTCCAGGGTGTGGGAGACAGTGATGTTTTGGACATTGTCTCCAGGGTGTGAGAGACAGTTGTTTTGGACATTGCCTCCAGGGTGTGAGAGCCAGTTGTTTTGGACATTGCCTCCAGGGTGTGAGGGACAGTTGTTTTGGACATTGCCTCCAGGGTGTGAGAGACAGTTATGTTTTGGACATTGTCTCCAGGGTGTGAGAGCCAGTTGTTTTGGACATTGTCTCCAGGGTGTGAGAGACAGTTGTTTTGGACATTGTCTCCAGGGTGTGAGAGACAGTTTTGTTTTGGACATTGTCTCCAGGGTGTGAGAGACATTTGTTTTAGATATTGTCTCCAGGGTGTGAGAGACAGTTATGTTTTGTACATTGTCTCCAGGGTGTGAGGGACAGTTATGTTTTGGATATTGTCTCCAGGGTGTGAGAGACAGTTGTTTTGGACATTGTCTCCAGGGTGTGAGAGATAGTTGTTTCGGACATTGTCTCCAAAGTGTGAGAGACAGTTGTTTTGGACATTGTCTCCAGGGTGTGAGAGCCAGTTATGTTTTGGACATTGTCTCCAGGGTGTGAGAGACAGTTGTTTTGGACATTGTCTCCAGGATGTGAGAGACAGTTATATTTTTGACATTGTCTCCAGGGTGTGAGAGACAGTTATGTTTTGGACATTGTCTCCAGCGTGTGAGAGACAGTTATGTTTTGGACATTGTCTCCAGGGTGTGAGAGACAGTTATGTTTTGGACATTGTCTCCAGGGTGCGAGAGACAGTTGTTTTGGACATTGTCTCCAGGGTGTGAGAGACAGTTGATTTGGACATTGTCTCCATGGTGTGAGAGCCAGTTATTTTGGGCATTGTCTCCAGGGTGTGAGACCCAGTAATGTTTTGGACATTGTGTCCATGGTGTGAGAGCCAGTTATGTTTTGGACATTGTCTCCAGGGTGTGAGAGACAGTTATGTTTTGGACATTGCCTCCAGCGTGTGAGAGACAGTTATGTTTTGGACATTGTCTCCATGGTATGAGAGACAGTTATGTATTGGACATTGTCTCCAGGGTGTGAGAGACAGTTGTTTTGGACATTGTCTCCAGGGTGTGAGAGACAGTTATGTTTTGGACATTGTCTCCAGGGTGTGAGAGACAGTTATGTTTTGGACATTGGCTCCAGGATGTGAGAGACAGTTATGTTTTGGACATTGACTCCAGGGTGTGAGAGACAGTTGTTTTGGACATTGTCTCCAGGATGTGAGAGACATTTGTTTTGCACATTGTCTCCACAGTGTGAGAGACAGTTATGTTTTGGACATTGTCTCCAGGGTGTGAGAGTCAGTTATATTTTGGACATTGTCTCCAGGGTGTGAGAGCCAGTTATGTTTTGGACATTGTCTCCAGGGTGTGAGAGACAGTTATGTTTTGGACATTGTCTCCACGGTGTGAGAGACAGTTGTTTTGGACATTGTCTCCAGGGTGTGAGAGACAGTTATGTTTTGGACATTGTCTCCAGGGTGTGAGAGACAGTTATGTTTTGGAGATTATCTCCAGGGTGTGGGAGACAGATGTTTTGGACATTGTCTCCAGGGTGGGAGAGACAGTTATGTTCTGGACATTGTCTCCAGGGTGTGAGAGACAGTTATATTTTGGACATTGTCTCCAGGGTGTGAGAGACAGTTATGTTTTGGACATTGTCTCCAGGGTGTGAGAGACAATTATGTTTTGGACATTGTCTCCAGGGTGTGAGAGACCGTTGTTTTGGACATTGTCTCCAGGGTGTGAGAGACAGTTATGTTTTGGACATTGTCTCCAGGGTGTGAGAGACAATTATGTTTTGGACATTGTCTCCATGGTGTGAGAGCCAGTTGTTTTGGGCATTGTCTCCAGGGTGTGAGAGCCAGTTGTTTTGGGCATTGTCTCCAGGGTGTGAGACCCAGTAATGTTTTGGACATTGTGTCCATGGTGTGAGAAACAGTTATGTTTTGGACATTGTCTCCAGGGTGTGAGAGACAGTTATGTTTTGGACATTGCCTCCAGCGTGTGAGAGACAGTTATGCTTTGGACATTGGCTCCAGGATGTGAGAGACAGTTATGTTTTGGACATTGACTCCAGGGTGTGAGAGACAGTTGTTTTGGACATTGTCTCCAGGATGTGAGAGGCATTTGTTTTGCACATTGTCTCCACAGTGTGAGAGACAGTTATGTTTTGGACATTGTCTCCAGGGTGTGAGAGTCAGTTATATTTTGGACATTGTCTCCAGGGTGTGAGAGCCAGTTATGTTTTGGACATTATCTCCGGGGTGTGAGAGACAGTTATGTTTTGGACATTGCCTCCAGGGTGTGAGAGCCAGTTGTTTTGGACATTGCCTCCAGGGTGTGAGGGACAGTTGTTTTGGACATTGCCTCCAGGGTGTGAGAGACAGTTATGTTTTGGACATTGTCTCCAGGGTGTGAGAGCCAGTTGTTTTGGACATTGTCTCCAGGGTGTGAGAGACATTTGTTTTAGATATTGTCTCCAGGGTGTGAGAGACAGTTATGTTTTGTACATTGTCTCCAGGGTGTGAGGGACAGTTATGTTTTGGATATTGTCTCCAGGGTGTGAGAGACAGTTGTTTTGGACATTGTCTCCAGGGTGTGAGAGATAGTTGTTTCGGACATTGTCTCCAAAGTGTGAGAGACAGTTGTTTTGGACATTGTCTCCAGGGTGTGAGAGCCAGTTATGTTTTGGACATTGTCTCCAGGGTGTGAGAGACAGTTGTTTTGGACATTGTCTCCAGGATGTGAGAGACAGTTATATTTTTGACATTGTCTCCAGGGTGTGAGAGACAGTTATGTTTTGGACATTGTCTCCAGCGTGTGAGAGACAGTTATGTTTTGGACATTGTCTCCAGGGTGTGAGAGACAGTTATGTTTTGGACATTGTCTCCAGGGTGCGAGAGACAGTTGTTTTGGACATTGTCTCCAGGGTGTGAGAGACAGTTGATTTGGACATTGTCTCCATGGTGTGAGAGCCAGTTGTTTTGGGCATTGTCTCCAGGGTGTGAGACCCAGTAATGTTTTGGACATTGTGTCCATGGTGTGAGAGCCAGTTATGTTTTGGACATTGTCTCCAGGGTGTGAGAGACAGTTATGTTTTGGACATTGCCTCCAGCGTGTGAGAGACAGTTATGTTTTGGACATTGTCTCCATGGTATGAGAGACAGTTATGTATTGGACATTGTCTCCAGGGTGTGAGAGACAGTTGTTTTGGACATTGTCTCCAGGGTGTGAGAGACAGTTATGTTTTGGACATTGTCTCCAGGGTGTGAGAGACAGTTATGTTTTGGACATTGGCTCCAGGATGTGAGAGACAGTTATGTTTTGGACATTGACTCCAGGGTGTGAGAGACAGTTGTTTTGGACATTGTCTCCAGGATGTGAGAGACATTTGTTTTGCACATTGTCTCCACAGTGTGAGAGACAGTTATGTTTTGGACATTGTCTCCAGGGTGTGAGAGTCAGTTATATTTTGGACATTGTCTCCAGGGTGTGAGAGCCAGTTATGTTTTGGACATTGTCTCCAGGGTGTGAGAGACAGTTATGTTTTGGACATTGTCTCCACGGTGTGAGAGACAGTTGTTTTGGACATTGTCTCCAGGGTGTGAGAGACAGTTATGTTTTGGACATTGTCTCCAGGGTGTGAGAGACAGTTATGTTTTGGAGATTATCTCCAGGGTGTGGGAGACAGATGTTTTGGACATTGTCTCCAGGGTGGGAGAGACAGTTATGTTCTGGACATTGTCTCCAGGGTGTGAGAGACAGTTATATTTTGGACATTGTCTCTAGGGTGTGAGAGACAGTTATGTTTTGGACATTGTCTCCAGGGTGTGAGAGACAATTATGTTTTGGACATTGTCTCCAGGGTGTGAGAGACCGTTGTTTTGGACATTGTCTCCAGGGTGTGAGAGACAGTTATGTTTTGGACATTGTCTCCAGGGTGTGAGAGACAATTATGTTTTGGACATTGTCTCCATGGTGTGAGAGCCAGTTGTTTTGGGCATTGTCTCCAGGGTGTGAGAGCCAGTTGTTTTGGGCATTGTCTCCAGGGTGTGAGACCCAGTAATGTTTTGGACATTGTGTCCATGGTGTGAGAAACAGTTATGTTTTGGACATTGTCTCCAGGGTGTGAGAGACAGTTATGTTTTGGACATTGCCTCCAGCGTGTGAGAGACAGTTATGTTTTGGACATTGGCTCCAGGATGTGAGAGACAGTTATGTTTTGGACATTGACTCCAGGGTGTGAGAGACAGTTGTTTTGGACATTGTCTCCAGGATGTGAGAGGCATTTGTTTTGCACATTGTCTCCACAGTGTGAGAGACAGTTATGTTTTGGACATTGTCTCCAGGGTGTGAGAGTCAGTTATATTTTGGACATTGTCTCCAGGGTGTGAGAGCCAGTTATGTTTTGGACATTATCTCCGGGATGTGAGAGACAGTTATGTTTTGGACATTGTCTCCACGGTGTGAGAGACAGTTGTTTTGGACATTGTCTCCAGGATGTGAGAGACAGTTATGTTTTGGATATTGTCTCCAGGGTGTGAGAGACAGTTATGTTTTGG
This sequence comes from Somniosus microcephalus, assembly GCF_052327205.1. NCBI lineage: Eukaryota > Metazoa > Chordata > Chondrichthyes > Squaliformes > Somniosidae > Somniosus > Somniosus microcephalus. Next base: position 150,980,436 of record NC_140990.1, on the reverse strand, counting down.
AGATTATCTCCAGGGTGTGGGAGACAGTTGTTTTGGACATTGTCTCCAGGGTGTGAGAGACAGTTGTTTTGGACATTGTCTCCAGGGTGTGAGAGACAGTTGTTTTGGACATTGTCTCCAGGGTGTGAGAGACAGTTATGTTTTGGACATTGACTCGAGGTTCTGAGAGACAGTTATGTTTTGGGCATTGTCTCCAGGGTGTGAGAGACAGTTATGTTCTGGACATTGTCTTCAGGGTGTGAGAGACAGTTATGTTTTGGACATTGTCTCCATGGTATGAGAGACAGTTATGTATTGGACATTGTCTCCAGGGTGTGAGAGACAGTTGTTTTGGACATTGTCTCCAGGGTGTGAGAGACAGTTATGTTTTGGACATTGTCTCCAGGGTGTGAGAGACAGTTATGTTTTGGACATTGCCTCCAGCGTGTGATAGACAGTTATGTTTTGGACATTGGCTCCAGGATGTGAGAGACAGTAATGTTTTGGACATTGACTCCAGGGTGTGAGAGACAGTTGTTTTGGACATTGTCTCCAGGATGTGAGAGACATTTGTTTTGCACATTGTCTCCACAGTGTGAGAGACAGTTATGTTTTGGACATTGTCTCCAGGGTGTGAGAGTCAGTTATATTTTGGACATTGTCTCCAGGGTGTGAGAGCCAGTTATGTTTTGGACATTGTCTCCAGGGTGTGAGAGACAGTTATGTTTTGGACATTGTCTCCACGGTGTGAGAGACAGTTGTTTTGGACATTGTCTCCAGGGTGTGAGAGACAGTTATGTTTTGGACATTGTCTCCAGGGTGTGAGAGACAGTTATGTTTTGGAGATTATCTCCAGGGTGTGGGAGACAGATGTTTTGGACATTGTCTCCAGGGTGGGAGAGACAGTTATGTTCTGGACATTGTCTCCAGGGTGTGAGAGACAGTTATATTTTGGACATTGTCTCCAGGGTGTGAGAGACAGTTATGTTTTGGACATTGTCTCCAGGGTGTGAGAGACAATTATGTTTTGGACATTGTCTCCAGGGTGTGAGAGACAGTTGTTTTGGACATTGTCTCCAGGGTGTGAGAGACAGTTATGTTTTGGACATTGTCTCCAGGGTGTGTGAGACAATTATGTTTTGGACATTGTCTCCATGGTGTGAGAGCCAGTTGTTTTGGGCATTGTCTCCAGGGTGTGAGAGCCAGTTGTTTTGGACATTGTCTCCAGGATGTGAGACCCAGTAATGTTTTGGACATTGTGTCCATGGTGTGAGAGACAGTTATGTTTTGGACATTGTCTCCAGGGTGTGAGAGACAGTTATGTTTTGGACATTGCCTCCAGCGTGTGAGAGACAGTTATGTTTTGGACATTGGCTCCAGGATGTGAGAGACAGTTATGTTTTGGACATTGACTCCAGGGTGTGAGAGACAGTTGTTTTGGACATTGTCTCCAGGATGTGAGAGGCATTTGTTTTGCACATTGTCTCCACAGTGTGAGAGACAGTTATGTTTTGGACATTGTCTCCAGGGTGTGAGAGTCAGTTATATTTTGGACATTGTCTCCAGGGTGTGAGAGCCAGTTATGTTTTGGACATTGTCTCCGGGGTGTGAGAGACAGTTATGTTTTGGACATTGTCTCCACGGTGTGAGAGACAGTTGTTTTGGACATTGTCTCCAGGATGTGAGAGACAGTTATGTTTTGGACATTGCCTCCAGGGTGTGAGAGACAGTTATGTTTTGGAGATTATCTCCAGGGTGTGGGAGACAGTTGTTTTGGACATTGTCTCCAGGGTGTGAGAGATAGTTGTTTTGGACATTGTCTCCAGGGTGTGAGAGACAGTTGTTTTGGACATTGTCTCCAGGGTGTGAGAGACAGTTATGTTTTGGACATTGACTCGAGGTTCTGAGAGACAGTTATGTTTTGGGCATTGTCTCCAGGGTGTGAGAGACAGTTATGTTCTGGACATTGTCTTCAGGGTGTGAGAGACAGTTATGTTTTGGACATTGTCTCCATGGTATGAGAGACAGTTATGTTTTGGGCATTGTCTCCAGGGTGTGAGAGACAGTTATGTTCTGGACATTGTCTTCAGGGTGTGAGAGACAGTTATGTTTTGGACATTGTCTTCAGGGTGTGAGAGACAGTTATGTGTTGGACATTGTCTCCAGGGTGTGAGAGACAGTTGTTTTGGACATTGTCTCCAGGGTGTGAGAGACAGTTATGTTTTGGACATTGTCTCCAGGGTGTGAGAGACAGTTATGTTTTGGACATTGCCTCCAGCGTGTGAGAGACAGTTATGTTTTGGACATTGGCTCCAGGATGTGAGAGACAGTTATGTTTTGGACATTGACTCCAGGGTGTGAGAGACAGTTGTTTTGGACATTGTCTCCAGGATGTGAGAGACATTTGTTTTGCACATTGTCTCCACAGTGTGAGAGACAGTTATGTTTTGGACATTGTCTCCAGGGTGTGAGAGTCAGTTATATTTTGGACATTGTCTCCAGGGTGTGAGAGCCAGTTATGTTTTGGACATTGTCTCCAGGGTGTGAGAGACAGTTATGTTTTGGACATTGTCTCCACGGTGTGAGAGACAGTTGTTTTGGACATTGTCTCCAGGGTGTGAGAGACAGTTATGTTTTGGACATTGTCTCCAGGGTGTGAGAGACAGTTATGTTTTGGAGATTATCTCCAGGGTGTGGGAGACAGATGTTTTGGACATTGTCTCCAGGGTGGGAGAGACAGTTATGTTCTGGACATTGTCTCCAGGGTGTGAGAGACAGTTATATTTTGGACATTGTCTCCAGGGTGTGAGAGACAGTTATGTTTTGGACATTGTCTCCAGGGTGTGAGAGACAATTATGTTTTGGACATTGTCTCCAGGGTGTGAGAGCCAGTTGTTTTGGACATTGTCTCCAGGGTGTGAGACCCAGTAATGTTTTGGACATTGTGTCCATGGTGTGAGAGACAGTTATGTTTTGGACATTGTCTCCAGGGTGTGAGAGACAGTTATGTTTTGGACATTGCCTCCAGCGTGTGAGAGACAGTGATGTTTTGGACATTGGCTCCAGGATGTGAGAGACAGTTATGTTTTGGACATTGACTCCAGGGTGTGAGAGCCAGTTGTTTTGGACATTGTCTCCAGGATGTGAGAGGCATTTGTTTTGCACATTGTCTCCACAGTGTGAGAGACAGTTATGTTTTGGACATTGTCTCCAGGGTGTGAGAGTCAGTTATATTTTGGACATTGTCTCCAGGGTGTGAGAGCCAGTTATGTTTTGGACATTATCTCCGGGGTGTGAGAGACAGTTATGTTTTGGACATTGTCTCCACGGTGTGAGAGACAGTTGTTTTGGACATTGTCTCCAGGATGTGAGAGACAGTTATGTTTTGGACATTGTCTCCAGGGTGTGAGAGACAGTTATGTTTTGGAGATTATCTCCAGGGTGTGGGAGACAGTTGTTTTGGACATTGTCTCCAGGGTGTGAGAGACAGTTGTTTTGGACATTGTCTCCAGGGTGTGAGAGACAGTTGTTTTGGACATTGTCTCCAGGGTGTGAGAGACAGTTATGTTTTGGACATTGACTCGAGGTTCTGAGAGACAGTTATGTTTTGGGCATTGTCTCCAGGGTGTGAGAGACAGTTATGTTCTGGACATTGTCTTCAGGGTGTGAGAGACAGTTATGTTTTGGACATTGTCTCCATGGTATGAGAGACAGTTATGTATTGGACATTGTCTCCAGGGTGTGAGAGACAGTTGTTTTGGACATTGTCTCCACAGTGTGAGAGACAGTTATGTTTTGGACATTGTCTCCAGGGTGTGAGAGTCAGTTATATTTTGGACATTGTCTCCAGGGTGTGAGAGCCAGTTATGTTTTGGACATTGTCTCCAGGGTGTGAGAGACAGTTATGTTTTGGACATTGTCTCCACGGTGTGAGAGACAGTTGTTTTGGACATTGTCTCCAGGGTGTGAGAGACAGTTATGTTTTGGACATTGTCTCCAGGGTGTGAGAGACAGTTATGTTTTGGAGATTATCTCCAGGGTGTGGGAGACAGATGTTTTGGACATTGTCTCCAGGGTGGGAGAGACAGTTATGTTCTGGACATTGTCTCCAGGGTGTGAGAGACAGTTATATTTTGGACATTGTCTCCAGGGTGTGAGAGACAGTTATGTTTTGGACATTGTCTCCAGGGTGTGAGAGACAATTATGTTTTGGACATTGTCTCCAGGGTGTGAGAGACAGTTGTTTTGGACATTGTCTCCAGGGTGTGAGAGACAGTTATGTTTTGGACATTGTCTCCAGGGTGTGTGAGACAATTATGTTTTGGACATTGTCTCCATGGTGTGAGAGCCAGTTGTTTTGGGCATTGTCTCCAGGGTGTGAGAGCCAGTTGTTTTGGACATTGTCTCCAGGGTGTGAGACCCAGTAATGTTTTGGACATTGTGTCCATGGTGTGAGAGACAGTTATGTTTTGGACATTGTCTCCAGGGTGTGAGAGACAGTTATGTTTTGGACATTGCCTCCAGCGTGTGAGAGACAGTTATGTTTTGGACATTGGCTCCAGGATGTGAGAGACAGTTATGTTTTGGACATTGACTCCAGGGTGTGAGAGGCATTTGTTTTGCACATTGTCTCCACAGTGTGAGAGACAGTTATGTTTTGGACATTGTCTCCAGGGTGTGAGAGTCAGTTATATTTTGGACATTGTCTCCAGGGTGTGAGAGCCAGTTATGTTTTGGACATTGTCTCCGGGGTGTGAGAGACAGTTATGTTTTGGGCATTGTCTCCACGGTGTGAGAGACAGTTGTTTTGGACATTGTCTCCAGGATGTGAGAGACAGTTATGTTTTGGACATTGTCTCCAGGGTGTGAGAGACAGTTATGTTTTGGAGATTATCTCCAGGGTGTGGGAGACAGTTGTTTTGGACATTGTCTCCAGGGTGTGAGAGATAGTTGTTTTGGACATTGTCTCCAGGGTGTGAGAGACAGTTGTTTTGGACATTGTCTCCAGGGTGTGAGAGACAGTTATGTTTTGGACATTGACTCGAGGTTCTGAGAGACAGTTATGTTTTGGGCATTGTCTCCAGGGTGTGAGAGACAGTTATGTTCTGGACATTGTCTTCAGGGTGTGAGAGACAGTTATGTTTTGGACATTGTCTCCATGGTATGAGAGACAGTTATGTTTTGGGCATTGTCTCCAGGGTGTGAGAGACAGTTATGTTCTGGACATTGTCTTCAGGGTGTGAGAGACAGTTATGTTTTGGACATTGTCTTCAGGGTGTGAGAGACAGTTATGTGTTGGACATTGTCTCCAGGGTGTGAGAGACAGTTGTTTTGGACATTGTCTCCAGGGTGTGAGAGATAGTTATGTTTTGGACATTGTCTCCAGGGTGTGAGAGACAGTTATGTTTTGGAAATTGCCTCCAGCGTGTGAGAGACAGTTATGTTTTGGACATTGGCTCCAGGATGTGAGAGACAGTTATGTTTTGGACATTGACTCCAGGGTGTCAGAGACAGTTGTTTTGGACATTGTCTCCAGGATGTGAGAGACATTTGTTTTGCACATTGTCTCCACAGTGTGAGAGACAGTTATGTTTTGGACATTGTCTCCAGGGTGTGAGAGTCAGTTATATTTTGGACATTGTCTCCAGGGTGTGAGAGCCAGTTATGTTTTGGACATTGTCTCCAGGGTGTGAGAGACAGTTATGTTTTGGACATTGTCTCCACGGTGTGAGAGACAGTTGTTTTGGACATTGTCTCCAGGGTGTGAGAGACAGTTATGTTTTGGACATTGTCTCCAGGGTGTGAGAGACAGTTATGTTTTGGAGATTATCTCCAGGGTGTGGGAGACAGATGTTTTGGACATTGTCTCCAGGGTGGGAGAGACAGTTATGTTCTGGACATTGTCTCCAGGGTGTGAGAGACAGTTATATTTTGGACATTGTCTCCAGGGTGTGAGAGACAGTTATGTTTTGGACATTGTCTCCAGGGTGTGAGAGACAATTATGTTTTGGACATTGTCTCCAGGGTGTGAGAGACAGTTGTTTTGGACATTGTCTCCTGGGTGTGAGAGACAGTTATGTTTTGGACATTGTCTCCAGGGTGTGAGAGACAATTATGTTTTGGACATTGTCTCCATGGTGTGAGAGCCAGTTGTTTTGGGCATTGTCTCCAGGGTGTGAGAGCCAGTTGTTTTGGACATTGTCTCCAGGGTGTGAGACCCAGTAATGTTTTGGACATTGTGTCCAGGGTGTGAGAGTCAGTTATATTTTGGACATTGTCTCCAGGGTGTGAGAGCCAGTTATGTTTTGGACATTGCCTCCAGCGTGTGAGAGACAGTTATGTTTTGGACATTGTCTCCACGGTGTGAGAGACAGTTGTTTTGGACATTGTCTCCAGGATGTGAGAGACAGTTATGTTTTGGACATTGTCTCCAGGGTGTGAGAGACAGTTATATTTTGGAGATTATCTCCAGGGTGTGGGAGACAGTTGTTTTGGACATTGTCTCCAGGGTGTGAGAGACAGTTATGTTTTGGACATTGACTCGAGGTTCTGAGAGACCGTTATGTTTTGGGCATTGTCTCCAGGGTGTGAGAGACAGTAATGTTCTGGACATTGTCTCCAGGGTGTGAGAGACAGTTATATTTTGGACATTGTCTCCAGGGTGTGAGAGACAGTTATGTTTTGGACATTGTCTCCAGGGTGTGAGAGACAATTATGTTTTGGACATTGTCTCCAGGGTGTGAGAGGCAGTTATGTTTTGGACAGTGTCTCCAGGGTGTGAGAGAAAGTTGTTTTGGACATTGTCTCCAGGGTGTGATAGAGAGTTATGTTTTGGACATTGTCTCCAGGGTGTGAGAGACAGTAATGTTTTGGACATTATCTCCAGGTTGTGGGAGACAGTTGTTTTGGGCATTGTCTCCAGGGTGTGAGAGCCAGTTGTTTTGGACATGGTCTCCAGGGTGTGAGAGACATTTGTTTTGCACATTGTCTCCAGAGTGTGGGAGACAGTTATGTTTTGGACATTGTCTCCAGGGTGTGAGAATCAGTTATGTTTTGGACATTGTCTCCAGGGTGTGAGAGCCAGTTATGTTTTGGACATTGTCTCCAGGGTGTGAGAGACAGTTATGTTTTGGACATTGTCTCCAGGGTGTGAGAGATAGTTGTTTTGGACATTGTCTCCAGGGTGTGAGAGACAGTTATGTTTTGGACATTGTCTCCAGGGTGTTAGAGACAGTTATGTTTTGGACATTGTCGACAGGGTGTGAGAGACAATTATGTTTTGGACATTGCCTCCAGGGTGTGAGAGACAGTTGTTTTGGACATTGTCTCCAGGGTGTGATAGACAGTTATGTTTTGGACATTGTCTCCAGGGTGTGAGAGACAGTTATGTTTTGGAGATTATCACCAGCGTGTGGGAGACAGTTGTTTGGACATTGCCTCCAGGGTGTGTGAGACATTTGCTTTGGATATTGCCTCCAGGGTGTGAGAGGGAGTTATGTTTTGGACATTGTCTCCAGGGTGTGAGAGACAGTTATGTTTTGGACATTGTCTCCAGGGTGTGAGAGACAGTTATGTTTTGGACTTTGTCTCCAGGGTGTTAGAGACAGTTATGTTTTGGACATTGTCGACAGGGTGTGAGAGACAATTATGTTTTGGACATTGCCTCCAGGGTGTGAGAGACAGTTGTTTTGGACATTGTCTCCAGGGTGTGATAGACAGTTATGTTTTGGACATTGTCTCCAGGGTGTGAGAGACAGTTATGTTTTGGACATTATCTCCAGGGTGTGGGAGACAGTTGTTTTGGACATTGTCTCCAGGTTGTGAGAGACATTTGCTTTGGATATTGTCTCCAGGGTGTGAGAGACAGTTATGTTTTGGACATTGTCTCCAGGGTGTGAGAGACAGCTATGTTTTGGACATTGTCTCCAGGGTGTGAGAGACAGTTATGTTATGGACATTGTCGGCAGGGTGTGAGAGACAGTTATGTTTTGGACATTGCCTCCAGGGAGTGAGAGACAGTTGTTGTGGACATTGTCTCCAGGCTGTGAGAGACAGTTGTTTTGGACATTGTTTCCAGGGTGTGAGAGACAGTTATGTTTTGGACATTGTCTCCAGGGTCTGAGAGACAGTTATCTTTTGGACATTGTCTCCAGTGTGTGAGAGACAGTTATGTTTTGGACATTGTCTCCAGGGTGTGAGAGACAGTTATGTTTTGGACATTGTCTCCAGGGTGTGAGAGACAGTTATGTTTTGGACATTGTCTCCAGGGTGTGAGAGACAGTTGTTTTGGACATTGTCTCCAGGGTGTGAGAGACAGTTATGTTTTGGACATTGACTCCAGGGTGTGAGAGCCAGTTATGTTTTGGAGATTATCTCCAGGGTGTGGGAGACAGTTGTTTTGGACATTGTCTCCAGGGTGTGAGAGACATTTGCTTTGGATATTGTCTCCAGGGTGTGAGAGAGAGTTATGTTTTGGACATTGTCTCCAGGGTGTGAGAGACATATATGTTTTGGACATTGTCTCCAGGGTGTTAGAGACAGTTATGTTTTGGACATTGTCGACAGGGTGTGAGAGACAATTATGTTTTGGACATTGCCTCCAGGGTGTGAGAGACAGTTGTTCTGGACATTGTCTCCAGGGTGTGAGAGACAGTTGTTTTGGATATTGTCTCCAGGGTGTGAGAGACAGTTGTTTAAACATTGTCTCCAGGGTGTCAGAGACAGTTGTTTTGGACATTGTCTCCAGGGTGTGAGAGACAGTTATGTTTTGGACATTGTCTCCAGAGTCTGAGAGACTGTTATGTTTTGGACATTGTCTCCAGGGTGTGAGAGACAGTTATGTTTTGGACATTGTCTCCAGGGTGTGAGAGACAGTTATATTTTGGACATTGTCTCCAGGGTGTGAGAGACAGTTATGTTTTGGACTTTGTCTCCAGGGTGTGAGAGACGATTATGTTTTGGACATTGTCTCCAGGGTGTGAGAGACAGTTATGTTTTGAACATTGTCTCCAGGGTGTGAGAGCCAGTTGTTTTGGGCATTGTCTCCAGGTTGTGAGAGGCAGTTATGTTTTGGACCTTGTCTCCAGGGTGTGAGAGACAGTTATATTTTGGACATTGTCTCCAGGGTGTGAGAGACAGTTATGTTTTGGACTTTGTCTCCAGGGTGTGAGAGACGATTATGTTTTGGACATTGTCTCCAGGGTGTGAGAGACAGTTATGTTTTGAACATTGTCTCCAGGGTGTGAGAGCCAGTTGTTTTGGGCATTGTCTCCAGGTTGTGAGAGGCAGTTATGTTTTGGACCTTGTCTCCAGGGTGTGAGAGACAGTTGTTTTGGACATTTGATGCGCTATCAATTACTCATAAAAGACTGAGAGTTAAGAGAGTAACTAAAGGCTTTTATTAACAAAAGAATGAAGGTCTGCCTTGAGTGGTCGACCGGTCCAGAATACAAAGGGCTGGGGAGCAGTCACCTTTATACTAGGACTTGTGGGAGGAGTCAGCCGAGGCATGTCCAGGCATGTACACAGTGGAATACAAACAGTGGTTTACCACATTCACCCCTTGTTTAAAATTGAATCCGGCGGGGTGAAGTGTATTATAAGTTAGTGTATTGGAGTCTCTCCGGAGGTCTTGCCTGCCGCTGTGATCGGCGTGGCGACGGCAGGGGTAGTGGAGCTTCCGGCGTCGAGTCCTGCGTAGGCTGTGGCACCGGCGTGTCGTCCTCGTAGATGTCGAGCGGGTCGCGGGGCCCAGGCCTGCCGTCTGCTGGGGCTGGATATCGGATCGTGGGGGGGGTGGTAGTGAGTAGTGGGTTACTGCGGCCCCCGAGGGTGCAAGGTCTCTTATGGGGTCTGTGTCCTCCCGCCCGTCCGGGTATGCAATGTAAGCATACTGGTGGTTGGCGTGGAGGAGGTCGACCCTCTCGACCAGGGGGTCCGTTTTATGGGTCCTCACGTGTCTTCTCAGTAGGACCGGCCCTGGGGACGTCAGCCATGGCGGGTAGCGATGTCCCCGATGTGGACTTCCTTGGGAAGACAAACATTTTCTCATGAGGGGTGACGTTAGTGGCAGTGCAGAGCAGTGACCGAATAGAGTGGAGCGCATCGGGGAGCACATCCTGCCAGCGGGAGGTTGGAAGGCCCCTAGACTTTAAGGCTAGCAGGGCGGCCTTCCAAACTGTCGCATTTTCTCTTTCCACCTGTCCGTTCCCCCGGGGGCTGTAACTGGTGGTCCTGCTTGTGGCAATACCCCTAGTTAGCAGGTACTGACAGAGTTCGTCGCTCATAAATGATGAGCCCCGGTCGCTATGGATATAGCTGGGGAAACCGAACAGGGTGAAGAGGTCGTTCAGACATTTAATGACTGTGGCACTGGTCATATCCGGGCAGGGGATGGCGAACGGGAAACGGGAGTACTCATCAATAATATTGAGGAAGTACACATTGCGGTCGGAGGATGGGAGAGGCCCTTTAAAATCAACGCTCAGGCGCTCGAAGGGGCGAGTGGCTTTTATCAGGTGGGCCCTGTCTGGTCTATAAAAGTGCGGTTTGCACTCAGCGCAGACTTGGCAGTTCCTGGTCATGGTCCTGACCTCCTCAATAGAGTAAGGCAGGTTGCTGGCCTTGATGAAGTGGAAGAACCTGGTGACCCCCGGGTGGCAGAGGTCATTGTGGAGGGCCCGCAGTCTATCGATCTGCGCGCTGGCGCAGGTGCCACGCGACAGCGCATCCGGGGTTCATTGAGCTTCCCGGGCCGGTACAAGATCTCGTAATTGTAGGTGGAAAGTTCGATTCTCCACCACAAGATCTTGTCATTTTTGATTTTGCCCCTCTGCTTGTTGTTAAACATGAAAGCAACTGAACGCTGGTCAGTGAGCAGGGTAAATCGTTTTCCGGCCAGGTAGTGCCTCCAATGATGCACAGCCTCCACAATCGCCTGGGCCTCCTTCTCAACAGCGGAGTGTCTGGTCTCCGGGCCTTGGAGGGTTCGTGAAAAGAAGGCCACGGGTCTCCCCGCCTGATTGAGGGTAGCGGCCAGGGCAAAGTCGGAAGCGTCGCTTTCCACCTGGAAGGGGATAGATTCGTCCACTGCGTGCATGGTGGCTTTGGCAATGTCGTCCTTGATATGGTGGAAGGCTAAGCGGTCCTCTGCCGACAAGGGAAAAGAGGTGGACATTGTCTCCAGGGTGTGAGAGACAGTTATGTTTTGGACATTGTCTCCAGGGTGTGAGAGACAGTTGTTTTGGACATTGTCTCCAGGGTGTGAGAGACAGTTATGTTTTGGACATTGTCGCCAGGGTGTGAGAGACAGTTATGTTTTGCATATTGTCTCCACGGTGTGAGAGTCATTTGTTTTGGACATTGTCTCCAGGGTGTGAGAGACAGTTGTTTTGGACATTGTCTCCAGGGTGTGAGAGACAGTTGTTTTGGACATTGTCTCCAGGGTGTGAGAGACAGTTATGTTTTGGACATTGTCTCCAGGGTGTGAGAGACAGTTATTTTTTGGACATTGTCTCCAGGGTGTGAGAGACAGTTATTTTTTGGACATTGTCTCCAGGGTGTGAGAGACAGTTATCCTTTGGACATTGTCTCCAGGGTGTGAGAGAGAGTTATGTTTTGGACATTGTCTCCAGGGTGTGAGAGACAGTTATGTTTTGGACATTGTCTCCAGGGTGTGAGAGACAGTTATGCTTTCGACATTGTCTCCAGGGTGTGAGAGACAGTTGTTTTGGACATTGTCTCCAGGGTGTGAGAGACAGTTGTTTTGGACATTGTCTCCAGGGTGTGAGAGCCAGTTGCTTTGGACATTGTCTCCAGGGTGTGAGAGACAGTTATGTTTTAGACATTGTCTCCAGGGTGTGAGAGACAGCTATGTTATGGACCTTATCTCCAAGGTGTGAGAGACAGTTATGTTTTGGACATTGTCTCCAGGGTGTGAGAGCCAGTTGTTTTGGACATTGTTTCCAGGGTGTGAGAGACAGTTGTTTTGGACATTGTCTTCATGGTGTGAGAGAGAGTTATGTTTTGGACATTGTCTCCAGGGTGTGAGAGAGAGTTATGTTTTGGACATTGTCTCCAGCGTGTCAGAGACAGTTATGTTTTGGATATTGTCTCTAGGGTGTGAGAGCCAGTTGTTTTGGGCATTGTCTCCAGGGTGTGAGACCCAGTAATGTTTTGGACATTGTGTCCATGGTGTGAGAGCCAGTTATGTTTTGGACATTGTCTCCAGGGTGTGAGAGACAGTTGTTTTGGACATTGTCTCCAGGGTGTGAGAGACAGTTCTTTTGAACATTGTCTTCAGGGTTTGAGAGACAGTTATGTTTTGGACATTGTCTCCATGGTATGAGAGACAGTTATGTATTGGACATTGTCTCCAGGGTGTGAGAGACAGTTGTTTTGGACATTGTCTCCAGGGTGTGAGAGACAGTTATGTTTTGGACATTGTCTCCAGGGTGTGAGAGACAGTTATGTTTTGGACATTGTCTCCAGCGTGTGAGAGACAGTTATGTTTTGGACATTGGCTCCAGGATGTGAGAGACAGTTATGTTTTGGACATTGTCTCCAGGGTGTGAGAGGCAGTTGTTTTGGACATTGTCTCCAGGATGTGAGAGACATTTGTTTTGCACATTGTCTCCACAGTGTGAGAGACAGTTATGTATTGAACATTGTCTCCAGGGTGTGAGAGTCAGTTATATTTTGGACATTGTCTCCAGGGTGTGAGAGCCAGTTATGTTTTGGACATTGTCTCCAGGGTGTGAGAGACAGTTATGTTTTGGACATTGTCTCCACGGTGTGAGAGACAGTTGTTTTGGACATTGTCTCCAGGGTGTGAGAGACAGTTATGTTTTGGACATTGTCTCCAGGGTGTGAGAGACAGTTATGTTTTGGAGATTATCTCCAGGGTGTGGGAGACAGTTGTTTTGGACATTGTCTCCAGGGTGTGAGAGTCAGTTGTTTTGGACATTGTCTCCAGGGTGTGAGAGACAGTTGTTTTGGACATTGTCTCCAGGGTGTGAGAGACAGTTATGTTTTGGACATTGACTCGAGGGTCTGAGAGACAGTTATGTTTTGAGCATTGTCTCCAGGGTGTGAGAGACAGTTATGTTCTGGACATTGTCTCCAGGGTGTGAGAGACAGTTATATTTTGGACATTGTCTCCAGGGTGTGAGAGACAGTTATGTTTTGGACATTGTCTCCAGGGTGTGAGAGAAAATTATGTTTTGGACATTGTCTCCAGGGTGTGAGAGACAGTTGTTTTGGACATTGTCTCCAGGGTGTGACAGACAGTTATGTTTTGGACATTGTCGCCAGGGTGTGAGAGACAGTTATGTTTTGCATATTGTCTCCACGGTGTGAGAGTCATTTGTTTTGGACATTGTCTCCAGGGTGTGAGAGACAGTTGTTTTGGACATTGTCTCCAGGGTGTGAGAGACAGTTGTTTTGGACATTGTCTCCAGGGTGTGAGAGGCAGTTGTTTTGGACATTGTCTCCAGGGTGTGAGAGACAGTTATGTTTTGGACATTGTCTCCAGGGTGTGAGAGACAGTTATTTTTTGGACATTGTCTCCAGGGTGTGAGAGACAGTTATCCTTTGGACATTGTCTCCAGGGTGTGAGAGAGAGTTATGTTTTGGACATTGTCTCCAGGGTGTGAGAAACAGTTATGTTTTGGACATTGTCTCCAGGGTGTGAGAGACAGTTATGCGTTCGACATTGTCTCCAGGGTGTGAGAGAGAGTTATGTTTTGGACATTGTCTCCAGGGTGTGAGAGACAGTTGTTTTGGACATTGTCTCCAGGGTGTGAGAGACAGTTGTTTTGGACATTGTCTCCAGGGTGTGAGAGCCAGTTGCTTTGGACATTGTCTCCAGGGTGTGAGAGACAGTTATGTTTTAGACATTGTCTCCAGGGTGTGAGAGACAGCTATGTTATGGACATTGTCTCCAAGGTGTGAGAGACAGTTATCTTTTGGACATTGTCTCCAGGGTGTGAGAGCCAGTTGTTTTGTACATTGTCTCCAGGGTGTGAGAGACAGTTGTTTTGGACATTGTCTTCATGGTGTGAGAGAGAGTTATGTTTTGGACATTGTCTCCAGGGTGTGAGAGGCAGTTATGTTTTGGACATTGTCTCCAGGTTGTGAGAGACAGTTGTTTTGGACATTGTCTCCAGGGTGTGAGAGACAGTTGTTTTGGACATTGTCTCCAGGGTGTGAGAGCCAGTTGCTTTGGACATTGTCTCCAGGGTGTGAGAGACAGTTATGTTTTAGACATTGTCTCCAGGGTGTGAGAGACAGCTATGTTATGGACATTGTCTCCAAGGTGTGAGAGACAGTTATCTTTTGGACATTGTCTCCAGGGTGTGAGAGCCAGTTGTTTTGTACATTGTCTCCAGGGTGTGAGAGACAGTTGTTTTGGACATTGTCTTCATGGTGTGAGAGAGAGTTATGTTTTGGACATTGTCTCCAGGGTGTGAGAGGCAGTTATGTTTTGGACATTGTCTCCAGGGTGTGAGAGACAGTTGTTTTGGACATTGTCTCCAGGGTGTGAGAGACAGTTCTTTTGAACATTGTCTTCAGGGTGTGAGAGACAGTAATGTTTTGGACATTGTCTCCATGGTATGAGAAACAGTTATGTATTGGACATTGTCTCCAGGGTGTGAGAGACAGTTGTTTTGGACATTATCTCCAGGGTGTGAGAGACAGTTATGTTTTGGACCTTGTCTCCAGGGTGTGAGAGACAGTTATGTTTTGGACATTGTCTCCAGCGTGTGAGAGACAGTTATGTTTTGGACATTGGCTCCAGGATGTGAGAGACAGTTATGTTTTGGACATTGTCTCCAGGGTGTGAGAGACAGTTGTTTTGGACATTGTCTCCAGGATGTGAGAGACATTTATTTTGCACATTGTCTCCACAGTGTGAGAGACAGTTATGTTTTGGACATCGTCTCCAGGGTGTGAGAGTCAGTTATATTTTGGACATTGTCTCCAGGGTGTGAGAGCCAGTTATGTTTTGGACATTGTCTCCAGGGTGTGAGAGACAGTTATGTTTTGGACATTGTCTCCACGGTGTGAGAGACAGTTGTTTTGGACATTGTCTCCAGGGTGTGAGAGACAGTTATGTTTTGGACATTGTCTCCAGGGTGTGAGAGACAGTTATGTTTTGGAGATTATCTCCAGGGTGTGGGAGACAGTTGTTTTGGACATTGTCTCCAGGGTGTGAGAGACAGTTGTTTTGGACATTGTCTCCAGGGTGTGAGAGACAGTTGTTTTGGACATTGTCTCCAGGGTGTGAGAGACAGTTATGTTTTGGACATTGACTCGAGGGTCTGAGAGACAGTTATGTTATGGGCATTGTCTCCAGGGTGTGAGAGACAGTAATGTTCTGGACATTGTTTCCAGGGTGTGAGAGACAGTTATATTTTGAAGATTGTCTCCAGGGTGTGAGAGACAGTTATGTTTTGGACATTGTCTCCAGGGTGTGAGAGACAATTATGTTTTGGACATTGTCTCCAGGGTTTGAGAGACAGTTGTTTTGGACATTGTCTCCAGGGTGTGATAGAGAGTTATGTTTTGGACATTGTCTCCAGGGTGTGAGAGACAGTAATGTTTTGGACATTATCTCCAGGTTCTGGGAGACAGTTGTTTTGGACATTGTCTCCAGGGTGTGAGAGCCAGTTGTTTTGGATATGGTCTCCAGGGTGTGAGAGACATTTGTTTTGCACATTGTCCCAGAATGTGGGAGACAGTTATGTTTTGGACATTGTCTCCAGGGTGTGAGCGCCAGTTATGTTTTGGACATTGTCTCCAGGGTGTGAGAGACAGTTATGTTTTGGACATTGTCTCCAGGGTGCGGGAGACAGTTGTTTTGGACATTGTCTCCAGGGTGTGAGAGACAGTTATGTTTTGGACATTGTCTCCAGGGTGTGAGAGACAGTTATGTTTTGGAGATTATCACCAGCGTGTGGGAGACAGTTGTTTGGACATTGTCTCCAGGGTGTGTGAGACATTTGCTTTGGATATTGCCTCCAGGGTGTGAGAGGGAGTTATGTTTTGGACATTGTCTCCAGGGTGTGAGAGACAGTTATGTTTTGGACATTGTCTCCAGGGTGTGAGAGACAGTTATGTTTTGGACATTGTCTCCAGGGTGTTAGAGACAGTTATGTTTTGGACATTGTCGACAGGGTGTGAGAGACAATTATGTTTTGGACATTGCCTCCAGGGTGTGAGAGACAGTTGTTTTGGACATTGTCTCCAGGGTGTGATAGACAGTTATGTTTTGGACATTGTCTCCAGGGTGTGAGAGACAGTTATGTTTTGGACATTATCTCCAGGGTGTGGGAGACAGTTGTTTTGGACATTGTCTCCAGGTTGTGAGAGACATTTGCTTTGGATATTGTCTCCAGGGTGTGAGAGACAGTTATGTTTTGGACATTGTCTCCAGGGTTTGAGAGACAGTTATGTTTTGGACATTGTCGGCAGGGTGTGAGAGACAGTTATGTTTTGGACATTGCCTCCAGGGAGTGAGAGACAGTTGTTGTGGACATTGTCTCCAGGGTGTGAGAGACAGTTGTTTTGGACATTGTTTCCAGGGTGTGAGAGACAGTTATGTTTTGGACATTGTCTCCAGGGTCTGAGAGACAGTTATGTTTTGGA
Source organism: Somniosus microcephalus (assembly GCF_052327205.1). NCBI lineage: Eukaryota > Metazoa > Chordata > Chondrichthyes > Squaliformes > Somniosidae > Somniosus > Somniosus microcephalus. The sequence goes on along the minus strand of NC_140990.1, from coordinate 150,963,810 downwards.
CGTTGTCTCCAGTGTGTGAGAGACAGTTATGTTTTGGACATTGTCTCCAGGGTGTGAGAGACTGTTATATTTTGGACATTGTCTCCAGGATGTGAGAGACAGTTGTTTTGGATATTGTCTCCAGGGTGTGAGAGACAGTTGTTTAGGACATTGTCTCCAGGGTGTCAGAGACAGTTGTTTTGGACATTGTCTCCAGGGTGTGAGGGACAGTTGTTTTGGACATTGTCTCCAGGGTGTGAGAGACAGTTGTTTTGACATTGTCTCCAGGGTGTGAGAGACAGTTATGTTTTGGACATTGTCTCCAGGGTGTTAGAGACAGTTATGTTTTGGACATTGTCGACAGGGTGTGAGAGACAGTTATGTTTTGGTCATTGTCTCCAGGGTGTGAGAGACAGCTATGTTTTGGACATTGTCTCCAGGGTGTGAGAGCCAGTTATGTTTTGGACATTGTCTCCAGGGTGTGAGAGACAGTTATGTTTTGGACATTGTCTCCAGGGTGAGAGAGACAGTTATGTTTTGGACATTGTCTCCAGTGTGTGAGAGAAAGTTGTTTTGGACATTGTCTCCAGGGAGTGAGAGACAGTTGTGTTTTGGACATTACCTCCAGGGTGTGGGAGACAGTTATGTTTTGGACATTGTCTGCAGGGTGTGAGAGACAGTTATGTTTTGGACATTGTCTCCAGGGTCTGAGAGACAGTTATGTTTTGGACATTGTCTCCAGGGTGTGAGAGACAGTTATGTTTTGGACATTGTCTCCAGGGTGTGAGAGACAGTTATGTTTTGGACATTGTCTCCAGGGTGGGAGAGACAGTTATGTTTTGGACATTGTCTCCAGGGTGTGAGAGACAGTTGTTTTGGACATTGTCTCCAGGGTGTGAGAGACAGTTATGTTTTGGACATTGTCCCCACGGTCTGAGATAGTTATGTTTTGGACATTGTCTCCAGGGTGTGAGAGACAGTTATGTTTTGGACATTGTCTCCAGGGTGTGAGAGACAGTTGTTTTGGACATTGTCTCCACTGTCTGAGATAGTTATGTTTTGGACATTGTCTGCAGGGTGTGAGAGACAGTTATGTTTTGGACATTGTCTCCAGGGTGTGAGAGACAGTTATGTTTTGGACATTGTCTCCAGGGTGTGAGAGACAGTTATGTTTTGGACATTGTCTCCAGGGTGTGAGAGACAGTTATGTTTTGGACATTGTCTCCAGGGTGTGAGAGACAGTTGTTTTGGACATTGTCTCCAGGGTGTGAGAGACAGTTATGTTTTGGACATTGTCACCACGGTCTGAGATACAGTTATGTTTTGGACATTGTCTCCAGGGTGTGAGAGACAGTTGTTTTGGACATTGTCTCCAGGGTGTGAGAGACAGTTATGTTTTGGACATTGTCTCCATGGTGTGAGAGACAGTTGTGTTTTGGACATTGTCTCCAGGGGGTGAGAGACAGTTATGTTTTGGACATTGTCTCCAGGGTGTGAGAGACAGTTATGTTTTGGACATTGTCTCCAGGGTGTGAGAGACAGTTATGTTTTGGACATTGTCTCCAGGGTGTGAGAGACAGTTATGTTTTGGTCATTGTCTCCAGGGTGTGAGAGACAGTTGTTTTGGACATTGTCTCCAGGGTGTGAGAGACATTTGCTTTGGACATTGACTCCAGGGTGTGAGAGAGAGTTATGTTTTGGACATTGTCTCCAGGGTGTGAGAGACAGTTATGTTTCGGACATTGTCTCCAGGGTGTGAGAGACAGTTCTGTTTTGGACATTGTCTCCAGGGTGTTCGAGACAGTTATGTTTTGGACATTGTCGACGGGGTGTGAGAGACCGTTATGTTTTGGACATTGCCTCCAGGGTGTGAGAGACAGTTGTTCTGGGCATTGTCTCCAGGGTGTGAGAGACAGTTGTTTTGGACATTGTCTCCAGGGTGTGAGAGACAGTTGTTTTGGAAATTGTCTCCAGGGTGTGAGAGACAGTTGTTTTGGACATTGTATCCAGGGTGTGAGAGACAGTTATGTTTTGGACATTGTCTCCAGGGTCTGAGAGACAGTTATGTTTTGGACATTGTCTCCAGGGTGTGAGAGACAGTTATGTTTTTGACATTGTCTCCAGGGTGTGAGAGACTGTTATATTTTGGACATTGTCTCCAGGGTGTGAGAGACAGTTATATTTTGGACATTGTCTCCAGGGTGTGAGAGACAGTTATAGAGTCATAGAGTCATAGAGTAATACAGCACGGATAGAGGCCCTTCGGCCCATCATGTCCACGCCGCCCATCAAGCCCTGCCTCATCTAATCCCATATTCCAGCATTTGGTCCGTAGCCTTTTATGCTATGGCATTTCAAGTGCACATCCAAATGCTTCTTAAATGTTGTGAGGGTTTCTGCCTCCACAACCCTTTCAGGCAGTGAGTTCCAGACTCCAACCACCCTCTGGGTGAAAAAGTTCTTTCTCAAATCCCCTCTAAACCTCCCGCCCTTTACCTTGAATCTATGCCCCCTAGTTATTGACCCCTCTACTAAGGGAAAAAGCTCCTCAGCATCCATCCTATCTATGCCCCTCATAATTTTGTACACCTCAATCATGTCCCCCCTCAGCCTCCTCTGCTCCAAGGAAAACAAACCCAATCTGCCCAGACTCTCTTCATAGCTGAAGCGCTCCAGCCCTGGTAACATCCTGGTGAACCTCCTCTGCACCCTCTCTAACGCGATCACATCCTTCCTGTAGTGTGGCGACCAGAACTGCACACAGTATTCCAGCTGTGGCCTAACCAGTGTTTTATACAGCTCCATCATAACCTCCTTGCTCTTATATTCAATGCCTCGGCTAATGAAGGCAAGTATCCCATATACCTTTTTTACCACCTTATCCACCTGTTCCGCCGCCTTCAGGGATCTCTGTACTTGCACGCCCAGATCCCTCTGACCCTCCGTCTTGCCTAGGGTCTTTCCATTCATTGTGTATTCCTTTGCCTTGTTAGTCCCCCCAAAGTGCATCACCTCGCACTTTTCCGGGTTAAATTCCATTTGCCACTGTTCCGCCCATCTGACCAACCCATCTATATCGTCCTGCAGACTGAGGCTACCCTCCTCGCTATTTACCACCCTACCAATTTTTGTATCATTCGCGAACTTACTGATCATACCCTTTACATTCATATCCAAGCCATTAATGTAGACCACAAACAGCAAGGGACCCAGCACCGATCCCTGTGGTACCCCACTGGCCACAGGCTTCCAGTCACAAAAACAACCTTCGACCATCACCCTCTGCCTTCTGCCACTAAGCCAGTTTTGTATCCAATGTGCCAAGGCACCCTGGATTCCATGGGCTCTTACCTTCTTGACCAGTCTCCTGTGCGGGACTTTATCGAAGGCCTTACTGAAATCCATGTATACCACATCCACTGCGTTACCCTCATCCACACACCTAGTCACCCCCTCAAAAAATTCAATCAAATTAGTCAGACATGATCTTCCCTTGACAAAGCCATGTTGACTATCCCTGATTAATCCTTGCCTCTCCAAGTGGAGACAAATTTTGTCCCTCAGGATTTTTTCCAATAATTTTCCTACCACTGATGTTAGGCTCACTGGCCTGTAGTTCCCCGGTTTTTCCCTACTACCCTTCTTGAATAATGGTACTACATTAGCGGTTCTCCAGTCCTCTGGCACATCCCCTGTGGCCAGAGAGGTCCTGAATATATGTGTTAGAGCCCCCGCAATCTCCTCCTTTGCCTCACACAGCAGCCTGGGATGCATTTCATCCGGGCCTGGGGATTTATCCATTTTTAGGCCAGCTAAAACCGCCAATACCTCCTCCCTCTCGATGTTAATATGTTCGAGCATATCACAGTCCCCCCGCCCTATTTCTATGACTACATCGTCCTTCTCCATAGTGAAAACAGATGCAAAAAATTCATTTAGAACCCCTCCTACATCTTTCGGCTCCACACACAGATTGCCACTTTTGTCCCTAATGGGCCCTATTTTTTCCCTAGTTATCCTCTTATCCTTAATATACTTATAAAACATCTTCGGATTTTCCTTTTGGACATTGTCTCCAGGGTGTGAGAGACAGTTGATTTGGACATTGTCTCCAGGGTGTGATAGAGAGTTATGTTTTGGACATTGTCTCCAGGGTGTGACAGACAGTTATGTTTTGGACATTATCTCCAGGTTGTGGGAGACAGTTGTTTTGGACATTGTCTCCAGGGTGTGAGAGCCAGTTGTTTTGGACATTGTCTCCAGGGTGTGAGAGACATTTGTTTTGCACATTGTCTCCAGAGTGTGGGACACAGTTATGTTTTGGACATTGTCTCCAGGGTGTGAGAGTCAGTTATGTTTTGGACATTGTCTCCAGGGTGTGAGAGCCAGTTATGTTTTGGACATTGTCTCCAGGGTGTGAGAGCCAGTTATGTTTTGGACATTGTCTCCAGGGTGTGAGAGACAGTTATGTTTTGGACATTGTCTCCAGGGTGTGAGAGACAGTTGTTTTGGACATTGTCTCCAGGGTGTGAGAGACAGTTATGTTTTGGACATTGTCTCCAGGGTGCAAGAGACAGTTATGTTTTGGAGATTATCTCCAGCGTGTGGGAGACAGTTGTTTTGGACATTGTCTCCAGGGAGTGTGAGACTTTTGCTTTGGATATTGTCTCCAGGGTGTGAGAGGGAGTTATGCTTTGGACATTGTCTCCAGGGTGTGAGAGACAGTTATGTTTTGGACATTGTCTCCAGGCTGTGAGAGACAGTTATGTTTTGGACATTGTCTCCAGGGTGTTAGAGACAGTTATGTTTTGGACATTGTCGACAGGGTGTGAGAGACAGTTATGTTTTGGACATTGTCTCCAGGGTGTGAGAGACAGTTATGTATTGGACATTATCTCCAGGGTGTGGGAGACAGTTGTTTTGGACATTGTCTCCAGGGTGTGAGAGACATTTGCTTTGGATATTGTCCCCAGGGTGTGAGAGACAGTTATGTTTTGGACATTGTCTCCAGGGTGTGAGAGACAGTTATGTTTTGGACATTGTCTCCAGGGTGTGAGAGACAGTTGGTTTGGACATTGTTTCCTGGGTGTGAGAGACAGTTATGTTTTGGACATTGTCTCCAGGGTCTGAGAGACAGTTATGTTTTGGACATTGTCTCCAGTGTGTGAGAGACAGTTATGTTTTGGACATTGTCTCCAGGGTGTGAGAGACAGTTATGTTTTGGACATTGTCTCCAGGGTGTGAGAGACAGTTATGTTTTGGACATTGTCTCCAGGGTGTGAGAGACAGTTATGTTTTGGACATTGTCTCCAGGGTGTGAGAGACAGTTGTTTTGGACATTGTCTCCAGGGTGTGAGAGACAGTTATGTTTTGGACATTGTCTCCAGGGTGTGAGAGCCAGTTATGTTTTGGAGATTATCTCCAGGGTGTGGGAGACAGTTGTTTTGGACATTGTCTCCAGGGTGTGAGAGACATTTGCTTTGGATATTGTCTCCAGGGTGTGAGAGAGTGTTATGTTTTGGACATTGTCTCCAGGGTGTGAGAGACATATATGTTTTGGACATTGTCGACAGGGTGTGAGAGACAATTATGTTTTGGACATTGCCTCCAGGGTGTGAGAGACAGTTGTTCTGGACATTGTCTCCAGGGTGTGAGAGACAGTTGTTTTGGATATTGTCTCCAGGGTGTGAGAGACAGTTGTTTAGGACATTGTCTCCAGGGTGTCAGAGACAGTTGTTTTGGACATTGTCTCCAGGATGTGAGAGACAGTTATGTTTTGGACATTGTCTCCAGAGTCTGAGAGACAGTTATGTTTTGGACATTGTCTCCAGGGTGTGAGAGACAGTTATGTTTTGGACCTTGTCTCCAGGGTGTGAGAGACAGTTATATTTTGGACATTGTCTCCTGGGTGTGAGAGACAGTTATGTTTTGGACATTGTCTCCAGGGTGTGAGAGACGATTATGTTTTGGACATTGTCTCCAGGGTGTGAGAGACAGTTATGTTTTGAACATTGTCTCCAGGGTGTGAGAGACAGTTGTTTTGGACATTGTCTCCAGGGTGTGATAGACAGTTATGTTATGGACATTGTCTCCAGGGTGTGAGAGACAGTTATGTTTTGGACATTATCTCCAGAGTGTGGGAGACAGTTGTTTTGGACATTGTTTCCAGGGTGTGAGAGACATTTGCTTTGGATATTGTCTCCAGGGTGTGAGAGACAGTTATGTTTTGGACATTGTCTCCAGGTTGTGAGAGACAGTTATGTTTTGGACATTATCTCCAGTTTGTGGGAGACAGTTGTTTTGGACATTGTCTCCAGGGTGTTAGAGACACTTATGTTTTGGACATTGTCGACAGGGTGTGAGAGACAATTACGTTTTGGACATTGCCTCCAGTGTGTGAGAGACAGTTGTTTTGGACATTGTCTCCAGGGTGTGATAGACAGTTATGTTTTGGACATTGTCTCTAGGGTGTGAGAGACAGTTAGGTATTGGACTTTATCTCCAGGGTGTGGGAGACAGTTGTTTTGGACATTGTCTCGAGGGTGTGAGAGACATTTGCTTTGGATATTGTCCCCAGGGTGTGATAGACAGTTATGTTTTGGACATTGTCTCCAGGGTGTGAGAGACAGTTATGTTTTGGACATTGTCTCCAGGGTGTGAGAGACAGCTATGTTTTGCACATTGTCTCCAGGGTGTTAGAGACAGTTATGTTTTGGACATTGTCAGCAGGGTGTGAGAGACAGTTATGGTTTGGACATTGCCTCCAGGGAGTGAGAGACAGTTGTTCTGGACATTGTCTCCAGGGTGTGAGAGACAGTTGTTTTGGACATTGTTTCCAGGGTGTGAGAGACAGTTATGTTTTGAACATTGTCTCCAGGGTCTGAGAGACAGTTAAGTTTTGGACATTGCCTCCAGTGTGTGAGAGACAGTTATGTTTTGGACATTGTCTCCAGGGTGTGAGAGACTGTTATATTTCGGACATTGTCTCCAGGGTGTGAGAGACAGTTATATTTTGGACATTGTCTCCATGGTGTGAGAGACAGTTATGTTTTGGACATTGTCTCCAGGGTGTGAGAGCCAGTTATGTTTTGGAGATTATCTCCAGGGTGTGGTAGACAGTTGTTTTGGACATTGTCTCCAGGGTGTGAGAGACATTTGCTTTGGATATTGTCTCCAGGGTGTGAGAGAGAGTTTTGTTTTGGACATTGTCTCCAGGGTGTGAGAGACATATATGTTTTGGACATTGTCTCCAGGGTGTTAGAGACAGTTATGTTTTGGACATTGTCGACAGGGTGTGAGAGACAATTATGTTTTGGACATTGCCTCCAGGGTGTGAGAGACAGTTGTTCTGGACATTGTCTCCAGGGTGTGAGAGACAGTTGTTTTGGATATTGTCTCCAGGGTGTGAGAGACAGTTGTTTTGGACATTGCCTCCAGGGTGTGAGAGACAGTTGTTTTGGATATTGTCCCCAGGGTGTGAGAGACAGTTATGTTTTGGACATTGTCTCCAGGGTGTGAGAGACATTTGCTTTGGATATTGTCCCCAGGGTGTGAGAGACAGTTATGTTTTGGACATTGTCTCCAGGGTGTGAGAGACAGTTGTTTTGGACATTGTTTCCTGGGTGTGAGAGACAGTTATGTTTTGGACATTGTCTCCAGGGTCTGAGAGACAGTTATGTTTTGGACATTGTCTCCAGTGTGTGAGAGACAGTTATGTTTTGGACATTGTCTCCAGGGTGTGAGAGACAGTTATGTTTTGGACATTGTCTCCAGGGTGTGAGAGACAGTTATGTTTTGGACATTGTCTCCAGGGTGTGAGAGACAGTTATGTTTTGGACATTGTCTCCAGGGTGTGAGAGACAGTTGTTTTGGACATTGTCTCCAGGGTGTGAGAGACAGTTATGTTTTGGACATTGTCTCGAGGGTGTGAGAGCCAGTTATGTTTTGGAGATTATCTCCAGGGTGTGGGAGACAGTTGTTTTGGACATTGTCTCCAGGGTGTGAGAGACATTTGCTTTGGATATTGTCTCCAGGGTGTGAGAGAGTGTTATGTTTTGGACATTGTCTCCAGGGTGTGAGAGACATATATGTTTTGGACATTGTCGACAGGGTGTGAGAGACAATTATGTTTTGGACATTGCCTCCAGGGTGTGAGAGACAGTTGTTCTGGACATTGTCTCCAGGGTGTGAGAGACAGTTGTTTTGGATATTGTCTCCAGGGTGTGAGAGACAGTTGTTTAGGACATTGTCTCCAGGGTGTCAGAGACAGTTGTTTTGGACATTGTCTCCAGGATGTGAGAGACAGTTATGTTTTGGACATTGTCTCCAGAGTCTGAGAGACAGTTATGTTTTGGACATTGTCTCCAGGGTGTGAGAGACAGTTATGTTTTGGACCTTGTCTCCAGGGTGTGAGAGACAGTTATATTTTGGACATTGTCTCCTGGGTGTGAGAGACAGTTATGTTTTGGACATTGTCTCCAGGGTGTGAGAGACGATTATGTTTTGGACATTGTCTCCAGGGTGTGAGAGACAGTTATGTTTTGAACATTGTCTCCAGGGTGTGAGAGACAGTTGTTTTGGACATTGTCTCCAGGGTGTGATAGACAGTTATGTTATGGACATTGTCTCCAGGGTGTGAGAGACAGTTATGTTTTGGACATTATCTCCAGAGTGTGGGAGACAGTTGTTTTGGACATTGTTTCCAGGGTGTGAGAGACATTTGCTTTGGATATTGTCTCCAGGGTGTGAGAGACAGTTATGTTTTGGACATTGTCTCCAGGTTGTGAGAGACAGTTATGTTTTGGACATTATCTCCAGTTTGTGGGAGACAGTTGTTTTGGACATTGTCTCCAGGGTGTTAGAGACACTTATGTTTTGGACATTGTCGACAGGGTGTGAGAGACAATTACGTTTTGGACATTGCCTCCAGTGTGTGAGAGACAGTTGTTTTGGACATTGTCTCCAGGGTGTGATAGACAGTTATGTTTTGGACATTGTCTCTAGGGTGTGAGAGACAGTTAGGTATTGGACTTTATCTCCAGGGTGTGGGAGACAGTTGTTTTGGACATTGTCTCGAGGGTGTGAGAGACATTTGCTTTGGATATTGTCCCCAGGGTGTGATAGACAGTTATGTTTTGGACATTGTCTCCAGGGTGTGAGAGACAGTTATGTTTTGGACATTGTCTCCAGGGTGTGAGAGACAGCTATGTTTTGCACATTGTCTCCAGGGTGTTAGAGACAGTTATGTTTTGGACATTGTCAGCAGGGTGTGAGAGACAGTTATGTTTTGGACATTGCCTCCAGGGAGTGAGAGACAGTTGTTCTGGACATTGTCTCCAGGGTGTGAGAGACAGTTGTTTTGGACATTGTTTCCAGGGTGTGAGAGACAGTTATGTTTTGAACATTGGCTCCAGGGTCTGAGAGACAGTTAAGTTTTGGACATTGCCTCCAGTGTGTGAGAGACAGTTATGTTTTGGACATTGTCTCCAGGGTGTGAGAGACTGTTATATTTCGGACATTGTCTCCAGGGTGTGAGAGACAGTTATATTTTGGACATTGTCTCCAGGGTGTGAGAGACTGTTATGTTTTGGACATTGTCTCCAGGGTGTGAGAGACAGTTGTTTTGGACATTGTCTCCAGGGTGTGAGAGACAGTTATGTTTTGGACATTGTCTCCAGGGTGTGAGAGCCAGTTATGTTTTGGAGATTATCTCCAGGGTGTGGTAGACAGTTGTTTTGGACATTGTCTCCAGGGTGTGAGAGACATTTGCTTTGGATATTGTCTCCAGGGTGTGAGAGAGAGTTTTGTTTTGGACATTGTCTCCAGGGTGTGAGAGACATATATGTTTTGGACATTGTCTCCAGGGTGTTAGAGACAGTTATGTTTTGGACATTGTCGACAGGGTGTGAGAGACAATTATGTTTTGGACATTGCCTCCAGGGTGTGAGAGACAGTTGTTCTGGACATTGTCTCCAGGGTGTGAGAGACAGTTGTTTTGGATATTGTCTCCAGGGTGTGAGAGACAGTTGTTTTGGACATTGCCTCCAGGGTGTGAGAGACAGTTATGTTTTTGACATTGTCTCCAGGGTGTGAGAGACTGTTATATTTTGGACATTGTCTCCAGGGTGTGAGAGACAGTTATATTTTGGACATTGTCTCCAGGGTGTGAGAGACAGTTATAGAGTCATAGAGTCATAGAGTAATACAGCACGGATAGAGGCCCTTCGGCCCATCATGTCCACGCCGCCCATCAAGCCCTGCCTCATCTAATCCCATATTCCAGCATTTGGTCCGTAGCCTTTTATGCTATGGCATTTCAAGTGCACATCCAAATGCTTCTTAAATGTTGTGAGGGTTTCTGCCTCCACAACCCTTTCAGGCAGTGAGTTCCAGACTCCAACCACCCTCTGGGTGAAAAAGTTCTTTCTCAAATCCCCTCTAAACCTCCCGCCCTTTACCTTGAATCTATGCCCCCTAGTTATTGACCCCTCTACTAAGGGAAAAAGCTCCTCAGCATCCATCCTATCTATGCCCCTCATAATTTTGTACACCTCAATCATGTCCCCCCTCAGCCTCCTCTGCTCCAAGGAAAACAAACCCAATCTGCCCAGACTCTCTTCATAGCTGAAGCGCTCCAGCCCTGGTAACATCCTGGTGAACCTCCTCTGCACCCTCTCTAACGCGATCACATCCTTCCTGTAGTGTGGCGACCAGAACTGCACACAGTATTCCAGCTGTGGCCTAACCAGTGTTTTATACAGCTCCATCATAACCTCCTTGCTCTTATATTCAATGCCTCGGCTAATGAAGGCAAGTATCCCATATACCTTTTTTACCACCTTATCCACCTGTTCCGCCGCCTTCAGGGATCTCTGTACTTGCACGCCCAGATCCCTCTGACCCTCCGTCTTGCCTAGGGTCTTTCCATTCATTGTGTATTCCTTTGCCTTGTTAGTCCCCCCAAAGTGCATCACCTCGCACTTTTCCGGGTTAAATTCCATTTGCCACTGTTCCGCCCATCTGACCAACCCATCTATATCGTCCTGCAGACTGAGGCTACCCTCCTCGCTATTTACCACCCTACCAATTTTTGTATCATTCGCGAACTTACTGATCATACCCTTTACATTCATATCCAAGCCATTAATGTAGACCACAAACAGCAAGGGACCCAGCACCGATCCCTGTGGTACCCCACTGGCCACAGGCTTCCAGTCACAAAAACAACCTTCGACCATCACCCTCTGCCTTCTGCCACTAAGCCAGTTTTGTATCCAATGTGCCAAGGCACCCTGGATTCCATGGGCTCTTACCTTCTTGACCAGTCTCCTGTGCGGGACTTTATCGAAGGCCTTACTGAAATCCATGTATACCACATCCACTGCGTTACCCTCATCCACACACCTAGTCACCCCCTCAAAAAATTCAATCAAATTAGTCAGACATGATCTTCCCTTGACAAAGCCATGTTGACTATCCCTGATTAATCCTTGCCTCTCCAAGTGGAGACAAATTTTGTCCCTCAGGATTTTTTCCAATAATTTTCCTACCACTGATGTTAGGCTCACTGGCCTGTAGTTCCCCGGTTTTTCCCTACTACCCTTCTTGAATAATGGTACTACATTAGCGGTTCTCCAGTCCTCTGGCACATCCCCTGTGGCCAGAGAGGTCCTGAATATATGTGTTAGAGCCCCCGCAATCTCCTCCTTTGCCTCACACAGCAGCCTGGGATGCATTTCATCCGGGCCTGGGGATTTATCCATTTTTAGGCCAGCTAAAACCGCCAATACCTCCTCCCTCTCGATGTTAATATGTTCGAGCATATCACAGTCCCCCCGCCCTATTTCTATGACTACATCGTCCTTCTCCATAGTGAAAACAGATGCAAAAAATTCATTTAGAACCCCTCCTACATCTTTCGGCTCCACACACAGATTGCCACTTTTGTCCCTAATGGGCCCTATTTTTTCCCTAGTTATCCTCTTATCCTTAATATACTTATAAAACATCTTCGGATTTTCCTTTTGGACATTGTCTCCAGGGTGTGAGAGACAGTTGATTTGGACATTGTCTCCAGGGTGTGATAGAGAGTTATGTTTTGGACATTGTCTCCAGGGTGTGACAGACAGTTATGTTTTGGACATTATCTCCAGGTTGTGGGAGACAGTTGTTTTGGACATTGTCTCCAGGGTGTGAGAGCCAGTTGTTTTGGACATTGTCTCCAGGGTGTGAGAGACATTTGTTTTGCACATTGTCTCCAGAGTGTGGGACACAGTTATGTTTTGGACATTGTCTCCAGGGTGTGAGAGTCAGTTATGTTTTGGACATTGTCTCCAGGGTGTGAGAGCCAGTTATGTTTTGGACATTGTCTCCAGGGTGTGAGAGCCAGTTATGTTTTGGACATTGTCTCCAGGGTGTGAGAGACAGTTATGTTTTGGACATTGTCTCCAGGGTGTGAGAGACAGTTGTTTTGGACATTGTCTCCAGGGTGTGAGAGACAGTTATGTTTTGGACATTGTCTCCAGGGTGCAAGAGACAGTTATGTTTTGGAGATTATCTCCAGCGTGTGGGAGACAGTTGTTTTGGACATTGTCTCCAGGGAGTGTGAGACTTTTGCTTTGGATATTGTCTCCAGGGTGTGAGAGGGAGTTATGCTTTGGACATTGTCTCCAGGGTGTGAGAGACAGTTATGTTTTGGACATTGTCTCCAGGCTGTGAGAGACAGTTATGTTTTGGACATTGTCTCCAGGGTGTTAGAGACAGTTATGTTTTGGACATTGTCGACAGGGTGTGAGAGACAGTTATGTTTTGGACATTGTCTCCAGGGTGTGAGAGACAGTTATGTATTGGACATTATCTCCAGGGTGTGGGAGACAGTTGTTTTGGACATTGTCTCCAGGGTGTGAGAGACATTTGCTTTGGATATTGTCCCCAGGGTGTGAGAGACAGTTATGTTTTGGACATTGTCTCCAGGGTGTGAGAGACAGTTATGTTTTGGACATTGTCTCCAGGGTGTGAGAGACAGTTGGTTTGGACATTGTTTCCTGGGTGTGAGAGACAGTTATGTTTTGGACATTGTCTCCAGGGTCTGAGAGACAGTTATGTTTTGGACATTGTCTCCAGTGTGTGAGAGACAGTTATGTTTTGGACATTGTCTCCAGGGTGTGAGAGACAGTTATGTTTTGGACATTGTCTCCAGGGTGTGAGAGACAGTTATGTTTTGGACATTGTCTCCAGGGTGTGAGAGACAGTTATGTTTTGGACATTGTCTCCAGGGTGTGAGAGACAGTTGTTTTGGACATTGTCTCCAGGGTGTGAGAGACAGTTATGTTTTGGACATTGTCTCCAGGGTGTGAGAGCCAGTTATGTTTTGGAGATTATCTCCAGGGTGTGGGAGACAGTTGTTTTGGACATTGTCTCCAGGGTGTGAGAGACATTTGCTTTGGATATTGTCTCCAGGGTGTGAGAGAGTGTTATGTTTTGGACATTGTCTCCAGGGTGTGAGAGACATATATGTTTTGGACATTGTCGACAGGGTGTGAGAGACAATTATGTTTTGGACATTGCCTCCAGGGTGTGAGAGACAGTTGTTCTGGACATTGTCTCCAGGGTGTGAGAGACAGTTGTTTTGGATATTGTCTCCAGGGTGTGAGAGACAGTTGTTTAGGACATTGTCTCCAGGGTGTCAGAGACAGTTGTTTTGGACATTGTCTCCAGGATGTGAGAGACAGTTATGTTTTGGACATTGTCTCCAGAGTCTGAGAGACAGTTATGTTTTGGACATTGTCTCCAGGGTGTGAGAGACAGTTATGTTTTGGACCTTGTCTCCAGGGTGTGAGAGACAGTTATATTTTGGACATTGTCTCCTGGGTGTGAGAGACAGTTATGTTTTGGACATTGTCTCCAGGGTGTGAGAGACGATTATGTTTTGGACATTGTCTCCAGGGTGTGAGAGACAGTTATGTTTTGAACATTGTCTCCAGGGTGTGAGAGACAGTTGTTTTGGACATTGTCTCCAGGGTGTGATAGACAGTTATGTTATGGACATTGTCTCCAGGGTGTGAGAGACAGTTATGTTTTGGACATTATCTCCAGAGTGTGGGAGACAGTTGTTTTGGACATTGTTTCCAGGGTGTGAGAGACATTTGCTTTGGATATTGTCTCCAGGGTGTGAGAGACAGTTATGTTTTGGACATTGTCTCCAGGTTGTGAGAGACAGTTATGTTTTGGACATTATCTCCAGTTTGTGGGAGACAGTTGTTTTGGACATTGTCTCCAGGGTGTTAGAGACACTTATGTTTTGGACATTGTCGACAGGGTGTGAGAGACAATTACGTTTTGGACATTGCCTCCAGTGTGTGAGAGACAGTTGTTTTGGACATTGTCTCCAGGGTGTGATAGACAGTTATGTTTTGGACATTGTCTCTAGGGTGTGAGAGACAGTTAGGTATTGGACTTTATCTCCAGGGTGTGGGAGACAGTTGTTTTGGACATTGTCTCGAGGGTGTGAGAGACATTTGCTTTGGATATTGTCCCCAGGGTGTGATAGACAGTTATGTTTTGGACATTGTCTCCAGGGTGTGAGAGACAGTTATGTTTTGGACATTGTCTCCAGGGTGTGAGAGACAGCTATGTTTTGCACATTGTCTCCAGGGTGTTAGAGACAGTTATGTTTTGGACATTGTCAGCAGGGTGTGAGAGACAGTTATGGTTTGGACATTGCCTCCAGGGAGTGAGAGACAGTTGTTCTGGACATTGTCTCCAGGGTGTGAGAGACAGTTGTTTTGGACATTGTTTCCAGGGTGTGAGAGACAGTTATGTTTTGAACATTGTCTCCAGGGTCTGAGAGACAGTTAAGTTTTGGACATTGCCTCCAGTGTGTGAGAGACAGTTATGTTTTGGACATTGTCTCCAGGGTGTGAGAGACTGTTATATTTCGGACATTGTCTCCAGGGTGTGAGAGACAGTTATATTTTGGACATTGTCTCCAGGGTGTGAGAGACAGTTATGTTTTGGACATTGTCTCCAGGGTGTGAGAGCCAGTTATGTTTTGGAGATTATCTCCAGGGTGTGGTAGACAGTTGTTTTGGACATTGTCTCCAGGGTGTGAGAGACATTTGCTTTGGATATTGTCTCCAGGGTGTGAGAGAGAGTTTTGTTTTGGACATTGTCTCCAGGGTGTGAGAGACATATATGTTTTGGACATTGTCTCCAGGGTGTTAGAGACAGTTATGTTTTGGACATTGTCGACAGGGTGTGAGAGACAATTATGTTTTGGACATTGCCTCCAGGGTGTGAGAGACAGTTGTTCTGGACATTGTCTCCAGGGTGTGAGAGACAGTTGTTTTGGATATTGTCTCCAGGGTGTGAGAGACAGTTGTTTTGGACATTGCCTCCAGGGTGTGAGAGACAGTTGTTTTGGATATTGTCCCCAGGGTGTGAGAGACAGTTATGTTTTGGACATTGTCTCCAGGGTGTGAGAGACATTTGCTTTGGATATTGTCCCCAGGGTGTGAGAGACAGTTATGTTTTGGACATTGTCTCCAGGGTGTGAGAGACAGTTGTTTTGGACATTGTTTCCTGGGTGTGAGAGACAGTTATGTTTTGGACATTGTCTCCAGGGTCTGAGAGACAGTTATGTTTTGGACATTGTCTCCAGTGTGTGAGAGACAGTTATGTTTTGGACATTGTCTCCAGGGTGTGAGAGACAGTTATGTTTTGGACATTGTCTCCAGGGTGTGAGAGACAGTTATGTTTTGGACATTGTCTCCAGGGTGTGAGAGACAGTTATGTTTTGGACATTGTCTCCAGGGTGTGAGAGACAGTTGTTTTGGACATTGTCTCCAGGGTGTGAGAGACAGTTATGTTTTGGACATTGTCTCGAGGGTGTGAGAGCCAGTTATGTTTTGGAGATTATCTCCAGGGTGTGGGAGACAGTTGTTTTGGACATTGTCTCCAGGGTGTGAGAGACATTTGCTTTGGATATTGTCTCCAGGGTGTGAGAGAGTGTTATGTTTTGGACATTGTCTCCAGGGTGTGAGAGACATATATGTTTTGGACATTGTCGACAGGGTGTGAGAGACAATTATGTTTTGGACATTGCCTCCAGGGTGTGAGAGACAGTTGTTCTGGACATTGTCTCCAGGGTGTGAGAGACAGTTGTTTTGGATATTGTCTCCAGGGTGTGAGAGACAGTTGTTTAGGACATTGTCTCCAGGGTGTCAGAGACAGTTGTTTTGGACATTGTCTCCAGGATGTGAGAGACAGTTATGTTTTGGACATTGTCTCCAGAGTCTGAGAGACAGTTATGTTTTGGACATTGTCTCCAGGGTGTGAGAGACAGTTATGTTTTGGACCTTGTCTCCAGGGTGTGAGAGACAGTTATATTTTGGACATTGTCTCCTGGGTGTGAGAGACAGTTATGTTTTGGACATTGTCTCCAGGGTGTGAGAGACGATTATGTTTTGGACATTGTCTCCAGGGTGTGAGAGACAGTTATGTTTTGAACATTGTCTCCAGGGTGTGAGAGACAGTTGTTTTGGACATTGTCTCCAGGGTGTGATAGACAGTTATGTTATGGACATTGTCTCCAGGGTGTGAGAGACAGTTATGTTTTGGACATTATCTCCAGAGTGTGGGAGACAGTTGTTTTGGACATTGTTTCCAGGGTGTGAGAGACATTTGCTTTGGATATTGTCTCCAGGGTGTGAGAGACAGTTATGTTTTGGACATTGTCTCCAGGTTGTGAGAGACAGTTATGTTTTGGACATTATCTCCAGTTTGTGGGAGACAGTTGTTTTGGACATTGTCTCCAGGGTGTTAGAGACACTTATGTTTTGGACATTGTCGACAGGGTGTGAGAGACAATTACGTTTTGGACATTGCCTCCAGTGTGTGAGAGACAGTTGTTTTGGACATTGTCTCCAGGGTGTGATAGACAGTTATGTTTTGGACATTGTCTCTAGGGTGTGAGAGACAGTTAGGTATTGGACTTTATCTCCAGGGTGTGGGAGACAGTTGTTTTGGACATTGTCTCGAGGGTGTGAGAGACATTTGCTTTGGATATTGTCCCCAGGGTGTGATAGACAGTTATGTTTTGGACATTGTCTCCAGGGTGTGAGAGACAGTTATGTTTTGGACATTGTCTCCAGGGTGTGAGAGACAGCTATGTTTTGCACATTGTCTCCAGGGTGTTAGAGACAGTTATGTTTTGGACATTGTCAGCAGGGTGTGAGAGACAGTTATGTTTTGGACATTGCCTCCAGGGAGTGAGAGACAGTTGTTCTGGACATTGTCTCCAGGGTGTGAGAGACAGTTGTTTTGGACATTGTTTCCAGGGTATGAGAGACAGTTATGTTTTGAACATTGGCTCCAGGGTCTGAGAGACAGTTAAGTTTTGGACATTGCCTCCAGTGTGTGAGAGACAGTTATGTTTTGGACATTGTCTCCAGGGTGTGAGAGACTGTTATATTTCGGACATTGTCTCCAGGGTGTGAGAGACAGTTATATTTTGGACATTGTCTCCAGGGTGTGAGAGACTGTTATGTTTTGGACATTGTCTCCAGGGTGTGAGAGACAGTTGTTTTGGACATTGTCTCCAGGGTGTGAGAGACAGTTATGTTTTGGACATTGTCTCCAGGGTGTGAGAGCCAGTTATGTTTTGGAGATTATCTCCAGGGTGTGGTAGACAGTTGTTTTGGACATTGTCTCCAGGGTGTGAGAGACATTTGCTTTGGATATTGTCTCCAGGGTGTGAGAGAGAGTTTTGTTTTGGACATTGTCTCCAGGGTGTGAGAGACATATATGTTTTGGACATTGTCTCCAGGGTGTTAGAGACAGTTATGTTTTGGACATTGTCGACAGGGTGTGAGAGACAATTATGTTTTGGACATTGCCTCCAGGGTGTGAGAGACAGTTGTTCTGGACATTGTCTCCAGGGTGTGAGAGACAGTTGTTTTGGATATTGTCTCCAGGGTGTGAGAGACAGTTGTTTTGGACATTGCCTCCAGGGTGTGAGAGACAGTTGTTTTGGATATTGTCCCCAGGGTGTGAGAGACAGTTATGTTTTGGACATTGTCTCCAGGGTGTGAGAGACATTTGCTTTGGATATTGTCCCCAGGGTGTGAGAGACAGTTATGTTTTGGACATTGTCTCCAGGGTGTGAGAGACAGTTATGTTTTGAACATTGTCTCCAGGGAGTGAGAGACAGTTGTTGTGGACATTGTCTCCTGGGTGTGAGAGACAGTTGTTTTGGACATTGTTTCCTGGGTGTGAGAGAGAGTTATGTTTTGGACATTGTCTCCAGGGTCTGAGAGACAGTTATGTTTTGGACATTGTCTCCAGTGTGTGAGAGACAGTTATGTTTTGGACATTGTCTCCAGGGTGTGAGAGACTGTTATATTTTGGACATTGTCTCCAGGGTGTGAGAGACAGTTATGTTTTGGACATTGTCTCCAGGGTGTGAGAGACATATATGTTTTGGACATTGTCTCCAGGGTGTTAGAGACAGTTATGTTTTGGACATTGTCGACAGGGTGTGAGAGACAATTATGTTTTGGACATTGCCTCCAGGGTGTGAGAGACAGTTGTTCTGGACATTGTCTCCAGGGTGTGAGAGACAGTTGTTTTGGATATTGTCTCCAGGGTGTGAGAGACAGTTGTTTAGGACATTGTCTCCAGGGTGTCAGAGACAGTTGTTTTGGACATTGTCTCCAGGGTGTGAGAGACAGTTATGTTTTGGACATTGTCTCCAGAGTCTGAGAGACAGTTATGTTTTGGACATTGTCTCCAGGGTGTGAGAGACAGTTATGTTTTGGACATTGTCTCCAGGGTGTGAGAGACAGTTATATTTTGGACATTGTCTCCAGGGTGTGAGAGACAGTTATGTTTTGGACATTGTCTCCAGGGTGTGAGAGACAGTTATGTTTTGGAGATTATCTCCAGGGTGTGGTAGACAGTTGTTTTGGACATTGTCTCCAGGGTGTGAGAGACATTTGCTTTGGATATTGTCTCCAGGGTGTGAGAGAGAGTTTTGTTTTGGACATTGTCTCCAGGGTGTGAGAGACATATATGTTTTGGACATTGTCTCCAGGGTGTTAGAGACAGTTATGTTTTGGACATTGTCGACAGGGTGTGAGAGACAATTATGTTTTGGACATTGCCTCCAGGGTGTGAGAGACAGTTGTTCTGGACATTGTCTCCAGGGTGTGAGAGACAGTTGTTTTGGATATTGTCTCCAGGGTGTGAGATACAGTTGTTTTGGACATTGCCTCCAGGGTGTGAGAGACAGTTGTTTTGGATATTGTCCCCAGGGTGTGAGAGACAGTTATGTTTTGGACATTGTCTCCAGGCTGTGAGAGACATTTGCTTTGGATATTGTCCCCAGGGTGTGAGAGACAGTTATGTTTTGGACATTGTCTCCAGGGTGTGAGAGACAGTTATGTTTTGAACATTGTCTCCAGGGAGTGAGAGACAGTTGTTGTGGACATTGTCTCCTGGGTGTGAGAGACAGTTGTTTTGGACATTGTTTCCTGGGTGTGAGAGAGAGTTATGTTTTGGACATTGTCTCCAGGGTCTGAGAGACAGTTATGTTTTGGACATTGTCTCCAGGGTGTGAGAGACTGTTATATTTTGGACATTGTCTCCAGGGTGTGAGAGACAGTTATGTTTTGGACATTGTCTCCAGGGTGTGAGAGACAGTTATGTTTTGGACATTGTCTCCAGGGTGTGAGAGACAGTTGTTTTCGACATTGTCTCCAGGGTGTGAGAGACAGTTATGTTTTGGACATTGTCTCCAGGGTGTGAGAGCCAGTTATGTTTTGGAGATTATCTCCAGGGTGTGGGAGACAGTTGTTTTGGACATTGTCTCCAGGGTGTGAGAGACATTTGCTTTGGATATTGTCTCCAGGGTGTGAGAGAGAGTTATGTTTTGGACATTGTCTCCAGGGTGTGAGAGACATATATGTTTTGGACATTGTCTCCAGGGTGTTAGAGACAGTTATGTTTTGGACATTGTCGACAGGGTGTGAGAGACAGTTATATTTTGGACATTGTCTCCTGGGTGTGAGAGACAGTTATGTTTTGGACATTGTCTCCAGGGTGTGAGAGACGATTATGTTTTGGACATTGTCTCCAGGGTGTGAGAGACAGTTATGTTTTGAACATTGTCTCCAGGGTGTGAGAGACAGTTGTTTTGGACATTGTCTCCAGGGTGTGATAGACAGTTATGTTATGGACATTGTCTCCAGGGTGTGAGAGACAGTTATGTTTTGGACATTATCTCCAGAGTGTGGGAGACAGTTGTTTTGGACATTGTTTCCAGGGTGTGAGAGACATTTGCTTTGGATATTGTCTCCAGGGTGTGAGAGACAGTTATGTTTTGGACATTGTCTCCAGGTTGTGAGAGACAGTTATGTTTTGGACATTATCTCCAGTTTGTGGGAGACAGTTGTTTTGGACATTGTCTCCAGGGTGTTAGAGACACTTATGTTTTGGACATTGTCGACAGGGTGTGAGAGACAATTACGTTTTGGACATTGCCTCCAGTGTGTGAGAGACAGTTGTTTTGGACATTGTCTCCAGGGTGTGATAGACAGTTATGTTTTGGACATTGTCTCTAGGGTGTGAGAGACAGTTAGGTATTGGACTTTATCTCCAGGGTGTGGGAGACAGTTGTTTTGGACATTGTCTCGAGGGTGTGAGAGACATTTGCTTTGGATATTGTCCCCAGGGTGTGATAGACAGTTATGTTTTGGACATTGTCTCCAGGGTGTGAGAGACAGTTATGTTTTGGACATTGTCTCCAGGGTGTGAGAGACAGCTATGTTTTGCACATTGTCTCCAGGGTGTTAGAGACAGTTATGTTTTGGACATTGTCAGCAGGGTGTGAGAGACAGTTATGTTTTGGACATTGCCTCCAGGGAGTGAGAGACAGTTGTTCTGGACATTGTCTCCAGGGTGTGAGAGACAGTTGTTTTGGACATTGTTTCCAGGGTGTGAGAGACAGTTATGTTTTGAACATTGTCTCCAGGGTCTGAGAGACAGTTAAGTTTTGGACATTGCCTCCAGTGTGTGAGAGACAGTTATGTTTTGGACATTGTCTCCAGGGTGTGAGAGACTGTTATATTTCGGACATTGTCTCCAGGGTGTGAGAGACAGTTATATTTTGGACATTGTCTCCAGGGTGTGAGAGACTGTTATGTTTTGGACATTGTCTCCAGGGTGTGAGAGACAGTTGTTTTGGACATTGTCTCCAGGGTGTGAGAGACAGTTATGTTTTGGACATTGTCTCCAGGGTGTGAGAGCCAGTTATGTTTTGGAGATTATCTCCAGGGTGTGGTAGACAGTTGTTTTGGACATTGTCTCCAGGGTGTGAGAGACATTTGCTTTGGATATTGTCTCCAGGGTGTGAGAGAGAGTTTTGTTTTGGACATTGTCTCCAGGGTGTGAGAGACATATATGTTTTGGACATTGTCTCCAGGGTGTTAGAGACAGTTATGTTTTGGACATTGTCGACAGGGTGTGAGAGACAATTATGTTTTGGACATTGCCTCCAGGGTGTGAGAGACAGTTGTTCTGGACATTGTCTCCAGGGTGTGAGAGACAGTTGTTTTGGATATTGTCTCCAGGGTGTGAGAGACAGTTGTTTTGGACATTGCCTCCAGGGTGTGAGAGACAGTTGTTTTGGATATTGTCCCCAGGGTGTGAGAGACAGTTATGTTTTGGACATTGTCTCCAGGGTGTGAGAGACATTTGCTTTGGATATTGTCCCCAGGGTGTGAGAGACAGTTATGTTTTGGACATTGTCTCCAGGGTGTGAGAGACAGTTATGTTTTGAACATTGTCTCCAGGGAGTGAGAGACAGTTGTTGTGGACATTGTCTCCTGGGTGTGAGAGACAGTTGTTTTGGACATTGTTTCCTGGGTGTGAGAGAGAGTTATGTTTTGGACATTGTCTCCAGGGTCTGAGAGACAGTTATGTTTTGGACATTGTCTCCAGTGTGTGAGAGACAGTTATGTTTTGGACATTGTCTCCAGGGTGTGAGAGACTGTTATATTTTGGACATTGTCTCCAGGGTGTGAGAGACAGTTATGTTTTGGACATTGTCTCCAGGGTGTGAGAGACATATATGTTTTGGACATTGTCTCCAGGGTGTTGGAGACAGTTATGTTTTGGACATTGTCGACAGGGTGTGAGAGACAATTATGTTTTGGACATTGCCTCCAGGGTGTGAGAGACAGTTGTTCTGGACATTGTCTCCAGGGTGTGAGAGACAGTTGTTTTGGATATTGTCTCCAGGGTGTGAGAGACAGTTGTTTAGGACATTGTCTCCAGGGTGTCAGAGACAGTTGTTTTGGACATTGTCTCCAGGGTGTGAGAGACAGTTATGTTTTGGACATTGTCTCCAGAGTCTGAGAGACAGTTATGTTTTGGACATTGTCTCCAGGGTGTGAGAGACAGTTATGTTTTGGACATTGTCTCCAGGGTGTGAGAGACAGTTATATTTTGGACATTGTCTCCAGGGTGTGAGAGACAGTTATGTTTTGGACATTGTCTCCAGGGTGTGAGAGCCAGTTATGTTTTGGAGATTATCTCCAGGGTGTGGTAGACAGTTGTTTTGGACATTGTCTCCAGGGTGTGAGAGACATTTGCTTTGGATATTGTCTCCAGGGTGTGAGAGAGAGTTTTGTTTTGGACATTGTCTCCAGGGTGTGAGAGACATATATGTTTTGGACATTGTCTCCAGGGTGTTAGAGACAGTTATGTTTTGGACATTGTCGACAGGGTGTGAGAGACAATTATGTTTTGGACATTGCCTCCAGGGTGTGAGAGACAGTTGTTCTGGACATTGTCTCCAGGGTGTGAGAGACAGTTGTTTTGGATATTGTCTCCAGGGTGTGAGATACAGTTGTTTTGGACATTGCCTCCAGGGTGTGAGAGACAGTTGTTTTGGATATTGTCCCCAGGGTGTGAGAGACAGTTATGTTTTGGACATTGTCTCCAGGCTGTGAGAGACATTTGCTTTGGATATTGTCCCCAGGGTGTGAGAGACAGTTATGTTTTGGACATTGTCTCCAGGGTGTGAGAGACAGTTATGTTTTGAACATTGTCTCCAGGGAGTGAGAGACAGTTGTTGTGGACATTGTCTCCTGGGTGTGAGAGACAGTTGTTTTGGACATTGTTTCCTGGGTGTGAGAGAGAGTTATGTTTTGGACATTGTCTCCAGGGTCTGAGAGACAGTTATGTTTTGGACATTGTCTCCAGGGTGTGAGAGACTGTTATATTTTGGACATTGTCTCCAGGGTGTGAGAGACAGTTATGTTTTGGACATTGTCTCCAGGGTGTGAGAGACAGTTATGTTTTGGACATTGTCTCCAGGGTGTGAGAGACAGTTGTTTTCGACATTGTCTCCAGGGTGTGAGAGACAGTTATGTTTTGGACATTGTCTCCAGGGTGTGAGAGCCAGTTATGTTTTGGAGATTATCTCCAGGGTGTGGGAGACAGTTGTTTTGGACATTGTCTCCAGGGTGTGAGAGACATTTGCTTTGGATATTGTCTCCAGGGTGTGAGAGAGAGTTATGTTTTGGACATTGTCTCCAGGGTGTGAGAGACATATATGTTTTGGACATTGTCTCCAGGGTGTTAGAGACAGTTATGTTTTGGACATTGTCGACAGGGTGTGAGAGACAATTATTTTTTGGACATTGCCTCCAGGGTGTGAGAGACAGTTGTTCTGGACATTGTCTCCAGGGTGTGAGAGACAGTTGTTTTGGATATTGTCTCCAGGGTGTGAGAGACAGTTGTTTAGGACATTGTCTCCAGGGTGTCAGAGACAGTTGTTTTGGACATTGTCTCCAGGGTGTGAGAGACAGTTATGTTTTGGACATTGTCTCCAGAGTCTGAGAGACAGTTATGTTTTGGACATTGTCTCCAGGGTGTGAGAGACAGTTATGTTTTGGACATTGTCTCCAGGGTGTGAGAGACAGTTATATTTTGGACATTGTCTCCAGGGTGTGAGAGACAGTTATGTTTTGGACATTGTCTCCAGGGTGTGAGAGATGATTATGTTTTGGACATTGTCTCCAGGGTGTGAGAGACAGTTATGTTTTGAACATTGTCTCCAGGGTGTGAGAGACAGTTGTTTTGAACATTGTCTCCAGGGTGTGAGAGACAGTTGTTGTGGACATTGTCTCCAGGGTGTGAGAGACAGTTATGTTTTGGACATTATCTCCAGAGTGTGGGAGACAGTTGCTTTGGACATTGTTTCCAGGGTGTGAGAGACATTTGCTTTGGATATTGTCTCCAGGGTGTGAGAGACAGTTATGTTTTGGACATTGACTCCAGGGTGTGAGAGACCGTTATGTTTTTGACATTGTCTCCAGGGTGTGAGAGACAGTTATGTTTTGGACATTGCCTCCAGGGTGTGAGAGACTGTTGTTCTGGACATTGTCTCCAGGGTGTGAGAGACAGTTATAGAGTCATAGAGTCATAGAGTAATACAGCACGGAAAAAGGCCCTTCGGCCCATCATGTCCGCGCCGGCCATCAAGCCCTGCCTAATCTAATCCCATATTCCAGCATTTGGCCCGTAGCCTTGTATGCTATGGCATTTCAAGTGCACATCCAAATGCTTTTTAAATGTTGTGAGGGTTTCTGCCTCCACAACACTTTCAGGCAGTGAGTTCCAGACTCCAACCACCCTCTGGGTGAAAAAGTTCTTTCTCAAATCCCCTCTAAACCTCCCGCCCTTTACCTTGAATCTATGCCCCCTAGTTATTGACCCCTCTACTAAGGGAAAAAGCTCCTCAGCATCCATCCTATCTATGCCCCTCATAATTTTGTACACCTCAATCATGTCCCCCCTCAGCCTCCTCTGCTCCAAGGAAAACAAACCCAATCTGCCCAGACTCTCTTCATAGCTGAAGCGCTCCAGCCCTGGTAACATCCTGGTGAACCTCCTCTGCACCCTCTCTAACGCGATCACATCCTTCCTGTAGTGTGGCGACCAGAACTGCACACAGTATTCCAGCTGTGGCCTAACCAGTGTTTTATACAGCTCCATCATAACCTCCTTGCTCTTATATTCAGTGCCTCGGCTAATGAAGGCAAGTATCCCATATGCCTTTTTTACCACCTTATCCACCTGTTCCGCCGCCTTCAGGGATCTCTGTACTTGCACGCCCAGATCCCTCTGACCCTCCGTCTTGCCTAGGGTCTTTCCATTCATTGTGTATTCCTTTGCCTTGTTAGTCCCCCCAAAGTGCATCACCTCGCACTTTTCCGGGTTAAATTCCATTTGCCACTGTTCCGCCCATCTGACCAACCCATCTATATCGTCCTGCAGACTGAGGCTACCCTCCTCGCTATTTACCACCCTACCAATCTTTGTATCATCCGCGAACTTACTGATCATACCCTTTACATTCATATCCAAGCCATTAATGTAGACCACAAACAGCAAGGGACCCAGCACCGATCCCTGTGGTACCCCACTGGCCACAGGCTTCCAGTCACAAAAACAACCTTCGACCATCACCCTCTGCCTTCTGCCACTAAGCCAGTTTTGTATCCAATGTGCCAAGGCACCCTGGATTCCATGGGCTCTTACCTTCTTGACCAGTCTCCTGTGCGGGACTTTATCGAAGGCCTTACTGAAATCCATGTATACCACATCCACTGCGTTACCCTCATCCACACACCTAGTCACCCCCTCAAAAAATTCAATCAAATTAGTCAGACATGATCTTCCCTTGACAAAGCCATGTTGACTATCCCTGATTAATCCTTGCCTCTCCAAGTGGAGACAAATTTTGTCCCTCAGGATTTTTTCCAATAATTTTCCTACCACTGATGTTAGGCTCACTGGCCTGTAGTTCCCCGGTTTTTCCCTACTACCCTTCTTGAATAATGGTACTACATCAGCGGTTCTCCAGTCCTCTGGCACATCCCCTGTGGCCAGAGAGGTCCTGAATATATGTGTTAGAGCCCCCGCAATCTCCTCCTTTGCCTCACACAGCAGCCTGGGATACATTTCATCCGGGCCTGGGGATTTATCCATTTTTAGGCCAGCTAAAACCGCCAATACCTCCTCCCTCTCGATGTTAATATGTTCGAGCATATCACAGTACCCCCGCCCTATTTCTATGACTACATCGTCCTTCTCCATAGTGAAAACAGATGCAAAAAATTCATTTAGAACCCCTCCTACATCTTCCGGCTCCACACACAGATTGCCACTTTTGTCCCTAATGGGCCCTATTTTTTCCCCAGTTATCCTCTTACCCTTAATATACTTATAAAACATCTTCGGATTTTCCTTTTGGACATTGTCTCCAGAGTGTGAGAGACAGTTGTTTTGGACATTATCTCCAGGGTGTGATAGAGAGTTATGTTTTGGACATTGTCTCCAGGGTGTGACAGACAGTTATTTTTTGGACATTATCTCCAGGTTGTGGGAGACAGTTGTTTTGGACATTGTCTCCAGGGTGTGAGAGCCAGTTGTTTTGGACATTGTCTCCAGGGTGTGAGAGACATTTGTTTTGCACATTGTCTCCAGAGTGTGGGAGACAGTTATGTTTTGGACATTGTCTCCAGGGTGTGAGAGTCAGTTATATTTTGGACATTGTCTCCAGGGTGTGAGAGCCAGTTATGTTTTGGACATTGTCTCCAGGGTGTGAGAGACAGTTATGTTTTGGACATTGTCTCCAGGGTGTGAGAGACTGTTGTTTTGGACATTGTCTCCAGGGTGTGAGAGACAGTTATGTTTTGGACATTGTCTCCAGGGTGCGAGAGACAGTTATGTTTTGGAGATTATCTCCAGCGTGTGGGAGACAGTTGTTTTGGACATTGTCTCCAGGGTGTGTGAGAAATTTGCTTTGGATATTGTCTCCAGGGTGTGAGAGGGAGTTATGCTTTGGATGTTGTCTCCAGGGTGTGAGAGACAGTTATGTTTTGGACATTGTCTCCAGGGTGTGAGAGACAGTTATGTTTTGGACATTGTCTCCAGGGTGTTAGAGACACTTATGTTTTGGACATTGTCGACAGGGTGTGAGAGACAATTACGTTTTGGACATTGCCTCCAGGGTGTGAGAGACAGTTGTTTTGGACATTGTCTCCAGGGTGTGATAGACAGTTATGTTTTGGACATTGTCTCTAGGGTGTGAGAGACAGTTATGTATTGGACATTATCTCCAGGGTGTGGGAGACAGTTGTTTTGGACATTGTCTCGAGGGTGTGAGAGACATTTGCTTTGGATATTGTCCCCAGGGTGTGAGAGACAGTTATGTTTTGGACATTGTCTCCAGGGTGTGAGAGACAGTTATGTTTTGGACATTGTCTCCAGGGTGTGAGAGACAGTTATGTTTTGGACATTGTCTCCAGGGTCTGAGAGACAGTTATGTTTTGGACATTGTCTCCAGGGTGTTAGAGACAGTTATGTTTTGGACATTGTCAGCAGGGTGTGAGAGACAGTTATGTTTTGGACATTGCCTCCAAGGAGTGAGAGACAGTTGTTCTGGACATTGTCTCCAGGGTGTGAGAGACAGTTGTTTTGGACATTGTTTCCAGGGTGTGAGAGACAGTTATGTTTTGGACATTGTCTCCAGGGTCTGAGAGACAGTTAAGTTTTGGACATTGTCTCCAGTGTGTGAGAGACAGTTATGTTTTGGACATTGTCTCCAGGGTGTGAGAGACTGTTATATTTCGG
Organism: Somniosus microcephalus; assembly: GCF_052327205.1. Classification (NCBI taxonomy): domain Eukaryota; kingdom Metazoa; phylum Chordata; class Chondrichthyes; order Squaliformes; family Somniosidae; genus Somniosus; species Somniosus microcephalus. Next base: position 150,936,129 of record NC_140990.1, on the reverse strand, counting down.
ACATTGTCTCCAGGGTGTGAGAGACAGTTATATTTTGGACATTGTCTCCAGGGTGTGAGAGACAGTTATGTTTTGGACATTGTCTCCAGGGTGTGAGAGACAGTTGTTTTGGACATTGTCTCCAGGGTGTGAGAGACAGCTATGTATTGGACATTGTCTCCAGGGTGTGAGAGCCAGTTATGTTTTGGAGATTATCTCCAGGGTGTGGGAGACAGTTGTTTTGGACATTGTCTCCAGGGTGTGAGAGACATTTGCTTTGGATATTGTCTCCAGGGTGTGAGAGAGAGTTTTGTTTTGGACATTGTCTCCAGGGTGTGAGAGACATATATGTTTTGGACATTGTCTCCAGGGTGTTAGAGACAGTTATGTTTTGGACATTGTCGACAGGGATTGAGAGACAATTATGTTTTGGACATTGCCTCCAGGGTGTGAGAGACAGTTGTTCTGGACATTGTCTCCAGGGTGTGAGAGACAGTTGTTTTGGATATTATCTCCAGGGTGTGAGAGACACTTGTTTTGGACATTGTCTCCAGGGTGTGAGAGACAGTTGTTTTGGACATTGTCTCCAGGGTGTGAGAGACAGTTATGTTTTGGACATTGTCTCCAGAGTCTGAGAGACAGTCATGTTTTGGACATTGTCTCCAGGGTGTGAGAGACAGTTATGATTTGGACATTGTCTCCAGGGTGTGAGAGACAGTTATGTTTTGGACATTTTCTCCAGGGTGTGAGAGACAGTTGTTTAGGACATTGTGTCCAGGGTGTGAGAGATCGTTATGTTATGGACATTGTCTCCAGGGTGTGAGAAACAGTTGTTTTGGACATTGTCTCCAGGGTGTGAGAGACCGTTATGTTATGGACACTGTCTCCAGTGTGTGAGAGACAGTTATGTTTTGGACATTGTCTCCAGTGTGTGAGAGAAAGTTGTTTTGGACATTGTCTCCAGGGAGTGAGAGACAGTTATGTTTTGGACATTATCTCCAGGGTGTGGGAGACAGTTGTTTTGGAGATTGTCTCCAGGGTGTGAGAGGCATTTGCTTTTGGACATTGACTCCAGAGTGTGAGAGAGAGTTAGGTTTTGGACATTGTCTCCAGGGTGTGAGAGACAGTTATGTTTTGGACATTGTCTCCAGGGTGTGAGAGAAAGTTATGTTTTGGACATTGTCTCCAGGGTGTTAGAGACAGTTATGTTTTGGACATTGTCGACAGGGTTTGAGAGACAGTTATGTTTTGGACATTGCCTCCAGGGTGTGAGAGACAGTTGTTCTGGACATTGTCTCCAGGGTGTGAGAGACAGTTGTTTTGGACATTGTCTCCAGGGTGTGAGAGACAGTTGTTTTGGACATTGTCTCCAGGGTGAGAGACAGTTGTTTTGGACATTGTATCCAGGGTGCGAGAGACAGTTATGTTTTGGACATTGTCTCCAGGGTCTGAGAGACAGTTATGTTTTGGACATTGTCTCCAGGGTGTGAGAGACTGTTATATTTTGGACATTGTCTCCAGGGTGTGAGAGACAGTTTTATTTTGGACATTGTCTCCAGGGTGTGGGAGACAGTTGTTTTGGACATTGTGTCCAGGGTGTGAGAGATAGTTATGTTTTGGACATTGTCTCCAGGGTGTGAGAGACAGTTGTTTTGGACATTGTCTCCAGGGTGTGAGAGACCGTTATGTTATGGACATTGTCTCCAGTGTGTGAGAGACAGTTATGTTTTGGACATTGTCTCCAGTGTGTGAGAGAAAGTTGTTTTGGACATTGTCTCCAGGGAGTGAGAGACAGTTATGTTTTGGACATTATCTCCAGGGTGTGGGAGACAGTTGTTTTGGAGATTGTCTCCAGGGTGTGAGAGGCATTTGCTTTGGACATTGACTCCAGGGTGTGAGAGAGAGTTATGTTTTGGACATTGTCTCCAGGGTGTGAGAGACAGTTATGTTTTGGACATTGTCTCCAGGGTGTGAGAGAAAGTTATGTTTTGGACATTGTCTCCAGGGTGTTAGAGACAGTTATGTTTTGGACATTGTCGACAGGGTGTGAGAGACAATTATGTTTTGGACATTGCCTCCAGGGTGTGAGAGACAGTTGTTCTGGACATTGTCTCCAGGGTGTGAGAGACAGTTGTTTTGGACATTGTCTCCAGGGTGTGAGAGACAGTTGTTTTGGACATTGTCTCCAGGGTGTGAGAGACAGTTGTTTTGGACATTGTATCCAGGGTGTGAGAGACAGTTATGTTTTGGACATTGTCTCCAGGGTCTGAGAGACAGTTATGTTTTGGACATTGGCTCCAGGGTGTGAGAGACAGTTATATTTTTGACATTGTCTCCAGGGTGTGAGAGACTGTTATATTTCGGACATTGTCTCCAGGGTGTGAGAGACAGTTATGTTTTGGACATTGTCTCCAGGGTGTGAGAGACAGTTATTTTTTGCACATTGTCTCCAGGGTGTGAGAGACAGTTATGTTTCGGACATTGTCTCCAGGGTGTGAGAGACAGCTGTTTTGGACATTGTCTCCAGGGTGTGAGAGACAGTTATGTTTTGACATTGTCTCCAGGGTGTGAGAGACATTTGTGTTTTGGACATTGTCTCCAGGGTGTGAGAGACAGCTATGTTTTGGACATTGTCTCCAGGGTGTGAGAGCCAGTTATGTTTTGGACATTGTCTCCAGGGTGTGAGAGACAGTTGTTTTGGACATTGTGTCCAGGGTGTGAGAGATCGTTATGTTATGGACATTGTCTCCAGGGTGTGAGAAACAGTTGTTTTGGACATTGTCTCCAGGGTGTGAGACACCGTTATGTTATGGACATTGTCTCCAGTGTGTGAGAGACAGTTATGTTTTGGACATTGTCTCCAGTGTGTGAGAGAAAGTTGTTTTGGACATTGTCTCCAGGGAGTGAGAGACAGTTATGTTTTGGACATTATCTCCAGGGTGTGGGAGACAGTTGTTTTGGAGATTGTCTCCAGGGTGTGAGAGGCATTTGCTTTGGACATTGACTCCAGGGTGTGAGAGAGAGTTATGTTTTGGACATTGTCTCCAGTGTGTGAGAGACAGTTATGTTTTGGACATTGTCTCCAGGGTGTGAGAGAAAGTTATGTTTTGGACATTGTCTCCAGGGTGTTAGAGACAGTTATGTTTTGGACATTGTCGACAGGGTTTGAGAGACAGTTATGTTTTGGACATTGCCTCCAGGGTGTGAGAGACAGTTGTTCTTGACATTGTCTCCAGGGTGTGAGAGACAGTTGTTTTGGACATTGTCTCCAGGGTGTGAGAGACAGTTGTTTTGGACATTGTCTCCAGGGTGAGAGACAGTTGTTTTGGACATTGTATCCAGGGTGCGAGAGACAGATATGTTTTGGACATTGTCTCCAGGGTCTGAGAGACAGTTATGTTTTGGACATTGTCTGCAGGGTGTGAGAGACAGTTATGTTTTTGACATTGTCTCCAGGGTGTGAGAGACTGTTATATTTTGGACATTGTCTCCAGGGTGTGAGAGACAGTTTTATTTTGGACATTCTCTCCAGGGTGTGAGAGACAGTTGTTTTGGACATTGTGTCCAGGGTGTGAGAGATAGTTATGTTTTGGACATTGTCTCCAGGGTGTGAGAGACAGTTGTTTTGGACATTGTCTCCAGGGTGTGAGAGACCGTTATGTTATGGACATTGTCTCCAGTGTGTGAGAGACAGTTATGTTTTGGAGATTGTCTCCAGGGTGTGAGAGACAGTTGTTTTGGACATTGTCTCCAGGGTGTGAGAGACCGTTATGTTTTGGACATTGTCTCCAGTGTGTGAGAGAAAGTTGTTTTGGACATTGTCTCCAGGGAGTGAGAGACAGTTATGTTTTGGACATTATCTCCAGGGTGTGGGAGACAGTTGTTTTGGAGATTGACTCCAGGGTGTGAGAGGCATTTGCTTTGGACATTGACTCCAGGGTGTGAGAGAGAGTTATGTTTTGGACATTGTCTCCAGGGTGTGAGAGACAGTTATGTTTTGGACATTGTCTCCAGGGTGTGAGAGAAAGTTATGTTTTGGACATTGTCTCCAGGGTGTTAGAGACAGTTATGTTTTGGACATTGTCGACAGGGTGTGAGAGACAGTTGTTTTGGACATTTTCTCCAGGGTGTGAGAGACAGTTGTTTTGGACATTGTCTCCAGGGTGTGAGAGACAGTTGTTTTGGACTTTGTATCCAGGGTGTGAGAGACAGTTATGTTTTGGACATTGTCTCCAGGGTCTGAGAGACAGTTATGTTTTGGACATTGTCTGCAGGGTGTGAGAGACAGTTATGTTTTTGACATTGTCTCCAGGGTGTGAGAGACTGTTATATTTTGGACATTGTCTCCAGGGTGTGAGAGACAGTTATGTTTTGGACATTGTCTCCAGGGTGTGAGAGACAGTTATTTTTTGGACATTGTCTCCAGGGTGTGAGAGACAGTTATGTTTCGGACATTGTCTCCAGGGTGTGAGAGACAGTTGTTTTGGACATTGTCTCCAGGGTGTGAGAGACAGTTATGTTTTGACATTGTCTCCAGGGTGTGAGAGACATTTGTGTTTTGGACATTGTCTCCAGGGTGTGAGAGACAGCTATGTTTTGGACATTGTCTCCAGGGTGTGAGAGCCAGTTATGTTTTGGACATTGTCTCCAGGGTGTGAGAGACAGTTGTTTTGGACATTGTCTCCAGGGTGTGAGAGACAGTTATGTTTTGGACATTGTCTCCAGGGTGTGAGAGACAGTTATGTTTTGGACATTGTCTCCAGGGGGTGAGAGACAGTTATGGATTGGACATTGTCTCCAGGGTGTGAGAGACAGTTATGTTTTGGACATTGTCTCCAGGGTTTTAGAGACAGTTATGTTTTGGACATTGTCTCCAGGTTGTGAGAGACAGTTATGTTTTGGACATTGTCTCCAGGGTGTGAGAGACAGTTATGTTTTGGACATTGTCTCCAGGGTGTGAGAGACAGTTATGTTTTGGACATTGTCTCCAGGGTGTGAGGGACAGTTATGTTTTGGTGATTGTCTCCAGGGTGAGAGAGACAGTTGTTTTGGACATTGTCTCCAGGGTGTGAGAGACATTTGCTTTGGACATTGACTCCAGGGTGTGAGAGAGAGTTATGTTTTGGACATTGTCTCCAGGGTGTGAGAGACAGTTATGTTTTGGACATTGTCTCCAGGGTGTGAGAGACAGTTATGTTTTGGACATTGTCTCCAGGGTGTTAGAGACAGTTATGTTTTGGACATTGTCGACAGGGTGTGAGAGACCGTTATGTTTTGGACATTGCCTCCAGGGTGTGAGAGATAGTTGTTCTGGACATTGTCCCCAGGGTGTGAGAGACAGTTGTTTTGGACATTGTCTCCATGGTGTGAGAGACAGTTGTTTCGGACATTGTCTCCAGGGTGTTAGAGACAGTTGTGTTGGACATTGTATCCAGGGTGTGAGAGACAGTTATGTTTTGGACATTGTCTCCAGGGTCTGAGAGACAGTTATGTTTTGGGCATTGTCTCCAGGGTGTGAGAGACAGTTATGTTTTGGACATTGTCTCCAGGGTGTGAGAGACAGTTATGTTTTTGACATTGTTTCCAGGGTGTGAGAGACTGTTATATTTTGGACAATGTCTCCAGGGTGTGAGAGACAGTTATGTTTTGGACATTGTCTCCATGGTGTGAGAGACAGTTATGTTTTGGACATTGTCTCCAGGGTGTGAGAGACAGTTATGTTTTGGACATTGTCTCCAGGGTGTGAGAGACAGTTGTTTTGGACATTGTCTCCAGGGTGTGAGAGACAGTTATGTTTTGGACATTGTCTCCAGGGTGTGAGAGACATTTGTGTTTTGGACATTGACTCCAGGGTGTGTGAGACAGCTATGTTTTGGACATTGTCTCCAAAGTGTGAGAGCCAGTTATGTTTTGGACATTGTCTCCAGGGTGTGAGAGACAGTTGTTTTGGACATTGTCTCCAGGGTGTGAGAGACAGTTATGTTTTGGACATTGTCTCCTGGGTGTGAAAGTCAGTTATGTTTTGGACATTGTCTACAGCTGGTGAGAGACAGTTATGGTTTGGACATTGTCTCCAGGGTTTTAGAGACAGTTCTGTTTTGGACATTGTCTCCAGGGTGTGAGAGACAGTTATGTTTTGGACATTGTCTCCAGGGTGTGAGAGACAGTTTTGTTTTGGACATTGTCTCCAGGGTGTGAGAGACAGTTATGTTTTGGACATTGTCTCCAGGGTGTGAGAGACAGTTATGTTTTGGACCTTGTTTCCAGGGTGTGAGAGCCAGTTGTTTTGGACATTGTCTCCAGGGTGTGAGAGACAGTTGTTTTGGACATTGTCTCCAGGGTGTGAGAGACAGTTGTTTTGGACATTATCTACAGGGTGTGAGAGACAGTTGTTTTGGACATTGTCTCCAGGGTGTGAGAGACAATTATATTTTGGACATTGTCTCCAGGGTGTGAGAGACTGTTATGTTTTGGACATTGTCTCCAGGGTGTGAGAGACAGTTATGTTTTGGACATTGTCTCCAGGGTGTGAGAGACAGTTATGTTTTGGACATTGTCTCCAGGGTGTGAGAGCCAGTTATGTTTTGGACATTGTCTCCAGGGTGTGAGTGACAGTTATGTTTTGGACATTGTCTCCAGGGTGTGAGAGACAGCTATGTTTTGGACATTGTCTCCAGGTTCTGAGAGACAGTTGTTTTGGACATTGTCTCCAGGGTGTGAGAGACAGTTCTTTTGGACATTGTCTCCAGGGTGTGAGAGACAGTTGTTTTGGACATTTTCTCCAGGGTGTGAGATACAATTATATTTTGGACATTGTCTCCAGGGTGTGAGAGACATTTGCTTTGGATATTGTCTCCAGGGTGTGAGAGACAGTAATGTTTTGGACATTGACTCCAGGGTGTGAGAGACAGTTATGTTTTGGACATTGTCTCCAGGGTGTTAGAGACAGTTATGTTTTGGACATTGTCGACAGGGTGTGAGAGACAGTTATGTTTTGGACATTGCCTCCAGGGTGTGAGAGACAGTTGTTCTGGACATTGTCTCCAGGGTGTGAGAGACAGTTGTTCTGGACATTGTCTCCACGGTGTGAGGGACAGTTGTTTTGGACATTGCCTCCAGGGTGTGAGAGACAGTTGTTTTGGACATTGTCTCCAGGGTGTGAGAGACACTTATGTTTTGGATATTGTCCCCACGGTCTGAGATACAGTTATGTTTTGGAAATTGTCTCCAGGGTGTGAGAGACAGCTATGTTTTGGACATTGTCTCCAGGTTGTGAGAGACAGTTATATTTTGGACATAGTCTCCAGGGTGTGAGAGACAGTTATGTTTTGGAAATTGTCTCCAGGGTGTGAGAGACAGTTATGTTTTGGACATTGTCTCCAGGGTGTGAGAGACAGTTATGTTTTGGACATTGTCTCCAGGCTGTGAGAGACAGTTGTTTTGGACATTGTCTGCACGGTGTGAGAGACAGTTCTGTTTTGGACATTGTCTCCAGGGTGTGAGAGACAGTTGTTTTGGACATTGCCTCCAGGGTGTGAGAGACAGTTAAGTTTTGGACATTGTCTCCAGTGTGTGAGAGACAGTTGTTTTGGACATTGTCTCCAGGGAGTGAGAGACAGTTATGTTTTGGACATTATCTCCAGGGTGTGGGAGACAGTTGTTTTGGTCATTGTATCCAGGGTGTGAGAGACATTTGCTTTGTACATTGATTCCAGGGTGTGAGAGAGAGTTATGTTTTGGGCATTGTCTCCAGGGTGTGAGAGACTGTTATGTTTTGGACATTGTCTCCAGGGTGTGAGAGACAGTTATGTTTTGGACATTGTCTCCAGGGTGTTAGAGACAGTTATGTTTTGGACATTGTCGACAGGGTGTGAGAGACAGTTATGTTTTGGACATTGCCTCCAGGGTGTGTGAGAATGTTGTTCTGGACATTGTCTCCAGGGTGTGAGAGACAGGTGTTTTGGACATTGTCTCCAGGGTGTGAGAGACAGTTGTTTTGGACATTGTCTCCAGGGTGTGAGAGACAGTTGTTTTGGACATTGTATCCAGGGTGTGAGAGACAGTTATGTTTTGGACATTGTCTCCAGGGTCTGAGAGACAGTTATGTTTTGGACATTGTCTGCAGGGTGTGAGAGACAGCTTTGTTTTGGACATTGTCTCCAGGGTGTGAGAGCCAGTTATGTTTTGGACATTGTCTCCAGGGTGTGAGAGACAGTTGTTTTGGACATTGTCTCCAGGGTGTGAGAGACAGTTATGTTTTGGACATTGTCTCCAGTGTGTGAGAGACAGTTATGATTTGGACATTGTCTCCAGGGGGTGAGAGACAGTTATGGTTTGGACATTGTCTCCAGGGTGTTAGAGACAGTTATGTTTTGGACATTTTCTCCAGGGTGTGAGAGACAGTTATGTTTTGGACATTGTCTCCAGGGTGTGAGAGACAGTTATGTTTTGGACATTGTCTCCAGGGTGTGAGAGTCAGTTATGTTTTGGACATTGTCTCCAGGGTGTGAGAGACAGTTATGTTTTGGTCATTGTCTCCAGGGTGTGAGAGACAGTTGTTTTGGACATTGTCTCCAGGGTGTGAGAGACATTTGCTTTGGACATTGAATCCAGGGTGTGAGAGAGAGTTATGTTTTGGACATTGTCTCCAGGGTGTGAGAGACAGTTATGTTTTGGACATTGTCTCCAGGGTGTGAGAGACAGTTATGTTTTGGACATTGTCTCCAGGGTGTTAGAGACAGTTATGTTTTGGACATTGTCGACAGGGTGTGAGAGACCGTTATGTTTTGGACATTGCCTCCAGGGTGTGAGAGACAGTTGTTCTGGACATTGTCCCCAGGGTGTGAGAGACTGTTGTTTTCGACATTGTCTCCAAGGTGTGAGAGACAGTTGTTTTGGACATTGTCTCCAGGGTGTTAGAGACAGTTGTTTTGGACATTGTATCCAGGGTGTGAGAGACAGTTATGTTTTGGACATTGTCTCCAGGGTCTGAGAGACAGTTATGTTTTGGACATTGTCTCCAGGGTGTGAGAGACAGTTATGTTTTTGACATTGTTTCCAGGGTGTGAGAGACTGTTATATTTTGGACATTGTCTCCAGGGTGTGAGAGACAGTTATGTTTTGGACATTGTCTCCAGGGTGTGAGAGACAGTTATGTTTTGGACATTGTCTCCAGGGTGTGAGAGACAGTTATTTTTGGACATTGTCTCCAGGGTGTGAGAGACAGTTGTTTTGGACATTGTCTCGAGGGTGTGAGAGACAGTTATGTTTTGGACATTGTCTCCAGGGTGTGATAGACATTTGTGATTTGGACATTGTCTCCTGGGTGTGAGAGACAGCTATGTTTTGGACATTGTCTCCAAAGTGTGAGAGCCAGTTATGTTTTGGACATTGTCTCCAGGGTGTGAGAGACAGTTATGTTTTGGACATTGTCTCCAGGGTGTGAGAGACAGTTATGTTTTGGACATTGTCTCCAGGGTGTGAGAGACAGTTATGTTTTGGACATTGTCTCCAGGATGTGAGAGACAGTTATGTTTTGGACATTGTCTCCAGGGTGTGAGAGACAGTTATGTTTTGGACATTGTCCCCAGGGTGTGAGAGACAGTTATGTTTTGGTCATTGTCTCCAGGGTGTGAGAGACAGTTGTTTTGGACATGGTTTCCAGGGTGTGAGAGCCAGTTGTTTTGGACATTGTCTCCAGGGTGTGAGAGACAGTTGTTTTGGACATTGTCTCCAGGGTGTGAGAGACAGTTCTTTTGGACATTGTCTACAGGGTGTGAGAGACAGTTGTTTTGGACATTGTCTCCAGGGTGTGAGAGACAATTATATTTTGGACATTGTCTCCAGGGTGTGAGAGACTGTTATGTTTTGGACATTGTCTCCAGGGTGTGAGAGACAGTTATGTTTTGGACATTGTCTCCAGGGTGTGAGAGACAGTTATGTTTTGGACATTGTCTCCAGGGTGTGAGAGCCAGTTATGTTCTGGACATTGTCTCCAGGGTGTGAGTGACAGTTATGTTTTGGACATTGTCTCTAGGGTGTGAGAGACAGTTATGTTTTGGACATTGTCTCCAGGTTCTGAGAGACAGTTGTTTTGGACATTGTCTCCAGGGTGTGAGAGACAGTTGTTTTGGACATTGTCTCCAGGGTGTGAGAGACAGTTGTTTTGGACATTGTCTCCAGGGTGTGAGAGACAATTATATTTTGGACATTGTCTCCAGGGTGTGAGAGACATTTGCTTTGGATATTGTCTCCAGGGTGTGAGAGACAGTAATGTTTTGGACATTGTCTCCAGGGTGTTAGAGACAGTTATGTTTTGGACATTGACTCCAGGGTGTGAGAGACAGTAATGTTTTGGACATTGTCTCCAGGGTGTTAGAGACAGTTATGTTTTGGACAATGTCGACAGGGTGTGAGAGACAGTTATGTTTTGGACATTGCCTCCAGGGTGTGAGAGACAGTTGTTCTGGACATTGTCTCCAGGGTGTGAGGGACAGTTGTTTATAACATTGTCTCCAGGGTGTGAGAGACAGTTGTTTTGGACATTGTCTCCAGGGTGTGAGAGACAGTTATGTTTTGGACATTGTCGACAGGGTGTGAGAGACAGTTATGTTTTGGACATTGCCTCCAGGGTGTGAGAGACAGTTGTTCTGGACATTGTCTCCAGGGTGTGAGAGACAGTTGTTCTGGACATTGTCTCCAGGGTGTGAGGGACAGTTGTTTATAACATTGTCTCCAGGGTGTGAGAGACAGTTGTTTTGGACATTGTCTCCAGGGTGTGAGAGACAGTTATGTTTTGGACCTTGTCCCCACGGTCTGAGATACAGTTATATTTTGGACATTGTCTCCAGGGTGTGAGAGACAGTTATGTTTTGGACATTGTCTCCAGGGTGTGATAGACATTTGTGATTTGGACATTGTCTCCAGGGTGTGAGAGACACCTATGTTTTGGACATTGTCTCCAAAGTGTGAGAGCCAGTTATGTTTTGGACATTGTCTCCAGGGTGTGAGAGACAGTTATGTTTTGGACATTGTCTCCAGGGTGTGAGATTCAGTTATGTTTAGGACATTGTCTCCAGCTGGTGAGAGACAGTTATGGTTTGGACATTGTCTCCAGGGTGTTAGAGACTGTTATGTTTTGGACATTGTCTCCAGGGTGTGAGAGACAGTTATGTTTTGGACATTGTCTCCAGGGTGTGAGAGACAGTTATGTTTTGGACATTGTCTCCAGGGTGTGAGAGACAGTTATGTTTTGGACATTGTCCCCAGGGTGTGAGAGAAGTTATGTTTTGGTCATTGTCTCCAGGGTGTGAGAGACAGTTGTTTTGGACATTGTTTCCAGGGTGTGAGAGCCAGTTGTTTTGGACATTGTCTCCAGGGTGTGAGAGACAGTTGTTTTGGACATTGTCTCCAGGGTGTGAGAGACAGTTGTTTTGGACATTGTCTACAGGGTGTGAGAGACAGTTGTTTTGGACATTGTCTCCAGGGTGTGAGAGACAATTATATTTTGGACATTGTCTCCAGGGTCTGAGAGACAGTTATGTTTTGGACATTGTCTGCAGGGTGTGAGAGACAGTTATGTTTTTGACATTGTCTCCAGGGTGTGAGAGACTGTTATATTTTGGACATTGTCTCCAGGGTGTGAGAGACAGTTATGTTTTGGACATTGTCTCCAGGGTGTGAGAGACAGTTATTTTTTGGACATTGTCTCCAGGGTGTGAGAGACAGTTATGTTTCGGACATTGTCTCCAGGGTGTGAGAGACAGTTGTTTTGGACATTGTCTCCAGTGTGTGAGAGACAGTTATGTTGTGACATTGTATCCAGGGTGTGAGAGACATTTGTGTTTTGGACATTGTCTCCAGGGTGTGAGAGACAGCTTTGTTTTGGACATTGTCTCCAGGGTGTGAGAGCCAGTTATGTTTTGGACATTGTTTCCAGGGTGTGAGAGACAGTTGTTTTGGACATTGTCTCCAGGGTGTGAGAGACAGTTATGTTTTGGACATTGTCTCCAGGGTGTGAGAGACAGTTATGTTTTGGACATTGTCTCCAGGGGGTGAGAGACAGTTATGGTTTGGACATTGTCTCCAGGGTATTAGAGACAGTTATGTTTTGGACATTGTCTCCAGGGTGTGAGAGACAGTTATGTTTTGGACATTGTCTCCAGGGTGTGAGAGACAGTTATGTTTTGGACAATGTCTCCAGGGTGTGAGAGACTGTTATGTTTTGGACATTGTCTCCAGGGTGTGAGTGACAGTTATGTTTTGGACATTGTCTCCAGGGTGTGAGAGACAGTTATGTTTTGGACATTGTCTCCAGGGGGTGAGAGACAGTTATGTTTTGGACATTGTCTCCAGGGTGTGAGAGACAGTTATGTTTTGGTCATTGTCTCCAGGGTGTGAGAGACAGTTGTTTTGGACATTGTCTCCAGGGTGTGAGAGACATTTGCTTCGGACATTGAATCCAGGGTGTGAGAGAGAGTTATGTTTTGGACATTGTCTCCAGGGTGTGAGAGACAGTTATGTTTTGGACATTGTCTCCAGGGTGTGAGAGACAGTTATGTTTTGGACATTGTCTCCAGGGTGTTAGAGACAGTTATGATTTGGACATTGTCGACAGGGTGTGAGAGACCGTTATGTTTTGGACATTGCCTCCAGGGTGTGAGAGACAGTTGTTCTGGACATTGTCCCCAGGGTGTGAGAGACTGTTGTTTTGGACATTGTCTCCAGGGTGTGAGAGACAGTTGTTTTGGACCTTGTCTCCAGGGTGTTAGAGACAGTTGTTTTGGACATTGTATCCAGGGTGTGAGAGACAGTTATGTTTTGGACATTGTCTCCAGGGTCTGAGAGACAGTTATGTTTTGGACATTGTCTCCAGGGTGTGAGAGACAGTTATGTTTTTGACATTGTTTCCAGGGTGTGAGAGACTGTTATATTTTGGACATTGTCTCCAGGGTGTGAGAGACAGTTATGTTTTGGACATTGTCTCCAGGGTGTGAGAGACAGTTATGTTTTGGACATTGTCTCCAGGGTGTGAGAGACAGTTATGTTTTGGACATTGTCTCCAGGGTGTGAGAGCCAGTTATGTTCTGGACATTGTCTCCAGGGTGTGAGTGACAGTTATGTTTTGGACATTGTCTCTAGGGTGTGAGAGACAGTTATGTTTTGGACATTGTCTCCAGGTTCTGAGAGACAGTTGTTTTGGACATTGTCTCCAGGGTGTGAGAGACAGTTGTTTTGGACATTGTCTCCAGGGTGTGAGAGACAGTTGTTTTGGACATTGTCTCCAGGGTGTGAGAGACAATTATATTTTGGACATTGTCTCCAGGGTGTGAGAGACATTTGCTTTGGATATTGTCTCCAGGGTGTGAGAGACAGTAATGTTTTGGACATTGTCTCCAGGGTGTTAGAGACAGTTATGTTTTGGACATTGACTCCAGGGTGTGAGAGACAGTAATGTTTTGGACATTGTCTCCAGGGTGTTAGAGACAGTTATGTTTTGGACAATGTCGACAGGGTGTGAGAGACAGTTATGTTTTGGACATTGCCTCCAGGGTGTGAGAGACAGTTGTTCTGGACATTGTCTCCAGGGTGTGAGGGACAGTTGTTTATAACATTGTCTCCAGGGTGTGAGAGACAGTTGTTTTGGACATTGTCTCCAGGGTGTGAGAGACAGTTATGTTTTGGACATTGTCGACAGGGTGTGAGAGACAGTTATGTTTTGGACATTGCCTCCAGGGTTTGAGAGACAGTTGTTCTGGACATTGTCTCCAGGGTGTGAGAGACAGTTGTTCTGGACATTGTCTCCAGGGTGTGAGGGACAGTTGTTTATAACATTGTCTCCAGGGTGTGAGAGACAGTTGTTTTGGACATTGTCTCCAGGGTGTGAGAGACAGTTATGTTTTGGACCTTGTCCCCACGGTCTGAGATACAGTTATATTTTGGACATTGTCTCCAGGGTGTGAGAGACAGTTATGTTTTGGACATTGTCTCCAGGGTGTGATAGACATTTGTGATTCTGACATTGTCTCCAGGGTGTGAGAGACACCTATGTTTTGGACATTGTCTCCAAAGTGTGAGAGCCAGTTATGTTTTGGACATTGTCTCCAGGGTGTGAGAGACAGTTATGTTTTGGACATTGTCTCCAGGGTGTGAGATTCAGTTATGTTTTGGACATTGTCTCCAGCTGGTGAGAGACAGTTATGGTTTGGACATTGTCTCCAGGGTGTTAGAGACTGTTATGTTTTGGACATTGTCTCCAGGGTGTGAGAGACAGTTATGTTTTGGACATTGTCTCCAGGGTGTGAGAGACAGTTATGTTTTGGACATTGTCTCCAGGGTGTGAGAGACAGTTATGTTTTGGACATTGTCCCCAGGGTGTGAGAGAAGTTATGTTTTGGTCATTGTCTCCAGGGTGTGAGAGACAGTTGTTTTGGACATTGTTTCCAGGGTGTGAGAGCCAGTTGTTTTGGACATTGTCTCCAGGGTGTGAGAGACAGTTGTTTTGGACATTGTCTCCAGGGTGTGAGAGACAGTTGTTTTGGACATTGTCTACAGGGTGTGAGAGACAGTTGTTTTGGACATTGTCTCCAGGGTGTGAGAGACAATTATATTTTGGACATTGTCTCCAGGGTCTGAGAGACAGTTATGTTTTGGACATTGTCTGCAGGGTGTGAGAGACAGTTATGTTTTTGACATTGTCTCCAGGGTGTGAGAGACTGTTATATTTTGGACATTGTCTCCAGGGTGTGAGAGACAGTTATGTTTTGGACATTGTCTCCAGGGTGTGAGAGACAGTTATTTTTTGGACATTGTCTCCAGGGTGTGAGAGACAGTTATGTTTCGGACATTGTCTCCAGGGTGTGAGAGACAGTTGTTTTGGACATTGTCTCCAGTGTGTGAGAGACAGTTATGTTGTGACATTGTATCCAGGGTGTGAGAGACATTTGTGTTTTGGACATTGTCTCCAGGGTGTGAGAGACAGCTTTGTTTTGGACATTGTCTCCAGGGTGTGAGAGCCAGTTATGTTTTGGACATTGTTTCCAGGGTGTGAGAGACAGTTGTTTTGGACATTGTCTCCAGGGTGTGAGAGACAGTTATGTTTTGGACATTGTCTCCAGGGTGTGAGAGACAGTTATGTTTTGGACATTGTCTCCAGGGGGTGAGAGACAGTTATGGTTTGGACATTGTCTCCAGGGTATTAGAGACAGTTATGTTTTGGACATTGTCTCCAGGGTGTGAGAGACAGTTATGTTTTGGACATTGTCTCCAGGGTGTGAGAGACAGTTATGTTTTGGACAATGTCTCCAGGGTGTGAGAGACTGTTATGTTTTGGACATTGTCTCCAGGGTGTGAGTGACAGTTATGTTTTGGACATTGTCTCCAGGGTGTGAGAGACAGTTATGTTTTGGACATTGTCTCCAGGGGGTGAGAGACAGTTATGTTTTGGACATTGTCTCCAGGGTGTGAGAGACAGTTATGTTTTGGTCATTGTCTCCAGGGTGTGAGAGACAGTTGTTTTGGACATTGTCTCCAGGGTGTGAGAGACATTTGCTTCGGACTTTGAATCCAGGGTGTGAGAGAGAGTTATGTTTTGGACATTGTCTCCAGGGTGTGAGAGACAGTTATGTTTTGGACATTGTCTCCAGGGTGTGAGAGACAGTTGTTCTGGACATTGTCTCCAGGGTGTGAGGGACAGTTGTTTATAACATTGTCTCCAGGGTGTGAGAGACAGTTGTTTTGGACATTGTCTCCAGGGTGTGAGAGACAGTTATGTTTTGGACATTGTCGACAGGGTGTGAGAGACAGTTATGTTTTGGACATTGCCTCCAGGGTTTGAGAGACAGTTGTTCTGGACATTGTCTCCAGGGTGTGAGAGACAGTTGTTCTGGACATTGTCTCCAGGGTGTGAGGGACAGTTGTTTATAACATTGTCTCCAGGGTGTGAGAGACAGTTGTTTTGGACATTGTCTCCAGGGTGTGAGAGACAGTTATGTTTTGGACCTTGTCCCCACGGTCTGAGATACAGTTATATTTTGGACATTGTCTCCAGGGTGTGAGAGACAGTTATGTTTTGGACATTGTCTCCAGGGTGTGATAGACATTTGTGATTCTGACATTGTCTCCAGGGTGTGAGAGACACCTATGTTTTGGACATTGTCTCCAAAGTGTGAGAGCCAGTTATGTTTTGGACATTGTCTCCAGGGTGTGAGAGACAGTTATGTTTTGGACATTGTCTCCAGGGTGTGAGATTCAGTTATGTTTTGGACATTGTCTCCAGCTGGTGAGAGACAGTTATGGTTTGGACATTGTCTCCAGGGTGTTAGAGACTGTTATGTTTTGGACATTGTCTCCAGGGTGTGAGAGACAGTTATGTTTTGGACATTGTCTCCAGGGTGTGAGAGACAGTTATGTTTTGGACATTGTCTCCAGGGTGTGAGAGACAGTTATGTTTTGGACATTGTCCCCAGGGTGTGAGAGAAGTTATGTTTTGGTCATTGTCTCCAGGGTGTGAGAGACAGTTGTTTTGGACATTGTTTCCAGGGTGTGAGAGCCAGTTGTTTTGGACATTGTCTCCAGGGTGTGAGAGACAGTTGTTTTGGACATTGTCTCCAGGGTGTGAGAGACAGTTGTTTTGGACATTGTCTACAGGGTGTGAGAGACAGTTGTTTTGGACATTGTCTCCAGGGTGTGAGAGACAATTATATTTTGGACATTGTCTCCAGGGTCTGAGAGACAGTTATGTTTTGGACATTGTCTGCAGGGTGTGAGAGACAGTTATGTTTTTGACATTGTCTCCAGGGTGTGAGAGACTGTTATATTTTGGACATTGTCTCCAGGGTGTGAGAGACAGTTATGTTTTGGACATTGTCTCCAGGGTGTGAGAGACAGTTATTTTTTGGACATTGTCTCCAGGGTGTGAGAGACAGTTATGTTTCGGACATTGTCTCCAGGGTGTGAGAGACAGTTGTTTTGGACATTGTCTCCAGTGTGTGAGAGACAGTTATGTTGTGACATTGTATCCAGGGTGTGAGAGACATTTGTGTTTTGGACATTGTCTCCAGGGTGTGAGAGACAGCTTTGTTTTGGACATTGTCTCCAGGGTGTGAGAGCCAGTTATGTTTTGGACATTGTTTCCAGGGTGTGAGAGACAGTTGTTTTGGACATTGTCTCCAGGGTGTGAGAGACAGTTATGTTTTGGACATTGTCTCCAGGGTGTGAGAGACAGTTATGTTTTGGACATTGTCTCCAGGGGGTGAGAGACAGTTATGGTTTGGACATTGTCTCCAGGGTATTAGAGACAGTTATGTTTTGGACATTGTCTCCAGGGTGTGAGAGACAGTTATGTTTTGGACATTGTCTCCAGGGTGTGAGAGACAGTTATGTTTTGGACAATGTCTCCAGGGTGTGAGAGACTGTTATGTTTTGGACATTGTCTCCAGGGTGTGAGTGACAGTTATGTTTTGGACATTGTCTCCAGGGTGTGAGAGACAGTTATGTTTTGGACATTGTCTCCAGGGGGTGAGAGACAGTTATGTTTTGGACATTGTCTCCAGGGTGTGAGAGACAGTTATGTTTTGGTCATTGTCTCCAGGGTGTGAGAGACAGTTGTTTTGGACATTGTCTCCAGGGTGTGAGAGACATTTGCTTCGGACTTTGAATCCAGGGTGTGAGAGAGAGTTATGTTTTGGACATTGTCTCCAGGGTGTGAGAGACAGTTATGTTTTGGACATTGTCTCCAGGGTGTGAGAGACAGTTATGTTTTGGTCATTGTCTCCAGGGTGTGAGAGACAGTTGTTTTGGACATTGTTTCCAGGGTGTGAGAGCCAGTTGTTTTGGACATTGTCTCCAGGGTGTGAGAGACAGTTGTTTTGGACATTGTCTCCAGGGTGTGAGAGACAGTTGTTTTGGACATTGTCTACAGGGTGTGAGAGACAGTTGTTTTGGACATTGTCTCCAGGGTGTGAGAGACAATTATATTTTGGACATTGTCTCCAGGGTCTGAGAGACAGTTATGTTTTGGACATTGTCTGCAGGGTGTGAGAGACAGTTATGTTTTTGACATTGTCTCCAGGGTGTGAGAGACTGTTATATTTTGGACATTGTCTCCAGGGTGTGAGAGACAGTTATGTTTTGGACATTGTCTCCAGGGTGTGAGAGACAGTTATTTTTTGGACATTGTCTCCAGGGTGTGAGAGACAGTTATGTTTCGGACATTGTCTCCAGGGTGTGAGAGACAGTTGTTTTGGACATTGTCTCCAGTGTGTGAGAGACAGTTATGTTGTGACATTGTATCCAGGGTGTGAGAGACATTTGTGTTTTGGACATTGTCTCCAGGGTGTGAGAGACAGCTTTGTTTTGGACATTGTCTCCAGGGTGTGAGAGCCAGTTATGTTTTGGACATTGTTTCCAGGGTGTGAGAGACAGTTGTTTTGGACATTGTCTCCAGGGTGTGAGAGACAGTTATGTTTTGGACATTGTCTCCAGGGTGTGAGAGACAGTTATGTTTTGGACATTGTCTCCAGGGGGTGAGAGACAGTTATGGTTTGGACTTTGTCTCCAGGGTATTAGAGACAGTTATGTTTTGGACATTGTCTCCAGGGTGTGAGAGACAGTTATGTTTTGGACATTGTCTCCAGGGTGTGAGAGACAGTTATGTTTTGGACAATGTCTCCAGGGTGTGAGAGACTGTTATGTTTTGGACATTGTCTCCAGGGTGTGAGTGACAGTTATGTTTTGGACATTGTCTCCAGGGTGTGAGAGACAGTTATGTTTTGGACATTGTCTCCAGGGGGTGAGAGACAGTTATGTTTTGGACATTGTCTCCAGGGTGTGAGAGACAGTTATGTTTTGGTCATTGTCTCCAGGGTGTGAGAGACAGTTGTTTTGGACATTGTCTCCAGGGTGTGAGAGACATTTGCTTCGGACTTTGAATCCAGGGTGTGAGAGAGAGTTATGTTTTGGACATTGTCTCCAGGGTGTGAGAGACAGTTATGTTTTGGACATTGTCTCCAGGGTGTGAGAGACAGTTATGTTTTGGACATTGTCTCCAGGGTGTTAGAGACAGTTATGATTTGGACATTGTCGACAGGGTGTGAGAGACCGTTATGTTTTGGACATTGCCTCCAGGGTGTGAGAGACAGTTGTTCTGGACATTGTCCCCAGGGTGTGAGAGACTGTTGTTTTGGACATTGTCTCCAGGGTGTGAGAGACAGTTGTTTTGGACATTGTCTCCAGGGTGTTAGAGACAGTTGTTTTGGACATTGTATCCAGGGTGTGAGAGACAGTTATGTTTTGGACATTGTCTCCAGGGTCTGAGAGACAGTTATGTTTTGGACATTGTCTCCAGGGTGTGAGAGACAGTTATGTTTTTGACATTGTTTCCAGGGTGTGAGAGACTGTTATATTTTGGACATTGTCTCCAGGGTGTGAGAGACAGTTATGTTTTGGACATTGTCTCCAGGGTGTGAGAGACAGTTATGTTTTGGACATTGTCTCCAGGGTGTGAGAGACAGTTATGTTTTGGACATTGTCTCCAGGGTGTGAGAGACAGTTGTTTTGGACATTGTCTCCAGGGTGTGAGAGACAGTTATGTTTTGGACATTGTCTCCAGGGTGTGATAGACATTTGTGATTTGGACATTGTCTCCAGGGTGTGAGAGACAGCTATGTTTTGGACATTGTCTCCAAAGTGTGAGAGCCAGTTATGTTTTGGACATTGTCTCCAGGGTGTGAGAGACAGTTATGTTTTGGACATTGTCTCCAGGGTGTGAGAGACAGTTATGTTTTGGACATTGTCTCCAGGGTGTGAGAGACAGTTATGCTTTGGACATTGTCTCCAGGGTGTGAGAGACAGTTATGTTTTGGACATTGTCTTCAGGGTGTGAGAGACAGTTATGTTTTGGACATTGTCCCCAGGGTGTGAGAGACAGTTATGTTTTGGTCATTGTCTCCAGGGTGTGAGAGACAGTTGTTTTGGACATGGTTTCCAGGGTGTGAGAGCCAGTTGTTTTGGACATTGTCTCCAGGGTGTGAGAGACAGTTGTTTTGGACATTGTCTCCAGGGTGTGAGAGACAGTTCTTTTGGACATTGTCTACAGGGTGTGAGAGACAGTTGTTTTGGACATTGTCTCCAGGGTGTGAGAGACAATTATATTTTGGACATTGTCTCCAGGGTGTGAGAGACTGTTATGTTTTGGACATTGTCTCCAGGGTGTGAGAGACAGTTATGTTTTGGACATTGTCTCCAGGGTGTGAGAGACATTTATGTTTTGGACATTGTCTCCAGGGTGTGAGAGCCAGTTATGTTCTGGGCATTGTCTCCAGGGTGTGAGTGACAGTTATGTTTTGGACATTGTCTCTAGGGTGTGAGAGAAAGTTATGTTTTGGACATTGTCTCCAGGTTCTGAGAGACAGTTGTTTTGGACATTGTCTCCAGGGTGTGAGAGACAGTTGTTTTGGACATTGTCTCCAGGGTGTGAGAGACAGTTGTTTTGGACATTGTCTCCAGGGTGTGAGAGACAATTATATTTTGGACATTGTCTCCAGGGTGTGAGAGACATTTGCTTTGGATATTGTCTCCAGGGTGTGAGAGACAGTAATGTTTTGGACATTGACTCCAGGGTGTGAGAGACAGTTATGTTTTGGACATTGTCTCCAGGGTGTTAGAGACAGTTATGTTTTGGACATTGTCGACAGGGTGTGAGAGACAGTTATGTTTTGGACATTGCCTCCAGGTTTTGAGAGACAGTTGTTCTGGACATTGTCTCCAGGGTGTGAGAGACAGTTGTTCTGGACATTTTCTCCAGGGTGTGAGGGACAGTTGTTTAAAACATTGTCTCCAGGGTGTGAGAGACAGTTGTTTTGGACATTGTCTCCAGGATGTGAGAGACAGTTATGTTTTGGACATTGTCTCCAGGGTGTGAGAGACAGTTATGTTTTGGACATTGTCTCCAGGGTGTGGGAGACTGTTATGTTTTGGACATTGTCTCCAGGGTGTGAGAGACAGTTATGTTTTGGACATTGTCTCCAGGGTGTGAGAGACAGTTATGTTTTGGACATTGTCTCCAGGGGGTGAGAGACAGTTATGTTTTGGACATTGTCTCCAGGGTGTGAGAGACAGTTATGTTTTGGTCATTGTCTCCAGGGTGTGAGAGACAGTTATGTTTTGGACATTGTCTCCAGGGTGTGAGAGACATTTGCTTTGGACATTGAATCCAGGGAGTGAGAGAGAGTTATGTTTTGGACATTGTCTTCAGGGTGTGAGAGACAGTTATGTTTTGGACATTGTCTCCAGGGTGTGAGAGACAGTTATGTTTTGGACATTGTCTCCAGGGTGTTAGAGACAGTAATGGTTTGGACATTGTCGACAGGGTGTGAGAGACAGTTATGTTTTGGACATTGCCTCCAGGGTGTGAGAGACAGTTGTTCTGGACATTGTCTCCAGGGTGTGAGAGACAGTTGTTCTGGACATTGTCTCCAGTGTGTGAGGGACAGTTGTTTATAACATTGTCTCCAGGGTGTGAGAGACAGTTGTTTTGGACATTGTCTCCAGGGTGTGAGAGACAGTTATGTTTTGGACATTGTCGACAGGGTGTGAGAGACAGTTATGTTTTGGACATTGCCTCCAGGTTGTGAGAGACAGTTGTTCTGGACATTGTCTCCAGGGTGTGAGAGACAGTTGTTCTGGACATTGTCTCCAGGGTGTGAGGGACAGTTGTTTATAACATTGTCTCCAGGGTGTGAGAGACAGTTGTTTTGGACATTGTCTCCAGGGTGTGAGAGACAGTTATGTTTTGGACGTTGTCCCCACGGTCTGAGATACAGTTATGTTTTGGACATTGCCTCCAGGGTGTGAGAGACAGTTATGTTTTGGACATTGTCTCCAGGGTGTGATAGACATTTGTGATTTGGACATTGTCTCCAGGGTGTTAGAGACAGTTGTTTTGGACATTGTATCCAGGGTGTGAGAGACAGTTATGTTTTGGACATTGTCTCCAGGGTCTGAGAGACAGTTATGTTTTGGACATTGTCTCCAGGGTGTGAGAGACAGTTATGTTTTTGACATTGCTTCCAGGGTGTGAGAGACTGTTATATTTTGGACATTGTCTCCAGGGTGTGAGAGACAGTTATGTTTTGGACATTGTCTCCAGGGTGTGAGAGACAGTTATGTTTTGGACATTGTCTCCAGGGTGTGAGAGACAGTTATGTTTTGGACATTGTCTCCAGGGTGTGAGAGACAGTTGTTTTGGACATTGTCTCCAGGGTGTGATAGACATTTGTGATTTGGACATTGTCTCCAGGGTGTGAGAGACAGCTATGTTTTGGACATTGTCTCCAAAGTGTGAGAGCCAGTTATGTTTTGGACATTGTCTCCAGGGTGTGAGAGACAGTTATGTTTTGGACATTGTCTCCAGGGTGTGCGAGACAGTTATGTTTTGGACATTGTCTCCAGGGTGTGAGAGAGTTATATTTTGGACATTGTCTCCAGGGTGTGAGAGACAGTTATGTTTTGGACATTGTCTCCAGGGTGTGAGAGACAGTTATGTTTTGGACATTGTCCCCAGGGTGTGAGAGACAGTTATGTTTTGGTCATTGTCTCCAGGGTGTGAGAGACAGTTGTTTTGGACATGGTTTCCAGGGTGTGAGAGCCAGTTGTTTTGGACATTTTCTCCAGGTTGTGAGAGACAGTTGTTTTGGACATTGTCTCCAGGGTGTGAGAGACAGTTCTTTTGGACATTGTCCACAGGGTGTGAGAGACAGTTGTTTTGGACATTGTCTCCAGGGTGTGAGAGACAATTATATTTTGGACATTGTCTCCAGGGTGTGAGAGACTGTTATGTTTTGGACATTGTCTCCAGGGTGTGAGAGACAGTTATGTTTTGGACATTGTCTCCAGGGTGTGAGAGACATTTATGTTTTGGACATTGTCTCCAGGGTGTGAGAGCCAGTTATGTTCTGGACATTGTCTCCAGGGTGTGAGTGACAGTTATGTTTTGGACATTGTCTCTAGGGTGTGAGAGACAGTTATGTTTTGGACATTGTCTCCAGGTTCTGAGAGACAGTTGTTTTGGACATTGTCTCCAGGGTGTGAGAGACAGTTGTTTTGGACATTGTCTCCAGGGTGTGAGAGACAGTTGTTTTGGACATTGTCGACAGGGTGTGAGAGACAATTATGTTTTGGACATTGTCGACAGGGTGTGAGAGACAGTTATGTTTTGGACATTGCCTCCAGGTTGTGAGAGACAGTTGTTCTGGACATTGTCTCCAGGGTGTGAGAGACAGTTGTTCTGGACATTGTCTCCAGGGTGTGAGGGACAGTTGTTTAAAACATTGTCTCCAGGGTGTGAGAGACAGTTGTTTTGGACATTGTCTCCAGGATGTGAGAGACAGTTATGTTTTGGACATTGTCTCCAGGGTGTGAGAGACAGTTATGTTTTGGACATTGTCTCCAGGGTGCGAGAGACAGTTATGTTTTGGACATTGTCTCCAGGGTGTGAGAGACAGTTATGTTTTGGACATTGTCTCCAGGGGGTGAGAGACAGTTATGTTTTGGACATTGTTTCCAGGGTGTGAGAGACAGTTATGTTTTGGTCATTGTCTCCAGGGTGTGAGAGACAGTTATGTTTTGGACATTGTCTCCAGGGTGTGAGAGACAGTTGTTTTGGACATTGTCTCCAGGGCGTGAGAGACAGTTGTTTTGGACATTGTCTCCAGGGTGTGAGAGACAATTATATTTTGGACATTGTCTCCAGGGTGTGAGAGACATTTGCTTTGGATATTGTCTCCAGGGTGTGAGAGACAGTAATGATTTGGACATCGACTCCAGGGTGTGAGAGACAGTTATGTTTTGGACATTGTCTCCAGGGTGTTGGAGACAGTTATGTTTTGGACATTGTCGACAGGGTGTGAGAGACAGTTATGTTTTGGACATTGTCTCCAGGGTGTGAGAGACAGTTATGTTTTGGACATTGTCTCCAGGGTGGTAGAGACAGTTATGATTTGGACATTGTCGACAGGGTGTGAGAGACCGTTATGTTTTGGACATTGCCTCCAGGGTGTGAGAGACAGTTGTTCTGGACATTGTCCCAAGGGTGTGAGAGACTGTTGTTTTGGACATTGTCTCCAGGGTGTGAGAGACAGTTGTTTTGGACATTGTCTCCAGGGTGTTAGAGACAGTTGTTTTGGACATTGTATCCAGGGTGTGAGAGACAGTTATGTTTTGGACATTGTCTCCAGGGTCTGAGAGACAGTTATGTTTTGGACATTGTCTCCAGGCTGTGAGAGACATTTATGTTTTTGACATTGTTTCCAGGGTGTGAGAGACTGTTATATTTTGGACATTGTCTCCAGGGTGTGAGAGACAGTTATGTTTTGGACATTGTCTCCAGGGTGTGAGAGACAGTTATGTTTTGGACATTGTCTCCAGGGTGTGAGAGACAGTTATGTTTTGGACATTGTCTCCAGGGTGTGAGAGACAGTTGTTTTGGACATTGTCTCCAGGGTGTGATAGACATTTGTGATTTGGACATTGTCTCCAGGGTGTGAGAGACAGCTATGTTTTGGACATTGTCTCCAAAGTGTGAGAGCCAGTTATGTTTTGGACATTGTCTCCAGGGTGTGAGAGACAGTTATGTTTTGGACATTGTCTCCAGGGTGTGCGAGACAGTTATGTTTTGGACATTGTCTCCAGGGTGTGAGAGACAGTTATGTTTTGGACATTGTCTCCAGGGTGTGAGAGACAGTTATGTTTTGGACATTGTCTCCAGGGTGTGAGAGACAGTTATGTTTTGGATATTGTCCCCAGGGTGTGAGAGACAGTTATGTTTTGGTCATTGTCTCCAGGGTGTGAGAGACAGTTGTTTTGGACATGGTTTCCAGGGTGTGAGAGCCAGTTGTTTTGGACATTGTCTCCAGGGTGTGAGAGACAGTTGTTTTGGACATTGTCTCCAGGGTGTGAGAGACAGTTCTTTTGGACATTGTCCACAGGGTGTGAGAGACAGTTGTTTTGGACATTGTATCCAGGGTGTGAGAGACAATTATATTTTGGACATTGTCTCCAGGGTGTGAGAGACTGTTATGTTTTGGACATTGTCTCCAGGGTGTGAGAGACAGTTATGTTTTGGACATTGTCTCCAGGGTGTGAGAGACATTTATGTTTTGGACATTGTCTCCAGGGTGTGAGAGCCAGTTATGTTCTGGACATTGTCTCCAGGGTGTGAGTGACAGTTATGTTTTGGACATTGTCTCTAGGGTGTGAGAGACAGTTATGTTTTGGACATTGTCTCCAGGTTCTGAGAGACAGTTGTTTTGGACATTGTCTCCAGGGTGTGAGAGACAGTTGTTTTGGACATTGTCTCCAGGGTGTGAGAGACAGTTGTTTTGGACATTGTCTCCAGGGTGTGAGAGAAAATTATATTTTGGACATTGTCTCCAGGGTGTGAGAGACATTTCCTTTGCATATTGTCTCCAGGGTGTGAGAGACAGTAATGTTTTGGACATTGACTCCAGGGTGTGAGAGACAGTTATGTTTTGGACATTGTCTCCAGGGTGTTAGAGACAGTTATGTTTTGGACATTGTCTCCAGGGTGTGAGAGACAGTTATGTTTTGGACATTGTCTCCAGGGTGTGAGAGACAGTTATGTTTAGGACATTGTCTCCAGGGGGTGAGAGACAGATATGTTTTGGACATTGTCTCCAGGGTGTGAGAGACAGTTATGTTTTGGACATTGCCTCCAGGGTGGTAGAGACAGTTATGATTTGGACATTGTCGACAGGGTGTGAGAGACCGTTATGTTTTGGACATTGCCTCCAGGGTGTGAGAGACAGTTGTTCTGGACATTGTCCCAAGGGTGTGAGAGACTGTTGTTTTGGACATTGTCTCCAGGGTGTGAGAGACAGTTGTTTTGGACATTGTCTCCAGGGTGTTAGAGACAGTTGTTTTGGACATTGTATCCAGGGTGTGAGAGACAGTTATGTTTTGGACATTGTCTCCAGGTTCTGAGAGACAGTTATGTTTTGGACATTGTCTCCAGGCTGTGAGAGACATTTATGTTTTTGACATTGTTTCCAGGGTGTGAGAGACTGTTATATTTTGGACATTGTCTCCAGGGTGTGAGAGACAGTTATGTTTTGGACATTGTCTCCAGGGTGTGAGAGACAGTTATGTTTTAGACATTGTCTCCAGGGTGTGAGAGACAGTTATGTTTTGGACATTGTCTCCAGGGTGTGAGAGACAGTTGTTTTGGACATTGTCTCCAGGGTGTGATAGACATTTGTGATTTGGACATTGTCTCCAGGGTGTGAGAGACAGCTATGTTTTGGACATTGTCTCCAAAGTGTGAGAGCCAGTTATGTTTTGGACATTGTCTCCAGGGTGTGAGAGACAGTTATGTTTTGGACATTGTCTCCAGGGTGTGAGAGACAGTTATGTTTTGGACATTGTCTCCAGGGTGTGAGAGACAGTTATGTTTTGGATATTGTCCCCAGGGTGTGAGAGACAGTTATGTTTTGGTCATTGTCTCCAGGGTGTGAGAGACAGTTGTTTTAGACATGGTTTCCAGGGTGTGAGAGCCAGTTGTTTTGGACATTGTCTCCAGGGTGTGAGAGACAGTTGTTTTGGACATTGTCTCCAGGGTGTGAGAGACAGTTCTTTTGGACATTGTCCACAGGGTGTGAGAGACAGTTGTTTTGGACATTGTCTCCAGGGTGTGAGAGACAATTATATTTTGGACATTGTCTCCAGGGTGTGAGAGACTGTTATGTTTTGGACATTGTCTCCAGGGTGTGAGAGACAGTTATGTTTTGGACATTGTCTCCAGGGTGTGCGAGACAGTTATGTTTTGGACATTGTCTCCAGGGTGTGAGAGACAGTTATGTTTTGGACATTGTCTCCAGGGTGTGAGAGACAGTTATGTTTTGGACATTGTCTCCAGGGTGTGAGAGACAGTTATGTTTTGGATATTGTCCCCAGGGTGTGAGAGACAGTTATGTTTTGGTCATTGTCTCCAGGGTGTGAGAGACAGTTGTTTTGGACATGGTTTCCAGGGTGTGAGAGCCAGTTGTTTTGGACATTGTCTCCAGGGTGTGAGAGACAGTTGTTTTGGACATTGTCTCCAGGGTGTGAGAGACAGTTCTTTTGGACATTGTCCACAGGGTGTGAGAGACAGTTGTTTTGGACATTGTATCCAGGGTGTGAGAGACAATTATGTTTTGGACATTGTCTCCAGGGTGTGAGAGACAGTTATGTTTTGGACATTGTCTCCAGGGTGTGAGAGACAGTTATGTTTTGGACATTGTCTCAAGGGTGTGAGAGACAGTTGTTTTGGACATTGTCTCCAGGGTGTGATAGACATTTGTGATTTGGACATTGTCTCCAGGGTGTGAGAGACAGCTATGTTTTGGACATTGTCTCCAAAGTGTGAGAGCCAGTTATGTTTTGGACATTGTCTCCAGGGTGTGAGAGACAGTTATGTTTTGGACATTGTCTCCAGGGTGTGCGAGACAGTTATGTTTTGGACATTGTCTCCAGGGTGTGAGAGACAGTTATGTTTTGGACATTGTCTCCAGGGTGTGAGAGACAGTTATGTTTTGGACATTGTCTCCAGGGTGTGAGAGACAGTTATGTTTTGGATATTGTCCCCAGGGTGTGAGAGACAGTTATGTTTTGGTCATTGTCTCCAGGGTGTGAGAGACAGTTGTTTTGGACATGGTTTCCAGGGTGTGAGAGCCAGTTGTTTTGGACATTGTCTCCAGGGTGTGAGAGACAGTTGTTTTGGACATTGTCTCCAGGGTGTGAGAGACAGTTCTTTTGGACATTGTCCACAGGGTGTGAGAGACAGTTGTTTTGGACATTGTATCCAGGGTGTGAGAGACAATTATATTTTGGACATTGTCTCCAGGGTGTGAGAGACTGTTATGTTTTGGACATTGTCTCCAGGGTGTGAGAGACAGTTATGTTTTGGACATTGTCTCCAGGGTGTGAGAGACATTTATGTTTTGGACATTGTCTCCAGGGTGTGAGAGCCAGTTATGTTCTGGACATTGTCTCCAGGGTGTGAGTGACAGTTATGTTTTGGACATTGTCTCTAGGGTGTGAGAGACAGTTATGTTTTGGACATTGTCTCCAGGTTCTGAGAGACAGTTGTTTTGGACATTGTCTCCAGGGTGTGAGAGACAGTTGTTTTGGACATTGTCTCCAGGGTGTGAGAGACAGTTGTTTTGGACATTGTCTCCAGGGTGTGAGAGAAAATTATATTTTGGACATTGTCTCCAGGGTGTGAGAGACATTTCCTTTGCATATTGTCTCCAGGGTGTGAGAGACAGTAATGTTTTGGACATTGACTCCAGGGTGTGAGAGACAGTTATGTTTTGGACATTGTCTCCAGGGTGTTAGAGACAGTTATGTTTTGGACATTGTCTCCAGGGTGTGAGAGACAGTTATGTTTTGGACATTGTCTCCAGGGTGTGAGAGACAGTTATGTTTAGGACATTGTCTCCAGGGGGTGAGAGACAGATATGTTTTGGACATTGTCTCCAGGGTGTGAGAGACAGTTATGTTTTGGACATTGCCTCCAGGGTGGTAGAGACAGTTATGATTTGGACATTGTCGACAGGGTGTGAGAGACCGTTATGTTTTGGACATTGCCTCCAGGGTGTGAGAGACAGTTGTTCTGGACATTGTCCCAAGGGTGTGAGAGACTGTTGTTTTGGACATTGTCTCCAGGGTGTGAGAGACAGTTGTTTTGGACATTGTCTCCAGGGTGTTAGAGACAGTTGTTTTGGACATTGTATCCAGGGTGTGAGAGACAGTTATGTTTTGGACATTGTCTCCAGGTTCTGAGAGACAGTTATGTTTTGGACATTGTCTCCAGGCTGTGAGAGACATTTATGTTTTTGACATTGTTTCCAGGGTGTGAGAGACTGTTATATTTTGGACATTGTCTCCAGGGTGTGAGAGACAGTTATGTTTTGGACATTGTCTCCAGGGTGTGAGAGACAGTTATGTTTTAGACATTGTCTCCAGGGTGTGAGAGACAGTTATGTTTTGGACATTGTCTCCAGGGTGTGAGAGACAGTTGTTTTGGACATTGTCTCCAGGGTGTGATAGACATTTGTGATTTGGACATTGTCTCCAGGGTGTGAGAGACAGCTATGTTTTGGACATTGTCTCCAAAGTGTGAGAGCCAGTTATGTTTTGGACATTGTCTCCAGGGTGTGAGAGACAGTTATGTTTTGGACATTGTCTCCAGGGTGTGCGAGACAGTTATGTTTTGGACATTGTCTCCAGGGTGTGAGAGACAGTTATGTTTTGGACATTGTCTCCAGGGTGTGAGAGACAGTTATGTTTTGGACATTGTCTCCAGGGTGTGAGAGACAGTTATGTTTTGGATATTGTCCCCAGGGTGTGAGAGACAGTTATGTTTTGGTCATTGTCTCCAGGGTGTGAGAGACAGTTGTTTTGGACATGGTTTCCAGGGTGTGAGAGCCAGTTGTTTTGGACATTGTCTCCAGGGTGTGAGAGACAGTTGTTTTGGACATTGTCTCCAGGGTGTGAGAGACAGTTCTTTTGGACATTGTCCACAGGGTGTGAGAGACAGTTGTTTTGGACATTGTCTCCAGGGTGTGAGAGACAATTATATTTTGGACATTGTCTCCAGGGTGTGAGAGACTGTTATGTTTTGGACATTGTCTCCAGGGTGTGAGAGACAGTTATGTTTTGGACATTGTCTCCAGGGTGTGAGAGACATTTATGTTTTGGACATTGTCTCCAGGGTGTGAGAGCCAGTTATGTTCTGGACATTGTCTCCAGGGTGTGAGTGACAGTTATGTTTTGGACATTGTCTCTAGGGTGTGAGAGACAGTTATGTTTTGGACATTGTCTCCAGGTTATGAGAGACAGTTGTTTTGGACATTGTCTCCAGGGTTTGAGAGACAGTTGTTTTGGACATTGTCTCCAGGGTGTGAGAGACAGTTGTTTTGGACATTGTCTCCAGGGTGTGAGAGAAAATTATATTTTGGACATTGTCTCCAGGGTGTGAGAGACATTTCCTTTGCATATTGTCTCCAGGGTGTGAGAGACAGTAATGTTTTGGACATTGACTCCAGGGTGTGAGAGACAGTTATGTTTTGGACATTGTCTCCAGGGTGTTAGAGACAGTTATGTTTTGGACATTGTCTCCAGGGTGTGAGAGACAGTTATGTTTTGGACATTGTCTCCAGGGTGTGAGAGACAGTTATGTTTAGGACATTGTCTCCAGGGGGTGAGAGACAGATATGTTTTGGACATTGTCTCCAGGGTGTGAGAGACAGTTATGTTTTGGTCATTGTCTCCAGGGTGTGAGAGACAGTTATGTTTTGGACATTGTCTCCAGGGTGTGAGAGACATTTGCTTTGGACATTGAATCCAGGGTGTGAGAGAGAGTTATGTTTTGGACATTGTCTTCAGGGTGTGAGACACAGTTATGTTTTGGACATTGTCTCCAGGGTGTGAGAGACAGTTATGTTTTGGACATTGTCTTCAGGGTGTGAGACACAGTTATGTTTTGGACATTGTATCCAGGATGTGAGATACAGTTATGTTTTGGACATTGTCTCCAGGGTCTGAGAGACAGTTATGTTTTGGACATTGTCTCCAGGGTGTGAGAGACAGTTATGTTTTGACATTGTTTCCAGGGTGTGAGAGACTGTTATATTTTGGACATTGTCTCCAGGGTGTGAGAGACAGTTATGTTTTGGACATTGTCTCCAGGGTGTGAGAGACAGTTATGTTTTGGACATTGTCTCCAGGGTGTGAGAGACAGTTATGTTTTGGACATTGTCTCCAGGGTGTGATAGACATTTGTGATTTGGACATTGTCTCCAGGGTGTGAGAGACAGCTATGTTTTGGACATTGTCTCCAAAGTGTGAGAGCCAGTTATGTTTTGGACATTGTCTCCAGGGTGTGAGAGACAGTTATGTTTTGGACATTGTCTCCAGGGTGTGAGAGACAGTTATGTTTTGGACATTGTCTCCAGGGTGTGAGAGACAGTTATGTTTTGGACATTGTCTCCAGGGTGTGAGAGACAGTTATGTTTTGGACATTGTCTCCAGGGTGTGAGAGACAGTTATGTTTTGGACATTGTCCCCAGGGTGTGAGAGACAGTTATGTTTTGGTCATTGTCTCCAGGGTGTGAGAGACAGTTGTTTTGGACATGGTTTCCAGGTTGTGAGAGCCAGTTGTTTTGGACATTGTCTCCAGGGTGTGAGAGACAGTTGTTTTGGACATTGTCTCCAGGGTGTGAGAGACAGTTCTTTTGGACATTGTCTACAGGGTGTGAGAGACAGTTGTTTTGGACATTGTCTCCAGGGTGTGAGAGACAATTATATTTTGGACATTGTCTCCAGGGTGTGAGAGACTGTTATGTTTTGGACATTGTCTCCAGGGTGTGAGAGACAGTTATGTTTTGGACATTGTCTCCAGGGTGTGAGAGACATTTATGTTTTGGACATTGTCTCCAGGGTGTGAGAGCCAGTTATGTTCTGGACATTGTCTCCAGTGTGTGAGTGACAGTTATGTTTTGGACATTGTCTCTAGGGTGTGAGAGACAGTTATGTTTTGGACATTGTCTGCAGGTTCTGAGAGACAGTTGTTTTGGACATTGTCTCCAGGGTGTGAGAGACTGTTGTTTTGGACATTGTCTCCAGGGTGTGAGAGACAGTTGTTTTGGACATTGTCTCCAGGGTGTGAGAGACAATTATATTTTGGACATTGTCTCCAGGGTGTGAGAGACATTTGCTTTGGATATTGTCTCCAGCGTGTGAGAGACAGTAATGTTTTGGACATTGACTCCAGGGTTTGAGAGACAGTTATGTTTTGGACATTGTCTCCAGGGTGTTAGAGACAGTTATGTTTTGCACATTGTCGACAGGGTGTGAGAGACAGTTATGTTTTGGACATTGCCTCCAGGGTGTGAGAGACAGTTGTTCTGGACATTGTCTCCAGGGTGTGAGAGACAGTTGTTCTGGACATTGTCTCCAGTGTGTGAGGGACAGTTGTTTATAACATTGTCTCCAGGGTGTGAGAGACAGTTGTTTTGGACATTGTCTCCAGGGTGTGAGAGACAGTTATGATTTGGACATTGTCGACAGGGTGTGAGAGACAGTTATGTTTTGGACATTGTCTCCAGGGTGTGAGAGACTGTTGTTCTGGACATTGCCTCCAGGTTGTGAGAGACAGTTGTTCTGGACATTGTCTCCAGGGTGTGAGAGACAGTTGTTTTGGACATTGTCTCCAGGGTGTGAGGGAAAGTTGTTTATAACATTGTCTCCAGGGTGTGAGAGACAGTTGTTTTGGACATTGCCTCCAGGGTGTGAGAGACAGTTATGTTTTGGACATTGTCCCCACGGTCTGAGATACAGTTATGTTTTGGACATTGCCTCCAGGGTGTGAGAGACAGTTATGTTTTGGACATTGTCTCCAGGGTGTGATAGACATTTGTGATTTGGACATTGTCTCCAGGGTGTGAGAGACAGCTATGTTTTGGACATTGTCTCCAAAGTGTGAGAGCCAGTTATGTTTTGGACATTGTCTCCAGGGTGTGAGAGACAGTTATGTTTTGGACATTGTCTCCAGGGTTTGAGAGTCAGTTATGTTTTGGACATTGTCTCCAGCTGGTGAGAGACAGTTATGGTTTGGACATTGTCTCCAGGGTGTTAGAGACAGTTATGTTTTGGACATTGTCTCCAGGGTGTGAGAGACAGTTATGTTTTGGACATTGTCTCCAGGGTGTGAGAGACAGTTATGTTTTGGACATTGTCTCCAGCTGGTGAGAGACAGTTATGGTTTGGACATTGTCTCCAGGGTGTTAGAGACAGTTATGTTTTGGACATTGTCTCCAGGGTGTGAGAGACAGTTATGTTTTGGACATTGTCCCCAGGGTGTGAGAGACAGTTATGTTTTGGTCATAGTCTCCAGGGTGTGAGAGACAGTTGTTTTGGACATTGTTTCCAGGGTGTGAGAGCCAGTTGTTTTGGACATTGTCTCCAGGGTGTGAGAGACAGTTGTTTTGGACATTGTCTCCAGGGTGTGAGAGACAGTTGTTTTGGACATTGTCTACAGGGTGTGAGAGACAGTTGTTTTGGACATTGTCTCCAGGGTGTGAGAGACAATTATATTTTGGACATTGTCTCCAGGGTGTGAGAGACTGTTATGTTTTGGACATTGTCTCCAGGGTGTGAGAGACAGTTATGTTTTGGACATTGTCTCCAGGGTGTGAGAGACAGTTATGTTTTGGACATTGTCTCCAGGGTGTGAGAGCCAGTTATGTTTTGGACATTGTCTCCAGGGTGTGAGTGACAGTTATGTTTTGGACATTTTCTCTAGGGTGTGAGAGACAGTTATGTTTTGGACATTGTCTCCAGGTTCTGAGAGACAGTTGTTTTGGACATTGTCTCCAGGGTGTGAGAGACAGTTGTTTTGGACATTGTCTCCAGGGTGTGAGAGACAGTTGTTTTGGACATTGTCTCCAGGGTGTGAGAGACAATTATATTTTGGACATTGTCTCCAGGGTGTGAGAGACATTTGCTTTGGATATTGTCTCCAGGGTGTGAGAGACAGTAATGATTTGGGCATCGACTCCAGTGTGTGAGAGACAGTTATGTTTTGGACATTGTCGACAGGGTGTTAGAGACAGTTATGTTTTGGACATTGTCGACAGGGTGTGAGAGACAGTTATGTTTTGGACATTGTCTCCAGGGTGTGAGAGACAGTTATGTTTTGGACATTGTCTCCAGGGTGTGAGAGACAGTTATGTTTTGGACATTGTCTCCAGGGTGTGAGAGACAGTTATGTTTTGGACATTGTCCCCAGGGTGTGAGAGACAGTTATGTTTTGGTCATTGTCTCCAGGGTGTGAGAGACAGTTGTTTTGGACATGGTTTCCAGGGTGTGAGAGCCAGTTGTTTTGGACATTGTCTCCAGGGTGTGAGAGACAGTTGTTTTGGACATTGTCTCCAGGGTGTGAGAGACAGTTCTTTTGGACATTGTCTACAGGGTGTGAGAGACAGTTGTTTTGGACATTGTCTCCAGGGTGTGAGAGACAATTATATTTTGGACATTGTCTCCAGGGTGTGAGAGACTGTTATGTTTTGGACATTGTCTCCAGGGTGTGAGAGACAGTTATGTTTTGGGCATTGTCTCCAGGGTGTGAGAGACATTTATGTTTTGGACATTGTCTCCAGGGTGTGAGAGCCAGTTATGTTCTGGACATTGTCTCCAGGGTGTGAGTGACAGTTATGTTTTGGACATTGTCTCTAGGGTGTGAGAGACAGTTATGTTTTGGACATTGCCTCCAGGTTGTGAGAGACAGTTGTTCTGGACATTGTCTCCAGGTTGTGAGAGACAGTTGTTCTGGACATTGTCTCCAGGGTGTGAGGGACAGTTGTTTATAACATTGTCTCCAGGGTGTGAGAGACAGTTGTTTTGGACATTGTCTCCAGGGTGTGAGAGACAGTTATGTTTTGGACATTGTCCCCACGGTCTGAGATACAGTTATGTTTTGGACATTGCCTCCAGGGTGTGAGAGACAGTTATGTTTTGGACATTGTCTCCAGGGTGTGATAGACATTTGTGATTTGGACATTGTCTCCAGGGTGTGAGAGACAGCTATGTTTTGGACATTGTCTCCAGGGTGTGAGAGACAGTTATGTTTTGGACATTGTCTCCAGGGTGTGAGAGACATTTATGTTTTGGACATTGTCTCCAGGGTGTGAGAGCCAGTTATGTTCTGGACATTGTCTCCAGGGTGTGAATGACAGTTATGTTTTGGACATTGTCTCTAGGGTGTGAGAGACAGTTATGTTTTGGACATTGTCTCCAGGTTCTGAGAGACAGTTGTTTTGGACATTGTCTCAAGGGTGTGAGAGACTGTTGTTTTGGACATTGTCTCCAGGGTGTGAGAGACAGTTGTTTTGGACATTGTCTCCAGGGTGTGAGAGACAATTATATTTTGGACATTGTCTCCAGGGTGTGAGAGACATTTGCTTTGGATATTGTCTCCAGGGTGTGAGAGACAGTAATGTTTTGGACATTGACTCCAGGGTGTGAGAGACAGTTATGTTTTGGACATTGTCTCCAGGGTGTTAGAGACAGTTATGTTTTGGACATTGTCGACAGGGTGTGAGAGACAGTTATGTTTTGGACATTGCCTCCAGGGTGTGAGAGACAGTTGTTCTGGACATTGTCTCCAGGGTGTGAGAGACAGTTGTTCTGGACATTGTCTCCAGGGTGTGAGGGACAGTTGTTTATAACATTGTCTCCAGGGTGTGAGAGACATTTGTTTTGGACATTGTCTCCAGGGTGTGAGAGACAGTTATGTTTTGGACATTGTCCCCACGGTCTGAGATACAGTTATGTTTTGGACATTGCCTCCAGGGTGTGAGAGACAGTTATGTTTTGGACATTGTCTCCAGGGTGTGATAGACATTTGTGATTTGGACATTGTCTCCAGGGTGTGAGAGACAGCTATGTTTTGGACATTGTCTCCAAAGTGTGAGAGCCAGTTATGTTTTGGACATTGTCTCCAGGGTGTGAGAGACAGTTATGTTTTGGACATTGTCTCCAGGGTTTGAGAGTCAGTTATGTTTTGGACATTGTCTCCAGCTGGTGAGAGACAGTTATGGTTTGGACATTGTCTCCAGGGTGTTAGAGACAGTTATGTTTTGGACATTGTCTCCAGGGTGTGAGAGACAGTTATGTTTTGGACATTGTCTCCAGGGTGTGAGAGACAGTTATGTTTTGGACATTGTCTCCAGGGTGTGAGAGACAGTTATGTTTTGGACATTGTCCCCAGGGTGTGAGAGACAGTTATGTTTTGGTCATTGTCTCCAGGGTGTGAGAGACAGTTGTTTTGGACATTGTTTCCAGGGTGTGAGAGCCAGTTGTTTTGGACATTGTCTCCAGGGTGTGAGAGACAGTTGTTTTGGACATTGTCTCCAGGTTGTGAGAGACAGTTGTTTTGGACATTGTCTACAGGGTGTGAGAGACAGTTGTTTTGGACATTGTCTCCAGGGTGTGAGAGACAATTATATTTTGGAAATTGTCTCCAGGGTGTGAGAGACTGTTATGTTTTGGACATTGTCTCCAGGGTGTGAGAGACAGTTATGTTTTGGACATTGTCTCCAGGGTGTGAGAGACAGTTATGTTTTGGACATTGTCTCCAGGGTGTGAGAGCCAGTTATGTTTTGGACATTGTCTCCAGGGTGTGAGTGACAGTTATGTTTTGGACATTGTCTCTAGGGTGTGAGAGACAGTTATGTTTTGGACATTGTCTCCAGGTTCTGAGAGACAGTTGTTTTGGACATTGTCTCCAGGGTGTGAGAGACAGTTGTTTTGGACATTGTCTCCAGGGTGTGAGAGACAGTTGTTTTGGACATTGTCTCCAGGGTGTGAGAGACAATTATATTTTGGACATTGTCTCCAGGGTGTGAGAGACATTTGCTTTGGATATTGTCTCCAGGGTGTGAGAGACAGTAATGATTTGGACATTGACTCCAGGGTGTGAGAGACAGTTATGTTTTGGGCATTGTCTCCAGGGTGTTAGAGACAGTTATGTTTTGGACATTGTTGACAGGGTGTGAGAGACAGTTATGTTTTGGACATTGCCTCCAGGGTGTGAGAGACAGTTGTTCTGGACATTGTCTCCAGGGTGTGTGAGACAGTTGTTCTGGACATTGTCTCCAGGGTGTGAGGGACAGTTGTTTATAACATTGTCTCCAGGGTGTGACAGACAGTTGTTTTGGACATTGTCTCCAGGGTGTGAGAGACAGCTATGTTTTGGACATTGTCCCCACGGTCTGAGATACAGTTATGTTTTGGACATTGTCTCCAGGGTGTGAGAGACAGCTATGTTTTGGACATTGTCTCCAGGGTGTGAGTGACAGTTATGTTTCGGCCATTGTCTCTAGGGTGTGAGAGACAGTTATGTTTTGGACATTGTCTCCAGGTTCTGAGAGACAGTTGTTTTGGACATTGTCTCCAGCGTGTGAGAGATAGTTGTTTTGGACATTGTCTCCAGGGTGTGAGAGACAGTTGTTTTGGACATTGTCTCCAGGGTGTGAGAGACAATTATATTTTGGACATTGTCTCCAGGGTGTGAGAGACATTTGCTTTGGATATTGTCTCCAGGGTGTGAGAGACAGTTGTTCTGGACATTGTCTCCAGGGTGTGAGGGACTGTTGTTTATAACATTGTCTCCAGGGTGTGAGAGACAGTTGTTTTGGACATTGTCTCCAGGGTGTGAGAGACAGTTATGTTTTGGACATTGTCCCCACGGTCTGAGATACAGTTATGTTTTGGACATTGCCTCCAGGGTATGAGAGACAGTTATGTTTTGGACATTGTCTCCAGGGTGTGATAGACTTTTGTGATTTGGACATTGTCTCCAGGGTGTGAGAGACAGCTATGATTTGGACATTGTCTCCAAAGTGTGAGAGCCAGTTATGTTTTGGACATTGTCTCCAGGGTGTGAGAGACAGTTATGTTTTGGACATTGTCTCCAGGGTTTGAGAGTCAGTTATGTTTTGGACATTGTCTCCAGCTGGTGAGAGACAGTTATGGTTTGGACATTGTCTCCAGGGTGTTAGAGACAGTTATGTTTTGGACATTGTCTCCAGGGTGTGAGAGACAGTTATGTTTTGGACATTGTCTCCAGGGTGTGAGAGACAGTTATGTTTTGGACATGGTCTCCAGGGTGTGAGAGACAGTTATGTTTTGGACATTGTCCCCAGGGTGTGAGAGACAGTTATGTTTTGGTCATTGTCTCCAGGGTGTGAGAGACAGTTGCTTTGGACATTGTTTCCAGGGTGTGAGAGCCAGTTGTTTTGGACATTGTCTCCAGGGTGTGAGAGACAGTTGTTTTGGACATTGTCTCCAGGGTGTGAGAGAGAGTTGTTTTGGACATTGTCTACAGAGTGTGAGAGACAGTTGTTTTGGACATTGTCTCCAGGGTGTGAGAGACAATTATATTTTGGACATTGTCTCCAGGGTGTGAGAGACAGTTATGTTTTGGACATTGTCTCCAGGGTGTGAGAGACAGTTATGTTTTGGACATTGTCTCCAGGGTGTGAGAGACAGTTATGTTTTGGACATTGTCTCCAGGGTGTGAGAGCCAGTTATGTTTTGGACATTGTCTCCAATGTGTGAGTGACAGTTATGTTTTGGACATTGTCTCTAGGGTGTGAGAGACAGTTATGTTTTGGACATTGTCTCCAGGTTCTGAGAGACAGTTGTTTTGGACATTGTCTCCAGGGTGTGAGAGCCAGTTGTTTTGGACATTGTCTCCAGGGTGTGAGAGACAATTATATTTTGGAAATTGTCTCCAGGGTGTGAGAGACTGTTATGTTTTGGACATTGTCTCCAGGGTGTGAGAGACAGTTATGTTTTGGCCATTGTCTCCAGGGTGTGAGAGACAGTTATGTTTTGGACATTGTCTCGAGGGTGTGAGAGCCAGTTATGTTTTGGACATTGTCTCCAGGGTGTGAGTGACAGTTATGTTTTGGACATTGTCTCTAGGGTGTGAGAGACAGTTATGTTTTGGACATTGTCTCCAGGTTCTGAGAAACAGTTGTTTTGGACATTGTCTCCAGGGTGTGAGAGACAGTTGTTTTGGACATTGTCTCCAGGGTGTGAGAGACAGTTGTTTTGGACATTGTCTCCAGGGTGTGAGAGACAATTATATTTTGGACATTGTCTCCAGGGTGTGAGATACATTTGCTTTGGATATTGTCTCCAGGGTGT
This sequence comes from Somniosus microcephalus, assembly GCF_052327205.1. Taxonomy (NCBI): domain Eukaryota; kingdom Metazoa; phylum Chordata; class Chondrichthyes; order Squaliformes; family Somniosidae; genus Somniosus; species Somniosus microcephalus. The sequence continues at coordinate 150,897,381 of NC_140990.1, read as the reverse complement.
GAGAGACAGTAATGATTTGGACATTGACTCCAGGGTGTGAGAGACAGTTATGTTTTGGACATTGTCTCCAGGGTGTTAGAGACAGTTATGTTTTGGACATTGTTGACAGGGTGTGAGAGACAGTTATGTTTTGGACATTGCCTCCAGGGTGTGAGAGACAGTTGTTCTGGACATTGTCTCCAGGGTGTGTGAGACAGTTGTTCTGGACATTGTCTCCAGGGTGTGAGGGACAGTTGTTTATAACATTGTCTCCAGGGTGTGACAGACAGTTGTTTTGGACATTGTCTCCAGGGTGTGAGAGACAGCTATGTTTTGGACATTGTCCCCACGGTCTGAGATACAGTTATGTTTTGGACATTGTCTCCAGGGTGTGAGAGACAGCTATGTTTTGGACATTGTCTCCAGGGTGTGAGTGACAGTTATGTTTTGGACATTGTCTCTAGGGTGTGAGAGACAGTTATGTTTTGGACATTGTCTCCAGGTTCTGAGAGACAGTTGTTTTGGACATTGTCTCCAGGGTGTGAGAGATAGTTGTTTTGGACATTGTCTCCAGGGTGTGAGAGACAGTTGTTTTGGACATTGTCTCCAGGGTGTGAGAGACAATTATATTTTGGACATTGTCTCCAGGGTGTGAGAGACATTTGCTTTGGATATTGTCTCCAGGGTGTGAGAGACAGTAATGTTTTGGACATTGACTCCAGGGTGTGAGAGACAGTTGTTCTGGACATTGTCTCCAGGGTGTGAGAGACAGTTGTTCTGGACATTGTCTCCAGGGTGTGAGGGACAGTTGTTTATAACATTGTCTCCAGGGTGTGAGAGACAGTTGTTTTGGACATTGTCTCCAGGGTGTGAGAGACAGTTATGTTTTGGACATTGTCCCCACGGTCTGAGATACTGTTATGTTTTGGACATTGCCTCCAGGGTATGAGAGACAGTTATGTTTTGGACATTGTCTCCAGGGTGTGATAGACATTTGTGATTTGGACATTGTCTCCAGGGTGTGAGAGACAGCTATGTTTTGGACATTGTCTCCAAAGTGTGAGAGCCAGTTATGTTTTGGACATTGTCTCCAGGTTGTGAGAGACAGTTATGTTTTGGACATTGTCTCCAGGGTTTGAGAGTCAGTTATGTTTTGGACATTGTCTCCAGCTGGTGAGAGACAGTTATGGTTTGGACATTGCCTCCAGGGTGTTAGAGACAGTTATGTTTGGGACATTGTCTCCAGGGTGTGAGAGACAGTTATGTTTTGGACATTGTCTCCAGGGTGTGAGAGACAGTTATGTTTTGGACATGGTCTCCAGGGTGTGAGAGACAGTTATGTTTTGGACATTGTCCCCAGGGTGTGAGAGACAGTTATGTTTTGGTCATTGTCTCCAGGGTGTGAGAGACAGTTGTTTTGGACATTGTTTCCAGGGTGTGAGAGCCAGATGTTTTGGACATTGTCTCCAGGGTGTGAGAGACAGTTGTTTTGGACATTGTCTCCAGGGTGTGAGAGACAGTTGTTTTGGACATTGTCTACAGGGTGTGAGAGACAGTTGTTTTGGACATTGTCTCCAGGGTGTGAGAGACAATTATATTTTGGACATTGTCTCCAGGGTGTGAGAGACTGTTATGTTTTGGACATTGTCTCCAGGGTGTGAGAGACAGTTATGTTTTGGACATTGTCTCCAGGGTGTGAGAGACAGTTATGTTTTGGACATTGTCTCCTGGGTGTGAGAGCCAGTAATGTTTTGGACATTGTCTCCAGGGTGTGAGAGCCAGTTATGTTTTGGACATTGTCTCCAGGGTGTGAGTGACAGTTATGTTTTGGACATTGTCTCTAGGGTGTGAGAGACAGTTATGTTTTGGACATTGTCTCCAGGTTCTGAGAGACAGTTGTTTTGGACATTGTCTCCAGGGTGTGAGAGACAGTTGTTTTGGACATTGTCTCCAGGGTGTGAGAGACAGTTGTTTTGGACATTGTCTCCAGGGTGTGAGAGACAATTATATTTTGGACATTGTCTCCAGGGTGTGAGAGACATTTGCTTTGGATATTGTCTCCAGGGTGTGAGAGACAGTAATGATTTGGACATCGACTCCAGGGTGTGAGAGACAGTTATGTTTTGGACATTGTCTCCAGGGTGTTAGAGACAGTTATGTTTTGGACATTGTCGACAGGGTGTGAGAGACAGTTATGTTTTGGACATTGTCTCCAGGGTGTGAGAGACAGTTATGTTTTGGACATTGTCTCCAGGGTGTGAGAGACAGTTATGTTTTGGACATTGTCTCCAGGGTGTGAGAGACAGTTATGTTTTGGACATTGTCCCCAGGGTGTGAGAGACAGTTATGTTTTGGTCATTGTCTCCAGGGTGTGAGAGACAGTTGTTTTGGACATGGTTTCCAGGGTGTGAGAGCCAGTTGTTTTGGACATTGTCTCCAGGGTGTGAGAGACAGTTCTTTTGGACATTGTCTACAGGGTGTGAGAGACAGTTGTTTTGGACATTGTCTCCAGGGTGTGAGGGACAATTATATTTTGGACATTGTCTCCAGGGTGTGAGAGACTGTTATGTTTTGGACATTGTCTCCAGGGTGTGAGAGACAGTTATGTTTTGGACATTGTCTCCAGGGTGTGAGAGACATTTATGTTTTGGACATTGTCTCCAGGGTGTGAGAGCCAGTTATGTTCTGGACATTGTCTCCAGGGTGTGAGTGACAGTTATGTTTTGGACATTTTCTCTAGGGTATGAGAGACAGTTATGTTTTGGACATTGTCTCCAGGTTCTGAGAGACAGTTGTTTTGGACATTGTCTCCAGGGTGTGAGAGACTGTTGTTTTGGACATTGTCTCCAGGGTGTGAGAGACAGTTGTTTTGGACATTGTCTCCAGGGTGTGAGAGACAATTATATTTTGGACATTGTCTCCAGGGTGTGAGAGACATTTGCTTTGGATATTGTCTCCAGGGTGTGAGAGACAGTAATGTTTTGGACATTGACTCCAGGGTGTGAGAGACAGTTATGTTTTGGTCATTGTCTCCAGGGTGTGAGAGACAGTTGTTTTGGACATTGTCTCCAGGGTGTGAGAGACAATTATATTTTGGACATTGTCTCCAGGGTGTGAGAGACTGTTATGTTTTGGACATTGTCTCCAGGGTGTGAGAGACAGTTATGTTTTGGACATTGCCTCCAGGGTGTGAGAGACAGTTGTTCTGGACATTGTCTCCAGGGTGTGTGAGACAGTTGTTCTGGACATTGTCTCCAGGGTGTGAGGGACAGTTGTTTATAACATTGTCTCCAGGGTGTGACAGACAGTTGTTTTGGACATTGTCTCCAGGGTGTGAGAGACAGCTATTTTTTGGACATTGTCCCCACGGTCTGAGATACAGTTATGTTTTGGACATTGTCTCCAGGGTGTGAGAGACAGCTATGTTTTGGACATTGTCTCCAGGGTGTGAGTGACAGTTATGTTTCGGCCATTGTCTCTAGGGTGTGAGAGACAGTTATGTTTTGGACATTGTCTCCAGGTTCTGAGAGACAGTTGTTTTGGACATTGTCTCCAGCGTGTGAGAGATAGTTGTTTTGGACATTGTCTCCAGGGTGTGAGAGACAGTTGTTTTGGACATTGTCTCCAGGGTGTGAGAGACAATTATATTTTGGACATTGTCTCCAGGGTGTGAGAGACATTTGCTTTGGATATTGTCTCCAGGGTGTGAGAGACAGTAATGTTTTGGACATTGACTCCAGGGTGTGAGAGACAGTTGTTCTGGACATTGTCTCCAGGGTGTGAGAGACAGTTGTTCTGGACATTGTCTCCAGGGTGTGAGGGACAGTTGTTTATAACATTGTCTCCAGGGTGTGAGAGACAGTTGTTTTGGACATTGTATCCAGGGTGTGAGAGACAGTTATGTTTTGGACATTGTCCCCACGGTCTGAGATACAGTTATGTTTTGGACATTGCCTCCAGGGTATGAGAGACAGTTATGTTTTGGACATTGTCTCCAGGGTGTGATAGACTTTTGTGATTTGGACATTGTCTCCAGGGTGTGAGAGACAGCTATGATTTGGACATTGTCTCCAAAGTGTGAGAGCCAGTTATGTTTTGGACATCGACTCCAGGGTGTGAGAGACAGTTATGTTTTGGACATTGTCTCCAGGGTGTTGGAGACAGTTATGTTTTGGACATTGTCGACAGGGTGTGAGAGACAGTTATGTTTTGGACATTGTCTCCAGGGTGTGAGAGACAGTTATGTTTTGGACATTGTCTCCAGGGTGGTAGAGACAGTTATGATTTGGACATTGTCGACAGGGTGTGAGAGACCGTTATGTTTTGGACATTGCCTCCAGGGTGTGAGAGACAGTTGTTCTGGACATTGTCCCAAGGGTGTGAGAGACTGTTGTTTTGGACATTGTCTCCAGGGTGTGAGAGACAGTTGTTTTGGACATTGTCTCCAGGGTGTTAGAGACAGTTGTTTTGGACATTGTATCCAGGGTGTGAGAGACAGTTATGTTTTGGACATTGTCTCCAGGGTCTGAGAGACAGTTATGTTTTGGACATTGTCTCCAGGGTGTGAGAGACATTTATGTTTTTGACATTGTTTCCAGGGTGTGAGAGACTGTTGTTTTGGACATTGTCTCCAGGGTGTGAGAGACAGTTGTTTTGGACATTGTCTCCAGGCTGTTAGAGACAGTTGTTTTGGACATTGTCTCCAGGGTGTGAGAGACAGTTATGTTTTGGACATTGTCTCCAGGGTGTGAGAGACAGTTATGTTTTGGACATTGTCTCCAGGGTGTGAGAGACAGTTATGTTTTGGACATTGTCTCCAGGGTGTGAGAGACAGTTGTTTTGGACATTGTCTCCAGGGTGTGATAGACATTTGTGATTTGGACATTGTCTCCAGGGTGTGAGAGACAGCTATGTTTTGGACATTGTCTCCAAAGTGTGAGAGCCAGTTATGTTTTGGACATTGTCTCCAGGGTGTGAGAGACAGTTATGTTTTGGACATTGTCTCCAGGGTGTGCGAGACAGTTATGTTTTGGACATTGTCTCCAGGGTGTGAGAGACAGTTATGTTTTGGACATTGTCTCCAGGGTGTGAGAGACAGTTATGTTTTGGACATTGTCTCCAGGGTGTGAGAGACAGTTATGTTTTGGATATTGTCCCCAGGGTGTGAGAGACAGTTATGTTTTGGTCATTGTCTCCAGGGTGTGAGAGACAGTTGTTTTGGACATGGTTTCCAGGGTGTGAGAGCCAGTTGTTTTGGACATTGTCTCCAGGGTGTGAGAGACAGTTGTTTTGGACATTGTCTCCAGGGTGTGAGAGACAGTTCTTTTGGACATTGTCCACAGGGTGTGAGAGACAGTTGTTTTGGACATTGTCTCCAGGGTGTGAGAGACAATTATATTTTGGACATTGTCTCCAGGGTGTGAGAGACTGTTATGTTTTGGACATTGTCTCCAGGGTGTGAGAGACAGTTATGTTTTGGACATTGTCTCCAGGGTGTGAGAGACATTTATGTTTTGGACATTGTCTCCAGGGTGTGAGAGCCAGTTATGTTCTGGACATTGTCTCCAGGGTGTGAGTGACAGTTATGTTTTGGACATTGTCTCTAGGGTGTGAGAGACAGTTATGTTTGGACATTGTCTCCAGGTTCTGAGAGACAGTTGTTTTGGACATTGTCTCCAGGGTGTGAGAGACAGTTGTTTTGGACATTGTCTCCAGGGTGTGAGAGACAGTTGTTTTGGACATTGTCTCCAGGGTGTGAGAGACAATTATATTTTGGACATTGTCTCCAGGGTGTGAGAGACATTTGCTTTGGATATTGTCTCCAGGGTGTGAGAGACAGTAATGTTTTGGACATTGACTCCAGGGTGTGAGAGACAGTTATGTTTTGGACATTGTCTCCAGGGTGTTAGAGACAGTTATGTTTTGGACATTGTCGACAGGGTGTGAGAGACAGTTATGTTTTGGACATTGCCTCCAGGTTGTGAGAGACAGTTGTTCTGGACATTGTCTCCAGGGTGTGAGAGACAGTTGTTCTGGACATTGTCTCCAGGGTGTGAGGGACAGTTGTTTAAAACATTGTCTCCAGGGTGTGAGAGACAGTTGTTTTGGACATTGTCTCCAGGATGTGAGAGACAGTTATGTTTTGGACATTGTCTCCAGGGTGTGAGAGACAGTTATGTTTTGGACATTGTCTCCAGGGTGTGAGAGACTGTTATGTTTTGGACATTGTCTCCAGGGTGTGAGAGACAGTTATGTTTTGGACATTGTCTCCAGGGTGTGAGAGACAGTTATGTTTAGGACATTGTCTCCAGGGGGTGAGAGACAGTTATGTTTTGGACATTGTCTCCAGGGTGTGAGAGACAGTTATGTTTTGGTCATTGTCTCCAGGGTGTGAGAGACAGTTATGTTTTGGACATTGTCTCCAGGGTGTGAGAGACATTTGCTTTGGACATTGAATCCAGGGTGTGAGAGAGAGTTATGTTTTGGACATTGTCTTCAGGGTGTGAGACACAGTTATGTTTTGGACATTGTCTCCAGGGTGTGAGAGACAGTTATGTTTTGGACATTGTCTTCAGGGTGTGAGACACAGTTATGTTTTGGACATTGTATCCAGGATGTGAGAGACAGTTATGTTTTGGACATTGTCTCCAGGGTCTGAGAGACAGTTATGTTTTGGACATTGTCTCCAGGGTGTGAGAGACAGTTATGTTTTTGACATTGTTTCCAGGGTGTGAGAGACTGTTATATTTTGGACATTGTCTCCAGGGTGTGAGAGACAGTTATGTTTTGGACATTGTCTCCAGGGTGTGAGAGACAGTTATGTTTTGGACATTGTCTCCAGGGTGTGAGAGACAGTTATGTTTTGGACATTGTCTCCAGGGTGTGATAGACATTTGTGATTTGGACATTGTCTCCAGGGTGTGAGAGACAGCTATGTTTTGGACATTGTCTCCAAAGTGTGAGAGCCAGTTATGTTTTGGACATTGTCTCCAGGGTGTGAGAGACAGTTATGTTTTGGACATTGTCTCCAGGGTGTGAGAGACAGTTATGTTTTGGACATTGTCTCCAGGGTGTGAGAGACAGTTATGTTTTGGACATTGTCTCCAGGGTGTGAGAGACAGTTATGTTTTGGACATTGTCTTCAGGGTGTGAGAGACAGTTATGTTTTGGACATTGTCCCCAGGGTGTGAGAGACAGTTATGTTTTGGTCATTGTCTCCAGGGTGTGAGAGACAGTTGTTTTGGACATGGTTTCCAGGGTGTGAGAGCCAGTTGTTTTGGACATTGTCTCCAGGGTGTGAGAGACAGTTGTTTTGGACACTGTCTCCAGGGTGTGAGAGACAGTTCTTTTGGACATTGTCTACAGGGTGTGAGAGACAGTTGTTTTGGACATTGTCTCCAGGGTGTGAGAGACAATTATATTTTGGACATTGTCTCCAGGGTGTGAGAGACTGTTATGTTTTGGACATTGTCTCCAGGGTGTGAGAGACAGTTATGTTTTGGACATTGTCTCCAGGGTGTGAGAGACATTTATGTTTTGGACATTGTCTCCAGGGTGTGAGAGCCAGTTATGTTCTGGACATTGTCTCCAGTGTGTGAGTGACAGTTATGTTTTGGACATTGTCTCTAGGGTGTGAGAGACAGTTATGTTTTGGACATTGTCTGCATGTTCTGAGAGACAGTTGTATTGGACATTGTCTCCAGGGTGTGAGAGACTGTTGTTTTGGACATTGTCTCCAGGGTGTGAGAGACAGTTGTTTTGGACATTGTCTCCAGGGTGTGAGAGACAATTATATTTTGGACATTGTCTCCAGGGTGTGAGAGACATTTGCTTTGGATATTGTCTCCAGGGTGTGAGAGACAGTAATGTTTTGGACATTGACTCCAGGGTTTGAGAGACAGTTATGTTTTGGACATTGTCTCCAGGGTGTTAGAGACAGTTATGTTTTGGACATTGTCGACAGGGTGTGAGAGACAGTTATGTTTTGGACATTGCCTCCAGGGTGTGAGAGACAGTTGTTCTGGACATTGTCTCCAGGGTGTGAGAGACAGTTGTTCTGGACATTGTCTCCAGTGTGTGAGGGACAGTTGTTTATAACATTGTCTCCAGGGTGTGAGAGACAGTTGTTTTGGACATTGTCTCCAGGGTGTGAGAGACAGTTATGTTTTGGACATTGTCGACAGGGTGTGAGAGACAGTTATGTTTTGGACATTGTCTCCAGGGTGTGAGAGACTGTTGTTCTGGACATTGCCTCCAGGTTGTGAGAGACAGTTGTTCTGGACATTGTCTCCAGGGTGTGAGAGACAGTTGTTTTGGACATTGTCTCCAGGGTGTGAGGGACAGTTGTTTATAACATTGTCTCCAGGGTGTGAGAGACAGTTGTTTTGGACATTGTCTCCAGGGTGTGAGAGACAGTTATGTTTTGGACATTGTCCCCACGGTCTGAGATACAGTTATGTTTTGGACATTGCCTCCAGGGTGTGAGAGACAGTTATGTTTTGGACATTGTCTCCAGGGTGTGATAGACATTTGTGATTTGGACATTGTCTCCAGGGTGTGAGAGACAGCTATGTTTTGGACATTGTCTCCAAAGTGTGAGAGCCAGTTATGTTTTGGACATTGTCTCCAGGGTGTGAGAGACAGTTATGTTTTGGACATTGTCTCCAGGGTTTGAGAGTCAGTTATGTTTTGGACATTGTCTCCAGCTGGTGAGAGACAGTTATGCTTTGGACATTGTCTCCAGGGTGTTAGAGACAGTTATGTTTTGGACATTGTCTCCAGGGTGTGAGAGACAGTTATGTTTTGGACATTGTCTCCAGGGTGTGAGAGACAGTTATGTTTTGGACATTGTCTCCAGCTGGTGAGAGACAGTTATGGTTTGGACATTGTCTCCAGGGTGTTAGAGACAGTTATGTTTTGGACATTGTCTCCAGGGTGTGAGAGACAGTTATGTTTTGGACATTGTCCCCAGGGTGTGAGAGACAGTTATGTTTTGGTCATAGTCTCCAGGGTGTGAGAGACAGTTGTTTTGGACATTGTTTCCAGGGTGTGAGAGCCAGTTGTTTTGGACATTGTCTCCAGGGTGTGAGAGACAGTTGTTTTGGACATTGTCTCCAGGGTGTGAGAGACAGTTGTTTTGGACATTGTCTACAGGGTGTGAGAGACAGTTGTTTTGGACATTGTCTCCAGGGTGTGAGAGACAATTATATTTTGGACATTGTCTCCAGGGTGTGAGAGACTGTTATGTTTTGGACATTGTCTCCAGGGTGTGAGAGACAGTTATGTTTTGGACATTGTCTCCAGGGTGTGAGAGACAGTTATGTTTTGGACATTGTCTCCAGGGTGTGAGAGCCAGTTATGTTTTGGACATTGTCTCCAGGGTGTGAGTGACAGTTATGTTTTGGACATTTTCTCTAGGGTGTGAGAGACAGTTATGTTTTGGACATTGTCTCCAGGTTCTGAGAGACAGTTGTTTTGGACATTGTCTCCAGGGTGTGAGAGACAGTTGTTTTGGACATTGTCTCCAGGGTGTGAGAGACAGTTGTTTTGGACATTGTCTCCAGGGTGTGAGAGACAATTATATTTTGGACATTGTCTCCAGGGTGTGAGAGACATTTGCTTTGGATATTGTCTCCAGGGTGTGAGAGACAGTAATGATTTGGGCATCGACTCCAGTGTGTGAGAGACAGTTATGTTTTGGACATTGTCTCCAGGGTGTTAGAGACAGTTATGTTTTGGACATTGTCGACAGGGTGTGAGAGACAGTTATGTTTTGGACATTGTCTCCAGGGTGTGAGAGACAGTTATGTTTTGGACATTGTCTCCAGGGTGTGAGAGACAGTTATGTTTTGGACATTGTCTCCAGGGTGTGAGAGACAGTTATGTTTTGGACATTGTCCCCAGGGTGTGAGAGACAGTTATGTTTTGGTCATTGTCTCCAGGGTGTGAGAGACAGTTGTTTTGGACATGGTTTCCAGGGTGTGAGAGCCAGTTGTTTTGGACATTGTCTCCAGGGTGTGAGAGACAGTTGTTTTGGACATTGTCTCCAGGGTGTGAGAGACAGTTCTTTTGGACATTGTCTACAGGGTGTGAGAGACAGTTGTTTTGGACATTGTCTCCAGGGTGTGAGAGACAATTATATTTTGGACATTGTCTCCAGGGTGTGAGAGACTGTTATGTTTTGGACATTGTCTCCAGGGTGTGAGAGACAGTTATGTTTTGGACATTGTCTCCAGGGTGTGAGAGACATTTATGTTTTGGACATTGTCTCCAGGGTGTGAGAGCCAGTTATGTTCTGGACATTGTCTCCAGGGTGTGAGTGACAGTTATGTTTTGGACATTGTCTCTAGGGTGTGAGAGACAGTTATGTTTTGGACATTGCCTCCAGGTTGTGAGAGACAGTTGTTCCGGACATTGTCTCCAGGGTGTGAGGGACAGTTGTTTATAACATTGTCTCCAGGGTGTGAGAGACAGTTGTTTTGGACATTGTCTCCAGGGTGTGAGAGACAGTTATGTTTTGGACATTGTCCCCACGGTCTGAGATACAGTTATGTTTTGGACATTGCCTCCAGGGTGTGAGAGACAGTTATGTTTTGGACATTGTCTCCAGGGTGTGATAGACATTTGTGATTTGGACATTGTCTCCAGGGTGTGAGAGACAGCTATGTTTTGGGCATTGTCTCCAGGGTGTGAGAGACAGTTATGTTTTGGACATTGTCTCCAGGGTGTGAGAGACATTTATGTTTTGGACATTGTCTCCAGGGTGTGAGAGCCAGTTATGTTCTGGACATTGTCTCCAGGGTGTGAATGACAGTTATGTTTTGGACATTGTCTCTAGGGTGTGAGAGACAGTTATGTTTTGGACATTGTCTCCAGGTTCTGAGAGACAGTTGTTTTGGACATTGTCTCAAGGGTGTGAGAGACTGTTGTTTTGGACATTGTCTCCAGGGTGTGAGAGACAGTTGTTTTGGACATTGTCTCCAGGGTGTGAGAGACAATTATATTTTGGACATTGTCTCCAGGGTGTGAGAGACATTTGCTTTGGATATTGTCTCCAGGGTGTGAGAGACAGTAATGTTTTGGACATTGACTCCAGGGTGTGAGAGACAGTTATGTTTTGGACATTGTCTCCAGGGTGTTAGAGACAGTTATGTTTTGGACATTGTCGACAGGGTGTGAGAGACAGTTATGTTTTGGACATTGCCTCCAGGGTGTGAGAGACAGTTGTTCTGGACATTGTCTCCAGGGTGTGAGAGACAGTTGTTCTGGACATTGTCTCCAGGGTGTGAGGGACAGTTGTTTATAACATTGTCTCGAGGGTGTGAGAGACATTTGTTTTGGACATTGTCTCCAGGGTGTGAGAGACAGTTATGTTTTGGACATTGTCCCCACGGTCTGAGATACAGTTATGTTTTGGACATTGCCTCCAGGGTGTGAGAGACAGCTTTGTTTTGGACATTGTCTCCAGGGTGTGATAGACATTTGTGATTTGGACATTGTCTCCAGGGTGTGAGAGACAGCTATGTTTTGGACATTGTCTCCAAAGTGTGAGAGCCAGTTATGTTTTGGACATTGTCTCCAGGGTGTGAGAGACAGTTATGTTTTGGACATTGCCTCCAGGGTTTGAGAGTCAGTTATGTTTTGGACATTGTCTCCAGCTGGTGAGAGACAGTTATGGTTTGGACATTGTCTCCAGGGTGTTAGAGACAGTTATGTTTTGGACATTGTCTCCAGGGTGTGAGAGACAGTTATGTTTTGGACATTGTCTCCAGGGTGTGAGAGACAGTTATGTTTTGGACATTGTCTCCAGGGTGTGAGAGACAGTTATGTTTTGGACATTGTCCCCAGGGTGTGAGAGACAGTTATGTTTTGGTCATTGTCTCCAGGGTGTGAGAGACAGTTGTTTTGGACATTGTTTCCAGGGTGTGAGAGCCAGTTGTTTTGGACATTGTCTCCAGGGTGTGAGAGACAGTTGTTTTGGACATTGTCTCCAGGTTGTGAGAGACAGTTGTTTTGGACATTGTCTACAGGGTGTGAGAGACAGTTGTTTTGGACATTGTCTCCAGGGTGTGAGAGACAATTATATTTTGGAAATTGTCTCCAGGGTGTGAGAGACTGTTATGTTTTGGACATTGTCTCCAGGGTGTGAGAGACAGTTATGTTTTGGACATTGTCTCCAGGGTGTGAGAGACAGTTATGTTTTGGACATTGTCTCCAGGGTGTGAGAGCCAGTTATGTTTTGGACATTGTCTCCAGGGTGTGAGTGACAGTTATGTTTTGGACATTGTCTCTAGGGTGTGAGAGACAGTTATGTTTTGGACATTGTCTCCAGGTTCTGAGAGACAGTTGTTTTGGACATTGTCTCCAGGGTGTGAGAGACAGTTGTTTTGGACATTGTCTCCAGGGTGTGAGAGACAGTTGTTTTGGACATTGTCTCCAGGGTGTGAGAGACAATTATATTTTGGACATTGTCTCCAGGGTGTGAGAGACATTTGCTTTGGATATTGTCTCCAGGGTGTGAGAGACAGTAATGATTTGGACATTGACTCCAGGGTGTGAGAGACAGTTATGTTTTGTACATTGTCTCCAGGGTGTTAGAGACAGTTATGTTTTGGACATTGTTGACAGGGTGTGAGAGACAGTTATGTTTTGGACATTGCCTCCAGGGTGTGAGAGACAGTTGTTCTGGACATTGTCTCCAGGGTGTGTGAGACAGTTGTTCTGGACATTGTCTCCAGGGTGTGAGGGACAGTTGTTTATAACATTGTCTCCAGGGTGTGACAGACAGTTGTTTTGGACATTGTCTCCAGGGTGTGAGAGACAGCTATGTTTTGGACATTGTCCCCACGGTCTGAGATACAGTTATGTTTTGGACATTTGTCTCCAGGGTGTGAGAGACAGCTATGTTTTGGACATTGTCTCCAGGGTGTGAGTGACAGTTATGTTTCGGCCATTGTCTCTAGGGTGTGAGAGACAGTTATGTTTTGGACATTGTCTCCAGGTTCTGAGAGACAGTTGTTTTGGACATTGTCTCCAGCGTGTGAGAGATAGTTGTTTTGGACATTGTCTCCAGGGTGTGAGAGACAGTTGTTTTGGACATTGTCTCCAGGGTGTGAGAGACAATTATATTTTGGACATTGTCTCCAGGGTGTGAGAGACATTTGCTTTGGATATTGTCTCCAGGGTGTGAGAGACAGTAATGTTTTGGACATTGACTCCAGGGTGTGAGAGACAGTTGTTCTGGACATTGTCTCCAGGGTGTGAGAGACAGTTGTTCTGGACATTGTCTCCAGGGTGTGAGGGACAGTTGTTTATAACATTGTCTCCAGGGTGTGAGAGACAGTTGTTTTGGACATTGTCTCCAGGGTGTGAGAGACAGTTATGTTTTGGACATTGTCCCCACGGTCTGAGATACAGTTATGTTTTGGACATTGCCTCCAGGGTATGAGAGACAGTTATGTTTTGGACATTGTCTCCAGGGTGTGATAGACTTTTGTGATTTGGACTTTGTCTCCAGGGTGTGAGAGACAGCTATGATTTGGACATTGTCTCCAAAGTGTGAGAGCCAGTTATGTTTTGGTCATTGTCTCCAGGGTGTGAGAGACAGTTATGTTTTGGACATTGTCTCCAGGGTTTGAGAGTCAGTTATGTTTTGGACATTGTCTCCAGCTGGTGAGAGACAGTTATGTTTTGGACATTGTCTCCAGGGTGTGAGAGACAGTTATGTTTTGGACATTGTCTCCAGGGTGTGAGAGACAGTTATGTTTTGGACATGGTCTCCAGGGTGTGAGAGACAGTTATGTTTTGGACATTGTCCCCAGGGTGTGAGAGACAGTTATGTTTTGGTCATTGTCTCCAGGGTGTGAGAGACAGTTGCTTTGGACATTGTTTCCAGGGTGTGAGAGCCAGTTGTTTTGGACATTGTCTCCAGGGTGTGAGAGACAGTTGTTTTGGACATTGTCTCCAGGGTGTGAGAGAGAGTTGTTTTGGACATTGTCTACAGGGTGTGAGAGACAGTTGTTTTGGACATTGTCTCCAGGGTGTGAGAGACAATTATATTTTGGACATTGTCTCCAGGGTGTGAGAGACTGTTATGTTTTGGACATTGTCTCCAGGGTGTGAGAGACAGTTATGTTTTGGACATTGTCTCCAGGGTGTGAGAGACAGTTATGTTTTGGACATTGTCTCCAGGGTGTGAGAGACAGTTATGTTTTGGACATTGTCTCCAGGGTGTGAGAGCCAGTTATGTTTTGGACATTGTCTCCAATGTGTGAGTGACAGTTATGTTTTGGACATTGTCTCTAGGGTGTGAGAGACAGTTGTTTTGGACATTGTCTCCAGGGTGTGAGAGCCAGTTGTTTTGGACATTGTCTCCAGGGTGTGAGAGACAGTTGTTTTGGACATTGTCTCCAGGTTGTGAGAGACAGTTGTTTTGGACATTGTCTACAGGGTGTGAGAGACAGTTGTTTTGGACATTGTCTCCAGGGTGTGAGAGACAATTATATTTTGGAAATTGTCTCCAGGGTGTGAGAGACTGTTATGTTTTGGACATTGTCTCCAGGGTGTGAGAGACAGTTATGTTTTGGACATTGTCTCCAGGGTGTGAGAGACAGTTATGTTTTGGACATTGTCTCGAGGGTGTGAGAGCCAGTTATGTTTTGGACATTGTCTCCAGGGTGTGAGTGACAGTTATGTTTTGGACATTGTCTCTAGGGTGTGAGAGACAGTTATGTTTTGGACATTGTCTCCAGGTTCTGAGAGACAGTTGTTTTGGACATTGTCTCCAGGGTGTGAGAGACAGTTGTTTTGGACATTGTCTCCAGGGTGTGAGAGACAGTTGTTTTGGACATTGTCTCCAGGGTGTGAGAGACAATTATATTTTGGACATTGTCTCCAGGGTGTGAGATACATTTGCTTTGGATATTGTCTCCAGGGTGTGAGAGACAGTAATGATTTGGACATTGACTCCAGGGTGTGAGAGACAGTTATGTTTTGGACATTGTCTCCAGGGTGTTAGAGACAGTTATGTTTTGGACTTTGTTGACAGGGTGTGAGAGACAGTTATGATTTGGACATTGCCTCCAGGGTGTGAGAGACAGTTGTTCTGGACATTGTCTCCAGGGTGTGTGAGACAGTTGTTCTGGACATTGTCTCCAGGGTGTGAGGGACAGTTGTTTATAACATTGTCTCCAGGGTGTGACAGACAGTTGTTTTGGACATTGTCTCCAGGGTGTGAGAGACAGCTATGTTTTGGACATTGTCCCCACGGTCTGAGATACAGTTATGTTTTGGACATTGTCTCCAGGGTGTGAGAGACAGCTATGTTTTGGACATTGTCTCCAGGGTGTGAGTGACAGTTATGTTTTGGACATTGTCTCTAGGGTGTGAGAGACAGTTATGTTTTGGACATTGTCTCCAGGTTCTGAGAGACAGTTGTTTTGGACATTGTCTCCAGGGTGTGAGAGATAGTTGTTTTGGACATTGTCTCCAGGGTGTGAGAGACAGTTGTTTTGGACATTGTCTCCAGGGTGTGAGAGACAATTATATTTTGGACATTGTCTCCAGGGTGTGAGAGACATTTGCTTTGGATATTGTCTCCAGGGTGTGAGAGACAGTAATGTTTTGGACATTGACTCCAGGGTGTGAGAGACAGTTGTTCTGGACATTGTCTCCAGGGTGTGAGAGACAGTTGTTCTGGACATTGTCTCCAGGGTGTGAGGGACAGTTGTTTATAACATTGTCTCCAGGGTGTGAGAGACAGTTGTTTTGGACATTGTCTCCAGGGTGTGAGAGACAGTTATGTTTTGGACATTGTCTCCAGGGTGTGATAGACATTTGTGATTTGGACATTGTCTCCAGGGTGTGAGAGACAGCTATGTTTTGGACATTGTCTCCAAAGTGTGAGAGCCAGTTATGTTTTGGACATTGTCTCCAGGGTGTGAGAGACAGTTATGTTTTGGACATTGTCTCCAGGGTTTGAGAGTCAGTTATGTTTTGGACATTGTCTCCAGCTGGTGAGAGACAGTTATGGTTTGGACATTGCCTCCAGGGTGTTAGAGACAGTTATGTTTTGGACATTGTCTCCAGGGTGTGAGAGACAGTTATGTTTTGGACATTGTCTCCAGGGTGTGAGAGACAGTTATGTTTTGGACATGGTCTCCAGGGTGTGAGAGACAGTTATGTTTTGGACATTGTCCCCAGGGTGTGAGAGACAGTTATGTTTTGGTCATTGTCTCCAGGGTGTGAGAGACAGTTGTTTTGGACATTGTTTCCAGGGTGTGAGAGCCAGATGTTTTGGACATTGTCTCCAGGGTGTGAGAGACAGTTGTTTTGGACATTGTCTCCAGGGTGTGAGAGACAGTTGTTTTGGAGATTGTCTACAGGGTGTGAGAGACAGTTGTTTTGGACATTGTCTCCAGGGTGTGAGAGACAATTATATTTTGGACATTGTCTCCAGGGTGTGAGAGACTGTTATGTTTTGGACATTGTCTCCAGGGTGTGAGAGACAGTTATGTTTTGGACATTGTCTCCAGGGTGTGAGAGACAGTTATGTTTTGGACATTGTCTCCAGGGTGTGAGAGCCAGTTATGTTTTGGACATTGTCTCCAGGGTGTGAGAGCCAGTTATGTTTTGGACATTGTCTCCAGGGTGTGAGTGACAGTTATGTTTTGGACATTGTCTCTAGGGTGTGAGAGACAGTTATGTTTTGGACATTGTCTCCAGGTTCTGAGAGACAGTTGTTTTGGACATTGTCTCCAGGGTGTGAGAGACAGTTCTTTTGGACATTGTCTCCAGGGTGTGAGAGACAGTTGTTTTGGACATTGTCTCCAGGGTGTGAGAGACAATTATATTTTGGACATTGTCTCCAGGGTGTGAGAGACATTTGCTTTGGATATTGTCTCCAGGGTGTGAGAGACAGTAATGATTTGGACATCGACTCCAGGGTGTGAGAGACAGTTATGTTTTGGACATTGTCTCCAGGGTGTTAGAGACAGTTATGTTTTGGACATTGTCGACAGGGTGTGAGAGACAGTTATGTTTTGGACATTGTCTCCAGGGTGTGAGAGACAGTTATGTTTTGGACATTGTCCCCAGGGTGTGAGAGACAGTTATGTTTTGGACATTGTCTCCAGGGTGTGAGAGACAGTTATGTTTTGGACATTGTCCCCAGGGTGTGAGAGACAGTTATGTTTTGGTCATTGTCTCCAGGGTGTGAGAGACAGTTGTTTTGGACATGGTTTCCAGGGTGTGAGAGCCAGTTGTTTTGGACATTGTCTCCAGGGTGTGAGAGACAGTTCTTTTGGACATTGTCTACAGGGTGTGAGAGACAGTTGTTTTGGACATTGTCTCCAGGGTGTGAGGGACAGTAATGTTTTGGGCATTGACTCCAGGGTGTGAGAGACAGTTATGTTTTGGTCATTTTCTCCAGGGTGTGAGAGACAGTTGTTTTGGACATTGTCTCCAGGGTGTGAGAGACAATTATATTTTGGACATTGTCTCCAGGGTGTGAGAGACTGTTATGTTTTGGACATTGTCTCCAGGGTGTGAGAGACAGTTATGTTTTGGACATTGCCTCCAGGGTGTGAGAGACAGTTGTTCTGGACATTGTCTCCAGGGTGTGTGAGACAGTTGTTCTGGACATTGTCTCCAGGGTGTGAGGGACAGTTGTTTATAACATTGTCTCCAGGGTGTGACAGACAGTTGTTTTGGACATTGTCTCCAGGGTGTGAGAGACAGCTATTTTTTGGACATTGTCCCCACGGTCTGAGATACAGTTATGTTTTGGACATTGTCTCCAGGGTGTGAGAGACAGCTATGTTTTGGACATTGTCTCCAGGGTGTGAGTGACAGTTATGTTTCGGCCATTGTCTCTAGGGTGTGAGAGACAGTTATGTTTTGGACATTGTCTCCAGGTTCTGAGAGACAGTTGTTTTGGACATTGTCTCCAGCGTGTGAGAGATAGTTGTTTTGGACATTGTCTCCAGGGTGTGAGAGACAGTTGTTTTGGACATTGTCTCCAGGGTGTGAGAGACAATTATATTTTGGACATTGTCTCCAGGGTGTGAGAGACATTTGCTTTGGATATTGTCTCCAGGGTGTGAGAGACAGTAATGTTTTGGACATTGACTCCAGGGTGTGAGAGACAGTTGTTCTGGACATTGTCTCCAGGGTGTGAGAGACAGTTGTTCTGGACATTGTCTCCAGGGTGTGAGGGACAGTTGTTTATAACATTGTCTCCAGGGTGTGAGAGACAGTTGTTTTCGACATTGTATCCAGGGTGTGAGAGACAGTTATGTTTTGGACATTGTCCCCACGGTCTGAGATACAGTTATGTTTTGGACATTGCCTCCAGGGTATGAGAGACAGTTATGTTTTGGACATTGTCTCCAGGGTGTGATAGACTTTTGTGATTTGGACATTGTCTCCAGGGTGTGAGAGACAGCTATGATTTGGACATTGTCTCCAAAGTGTGAGAGCCAGTTATGTTTTGGACATTGTCTCCAGGGTGTGAGAGACAGTTATGTTTTGGACATTGTCTCCAGGGTTTGAGAGTCAGTTATGTTTTGGACATTGTCTCCAGCTGGTGAGAGACAGTTATGGTTTGGACATTGTCTCCAGGGTGTTAGAGACAGTTATGTTTTGGACATTGTCTCCAGGGTGTGAGAGACAGTTATGTTTTGGACATTGTCTCCAGGGTGTGAGAGACAGTTATGTTTTGGACATGGTCTCCAGGGTGTGAGAGACAGTTATGTTTTGGACATTGTCCCCAGGGTGTGAGAGACAGTTATGTTTTGGTCATTGTCTCCAGGGTGTGAGAGACAGTTGCTTTGGACATTGTTTCCAGGGTGTGAGAGCCAGTTGTTTTGGACATTGTCTCCAGGGTGTGAGAGACAGTTGTTTTGGACATTGTCTCCAGGGTGTGAGAGAGAGTTGTTTTGGACATTGTCTACAGGGTGTGAGAGACAGTTGTTTTGGACATTGTCTCCAGGGTGTGAGAGACAATTATATTTTGGACATTGTCTCCAGGGTGTGAGAGACTGTTATGTTTTGGACATTGTCTCCAGGGTGTGAGAGACAGTTATGTTTTGGACATTGTCTCCAGGGTGTGAGAGACAGTTATGTTTTGGACATTGTCTCCAGGGTGTGAGAGACAGTTATGTTTTGGACATTGTCTCCAGGGTGTGAGAGCCAGTTATGTTTTGGACATTGTCTCCAATGTGTGAGTGACAGTTATGTTTTGGACATTGTCTCTAGGGTGTGAGAGACAGTTATGTTTTGGACATTGTCTCCAGGTTCTGAGAGACAGTTGTTTTGGACATTGTCTCCAGGGTGTGAGAGCCAGTTGTTTTGGACATTGTCTCCAGGGTGTGAGAGACAGTTGTTTTGGACATTGTCTCCAGGTTGTGAGAGACAGTTGTTTTGGACATTGTCTACAGGGTGTGAGAGACAGTTGTTTTGGACATTGTCTCCAGGGTGTGAGAGACAATTATATTTTGGAAATTGTCTCCAGGGTGTGAGAGACTGTTATGTTTTGGACATTGTCTCCAGGGTGTGAGAGACAGTTATGTTTTGGACATTGTCTCCAGGGTGTGAGAGACAGTTATGTTTTGGACATTGTCTCGAGGGTGTGAGAGCCAGTTATGTTTTGGACATTGTCTCCAGGGTGTGAGTGACAGTTATGTTTTGGACATTGTCTCTAGGGTGTGAGAGACAGTTATGTTTTGGACATTGTCTCCAGGTTCTGAGAGACAGTTGTTTTGGACATTGTCTCCAGGGTGTGAGAGACAGTTGTTTTGGACATTGTCTCCAGGGTGTGAGAGACAGTTGTTTTGGACATTGTCTCCAGGGTGTGAGAGACAATTATATTTTGGACATTGTCTCCAGGGTGTGAGATACATTTGCTTTGGATATTGTCTCCAGGGTGTGAGAGACAGTAATGATTTGGACATTGACTCCAGGGTGTGAGAGACAGTTATGTTTTGGACATTGTCTCCAGGGTGTTAGAGACAGTTATGTTTTGGACATTGTTGACAGGGTGTGAGAGACAGTTATGTTTTGGACATTGCCTCCAGGGTGTGAGAGACAGTTGTTCTGGACATTGTCTCCAGGGTGTGTGAGACAGTTGTTCTGGACATTGTCTCCAGGGTGTGAGGGACAGTTGTTTATAACATTGTCTCCAGGGTGTGACAGACAGTTGTTTTGTACATTGTCTCCAGGGTGTGAGAGACAGCTATGTTTTGGACATTGTCCCCACGGTCTGAGATACAGTTATGTTTTGGACATTGTCTCCAGGGTGTGAGAGACAGCTATGTTTTGGACATTGTCTCCAGGGTGTGAGTGACAGTTATGTTTTGGACATTGTCTCTAGGGTGTGAGAGACAGTTATGTTTTGGACATTGTCTCCAGGTTCTGAGAGACAGTTGTTTTGGACATTGTCTCCAGGGTGTGAGAGATAGTTGTTTTGGACATTGTCTCCAGGGTGTGAGAGACAGTTGTTTTGGACATTGTCTCCAGGGTGTGAGAGACAATTATATTTTGGACATTGTCTCCAGGGTGTGAGAGACATTTGCTTTGGATATTGTCTCCAGGGTGTGAGAGACAGTAATGTTTTGGACATTGACTCC
Organism: Somniosus microcephalus; assembly: GCF_052327205.1. Classification (NCBI taxonomy): domain Eukaryota; kingdom Metazoa; phylum Chordata; class Chondrichthyes; order Squaliformes; family Somniosidae; genus Somniosus; species Somniosus microcephalus. The sequence continues at coordinate 150,876,778 of NC_140990.1, read as the reverse complement.
AGGGTGTGAGAGACAGTTGTTCTGGACATTGTCTCCAGGGTGTGAGAGACAGTTGTTCTGGACATTGTCTCCAGGGTGTGAGGGACAGTTGTTTATAACATTGTCTCCAGGGTGTGAGAGACAGTTGTTTTGGACATTGTCTCCAGGGTGTGAGAGACAGTTATGTTTTGGACATTGTCCCCACGGTCTGAGATACAGTTATGTTTTGGACATTGCCTCCAGGGTATGAGAGACAGTTATGTTTTGGACATTGTCTCCAGGGTGTGATAGACATTTGTGATTTGGACATTGTCTCCAGGGTGTGAGAGACAGCTATGTTTTGGACATTGTCTCCAAAGTGTGAGAGCCAGTTATGTTTTGGACATTGTCTCCAGGGTGTGAGAGACAGTTATGTTTTGGACATTGTCTCCAGGGTTTGAGCGTCAGTTATGTTTTGGACATTGTCTCCAGCTGGTGAGAGACAGTTATGGTTTGGACATTGCCTCCAGGGTGTTAGAGACAGTTATGTTTTGGACATTGTCTCCAGGGTGTGAGAGACAGTTATGTTTTGGACATTGTCTCCAGGGTGTGAGAGACAGTTATGTTTTGGACATGGTCTCCAGGGTGTGAGAGACAGTTATGTTTTGGACATTTTCCCCAGGGTGTGAGAGACAGTTATGTTTTGGTCATTGTCTCCAGGGTGTGAGAGACAGTTGTTTTGGACATTGTTTCCAGGGTGTGAGAGCCAGTTGTTTTGGACATTGTCTCCAGGGTGTGAGAGACAGTTGTTTTGGACATTGTCTCCAGGGTGTGAGAGACAGTTGTTTTGGACATTGTCTACAGGGTGTGAGAGACAGTTGTTTTGGACATTGTCTCCAGGGTGTGAGAGACAATTATATTTTGGACATTGTCTCCAGGGTGTGAGAGACTGTTATGTTTTGGACATTGTCTCCAGGGTGTGAGAGACAGTTATGTTTTGGACATTGTCTCCAGGGTGTGAGAGACAGTTATGTTTTGGACATTGTCTCCAGGGTGTGAGAGCCAGTTATGTTTTGGACATTGTCTCCAGGGTGTGAGAGCCAGTTATGTTTTGGACATTGTCTCCAGGGTGTGAGTGACAGTTATGTTTTGGACATTGTCTCTAGGGTGTGAGAGACAGTTATGTTTTGGACATTGTCTCCAGGTTCTGAGAGACAGTTGTTTTGGACATTGTCTCCAGGGTGTGAGAGACAGTTGTTTTGGACATTGTCTCCAGGGTGTGAGAGACAGTTGTTTTGGACATTGTCTCCAGGGTGTGAGAGACAATTATATTTTGGACATTGTCTCCAGGGTGTGAGAGACATTTGCTTTGGATATTGTCTCCAGGGTGTGAGAGACAGTAATGATTTGGACATCGACTCCAGGGTGTGAGAGACAGTTATGTTTTGGACATTGTCTCCAGGGTGTTAGAGACAGTTATGTTTTGGACATTGTCGACAGGGTGTGAGAGACAGTTATGTTTTGGACATTGTCTCCAGGGTGTGAGAGACAGTTATGTTTTGGACATTGTCTCCAGGGTGTGAGAGACAGTTATGTTTTGGACATTGTCTCCAGGGTGTGAGAGACAGTTATGTTTTGGACATTGTCCCCAGGGTGTGAGAGACAGTTATGTTTTGGTCATTGTCTCCAGGGTGTGAGAGACAGTTGTTTTGGACATGGTTTCCAGGGTGTGAGAGCCAGTTGTTTTGGACATTGTCTCCAGGGTGTGAGAGACAGTTGTTTTGGACATTGTCTCCAGGGTGTGAGAGACAGTTCTTTTGGACATTGTCTACAGGGTGTGAGAGACAGTTGTTTTGGACATTGTCTCCAGGGTGTGAGGGACAATTATATTTTGGACATTGTCTCCAGGGTGTGAGAGACTGTTATGTTTTGGACATTGTCTCCAGGGTGTGAGAGACAGTTATGTTTTGGACATTGTCTCCAGGGTGTGAGAGACATTTATGTTTTGGACATTGTCTCCAGGGTGTGAGAGCCAGTTATGTTCTGGACATTGTCTCCAGGGTGTGAGTGACAGTTATGTTTTGGACATTGTCTCTAGGGTATGAGAGACAGTTATGTTTTGGACATTGTCTCCAGGTTCTGAGAGACAGTTGTTTTGGACATTGTCTCCAGGGTGTGAGAGACTGTTGTTTTGGACATTGTCTCCAGGGTGTGAGAGACAGTTGTTTTGGACATTGTCTCCAGGGTGTGAGAGACAATTATATTTTGGACATTGTGTCCAGGGTGTGAGAGACATTTGCTTTGGATATTGTCTCCAGGGTGTGAGAGACAGTAATGTTTTGGACATTGACTCCAGGGTGTGAGAGACAGTTTTGTTTTGGTCATTGTCTCCAGGGTGTTAGAGACAGTTATGTTTTGGACATTGTCGACAGGGTGTGAGAGACAGTTATGTTTTGGACATTGCCTCCAGGGTGTGAGAGACAGTTGTTCTGGACATTGTCTCCAGGGTGTGAGAGACAGTTGTTCTGGACATTGTCTCCAGGGTGTGAGGGACAGTTGTTTTGGACATTGTCTCCAGGGTGTGAGAGACAGTTATGTTTTGGACATTGTCTCCAGGGTGTGAGAGACAGTTATGTTTTGGACATTGTCTCCAGGGTGTGAGAGACAGTTGTTTTGGACATTGTCTCCAGGGTGTGAGAGACAGTTATGTTTTGGACATTGTCGACAGGGTGTGAGAGACAGTTATGTTTTGGACATTGCCTCCAGGTTGTGAGAAACAGTTGTTCTGGACATTGTCTCCAGGGTGTGAGAGACAGTTGTTCTGGACATTGTCTCCAGGGTGTGAGGGACAGTTGTTTATAACATTGTCTCCAGGGTGTGAGAGACAGTTGTTTTGGACATTGTCTCCAGGGTGTGAGAGACAGTTATGTTTTGGACATTGTCCCCACGGTCTGAGATACAGTTATGTTTTGGACATTGCCTCCAGGGTGTGAGAGACAGTTATGTTTTGGACATTGTCTCCAGGGTGTGATAGACATTTGTGATTTGGACATTGTCTCCAGGGTGTGAGAGACAGCTATGTTTTGGACATTGTCTCCAAAGTGTGAGAGCCAGTTATGTTTTGGACATTGTCTCCAGGGTGTGAGAGACAGTTATGTTTTGGACATTGTCTCCAGGGTGTGAGAGCCAGTTATGTTTTGGACATTGTCTCCAGGGTGTGAGTGACAGTTATGTTTTGGACATTGTCTCTAGGGTGTGAGAGACAGTTATGTTTTGGACATTGTCTCCAGGTTCTGAGAGACAGTTGTTTTGGACATTGTCTCCAGGGTGTGAGAGACAGTTGTTTTGGACTTTGTCTCCAGGGTATGAGAGACAGTTGTTTTGGACATTGTCTCCAGGGTGTGAGAGACAATTATATTTTGGACATTGTCTCCAGGGTGTGAGAGACATTTGCTTTGGATATTGTCCCCAGGGTGTGAGAGACAGTAATGATTTGGACATTGACTCCAGGGTGTGAGAGACAGTTATGTTTTGGACATTGTCTCCAGAGTGTTAGAGACAGTTATGTTTTGGACATTGTTGACAGGGTGTGAGAGACAGTTATGTTTTGGACATTGCCTCCAGGGTGTGAGAGACAGTTGTTCTGGACATTGTCTCCAGGGTGTGAGAGACAGTTGTTCTGGACATTGTCTCCAGGGTGTGAGGGACAGTTGTTTATAACATTGTCTCCAGGGTGTGAGAGACAGTTGTTTTGGACATTGTCTCCAGGGTGTGAGAGACAGCTATGTTTTGGACATTGTCCCCACGGTCTGAGATACAGTTATGTTTTGGACATTGTCTCCAGGGTGTGAGAGACAGCTATGTTTTGGACATTGTCTCCAGGGTGTGAGTGACAGTTAAGTTTTGGACATTGTCTCTAGGGTGTGAGAGACAGTTATGTTTTGGACATTGTCTCCAGGTTCTGAGAGACAGTTGTTTTGGACATTGTCTCCAAGGTGTGAGAGACAGTTGTTTTGGACATTGTCTCCAGGGTGTGAGAGACAGTTGTTTTGGACATTGTCTCCAGGGTGTGAGAGACAATTATATTTTGGACATTGTCTCCAGGGTGTGAGAGACATTTGCTTTGGTATTGTCTCCAGGGTGTGAGAGACAGTAATGTTTTGGACATTGACTCCAGGGTGTGAGAGACAGTTATGTTTTGGACATTGTCTCCAGGGTGTTAGAGACAGTTATGTTTTGGACATTGTCGACAGGGTGTGAGAGACAGTTATGTTTTGGACATTGCCTCCAGGGTGTGAGAGACAGTTGTTCTGGACATTGTCTCCAGGGTGTGAGAGACAGTTGTTCTGGACATTGTCTCCAGGGTGTGAGGGACAGTTGTTTATAACATTGTCTCCAGGGTGTGAGAGACAGTTGTTTTGGACATTGTCTCCAGGGTGTGAGAGACAGTTATGTTTTGGACATTGTCGACAGGGTGTGAGAGACAGTTATGTTTTGGACATTGCCTCCAGGTTGTGAGAGACAGTTGTTCTGGACATTGTCTCCAGGGTGTGAGAGACAGTTGTTCTAGACATTGTCTCCAGGGTGTGAGAGACAGTTATGTTTTGGACATTGTCTCCAGGGTGTGAGGGACAGTTGTTTATAACATTGTCTCCAGGGTGTGAGAGACAGTTGTTTTGGACATTGTCTCCAGGGTGTGAGAGACAGTTATGTTTTGGACATTGTCCCCACGGTCTGAGATACAGTTATGTTTTGGACATTGTCTCCAGGGTGTGAGAGACAGTTATGTTTTGGACATTGTCTCCAGGGTGTGATAGACATTTGTGATTTGGACATTGTCTCCAGGGTGTGAGAGACAGCTATGTTTTGGACATTGTCTCCAAAGTGTGAGAGCCAGTTATGTTTTGGACATTGTCTCCAGGGTGTGAGAGACAGTTATGTTTTGGACATTGTCTCCAGGGTGTGAGAGTCAGTTATGTTTTGGACATTGTCTCCAGCTGGTGAGAGACAGTTATGGTTTGGACATTGTCTCCAGGGTGTTAGAGACAGTTATGTTTTGGACATTGTCTCCAGGGTGTGAGAGACAGTTATGTTTTGGACATTGTCTCCAGGGTGTGAGAGACAGTTATGTTTTGGACATTGTCTCCAGGGTGTGAGAGACAGTTATGTTTTGGACATTGTCCCCAGGGTGTGAGAGACAGTTATGTTTTGGTCATTGTCTCCAGGGTGTGAAAGACAGTTGTTTTGGACATTGTTTCCAGGGTGTGAGAGCCAGTTGTTTTGGACATTGTCTCCAGGGTGTGAGAGACAGTTGTTTTGGACATTGTCTACAGGGTGTGAGAGACAGTTGTTTTGGACATTGTCTCCAGGGTGTGAGAGACAATTATATTTTGGACATTGTCTCCAGGGTGTGAGAGACTGTTATGTTTTGGACATTGTCTCCAGGGTGTGAGAGACAGTTAAGTTTTGGACATTGTCTCCAGGGTGTGAGAGACAGTTATGTTTTGGACATTGTCTCCAGGGTGTGAGAGCCAGTTATGTTTTGGACATTGTCTCCAGGGTGTGAGAGACAGTTATGTTTTGGACATTGTCCCCACGGTCTGAGATACAGTTATGTTTTGGACATTGCCTCCAGGGTATGAGAGACAGTTATGTTTTGGACATTGTCTCCAGGGTGTGATAGACATTTGTGATTTGGACATTGTCTCCAGGGTGTGAGAGACAGCTATGTTTTGGACATTGTCTCCAAAGTGTGAGAGCCAGTTATGTTTTGGACATTGTCTCCAGGGTGTGAGAGACAGTTATGTTTTGGACATTGTCTCCAGGGTTTGAGCGTCAGTTATGTTTTGGACATTGTCTCCAGCTGGTGAGAGACAGTTATGGTTTGGACATTGCCTCCAGGGTGTTAGAGACAGTTATGTTTTGGACATTGTCTCCAGGGTGTGAGAGACAGTTATGTTTTGGACATTGTCTCCAGGGTGTGAGAGACAGTTATGTTTTGGACATGGTCTCCAGGGTGTGAGAGACAGTTATGTTTTGGACATTTTCCCCAGGGTGTGAGAGACAGTTATGTTTTGGTCATTGTCTCCAGGGTGTGAGAGACAGTTGTTTTGGACATTGTTTCCAGGGTGTGAGAGCCAGTTGTTTTGGACATTGTCTCCAGGGTGTGAGAGACAGTTGTTTTGGACATTGTCTCCAGGGTGTGAGAGACAGTTGTTTTGGACATTGTCTACAGGGTGTGAGAGACAGTTGTTTTGGACATTGTCTCCAGGGTGTGAGAGACAATTATATTTTGGACATTGTCTCCAGGGTGTGAGAGACTGTTATGTTTTGGACATTGTCTCCAGGGTGTGAGAGACAGTTATGTTTTGGACATTGTCTCCAGGGTGTGAGAGACAGTTATGTTTTGGACATTGTCTCCAGGGTGTGAGAGCCAGTTATGTTTTGGACATTGTCTCCAGGGTGTGAGAGCCAGTTATGTTTTGGACATTGTCTCCAGGGTGTGAGTGACAGTTATGTTTTGGACATTGTCTCTAGGGTGTGAGAGACAGTTATGTTTTGGACATTGTCTCCAGGTTCTGAGAGACAGTTGTTTTGGACATTGTCTCCAGGGTGTGAGAGACAGTTGTTTTGGACATTGTCTCCAGGGTGTGAGAGACAGTTGTTTTGGACATTGTCTCCAGGGTGTGAGAGACAATTATATTTTGGACATTGTCTCCAGGGTGTGAGAGACATTTGCTTTGGATATTGTCTCCAGGGTGTGAGAGACAGTAATGATTTGGACATCGACTCCAGGGTGTGAGAGACAGTTATGTTTTGGACATTGTCTCCAGGGTGTTAGAGACAGTTATGTTTTGGACATTGTCGACAGGGTGTGAGAGACAGTTATGTTTTGGACATTGTCTCCAGGGTGTGAGAGACAGTTATGTTTTGGACATTGTCTCCAGGGTGTGAGAGACAGTTATGTTTTGGACATTGTCTCCAGGGTGTGAGAGACAGTTATGTTTTGGACATTGTCCCCAGGGTGTGAGAGACAGTTATGTTTTGGTCATTGTCTCCAGGGTGTGAGAGACAGTTGTTTTGGACATGGTTTCCAGGGTGTGAGAGCCAGTTGTTTTGGACATTGTCTCCAGGGTGTGAGAGACAGTTGTTTTGGACATTGTCTCCAGGGTGTGAGAGACAGTTCTTTTGGACATTGTCTACAGGGTGTGAGAGACAGTTGTTTTGGACATTGTCTCCAGGGTGTGAGGGACAATTATATTTTGGACATTGTCTCCAGGGTGTGAGAGACTGTTATGTTTTGGACATTGTCTCCAGGGTGTGAGAGACAGTTATGTTTTGGACATTGTCTCCAGGGTGTGAGAGACATTTATGTTTTGGACATTGTCTCCAGGGTGTGAGAGCCAGTTATGTTCTGGACATTGTCTCCAGGGTGTGAGTGACAGTTATGTTTTGGACATTGTCTCTAGGGTATGAGAGACAGTTATGTTTTGGACATTGTCTCCAGGTTCTGAGAGACAGTTGTTTTGGACATTGTCTCCAGGGTGTGAGAGACTGTTGTTTTGGACATTGTCTCCAGGGTGTGAGAGACAGTTGTTTTGGACATTGTCTCCAGGGTGTGAGAGACAATTATATTTTGGACATTGTGTCCAGGGTGTGAGAGACATTTGCTTTGGATATTGTCTCCAGGGTGTGAGAGACAGTAATGTTTTGGACATTGACTCCAGGGTGTGAGAGACAGTTTTGTTTTGGTCATTGTCTCCAGGGTGTTAGAGACAGTTATGTTTTGGACATTGTCGACAGGGTGTGAGAGACAGTTATGTTTTGGACATTGCCTCCAGGGTGTGAGAGACAGTTGTTCTGGACATTGTCTCCAGGGTGTGAGAGACAGTTGTTCTGGACATTGTCTCCAGGGTGTGAGGGACAGTTGTTTTGGACATTGTCTCCAGGGTGTGAGAGACAGTTATGTTTTGGACATTGTCTCCAGGGTGTGAGAGACAGTTATGTTTTGGACATTGTCTCCAGGGTGTGAGAGACAGTTGTTTTGGACATTGTCTCCAGGGTGTGAGAGACAGTTATGTTTTGGACATTGTCGACAGGGTGTGAGAGACAGTTATGTTTTGGACATTGCCTCCAGGTTGTGAGAAACAGTTGTTCTGGACATTGTCTCCAGGGTGTGAGAGACAGTTGTTCTGGACATTGTCTCCAGGGTGTGAGGGACAGTTGTTTATAACATTGTCTCCAGGGTGTGAGAGACAGTTGTTTTGGACATTGTCTCCAGGGTGTGAGAGACAGTTATGTTTTGGACATTGTCCCCACGGTCTGAGATACAGTTATGTTTTGGACATTGCCTCCAGGGTGTGAGAGACAGTTATGTTTTGGACATTGTCTCCAGGGTGTGATAGACATTTGTGATTTGGACATTGTCTCCAGGGTGTGAGAGACAGCTATGTTTTGGACATTGTCTCCAAAGTGTGAGAGCCAGTTATGTTTTGGACATTGTCTCCAGGGTGTGAGAGACAGTTATGTTTTGGACATTGTCTCCAGGGTGTGAGAGCCAGTTATGTTTTGGACATTGTCTCCAGGGTGTGAGTGACAGTTATGTTTTGGACATTGTCTCTAGGGTGTGAGAGACAGTTATGTTTTGGACATTGTCTCCAGGTTCTGAGAGACAGTTGTTTTGGACATTGTCTCCAGGGTGTGAGAGACAGTTGTTTTGGACTTTGTCTCCAGGGTATGAGAGACAGTTGTTTTGGACATTGTCTCCAGGGTGTGAGAGACAATTATATTTTGGACATTGTCTCCAGGGTGTGAGAGACATTTGCTTTGGATATTGTCCCCAGGGTGTGAGAGACAGTAATGATTTGGACATTGACTCCAGGGTGTGAGAGACAGTTATGTTTTGGACATTGTCTCCAGAGTGTTAGAGACAGTTATGTTTTGGACATTGTTGACAGGGTGTGAGAGACAGTTATGTTTTGGACATTGCCTCCAGGGTGTGAGAGACAGTTGTTCTGGACATTGTCTCCAGGGTGTGAGAGACAGTTGTTCTGGACATTGTCTCCAGGGTGTGAGGGACAGTTGTTTATAACATTGTCTCCAGGGTGTGAGAGACAGTTGTTTTGGACATTGTCTCCAGGGTGTGAGAGACAGCTATGTTTTGGACATTGTCCCCACGGTCTGAGATACAGTTATGTTTTGGACATTGTCTCCAGGGTGTGAGAGACAGCTATGTTTTGGACATTGTCTCCAGGGTGTGAGTGACAGTTAAGTTTTGGACATTGTCTCTAGGGTGTGAGAGACAGTTATGTTTTGGACATTGTCTCCAGGTTCTGAGAGACAGTTGTTTTGGACATTGTCTCCAAGGTGTGAGAGACAGTTGTTTTGGACATTGTCTCCAGGGTGTGAGAGACAGTTGTTTTGGACATTGTCTCCAGGGTGTGAGAGACAATTATATTTTGGACATTGTCTCCAGGGTGTGAGAGACATTTGCTTTGGTATTGTCTCCAGGGTGTGAGAGACAGTAATGTTTTGGACATTGACTCCAGGGTGTGAGAGACAGTTATGTTTTGGACATTGTCTCCAGGGTGTTAGAGACAGTTATGTTTTGGACATTGTCGACAGGGTGTGAGAGACAGTTATGTTTTGGACATTGCCTCCAGGGTGTGAGAGACAGTTGTTCTGGACATTGTCTCCAGGGTGTGAGAGACAGTTGTTCTGGACATTGTCTCCAGGGTGTGAGGGACAGTTGTTTATAACATTGTCTCCAGGGTGTGAGAGACAGTTGTTTTGGACATTGTCTCCAGGGTGTGAGAGACAGTTATGTTTTGGACATTGTCGACAGGGTGTGAGAGACAGTTATGTTTTGGACATTGCCTCCAGGTTGTGAGAGACAGTTGTTCTGGACATTGTCTCCAGGGTGTGAGAGACAGTTGTTCTAGACATTGTCTCCAGGGTGTGAGAGACAGTTATGTTTTGGACATTGTCTCCAGGGTGTGAGGGACAGTTGTTTATAACATTGTCTCCAGGGTGTGAGAGACAGTTGTTTTGGACATTGTCTCCAGGGTGTGAGAGACAGTTATGTTTTGGACATTGTCCCCACGGTCTGAGATACAGTTATGTTTTGGACATTGTCTCCAGGGTGTGAGAGACAGTTATGTTTTGGACATTGTCTCCAGGGTGTGATAGACATTTGTGATTTGGACATTGTCTCCAGGGTGTGAGAGACAGCTATGTTTTGGACATTGTCTCCAAAGTGTGAGAGCCAGTTATGTTTTGGACATTGTCTCCAGGGTGTGAGAGACAGTTATGTTTTGGACATTGTCTCCAGGGTGTGAGAGTCAGTTATGTTTTGGACATTGTCTCCAGCTGGTGAGAGACAGTTATGGTTTGGACATTGTCTCCAGGGTGTTAGAGACAGTTATGTTTTGGACATTGTCTCCAGGGTGTGAGAGACAGTTATGTTTTGGACATTGTCTCCAGGGTGTGAGAGACAGTTATGTTTTGGACATTGTCTCCAGGGTGTGAGAGACAGTTATGTTTTGGACATTGTCCCCAGGGTGTGAGAGACAGTTATGTTTTGGTCATTGTCTCCAGGGTGTGAAAGACAGTTGTTTTGGACATTGTTTCCAGGGTGTGAGAGCCAGTTGTTTTGGACATTGTCTCCAGGGTGTGAGAGACAGTTGTTTTGGACATTGTCTACAGGGTGTGAGAGACAGTTGTTTTGGACATTGTCTCCAGGGTGTGAGAGACAATTATATTTTGGACATTGTCTCCAGGGTGTGAGAGACTGTTATGTTTTGGACATTGTCTCCAGGGTGTGAGAGACAGTTAAGTTTTGGACATTGTCTCCAGGGTGTGAGAGACAGTTATGTTTTGGACATTGTCTCCAGGGTGTGAGAGCCAGTTATGTTTTGGACATTGTCTCCAGGGTGTGAGTGACAGTTATGTTTTGGACATTGTCTCTAGTGTGTGAGAGACAGTTATGTTTTGGACATTTTCTCCAGGTTCTGAGAGACAGTTGTTTTGGACATTGTCTCCAGGGTGTGAGAGACAGTTGTTTTGGACATTGTCTCCAGGGTGTGAGAGACAGTTGTTTTGGACATTGTCTCCAGGGTGTGAGAGACAGTTGTTTTGGACATTGTCTCCAGGGTGTGAGAGACAGTTGTTTTGGACATTGTCTCCAGGGTGTGAGAGACAATTATATTTTGGACATTGTCTCCAGGGTGTGAGAGACATTTGCTTTGGATATTGTCTCCAGGGTGTGAGAGACAGTAATGATTTGGACATTGACTCCAGGGTGTGAGAGACAGTTATGTTTTGGACATTGTCTCCAGGGTGTTAGAGACAGTTATGTTTTGGACATTGTCGACAGGGTGTGAGAGACAGTTATGTTTTGGACATTGCCTCCAGGGTGTGAGAGACAGTTGTTCTGGACATTGTCTCCAGGGTGTGAGAGACAGTTGTTCTGGACATTGTCTCCAGGGTGTGAGGGACAGTTGTTTATAACATTGTCTCCAGGGTGTGAGAGACAGTTGTTTTGGACATTGTCTCCAGGGTGTGAGAGACAGCTATGTTTTGGACATTGTCCCCACGATCTGAGATACAGTTATTTTTGGACATTGTCTCCAGGGTGTGAGAGACAGCTATGTTTTGGACATTGTCTCCAGGGTGTGAGTGACAGTTATGTTTTGGACATTGTCTCTAGGGTGTGAGAGACAGTTATGTTTTGGACATTGTCTCCAGGTTCTGAGAGACAGTTGTTTTGGACATTGCCTCCAGGGTGTGATAGACATTTGTGATTTGGACATTGTCTCCAGGGTGTGAGAGACAGCTATGTTTTGGACATTGTCTCCAAAGTGTGAGAGCCAGTTATGTTTTGGACATTGTCTCCAGGGTGTGAGAGACAGTTATGTTTTGGACATTGTCTCCAGGGTGTGAGAGTCAGTTATGTTTTGGACATTGTCTCCAGCTGGTGAGAGACAGTTATGGTTTGGACATTGTCTCCAGGGTGTTCGAGACAGTTATGTTTTGGACATTGTCTCCAGGGTGTGAGAGACAGTTATGTTTTGGACATTGTCTCCAGGGTGTGAGAGACAGTTATGTTTTGGACATTGTCTCCAGGGTGTGAGAGACAGTTATGTTTTGGACATTGTCCCCAGGGTGTGAGAGACAGTTATGTTTTGGTCATTGTCTCCAGGGTGTGAGAGACAGTTGTTTTGGACATTGTTTCCAGGGTGTGAGAGCCAGTTGTTTTGGACATTGTCTCCAGGGTGTGAGAGACAGTTGTTTTGGACATTGTCTCCAGGGTGTGAGAGACAGTTGTTTTGGACATTGTCTACAGGGTGTGAGAGACAGTTGTTTTGGACATTGTCTCCAGGGTGTGAGAGACAATTATATTTTGGACATTGTCTCCAGGGTGTGAGAGACTGTTATGTTTTGGACATTGTCTCCAGGGTGTGAGAGACAGTTATGTTTTGGACATTGTCTCCAGGGTGTGAGAGACAGTTATGTTTTGGACATTGTCTCCAGGGTGTGAGAGCCAGTTATGTTTTGGACATTGTCTCCAGGGTGTGAGTGACAGTTATGTTTTGGACATTGTCTCTAGGGTGTGAGAGACAGTTATGTTTTGGACATTGTCTCCAGGTTCTGAGAGACAGTCGTTTTGGACATTGTCTCCAGGGTGTGAGAGACAGTTGTTTTGGACATTGTCTCCAGGGTGTGAGAGACAGTTGTTTTGGACATTGTCTCCAGGGTGTGAGAGACAATTATATTTTGGACATTGTCTCCAGGGTGTGAGAGATATTTGCTTTGGATATTGTCTCCACGGTGTGAGAGACAGTAATGATTTGGACATTGACTCCAGGGTGTGAGAGACAGTTATGTTTTGGACATAGTCTCCAGGGTGTTAGAGACAGTTATGTTTTGGACATTGTCGACAGGGTGTGAGAGACAGTTATGTTTTGGACATTGCCTCCAGGGTGTGAGAGACAGTTGTTCTGGACATTGTCTCCAGGGTGTGAGAGACAGTTGTTCTGGACATTGTCTCCAGGGTGTGAGGGACAGTTGTTTATAACATTGTCTCCAGTGTGTGAGAGACAGTTGTTTTGGACATTGTCTCCAGGGTGTGAGAGACAGCTATGTTTTGGACATTGTCCCGACGGTCTGAGATACAGTTATGTTTTGGACATTGTCTCCAGGGTGTGAGAGACAGCTATGTTTTGGACATTGTCTCCAGGGTGTGAGAGACAGTTATATTTTGGACATTGTCTCCAGGGTGTGAGAGACAGTTATGTTTTGGAAATTGTCTCCAGGGTGTGAGAGACAGTTATGTTTTGGACATTGTCTCCAGGGTGTGAGAGACAGTTATGTTTTGGACATTGTCTCCAGGGTGTGAGAGACAGTTGTTTTGGACATTGTCTGCACGGTGTGAGAGACAGTTCTGTTTTGGACATTGTCTCCAGGGTGTGAGAGACAGTTGTTTTGGACATTGTCTCCAGGTTGTGAGAGACAGTTATGTTTTGGACATTGTCTCCAGTATGTGAGAGACAGTTGTTTTGGATATTGACTCCAGGGAGTGAGAGACAGTTATGTTTTGGACATTATCTCCAGGGTGTGGGAGACAGTTGTTTTGGACATTGTCTCCAGGGTGTGAGAGACATTTGCTTTGGACATTGACTCCAGGGTGTGAGAGAGAGTTATGTTTTGGGCATTGTCTCCAGGGTGTGAGAGACAGTTATGTTTTGGACATTGTCTCCAAGGTGTGAGAGACAGTTATGTTTTGCACATTGTCTCCAGGGGGTTAGAGACAGTTATGTTTTGGACATTGTCGACAGGGTGTGAGAGAGAGTTATGTTTTGGACATTGCCTCCAGGGTGTGAGAGACAGTTGTTCTGGACATTGCCTCCAGGGTGTGAGAGACAGTTCGTTTGGACATTGTCTCCAGGGTGTGAGAGACAGTTGTTTTGGATATTGTCTCCAGGGTGTGAGAGACAGTTGTTTTGGACATTTTATCCAGGGTGTGAGAGACAGTTATGTTTTGGACATTGTTTCCAGGGTGTGAGAGACAATTATATTTTGGACATTGTCTCCAGGGTGTGAGAGACATTTGCTTTGGACATTGTCTCCAGGGTGTGAGAGACAGTAATGTTTTGGACATTGACTCCAGGGTGTGAGAGACAGTTATGTTTTGGACATTGTCTCCAGGGTGTTAGAGACAGTTATGTTTTGGACATTGTCGACAGGGTGTGAGAGACAGTTATGTTTTGGACATTGCCTCCAGGGTGTGAGAGACAGTTGTTCTGGACATTGTCTCCAGGGTGTGAGAGACAGTTGTTCTGGACATTGTCTCCAGGGTGTGAGTGACAGTTGATTTGGACATTGTCTCCAGGGTGTGAGAGACAGTTATGTTTTGGACATTGTCCCCACGGTCTGAGATACAGTAATGTTTTGGACATTGTCTCCAGGGTGTGAGAGACAGCTATGTTTTGGACATTGTCTCCAGGGTGTGAGAGACAGTTATATTTTGGACATTGTCTCCAGGGTGTGAGAGACGGTTATGTTTTGGAAATTGTCTCCAGGGTGTGAGAGACATTTATGTTTTGGACATTGTCTCCAGGGTGTGAGAGACAGTTAAGTTTTGGACATTGTCTCCAGGGTGTGAGAGACAGTTGTTTTGGACATTGTCTGCACGGTGTGAGAGACAGTTCTGTTTTGGACATTGTCTCCAGGGTGTCAGAGACAGTTGTTTTGGACATTGTCTCCAGGTTGTGAGAGACAGTTATGTTTTGGACATTGTCTCCAGTGTGTGAGAGACAGTTGTTTTGGACATTGTCTCCAGGGAGTGAGAGACAGTTATGTTTTAGGACATTATCTCCAGGGTGTGGGAGACAGTTGTTTTGGACATTGTCTCCAGGGTGTGAGAGACAGTTGTTTTGGACATTGTCTCCAGGGTGTGAGAGACAGTTGTTTTGGACATTGTCTCCAGGGTGTGAGAGACAATTATATTTTGGACATTGTCTCCAGGGTGTGAGAGACATTTGCTTTGGATATTGTCTCCAGGGTGTGAGAGACAGTAATGATTTGGACATTGACTCCAGGGTGTGAGAGACAGTTATGTTTTGGACATTGTCTCCAGGGTGTTAGAGACAGTTATGTTTTGGACATTGTCGACAGGGTGTGAGAGACAGTTATGTTTTGGACATTGCCTCCAGGGTGTGAGAGACAGTTGTTCTGGACATTGTCTCCAGGGTGTGAGAGACAGTTGTTCTGGACATTGTCTCCAGGGTGTGAGGGACAGTTGTTTATAACATTGTCTCCAGGGTGTGAGAGACAGTTGTTTTGGACATTGTCTCCAGGGTGTGAGAGACAGCTATGTTTTGGACATTGTCCCCACGATCTGAGATACAGTTATTTTTGGACATTGTCTCCAGGGTGTGAGAGACAGCTATGTTTTGGACATTGTCTCCAGGGTGTGAGTGACAGTTATGTTTTGGACATTGTCTCTAGGGTGTGAGAGACAGTTATGTTTTGGACATTGTCTCCAGGTTCTGAGAGACAGTTGTTTTGGACATTGCCTGCAGGGTGTGATAGACATTTGTGATTTGGACATTGTCTCCAGGGTGTGAGAGACAGCTATGTTTTGGACATTGTCTCCAAAGTGTGAGAGCCAGTTATGTTTTGGACATTGTCTCCAGGGTGTGAGAGACAGTTATGTTTTGGACATTGTCTCCAGGGTGTGAGAGTCAGTTATGTTTTGGACATTGTCTCCAGCTGGTGAGAGACAGTTATGGTTTGGACATTGTCTCCAGGGTGTTCGAGACAGTTATGTTTTGGACATTGTCTCCAGGGTGTGAGAGACAGTTATGTTTTGGACATTGTCTCCAGGGTGTGAGAGACAGTTATGTTTTGGACATTGTCTCCAGGGTGTGAGAGACAGTTATGTTTTGGACATTGTCCCCAGGGTGTGAGAGACAGTTATGTTTTGGTCATTGTCTCCAGGGTGTGAGAGACAGTTGTTTTGGACATTGTTTCCAGGGTGTGAGAGCCAGTTGTTTTGGACATTGTCTCCAGGGTGTGAGAGACAGTTGTTTTGGACATTGTCTCCAGGGTGTGAGAGACAGTTGTTTTGGACATTGTCTACAGGGTGTGAGAGACAGTTGTTTTGGACATTGTCTCCAGGGTGTGAGAGACAATTATATTTTGGACATTGTCTCCAGGGTGTGAGAGACTGTTATGTTTTGGACATTGTCTCCAGGGTGTGAGAGACAGTTATGTTTTGGACATTGTCTCCAGGGTGTGAGAGACAGTTATGTTTTGGACATTGTCTCCAGGGTGTGAGAGCCAGTTATGTTTTGGACATTGTCTCCAGGGTGTGAGTGACAGTTATGTTTTGGACATTGTCTCTAGGGTGTGAGAGACAGTTATGTTTTGGACATTGTCTCCAGGTTCTGAGAGACAGTCGTTTTGGACATTGTCTCCAGGGTGTGAGAGACAGTTGTTTTGGACATTGTCTCCAGGGTGTGAGAGACAGTTGTTTTGGACATTGTCTCCAGGGTGTGAGAGACAATTATATTTTGGACATTGTCTCCAGGGTGTGAGAGATATTTGCTTTGGATATTGTCTCCACGGTGTGAGAGACAGTAATGATTTGGACATTGACTCCAGGGTGTGAGAGACAGTTATGTTTTGGACATTGTCTCCAGGGTGTTAGAGACAGTTATGTTTTGGACATTGTCGACAGGGTGTGAGAGACAGTTATGTTTTGGACATTGCCTCCAGGGTGTGAGAGACAGTTGTTCTGGACATTGTCTCCAGGGTGTGAGAGACAGTTGTTCTGGACATTGTCTCCAGGGTGTGAGGGACAGTTGTTTATAACATTGTCTCCAGTGTGTGAGAGACAGTTGTTTTGGACATTGTCTCCAGGGTGTGAGAGACAGCTATGTTTTGGACATTGTCCCGACGGTCTGAGATACAGTTATGTTTTGGACATTGTCTCCAGGGTGTGAGAGACAGCTATGTTTTGGACATTGTCTCCAGGGTGTGAGAGACAGTTATATTTTGGACATTGTCTCCAGGGTGTGAGAGACAGTTATGTTTTGGAAATTGTCTCCAGGGTGTGAGAGACAGTTATGTTTTGGACATTGTCTCCAGGGTGTGAGAGACAGTTATGTTTTGGACATTGTCTCCAGGGTGTGAGAGACAGTTGTTTTGGACATTGTCTGCACGGTGTGAGAGACAGTTCTGTTTTGGACATTGTCTCCAGGGTGTGAGAGACAGTTGTTTTGGACATTGTCTCCAGGTTGTGAGAGACAGTTATGTTTTGGACATTGTCTCCAGTGTGTGAGAGACAGTTGTTTTGGATATTGACTCCAGGGAGTGAGAGACAGTTATGTTTTGGACATTATCTCCAGGGTGTGGGAGACAGTTGTTTTGGACATTGTCTCCAGGGTGTGAGAGACATTTGCTTTGGACATTGACTCCAGGGTGTGAGAGAGAGTTATGTTTTGGGCATTGTCTCCAGGGTGTGAGAGACAGTTATGTTTTGGACATTGTCTCCAAGGTGTGAGAGACAGTTATGTTTTGCACATTGTCTCCAGGGGGTTAGAGACAGTTATGTTTTGGACATTGTCGACAGGGTGTGAGAGAGAGTTATGTTTTGGACATTGCCTCCAGGGTGTGAGAGACAGTTGTTCTGGACATTGCCTCCAGGGTGTGAGAGACAGTTCGTTTGGACATTGTCTCCAGGGTGTGAGAGACAGTTGTTTTGGATATTGTCTCCAGGGTGTGAGAGACAGTTGTTTTGGACATTTTATCCAGGGTGTGAGAGACAGTTATGTTTTGGACATTGTTTCCAGGGTCTGAGAGACAGTTATGTTTTGGACATTGTCTCCAGGGTGTGAGAGACAGTTGTTTTGGACATTGTCTCCAGGGTGTGAGAGACAATTATATTTTGGACATTGTCTCCAGGGTGTGAGAGACATTTGCTTTGGATATTGTCTCCAGGGTGTGAGAGACAGTAATGTTTTGGACATTGACTCCAGGGTGTGAGAGACAGTTATGTTTTGGACATTGTCTCCAGGGTGTTAGAGACAGTTATGTTTTGGACATTGTCGACAGGGTGTGAGAGACAGTTATGTTTTGGACATTGCCTCCAGGGTGTGAGAGACAGTTGTTCTGGACATTGTCTCCAGGGTGTGAGAGACAGTTGTTCTGGACATTGTCTCCAGGGTGTGAGAGGCAGTTGATTTGGACATTGTCTCCAGGGTGTGAGAGACAGTTATGTTTTGGACATTGTCCCCACGGTCTGAGATACAGTAATGTTTTGGACATTGTCTCCAGGGTGTGAGAGACAGCTATGTTTTGGACATTGTCTCCAGGGTGTGAGAGACAGTTATATTTTGGACATTGTCTCCAGGGTGTGAGAGACAGTTATGTTTTGGAAATTGTCTCCAGGGTGTGAGAGACATTTATGTTTTGGACATTGTCTCCAGGGTGTGAGAGACAGTTAAGTTTTGGACATTGTCTCCAGGGTGTGAGAGACAGTTGTTTTGGACATTGTCTGCACGGTGTGAGAGACAGTTCTGTTTTGGACATTGTCTCCAGGGTGTCAGAGACAGTTGTTTTGGACATTGTCTCCAGGTTGTGAGAGACAGTTATGTTTTGGACATTGTCTCCAGTGTGTGAGAGACAGTTGTTTTGGACATTGTCTCCAGGGAGTGAGAGACAGTTATGTTTTAGGACATTATCTCCAGGGTGTGGGAGACAGTTGTTTTGGACATTGTCTCCAGGGTGTGAGAGACATTTGCTTTGGACATTGACTCCAGGGTGTGAGAGAGAGTTATGTTTTGGGCATAGTCTCCAGGGTGTGAGAGACAGTTATGTTTTGGACATTGTCTCCAGTGTGTGAGAGACAGTTATGTTTTGGACATTGTCTCCAGGGTGTTAGAGACAGTTATGTTTTGGACATTGTCGACAGGGTGTGAGAGAGAGTTATGTTTTGGACATTGCCTCCAGGGTGTGAGAGACAGTTGTCCTGGACATTGTCTCCAGGGTGTGAGAGACAGTTGTTTTGGACATTGTCTCCAGGGTGTGAGAGACAGCTGTTTTGGATATTGTCTCCAGGGTTTGAGAGACAGTTGTTTTGGACATTTTATCCAGGGTGTGAGAGACAGTTATGTTTTGGACATTGTTTCCAGGGTCTGAGAGACAGTTATGTTTTGGACATTGTCTCCAGGGTGTGAGAGACAGTTATGTTTTTGACATTGTCTCCAGAGTGTGAGAGACAGTTGTTTTGGACATTGTCTCCAGGGTGTGAGAGACAGTTATGTTTTGGACATTGTCTCCAGGGTGTGAGAGACAGTTGTTTTGGACATTGTCTGCACGGTGTGAGAGACAGTTCTGTTTTGGACATAGTCTCCAGGGTGTGAGAGACAGTTGTTTTGGACATTGTCTCCAGGTTGTGAGAGACAGTTATGTTTTGGACATTGTCTCCAGTGTGTGAGAGACAGTTGTTTTGGACATTGTCTCCAGGGAGTGAGAGACAGTTATGTTTTGGACATTATCTCCAGGGTGTGGGAGACAGTTGTTTTGGACATTGTCTCCAGGGTGTGAGAGAAATTTGCTTTGGACATTGACTCCAGGGTGTGAGAGAGAGTTATGTTTTGGGCATTGTCTCCAGGGTGTGAGAGACAGTTATGTTTTGGACATTGTCTCCAAGGTGTGAGAGACAGTTATGTTTTGGACATTGTCGACAGGGTGTGAGAGAGAGTTATGTTTTGGACATTGCCTCCAGGGTGTGAGAGACAGTTGTTCTGGACATTGCCTCCAGGGTGTGAGAGACAGTTCTTGTGGACATTGTCTCCAGGGTGTGAGAGACAGTTGTTTTGGATATGGTCTCCAGGGTGTGAGAGACAGTTGTTTTGGACATTTTATCCAGGGTGTGAGAGACAGTTATGTTTTGGACATTGTTTCCAGGGTCTGAGAGGCAGTTCTGTTTTGGACATTGTCTCCAGGGTGTGAGAGACAGTTGTTTTGGACATTGTCTCCAGGGTGTGAGAGACAATTATATTTTGGACATTGTCTCCAGGGTGTGAGAGACATTTGCTTTGGATATTGTCTCCAGGGTGTGAGAGACAGTAATGTTTTGGACATTGACTCCAGGGTGTGAGAGACAGTTATGTTTTGGACATTGTCTCCAGGGTGTTAGAGACAGTTATGTTTTGGACATTGTCGACAGGGTGTGAGAGACAGTTATGTTTTGGACATTGCCTCCAGGGTGTGAGAGACAGTTGTTCTGGACATTGTCTCCAGGGTGTGAGAGACAGTTGTTCTGGACATTGTCTCCAGGGTGTGAGGGACAGTTGTTTTGGACATTGTCTCCAGGGTGTGAGAGACAGTTGTTTTGGACATTGTCTCCAGGGTGTGAGAGACAGCTATGTTTTGGACATTGTCTCCAAAGTGTGAGAGCCAGTTATGTTTTGGACATTGTCTCCAGGGTGTGAGAGACAGTTATGTTTTGGACATTGTCTCCAGGGTGTGAGAGTCAGTTATGTTTTGGACATTGTCTCCAGGGTGTGAGAGACAGTTGTTCTGGACATTGTCTCCAGGGTGTGAGAGACAGTTGTTCTGGACATTGTCTCCAGGGTGTGAGAGACAGTTGTTTTGGACATTGCCTCCAGGGTGTGATAGACATTTGTGATTTGGACATTGTCTCCAGGGTGTGAGAGACAGCTATGTTTTGGACATTGTCTCCAAAGTGTGAGAGCCAGTTATGTTTTGGACATTGTCTCCAGGGTGTGAGAGACAGTTATGTTTTGGACATTGTCTCCAGGGTGTGAGAGTCAGTTATGTTTTGGACATTGTCTCCAGCTGGTGAGAGACAGTTATGGTTTGGACATTGTCTCCAGGGTGTTCGAGACAGTTATGTTTTGGACATTGTCTCCAGGGTGTGAGAGACAGTTATGTTTTGGACATTGTCTCCAGGGTGTGAGAGACAGTTATGTTTTGGACATTGTCTCCAGGGTGTGAGAGACAGTTATGTTTTGGACATTGTCCCCAGGGTGTGAGAGACAGTTATGTTTTGGTCATTGTCTCCAGGGTGTGAGAGACAGTTGTTTTGGACATTGTTTCCAGGGTGTGAGAGCCAGTTGTTTTGGACATTGTCTCCAGGGTGTGAGAGACAGTTGTTTTGGACATTGTCTCCAGGGTGTGAGAGACAGTTGTTTTGGACATTGTCTACAGGGTGTGAGAGACAGTTGTTTTGGACATTGTCTCCAGGGTGTGAGAGACAATTATATTTTGGACATTGTCTCCAGGGTGTGAGAGACTGTTATGTTTTGGACATTGTCTCCAGGGTGTGAGAGACAGTTATGTTTTGGACATTGTCTCCAGGGTGTGAGAGACAGTTATGTTTTGGACATTGTCTCCAGGGTGTGAGAGCCAGTTATGTTTTGGACATTGTCTCCAGGGTGTGAGTGACAGTTATGTTTTGGACATTGTCTCTAGGGTGTGAGAGACAGTTATGTTTTGGACATTGTCTCCAGGTTCTGAGAGACAGTTGTTTTGGACATTGTCTCCAGGGTGTGAGAGACAGTTGTTTTGGACATTGTCTCCAGGGTGTGAGAGACAGTTGTTTTGGACATTGTCTCCAGGGTGTGAGAGACAATTATATTTTGGACATTGTCTCCAGGGTGTGAGAGATATTTGCTTTGGATATTGTCTCCACGGTGTGAGAGACAGTAATGATTTGGACATTGACTCCAGGGTGTGAGAGACAGTTATGTTTTGGACATTGTCTCCAGGGTGTTAGAGACAGTTGTGTTTTGGACATTGTCGACAGGGTGTGAGAGACAATTATGTTTTGGACATTGCCTCCAGGGTGTGAGAGACAGTTGTTCTGGACATTGTTTCCAGGGTGTGAGAGACAGTTGTTCTGGACATTGTCTCCAGGGTGTGAGGGACAGTTGTTTATAACATTGTCTCCAGTGTGTGAGAGACAGTTGTTTTGGACATTGTCTCCAGGGTGTGAGAGACAGCTATGTTTTGGACATTGTCCCCACGGTCTGAGATACAGTTATGTTTTGGACATTGTCTCCAGGGTGTGAGAGACAGCTATGTTTTGGACATTGTCTCCAGGGTGTGAGAGACAGTTATATTTTGGACATTGTCTCCAGGGTGTGAGAGACAGTTATGTTTTGGAAATTGTCTCCAGGGTGTGAGAGACAGTTATGTTTTGGACATTGTCTCCAGGGTGTGAGAGACAGTTATGTTTTGGACATTGTCTGCACGGTGTGAGAGACAGTTCTGTTTTGGACATTGTCTCCAGGGTGTGAGAGACAGTTGTTTTGGACATTGTCTCCAGGTTGTGAGAGACAGTTATGTTTTGGACATTGTCTCCAGTGTGTGAGAGACAGTTGTTTTGGACATTGACTCCAGGGAGTGAGAGACAGTTATGTTTTGGACATTATCTCCAGGGTGTGGGAGACAGTTGTTTTGGACATTGTCTCCAGGGTGTGAGAGACATTTGCTTTGGACATTGACTCCAGGGTGTGAGAGAGAGTTATGTTTTGGGCATTGTCTCCAGGGTGTGAGAGACAGTTATGTTTTGGACATTGTCTCCAAGGTGTGAGAGACAGTTATGTTTTGGACATTGTCTCCAGGGGGTTAGAGACAGTTATGTTTTGGACATTGTCGACAGGGTGTGAGAGAGAGTTATGTTTTGGACATTGCCTCCAGGGTGTGAGAGACAATTGTTCTGGACATTGCCTCCAGGGTGTGAGAGACAGTTCGTTTGGACATTGTCTCCAGGGTGTGAGAGACAGTTGTTTTGGATATTGTCTCCAGGGTGTGAGAGACAGTTGTTTTGGACATTTTATCGAGGGTGTGAGAGACAGTTATGTTTTGGACATTGTTTCCAGGGTCTGAGAGACAGTTATGTTTTGGACATTGTCTCCAGGGTGTGAGAGACAGATGTTTTGGACATTGTCTCCAGGGTGTGAGAGACAATTATATTTTGGACATTGTCTCCAGGGTGTGAGAGACATTTGCTTTGGATATTGTCTCCAGGGTGTGAGAGACAGTAATGTTTTGGACATTGACTCCAGGGTGTGAGAGACAGTTATGTTTTGGACATTGTCTCCAGGGTGTTAGAGACAGTTATGTTTTGGACATTGTCGACAGGGTGTGAGAGACAGTTATGTTTTGGACATTGCCTCCAGGGTGTGAGAGACAGTTGTTCTGGACATTGTCTCCAGGGTGTGAGAGACAGTTGATTTGGACATTGTCTCCAGGGTGTGAGAGACAGTTATGTTTTGGACATTGTCCCCACGGTCTGAGATACAGTAATGTTTTGGACATTGTCTCCAGGGTGTGAGAGACAGCTATGTTTTGGACATTGTCTCGAGGGTGTGAGAGACAGTTATATTTTGGACATTGTCTCCAGGGTGTGAGAGACAGTTATGTTTTGGAAATTGTCTCCCGGGTGTGAGAGACATTTATGTTTTGGACATTGTCTCCAGGGTGTGAGAGACAGTTATGTTTTGGACATTGTCTCCAGGGTGTGAGAGACAGTTGTTTTGGACATTGTCTGCACGGTGTGAGAGACAGTTCTGTTTTGGACATTGTCTCCAGGGTGTCAGAGACAGTTGTTTTGGACATTGTCTCCAGGTTGTGAGAGACAGTTATGTTTTGGACATTGTCTCCAGTGTGTGAGAGACATTTGTTTTGGACATTGTCTCCAGGGAGTGAGAGACAGTTATGTTTTAGGACATTATCTCCAGGGTGTGGGAGACAGTTGTTTTGGACATTGTCTCCAGGGTGTGAGAGACATTTGCTTTGGATATTGACTCCAGGGTGTGAGAGAGAGTTATGTTTTGGGCATAGTCTCCAGGGTGTGAGAGACAGTTATGTTTTGGACATTGTCTCCAGGGTGTGAGAGACAGTTATGTTTTGGACATTGTCTCCAGGGTGTTAGAGACAGTTATGTTTTGGACATTGTCGACAGGGTGTGAGAGAGAGTTATGTTTTGGACATTGCCTCCAGGGTGTGAGAGACAGTTGTCCTGGACATTGTCTCCAGGGTGTGAGAGACAGTTGTTTTGGACATTGTCTCCAGGGTGTGAGAGACAGCTGTTTTGGATATTGTCTCCAGGGTTTGAGAGACAGTTGTTTTGGACATTTTATCCAGGGTGTGAGAGACAGTTATGTTTTGGACATTGTTTCCAGGGTCTGAGAGACAGTTATGTTTTGGACATTGTCTCCAGGGTGTGAGAGACAGTTATGTTTTTGACATTGTCTCCAGAGTGTGAGAGACAGTTGTTTTGGACATTGTCTCCAGGGTGTGAGAGACAGTTATGTTTTGGACATTGTCTCCAGGGTGTGAGAGACAGTTGTTTTGGACATTGTCTGCACGGTGTGAGAGACAGTTCTATTTTGGACATAGTCTCCAGGGTGTGAGAGACAGTTGTTTTGGACATTGTCTCCAGGTTGTGAGAGACAGTTATGTTTTGGACATTGTCTCCAGTGTGTGAGAGACAGTTGTTTTGGACATTGTCTCCAGGGAGTGAGAGACAGTTATGTTTTGGACATTATCTCCAGGGTGTGGGAGACAGTTGTTTTGGACATTGTCTCCAGGGTGTGAGAGACATTTGCTTTGGACATTGACTCCAGGGTGTGAGAGAGAGTTATGTTTTGGGCATTGTCTCCAGGGTGTGAGAGACAGTTATGTTTTGGACATTGTCTCCAAGGTGTGAGAGACAGTTATGTTTTGGACATTGCCTCCAGGGTGTGAGAGACAGTTGTTCTGGACATTGCCTCCAGGGTGTGAGAGACAGTTCTTGTGGACATTGTCTACCGGGTGTGAGAGACAGTTGTTTTGGATATGGTCTCCAGGGTGTGAGAGACAGTTGTTTTGGACATTTTATCCAGGGTGTGAGAGACAGTTATGTTTTGGACATTGTTTCCAGGGTCTGAGAGGCAGTTCTGTTTTGGACATTGTCTCCAGGGTGTGAGAGACAGTTGTTTTGGACATTGTCTCCAGGGTGTGAGAGAAAATTATATTTTGGACATTGTCTCCAGGGTGTGAAAGACATTTGCTTTGGATATTGTCTCCAGGGTGTGAGAGACAGTAATGTTTTGGACATTGACTCCAGGGTGTGAGAGACAGTTATGTCTTGGACATTGTCTCCAGGGTGTTAGAGACAGTTATGTTTTGGACATTGTCGACAGGGTGTGAGAGACAGTTATGTTTTGGACATTGCCTCCAGGGTGTGAGAGACAGTTGTTCTGGACATTGTCTCCAGGGTGTGAGAGACAGTTGTTCTGGACATTGTCTCCATGGTGTGAGGGACAGTTGTTTTGGACATTGTCTCCAGGGTGTGAGAGACAGTTGTTTTGGACATTGTCTCCAGGGTGTGAGAGACAGTTATGTTTTGGACATTGTCCCCACGGTCTGAGATACAGTTATGTTTTGGACATTGTCTCCAGGGTGTGAGAGACAGCTATGTTTTGGACATTGTCTCCAGGGTGTGAGAGACAGTTATATTTTGGACATTGTCTCCAGGGTGTGAGAGACAGTTATGTTTTGGAAATTGTCTCCAGGGTGTGAGAGACAGTTATGTTTTGGACATTGTCTCCAGGGTGTGAGAGACAGTTATGTTTTGGACATTGTCTCCAGGGTGTGAGAGACAGTTGTTTTGGACATTGTCTGCACGGTGTGAGAGACAGTTCTGTTTTGGACATTGTCTCCAGGGTGTGAGAGACAGTTGTTTTGGACATTGTCTCCAGGTTGTGAGAGACAGTTATGTTTTGGACATTGTCTCCAGTATGTGAGAGACAGTTGTTTTGGACATTGTCTCCAGGGAGTGAGAGACAGTTATATTTGGGACATTATCTCCAGGGTGTGGGAGACAGTGGTTTTGGACATTGTCTCCAGGGTGTGAGAGACATTTGCTTTGGACATTGACTCCAGGGTGTGAGAGAGAGTCATGTTTTGGGCATAGTCTCCAGGGTGTGAGAGACAGTTATGTTTTGGACATTGTCTCCAGGGTGTGAGAGACAGTTATGTTTTGGACATTGTCTCCAGGGTGTTAGAGACAGTTATGTTTTGGACATTGTCGACAGGGTGTGAGAGAGAGTTATGTTTTGGACATTGCCTCCAGGGTGTGAGAGACAGTTGTCCTGGACTTTGTCTCCAGGGTGTGAGAGACAGTTGTTTTGGACATTGTCTCCAGGGTGTGAGAGACAGTTGTTTTGGATATTGTCTCCAGGGTGTGAGAGACACTTGTTTTGGACATTTTATCCAGGGTGTGAGAGACAGTTATGTTTTGGACATTGTTTCCAGGGTCTGAGAGACAGTTATGTTTTGGACATTGTCTCCAGGGTGTGAGAGACAGTTATGTTTTGGACATTGTCTCCAGGGTGTGAGAGACAGTTATTTTTTGGACATTGTCTCCAGGGTGTGAGAGACAGTTATGTTTCGGACATTGTCTCCAGGGTGTGAGAGACAGTTGTTTTGGACATTGTCTCCAGGGTGTGAGAGACAGTTATGTTTTGACATTGTCTCCAGGGTGTGAGAGACATTTGTGTTTTGGACATTGTCTCCAGGGTGTGAGAGACAGCTAAGTTTTGGACATTGTCTCCAGGGTGTGAGAGCCAGTTATGTTTTGGACATTGTCTCCAGGATGTGAGGGACAGTTGTTTTCGACATTGTCTCCAGGGTTTGAGAGACAGTTATGTTTTGGACATTGTCTCCAGGGTGTAAGAGACAGTTATGTTTTGGACATTGTCTCCAGGGGGTGAGAGACAGTTATGGTTTGGACATTGTCTCCAGGGTGTTAGAGACAGTTATGTTTTGGACATTGTCTCCAGGTTGTGAGAGACAGTTATGTTTGGACATTGTCTCCAGGGTGTGAGAGACAGTTATGTTTTGGACATTGTCTCCAGGGTGTGAGAGACAGTTGTTTTGGACATTGTCTCCAGGGTGTTAGAGACAGTTATGTTTTGAAATTGTCTCCAGGGTTTGAGAGACATTTGTGTTTTGGACATTGTCTCCAGGGTGTGAGAGACAGCTATGTTTTGGACATTGTCTCCAGGGTGTGAGAGCCAGTTATGTTTTGGACATTGTCTCCAGGGTGTGAGAGACAGTGATGTTTTGGACATTGTCTCCAGGGTGTGAGAGACAGTTATGTTTTGGACATTGTCTCCAGGGTGTGAGAGACTGTTATGTTTTGGTGATTGTCTCCAGGGTGTGAGAGACAGTTGTTTTGGACATTGTCTCCAGGGTGTGAGAGACATTTGCTTTGGACATTGACTCCAGGGTGTGAGAGAAAGTTATGTTTTGGACATTGTCTCCAGGGTGTGAGAGACAGTTATGTTTTGGACATTGTCTCCAGGGTGTGAGAGACAGTTATGCTTTGGACATTGTCTCCAGGGTGTTAGAGACAGTTATGTTTTGGACATTGTCGACAGGGTGTGAGAGACCGTTATGATTTGGACATTGTATCCAGGGTGTGAGAGACTGTTATGTTTTGGATATTGTCTCCAGGGTCTGAGAGACAGTTATGTTTTGGACATTGTCTCCAGGGTGTGAGAGACAGTTATGTTTTTGACATTGTTTCCAGGGTGTGAGAGACTGTTATATTTTGGACATTGTCTCCAGGGTGTGAGAGACAGTTATGTTTTGGACATTGTCTCCAGGGTGTGAGAGACAGTTATGTTTTGGACATTGTCTCCAGGGTGTGAGAGACAGTTATGTTTTGGACATTGTCTCCAGGGTGTGAGAGACAGTTGTTTTGGACATTGTCTCCAGGGTGTGAGAGACAGTTATGTTTTGGACATTGTCTCCAGGGTGTGAGAGACAGTTATGTTTTGGACATTGTCTCCAGGGGGTGAGAGACAGTTATGGTTTGGACATTGTCTCCAGGATGTTAGAGACAGTTATGTTTTGGACATTGTCTCCAGGGTGTGAGAGACAGTTATGTTTTCGACATTGTCTCCAGGGTGTGAGAGACAGTTATGTTTTGGACATTGTCTCCAGGGTGTGAGAGACAGTTATGTTTTGGACATTGTCTCCAGGGTGTGAGAGACAGTTATGTTTTGGTGATTGTCTCCAGGGTGTGAGAGACAGTTGTTTTGGACATTGTCTCCAGGGTGTGAGAGACATTTGCTTTGGACATTGACTCCAGGGTGTGAGAGAAAGTTATGTTTTGGACATTGTCTCCAAGGTGTGAGAGACAGTTATGTTTTGGACATTGTCTCCAGGGTGTGAGAGACAGTTATGTTTTGGACATTGTCTCCAGGGTGTTAGAGACAGTTATGTTTTGGACTTTGTCGACAGGGTGTGAGAGACCGTTATGTTTTGGACATTGTATCCAGGGTGTGAGAGACAGTTATGTTTTGGACATTGTCTCCAGGGTCTGAGAGACAGTTATGTTTTGGACATTGTCTCCAGGGTGTGAGAGACAGTTATGTTTTTGACATTGTTTCCAGGGTGTGAGAGACTGTTATATTTTGGACATTCTCTCCAGGGTGTGAGAGACAGTTATGTTTTGGACATTGTCTCCAGGGTGTGAGGGACAGTTATGTTTTGGACATTGTCTCCAGGGTGTGAGAGACAGTTATGTTTTGGACATTGTCTCCAGGGTGTGAGAGACAGTTGTTTTGGACATTGTCTCCAAGGTGTGAGAGACAGTTATGTTTTGGACATTGTCTCCAGGGTGTGAGAGACATTTGTGTTTTGGACATTGTCTCCAGGGTGTGAGAGACAGTTATGTTTTGGACATTGTCTCCAGGGTGTTAGAGACAGTTATGTTTTGGACATTGTCTCCAAAGTGTGAGAGCCAGTTATGTTTTGGACATTGTCTCCAGGGTGTGAGAGACAGTTGTTTTGGACATTGTCTCCAGGGAGTGAGAGACAGTTATATTTTGGACATTATCTCCAGGGTGTGGGAGACACTTGTTTTGGTCATTGTCTCCAGGGTGTGAGAGACATTTGCTTTGGACATTGACTCCAGGGTGTGAGAGAGAGTTATGTTTTGGGCATTGTCTCCAGGGAGTGAGAGACAGTTATGTTTTGGACATTGTCTCCAGGGTGTGAGAGACAGTTATGTTTTGGACATTGTCTCCAGGGTGTTAGAGACAGTTATGTTTAAGACATTGTCGACAGGATGTGAGAGACAGTTATGTTTTGGACATTGCCTCCAGGTTGTGAGAGACAGTTGTTCTGGACATTGTCTCCAGGGTGTGAGAGACAGTTGTTTTGGACATTGTCTCCAGGGTGTGAGAGACAGTTGTTTTGGACATTGTCTCCAGGGTGTGAGAGACAGTTGTTTTGGACATTGTATCCAGGGTGTGAGAGACAGTTATGTTTTGGACATTGTCTCCGGGGTCTGAGAGACAGTTATGTTTTGGGCATTGTCTGCAGGGTGTGAGAGACAGTTATGTTTTTGACATTGTCTCCAGGGTGTGAGAGACTGTTATATTTTGGACATTGTCTCCAGGGTGTGAGAGACAGTTATGTTTTGGACATTGTCTCCAGGGGGTGAGAGACAGTTATTTTTTGGACATTGTCTCCAGGGTGTGAGAGACAGTTATGTTTCGGACATTGTCTCCAGGGTGTGAGAGACAGTTGTTTTGGACATTGTCTCCAGGGTGTGAGAGACAGTTATGTTTTGACATTGTATCCAGGGTGTGAGAGACATTTGTGTTTTGGACATTGTCTCCAGGGTGTGAGAGACAGATTTGTTTTGGACATTGTCTCCAGGGTGTGAGAGCCAGTTATGTTTTGGAAATTGTCTCCAGGGTGTGAGAGACAGTTGTTTTGGACATTGTCTCCAGGGTGTGAGAGACAGTTGTGTTTTGGACATTGTCTCCAGGGTGTGAGAGACAGTTATGTTTTGGACATTGTCTCCAGGGGGTGAGAGACAGTTATGGTTTGGACATTGTCTCCAGGGTGTTAGAGACAGTTATGTTTTGGACATTGTCTCCAGGGTGTGAGTGACAGTTATGTTTTGGACATTGTCTCCAGGGTGTGAGAGACAGTTATGTTTTGGACATTGTCTCCAGGGTGTGAGAGACAGTTATGTTTTGGACATTGTCTCCAGGGTGTGAGAGACAGTCATGTTTTGGTCATTGTCTCCAGGGTGTGAGAGACAGTTATGTTTTGGACATAGTCTCCAGGGTGTTAGAGACAGTTATGTTTTGGACATTGTCGACAGGGTGTGAGAGAGAGTTATGTTTTCGACATTGCCTCCAGGGTGTGAGAGACAGTTGTTCTGGACATTGTCTCCAGGGTGTGAGAGACAGTTGTTTTGGACATTGTCTCCAGGGTGTGAGAGACAGTTGTTTTGGATATTGTCTCCAGGGTGTGAGAGACAGTTGTTTTGGACATTTTATCCAGGGTGTGAGAGACAGTTATGTTTTGGACATTGTTTCCAGGGTCTGAGAGACAGTTATGTTTTGGACATTGTCTCCAGGGTGTGAGAGACAGTTATGTTTTTGTCATTGTCTCCAGGGTGTGAGAGACTGTTATATTTTGGACATTGTCTCCAGGGTGTGAGAGACAGTTATGTTTTGGACATTGTCTCCAGGGTGTGAGAGACAGTTATGTTTCGGACATTGTCTCCAGGGTGTGAGAGACAATTGTTTTGAACATTGTCTCCAGGGTGTGAGAGACAGTTATGTTTTGACATTGTCTCCAGGGTGTGAGAGACATTTGTGTTTTGGACATTGTCTCCAGGGTGTGAGAGACAGCTATGTTTTGGACATTGTCTCCAGGGTGTGAGAGCCAGTTATGTTTTGGACATTGTCTCCAGGGTGTGAGAGACAGTTGTTTTGGACATTGTCTCCAGGGTGTGAGAGACAGTTATGTTTTGTACATTGTCTCCAGGGTGTGAGAGACAGTTATGTTTTGGACATTGTCTCCAGGGGGTGAGAGACAGTTATGGTTCGGACATTGTCTCCAGGGTGTTAGAGACAGTTACGTTTTGGACATTGTCTCCAGGTTGTGAGAGACAGTTATGTTTTGGACATTGTCTCCAGGGTGTGAGAGACAGTTATGTTTTGGACATTGTCTCCAGGGTGTGAGAGACAGTTGTTTTGGACATTGTCTCCAGGGTGTGAGAGACAGTTATGTTTTGACATTGTCTCCAGGGTGTGAGAGACATTTGTGTTTTGGACATTGTCTCCAGGGTGTGAGAGACAGCTATGTTTTGGACATTGCCTCCAGGGTGTGAGAGCCAGTTATGTTTTGGACATTGTCTCCAGGGTGTGAGAGACAGTTGTTTTGGACATTGTCTCCAGGGTGTGAGAGACAGTTATGTTTTGGACATTGTCTCCAGGGGGTGAGAGACAGTTGTTTTGGATATTGTCTCCAGGGTGTGAGAGACAGTTGTTTTGGACATTTTATCCAGGGTGTGAGAGACAGTTATGTTTTGGACATTGTTTCCAGGGTCTGAGAGACAGTTATGTTTTGGACATTGTCTCCAGGGTGTGAGAGACAGTTGTTTTGGACATTGTCTCCAGGGTGTGAGAGACAATTATATTTTGGACATTGTCTCCAGGGTGTGAGAGACATTTGCTTTGGATATTGTATCCAGGGTGTGAGAGACAGTAATGTTTTGGACATTGACTCCAGGGTGTGAGAGACAGTTATGTTTTGGACATTGTCTCCAGGGTGTTAGACACAGTTATGTTTTGGACATTGTCGACAGGGTGTGAGAGACAGTTATGTTTTGGACATTGTCTCCAGGGTGTGAGAGACAGTTGTTCTGGACATTGTCTCCAGGGTGTGAGAGACAGTTGTTCTGGACATTGTCTCCAGGGTGTGAGAGACAGTTGTTTTGGACATTGTCTCCAGGGTGTGAGAGACAGTTATGTTTTGGACATTGTCCCCACGGTCTGAGATACAGTTATGTTTTGGACATTGTCTCCAGGGTGTGAGAGACAGCTATGTTTTGGACATTGTCTCCAGTGTGTGAGAGACAGTTATATTTTGGACATTGTCTCCAGGGTGTGAGAGACAGTTATGTTTTGGAAATTGTCTCCAGGGTGTGAGAGACAGTTATGTTTTGGACATTGTCTCCAGGGTGTGAGAGACAGTTATGTTTTGGACATTGTCTCCAGGGTGTGAGAGACAGTTGTTTTGGACATTGTTTCCAGGGTGTGAGAGACTGTTATATTTTGGACATTGTCTCCAGGGTGTGAGAGACAGTTATATTTTGGACATTGTCTCCAGGGTGTGAGAGACAGTTATGTTTTGGACATTGTCTCCAGGGTGTGAGAGACAGTTATGTTTTGGACATTGTCTCCAGAGTGTGAGAGACAGTTGTTTTGGACATTGTCTCCAGGGTGTGAGAGACAGTTATGTTTTGGACATTGTCTCCAGGGTGTGAGAGACAGTTATGTTTTGGACATTGTCTCCAGGGGGTGAGAGACAGTTATGGTTTGGACATTGTCTCCAGGGTGTTAGAGACAGTTATGTTTTGGACATTGTCTCCAGGGTGTGAGAGACAGTTATGTTTTCGACATTGTCTCCAGGGTGTGAGAGACAGTTATGTTTTGGACATTGTCTCCAGGGTGTGAGAGACAGTTATGTTTTGGACATTGTCTCCAGGGTGTGAGAGACAGTTATGTTTTGGAGATTGTCTCCAGGGTGTGAGAGACAGTTGTTTTGGACATTGTCTCCAGGGTGTGAGAGACATTTGCTTTGGACATTGACTCCAGGGTGTGAGAGAAAGTTATGTTTTGGACATTGTCTCCAGGGTCTGAGAGACAGTTATGTTTTGGACATTGTCTCCAGGGTGTGAGAGACAGTTATGTTTTGGACATTGTCTCCAGGGTGTTAGAGACAGTTATGTTTTGGAATTTGTCGACAGGGTGTGAGAGACCGTTATGTTTTGGACATTGTATCCAGGGTGTGAGAGACAGTTATGTTTTGGACATTGTCTCCAGGGTCTTAGAGACAGTTATGTTTTGGACATTGTCTCCAGGGTGTGAGAGACAGTTATGTTTTTGACATTGTTTCCAGGGTGTGAGAGACTGTTATATTTTGGACATTGTCTCCAGGGTGTGAGAGACAGTTATGTTTTGGACATTGTCTCCAGGGTGTGAGAGACAGTTATGTTTTGGACATTGTCTCCAGGGTGTGAGAGACAGTTATGTTTTGGACATTGTCTCCAGGGTGTGAGAGACAGTTGTTTTGGACATTTTCTCCAGGGTGTGAGAGACAGTTATGTTTTGGACATT
This sequence comes from Somniosus microcephalus, assembly GCF_052327205.1. Lineage (NCBI taxonomy): Eukaryota > Metazoa > Chordata > Chondrichthyes > Squaliformes > Somniosidae > Somniosus > Somniosus microcephalus. The sequence continues at coordinate 150,843,581 of NC_140990.1, read as the reverse complement.
GTCTCCAGGGTGTGAGAGACATTTGTGTTTTGGACATTGTCTCCAGGGTGTGAGAGACAGCTATGTTTTGGACATGGTCTCCAAAGTGTGAGAGCCAGTTATGTTTTGGACATTGTCTCCAGGGTGTGAGAGACAGTTGTTTTGGACATTGTCTCCAGGGAGTGAGAGACAGTTATGTTTTGGACATTATCTCCAGGGTGTGGGAGACAGTTGTTTTGGTCATTGTCTCCAGGGTGTGAGAGACATTTGCTTTGGACATTGACTCCAGGGTGTGAGAGAGAGTTATGTTTTGGGCATTGTCTCCAGGGTGTGAGAGACAGTTATGTTTTGGACATTGTCTCCAGGGTGTGAGAGACAGTTATGTTTTGGACATTGTCTCCAGGGTGTTAGAGACAGTTATGTTTTGGACATTGTCGACAGGATGTGAGAGACAGTTATGTTTTGGACATTGCCTCCAGGGTGTGAGAGACAGTTGTTCTGGACATTTTCTCCAGGGTGTGAGAGACAGTTGTTTTGGACATTGTCTCCAGGGTGTGAGAGACAGTTGTTTTGGACATTGTCTCCAGGGTGTGAGAGACAGTTGTTTTGGACATTGTATCCAGGGTGTGAGAGACAGTTATGTTTTGGACATTGTCTCCAGGGTCTGAGAGACAGTTATGTTTTGGACATTGTCTGCAGGGTGTGAGAGACAGTTATGTTTTTGACATTGTCTCCAGGGTGTGAGAGACTGTTATATTTTGGACATTGTCTCCAGGGTGTGAGAGACAGTTATGTTTTGGACATTGTCTCCAGGGGGTGAGAGACAGTTATTTTTTGGACATTGTCGCGAGCAGCCTGTACAGAGAGCAGCCGGTCGGCCTTTTTGACTATATCATTCAGGTCCGTGGAGCCAGACTCCACAATGAGCGGGCGGATGCTGGCGGGGAGCTGCCGAATGAAAAGCGTGCGAAAAAGGGCGCCGGGATTTTTGTCGTCTGAGAGGGACAGCATGTGGGAGAGCAGGTCTGATGGTGAAGCGTCACCAAGGCCGGGGAGGTCCAGGAGTTGGCAGTGGCGCTGGTAAGAGGACGTTTGAAATTTTTTAAGTAGCGCAGCCTTCAGATGTTCGTACTTGCCATCCGTTGGTGGATCCTGCAGCGCTGCCCAAACCTTGGGGACTGTAGCGTAGGTGAGCGAGGCGACGAGGTAGTCGTACTTCGTGGCGTCGACTGTAATGCCTTTCAGCCGGAATCTGGACTCAGCTTGAACGAACCAGGCTTCGGCGAGGTTCTCCCAAAAGTCTGGTAATTTAACCGTGACTGCGTTTGTATCCGCCATGCTAGCTTAGGATTCGTCCTGAGCGTCGGGGTCACCAGTGTTGAGATACCGCGGCAAACGTGGGAGTCGAGACCAGAGCTATTGAAAACACAACTGCTTTATTCTGACCACATGGCAAACAGGAACTAGAAAAGCCCACGCATCCACTTAAATACTTCCCAGACAGGAAGTGCTCCCGGCAGCCTGTCCCTGCGGGAAACAAGTTGCTGGAGGAAAGGGCCCCCAGCTGGGGGCTTCTGCTTAGACTGTCCGTGCCGCCGTGAGCGGATTATGTCCAGTGGTGGCGTGTCGCCACAAAGGAATTTATGTGACAGTACCGCCCCAATGCCGTAGGGAGACGCATCACACGCCAGTCTTATCGGTAGTGATGGGTTGTAGTGAGCCAATACTTCTCTTGAAGTGATTAGGTCCTTAATCTTCTGAAAGGCCCGCTTACATTCATCGCTCCATTTCCATGCTACTCCCATTCATAGTAGGGCGTTCAGTGGGTGCAGAATTGTGGACAAATTCGGCAAAAACTTATGGTAGTAATTCACCAATCCGAGGAATGACCTCAGTTGCGACACATTTTCAGGCGCTGGAGCCTTAACTACCGCTTCAATTTTGTCAGGGGACTTATGTAACCACTCTTCATCAATCACGTGGCCACAATACGATATCTGTTTCTTAAAAAACTCGCACTTGGGGCGATTGGCCCGTAGCCCATGTTCACGTAGTCTAGTGAGCACCTGCTCTAGGTTGGCAAGGTGTTCACTGTCATCGTCACCTGTCACTAGGATGTCGTCCAAGTAACACTGAGTCCCCAGAATTCCTTGCAGGACTTGTTCCATCGCTCTTTGCCATATCGCCGGAGCTGATGCTACTCCGAATACCAGTCGATTATACTGGTAAAGACCTTTGTGAGTGTTTATCGTGAGATACTTCCTAGTGGATTCTTCAACCTCCATCTGCAAATATGCTTGTGCTAGGTCAATTTTTGTTAAACGCTTCCCTCCAGATAGTGAGGCAAAGATATCTTCTATCCTTGGAAGAGGATATTGTACTGTGTGAAGGGCTGGGTTCACCGTCACCTTGAAGTCCCCACAGATGCAAACCTTCCTTGGCTCCTCAGACTTATTGTTTAACGTTTTCTTCATGACAGGAACGATGGGTGTCGCCCACTCGCTCCAGTCTACCTTAGATAACATGCCTGCATTCTCCAGATTCTCCAGCTCTGCCTCGACGGCTGGGCGAATTGCATATGGTACCGGTCTTGCTTTGAAAAACTTGGGAATTGCATTCTCTTCTATTTTTATCGAGGCGGTTACGCCTTTAAGAGTTCCCAGTTCTTGTTGAAATACCTCTTTGGCGTTAGCTAAGATTGTTGACAATCCTCCAGGAGTGACGTCGTCATCCTTTTTACCAGCCACCGTCAGTGCCTGAATGGAGTGCCAGTCTAAACTTATCTTTCTGATCCATTCACGTCCCAATAACGGTGGTCCACCATCTTGCAGTATGTACAGATACAATTTCTGTCTTTTCTTGCCGTTGTATCGACAGGCACCCTTATTTTTCCTCTGGGGTATACTTTTTGCCCCGTCTACATCTTCAAGACAATGGATGTCTCTTTCAAGGGTATGTGTGAGAATAGCCACTCGTAGTCTCGTCGATTCATGACGGTTAGAGCTGATCCTCTATCCAATTCCATTTTGACTTGGGACCCTGCTATCGTGAGGGTGACCCAAATGGTTCGGTGATCCTCTTTTGCCATTACGTTGTGAAGTTTGATACAGTTTAGTCTCTTGTTCCCGGATTCACTATCGCTCATCTGGTCTTTGGAACTACTGTCCGTCATCTTTTGTACTTTCCTGTACGGTTCCTTAGTAGCCTTTTTGTTGTCGTTGGTCTTCTTCCCATACCTGCAAACTCGTGCAATGTGTCCCATCTTTCCACATTGCCTGCATATTTTGTCCTTGGACCAGCAGTCCTTCTGGTCATGGGTTGTTCTGCCGCAGCGATAACATTTTGCAAATCCCCCTGTCATTTCGTGGGTGCCGTATTCCTGTGGCTTTTGCTGTATTTCCGCAGCTCCCCTTGCTGCTGCTTCATACGATACTGCCACGCTGAAAGCCTTATCTAGCGTCAGCTCTTTCTCTGAGAGTAACCTCTTCTGGGTTCCTTCACTCAGGAGTCCACAGACAAATTTGTCCCGTAAGGTATCTGTCAGACCTGCTCCAAACTGGCAGTGCTTTGATAGCTTGCGTAGTTCCGTAAGGTAATCAGCATTGCTCTCATCTTTATGCTGATTTCTCCTGTGGAATTTAAATCTTTCTGCTATCAGCAGCGGTGTAGGATTTAGGTGTTCCTTTAGGATAGCAACAATTTTGTTAAAACTCTTCGCCTTCGGTTTGGCTGGAGTAATCAGGTCCCACAATAGGCCGTACGTTCTTGCGCCCATTAAGTTTAGCAGTACCGATGGCTTTTTCTCATCGGCTACTTCGTTTGCCTCGCAATATACCTCGACTCTTTCCACATACGTGGTCCAGTCTTCTATTGCATTATCGAAGGCAGTGATATTGCCAGTCTTCGGCATATTGGAAATCTAAGATGGCGCCTCCCGCGCTTTGCCTTCTTCCCCGATTTGACAAAATGGCGCCTCCCGCGCTTTGCCTTCTTCCCCGCTGGATTAAGATGGCGCCTCCCACGCTTTCTGTCTTCTCCGCTGTTGCTAGCGCTGTTGCTGGCGTTTTATGCCTTGATGGCAATGCCCTATGGTCTTCGCGCACTTCCTCCTGCGCTGCTGCTAACGCCGCTCTCCGCGGTTCCCGTGGCAAACTGCAGCTCCTCGCGGCTTTCTGCGCGTTTAATTTTTATTATTTCCCCGTCGTCGGAACAACCCTGTGGGACTCTTGCCTCCCTCTTCTCGGGTCTGTACACTGCCCAGCTTCGTAGCACCGGCCGCGCCCTGTGTGCTCCACCCTCTCTCTCTCTCCTCTTCCCGACAACGCTGCTCGGCCCCGTTGCAAAGCCACCCGCTCGAGCTCTAGACCGCCGCAGCCCAGGAAGGATCAGTGTACTACCTGCCACCAGCCCGACATGACTTACCCTTTAATTAATTTAAATTAATTCAATACCACCAATTAAAGATATACTCTAGGGCGCTTGTATGGCAGAAGTTCCCGCTACATCAGAGAGACCCCAGAAAATATAAACCGCAGAATTGAAGTTATCTTACAGCTAAATGATATAATTTAAGGGCTCTGGTTTACAAACAAACTATAAACCACGGAGTTTAATTTTAAAAAGAGAGAAATACTTGCCACCCAATCACTTACCTTTTGCTTTCTGGTGACGTCGCACTTCGATTTCTTTTTACTTCTCTCCTTCCCTCTGAGTTCCGAGATTGGAGATTAGTACGCCTACCTGGTCTCTTGGAGCCTTTTATACTCACCGCTCAGCCCGCGATTCCCGCCGACTCTCGCTCCGCATTGAGGCCTACCTGGTCTCTTGGAGCCTTTTATACTCACCGCTCACCGCTCAGCCCGCGATTCCCGCTGACTCTCGCTCCGCGACTCTCGTTCCTAATGTAACAAGCTCGAGGGGCTGAATGGCCTCCTCATGTTCCTATGTAACATGCTCAAGCTTCTGAATGGCCTCTTCCTGTTCCTGTGTAACAGGCTCGAGGGACTGAATGGCTTCGTCCTGTCCCTATGTGTTGTATCTATGCTTTAATGCGTTCAATCAAGCATGTAGATACGTCGAATTAAATCAGAGTCAGGCAGACAGGCTTATAACTGCGACGTTCACTTTATTGCGTAAAATGGCCGACTGCCGTTTTCCCGGGTTATTCCTATAATGCAATGCACATTACATTACCGTATTGACTGGTGTCAAACTCGCAATCAATACACGACATCCCCCTTTTCCTTGGAAACAAACTTGCAGTTTACAAACAGTTGCTTACAATAACACTGCATAACTTATTTGGTTTATAAACTTTTTACAAACTTGTGTCTTACCACACAACTAAATGATTCCCAGGTTTAAACATTTAACATCACCCATGCAGTTCTCGCACAGTTTATGTTGTGACATAATCAGACAGTCTTTGGGGTTTTCTTTTAACCCTTTGAGGTCTGGCTGTATTGGGTATGTCTGACATGTTGGTGTCAGTGGGTATTGCCTGTGTCACAGTGGTATGTGTGTCAGGGTCTACTATACATCCCTCAGTCCCTTGTGTTTCCTCCTGCTCATGCAGTGTCTCCTTTGGTCCATTGGTTCTGTATTTCTTCACAAACGTAGTGTTTCTCGAGTAGCGTGCTCCGTCTGGCGATTCTACTACTACTTGACTCCCTGTTTTACTCAAAACTTTGTGGGGTGTGGCATTAAAAGGAGTGGTGAACCTGTCCACTTTGTCCTGCCGTACCAGCACCGTTTCGCCAACTTCCACCTCTGCATACAGTTTGGACTTGCCTTTTTGTTCTGCGTCCCGGTCACGTACTTCCATGTCTGCGCACGACTCTGTGATGTCTGGCAGCTTTCCTCTCATTTTCCGTTTAAAGAGCAGCTCTGCTGGGCTCTTTCCTGTCATGGCATGGTCAATGCTCCTGTACACAGTCACATATTTTCTGAGTTCACGTTTCCAATCTAGTCCTTCTGACTGAGCAATTCTGATTCTCTTCATCAGCGATGCATTCTGGCGCTCGACTTCTCCGTTAGCCTGAGCCCATTTTGTTGTCGTTTTCAGGTGTTTGATCCCGTTGTTTGCACAGTATTCTTTGAATAATTCAGATATGAATTGGGGACCATTATCAGATTTGCAGGTGATTGGCAAACCATGACGGCTGAAGATTGACTCTAAACTATCAATAACCTTCTCTGTTGTTGTGGAGGTCATGATGTCATATTCATAGTAGCGACTATAATAATCAACTACCACAAGAATGGAGTGGTTGGATGGCAAGGGTCCCAGTAAGTCTATAGCTACATCCTGCCAGGGGCCCTCCGGTAATGGTGTTGGTCTCAACGGTTCAGGTGGGTCGGGTCTGGCTACTATCTGACAGCCGTGGCACGCTTTACAGTGTTTTTCAGCTGCCTTGCCCATGCCAGGCCACCAAACCTTGGTTCTGAGATGTTGCTTTGTTCCAACTATTCCCAAGTGTCCTTCATGTGCTAACACCAGGGCTCGTGCGTGTAACACTGTGGGTAGCACGATGCGTGTTCCCCGAAGAACTAGGTACCCCACTACGCACAGCTCATTTGCAATTGCTGCATAAGCTTTACAGTTCTCAAAATGTCCGTTTGTGATTGCCTTCCGTACCTCAATCAACTCTGGGTCGGTAGCAGAGGCTTCCTCCACCTCTCTAGTGTGGAGGAAGTGCTTTTGGTGTCGCACTCATAGCTACAAGTCTCACATATTCATCTGAGCCATGAGAATGTCTCTCCTGTTTAGCTGTCTACCCCAGCAATCGTGACAGTGGGTCTGCAATGTTTTGCTTGCCTGGAATGTGTATCACCTTAAAATCGTACGGCTGTAATCTAAGTACCCATCTCTTTATACGGGCACAGGGTTTAGAGTGTGGGCTGTATATCACTTGTAATGGCTTATGGTCAGTTACCAAGTTAAATTTTCGGCCATACACATATGGATGCAGCCTCTCACAAGCCCATACAAGAGCTAAGGCCTCTCTCCCTGTTTGAGAGTATTTCCTCTCACAGTCTGTTAAACTATGACTTACATAGCATATTAGCACCTCTTGTCCCTGTTGATTCTGAACTAGTACTGCGCCTAAACCTACAGGACTGGCATCTGCTATCACCTTGGTTGGTGCGTCCTTATCAAAATATGCTAAAGTGCCGGCTCTGGCCAACTCTTCCTTGAGTGCACTGAATGACTGCCTCTGTTGTGATCCAAATTTAAATGGTGTGTCTTTTCTCGTCAGGCGTCGCAGTGGCTCTGATAGCATTGCAAACTGCGGGATGAATCTGCTACTGTACCCAACGAGTCCCAAGAAACTCCTCACCTCTGTAGCATTCTCTGGTTCCCGAGCTTCTGCCATCGCTTGCACTCTCTCTGCTGTTGGTCCGATGCCCTTTTCAGACAACAGGATTCCCATGAAAATCAATCGGTCCATGTTGAATTGGCACTTCTCTGAGTTTAGTGTCAGTCCACTTTCCATTAGTCTGGTCATGACAGCATGCAGGCGTCTGTCGTGCGTTTCCTGGTCGTATGCATGTACGATTATGTCATCTGAGATGTTTTCAACACCCTCTATTCCAGCAAAGGCATTAGCTATCTCGTGCTGATATTGCTCACTAGCTGAAGATACACCGAATATCAGCCTCTTGTACCCGTATACTCCGTTATGTACTGCAAACGTTGTGATTTCTCGTGACTCAGGGGTCAGTTCTAGCTGGTGATAACCCCATTTCAGGTCTAGCTTACTAAACACCATCAAGCCGTTCATACCTTGGAGTATCTCATCAACGGTGGGGATTGGATGTCGTTCCCTCACAATTACCTGGTTTGCTCGTCTCATGTCTAGGCATAACCTTACATCCTTATCCGCTTTTGGTACAATAACCACAGGATTTACCCATGGGGTGGGACCAGTTACAGGTTCAATAATGTCCATGTCCCTCAATTGTTTTATTTTGGCCTCTACTGCCCCCCTTAAGATAAATGGTATACGCCTGAGTGGCTGGGCCACAGGCTTCACTTGTGGGTCGATATACAAACTGATCTGTTTTGTGTTCAGCCTTCCTACTCCCTAGAACACCTTTGGATACCGCTGTTCTAGTAGCTGTCTTACATCTACCACAGCTGAGACATCTGTGCCTATTTTTAAAACTCCCAGTTTCATGGCTGTCTCCCTTCCTAGCAATGGTTCTCCATGGCCTTTACCCACAATGGACTCCGCCTGCTCAGTTCTCTTACCTATTGTAATCCCACATGTGAACATACCTTTAACTGGCAGTGGTCGGCTAGAAGCATAAGAGAATAACTTTATCTCTGTCTTAGGGACATGTGACTGACACTTAATGTGTTCTGACTTTAATCCTTCCCATGTATTCTCATCTATCGCATTACTAGTTGCACCTGAATCAATTAACATTCTCAGGTTTACTCCCCCCACACAAAAGTTAAGTCTCTCTGTCACGTTATTTCCAGTAACAGCAAATGAAAAGACATTTTGTTCCTCTACATTGTTCACACTGTGTTTCTTTGTACCCTTTGTGCAGCATACTTTGGAGAAATGATCCTTTCCCTTGCACTTATGACACGTTTGTCTGCGTGCTGGGCATTTCGGATCTCTGCCCATGTGGTCTGTGTGTCCACATCTGTAACATTTCCTTTCGTTCCTATCGCCATTTCCCTTTGGTTTCTCTGTCGAGCTTTTCGCATAATACCCTCTTTTCTGTGTAACACGACGAACAGTATCTGTCTCCGCCTTCTCTGTACATGACATGGCTGACATCTGCTCCTCGACGTTTTCACATTGTGAGGCCAATTGTAACTTGCGGGCGAGCGTTAGACCATGCCCTTCCTCTAGCAATTTCCTCCGCACATAGGCTGACGTGCACCTACTCAGGATAGCGTCTCTTATTTGATTATCTGCATCCCCCCCAAAAGCACAGTCTTTAGCAGCCTGCCGCAAGCGAGTAGCAAATTGTTGCACAGTCTCACCTGTCTTCTGGGACAACTTATGAAAAGTCTGTCTAGCAAGTACTGCGTTGACCTGGGGCATGAAGTAGTGATTCAAAGCACTAACCGCCGCCATGTAGTCTGCTGGCTCTCCTGTGTCCGGTAGAGTCAAAAAGATATCCTGGACATCTGGTCCTGCTAGGTGTAGAAGTAGAGCTCTTCTCCTCTGCTTTGTGCCACCTGTAGAGGTATCATCAATAATGAGTCCTTTGCCGTCGGCACAAAGCTCAAAAGACGTTAACCACCTCATCCATCTTGGACCCAACGTGGCTGGCTCGGCGAAACATTGAAAATTTTGAATGCCGGTCTTCTCCATCCCAGCTAACTAAAACTTGGGCAACCAACTATTTAAAATGATTCCATTCATTATCCTCATCGCCAATGTTGTATCTATGCTTTAATGCGTTCAATCAAGCATGTAGATACGTCGAATTAACTCAGAGTTAGGCAGACAGGCTTCTAACTGTGACCTTTACTTTATTTGTGAAATGGCTGACTGCAGCTTTCCCGGGTAATTCCCATAATGCAATACACATTACATTACCGTATTAACTGGTGTTAAACTCGCACATTACATTACCATATGACTGATGTCAAACTCGCAATCAATACACGACATGAATATAATAGGTATTCCTTAAAGATACCTGCGGGCCAATGATAAATCAATATGCAAATGTTACACTGTTGTGTATGTAATATGTGTGCTACTTTGAACCTATGGACAGGACTGCACTACTTGTTGGGCGTAGTGATACGCAGTACCACTCCTGGCCATAGGGGTATAAATAGTACTGTGGGTACTGATCTCCCCTCAGTTCCCGCCTGTGGGCATGAAGTAAAGACCTACGTATAGTCCCTACCTCCAACCAGTAAAGACCTGTTTTATTGTTACTGATTAAGTCTGAGTATTAATTACTTGAACAACTCACAGATTTAACACACACCTCCTGTTCCTATGTAACAGGCTCGAAGGGCTAAAGGCCTCCTCCTGTTCCTTATGTAACAGGCTCGGGGGGCTGAATGGCCTCTTCCTGTTCCTGTGTAACAGGCTCGGGGGGTTGAATGGCCTCCACCTGTTCCTGTGTAACAGGCTTGAGGGGCTGAACGGCCTCCTCCTGTTCCCGTGTAACAGGCTCGAGAGCAGAATGGCCTCCTCCTGTTCCTGTGCAACAGGCTCGAGGGGCTGAACAGCCTCCTCCTTTTCCTGTGTAACAGGCTCGAGGGGCTGAATGGGCCTACTCCAGTTCCTAATGTAACAGGCTCAAGTGCAGAACGGCCTCCTCCTGTTCCTATGTAACAGGCTCGACGGGCTAAAGGCCTCCTCCTGTTCCTTATGTAACAGGCTCGGGGGGCTGAATGGCCTCCACCTGTTCCTGTGTAACAGGCTCGAGGGGCTGAATGGCCGCCTCCTGTTCCTGTGTAACAGGCTCGAGGGGCTGAAAGACCTCCTCCTATTCTGTGTAACAGGCTCGAGGGTTTGAATGGCTTCGTCCTGTTTCTATGTAACAGGATCGAGGGGCTGAATGGCCTCCTCCTGTTCCTATGTAACAGGCTCGAGGGGCTGAACAGCCTCCTCCTGTTCCTAATGTAACAGGCTCAGTAGGCTGAATGACCTCCTTCTGTTCCTGAGTAATAGGCTCGAGGGGCTGAACAGCCTCCTCCTGATCCTGTGTAACAGGCTCGAGAGCAGAATGGCCTCCTCCTGTTCCTGTGCAACAGGCTCGAGGGGCTGAATGGCCTCCTCCTGTTCCTGTGTAACAGGATCGAGGGGCTGAATGGCCTCCTCCTGTTCCTGTGTAACAGGCCCGAGAGCATAATGGACTCCTCCTGTTCCTGTGTAACAGGCTCGAGGGGCTGAATGGCCTCCTCCTGGACCTGTGTAACAGGCTCAAGAGCAGAATGATCTCCTCCTGTTCCTGTGTAACAGGCTCAAGAGTCTGAATATTGTCCTACTGTTCCTGTGTAAGAGGCTCGAGGGGCTGAACGACTTTCACCTGTTCCTGTGTAACAGGCTCGAGGTGCTGAACAGCCTCCTCCTGTTCCTGTGTGACAGGCTCGAGGGACTGAATGGGCCTACTACAGTTCCTGTGTAACAGGCTCAGGGGGCTGAATGGCCTCCTTCTCTTCCTTTGTAACAGGCTCGAGAGGCTGAATAGTGTAGTATATGTACCCGTCTACCCTTAAGGAAATTATTGTATGTAACCGTTCACCTTTAAGGGAACTACTTTAAGTGTGGCACTACTTGTTTGGCTTCTGTATACTGTAATACCGACAGTGACCACACCAGTATATAAGTGTTGTGACAGGATAACTGGGGCAGATTCGCCCGGACCTTCGAATAGTAAAGACCTGTTTGTTGTTATTTCTGAAGTCTGTGTATTTATTAACTGCACAACCCACAGACTTTACAGTGGCGACGAGTCCGATCGTACCCTGCGGCAAGATTACCAAAGCAAGAAGAGCGTCGAAGAGAGGCAACCGCCCTCGTCGTGCTGCTGGAAGAAAACACGAGGCTGCAGCAGGAGAAAGGTGGAAGACTTTAGCAACAAAAGCTTCCGTCTGCAACAGGCACTGACTACCCTTCTACCACGGTACAGAGTGAGCCGATCAGCAGGGAACAAGGCGGCCGAAGAGACTGAGTAGGGGAAGGTGTAGAGAATATCCGGAGGATAAGGGCAGAGCACTCGACCTCGGTCGAGGGGGAGCTGAGCCGGTCAAAAGTCGGGTCCAACGGCGTCGGGTGACAGCCGGACCGCGATCGGCGGGAAAAATCCGGGCAGCGACCGCAGCCACGAAGCGCTGAGCCTGTGAGTAGGCGCGGGAAGAGAAACCCAGCCGCAGCCGGGGAGGGAAACACCGGTCAGCGAGAGGGCTGGGGAGGCAAACGGGAACTGTGCGGGTGAGAGCCGGGTGCGGAGAGAGAGACTGCGAGGAGCCAGTCCAGCGGCTGAGCTGTTCTCCACCAACGGGGTACTCAGAGCCGGCAAAACCGAACGTGCGGGAGTGGGAGAGAGACACAGCCGAAAACGGGGTGAGAGACTGCGCGAGAGCCAGTCCAGCGGCTGAACTGTCCTCCGTTAACGGGGTGTACCCAGCGCCGGTAGAGCCATGCGGGCGGGAGGAGAAGACAGAGCCGAGTAGGGGGAGCTGTGCGAGAGCCAGCCCAGCGGCTGAACCTGTCCGCTGCGGGGAAAGCGTACCCCTTCCACCAGGAAGAAACGCGGGAAGCCGCCATTAGGCGGAGGAGCCGACAGAAGCGGGAAACCGCCATTGAAGTGGGCGGGGAGAGAAAGGAAGAGCGGGAAACCGCCAAATTTGCGGGAAAAGCCGCCATCTTAGAAAAAAAAATACATAAGAATTTAAAGAAATATTTGTGTTGTACCCAAAGAAAGGAAGATGCCTAAGCATGGGGACAGCAACGATTTTAACTCCGAAATAGAAGACTGGCCCACGTACGTGGAACGTATTGAGATACATTGTAAGGCTAACAAAATAGCTAAGGAGGAAAAAGCTGTAACCTTACTTAACATGATGGGTGCGAAAACATTCGGGTTGTTGAAACATCTTCTCTCTCCAGCTAAACCGACGGATCAGACTTTCGAGGATATAGTAGCGGTGCTGAAGGATCACTTGAACCCCACACCGTTGAAGCTGGCTGAACGATTCAGATTCTATGCGAGAACGCAGAAGAAAGACGAAAGCAACGCGGAATACTTGGTCGAACTGCGGAGGCTAGCAAAACACTGCCAGTTTGGAGGGAATCTGACAGAGGCACTGCGAGACAAGTTCGTATGTGGATTGTCCAAAGAAGGGACGCAAAAGCGACTACTGGAAGAGAACAACCTCACACTTGACAGGGCTGTCCTTATAGCCGCATCATACGAAGCCGCAGCAAAAGGAACGGCGGTAATGCAGCGGAAGGCGGTGGCACTAGGGGTGGACCACATCACCTCGAGGACTACGAAATGCTATCGTTGTGGGAAGACAACACACGACCAGAAGCGTTGCTGGGGTAAAAACCAAGAATGCCGGAAATGTGGCAAGATCGGGCACATAGCTAAAGTGTGCCGGTCAGGAACGACGTACAACAATAACGAGTCCTCACAAAAATGGTACAGAAAGGTACAAGAGGCGACTGTTGTGTATGTAATATGTGTGCTTCTTTAAACCTATGGACAGGACTGCACTACTTGTTGGGCGTAGTGATACGCAGTACCACTCCTGGCCATAGGGGTATAAATAGTACTGTGGGTACTGATTCCCCTCAGTTCCCGCCTGTGGGCATGAAGTAAAGACCTATGTGCAGTCCCTACCTCCAACCAGTAAAGGCCTGTTTGAGTTATACGTTTAAGTCTTTGTGTTAATTGTTCAATACAATACACATACTTAACACTGGCGACGAGTCAGGCTCTTACCCTGCGGCAGTTATTCCAGGCGGCTTCGTCCAAAGACAGGACGTTGAAGAGAGGTTTCAATCCTCAACACCCCACTCAAAACTGAAGGGCAGCAGAAATCCTGACAGCTTCCAGCGACTGGAATAGACAGGCATTAGGACCCTGAAGCCTCCATCAGCTTGTGAACCGGAGTAAAGACAGGACTGGGGAAGAGAGAGAGGTAGGGCGATAGCGATCGGCAGATAAGGGCCGGGCCGCTTTGAAGTGAGGGGCGCAGCCGGGCCAGCGATCGGGACCAAAGATAAGAGCCGCACTTGGACTGAAAGGCGCGGCGGCTGCAGAAGCTCAAGGTGCGAGAGTCGCGGTGCACAGCGCGGGCTATCGATCGCGGCGAAGATAAGGGCCGCACTCGAGGGCTGAAGGGAGACGGCGTCGGGGGACGGGTGAAGACCGCCAAGCGCGGGAAAACCGCCATTTTGTGGGCGGAGGACGACGGCAAGAGCGGGAAGCCGCCATCTTTGATAACAAGTAAAGAAAATAAAATCTGAGAAATTGCAAATCTACAATGCCTAAACACGGGAATATTAGCACCTTTGATAGTGACCTCGAAGATTGGGCCATATATGTTGAAAGAGTAAAAAATTATTGTAAGGCCAATAAAATTCGTGACCAAGATAAAGCTCTAACATTATTAAATTTAATGGGTGCGAAGACGTACGGGCAATTGAAACACCTGTTATCACCAGATGAACCGGCGGATAAGACGTTCGATGAGATTGTTACTGTCCTGAAAGATCATCTAAACCCCACGCCGCTGATGCTAGCGGAACGATTTAAATTTTACGACAGAAGGCAGCTACAGCATGAAAGCAATGCTGAATATTTGCTGGAATTGCGTAAATTAGCGAAATATTGCCAGTTTGGAACGGGATTGACAGATGCACTACGAGACAAATTTGTGTGTGGTTTATTTAAACAGGATACACAAAAGCGACTGCTCGAGGAGAATGAGCTGACGCTTGAGAAGGCGGTCACTATGGCAGCAGCACACGAAGCCGCAGCGAGAGGCACGGCAGTAATGCAGCTACGGTCACCGGAGCTCAGTGCACACAAATTGGGTGTGAGTTCTGGCAAATGTTATCATTGTGGAAAGACAACGCATGATCAGAACCAGTGTTGGTTTAAAAACCAAGAATGTAGAACTTGTGGTAGGCTTGGACATATAGCTAGAGTATGCAGGTCAGGGAAGAAGACCAGCAACAAGAAGTCACCGCAAGGAAAATACGCAAAGGTACACAAGGTGACCGAACAGGAGTCCGATTCAGACGCTAGCAGTAATGAACTGGCTAGCTTAAGCTGTAATGAACTGGCTAGCTTAAGAGTACTCAACGCTGGTAAGGGTGCAGACCTCCAGACAATTTGGGTCACTCTTCAGATAGAAGGAGTCCAAGTAAAACTGGAATTGGACACTGGATCGGCATTGACGGTCATAAATAAGAAAGATTACGGAAAGTTATTCCAACATATTCCCCTACAGGATACGGGGATTATATTGAAAACATACACGGGGCAAAGAGTGTACCCCATCGGGAAAATAGAGGTTGCAGTGGCCCACAAGGGCGAAGACAGTCAAATAATGGACTTATATGTGATATCTGAAGGAGGTCCTCCACTACTAGGACGGGAGTGGATTAGGAAAATGAATATGGACTGGCATTTCCTACAAACAATAACGAGTGAGAACTCGGTGAAGATAGTCGGCCCAGACTCTGGAACGGATGATGGTAAGCCCAACTCAGGTGCAAAAGACAAAGTTTCAGCACAGAATTCCACTGAGCAACAACAACATAGTTTAACTGTGGATTCTGAGTCTGGCAAATCTACTGATGTGCCCATTTCTGAGGGACACCGGGCTCGAACTCAACTCCATTTCAAACTACAACAGCAATTAGAACAAATGCTTCGCCGTTTTGAGCAAGAGTTGAATGCAACGAAAGAGTTCTTTGATATAGAGTTGGAGAATCTGGAAAGACAACAGAAGCAGCTGATGGAGAAAATGGAGCAGGAGCACACAAAACGTCTGATGTCAGAGGAGTTAACGGTCAGCCAACTCCTGCATATGCTGAAGGACAGGACTCTGAAATGGGAAAAACTTGAACATGAACTTCAATATTCAAACGAAAGGGGTTCGGAGCTCTCAAAGGTTATTGGAAGAGCTGAGGTGGCAACACAGACTGAGATGACTGCAACAGAGCAGCCCTTGGATGCCAAAAGTACGCTGACTCACGTCAACGTAGAACAACAGACCGCTGAAACAGCTGCTCCGGTAGAGGGATTGCATAGTCCGATCAATCAATCTCCAAAGGAAGTTGAAGTATTAAAATCACAAATGAGGTCACTAGTAAACGACTTGCTGAAAGCCCAGAAAAAGCTGGATGCAGAGGTACACATGAAGAAGTCTCTTCAGGAAAGATGTCTGGATTTGGAACAAGAGCTGGCTAACGTCCAGCTAGGTATGGAGGAAATAGACGACCCTCTCACTGGTCTAGCTCAGGACGACACCGAATATTACGATGTCCTGTCCTGCCCAGCTTGTAACTTCGACTCCCAAAGTGCAGAAATCATGGAGGAGCACCAAAAATCTACGGAACATCGGGAGAAGCTGGCTCTACGACGGAAACAGGAGGAAGAGAAGGAGGAACTGCGCATGCAGCTGGCAGCTGTGGCAGCTGACAATGGAGCCCAGAGAGTCTCCAAGAAGCAGAAAAGGAAAAGGAAAAACAGAAGATGACCCATCTGAACCATTATCACCTCTACCAGATCACACACGTGGTCCCTCCGAACGGAGCCAATTCAGTTCGGAAGTTCAAACTGTTAAATCCATGGAAGGACTATTGAATGAGTCACTCTAGCAACGTGAACCGACTACACCACAGAGATTGAATCTGTGAACTGTTTTCCGCAGAGACTGAATCTGTGATCTGTTTTTGACATGAAGTTATCTATGTATCTATGTTATTCTGTTATGTAAACCTGAAGTTATATATGTATATATGTTATTACGTTATGTTAAATGGGGAGATGACTGTAAAGCTAGGAAGGGAGGAATGTTGTGTATGTAATATGTGTGCTACTTTAAACCTATGGACAGGACTGCACTACTTGTTGGGCGTAGTGATACGCAGTACCACTCCTGGCCATAGGGGTATAAATAGTACCGTGGGTACTGATTCCCCTCAGTTCCCGCCTGTGGGCATGAAGTAAAGACCTATGTGCAGTCCCTACCTCCAACCAGTAAAGGCCTGTTTGAGTTATACGTTTAAGTCTTTGTGTTAATTGTTCAATACAATACACATACTTAACAGCGACTAGGAAGAGTCTGAAGGAACAGAAGTCGGACTCACACTCCAAATGCAAAGGACTGGACAGTCTGAGAATCCACAACGTGAGCAATGAAGCTGACCGACAAACTATCTGGATAACGCTACAGATTGCAAAGGTCCAAGTAAAAATGGAAGTGGACACCGGATCGGCGTTGACGGTCATGAATAAGCATGACTATAAGAAATTTTTCAAGCATATTCCACTACGGGATACGGAACTAGTACTACAGACATACACGGGGCACAAAGTATTCCCCATCGGAATGATAGAAGTCAAGGTGAGATACAAGGATAAAGATCATCACCGGTTGGACCTGTATGTATTGCCTGAGGGAGGACCACCACTCCTGGGACGGGAGTGGATCCGAAAAATAAAATTGGACTGGCAGTCCCTAAACACCATGACGGTAGATTCCGAAAAAGAGGATGTCAAACCTGAACGGTTGTCCAGAATATTGGACGAAGCTAAGGAGGTATTCCAGCAAGGACTGGGAACGCTGCGAGGTATTAAAGCAAAGGTTAAGATTGCAGAAAATGCAAGCCCAAAGTTTTTTAAGGCCAGATCAGTTCCTTATGCAATACGACCAGCTGTGGAGGCAGAACTGGACGAACTTGAACGATCAGGGGTTCTGTCAAAAGTGGACTGGAGTGAGTGGGCCACGCCCATTGTTCCCGTCATGAAGTCCTCACCGAGTAATAAGCCTGGGGGACCGGGGAAGGTCCGTATCTGCGGAGATTTCAAGATTACTGTGAATCCGGTGCTTCACACGGTACAATACCCGCTTCCGCGGATTGAAGATATCTTTGCTTCGTTGGCTGGAGGGAAACATTTCACGAAAATAGATCTGGCTCAAGCATATCTACAGATGGAGGTCGAGGAAGAGTCACGCCAGTACCTCACCATCAACACTCACAGAGGCTTGTATCACTACAATAGACTGGTCTTTGGGGTAGTTTCGGCACCAGCAATTTGGCAGAGGGCCATGGAACAGGTGTTACAAGGAATTCCAAGCACGCAGTGCTACTTAGATGACATTTTAATCACGGGAAAAGATGAGGAAGAACACCTCACGAATTTGAAACTGGTACTCACCAGGTTGAAGGAGTATGGCCTTCGGGTTAATCGCAAGAAGTGTGAGTTCTTCCAAAAACGGATCTCATACTGTGGTCATGTCATTGACTGAGAGGGACTGCATAAGTCACCCGAAAAGATAGAAGCGGTTGTGAAGGCCCCCGCCCCAGGAAACGTATCACAGTTAAGATCATTCTTGGGGTTGATTAATTACTATCACAAGTTTCTGCCAAATTTATCCATGGTACTGCATCCGCTGAATGACCTGTTGCGGAAAGAAACACCATGGAAGTGGAGTGAGGAATGCAAAAAGGCTTTTCGCAGAAGCAAGGAGTTGATTACCTCTGAAGAAGTGTTGGCTCATTTCAACCCAGCATTACCCCTTCGTCTAGCTTGCGATGCTTCCCCGTACGGAATTGGGGCAGTACTCTCGCATAGGCTACCAAATGGCTCGGAAAGGCCAGTGGCTTTCGCGTCCCGATCATTGACACCCGCGGAGCGAAATTACGCCCAAATAGATAGGGAGGCCCTCAGTCTTGTGTGGGGCGTGAAGAAATTCAACCATTACCTACAATGTAAAAAGTTCACATTGCTGACAGACCACCAGCCGTTGGTGTCCATATTCAACCCAAATAAGGCCGTTTCCACCATGACAGCACAAAGGTTACAAAGGTGGTCCGTGTTACTTGGGGCACACCAATACGAAATTGAGTACAAAAGGTCTAAACAGCATGGAAATGCTGATGGGTTGTCACGCTTGCCATTGCCGATGGTAGAAGAAGCGAGTATAGTGGACCCAGTAGAGTTGTTCCACTCATCCATAGTGGAGTGTCTACCGATAACAAACTCAATGATTGAGAATGAGACAAGGAATGACCCGACTCTTTCACGAGTCTATGATGTAACGGTGGAGGGATGGCCAGCACAGAGCGAACCAACACTGCAAGCATTTGCACAGAGGAAAGAACAACTGTCAGTGTGTCGAGGAACCCTGATGTGTGGATCTAGAGTGGTGATTCCACCCAAACTCCAAAAGAAGGTGCTAAAGGAGCTGCACGAAGGACATCTGGGGGGAGTAAAGATGAAAAATCTAGCAAGAGCGTTTGTGTGGTGGCCAGGCATTGATAGAGACATAGAGGAGATCACGAAGAACTGCCTAGGATGTCAGAGGGTTCAGAATGCGCCACCACAGGCTCCTCTGCACCCATGGGAGTGGCCCTCATCTCCCTGGCAAAGAGTACACATCGACTTTGCTGGTCCATTTATGGACTCGATGTTCCTAATAGCGGTAGATGCCCACTCCAAGTGGCCAGAAGTAATTAAGATGACCACCACCACGACGGAAAAAACCATCACGGTGTTAAGGACTATGTTTGCTCGGAATGGCCTGCCAGAACAGATCTGTTCTGACAATGGACCGCAATTTGTATCTGAGGAATTTAAGAAATTCTTAAAGAGCAATGGGGTTAAACATTACACGTCAGCCCCATACTTCCGCCTCCAATGGATTGGCTGAAAGGTTTGTCCAGACCTTCAAGAAGGCCGTAAAGGCCATGAGTAATGAAGACATAAGTTTGCAGCATAAGGTGGATAGTTTTTTGTTGGCATACCGAAATGCAACCCATGCGGTCACAAATCAAACTCCCGCGATGATGTTTTGTAATAGACGCCTACGATGTCGGCTGGATTTACTCAAACCAAACATCAGAAGGGACGTAGAGAACCGGCAATTCCAGGGCATGAACGAAAGGGCCACTAGATCCTTCCAGACCGGTCAACGAGTTTTGGCCCGGGACTATCGTACTGAGAAATGGCAGCCTGGAACGATTGGAAAAAGGCTAGGCCCGTTGATGTACACTGTGGACATTGGAGACAATATAATAAGGCGCCATGTTGACCAGATCATAGGGTCCGCCACAAATGGGCTCCAGACTTCACCACCTTACCCGGATAAGGTTGAGACTGAGTTACCCAGAACACCTACGTCCGATCTGGTAGTTCTGGAGTCAGAGGAACCTGACACTGTGCTTCGAGCCGATTCAACTTTACCAGAAACACCTACTAGCCCGCTTGGAATGACGACACCACTGCGGCATTACCCGGACAGAATCCGGAAACCTCCCGAAAGACTGAATCTATGAACTGTCTTAAATAAATCTGTATATATATATGTGATAATGTATGTCCACTATGGACTCAGTATGTTGAAAGTTAAAAAGGGAGGATTGTAGTGTATGTACCCGTCTACCCTTAAGGAAATTATTGTATGTAACCGTTCACCTTTAAGGGAACTACTTTAAGTGTGGCACTACTTGTTTGGCTTCTGTATACTGTAATACCGACAGTGACCACACCAGTATATAAGTGTTGTGACAGGATAACTGGGGCAGATTCGCCCGGACCTTCGAATAGTAAAGACCTGTTTGTTGTTATTTCTGAAGTCTGTGTATTTATTAACTGCACAACCCACAGACTTTACAAATAGCCTCAACCTGTTCCTGTGTAACAGGTTCAAGAGCAGAATGGCCTCTTCCTATTCCTAATGTAACAGGCTCGAGGGGGCTCAATCGCCTCCTTCTGTTTCTAATATAACAAGCCCAAGGGGCTGAATGGCCTCCACAAGTTCCTATGTAACAGGCACGAGGGTCTGAATGGCCTCCTCCTTTTCCTGTGCAACAGGCTGGAGGGGCTGAATGGCTTTGTCCTGTTCCTATGTAACAGGCTCGAGAGCATTGCAGCCTTCTCCTGTTCCTGTGTAACAGGCTCAAGTGTCTGAATGGCCTCCTCCTGTTCCTACTGTAACAGGCTCGAGGGGATGAATAGCCTCCTCCTGTTCCTGTGTAACAGTCTCGAGGGGTTGAATGGCCTCCTGTTCCTGAGTAACAGGCTCGAGGGGCTGAATGACCTCCTCCTGTTCCTGTGTAACAGGCTCGAGAGCAGATCTGCCTCCTCCTGTTCCTGTGTAGCAGGCTCGAGGGGCGGAATGGCCTCCTCCTGGACCTGTGTAACAGGCTCAAGAGCAGAATGTTCTTCTCCTGTTCCTAATGTAACAGGCTCGGGGGGCTGAATGGCCTCCTCCTGTTCCTAATGTAACAGACTCGAGGGGCTGAATGACCTCCTCTTGTTCCTGAGTAACAGGCTCGAGGGGCTGAATGGCCTCATCCTGTTCCTAATGTAACAGGCTCAAGTGCAGAATGGCCTCCTACTGTTCCTATGTAACAGGCTCGGGGGGCTGAATGGCCTCCACCTGTTCCTGTGTAACAGGCTCGAGTACAGAATGGCCTCCTCCTGGTCCTGTGCACAGGCTCAAGGGGCTGAACAGCCTCCTCCTTTTCCTGTGTAACAGGCTCGAGGGGCTGAATGGGCCAACTCCAGTTCCTGTGTAACAGGCTCGCGGGGCTTAATGGCCTCCTTCTGTTCCTGTGTAACAGGATCGAGGGGCTGAACGGACTCCACCTGTTCCTTATGTAACAGGTTCAACTGCAGAACAGCCTCCTCCTGTTCCTATGTAACAGACTTGACGGGCTAAAGGCCTCCACCTGTTCCTTATGTAACAGGCTCGGGGGGCTGAATGGCCTCTTCCTGTTCCTGTGTAACTGGCTCGGGGGGCTGAATGACCTCCACCTGTTCCTGTGTAACAGGCTCAAGGGGCTGAACGGCCTCCTCCTGTTCCTGTGTAACAGGCTCAAGAGCAGAGTGGCCTCCTCCTGTTCCTGCGTAACAGGCTTGAGAGCAGAACGGACTCCTCCTGTTCCTGTGTTTACATGGGTGACTATCGGTCTCAACACGCCCTGCTGCACCAATGAAGACATTACTGTCTCCATGTCGGGCTCCGCTTCCCGGGGGAAGTTGTACTGTTTTTGGGGTCGGGCTATGAGTTCTCCGTCTACTCTGGCCTCAAACCCGGTGACCCTCCCGCAATCGTGTTTGTGAGTGGCAAACGTAGTCAGGTGGTCTGACACGAATGCCTGCAGATCTTGTGGGACGCCTGCGACCATGAGCTCGAGGTCGTAGCCCTCTTTTGGCTTCACGGTGCACAGGGTCCCTCTTTCTCCTTTCCCTGGGATGACGACTACGTCGCCCTGTTTACCCTTACCCGCTCCCCAAAGACAATGATATCTTAGGTCCACGAGAATCCCTTGTCCTGCCAAGAATTCAGACCCGAGGATCCCCTTTCCACCCTCCACCTCCCACTTCATCAGTATACACGTCCACTTGGTGCGGAGTGGTCCTAAATGAACGGAGAGGGGAATGGAAAATGCGCCAGCCTGTTCCTTGCCTGTGAAGCCCGACAAAATATTTGGAACCCCGGTGGACAGAGGTGAGGTGGCAGGGTCATCTGTGTGGATCACGGTGCATGATGCCCCCGTATCCAGCAAATAGATCCCTTTAACCTCTTCCACCTCCATCTCCACGAGGGGTCGCCTCCATACATCATATTGCAGCGCACACAAGTAAACGGGCTGCGCCGGCTCTAGTCATTTGGGCACAGGGGTCGGGGTTTCGGGAACGACAAGACCAGTGGTGACGGCTATCTTCCCCTGCACAATCATAAGGGACCGCATTGTCTCTAAAATTGATTCTATCGCAGCGGGATCCATAGCCGCACCGGCTCCCTTAGCTGGGACAGGAGCTGAGGCTTGCGTTTGGGCTGGTGCTGGGGCGGTGGTCTGGGCTTGGGCTTGGGCTGCGGGAGATTTTCCCTTATTATCCTTCTGTTGTGTATGTACCTTTAAGAGAGAACTGTTTTACAGCTCCTGTATACTGTAGTACCGGCAGTGACCACACCTGTGCAGAGATGGAACTGATGTTCTCGGGGTAATTTTTGATAAAGCAGTTCGGGAGCATTTAAACTAGTATGGCAGGGGGCTAGAAACCTATGTAGTGAAATAGAGGAAAGTGAAAGGCAGACAGAAATAAATGGTAAAAGGGTGAGGAACAAAAAACAAAGGGCCAAACTAATTCATAAAAAATGTGAGCATAAAAAAAGCCTGAGGGTTTTATACCTTAATGCGAGAAGCATCAGGAACAAGGTAGATGAATTAGCTGTGGAAATAGAGGTTAATAATTATGATCTAATTGGGATTACGGAAACATGGTTGCAGGGTGAGCAGGGCTGGGAGCTTAACATACAGGGGTATTCAGTATTTAGGAAGGATCGACAAAAAAGAAAGGGAGGAGGGGTAGCATTGCTAGTAAAAGAGGGGATAAATGCAATTGAAAGGAAGGATATTAACTCAGTTAATACAGAATCTATATGGGTGGAGCTAAGAAATAGCGAGGGGCGAAAAACATTAATAGGAGTGGTATATAGGCCTCCAAATAGTAAAATAGAGGTTAGGGAGGGCATCACGAGGGAAATTAGAGAAGCGTGCAATAAGAGCACAGCTGTCATCATAGGTGACTTTAACTTACATATAGATTGGACTAGCCTAATCAGTAAAAATAATGAGGAGGAGGAATTCCTTGAGTGTTTAAGGGATGGTTATCTGGATCAATATTTCGAGGAACCAACTCGGGAACAGGCTATATTGGACTGGGTACTGTGCAATGAGAAGGGACTAATCAGTAATCTTGTTGTACGGGGACCCTTGGGTCAGAGCGATCATAACATGATCGATTTCTCACTCGAAATGGAGAGCGAAGAAATTGACTCAGAGACTAAGGTCCTGAATTTAAACAAGGGGAATTATGATGCCATGAGACGGGAACTGAGTAGGTCTGATTGGACAACGTTCCTGAGAGGACTGGAGGTAGATAAACAATGGCAAACATTTAAAGATAGAATGACAAAATTGCAAAAATTGTTTATACCAATCTGGCATAAAAGGAAATCTAAAAAGGTGACTCAACCGTGGATAACAGGGGAAATTAGAGACAGCATAAAATCCAAAGATAGGGCGTATAAAATAGCCAAAAAAAGCGCCAGAGCGGAAGATTGGGAACAGTTTAAGATAGAGCAAAGGAGGGCAAAGGGCATGATCAAGAGGGGCAAAATAGCTTACGAAAACAAGCTGGCGGAAAATATAAAAACTAACTCCAAAAGCTTTTATAAATATATCAAAAGGAAAAGACTGGTGAAAACCAAAGTTGGTCCATTGCAGTCAGATACGGGGGAATATATAATGGGAAATAAGGAAATGGCAGATCAACTAAATGCATACTTTGGGTCAGTCTTTACGAAGGAAGACACAAAAAACCTCCCTGGGATATCGGGAAAAATAGGGACATTGGCAAAGGAGGAACTGACGCAAATCAATATCTCTAAGGATATGGTGTTAAGGAAGCTAAAGGGATTGAAGGTGGACAAATCCCCAGGGCCTGATAACATGCATCCTAGGGTACTGAAGGAGGTGGCCCTAGAGATAGCGGATGCACTAAGGATGATTTTTCAGAATTCATTAGACTCGGGAACAGTGCCGATGGATTGGAGGGTAGCTAACGTTACCCCACTATTCAAAAAGGGGGGTAGGGAAAAAGCAGGTAATTACAGACCTGTAAGCCTTACATCAGTTGTGGGCAAAATGCTGGAGTCCATCATTAAGGATGAAATAGCGGAGCACTTAGCAAATGGGGACAGGATAGGACAGAGTCAACATGGATTTACAAAGGGTAAATCGTGCTTGACTAATCTATTGGAATTTTTTGAGGGAGTAACTGGTAGAATAGATGGGGGAGAGCCAGTAGATGTGGTGTACCTGGACTTCCAAAAGGCCTTCGATAAGGTCCCACATAAAAGATTAGCATGGAAAATTGAGGCTCATGGGATAAAGGGGAAAGTTTTGGCGTGGATAGGGAACTGGCTGTCAGATAGAAAACAGAGAGTTGGAATAAACGGCTCATTTTCTGAATGGCAGGCAGTAACAAGTGGGGTACCACAGGGATCTGTCCTGGGCCCCCAGCTGTTCACAATTTACATTAATGACCTGGATCAGGGAGTCGGATGCAGCATTTCCAAATTTGCAGACGACACTAAACTAGGAGGTGGGGTGGGCTCAGAGGAAGAGACCAGGAAGCTCCAGAGCGATTTGGACAGACTGGGCGATTGGGCGGATAAATGGCAGATGCACTATAATGTGGACAAGTGCGAAGTTATCCACCTTGGGTGCAGGAACGGGAGGGCAAATTATTATTTAAATGGCAATAGATTGGGAGAGGGGGAAGTACAGAGAGACCTGGGTGTTCTTGTACACCAGTCACTGAAGGCGAGCATGCAGGTGCAACAGGCGGTCAAGAAGGCAAACGGTATGCTGGCCTTCATAGCAAAAGGGTTAGAATACAGGAACAGGGATACCTTGCTGCAGCTGTACAGGGCACTGGTGAGACCACACCTCGAGTACTGTGTACAGTTTTGGTCGCCTCATCTGAGGAAGGATGTTCTTGCCATGGAGGGGGTGCAGCGGCGATTCACCAGGCTGATACCAGGAATGGCGGGAATGACCTATGAGGAGAGACTATGTAGTTTAGGGATGTACACACTGGAGTTTAGAAGATTGAGAGGGGACCTCATAGAAGTGTATAAAATTCTGACAGGTCTAGACAGACTGGATGCAGAAGGAATGTTTCCCTTGGCGGGTGAGAACAGAACTAGAGGACATAATTTAAGGATAAGGGCTAAACCATTTAGGACAGAGATGAGGGGGAATTTCTTCACTCAGAGAGTGGTGAACCTGTGGAACTCATTGCCACAGAGGGCAGTGTACGCCAGCTCATTAAATATATTTAAGAGGGAATTAGATATATTTCTACGGGCAAAAGGGGTTAAGGGTTACGGAGAGAAGGCGGGGACGGGATACTGAATTAAAGGATCATCCATGATCTCATTAAATGGCGGAGCAGGCACGAAGGGCCGAATGGCCTACTCCTGCTCCTATCTTCTATGTATCTATGTATAAAGCCGGAGCAGGCTTCTGTACTTCAGTCGTGAGACTACTCTACTCTAGTAAACACCTGTTGATCGTTAAGTTACAGCCTCCATGTATTTCTTGGGGAAACATCCAATTTAAAGAATCACGGATCTAACAGTGGCGACGAGGGTGATTCGAATCTGCCTGCAACTCTGCATTTCCCGTCAAGGAGTCGCTCCGGGAGGACGGTGGAAGAAAGTCGATGCCAGAGCACGGGCGTCGACCACAAGCAACCACCCATTCATCAGGCAGCAAGTGAACATCGCAGGAGTGGCTGTTGAGAGCCACGACGATCCAGCAACAGACTGGCAACAGGTGCAGCGCACAGCCTTCCCGGACAGCGGCAGCGGGAGCCAACTGACGGTGTAGAAAAGCCGAGCAGAGTTGACGGGGTAAGAGAGAGGGTGAAGCGCACAGGGCGCAGCCGGAGGTTGAAAACCGAGCGGTGTCGAGGAAAAACAAAACAGAGAGAGAGGGTAAAGCAGCAGCCGGGTTCAGGACCGAGCGACGGCAACGGGAAAGGCACACAGGAGAACGCGCAGAGCACAGCCAGGGCTCAAGGGCTGAACCGCATCCGCGGGGAGAAGAAGGGAGAGCGCGGGAGACGCCATTGAGCCGCGGAGAAGAATGGAGAGCGAGGGAGACGCCATTTTTTTTTGAAGCCGCAGCGGAGAAGAAGGTCGAGCGCGGGAAGGAAGGAAAGCGCGGGAGACGCCATTTTTTTCCAGCGGAGAAGGGAGAGCGCGGGAGACGCCATTTAGACAGTTAAATTACACCCAGGGATGGCGAAGAATGGCAGTATCATGGCGTTTGACAATGAAGTCGAAGATTGGGCGACATATGTGGAACGCATTGAGGTGTACTGCAGGGCGAATGAAATGCCAGGTGCTAGGAAAGCACTGGTTTTGTTAAATTCCATGGGTGCAAAGGCTTACTGCGAAACCTGATAACCCCAGAGAAGCCTGTGGAGAAGAATTTCGAAAGTATAGTAGAAATCCTACAGGACCACTTAAGCTCCACACCGCTGCTGATAGCAGAAAGATTTAAGTTCCACAAAAGGAACCAGCATAAAGACGAAAGCAATGCTGAGTACTTAACGGAACTGCGCAAGTTATCGAAACACTGCCAGTTTGGAGTGGGACTATCAGATACGTTAAGGGACAAGTTTGTGTGTGAGCTTCAAAGTGAAGGAACCCAGAAACGGCTTTTATCAGAAAAGGATCTTACGCTGGACAAGGCTTTCAGCATGGCAGTATCACACGAAGCAGCCGCATGGGGCGCTGCAGAGATACAACGGAGACCACAAGAATACGGCACCAATGAAATGTCATATGGAGCAGGGAAGTGTTATCGCTGCGGCAGAACAACACACGATCAGAAGGATTGTTGGTTCAAGGACCAAGTGTGCAGACAGTGTGGAAAAACAGGACACATAGCAAGAGTCTGCAGGTCAGGGAAGAAAACCAACAGCAAGAAATCTCCACAGGAGAAGTACAAAAAGGTACATAAGGTGATGGACAGTAGTTCAGATGAACAGGGAAATGATACAGACTCCGGAAGCAAGGAGCTGGGTTGTCTGAAACTACATAAGGTAACCAAAATGGAGGATTACCAGACTATCTGGGTCACACTCAAGATAGACGGAGTCCAAGTGAAAATGGAATTGGACACTGGATCAGCCCTCACAGTCATAAACCAAAGGGACTACAAGCGGCTATTGCCACATATACCCTTGAAAGCTACAGAGATTGTCTTGAAGACGTACACGGGGCAAAAAGTCTACCTCAAAGGAAAAATAAGGGTGAAAGTGATATACAAAGGCCAGGAAATACCTAAAATGGACCTATATGTATTGCCAGATGGAGGACCACCACTACTAGGACGTGAACGGATCCGGAAGATACAATTAGATTGGCATGCCATACAGGCACTGAAGGTTGAGGCCAAAACGGATGACGACGCCACACCTGGATGACTGTCAAAACTGCTAACTGATGCACAAGAAGTGTTCCAGGAGGGACTCGGAACAATAAAAGGCATAACAGCAACGATTAAAATAGAGGAAAATGCAAGTCCAGAGTTTTTTAAGGTTGACCGGTGCCTTATGCGATCCGACCAGCCGTTGAAGCAGAGCTGGAAGGGTTGGAACATTCAGGAGTACTGTCCAAAGTAGACTGGAGCGAGTGGGCTACACCCATCATCCCTGTAATGAAGAGGTCGTTGAGTAATACGCCTGGGGAACCAAAGAAGGTCCGCATCTGTGGGGATTTTAAGGTGACAGTGAACCCAGTCCTTCACACGGTACAATATCCGCATCCACGGATTGAGGATATTTTCGCCTCGCTATCTGGAGGTAAACGCTTCACCAAAATTGATCTGGCCCAGGCGTACTTGCAAATGGAGGTAGAAGAAGCCTCGAAACAATACCTCATGATCAACACTCATAAAGGTCTCTATCAATACAACCGACTGGTGTTCGGGGTAGCATCGGCTCCGGCTATTTGGCAAAGGGCAATGGATCAAGTCCTGCAAGGGATTCCAGGGACCCAGTGTTATTTGGACGACATCCTGGTCACGGGCGAAAATGACAGTGATCACCTTGCCAACCTGGAGAAGGTGCTCACTAGATTAAAGGAATATGGGCTACGAGCTAATCGCCACAAGTGCGAGTTTTTCCAGAAGCAGATCTCGTATTGTGGCCACATTATTGATGAAGAAGGGTTACACAAGTCTCCTGAAAATATTGAGGCAGTAGTCAAGGCTCCAGCACTGGAAAATGTGTCACAACTGAGGACGTTCCTCGGGCTGGTAAACTACTACCATAAGTTCTTACCAAATTTGTCTACAGTAGTACACCCACTGAATAACCTACTGCAAACGGGGGTACCATGGAAGTGGAATGACGAATGTAAATGAGCTTTCCTGAAGTGCAAAGAATTGATCACATCAAAAGAGGTGTTGGCCCATTTCAACCCAGCACTACCAATTCGGTTGGCATGTGATGCATCACCATATGTTATTGGAGCGGTGCTGTCGCACAAATTCCCAGACGGGTTGGAGAGGCCAGTAGCCTTTGTGTCTCGGTCACTAACCTCAGCCGAGCGCAACTACGCCCAGATCGACAGGGAGGCCCTCAGCCCAGTATGGGGAGTATAAAAAATTCAACCACTATCTGCATGGGCAGAAGTTCACCTTACTGACTGACCACCAACCACTTGTCTCCATCTTTAATCCAAAGAAGGGCGTTCCGGTGATGACTGCACAATGGTTACAAAGATGGTCCCTTTTTCTAGGGGTGAACCAATATGAAATAGAATATAAAGGCACGAAACAGCATGGAAACGCTGATGGGCTATCACGCTTGCCACTGCCTACTGTGGAGGAAGCACCAGCAGTGGACCCTATCGAGATATTTTATTCGTCAATAATTGAACGATTGCCAGTAACTAACGCGGATATAGAGAAGGAGACCCGCAATGATCCGACACTGTCTCGGGTATATGATTTGACGGTGAGGGGATGGCCAACACATGGCGACTCACTGTTGCCAGCATTCTCATCCAGAAGAGAACAGCTGTCAGTATGCCAGGGACAGTGATGTGTGGATCCCGAGTGGTAATTCTACCCAAGTTACGGGAGAGAGTGCTCAATGAGCTTCGCGAAGGTCATCTGGGAGGGGTAAAAATGAAAAGCCTTGCTAGGGCTTATGTGTGGTGGCCGGGGATTGATCAACAAATCGAGGACCTAACCAAGAGCTGCTCAGGATGCCAGAAGGTCCAAAATGCACCACCACATGCCCCTCTACACCCATGGGAGTGGCCCTCCTCTCCATGGCAACGGGTGCATTTTGATTTTGCTGGTCCATTCATGGACTCAATGTTCTTAATAGCAGTGGATGCGCACTCGAAATGGCCTGAGGTGATAAAAATGTCCTCAACCACTACAGAGAAAACGATTGCAGTCCTACGGACCATATTTGCCAGGAACGGCTTGCCAGAGCAGATTTGCTCTGATAATGGACCACAGTTTGTGTCCGAAGAGTTTCGGAAATTTAGGAGAAGGAATGGGGTAAAGCACGCCAGGGACCCGGGTTCGAATCCGGCCTCGGGCGACTGTCTGTGTGGAGTTTGCACATTCTCCCTGTGTTTGCGTGGGTTTACTCCGGGTGCTCCGGTTTCCTCCCACAGTCCAAAGATGTGCAGGTTAGATTGATTGGCTATGATAAATTGACCCTTAGTGTTAGGGGGATTAAATACGT
Organism: Somniosus microcephalus; assembly: GCF_052327205.1. Lineage (NCBI taxonomy): Eukaryota > Metazoa > Chordata > Chondrichthyes > Squaliformes > Somniosidae > Somniosus > Somniosus microcephalus. The sequence continues at coordinate 150,813,563 of NC_140990.1, read as the reverse complement.
GGGGTTACGGGGATGGGGTGGGATATGTGTCGGTGCAGGCTCGATGGGCCGAAATGGCCTCTATCTGCACTGTGGGTTTCTGTGATTCTGTGATTCTGTGATTACACATCCACCCCGTATCATCCAGCCACAAATGGATTGGCTGAGAGGTTCGTACAAACCTTATAAAAAGGCGATAAAGGCCATGTGCGATGATGAAATTCCACTACAGCATAAGGTGGACAATTTCCTGTTAGCCTACAAAAATCCGACACATTCAGTTACCAACCAGACCCCGGTCATGATGTTCTTTAACCGAAGGTTGAGATCTCGTCTGGATTTGCTCAGACCAAATGTGCGAAGAAATGTTGAGGATAAACAATTCCAGCACATCAATGAGAAGCCGACAAGGATCTTCAATGTAGGACAACCAGTCTTGGCCCGTGACTACCGAACAGAGAAATGGCAACCCGGAACGATATGCACACGGTAAGGGCCATTAATGTACACAGTGGATGTCGGGGAGAACATTGTGAGACGCCACGTCGACCAGATCTTAGCGTCACAGGAACGAGTCAACCCCATGTCTCGCGTACCTGGGGATGAACCCGACATACCTCAGAAACAGTAGCAGTGGAAACTGATGAACTAACCGACGAAAGGGGGCCAGAATCGCCTCCGCACCAAGAACAAGAACCTCAGGGAAGGCGCTATCCCAAAAGGATCAGGAAGCCACCCCAAAGACTGAATTTATAAATGGACTATTTTCAGTTAATGTTGCATGTTAAAAATGCTAATTGTTAACTGAATGTTATGGTACTGTTAATCTAAAAGGGGAGGAATTGTTGTGTATATACCTTTAAGAGAGAACTGTTTTACAGCTCCTGTATACTGTAGTACCGGCAGTGACCACACCTGTATATAAAGCCAGAGCAGGCTTCTGTACTTCAGTCGTGAGACTACTCCACTCTAGTAAACACCTGTTGATTGTTAAGTTACAGCCTCCGTGTAGTTCTTGGGGAAACATCCTATTTAAAGAATCACGGATCTAACACCTTCCACGGATTTTTACAGTCCTTGCGCCAATGTCCATCCTTCCCACACCCGTAGCAGTTGAGCTTGGCTTGGGCAGGGCGATTCCCTTCCTGACGCCACTCCTTCTTACTTGGGGCTGCGGGTTTTGCCTCATGCACCTTTCCCTTAGAGGGAGGTGCCTCCTGACCTCTACAATTCTTGTATGCCACAGTGAGCTAGCGGAGCACCGTTTCCTCCGTGACACCGGGACCTTGGGGGTCAAACCAGGACCTGGCTAAGGCCTGTATCTGTGGCAAGCTGTTAGCAACCAAGCAACGGAGCCAATGAACCCGCTGTTCGGCGCTCATTCCAACCCGTTCAGGCATGCCCGGACAACTGCGTCGATACACTGGCCACAGCCTTTCTGCGAAAACCCGCGGGGGTTCTCCAGCTAGCTGCACAGTCTCTTCCACCCGTTGGAACGGATTACCGTCGTCCACTCCCATAACTTCCAAGACCTCATCCCTGAGATCCGTATACCCTTTCCGTCCCCTCTTACTCTCGTCTGAGAGGCACTGAAGGATTGTGCTATCCAGGGGGAAGAGCAGCATCTTTGCCTGTTCAAGATCATCACAATCATTGATGGCGGCTGTCTCCTCTATCTCCCTGAAATGAACTGACGGATCTCCCTTTACCGTGAGTCTTGGGAGGTGGCTCACCATGGATCTTAGTTGTGGGGCAGCGTAGGGCACCACGATCTGATTCACGTGGGGTCCGGCATCGCCATTTGCGGTGTTGGACACATTGGTGCCAGCTCCGGCTGTGCTTCCAGGGGTTGTTCCTCCTCCTGTACCATCTCGGCTACCCTTTCTTCCACCACCCCCTTTTTGGGCCAAGCCTCGCTATAGCTTGGCGGGGCTAAGGGTTCTGTGGCTGGTGCCACAACTACTTCGCAAGGAACCGGATGTTTGGATTCCTGCAAAAAGTCAATCTGACTTGCTTTCGGGCTTACGAGGCATACCAGGCCTTTTGCCTTAACCAGGGCCGTTCTCAGGTCCTCTATGGTCTTTTGGCAGGGGCCATGGTCTGCACCCTCAAACCCATGTTCAAGGGATAGCTTGTAAGCTGCCTTGACTTCCACTACTCTCTCCTCCTGCGCTCTTAGCTGCTGTGCGAGGCGGACGTTTTTCTCCCGTATTCTCGCCTCATGGATCTTTGCCTCAGTAACCTGGCATTCCAGATACTCTATTCTAGCCTGATGTTGGCTGGCTACAACTTGGCGTTCCTGATTCAGCGCGTGAAGCACTGTGATGAGTTTTTCCCCACCCATGGCCTTTTCTTCTATCTCTGCTGCCTGGGCAGTGATCTTGGCTGCCTGTGCTGCAACGACCCGGTCCAAAATCTGGACCTGTTTCTTGTAGCACATCAGCCACACTGCCTTTTCCACTGACTTCTTATGCTCTTTGCTCTCTGTCCACCTGATGGCTGCGTCTACCGGATGCCCATCCAGTAAGAGATCGGAAATCCACTGCTTAGTGAGATTTACCTTACCAAAGACATAATCCGCTATCCTCTCATCCATTGCATTTCAACCATTCAAACCTGGGTCTACTACATTGCAATCCTGCTGCCAGTGTCCTGCCGTGGTCGCCATTTTCTGTAAGGGGTTTTCTCTCTCTCTCTCTCTCTCTCTCTCTCTCTCTCTCTCGAGGTCACAGAGGTTTCTCCCGCCAGAGGCCTCTCTCTCTCTTTTGCACAGTAAAACCTTGAGTGGTTCGACCCACTCGCCCCTTAGATTCTAGACACTGGACTTAGGTGCAGGAACTACAATGCAGAGAAGACTCTTATAGACCAAGTTTATTGCGTATGGAAAAACAAATCAAATGCAAGCAAATAAGAGGGTATATGGGAGGGAAAAACAAATCATAACAATACAGTACCAGCTAAAATAGATACAGGCATATTATACCTTACAACAGTCATTATGAAATGGGGAAACATACGGAACATCGAGGGACAACAACTCATGTTAATTATACACAAAATGACCACCCCCTTAAACCTATCTAGATCCGATTATGAAGGGCCAGAAACATGCTCACCAATCCAGTTGGAAAAGTATAGAGTTTTGAAACAGATCTGCGTTTTGATCCCCTCAGGTGTCCTGTTTCCTCGTGGTCAGTGGAGCCACAGCGGGCTGCGCCACACCTAACTCTCTCATCCTCTCGAGGTGAAGGTCACGGACAGGCTGGACACTGACGGGCCTGGATGTCGGTGGAGATCATCTGCTTGACCATGGTTAGAAGCCCCTAGCCGGCTTTCATATAGGTTTCTTCCGTATTTTTACTACCTCCCGTTTCATCAACGGCCTGGGGTTGGTCGCTGATCTCCCGATGTTTTACCCCGGGGCGGGACGCCGGCTTGAACCGTCTTCTTCTCCGAACTCCAGCTGCTATCGAAGGTAACGGCTATTACCGAAGATCCCATGAAGATGATGAAGAAAGGAACCTCTCTCTTCCCAATATCTAAGATGAAGCTTTTTTTCGCTACCCCCGGTGTCTCCAATTATACTTCTCAGAAGAAGCCTCTATCTCCCGCCAAATCAAGGTTAGTCTTTGTTTAACTTTTGGCGGGCTTATGGCACAGCGGGGTAGTTATTATATTTAAACTGCTTTCGGGATGGCCGGTGATGGCCATCTCTGGTCTGGAATGACCTGGTAATGTTTTAATGTCGTCTTGATGTCTTTAACGGGTCCTTGATGCGTTCTTTATGAATATGGAACTGTTCCCCTTTGTCTGGGTAAACATTTAGATGGCCTTTATCTACAGGCCAATCTGACTGGATCTGCATCCAATCTTTATGTATGTGTGGGTGTCTGGTTTCGTTCTCTCAGAAACGGCTTCCAGAATTTACTGTGGGTTGAATCCACAACGGCTGTCTGGGGACTGCAGGAACCATTTTAAAGTGTCTCAATAAGTCAGTCACGGGGTCTGGCGTCCATTTTGTGTGCCCCTTTTCTGGGCTTCTTTTAAAACAGTCTTTTTAAAATCAAGGCCACTTCTGCCAGAGGACCCTTATAATACAATATTAATTTTGTGAATTCGACAGACGTGGGAGTCCTGGACGTCACCCCTCCTCTCCACACTCATCCCGATCAGGGCAAATAGGATCACGATCCATTCCATCCCGAAAATCTTTCTGCAGAAGGATCCCCAAGGCCAGGTCCCAAAGAGATTCTCTGGCTTGGTGAAGCATGGTCGGGTCCCGTGACCTCGACCCAAAGACACACTCTTAACAGACTACTTACATAAAATTACCCATCACTTATTTAACTTAAATTATAAACACCCAAACTTAAGCTAAATAATTACACCTTACTTAAAACTTAAACTATATACATCCGCCGCCCATCTACGAGCGGCCAGGCTAATTCCTGGTTGGACTGCGGCTCACCGATCCCCCGGTGTGACCACACCGCCCTTCACTGTTGGTCCCTCACAGCCCGTGGCTGCTGGCTGAGGACCTGTGTCCTTGGACCCCTCCCTGACTCGAGGGGTGGCCCTTGGTAACTGGAGGGCTGGTGACCATGGCTTCCTCGGCTGGGGGCGTCTGTGGGGACCTTCTGGGGGCTTTGACGGGTGGGGCTTTCTTGGTCGCTGGGCATTTTACCTGAACCGCTGCTCCCCCAGACTTGATCCCTCCCGAACCTGGGCTGGGGGCAGGTAACTTTTCGCAGCCTGCTGCTGCGAGCTGAGAGTCTCCGCCCCCAGGTCCCATGGCTGGGTCCGGGGTGGATTTTCGACCGCAGGTCCCTCCCTCTCTACACTAGTACGATAGCAAAATACTGCAGCTGCTGGAAATCCGAAATAACAACAGAAAATGCTGGAAAAACTCAGCAGGCCAGGCAACATCCGTGGAGAGAAATTAGAGTCAATGTTTCGGGTGAACCCTTTTTCAAAACTGGAAAGGAAATGAAATAGATCGAAGGCAGGGCTGCGATGGAACAAAAGAAGTAAAGGGACATTAAGAGGTATTCAAAACCAGACAAGATGGTAATAGGACTAGTGGAGACAAAAGACAGATCAGATTAGGTGTGAAGTGTACTGGCAGGATGAGAGACAGCTGCCATGTGGGAGAGAGAAAAAAAAGGAAAGGGGGGGAGGGAAAACCCAAAACAAAGGGGTCGAAAAAAAATATAAGTAAAAATGTAATTGGGGCCGAGGTTATGATCTGAAATTGTTGAACTTGATATTGAGTCCAGAAGGCTGCAGACTGCCTAATCGGAAGATGAGGTGCTGTTCCTCGAGTTTACGTTGAGCTTCCGCGGAACAATGCAAGAGGCCAAGGACGGTGAGGTCCGAGTGGGAATGGAGCGGTGAATTAAAATGACAGGCAACTGGAAGCTCGGGGTCACCCTTACGGACTGAACGGAGATTTTCCGCAAAGCGGTCATCCAATCTGCGTTTGGTCTCCCCAATATAGAGGAGACCGCATCGTGAGCAGTGAATACAGTATACTAGATTGCAAGAAGTACAAGTAAATCGCTGTTTCATCTGGAAGGGGTGTTTGGGGCCCTGGACAGTGGGAAGGGGGGAGGTATAGGGGCCGGTGTTACATCTCCTGTGCTTGCACGGGAAGGTGCCAGGCGAAGGGGAAGGGCTGTTGGGGGTGATAGAGGAGTGGACTAGGGTGTCTCGGAGGGAGCGGTCCCTACGGAATGCTGAAAGGGGAGGGGAGGGGAAGATATGTTTAGTGGTGGGATCACTTTGGAGGTAGCGGAAATGGCGGAGGATGATCCGTTGAATGTGGAGGCTGGTGGGGTGAAAGGTGAGGACAAGGGGAACCCTATCGTGGTTCCGGGAGGGAGGGGCAGGAGTGAGGGCAGAAGTGCAGGAGATAGAACGGACATGGTCGAGGGCTGTGTCAACCATGGTAGAGGGGAATCCTCGGTTGAGGAAAAAGGAAGACATGTCGGAAGCACTGGTGTGGCAGGTGGCATCGTCGGAGCAGATACGGCGGAGATGGATAAACTGGGAGAATGGAATAGAGTCCTTACAGGAGGCGGGGTGGGAGGAAGTGTAGTCCAGGTAGCTGTGGGAGTCAGTGGGCTTGTAGTGAATATTGGTCGATAACCTATCCTCAGAGATGGAGACGGAGAAGTCGAAGAAGTTTCCTGCTCTCGCCCCGAACTAGACAATTTCATTCACTTTGCCTCCAATTTCCACCCTTCCCTCACCTTCACATGGTCCATCTCTGACTCTTCCCTTCCCTTCCTCGACTTCCTTCCCACACCCGTAACAATTGGTCTTTGTGTTGGGGGGGTTACTCCCTTCCTGATGCCATTCCTTCCTACCCTGCACTCCTGGTTTCATCTCATGCACCTTCCCCTTGGGTGGGTGTGCACGGCTCCCCTGCCGTTTTTGTAGGCTAGGGTTAGCTGCCTAATTACCGTGAGCTCTGTGGTCTGGTGATCTTTGGGGTCGAACCAGGCTTTTGCCTTGGCCCGGACCTGTGGCAAGCTGTTCGCCAGGCAACGGAGCCTATGCGTCAGGGAATCCCCGTTCAGGAACGTCGAGCCTGGCCTCCCCGGGCAAGCTTTCCGGTACACCGGCCACAGCCGGTCCGCAAAAGCCTGCGGGGTTTCCCCAGAAAGCTGGATCGTCTTCTCCACGTGGGAGAAGGGACTTCCCTCATCCATCCCCATGGCCTCTAGAACTGCATCTCTAAGTTCCTCATACCCGCTCTGCCCCCTTTTACACTCGTCAGAGAGGGATTGGAGGAGATTACTCTCCAGGGAGAATAGCAGCATCTTGGCCTTCTCAGCATCATCGCAGTCGTTGACGCTGGCGGTCTGCTCTATTTCCCTGAAGTGGATCGAGGGGTCTCCCCTTGCGAAAACTTTGGGATATGGTTGACCATAACCCTGAACTGTTGGGTGTCGAAGGGTAATACGAACTGGTTTTGGAGGGGTCCTTCAATGTCGCCATTAGCGGGTGGGCCGAACCTCCGATGCCACGCTGGGCACATCGGTCCCGGCTCCGGCCTCTCGGGCGGGGGTTGCTCTACCTCCGCCTCCACCTCTGGCTCCACCCCTGGTTCCACTCCCCTTGCTGCCAAACCTCGCTGAAACTTGGCGCTACGGGTGGTGGTCGTGAGGTCTCCTCTCTCAACCGGGTCATCCCTAGGCACCACCGGTGACATTGGAACTGACCTCCCCTCATTCCCCATAAAATCTGCCTGGCCTGCCTTTGGGCTTATGAGGCATACCATGCTTTTTGCCTTCCGGAGGGCCCAGGTCAGATTTTCTATCCTTTCTCTACAGGGGCCGTGGTCTGCCTCCTCAAACCCCTGTTCACTTGCTAGCTTATCAACGGCTTTTACTTCCTGTACTTTCTCTTCCTGTTCCCTGATCTGCCTTGCCAAGCAGGCATTTTTCTCCCGCAACCTTAACTCATTTCCCTTGGCCTCGGTGACTTGGCACCGTAGGTATTCCAGTTGGGCCTTGTGTTCTCCCACTAAATGTACTCTCTCTTGGTTCAGAGCCTGCAAAGCTACTAATAACTTCTCCCCTGCGAGAGCCTTATCCCGGATCGCCAGGGCTGACTCCCTTATCTCGACTGCCTGTGCTGCAACAAGCCTGTCCAAGAGCTGGACCTGCTTTTTAAAGCACATCAGCCAAACTGCCTTCTCTAAGGACTTCTTGTGTTCCTTTCCCTCTGTCCACTTAGCTGCTGCATCTATCGGACTCCCAGCCCTTAACAGAGTGGTGATCCACGTCTTAGTGATATTCACCTTGCTAAACACATAATCAGAAATCCTTTCCTCCATCACGGTTCGCTCATCTGAACCATTGTCTACTGTATCGCAACCTTGTTGCCGGCGTCCTGCCGCGGTCACCATTTCTGTAGGGGGTGGCGTGTGGTGGTGTTTGGCGTGTACGCCCAGTCAGTTTTGCCTCTGACTCTTTTGTGAGCGGTTCGAATCGTTCCCACTCCCCTGGGTTCTAGACACCGGACTTAGGTACAAGGCGGCGGTACAGAGAAGACTCGAGTAGACAGGTGGTTGGATGTAAACAAAAACCAAGATTTTATTGAAGAGGAAAAACTTGATACAATCTTATGGAAAAATTACTGGTGTACACTTCTACAGGCAAAAACACAAAAGAATAATAACTATACTTATACAGGGAATGGGGAACACACGGCACATCGAGGGAAAACAACTATCTTAACAATCCCCTTATCCTTATCCCACCCCCTATACCTAACTAGATTAAGCTATGAGGGGTCAGAACTTCATGCTCACCAATCAAAAGGTTTGTTAGACTCAAAACAGCGGTTGGGTTCAGGGTTCGCTCTTGGTGCTCTCTGGAGCCTGCCATCGTCACGTGGTCTCCGGGCGTTGCAAGGGCGTTGTCCAGGTTTGAGTACCCCAAAGTTAAAATCTCTGTTTGGGTACTTTACCTTGCAGGGATGATTCTTCGTCACCAGCCGCCAGTTTGAGTTGGTGTGCAGATATTCGAAGGTCGGCCGAGGCTGAAGGCCCGATAATTCGAAGCCTCCCCTCAGTTTTTCTCCTCAGTTGGTCTTCTTCAGCCGGTCTTCCTCAGGTGGCCTTTCCTCCTCCCCTCGTCGCGTCCCGCCTCGCCTGGCCTGAATTGTCCATGTCTGTCCGACCCGGTGCCGGGGCAATTCCAGATGGAGTGGGAAAAGGGCACGGGCAAAGGCCAGGGGGTAAGCGTGGGACGGGAAAAGAGCAGCAGCCACGAGGGCGAGGGGCCGAAGAGCAGAGAGAGCAGCAGCACCAGCACACAGAGAGAGAGAGAGCCGATTGCTACCCGGGGGCCTTCAATTATACCTTTTTCTAAAACCCTTATCTGCACGCCAAATCAGGTTAGTTCTTTGTCTTAATCTTGGCAGGCTATTTTAAATAATGGTAGCAATCCATACTAACTGTTTTTAGATGGCTGGTGATCACATCTACCGGCCCGATAATTAACTTGTATTGTCATGAAAGTTCCTTGATGGGCCTGTCCAGCCTTGATGCTCTGTTAATCTGTTTCCGATAATATATGTAGGCTGCTTGATGGCCTTAACTATAGGCCTAAACTGAATTTAGATTTGTCTCCAATTCAGTCTAATGCATAATTCAGAGTCCTGTCTGGTTTCAAAATATAAAGTCTCTCTTCACAGAAAACTGCAGCTTTGGTTTCGATCCACAAGCTGTCTGCGTCGCAGAGTCCATTTTAAAATCTCACAGGCTTTCTGCCACGAGGTACGGACGCCACCTTTTTGATTCAAAATGTCCACGCAGGGTCCCGTTTATTAATAACAGCCTTCGGGGAAATGCAGAAATTTTGCAGATCTTACACTGTGTAACAGGCTCGAGGGTCTGAATGGCCTCCTCCTGTTCCTACTGTAACAGGCTTGAGGGGATGAATGGCCCCCTCCTGTTCCTAATGTAACAGGCTCAAGGGGCTGAATAGCCTCCTCCTGTTCCTGTGTAACAGGCTCGAGTGGTTGAATGGCCTCCTGTTCCTGAGTAACAGGCTTGAGGGGCTGAATGACCTCCTCCTGTTCCTGTGTAACAGGCTCGAGAGCAGAACTGCCTCCTCCTGTTCCTGTGTAACAGGCTCGAGGGGCGGAATGGCATCCTCTTGAACCTGTGTAACAGGCTCAAGAGCAGAATGGCCTTCTCCTGTTCCTAATGTAACAGGCTCTGGGGGCTGAATGGCCTCCTCCTGTTCTTGTGTAACAGGCTCGAGGGGCTGAACGGCCTCCTCCCGATCCTGTGTAACAGGCTCGCATGCAGAATGGCCTCCTCCTTTTCCTGTGTAACAGGCTCGAGAGCAGAACGGCCGCCTCCTGTTCCTGTGTAACAGGCTCGAAGTGCTGAATAGTATCCTCCTGTTCCTAATGTAACAGGCTCGAGGGGATGAAGGGCCCCCTCCTGTTCCTAATGTAACAGGCTCAAGGGGCTGAATAGCCTCCTCCTGTTCCTGTGTAACAGGCTCGAGTGGTTGAATGGCCTCCTGTTCCTGAGTAACAGGCTTGAGGGGCTGAATGACCTCCTCCTGTTCCTGTGTAACAGGCTCGAGAGCAGAACTGCCTCCTCCTGTTCCTGTGTAACAGGCTCGAGGGGTGGAATGGCATCCTCTTGAACCTGTGTAACAGGCTCAAGAGCAGAATGGCCTTCTCCTGTTCCTAATGTAACAGGCTTTGGGGGCTGAATGGCCTCCTCCTGTTCTTGTGTAACAGGCTCGAGGAGCTGAACGGCCTCCTCCTGATCCTGTGTAACAGGCTCGCGTGCAGAATGGCCTCCTCCTTTTCCCGTGTAACAGGCTCGAGGTGCTGAATGGCTTCCTCCTGTTCCTGTGTAACAGGCTCGAGGTGCTGAATGGCTTCCTCCTGTTCCTAATGTAACAGGCTCGAGGGGCTGAATAGCATCCTCCTGTTCCTAATGTAACAGGCTCGAAGTGCTGAATAGCATCCTCCTGTTCCTAATGTAACAGGCTCGAGGGGCTGAATGGCCTCCTCCTGCTCCTATGTAATAGGCTCTGGGGGCTGAATGGCCTCCTCCTGTTCCTTATTTAACAGGCTTAAGTGCAGAACGGCCTCCTGCTGTTCCTAATGTAACCGGCTCGAGGGGCTGACTGGCCTCCTTCTGTTCCTGTGTAATAGGCTCGGGGGGCTGAAAGGCCTCCTCCTGTTCCTGTGTAACAGGCTCAAGGGGCTGAATGGCTTCATCCTGTTCCTACGTGTTGTGTCTCCTTGTACTATAAATAATACAGACACTTTTAGCTCATTTTAGTTACTGCTTTTACTAGCTGTATTCTTGCCTTGTTTCTGTGCTGCCGCATGGTGCGGAGTGATTCAAGATGTCCGACGCTGCACTGTGCACTGCCCATGTACAGTGTGCCACATAGCAATATAACTACACCATACCAAAGTAGTTCCATACCAAAGTAGTTCCATTTAATGATGTGATACTATAACAATGTAACATCCCTCTTTCTCAAAAAACTAAAACATGAAATTTAACAATTTAAATTAACAAATATTATATCTAAACTATTATTATCAACTACAAAGAATCGTGAGTTTTTTTTTATTCGCGATATCGCTCAGGTGGTTCGATGTTGTCCCTCCATCTTGTGGATTTGGTGCTGACCATTCCTCTCTGCGGTGTTTTGGTGTTGTTGTTGCTGTTGCCTTTGGAGTTGGAGTGTGCATGCTCGTGGTTGTTTGATTTGTAGCGCTTGTTTCTGGTGTTGTACTGCTTGTGGTAGCTGGTGTTGTCAATGTTGCTGATGTTGTCTGCTGCTTATCCAGTTCAGGTGAAGGTCTGATGTGGAGTCTGTTCCGTCTGTATTGGTTACCAGGTTCAGTCTCTATGAAGTAGGATCTTGGAATATCAGCTTTTCCAATGACCTTGGCTGGATTCCAGGTTTTCAACACCGGGTCTTGCACATGCACTGATTGTCCATTTAGCAATTCTGGTAGTGTCTTTGCATGTTTATCGTAATGTTTGCTTCCTACGATTTGTGCTTCTGCCAGCTTTTGTCTGAAGTCCTCCTGGTCCTGGGGAGGGTGTATTTTTGCTGGTAGTGTAGTCTTAAACTTCCTCCCATTCAGCAATTCCGCAGGTGATTTCATGTCTGCTTTCAGTGGTGTTGATCTGAGTGATAGGAGGGCAAAGTCTTGGTCTTCCCCTATCTCACTACTTTTGATGAGAGTTCTCTTGACAGTCTGGATCTGTCTTTCGATGAACCCGTGTCCCCTTGGGAAATGTGGGGATGAGGTTACTATTTTGAACCCATACTTTTCTGCCAGAGCTCTGAATTCACTCGATGTGAACTGGGTTCCATTGTCACAGATTACCTTTTCCGGGATTCCTTGTTCAGCAAACAAGCTCTTTGCAACCCTGGTGGTAGTTGTGGCTCTCAAGTCTTTCATCCTTCTCACAAAAGGAAACTTGGAATAGTAATCTGCCACTATGAGATACCATTCTTGATTGCACATGAAGAGGTCTGCCCCAACAGTGTGCCATGGACTTGACGGTATTTCACTAGGTATCATCGCCTCTTTCTGTTGTGCATTTCTGTATTTCTGGCATATACCACATGCAGAGACCATCTGTTCAATATTTTTGTACATGCCTTTCCAGTATACAGCTGATCTGGCTCTCAGCTTGCATTTCTCCATTCCCATGTGGCCTTCATGTATGAGATGGAGAAGTTGTGTCTGCATCGTCTTTGGCACAATGATCCTCGATCCAGCAAGGAGAATACCGTCTTCTACTGCAATATCGTGTTTAATCGTCCAGTATTGACGAATTGTCACCTGTACCTGCTGGATTCTCTCCGGCCACCCCTGTATTACTTGTTGTGTGAGTAGTTGCAACTCCTCATCTTTGCTAGTCTCATCTCTGATTTGACTGAGCTTTGTAGGGGTAACATTCACTAGGTGGTGGATTTTTACTGTTAGGCCCTCCACCTCGTGTTTCTCATATGGTGACAATCGAGACAACGCATCTGCCAGCACCATTTCCTTTCCTGGCTTATATTTAAGCGTGAAGTCATAACTCTGGATCCTTAGAAGTAGTCTTTGCAGTCTTGCAGGCGCTTTGCACAGATTCTTCTTAGAGATCTGTTTTAGTGGACGATGGTCACTCTCTATTGTAAATCGCCTGCCATATAGGTATGTATGGAATTTCTCGCATCCGTACACTACTGCTAATAGTTCTCTTTCTATGTTGGCGTATCTTGTCTCGGCTGATGTCAAGGCCTTTGATGCGAAAGCTATCGGCTTTCCTTCCTGCACCAGAGCTGCCCCTAGTCCTCTGGTAGAAGCGTCTACTTGCAGAGTGACTGGTTTTCTTCTGTCATAATATGACAGACTTGTTTCTTTGCACAACAGTTCTTTAAGTTGTTTGAAATTCCTTTCGTGTGATTCAGACTACTGGTATTCGGCATCTTCTTTCAATAGCTCTCTGAGATTTGTTGTATGTTCCGACATGTGTGGGATGAAAGAACTCATGTATTGGACCAAGCCGAGGTAACTCCTCAGCTCTTTCTTGTCTTTGGGTGGTTTCATTTCAGCAATCGCCGCAATCTTCTCTAGATTTGGCTTGACTCCCTCTGGTGTATAAATCATACCGAAGAATTGGCATTCCTTGACTTTAACTATGCACTTATCTGCATTTAACTTGATGCCAGCCTTCCTGGTACGCTCCATGGCCTTATGTAGGTGCATGTCATGGTCTCTTTCATCTGCTCCATAGATCTGAATATCATCAGCTATTCCTATAGCTCCTTCACAGCCTCTGTATGTCTCGTCTATTTTCTGTTGAAAGATATCTTGACTGACCTTTAACCCGAATGGTAGCCGCAGGAATTTGTAACGCCCAAATGGTGTGTTGAATGTTGTCAGTGTTGTTGATTCCTCATCCAACTTCACGTTCCAATATCCATTTCTGGCATCTAGTTTTGAGAAAACCTTGGCTCCTGTCAGTGATGGCATAATCTCCTCTAGCATTGGGGTGGGATAGTGGTCCCTCTTTATTGCCTGGTTTAGATCTTTGGGGTCCAAACATATTCTGAGACGCCCGTTTGGCTTTTCTCGTACCACAATTGAGTTTACCCAGTCTGTGGGTTCAGTGACCTTTACGATCACTCCCTTTTCTTCCATCTCCTTTAGCTCTCTCTCAAGCTTTGTCTTCAGCTCGATGGGTACTTTCGTGGAGCATGGATAACGGGCTTTACCTCTGGATCGATGGTGATGTGGTATTGGAAATCTCCGAAACATCCCACTGTATCATTGAAACATTCCGGATACATGTCTATCAAGTCTTTTTTACTCTTGATTTGTGGGTGGTTCTCCAGTGGGGTGTTGATGTCTATCTTCAGTGGCGTTTCCGTCAATCTCAACTTCTCACAGCTGTTTAATCCCAGGATCGCTGGCCCCTCAGTGTCGGTGACATAGAACATGCAGTTGATGTTCTTTCTTTTATGTGTCCCTTTGATAAAGGTTATTCCGAGTTGTTTAATCTCACTCCCCCCGTATGCTGTCGATGTGACATTACTTGCCTTTAAACAACCATTTTTCGGGTAGCCATCTTCTCTCAGGTTTTCGGGAAAGATCTGCTGGTACAGTCTCATTGGGAGAATGTTGCTCTGAGCCCCTGTGTCCAGCTTCAACTTAAAGTTGATGGTTTTGGGCCGACCTTTGATCTTTTTTTTGATTTGGATGATGGTGTGCAATTCTCTCCTCGGAGTATTTTCCGCTCTGGACATCTCGTGAAGCTGTATCTTTATGGTTTTGCTGTTTAGTGCATTGTCGTGATCATCATCATCATCCTGCTCATCCATGGCATGGATATTGTGTTTCTTTCTCTGGTTCTGCTGTCCGCCTTTGTTTTTGATGTATGTTCCTTCTTTCTTCGTTCTACACCTCTTTTCCCAGTGGTTTAGTTTGCCACATGCATTGCAACTTGTTCCATATGCTGGACATTTCCTCTTGTCTGTGTAATCGTGCGGTCTTCCACAATTTCTGCACATGTTTTCCCCGTTGTCATGTGCATGTCTTTGTGTGTTGTACTTTTCTCTCACTGCATCCACTCTGTAGTCCGTCTCAGAAGCCGTCCGCATGTCAGCCGTTTGAGAAATCAGCGTTTTCATTTGCTGCTTCATGGCTTCATGAGCTCTCGCACTATCTACAGCTTCTGTTTTTCCGAGCTTTTCTTTTCCTAGCAGGGCTTTTTGTACCTCTACATGTGCTGACCCCCATATTAGCTGGTCCACAAGCCTTTCTTCCATGTCCTTAAATTTATATTTGCTGGCTTCATTTCTCAGCCTTGTCAGGAAATTGTCAGCTGTTTCACCGGGTTCCTGTCTTAGACTCTGGAATTTGTATCTGTGTATACTGTAAGATTCGCGAAATTTTCATTAAATAATCACGTAGGAAAGTAGGGTTAATAAAACAGCTTTATTGACCAAAAGAAGCTTATACAGAGAAACCTTTGAAAAAGGGCACACAAAATGGCCGCCAGACCTCGTGACCAGCTTTTGGGACCATTTGAATTTTCTGTTACTGCAAGCTAGACAGGCTTGTGGATTGAGGACCGATTTACCCAAGGGGCCTCGTACAACAAGATTGCTAATTAATCCTTTCTCGTTACATAATACCCAGTCTAAGATGGCCTGATCTCTGGTTGGTTCCTCGACATATTGGTCCAGGAAACCATCCCGTAAACACTGCAGGAATTCCTCCTCCACAGTATTGTTACTAATTTGGTTGGCCCAATCTATCTGTAGATTAAAGTCACCCATGATGACTGCTGTGCCCTTATTGCACGCTTCTTTAATTTCCCTTTTAATGCCATCCCCAACCTCCGCCTTACTGTTTGGAGGTCTATATACCACTCCCAGTAATGTTTTTTTCCCCTTAGTATTTCTCAATTCTACCCATACAGATTCCACGTCATCAGAGCTAATATCCTTCATTACAATTGTATTAATCCCTTCTTTAACCAGTAATGCTACACCACCTCCCTTTCCTTTTTGCCTATCTTTCCTGAATATTGAATACCCCTGGATGTCGAGTTCCCAGTCTTGGCCTTCCTTGAGCCACGTTTCTGTAATCCCAACCAAATCATATCCATTTACCTCTATTTGCACAGCCAATTCATCCACCTTATTACAAATGCTCCTCGCATTAAGACACAAAGCCTATAGGCTTGTTTTTTTAAAGCTCTTAGACCTATTAGAATTATTATTTACTGTGGCCACGTTTGATTTAAACCGTTGATTTCTCTGACTGCCACTTTTGTTTTTCTCCTTCCTATCTTTTGCTTTTATCCCTGTTTCCCTTTCCCTCCAAGGAATTTGAATCCCTCCTCCTTGCACCATTCCTCTAGCCACGTATTCATTTGAAATATCCTCCTATTTCTACTCTGACTAGCACGTGGCACTGGTAGCAATCCTGAGATTACTACCTTTGAGGTCCTATTTTTTGGACTCCGCCTGCTCAGTTCTCTTACCTATTGTAATCCCACATGTGAATACACCTTTAACTGACAGTGGTCGGCTAGAAGCATAAGAGAATAACTTTCTCTCTGTCTTAGGGACATGTGACTGACACTTAATGTGTTCTGACTTTAATCCTTCCCATGTATTCTCATCTATCACAATACTAGTTGCACCCGAATCAATTAACATTCTCAGGTTTACTCCCCACACAAAAGGTAAGTCTCTCTGTCATGTTATTTCGAGTAACAGCAAATGAAAAGACATTTTGTTCCTCTACATTGTTCACACTGTGTTTCTTTGTACCCTTTGTGCAGCATACTTTGGAGAAATGATCCTTTCCCTTGCACTTATGACACGTTTGTCCGCGTGCTGGGCATTTCGGATCTCTGCCCATGTGGTCTGTGTGTCCACATCTGTAACATTTCCTTTCGTTCCTATTGCCATTTCCCTTTGGTTTCCCTGTTGAGCTTTTCGCATAATACCCTCTTTTCTGTGTAACACGATGAACAGTATCTGTCTCCGCCTTCTCTGTACATGACATGGCTGACATCTGCTCCTCAACGTTTTCACATTGTGAGGCCAATTGTAACGTGCGGGCGAGCGTTAGACCTTGCCCTTCCTCTAGAAATTTCCTCCGCACATAGGATGACGTGCACCTACTCAGGATAGCGTCTCTTATTTGATTATCCGCATCCCCCCCAAAAGCACAGTCTTTAGCAGCCTGCCGCAAGCGAGTAGCAAATTGTTGCACAGTCTCACCTGTCTTCTGGGACAACTTATAAAAAGTCTGTCTAACAAATTGTGGTGATTATTCTCTATGCTTAGTAAGAAGTATTGTGATTGGTTGTTTGTTTCCTGCCTTGGGATATATGTTGTAATCTCATTGGTAGTTGATGTCATGTGATTTGTGGTGGCCATCTTAAATTCAGTTCTTTCCAGCCTTTAGTTGGGACTGGGTGTTGAAGATGTGCTATAGGATTTTTAAGTTAATAAAGCCTAGATTAGAAAGGCAAATCTATTCTTTATTTCACAAATGCTGCGTTGACCAGGGGCACGAAGTAGTGATTCAAAGCACGAACCGCCGCCATGTAGTCTGCTGGCTCTCCTGTGTCCGGTAGAGTCGAAAAGATATCCTGGAAATCTGGTCCTGCTAGGTGTAAAAGTAGAGCTCTTCTCCTCTGCTTTGTGGCACCTGTAGAGGTATCGTCAATAATGAGTCCTTTGCCATCGGCATAAAGCTCAAAAGATGTTAACCACCTCGTCCATCTTAGACCCAACGTGGCTGGCTCGGCGAAGCATGCAAAATTTTGAATGCCGGTCTTCTCCATCCTAGCTAACTAAAACTTGGGCAACTACCTATCTAAAATGATTCCGTTCGTTATCCTCGTTGCCAATGTTGTATCTATGTTTTAATGCATTCAATCAAGCATGTAGATACGTCGAATTAAATCAGAGTCAGGCAGACAGGCTTATTACTGCGCTGTTCACTTTATTGCGTAAAATGGCCGACTGCCGTTTTCCCGGGTAATTCCCATAATGCAATGCACATTGCGTTACCGTATTGACTGGTGTCAAACTTGCAATCAATACACGACACTATGTAACAGGCTCGAGAGCATTGCGGCCTTCTTCTGTTCCTGTGTAGCAGGCTCGAGGGTCTGAATGGCCTCCTCCTGTTCCTACTGTAACAGGCTCGAGGGGCTGAATGGCCTCCTCCTGTTCCTAATGTAACATGCTAGGGGGGCTGAATGGCCTCCTCATGTGCCTGTGTAACAGGCTCGAGGAGCTGAACAGCCTCCTCCTGTTCCTGTGTAACAGGCTCGAGGGACTGATGGGCCTACTCCAGTTTCTGTGTAACAGGCTCGAGAGCAGAATGGCCTCCTCCTGTTTCTGTGTAACAGGCTCGAGGTGCAGAATGGCCTCCTCCTGTTCCTAATGTAACAGGTTCGGGGGGCTGAATGGCCTCCTCCTGTTCCTATGTAACAGGCTCGAGGGTCTGAATGGCCTCTTCCTGTTCCTGTGTAACAGGCTCGAGGGACTGAATGGCTTTGTCCTGTTCCTATGTAACAGGCTCGAGAGCATTGCGGCCTTCTCCTGTTCCTGTGTAACAGGCCCGAGGGTCTGTACGGCCTCCTCCTATTCCTGTCTAACAGGCTCGAGGGGCTGAACAACCTCCTCCTGTTCTTGTGTAACAGGCCCGAGGGGCTGAATGGCCTCCTCCTGTTCCTGTGTAACAGGCTCGAGGGGCTGAATGGCCTCCTCCTGTTCCTGTGCAACAGGCATGAGGGTCTGAATGGCTTCATCCTGTTCCTATGTAACAGGCTCGAGGGTCTGAATGGCCTCTTCCTGTTCCTGTGTAACAGGCTTGAGCGACTGAATGGCCTTTTCCTGTTCCTGTGTAACAGGCTTGAGCGACTGAATGGCTTCATCCTGTCCCTATGTAACAGGCTCGAGAGCATTGCGGCCTTCCCCTGTTCCTGTGTAACAGGCTCGAGGATCTGAATGGCCTCGTCCTGTTCCTACTGTAACAGGCTCGAGGGGCTGAATGGCCTCCTCCTGTTCCTAACATAACAGGCTCGGGGGTCTGAATGGCCTCCTTCTGTTCCTATGTAACAGGCTCAAGGGTCTGAATGGCTTCCTCTTGTTCCTGTGTAACAGGCTCGAGGGGCTGAAAAGCTTCGTCCTGTTCCTATGTAACAGGCTCGAGAGCATTGCAGCCTTCTCCTGTTCCTGTGTAACAAGCTCGAGGCTCTGAATGGCCTCCTCCTGTTCATAATCTAACAGGCTCGTGGGGCTGAATGACCTCCTCTGTTCCTGTGTAACAGGCTCGAGGGGCTGAACGGCCGCCTCCTGTTCCTGTGTAACAGGCTCGTGAGCAAAATGGCCTCCTCCTGTTCCTGTTTAACAGGCTCGAGGGGCTGAATGGCCTCCTCATGTTCCTGTGTAATAGGCTCGAGGGGCTGAACGGCCGCCTCTTGTTCCTGTGTAACAGGCTCGAGGGGCTGAATGGCCGCCTCCTGTTCCTGTGTAACAGGCTCAAGTGCAGAATGGCCTCCTCCTGTTCATAATGTAACAGTCTCGGTGGCTGAATGGCCTCCTGCTGTTCCTATGTAACAGGCTCGAGGGGCTAAATGGCCTCCTCCTGTTCCTGTTTAACAGGCTTGATGGGCTGAATGGCCGCCTCCTGTTCCTGTGTAACAGGCTCGATGGGCTGAATGGCTTCGTCCGTCCCTATGTAACAGGCTCGAGAGCATTGCGGCCTTCTCCTGTTCCTGTGTAACAGGTTCGATGGGCTGAATGACCTCCACCTGTTTTTGTGTAACAGGCTCGAGGGGCTGAATGGCCTCCTGTTCCTGTGTAGCAGGCTCAAGGGGCTGAATGACCGCCTCCTGTTCCTGTGTAACAGGCTCAAGTGCAGAATGGCCTCCTCCTGTTCATAATGTAACAGTCTCGGTGGCTGAATGGCCTCCTGCTGTTCCTATGTAACAGGCTCAAGGGGCTAAATGGCCTCCTCCTGTTCCTGTGTAACAGGCTCGAGAGCAGAAAGGCCTCCTCCTGTTCCTGTTTAACAGGGTCGATGGGCTGAATGGCCACCTCCTGTTCCTGTGTAACAGGCTCGATGGGCTGAATGGCTTCGTCCGTCCCTATGTAACAGGCTCGAGAGTATTGCAGCCTTCTCCTGTTCCTGTGTAACAGGCTCGATGATCTGAATGGCCTCGTCCTGTTCCCACTGTAACAGGCTCGAGGGGCTGAATGGCCTCCTCCTGTTCCTAACATAACAGGCTCGGGGGTCTGAATGGCCTCCTTCTGCTCCTAATGTAACATGCCCGAGGGGCTGAATGGCCTCCTCCTGTTCCTATGTAACAGGCTCAAGGGTCTGAATGGCTTCCTCTTGGTCCTGTGTAACAGGCTCGAGGGGCTGAATGGCTTCGTCCTGTTCCTATGTAACAGGCTCGAGAGCATTGCGGCCTTCTCCTGTTGCTGTGTAACAAGCTCGAAGGTCTGAATGGCCTCCTCCTGTTCATAATCTAACAGGCTCGCGGGGCTGAATGACCTCCTCTGTTCCTGTGTAACAGGCTCGAGGGGCTGAACGGCCGCCTCCTGTTCCTGTGTAACAGGCTCGTGAGCAGAATGGCCTCCTCCTGTTCCTGTTTAACAGGCTCGAGGGGCTGAATGGCCTCCTCATGTTTCTGTGTAACAGGCTCGAGGGGCTGAATGGCCGCCTCCTGTTCCTGTGTAACAGGCTCAAGTGCAGAATGGCCTCCTCCTGTTCATAATGTAACAGTCTCGGTGGCTGAATGGCCTCCTGCTGTTCCTATGTAACAGGCTCGAGGGGCTAAACGGCCTCCTCCTGTTCCTGTGTAACAGGCTCGAGGGGCTGAATGGCATCCTCCTGTTCCTAATGCAACAGGCTTGACGGGCTGAATGGCCTCCTCCTGTTCCTATGGAACAGGCGCGAGGGGCTGAACTGCCTCCTCCTCTTCCTGTGTAACAGACTCGAGAATCTGAATGGTCTCCTCTTCCTGTGTAACAGGGAGGAGGGGCTGAATGGCCTCCTGTTCCTAATGTAACAAGATCGAGGGGCTGAACGAACTTCTTCTGTTCCTGTGTAACAGGCTCGAGGGGCCGAATGGCCTCCTCCTGATCCTATGTAACAGGCTCGAGGGGCTGAAAGGCCTCCTCCTGTTCCTGTGCAACAGGCTCGAGAGCAAAACGGCCGCCTCCTGTTCCTGTGTAACATGCTTAAAGGGCTGAATGGCATCCTCCTGTTCCTAATGTAACAGGCTCGATGGGCTGAATGGCCTCTTCCTGTTCCTAATGTAAGAAGTCACACAACACCAGGTTATAGTCCAACAGTTTTATTTGAAATCACAAGCTTTCGGAGCGCTGCTCCTTCATCAGGTGAAGTGGAGAGATGTCGTCGATCGACAGTTCCGACGGGCCACAGCAAAAAATCGCATAGACCTCCTCAGAAGACAAACACGGGACACAACCAACAGAGTACCCATCGTCGTCCAGTACTTCCCCGGAGCGGAGAAACTACGCCATGTTCTTCGCAGCCTTCAACATGTCATCGATGACGACGAACACCTCACCAATGCCATCCCCACGCCTCCACTACTCGCCTTCAAACAGCCGCCTAACCTCAAACAGACCATCGTTCGCAGCAAATTACCCAGCTTTCAGGAGAACAGCAACCACGACACCACACAACCCTGCCACGGCAACCTCTGCAAGACATGCCAGATCATCAACACAGATACCACCATCACACGTGCGGACACCACCCACCAGGTACATGGTACATACTCATGTGACTCAGCCAACGTTGTCTGCTGCATACGTTGCAGGAAAGGATGCCCCGGAGCATGGTACATCGGCGAGACCATGCAGACACTGCGACAACGGATGAACGGACACCGTGCAGCAATCGCCAGGCAGGAGTGTTCCCTCCCAGTCGGGGAACACTTCAGCAGTCAAGGACATTCAGCCTCCGATCTTCGGGTAAGCATTCTCCAAGGCGGCCTTCGAGACACACGACAACGCAAAATCGTAGAGCAGAAACTGATAGCCAAGTTCCGCACTCATGAGGACGGCCTCAACCAGGATCTTGGGTTCATGTCACGCTACATGTAACCCCACCTGACGTAGGGTCACCCAGACTCGAGTCATCATTGGCTTGTTCTCTCTACACAGATGCGGCCGGACCTGCTGTGATTTCCAGCAAAAAAAATGTTTTTTTGTGTTTTTTGTTTTTCATACAGACCCCAGCATCTGTGTAAGAATTCGCAATCATTTACAGTTCTGAAGATTCATTTTTTGGATTAAAGTATCCTGTTGAAGTGCCTTACTTCTTAGCTCTGGGTAATGACTCAATACACTCTTGGATTCGTCAGACGGACAGGCCTTTTATTTCTCTTGCAAGGGGAATCAGCACCTCTACTCAAAGAGTGAGGCTACTATTCCAATGATACAGCGTAAGCGTTCCATATTTACACAGTGTAACAAACAAGTTAGATTGACATTCCTTTGTTCCTCTATCAGGATACATTTTAGATTAATCATCAGGTTTTATGACATATTGACAGAAGGATCCTGGACACATAAGTCAACCGTTAATCTATAACAGGGCATGAATCGTGTAACCGGAGGTCCTCTTTAATCTTAATCATGTATTGGGAGGCTAGGTTTGCTTACGGTCGCAAGTTGTCAGGTCACTGGGTACTTCAGAAACAGAACCCATTGTTTCACTTCTACATTCTCATTAGGTGGGCAGACATCTGTTCTTGGCTGTAATCCAAGTACGTGCAATAGCTCTAGTTACACATCGACTCTTGACCGGTGTCAAGTCTGAAAACTTTTACCCAGCAAGCACCTGAAATTAACCCCTTATAATATGTAGATTTCCTCATTCCCCCCTTTTGTCCTTACTAAGGACAATCTATTTCGCTAAGTTTAAGAAATTCTACATCAAAGGTCTCACCCTTAATATCCTCATATTCAGACATCATTGGTACTGGAGGAGTTGATGTTAATGAGGAAAGGACTTTTGTACACAATAATTTTCCAAAATTTGCTTTCCTAGTGCTCCTCCCCACCCTGAAATCCAATCCCACATGGACCACTGTTCAGGTTGACGTAGTTTCTCTACGGCCTCCCTTATGTGGTTTACCAGGTTGGTGATATTTTCTGAGCTATCTGGGATATAGGTGCAACATTCGGTTTTTATGATTGCACATGTGCCCCCTTCTTTTGCCAACAAATAGTCCAGAGCCATGCGGTTTTGTAAGGCAACAGTGCGCAAAGCCACCATTTCTGCGTTTACATCACTAGGAGCATCAGCAGTATCATTGGCTATTTGTTCCAACACTGCTGCCATGTTTATAGATTCTCTTGCTAACTTCCCTGTTCCATACCAGGGAAATGCTATAGCAAAGAACCTTTCAGTTTCTGTAATGGCTCGTTTTGCTCGTGTCCCAGGGTGGCTATCCAAAGATGAAATATGATGTATATAGGGCACTACATATCCCAAATAACATGACCCAGTCCAATTTTGTGGTAACCAAGGGTATGCTCTATGCCCACAGATGAAATAGGTGTTATTATAGGCTTCAAATTTGTTCCATATCTGGTGCATCATTCCTATTCCTTGTTCTCCTTTCCAGATTTTTCTACTAGTCAAATTTTGTACTGCGGACAGGTTCCACCGTCCCCAATAGGGCCATTCGACTGCACCCGGTGGTTTAGTAGTAGTTTTAGTCAAAGTGTAGTTACATTTGCACTCACTCCATCCAACCATCAATCCTTCTCCATTGTCGTTTACCAGACAGACTTCTCCTTTTGTATTATTTACGGTTCCCATTGACGTCACTAATAGACTCTCTGGATTCCTTTGATTATCATATTGGGGATGAAACCACCCTTCAAATTTTATAAGGTTGTATCCTGCATCTTTCCATTCATTTTCCAATTGATCTGGGTTTAAACTATTTTGGGTCTGAAATGTATTGGCTGCCTCCTTATTCCAGGTGGTATTAGACTGTAATAACCACCCTACCATCTCTTCTATTTTGAAGGGAATGGGCCTTAGAGGTATTCCACCCTCTGCGTGCACAGGGATGTGGCTGCATATCCAGCATTTGGCAAGGTTCTGTCTTTTAGCGTACAAATAACTCATGTATAGCCATGCTTGTTTAACAGCCTTCTTCCTCTTCTTCCCTGTTTCTTATCTGTCTTATTAAGTTTTCTTTTCTGAGTGGCTAATGTTGAAATAAAGGGCTGGGTAACTGGATTGTTACAAAACATTGGCCTGGCCGTCAGGGCCAGTCCTCCCTTTGGATTACCACTACAGATAATTCCTTCATTCGCAATTCTTTCACTTGGTGACACAGTATCGGGGCATGTGACCCATAGCTTATCAAGCTTCTGTCCACTATCTTCTTCTACTATCTTATTCTGCCTAATCCTAAGACTCAGGGGTTGATACGGGGGTACCTGCATAGTGTGATCCTGAAGCTGAACCTTCATAGTCTCGTTATAGCATATAATATAAAAGAAATCACTGTTTAAAAGTACACATTCTTCTATGCATGGTTTGCCCTTCAGGGGACCTGGGTAAATCAATATGGCAGTTTCAATTATCGTTAACAAAGGGAACAGTCTTATTAGAGTCCAAATCCAGTTCACCTTGGCAGTGTATCGTCTTCAACTGATGCCTTCTTACAATGGGACGCGTGTATCCATGTTGGTCGCTCCTTTACTTTTACAGTGGTGTTTGTGGTCAGGAGTACTTGGAAGGGTCCCTCAAATCTGGGTTGAAGGCCATTTTTTCGCTTGAAGATTTTTATGTAGACGTTATCTCCTGGCTCGAAAGTATGGCACTTTCCTTCAGCGGGATCGACCTGGACTTCCTTCACCTGTTGATGGAAACTAGAAATGCATTTGGTTAGTGCAATGCAATAACTCAATGCAATAACTCAACATATCTTCCTCCATTTTATGAATGTCCATTTGTTTAGCTGTTAAAGGTGCCGAAAAGGGCAATCTGTGTGGTCTTCCCATGACGATCTCGTGAGGCGACAATCCTGTAGTTCTGTTGGTAGCAGGCCGCATTGTCATTAAAGCTATGGGCAACAAATCAACCCATTTAAGTCCAGTTTCTTTACACAGTTTTGCAAGCTTATTTTTCAGCATCCCGTTGTATCTTTCCACTAGTCCAGCTGACTGTGGATGATAACTGCAATGGAGGTGCTGGTTAATCTGTAAGGCTTTGCATAGTTCCTTAATCACTGTTCCCGTAAAATGGGACCCATTGTCACTTGACAGTTTTGCTGGTATCCCAAAGCGAGGTACAATGTCCTTCAATAAACATTTAGCAACAGTGGTGGCGTCACTCTTTCTACAAGGAAACGCTTCAATCCATCTTGAATACATATTTAAAGCTCATACACACAGGTAGTTCAATAAAGTCCATTTGCAAGTGTACAAAAGGGCCCATGGGGTTTGGGTGGAATGCGGGCTGTACCTTCTTTATTTTCCCTGCATTCATGGTCTGGCAGATAGTACAATTTTCACATATTTGTTTTGCCAACTTTGAGATTCCTGGTGTGTGGTAAACCACTGTATTGTATATTGCCACCTCTGGGTGGCGCTGTGTATGGAGGCATGCCTCAGCTGACTCCACCCACCACTGTGTGGGTTTCGTTCAGCCTTATTCATCTCTTCTTTCGACTCATCATCTCTTCTTCGACTCATCACCTTTTATGAAGTAATTGATAAGCGTATCAATTTTATTAGCTAAAAGTTAAATGGCGACACCTGAGGAGCAACAACAGCAACGGATACAGCAGACATTGCTGAGAGCCCTCAGACCACCACGCCTGGACCTCGACCCTCAAGATGTGGGTGCATCAGCCAAGTTTGAACACTGGCTGAGCTGCTTTGAATCCTTCCTCGCAATCTCACAGGTTACAGAGGAGGATCACAAACTGAAAATTTTGACCGCCCAGGTGAGCCATCAAGTATATATGCTAATCCGGGACTCTAATACGTACGTGGCGGCCCTCGAGCTACTAAAAGGGCAATATACGCGCCCAGTGAACACAATTTACGCCCGACACCTCTTGGGATCCCGCAGGCAGCAACCGGGAGAATCGGTAGGGGCATTTGCACGGGCGCTACTGGCACTCTGCAGAGACTGCGATTGTAAAGCGGTAACGGCTGTGGAGCACGCGCAGGGACTCGCCTGTGATGCCTTCGTCAGGGGCCTCCAGTCAGACCACACCCGGCAGAGACTGCTAGAAAGCAAGGAACCCGACCTGAAGACGGCCATTGCCCTTGCGCTCTCGTTAGAGGAGGCCCACCGAAACCTCGAGGCATACCCCCGTAACGGCGCCGAGACATGGCAATCGAAACCGTGGGACACGGGACCGCCGCCCCCGGCACCAACCGCTGCAGCGACCCAACCGAGACAGCAGCCTCCGGTAAGAACTGCTTCGATGCCCAGTAACCAGGCCCAAAAATGCTATTTCTGTGGCCAGTTAAAACATCCCAGAGCACACTGCCCAGCTAAGACAGCTACCTGCTTGGGCTGCGGGAAGAAAGGCCATTACGCTAACGCCTGCAAGGGGAAGCCAGCCAGCAGCGCAGCGTGCGGGCCGTGGGAGCAGCCATCTTATCCGCCATTTTGTGTACCCCCGGCCGCATGGCATCCGCCGCCATCGTATCCAACGCACTCAACCGCCATTTCGTCACCGGAACCGACCACCGTCTCGGCGGATGACTATAGTGACTCACTAAGCCACATACTGGCCTCCGTGACGCTGGATCAAGGCCACCCTCACCATCTATCCAGCTCCATGATGGATATCGCGGTAAACGGCCGCGCCACCAGTTGCCTGATCGACAGCGGGAGCACAGAGAGTTTCGTCCACCCCGACACGGTACGTAGCCACTCCCTCACGATTCTGCCAACGCACCATCGCATTTCTATGGCGTCCAAGTCCCAGTCAATGGACATCAGCGGCTACTGTGTGGTGACCCTGTCAGTAGGGGGCACTGAATATCAAAAATTTAAACTGCTAGTCCTGCCCCGTCTTTGCGCTGCCGTCCTGCTAGGGTTGGATTTTCAGTGCCACCTTAAGAGTGTCACACTAGCATACGGTGGACCCCTCCCCCCACTCACAGTCTGCAACCAACAACTTTTAAATCGCCCGCTGCAAACCACCTGCAGCCTTTCCACATTAAAAGTCCCCCCCCCTCCCCTGTTCGCTAACCTCACCCGCGACTGTAAACCCATCGCTACCAAAAGCAGGCGGTACAGTGCCGGGGACAGAGCTTTTATCAGCTCTGAGGTGGAGCGGCTCTTGAAGGAGGGCATTATCGAAGGTAGCACTAGCCCCTGGCGAGCCCAGGTTGTAGTCGTTAAAACCACTGCAAAACGCCGCATGGTAATCGACTACAGCCAAACCATAAACCGGTACACCCAGCTGGACGCGTACCCCCTCCCTCGCATATCTGATATGGTCAATCAGATTGCGCAATACAAAGTATTCTCCACCATCGACCTTAAGTCAGCGTACCACCAGCTGCCCATCCGCCATGAGGACCGCCAGTATACTGCCTTCGAGGCAAACGGCCGCCTCTACCACTTCCTTAGGGTCCCCTTCGGCGTCACCAACGGGGTTTCGGTCTTCCAAAGGGAGATGGACCGAATGGTTGACCAGAACGCGCTGCGGGCAACCTTCCCCTATTTGGATAACGTCACCATCTGCGGCCACGACCAGCAGGACCACGACGTTAATCTAGCAAATTTCCTCCGTACGGCCCAACGGCTGAACCTAACGTACAATAAGGAAAAATGTATGTTTCACACCAAGCGCCTGGCCATCCTCGGCTGCGTGGTGGAGAACGGAGTCATCGGGCCCGACCCCGACAGAATGCGCCCCCTAATGGAGCTACCCCTTCCCCACTGCCAAAAAGCACTGAAGAGATGCCTGGGGTTTTTCTCCTACTACGCCCAGTGGGTGCCCCTCTATGCAGACAAAGCCAGGCCCCTCATCAAAGCCACCTCCTTCCCCCTGACACCAGAGGCGTGTGCAGCCTTCACTCTTATCAAGAACGATATCGCGAAGGCCGCAATGCACGCGGTGGATGAATCCATCCCCTTCCAAGTGGAGAGCGATGCCTCCGACTTCGCCCTAGCCGCGACCCTTAACCAGGCGGGCAGACCCGTGGCCTTTTTCTCAAGGACCCTCCAGGGCCCCGAGACGAGACACTCCTCCGTCGAAAAGGAGGCCCAGGCTATTGTAGAAGCGGTGCGTCACTGGAGGCATTACCTGGCCGGGAAACGATTTACCCTGCTCACTGACCAGCGTTCAGTAGCTTTTATGTTTAATAATAAGCAGAGGGGTAAAATCAAGAACGACAAGATCTTGAGGTGGAGAATCGAACTCTCCACCTACAATTATGATATCTTGTATCGGCCAGGGAAACTCAATGAGCCCCCAGATGCCCTATCACGTGGTACATGCGCCAACGCGCAGAGTGATAGGCTGCAGTCCCTCCACAATGACCTCTGCCACCCGGGGGTCACCAGGTTTTTCCATTTTATCAAATCCCGTAACCTGCCCTACTCCATCGAGGAGGTCAGGACCATGACCAAGAGCTGCCAAATCTGCGCCGAGTGCAAACCGCACTTCTATAGGCCGGACAGAGCAAGCCTGATCAAGGCCACCCGCCCCTTCGAACGCCTGAGCGTCAATTTTAAAGGGCCCCTCCCCTCCGCTGACCGCAATGTGTACTTCCTCAACATAGTTGATGAGTACTCCCGTTTCCCCTTTGCCATCCCTTGCCCAGACATGACCAGTACCACGGTCATCAAGTGTCTGAATGACATCTTCGCTCTGTTCGGGTTCCCCAGCTATATACATAGCGACAGGGGCTCATCGTTCATGAGCGACGAACTTCGGCAGTACCTGCTAACAAGAGGTATCGCCACGAGCAGGACCACCAGTTACAACCCCCGGGGGAACGGCCAGGTGGAAAGGGAGAACGCGACGGTTTGGAAGGCAGTCCTCTTAGCACTAAAATCTAAGGGCCTTCCGACCTCCCGCTGGCAGGAGGTCCTCCCTGCAGCGCTTCACTCCATTCGGTCACTGCTTTGTACTGCCACTAATGCGACCCCTCATGAGAAAATGTTCGTTTTCCCCCGGAAGTCTACATCGGGAACCTCGCTACCGGCATGGTTGACTTCTCCTGGGCCCGTCCTACTGCGGAGGCACGTGAGGACGCATAAAACGGACCCCCTGGTCGAGCGGGTGCACCTCCTACACGCCAACCCCCAGTATGCCTGGGTGACATACCCAGACGGGCGGGAGGACACGGTCTCCATACGAGATCTCGCACCCTCGGGTACCCCTGAATTACCACCGTTATCCCCCTTACCACCGTTATCCCCCTTACCACTGTTATCCCCCACCACCCCTCCCAACCCAACCCCTGCAGACGGCATGCCAAAGCCCCAGGAATCTTCGCCAACCACCCAGACACCAGACCCGACGTCGGATGCTGCAACACCACCGCCGCCACCACGACGATCAGGACGTCAGACAAGGCCTCCTGATAGACTTAACTTGTAGTACCCTTCACCCCGCCGGACTTCACATTAAACAAGGGGTGAATGTGGTAAACCACTGTATTGTATATTGCCACCTCTGGGTGGCGCTGTGTATGGAGGCATGCCTCAGCTGACTCCACCCACCACTGTGTGGGTTTCGTTCAGCCTTATTCATCTCTTCTTTCGACTCATCATCTCTTCTTCGACTCATCACCTTTTATGAAGTAATTGATAAGCGTATCATGGTGCATACCAGGTCTTGAGGATATAGTCCGCCATCCCCCCTTTGCCTGCATGGGTGAATTTATGGACACATCGGGCAATTAGTGATAATAATGATTTGGGTGCCACCATGCGGCCGTCATGATGGACCCACAAGCCGTCCATGTTTTTAAAACAGTGATTAACATCCCACTCCGCTATTTCTTCAGGGCTCGCCCTATCTTGATGGGCTAACACATCATTCGGGGATGGGGTTTGTTGTTGATCTATACTTTCTTTAACTGGACAAGTCTTAACCTGTGATCCTATCTGTGATAAGGCTATGGTTTTAGCAGCTTGATCTGCTGCTGCATTTCCTAGTGCAACCTCATCCAAATGCCCTGTGTGCGCTTGGCACTTAATAATCGCAACTTGTTTAGGTTTTTGGATTGCCAATAAAAGGTTTTTCACCTCTTGTGCGTTTTTAATTTGGGTTCCGGAAGATGTTAAAAAAACCACGAAGTTTCCAAATCTGTCCGTAATCATGGGCTACTCCAAACGCATATCTAGAATCGGTATAAATATTAACAGATTGACCTGTAGCCAATATACATGCTCTGGTTAGCGCAAATAATTCCGCTTGTTGTGCTGAAAATGAACTTGGGAGACGAAACGCTTCTATTGTTTCGTTCTGGGTAGTCACTGCATAGACTTCCCTTCAAGTCTCTCAATGCCGATCCATCTACATAAAATATACAATCTGGATTTGGTATAGGGTCTTCCGTCAGATCTACCCTTGGTTTAGAAACCAACTGGGTGATTTCTACACAGGAGTGTGGTTCTCCTTCTTCCTCTGTGGGTAGTAAAGTAGCTGGATTCAGGGTGTTGCATCTTTTAATTACCAATCTTGTATTTGACAAAAGTTCTACCTCATATTTAGTTAACCTGGCTGAGGTTAGATGTTGGGTAGCACATTTGGTGAGAAGAATTTCAACCGCATGAGGAACATACAAAATGGTCTGGTGACCTAGAGTGATCGCCTGTGCCTGCTGAACGGCATAATACGCTGCTGCTAAAGCAGGCAGACATCCAGGTAATCCTCTTGCTACTGGATCTAATTGAGTGCTAAAAAATGCTACCGGCCGCTGTTTATCTCCATGCAGCTGCGTCAGCACTGATTGTGCGAACCCTGATTTTTGATGCACGAATAAGTTAAACGGCTTGTTGTAATCTGGGAGTCCCAAAGCTGGGGCCGATACCATAGCTTGCTTAACTTGCCGGAAGGCTTCCTCGGTACCTGGGTTCCATTCCAATTTCTCCGGCATGGTGGGCATACTAATATCAAGTAATGGTCTGGATATCCCGGAATAATTTAAAATCCATTGTCTGCAATAGCCAGACATTCCTAGGAAATGTTTCATTTCCCTTTTTGTCACTGGCTTAGGTGAATTGCAAATTGCCGCTACTCGATCACTTGTTAGCTGCCTGGTATTTCGTTCTAACTGATGTCCCAGATATTTTACCTTTTCTTGAACCATCTGTAACTTGGTTTTGGAAACCTTATGTCCTTTATCTACTAACGCCATTAACAAAGTTAAAGAGTCTTGGACGCAGGCTTCTCGGTTTGGTGAAGCTAATAGCAAATCATCTACATATTGAATTAATGTTGAACCCGCTGCTAGGATTACATCGTCCAGATCCTTCTTTAAGCATTGAGAGAAAATTGTAGGGCTTTCGGTAAATCCTTGTGGGAGTCTAGTCCAAGTATACTGCTGGCCTTTATAGGTGAATGCAAATAAAAATTGCGACTCTGGATGTATTGGTATTGAAAAGAAAACGGAACATAGATCAACTACCGTGTAGAAAGTAGTGTCTGCCGGTATGCTGATTAAAATGGTGACTGGATTGGGGACCACCGGATAGGTAGGGAAGACTGCTTCATTTACTGCCCTTAAATCTTGCACAAACCTCCATTTTTGGGACTCCGCCTTTTCTACTGGCAGAATCGGGGTATTGCAAGGGCTTTTAGTAGGAACAATAATACCTTGTTCTAAAAGTGATTCGATTACTGGCTGTATCCCCCTTTCTGCTCTTTCAGACAATGGGTACTGCTGTCTTCGTGGTAATGGTGCCGCTGGATTTATGGTAACTTTATAGGGTTGTGCCGTATACATTTTTCCTACTTCGTTAGGATGTTGTGCCCATAATTTCCCTGGGACTTGTTCAAGCCATTCTTCAACCTGTTTGGATAACCATACTCCATTGTGTCCCAACTCTCTTCTTTCGAGAAATCCATTAAAAATTTCCTTTGTAGCTAACTTTACTGCAAATCCATTACTGTCATACTGGAGAAGGGCGGCTCCCTCTTTATACCATGTATACGTTACTGGTAGTGAGCTCATTCTCAGTACCATTGGCCCTAAGTCCTTTGAACGGTATCCTTGTGCCACAGCTAAAGTCAGATGTGGCTTAGAATGTTTTATCCTGAACAACGACCTTGAAGTCATGGTTAGATTAACTAAGGCTGTGATTCCTTCTGGCCCAACAAAAACCATCTCGGTGGATAAAAGGTAACTTAGTTTTAAAAACGGGTGGTAAAACTTTTCCAATTTCCAGTCGTGTCCGATTTTATCATAATAAACG
The DNA here is from genome assembly GCF_052327205.1 of Somniosus microcephalus. Lineage (NCBI taxonomy): Eukaryota > Metazoa > Chordata > Chondrichthyes > Squaliformes > Somniosidae > Somniosus > Somniosus microcephalus. Next base: position 150,781,580 of record NC_140990.1, on the reverse strand, counting down.
GTACAATGCAAATCGTAGTGCCAGCTTCTTATGTTTAAGGTATTAATATAGTCAGACAAGACGTATGTCATTTCTTCCCATACCTCTATTTGGTCTACTAAATCTGATCGTAAATTTCCTTGTAGCACTTCCCATGTATACAGAACAGGGTGTTGGGTCTCTTTCATTGGGCAAATACAAGCCTTTTCTTCTGGAATTTGCACCGTTATTCCTGTGGGGGAACATATTATAGTCGCGTTCATCTTGCACAGTAAATCTCTCCCACATAAATTCATACCGGAATCTTCAGATAGTAAGAACGTATGTCCTTGTTCATATTGATCGAATTGTATTGTTACTGGCGCTGATCTTTTTAAACTTTAGGGAATCCCAGTCACTCCTATTATGGAAACCTTTGTTCCGCTTGCTGGGATTTTCTTGGCCAAGTCTCTTCCTATCATGGAAAAGGTAGCTCCTGTATCTACCAAAAAAGTGGTTGGCTGACCTGCCACTTCAATCTCTATTTCTGGTTCACTTCGGGCATCTTTGGAAACTACGGGCATTTGGGTTTCTGGTGCACCTGGTTCTAACTGTCAGTGGCTCTGTCCTTGAGTACCTCTTGTAGCGAAAGGATTGGAAGTGGTAAAGTCGGGATTCTGTATTCCACCTCCCGTTCCCTTATTTGGGCATTGGGCTTTCCAATGGCCCATTTGTCCACAATCAAAACATCTCCGCTGACCTGATCCTCCAAAACATCCCTGCTGACCTGATCCTCTGCCTCTATAATTTCCTCCCCTTCCTGCCCGGTATCCACCGCTTCCTTTGCCCCTTTTGCTGGCAATAACACTCATCTCCCTTCTTTTTTCGGCTTCTCTTTTCCAATCACAAAATGCAGACCAATCCACACCCTTATTCCTTTTTCTTCCGGGGTCTCTTTCTAGCAGGCATTCCTCGAGACAAGTAATTCTGTCCATATTAAACGTTCCATCTGGTGGAAAGGGGTGATTACTACCTGAGGTCCATTTGGACCAATTTGGTAAGTGGTCAATAGCTGACTGACCACAATGTTTTAACATAAAAGCGGCTGGCGTGCCTTTTTCAGGCAGTTTACTGTTACTAGAACCCATTGTAGCAGCTTAAATACTTTAGTGTTAAAACATACAACAATTCCGTAACATTCTATGATCTGCGTGGGACGCCTCTACAGATCAGACATGGCTAAACATTAATACATATAACAATAAACAATACACTTGTTAAACAACAACCAAAGTGTTACTAAATCCCCAACCTATGCAGCCTTACTGGACAAAGTTGATTGATAATAACAAGTAGTTAAATACTCACTCTCATAAACATTAAACATTGACACTGTTTCAATCGCCCACTCTTCTTCCCTCTACCCTACTCCCTTTAGCCAAATTTTTAGCAAAAAGGGCCTTCAATTTGTCCCAACTAACTTCACCCACTCTCTCTCCTTCTACCCTACTCCCTTTATGGAACCTTGCTAGTTCAATTTCCAGTAAATCGCTAGCTCCTTAGTTAATCAAATTCCTGACTTAACCTTCTCTCTCTGGTACCTTTATTTCAGTGCTTCCTACCGTCCTTTTCTGCACGATCCTGTTCGCGGGGCGTCAGCGCCTCATGGCTGATCCTCTGTTCCATTTCTGAAAGGGAAGCAGTCACAACGGCAGTTTAACCTCCGAACCTTGTGAGTCAATTACCCGATGGCAGAACTGTCCAATGGAATAAACAGACTATGCGCAGCTCTGCTTCTGGCAGGGAAAGTCCCAAAAATGTGGCAAAACACCACCTTCGGCCGATGGGATTTTTCCTAACCAAGCAACGTACTCGGCGTCTGTTAACTCACCAATTGGTACAGCAAGCCATCTCGGTGGGACCTCCAAATTGTTGAAGTGCCTTACTTCTTAGCTCTGGGTAATGACTCAATACACTCTTGGATTTGTCAGACGGACAGGCCTTTTATTTCACTTGCAAGGGGAATCAGCACCTCTACTCAAGGGGTGAGGCTACTATTCCAATGATACAGCGTAAGCGTTCCATATTTATACAGTGTAACAAACAAGTTAGATTGACATTCCTTTGTTCCTCTATCAGGATACATTTTAGATTAATCATCAGGTCTTATGACATATTGACAGAAGGATCCTGGACACATAAGTCAACCGTTAATCTATAACAGGGCATGAATCGTGTAACCGGAGGTCCTCTTTAATCTTAATCATGTATTGGGTGGCTAGGTTTGCTTACGGTCGCAAGTTGTCAGGTCACTGGGTACTTCAGAAACGGAACCCATTGTTTCACTTCTACATTCTCATTAGGTGGGCAGACATCTGTTCTTGGCTGTAATCCAAGTACGTGCAATAGCTCTAGTTACACATCGACTCTTGACCGGTGTCAAGTCTGAAAACTTTTACCCAGCAAGCACCTGAAATTAACCCCTTATAATATGTAGATTTCCTCAATCCCTGGGAGATGTGCTTTTAAATTTCCAGGGATAAAAATGGCAGTCGCACCACATGGCCGAATGACAAAAGAGGCTTGGAATGCAGCTTTCTGTGTCTGGAAGTAAGGTTCATCTAAACTGCAGAAGAGACTTTTGTATCTCGAATGGGAAGCGTTAACATTTGAATGGATTTTAAATCACCCCAGTACTGGACAATAGAGCAGTTGTATCTCCCTTTTGTTTCAGCACAGGGAGCTCTGAAAATCACATTAACTCAATCCAACCACTTTGAGTTAGCCTATCACAGCTTTCTCTTGTGTATTGGACCCTTTTGGGTGGGGAATTTTGCACACAGCCTTGCAAGGCAGGATGGGAGGGGCTCACCAGATATAAAGATAGGGCTGAGAAGCCAGCTCGCTCTCTTGACTTCCTGGGACCATAGGTGAGCTCTCTCTCTCTCTTCGCTGGGCCACATGTGAGCAGAGTTTCTGACTCCTCAACAAGGCAACCTAGCAGGAGGTAAGGGGTGGTGATTTAAGGGAATTGCTAAGATTGTTTAAATAACATTGTAGCCATTGTATCCCTCATTTTCGCCATCTGCAACCCCCCCTGTTATATAGTTTTACAATTTTACTGTGTTCATGTAGGATAGTTTGATATTGTGATTATAGTTTCTTTTAGTTAATAAAGCTTGATTTTTGCTCTCTCATCCAAACTACGTGTCTGTTTTAATATCAATAATTATAAGCCCTGCAGTCAGAACTGGAAGGTGGGGTAGCGATTCGAAACCGCTGTTTTAAAATTGGTTTTATTGCAATTGGTCTGATGTGCAGGCAAAGGCTGCAAGACCAGGAAAATTACTTTAAACCAGTTTAAAGAAGCCCCAAACCCTTACATCTGTAACATTTGACCCCTTGTGAACCCACCTCATGGTTCTTTGATGTAATGTTTTCCTGACTAACCTGTTTGGACACCATTCACACCTTTGATTGCTGTGACTATCTGCCGAGGTGTGATAAATGGCAGTTAGAAAGATTACCTGTAATCATCTGGCATTATTCTCTGACTATATAAGCTGTGTCTTTATGCATCTCTCCACTTCACCTGACGAAGGAGCAGCGCTCCGAAAGCTTGTGATTTCAAATAAAACTGTTGGACTATAACCTGGTGTTGTGTGACTTCTTACATTTGTCCACCCCAGCCCAACACCAGCATCTCCACACCATGTTACTAATGTAACAGCCTCGGGGGGCTGAATGGCCTCCTTCTTTTCCTGTGCAACAGGTTTGAGAGCAGAATAGCCTCCTCCTGTTCATGTGTAACAGGCTCGAGGGGCTGAATGGCCTCCTCCTGTTCCTGTGTAACAGGCTCGAGAGCAGAACGGCCTCCTCCTGTTCCTGTGTAACAGGCTCAAGTGCAGAATGGCCTTCTCGTGTTCCTAATGTAACAGTCTCGGGGGCTGAATGGCCTCCTGCTGTTCCTATGTAACAGGCTCGAGGCTAAATGGCCTCCTTCTTTTCCTGTGTAACAGGCTTGAGGGGCTGAATGGCCGCTTCCTGTTCCTGTGTAACAGGCTTGAGGGGCTGAACGGCAAGTGGGTTTCAACCCAAAATGTTGACTCTGTTTCTCTCTCCACGGATGTTGCCTGGCCTGCTGAATTTTATCCAGCGTTTTCTGTTGTTATTTCGGATTTCCAGCATCTGCAGTATTTTGCTATCGGCCGCCTCCTGTTCCTGTGTAACAGGCTCGATGGGCTGAATGGCCGCCTCCTGTTCCTATGTAACAGGCTCGGGGGGCTGAATGGCTTCCTCCTGTTGCTGTGTAACAGGCTCGAGAGTAGAATGGCCACCTCCTGTTCCTGTGTAACAGGCTCGAGGGGCTGAATGACCTCCTCTTGTTCCTGTGTAAGAGGCTCGAGGGGTTGAACGACTTTCTCCTGTTCCTGTGTAATAGGCTCGAGGGGTTGAACGACTTTCTCCTGTTCCTGTGTAACAGGCTTGGGAGCAGAACGGCCTCCTCCTGTTCCTATGTAACAGGCTCGAGGGGCTTGACGGCCTGCTCCTGTTGCTATGTAGCAGGCTCGAGGGACTGAGCGGCCTCCTGTTCCTATGTAACAGGCTCGTGGGTCTGAATCGCTTCATCCTGTTTCTATGTAACAGGCTCAAGGGGCTGAATGGCCTCCTCCTGTTCCTATGTAACAGGCTCGAGGGTCTGAATGGCTTCATCCTGTTTCTATGTAACAGGTTCGAGGGGCTGAATGGCCTCCTCCTGTTCCTATGTAACAGGCTCGAGGGTCTGAATGGCTTCATCCTGTTTCTATGTAACAGGCTCGAGGGTCTGAATGGCTTCGTCCTGTTTCTATGTAACAGGTTCGAGGGGCTGAACAGCCTCCTCCTCTTCCTGTGTAACAGACTCCAGAGCCGAACGGCCGCCTCCTGTTCCTGTGTCACAGCCTCGAGGGGCTGAATGGCCTCCTCCTGTTCCTAATATAACAGGCTCGAGGGACTGAATGGCCTCCTCCTGTTCCTGTGTAACTGGCTTGGGGAGCTGAATGGCCTCTTCCTGTTCCTAATGTAACAGGCTCAAGTGCAGAATGGCCTCTTCCAGTTCCTGTGTAACAGGCTCGATGGGCTGATCGGCCTCCTCCTGTTCCTAATGTAACAGGCTCGGGGAGCTAAATGGCCTCCTCCTGTTCCTGTGTAACAGGCTCGAGGGGCTGAATGGCCTCCTCCTGTTCCTGTGTAACAGGCTCGAGGGGCTGAATGGCCTCCTCCTGTTCCTGTGTAACAGGCTCAAGGGTCTGAATGGCTTCGTCCTGTTCCTATGTAACAGGCTCGAGGGGCTGAACGGCCTCTTCCTGTTCGTAATGTAACAGGCTCGGGGGGGCTGAATGGCCTCTTCCTGTTCCTAATGTAACAGGCTCGAGAGCAGAATAGCCTCCTCCTGTTCAAGTGTAACAGGCTCAAGGGGCTGAATGGCCTCCTCCTGTTCCTGTGAAACAGGCTCAAGGGGCTGTACGGCCTCCTCTTGTTCCTGTGTAACAGGCTCAAGAGCAAAATGGCCTCCTCCTGTTCCTAATGTAACATGCTCGGGGGGTTGAATGGCCTCCTGCTGTTCCTGTGTAACAGGCTCGATGGCCACCTCCTGTTCCTGTGTAACAGGCTCGAGGGGCTGAACGGCCTCCTCCTGTTCCTGTGTAACAGGCTCGAGGGGCTGAACGGCATCCTCCTGTTCCTGTGTAACAGGCTCGACAGGCCTCCTCCTGTTCCTATGTAACAGGCTCGAGGGGCTGATTGGCCTACTCCTGTTCCTTTGTAACAGGCTCAAGCATCTGAATGGCCTCCTCATATTCCTAATGTAACAGGCTCGGGGGGCTGAATGGTCTGCTCCTGTTCCTGGGTAACAGGCTTGAGAGCAGAATGGCCACCTCCTCTTCCTGTGTAACAGGCTCGAGGGTCTGAATGGCCTCCTCCTGTTCCTAATGTAACAGGCTCGACAGCAGAATGGCCTCCTCCTGTTCCTGTGTAACAGGCATGAGGGTCTGAATGGCCTCCTCCTGTTCCTGTGTGTACAGGGGGCAGAGACTGTTTACACCCGGAACCATAGGATCAGTTTACAGCGTGGTTTACAACAGCGACCACATTTCACAAGTACTTCATTGGCTGTGATGTGCTACGTGATGTCCTAAGGCTGTGAAAGGAGCTACAGAAAAGCAAGTTCTTTAAAGGGACGGTGACACCGTGGATATGAAATTGACTCAGAGACAGAAAGCAGAGTAGAGGTGAGCGCTTGTTTATCAGACTGGAGGGAAGTGTGCAGAGATCTCCCCTTGTGTCCTTTTCACAGAATCACAGAAACCCCAGTGCAGATAGAGGCCATTTCGGCCCATCGAGCCTGCACCGACACGTATCCCACCCGATCCCCGTAACCCCTACACCAACACATATCCCACCCTATCCCCGTAACCCCATGTATTTAATCCCCCTAACACTAAGGGTCAATTTATCATAGCCAATCAACCTAACCCGCACATCTTTGGACTGTGGGAGGAAACCGGAGCACCCGGAGGAAACCCACGCAAACACGGGGAGAATGTGCAAACTCCACACAGACAGTCATCCGAGGCCGGATTCGAACCCGGGTCCCTGGCGCTGTGAGGCAACAGTGCTAACCACTATGCCACCGTGCTGCCCGTTTGTTTGCAATATTTCTCCCAATCCTCTGGATTACCCAATTTGTGTTTGTGTTAGCCACATCCTTTAGTGTCTCTTACCTCATATGTTGATTGTACGAGCGGAATGTTTGCTCTGCAGGGATATGGCCTATGCTAAATACTTCTTTCCGTACCTCCCACTGTTTTCCCTGCGGGTTCATCTGTCAACAGCTCAGTCCAGTTTAACATGTTTAGTTTACGTCTCATTGCTTTGTAGTCAGTCTTAAGTTTAAAAAACCTTGGTTAGGGTGTGATCTTGCTCCTCGAACATTGATGACAGACTCTGATCATCGTATGGCCACGGTTCTTATGTTCATTAATAAATAGACATTCTTATGAATACAGCTAGCTTTTGCTAGATGCTTTTATTGAGCACACGTGGACTAGGTACAGTATCTGTAGAGGCATCCATCTTGACTGCTGCCTCATGGGTAATGTAGTCTTAATATACATACAGCTGGGTAGTGTAGTCTTAATACATACAGCTATATACGGCTCCACCTAGTGCCCACTATAGAATGACATGTTATTGATCATTACATCCCCTTCTTTGAGGTTTAACAAAATCAATATCAATCAACTTTCAAGAAAACAATAAAGATAATATCAGTAACACTTTTGTTAGTGCTCTAGAAACATAAACATTTTCAAAACAGTCAACACATTTTCAAAGCTTTACATTGTACTCAAAGATTAAGTCTATCAGGCTCTTTTGCTTCACGTGTGGATCTTCTCAACACGGGTAAGTCTGATGTGTCTTCATGAGATTGTTCTGGCGGTGAATGACAAGATGCAGTTGCGGCATTGTCATCAATCTGCTCTTGTATAGATCGAGGTCTCCTTGCGATCTTTGCTTGGAGAGGGTTTCAGTGTTTCCTTCACTCTTCATGCCATAACTCTCAATGTAGTCAATGCACTCTCGAAAAACTGCTGGCAGCTGGATCCCATCATACAGCATAGTCCTCTCAGCAGCCTCGCTAATGGAACACCAAAGATTGGCCTGAGGGAAGGAGTATCCACCGGAACTGCTTCCTGCTCTGGTGGCTTCAAATTCTCCATGTCGCTTTTCACAATTTTCAGCAGATCTACCCCACTCCTGGTACCATCTTATGTTCATTAATAAATAGACATTCTTATTATGAACACAGCTAGCTTTTGCTAGACACTTTTATTGAGCACATGTGGACTAGGTACAGTATCTGTAGAGGCATCCATCTTGACTGCTGCCTTGTGGGTAGCCTAGTGCCTCATGGGTAATGTAGTCTTAATATACATACAGCTGGGTAGTGTAGTCTTATACATAGTTATATACAGCTCTACGGCTCCACCTAGTGTCCACTATAGAATGACGTTATTGATCATTACAACAGTGTGCTGTCAGATTTATTCATTAATTCTGGCTTGTTACTCATGACCAACTCTACTTTTTTTATTCGCTTATGGTGGGATGTGGGTGTCGCTGGCAAGGCCAGCATTTATTGCCCATCCCTAATTGCCCTCGAGAAGGTGGTGGTGAGCCGCCTTCTTGAACCGCTGCAGTCCGTGTGAAGGTCCTCCCAGTGTTGTTGGGGAGTTCCAGGATTTTGACCCAGCGACGATGAAGGAACGGTCGATATATTTCCAAGGCAGATGGATAGTCTAGCCTGTTTTCTTGTCCCTTCTAAAACATATTGAAGTCAATGGAGTGCGACATCAAGGCGGGGTGTACTGCAAATCCAGTTCGCCACCCATTCGTCGGGCCAGTCCAGTTACAATCGGTCCATTGTTGGAGAAAACTGTCCTGGATACACTCCAGAAATTCATTGCCTTCATGAATGGAGCTGTTTTGCCTCTCCCAGTCTTGTGTGAAAATTTAAATCTCCCATTATATGGCTGCTTTTCCTTTGCTGCATGCTTCTCGCATCTCTGCATCCTGCTGTCAGGAAGTCCGTAGGCCACTCCCACCAGGGCCTTGTGTCCTTTGCTGTTTCTTCATTCTACCCAGTGTTTCCACTGCCTGTTCACCTTTAGCATTGCTGCTGCTCCTCCTCCTTTTCCCAATTGCCCTGTCCTTTCTAAAAGACCCGATAGCCTGGAATATTAGGACCCCATTCATGCCCAGCTTGCAGCCAGGTCTCTGCAATGGTTATTACCTCGTACCTCCAAGTTCTGAATCTGTGCAGTGAATTTGCTTGTTTTATCCCTTATGCAACCTGCACGTGTGCAGAGAACTCTCTGATTTGGCCAACAGTTCTCTCACCCTGCCTACGTAGCAAAGGAGGTTGAGGGGTGATTTGATAGAGGTGTACAAGATTATGACGGGTTTGGATAGGCTAGAGGGGAAAGAAAGGCTGTTCCCAGGGGTCAGTGCTGGGTCCCCAACTCTTTACAATCTATATTAACGATTTGGAGGAGGGGACCGAGTGTAACATATCAAAGTTTGCAGATGATACTAAGATGGGAGGGAAAGTAATGAGTGAGGAGGACATAAAAAACCTGCAAGGGGACATAGACAGGCTAAGTAAGTGGGCAGAGATTTGGCAGATGGAATACAATACTGGAAAGTGTGAGGTTATGCACTTTGGCAGGAAAAATCGTAGAGCAAGTTATTATCTTAATGGCAAGAAACTGGAAAGTACTGAAGTACAAAGGGATCTGGGGTCCTGGTGCACGAAACTCAAAAGGTTAGTATGCAGGTGATTAAGAAGGCCAATGGAATGTTGGCTTTCATTGCTAGGGGGATAGAATATAAAAATAGGGAGGTATTGCTTCAGTTGCACAAGGTATTGGTGAGACCGCACCTGGAATACTGCGTACAGTTTTGGTGTCCATACTTAAGAAAGGACATACTTGCTCTCGAGTCAGTACAAAGAAGGTTCACTCGGTTAATCCCGGGGATGAGGGGATGGACATATGAGGAGAGGTTGAGTAGATTGGGACTCTACTCATTGGAGTTCAGAAGAATGAGAGGCGATCTTATTGAAACATATAAGATTGTGAAGGGGTTGGATCGGGTGGATGCGGGGAAGATGTTCCCGATGATGGGTGAAACTAGAACTAGGGGGCATAGTCTTAGAATAAGGGGCTGCTCTTTCAAAACTGAGATGAGGAGGGTGGTAGGTCCATGGAATATGCTGCCCCAAAAAGCTGTAGAAGCTACATCATTACATAAATTTTAAACAGAAATAGACAGTTTCCTAGAAGGGAATTAAGGGTTACGGGGAGCGGGCAGGAATTTGGACATGAGTCTAGATTCGGATCGGTCATGGCCCTGTGGGTAGCGGAGCGGGCCCAGGGGCCGTGTAGCCTGATCCTGCTCCTATTTCGTGTGTCTAATTCTGTTAGATTCAGGGGATGGTTCTGTGATAGTGGATTGGCGGTTAGGATCAGATCAGCCATGATCTTATTGAATGGCGGAGCAGGCTCGAGGGGCCGATTGGCCTACTCCTGCTCCTATTTCTTATGTTATACAGGGCATTGGTGAGACCCCATCTGGAGTACTGTGTGCAGTATTGGTCTCATTTAAGGATGTAAATGCGTTGGAAGCAGTTCAGAGAAGGTTTACTAGACTAATACCTGCAATTGGGCGGGTTGTCTTATGAGGGAAGGTTGGACAGGCTAGGCTTGTATCCGCTGGAGTTTAGAATCTAGAGTAAGAGGTGACTTGATTGAAACATATAAGATCCTGAGGAGTCTGGACAGGGTGGATGTGGAGAGGATGCTTCCTCTTGTGGGAGAATCTAGAACTCGGGGTCACTGTTTAAAAATAAGGGGTCGCCCATTTAAGACAGAGATGAGAAATTTTTTCTCCCAGAGGGTCGTGAGTCTTTGGAACTCTCTTCCTCAGAGGGCAGTGGAAGCAGAGTCTTTGAATATTTTTGAGGCAGAGGTAGATAAGATTCTTGGTAAGCAAGGGGGGGGAAAGTTATCGGGGGTATGTGGGAATGTGGAGTAATCGGATCAGCCATGATCTTATTGAATGGCGGAGCAGGCTCGAAGGGCCGAGTGGCCTACTCCTGCTCCTAATTTGTATGTATGTAATAATCTTGAGATTACCGCCCTCGAGGTTCTGCTTTTTGATGTGGCTCCTAGCTCCTGATATTCCCCTTCAGTGGGACCTCCTCTCTGCTCTGTCCTATGCCATTAGTCCCGACGTAGACCACGAGAACTGGATCTTTCCCTCCCCCCGCCTCTTTCCAGGCTCATCTGCTGGTGCTCAGAGATATCCTTTCTCCTGGCGACAGGTAGGCAACACACCCTTTGGGGCTCGCAATCATGACTGGAGGATTCGGTCTTTCCTCCAGGACTATTCTGCCCCTCGCCCCCTTGAGACTGCCTCCTGCTCCACGGTGCCTCAGTATGCATGGCGGCTGTTCTCCCCACAGCTGAAATTTCTCCTTATCCTCACGAGCTCGCAAGAACCTCGTGTACTTGTTGGACAGGACCAGGTCCTGCAGGGGCCGTCTTCCTTGCCTCAGCTGGATTTCCCCATACCCCTGTTGACTGTCAGTCACGCTTTGAATCGCCTTCAATGTCAATTTAGCCTCTTTTACCGCTCAGCTGCGTAACTTTATCCTATTAGGTCGGTTTACTTAAAGCTGAGGTTTGGTTTCGGCCTTGTAAACAGCTCGTGGGTCATCTCCTCCCCCTCTACACATGGCCCCCATGTCATCTCCTCTTTCCCCCGCGCCACGCGGTGTGTCTCCATCTCTCTCCACAAGACCCGTGCCGTTACCCTCTGCCCCAACTGTTGGATTAGCCGAGATTAATCCAAATGAGATAGATTCAGACGCCAAAGATAAATCAACTCATTGGTTTATTGAATAGACACAAAGTACAAGCAATCTATACGTCTATACCCACAAATAGGATAGCCATTGGAGTATGTGAACTTCTATATCGAACGAGCTCTCAGCACAGAATACAAAACTACTGAAAACAGTTCCTATTTACACACTGAGAGTTTCTAAGCAATGTCCGGTGACTTGATCGTGACGAATCAATTCTGAGATTATTGTCGCGTGATCCTCGTGTTATATCCGACGTATATGTCGTCATCACTGGAATGCAAAGGACTTCACCTCTTATCAGCCGACAATAAGAAACTTGCACAATCGTAAACATCCACACTTTAACCAGAATATTAGTAACATAAACCAGACATGCTGTCTCCAGACTAGGCCATTATTCTTTACACAGATCCTTTGCTCCTTCTTAAATTGCATTAAACTGACAGCTCCTGTTCGCGCTTTCGCCTAATCTAAACCATGTGTTATCCTGCATCACAAATACATTCAGAACGTACAGATATTAGTACTGACATCTGTATTGGTCAGCTATTTCTCCTCACACGGGATGTTCAAAGTCTTCTGCCGAATGAATGAAGGCCCATGTATGCCTGCTAGTTTCTACACTGCCTCCTTTACAGTAAGCTAACTATCCCATAATACCCTTTACCTACGCCAAGCTGTTAACCTATTGTATTATACACTGCCCTACAGCCCCTGTTCCTCCTCCTGCTTACTCTTTTTATTTTAGAGATATCAAGGGCCAGTCACTGAGCGTTTAAAACAAAGCTGGTTTATTTGACCTCTACCCAGAATTTTAATCTCCAGCTCAGTTACAGGGGTTATTAACATCAGCGGAAACAAACCCCAACTGTCAGTGTGAACGTAGTTCAGTCCAGGACAAGATTTAACAGCAGAATCCGAGCCCTGCAGTCACAAGACAGCTACGGGTGAGGGAGGCCTCCTTAGTTCATCCACCCAGAGAGACTCCTCCTGCAGCAACCAACGGGCTCTCAAACAATTGTAGGATTTTCATCTCTTCTGCTTCACCTGGGAGTCCGTTCCGTGCCTCCCAAATACCAGCACTAAAATGGCTGTTTACTGGTCTGACCCCTCGAACCTTTGTCCTGCTGCCGACTTTGCGCTTTACGAGATGGGAAAGGGAATCGAAGAGCTATCAGGTCACATCGGAGTCACCTCCCACTCAGGGTGAAATTTTTCTGGCCTTGCCTCACAGCCCAAGCCCTCTGGTGCTCGGGCAAGAGCCGACTGGTTCCCTCAGGGGTTGAAACTGGACACGGCCCTCGAGGTGCGGTCTGACCGGAGCACTCACTCGCTCTGTATGGGCTCCGGAGATCAGCTTCCTATCGGCTCTGTTGGGTGCTGTTCTGCATTGGTCGGACATGTTGGGTCTACTCTGTGTCTCACCCTCAGCACCGTGTTCTCCATTCCTCCTTCCCAGGTACAGTTGAGTCTGCTCTTCGGTTTCACCCTCAGCTTGTCTCCATTGAATTCCATCCGCCCTTCTTCTGTCCACTTACACGTCTGCTCAGTTCTCAGCTGCCTCCTTGGATTTCACTGACCCTCCCAGTTTGGTATCATCTGCAATTTTTATTTTTTTTACTAACTTGCACTTTGAATTTTTGAATCCAGGTTCTTGACGTAAATTAGAAACAGAAGTGGTCCCAATTCGGAGCCCTGGGACAACCAATCAGCATCTCCCCCCTCCCCCCCACCCCACCCCCTCCAACGAGTGGCCGTTGTTTTCTGTGATTCAGTTAGCTTCTTTATCCATCCTTGGCTGAATCCCACAGCTTCAGGTTTACGTGAAGACTTTCATGTGGAACTTCGGCCGAAGCCTTCTGGAAGTCTAGCTTGTACCACATCGTAAAGGTTCGCCACAGTCCGTTTGAGATGTCACTTCATCAAAGAAATCAAGGTCAGGATCTTTCAGCAACTTGTATTTCTATCGTGCCCGTGACAGAAAAAAGCATCCCAAGGTGCTTCACAGAGGTGCCAGTGAGGAAAACACACTTGTGCTGAAGCCGTGTTGACTGCTGTTCGCTGGGTTTAACTTTTTTTTTAAAAACGTGGCATCTACTTTACTCGAGACTCCTCCCACTCCAATTACCTCTACTCTCCCTGCCCCCCTTGCAGTCTTCCTCAGGTAGGTATCAAGGCTCCCCTTAAATGCATCAATACTTCAACCACTCGATCGGGCAGAGAGTTCCACATTCTCACCGCTCCCTGTGTAAAGAGATTCCCTCTAAATTATTTTACTGTTGACCTCCACTGGCTCCCCAATCCAAAGTTTCAAATCCCTGTCTACTAACACCTCACCCTGTCTCTACACAACTCCTCCTGCTGCTCTATTTCCCTCCAGATACCCCACCCTGTAATTCTGGCCTCTTGTGCTTGGGGTTCTCCCCCCCCCCCCACCTCCCTTTGCCCCAGCATTGGGGGCCGAGCCTTCAGCTGCCTGGGTCCCACACTTGGGAATTCTTTCCTCTCCTCTCTTCTAAACAAAAACCTCCTCAAAACCCATCATCTCTGAGCAGGTTTTTGGTTAGCCTCCCCCCGCTCTCTTCCCTTACTGGTTCAGCACGCGTTTACTGTGAGGCACCTTGGGGAAACCTTTTACTCAACATTCAAGGCACTGCAGAAATACAACTTGTTGGATTTGCGGGAAGGAACTCGCATTGAGATAGCGCCTTTCAGCAGCTCCGGGTTCTTCTGAGGTAAGCCTCGACTTCACGCTGATAATCAACGGTATTAAACCTGGAACTGAAGGAACACCAATGGCTCTGTGTTGGCTGCCTGCACCTGATTGGTCACCACACACTGATGTGTCAACAGCTCAGCCCATTGAGCGAAGTCCTTCCCACACATGGAGCAGATGAACGGCCTCTCCCCGGTGTGAAGTCGCTGGTGCCTCAGAAGGTGGGAGGACTGAGTGAATTCCTTCCCGCACATGTTGCAGCTGAAGGGCCTCTCTCCGGTGTGAACTCGCTGGTGAGTCAGCAGGTGGGACAACTGCCTGAATCTCTTCCCGCAGAGGGTGCAGCCACATGGCCTCTCGTCGGTGTGGATGCGCTGGTGTTTCATCAGTTCCTCAGAGCCCTTGAAGGTCTTTCCACACTCGCAGCATTTAAAGGGTCGGTCATCGGTGTGAACCCGCCGGTGTGTCACCAGGTGGGAAGACCGAGTGAATCCCTTCCCGCACACGGAGCAGGTGAACGGCCTCTCCCCGGTGTGAATGCGCTGGTGGGTCAGCAGGTGGGAGGAGCGAGTGAATCCCTTCCCACACATGGAGCAGGTGAATGGCCTCTCTCCGGTGTGGATGCGCTGGTGGGTCAGCAGGCTGGAGGCCTGAGTGAATTCCTTCCCGCACAGGGAGCAGTTGAACGGCCTCTCCCCGGTGTGGGTGCGCTGGTGTATCTGCAGGTTGGACGAACCGGTGAAGCCCTTCCCGCACACGGAGCAGGTGAACGGCCTCTCCCCAGAGTGGATGCGCTGGTGGGTCAGCAGGTTGGATGTCTGGGTGAATCTCTTCCCACACACGGAGCAGCTGAACGGCCTCTCCCCGGTGTGACTGCGCCAGTGAGTCTCCAGCTTCGACGGGTAACTGAACCCCTTGCCACAGACGCCACATTTATAGGGTTGCTCCCCCGTATCGTTACACTTGTGCATCATCAGGCTGTCTGACCCGCTGAAGGTCCGGTCACATATGGAGCATGTGTACGGTTTCTCATGGCTGTGAATGTTGCAGTGATTTCTCAGACTGTGTAACTGATTAAAGCTCTTTCCACAGTCAGAGCACTGGAACACTCTCCCTCGGGTGTGTGTCTCTCGGTGCTTTTCCATCCACACTAATGTTTTAAATCTTTTCCCACAGACTGAACAGACAAACCCTTCTCCTTCTATATTCAAAGGCCGATGATATTCAGATCCTGATGAATCGAGTGACTCTGAAGATTCTTGACGTGATGTTTCGTTCAAGTTTCCCATCTGCAAATTCTTCCCTTCTAATGCCCTGTAAAAGGAGTTTACAAAAGCCATCATTGTAAGTACAGGACAGAAATTCAGAACATTCTCTCCTCTCTGGTTCCCCCAAAGCTGTGGATCTCCATTCCACACACTCCCTAAATCTGCGTTGAAATTCAGATTCATCACTTTGGCCCCAACTATTTTCCTTCTCTCCTCCCCTCTGGCTGGGTTCAGTTCTACACTCACTGGTTCCCCTCCCTCTCCTCCCCTGAAGGTGCTGACTCTGGCTGGGTTCAGTTCTACACTCACTGGTTCCCCTCCCTCTCCTCCCCTGAAGGTGCTGACTCTGGCTGGGTTCAGTTCTACACTCACTGGTTCCCCTCCCTCTCCTCCCCTGAAGGTGCTGACTCTGGCTGGGTTCAGTTCTACACTCGCTGGCTCCCCTCCCTCTCCTCCCCTGAAGGTGCTGACTCTGGCTGGGTTCAGTTCTGCACTCACTGGTTCCCCTCCCTCTCCTCCCCTGAAGGTGCTGACTCTGGCTGGGTTCAGTTCTACACTCACTGGTTCCCCTCCCTCTCCTCCCCTGAAGGTGCTGACTCTGGCTGGGTTCAGTTCCACACTCACTGGTTCCCCTCCCTCTCCTCCCCTGAAGGTGCTGACTCTGGCTGGGTTCAGTTCCACACTCACTGGTTCCCCTCCCTCTCCTCCCCTGAAGGTGCTGATTCTGGTTGGGTTCAGTTCCACACTCACTGGTTCCCCTCCCTCTCCTCCCCTGAAGGTGCTGACTCTGGCTGGGTTCAGTTCCACACTCACTGGTTCCCCTCCCTCTCCTCCCCTGAAGGTGCTGACTCTGGCTGGGTTCAGTTCCACACTCACTGGTTCCCCTCCCTCTCCTCCCCTGAAGGTGCTGACTCTGGCTGGGTTCAGTTCCACACTCACTGGTTCCCTGCCCTCTCCTCCCCTGAAGGTGCTGACTCTGGTTGGGTTCAGTTCCACACTCACTGGTTCCCCTCCCTCTCCTCCCCTGAAGGTGCCCACCCCAGGATATTAAAAGGTGAGAAAATTGTAGATGTTCTGGTCATGATCTTCCAACACTCTCTTTGATTCAGTAATTGTTCCCTTGGATTGCAAATTTGCCAATTATTTAAGAAAGGTAGGAGCGATATATTTGAAAATGATAGACCTATTAGTCTAAGGTATGTTGTGGGAAAGTTACTAAACTCTCTTACTTGTGACAGTGACTGAGCAGTTGGACAAATGCGAGCTGATCGGAGACAGCAAACATGGATTTGTAAAGGGTCATGTTGAACAAACCTAGTTGAATTTTTTTTTGAGTAGATAACTCATGTGGTCAGTGAGGGAGTGTCGAAGGATGTTATTTATAATGACCTCCAGGAGGCATTCAACATAAGTGACCATTAACAAAAATGAGAGCACAGTGAATTGGAGGCAACCTATTGGCTTGGATAGGGGGTTGGTTAGGAGGTAGGGGACGGAGAGCAGGGATAATGGGTATGTGCACAAATTGGCCGGATGTGACTGGTAGCGTGCCCCAGGGCCTCAGCTTTTCACTCTATTTATAAATGATTTGGATGAAGCAATAGAGAGCCGTATATCCAAGTTTGACGACGACAAGTTTGGGGGTACAGTAAGTGGTGTAGGTGGAAATAACAACAGAAAACGCTGGAAACACTCAGCAGGCCAGGCAGCATCCGTGGAGAGAGAAACAAAGTTAACGTTTCAGGTCTGGGACCCTTCATCAGAACTGGAGAAGGCGAGAGATGCAACAGGTTTTAAGCAGGTGCAGAGGCAGGGAGAGGGGGAGGTGGAGGGGAGGAAGGAACATTCTGTGCTAGGGTAGGAGGTAGGAGGCAGGAGAGAATATATGTTGCAAATGGGGATGGCAAAATCATCAACAGCCTGAAAACTGGGGGGCAGGCGTTATCGTCTGAAATTGCTGAACTCAATGTTGAGTCCGGCAGGCTGTAAAGTGCCTAAAGAGCCTCATTGGAACAATGTAATAGGCCGAGGACAGAGAGATCAGAGTAGGAGTGAAGCGGTGAATTAAAGTGACAGGCGACCGGAAGCTCAGGGTCACCCTTACGGACTGAACGGAGGTGTTCCGCAAAGCGGTCGCCCAATCTGCGTTTGGTCTCCCCAATGTAGAGGAGATCGTATCGTGAGCAGCGAATACAGTATATTAAATTGCAAGTACAAATAAATCGCTGTTTCGCCTGGAAGGGGTGTTTGGGGCCCTGGACAGTGGGAAGGGAGGAGGTAAAAGGGGAGGTGTTGCATCTCCTGCGCTTGCACGGGAAGGTGCCGGGCGAAGGAGAAGGGCTGTTGGGGGTGATTGAGGAGTGGACCAGGGTGTCGCGGAGGGAGCGGTCCCTTTGGAATGCTGAAAGGGGAGGTGAGGGGACGATGTGTTTGGTGGTGGGATCACATTGGAGGTGGCAGAAATGGCGGAGGATGTGGAGGCTGGTGGGGTGAAAGGTGAGGACAAGGGGAACCCTATCGTGGTTCTGGGGGGGAAGGGATGGGAGTGAGAGCAGAAGTGCGGGAAATAGAACGGACATGGTCAAGGGCCGTGTCAACCACGGTAGAGGGGAATCCTCGGTTGAGGAAAAAGGAAGACATGTCGGAAGCACTGGTGTGGAAGGTGGCATCGTCAGAACAGATGCAACAGAGACGGAGAAACTGGGAGAATGGAATAGAGTCCTAACAGGAAGCGGGGTGGGAGGAAGTGTAGTCCAGGTAGCTGTGGGAGTCAGTGGGCTTGTAGTGAATGTTCATTGATGTACCGGAAAAAGAGGTGAAGGAGGGGACCTGAGTAGGACTGGGACAAAGAATGTTCCACATATCCCATGAAAAGACAGGCATAGCTAGGACTCATGCGGGTTCCCATAGCAACACCTTTCATTTGGAGGAAATGAGTGGAGTCAGAGGAGAAGTTGTTCAATGCGAGAACAAGTTCAGCCAGGCGGAGGAGGGTGGTGGTGGATGGGGACTGGTCGGGCCTCTGTTCAAGGAAGAAGCCCTCAGGCTGTCCTGGTAGGGGATGGAGGTGTAGAGGGATTGGACATCCAGTGAAAAGGAGACGGTTGAGGCCAGGAAACTGTTAAAGTGGTGGAGGGCGTCGGAAGAGTTGTGAATGTAGGTGGGAAGAGACTGGACAAGAGGAGGAAAAAATAGGGTCAAGATAGGAAGAGTGCCGTGGGGCAAGAACAGGCTGAAACAATGTGTCTACGAGGGCAGCCCAGTTTGTGGATCTTCGGAAGGAGGTAGAAGCAGGCTGTGCGGGGTTGGGGGACTATGAGCTTGATGGCCATGGAGGGAAGATTTCCAGAGGAGATGAGGTCAGTGACAGTCTTGGAAACAATGGCTTGATCTTTGGTAGTGGGGTCATGGTCCAGGGAGAGGTAGGAGGAGATGTCAGAGTTGGCGTTCAGCCTCCACACAGTAGAGGTCGATTCGCCAAACAACAACAGCGCCACCCTTGTCAGCAGGTTTAATGACAATGTTAGGGTTGGATCGGTGAGAACGGAGTGCTGCAATTTCAGAGGGAGGTCGGTTGGAGTGAGGGGAGCAGAGAAATTGAGACGGCCGACGTCACGCCAGTAGCTCGCAATGAAAAGATCTAGAGAGGGTAAGAGGCCAGAGGGAGGGGTCCAGGTAGAGCGTGAATTCTGAAAGCGGAGAAAGGGTCTGCTGTGCTGAGGGGAAGACTCCTGGCCAAAGAAGTAGGCACGGAGACAAAGGTGGCGGAAAAAGAGCTCAGCATCGTGCCGAGCTCGAAATTCATTGAGGTGGGGGCGTAAGGGGATGAAGCTCAGGCCTTTGCTGAGGACTTATCATTCAGCGTCAGAGAAGGTCAGAGCGGATAGTGAAAACACGGCAGGGGGTGAGATTGGGAGAAGGGATGGGGTCAGAGGAAAGTGAAAAGTTGCAAATGGACATTGATTAAGTGATTGGGCGAAACTGTGGCAGCTGGAGTTCAATGTGGGGAAGTGTGAGGTCATCCACTTTGGACCCAAGAAAGATCGATCAGAGTATTGTCGAAATGGTGAGTGCCTAGGAATTGTGGAGGAGCAGAGAGAGATTGAGGGGTCCAAGTACAGAAAGCACTAAACGCTAGCGCACAGGTACAAAAAATTACAAAGGCTAATGGAATCTTGCCTTTATCGGGAATATAAAGCGTTTGCAAGTTGTATAAAGCTCTGATCAGACCCCATCTGGAGTAACTGTGTTCAGTTCTGGGCCCCGCACCTCAGGAAGGATAAATTGGCCTTGGAGGGGGAGCAGCGCAGATTCACCAGAATGATACCAGGGCTAAATTGTGAGGACAGCTTACGTAGTCTAGGCTTGTGTTCCCTCGAGCAGAAGTGATGTAACTGAGGTGTTATGATTAAAGGATTCAATAGGGTCGATCGAGAGAAACCATTTCCTCTGGTGGGGGGAGTCCAGAACAAGGGGGCATCATCTTAAAATTAGAGCCAGGGGTGAAATCAGGAAGCACTTCTTCACACAATGGAAACCCCCCCCCCACCGTCACGTGCAAAAGGCTGTGGTACAATTGGAGCTTTCTAGACTGTGTATTTTTCATCTGTCGTCACTAAAGACGATGCTGCCAATGTCACAGTAAAGGAGGAGTTAGTTGTGATATTGGGATAGGATAAAAATAGATAAAGAGGTGGTACATCAAAGGTTGGCTGTCCTAAAAGAAGAAAAGTCACTCGGTCTGCATGGGATACATTCTAGGTTGCCGAGGGAATTAAGGGCGCAAACTGCAGAGGCTCTGGCCTCTTCAGATATTGGGTTGGTGCCAGAGGACTGCACATGTTACACCCCAGTCCAAAAAAACGGGGAAGAGATATAAACCTGGTAATTCCAGGCTAGTCAGCCTAATGTCTGAGGTGGGGAAACTTTTGAGACAATAATGTGGGGCCAAATTAATTGTCACTTGGAAAGTATGTGCTAATAAATGAAAGTCAGCACAGATTTGTTAAAGGCAAATCGTGGTTGAGTTTTGACAAAGTAAGGGAGAGGGTCGATGAGGGTAGTACGGTTGATGTGTATTTGTGCTGTCAAAAGGCCTTTGACAAAGTACCACAAAGACTTGTTAGCCAAAATTAAAGCCCATGGGATTAAAGGGGATACAAAATTGGACAAGGGACAGAGAGCAGGGAGCAGTGGTGAACAGTTGTTTTTCCAGACTGGAGGGAAGTGTACAGTGGTGTTTCACAGGGGTCGGTTTTAGCATCACCGTGTGTCAGCCAGTGGGCAGCACTCTCGCCTCAGTCAGAAGGTTGTAGGTTCAAGTCCCACTCCAGAGACTCGAGCACAAAAATCCAGGCTGACACTCCCAGTGCAGTACTGAGGAAGCACTGCGCTGTTGAAGGCGCCGTCTTTCGGATGAGACATTAAACCGAAGCCCCGTCTGCTCTCTCAGGTGAACGTAAAAGATCGCACGGCACCATTTTGAAGAAGAGCAGGGGAGTTATCCCCGGTGTTCTGGCCAATATGTATCCCTCAATCAACATTACTAAAAACAATTTAAATGATCACATTGCTGTTTGTGGGGGCTTGCTGTGCGCTAATTGGCTGCCGCGTTTCCCACATTATAACAGTGACTACACTTCAAAAAGTGCTTCCTTGGATGTAAAGCGCTTTGGGACGTCCGCTGTATAAATGAAAGTCTCTCTCACTGCGCTTTTTGATGTATATAAATGACCTGGACTTGGGTCTACAGGGCACAATTTCAAAATTTGCAGATGACACAAAACTTGGAAGTATAGTGAACAGTGAGGAGGATAGTGACAAACTTCAAGAGGACAGAGACAGGCTGGTGGAATGGACGGACACGTGGCAGATGAAATTTAACGCAGAAAAATGCGAAGTGATACATTTTGGTAGGAAGAACGAGGAGAGGCAATATAAACTAAAGGGTAGAATCCTAAAGGGGGTGCATGAACAGAGAGACCTGGGGGTTTATGTGCACAAATCATTGATGGTGGCAGGGCAGGTTGAGAAAGCGGTTAAAAAAGCTTACGAGATCCTGGGCTTTATAAGTAGAGGCATAGAGTCCAAAAGCAAGGAAGTTATGATGCACCTTTATAAAACACTGGTTTAGTCTCAACTGGAGTATCATGTCCAATTCTGGGCACCGCATTTTAGGAAGGATGTGAAGGCCTTAGAGAGGGTGTGGAAAAGATTAACGAGAATGGTTCCAGGGATGAGTGGCTTCAGTTATGTGGATAGACTGGAGAAGCTGGGGTTGTTCTCTTTAGAGCAGAGAAGGTTGAGAGTAGATTTGATTGAGGTGTTCAAAATCATGAGGGGTCTAGACAGAGTCATACAGCACAGAAGGAGGCCATTTGGCCCATCGAGTCCGGCCGGCTCTCTGTAGAGCAATCCAGTCAGTCCCATTCCCCCGCTCTATCCCCGTAGCTCTGCAAGTTTATTTCCCTCAAGTGCCTATCCAGTCTCCCCTTGAAAACATTGAGTGTCTCCGCTTCCACCACTTCCGTCGGCAGCGAGTTCCAGGTCATCACCACTCGCTGCGTAAAAAAGATTTCCCCCACATCCCTCCTGTATCTCTTGCCCAAAAACTTAAATCTGTGTCCCCTAGTCCTTGAACCATCAACTAGTGGGAACAGCCTTTCCCCGGCTAGCCTATCCAGACCCGTCATAATCTTGTACACCTCTATCAAATCACCCCTCAACCTCCTTTTCTCTAATGAAAACAAATCCAGCTTCTCCAACCTGTCCTTGTAGCTAAGATCCCCCATCCCCGGAACCATTCTGGTAAATCGCCTCTGTAGAGAGTAGAGAGAAACTGTTCCCATTGGCGAAAGGGTCGAGAACCAGACAACACAGATTTAAGATGACTGGCAGAAGAAACAAACGTGACATGAGGAAAAGCTTTTTTATGCAGTGAGTGGTTAGGATCTGGAATTCACTGCCTGAAGGGGAGGTGGAAGCAGATTGAATCGCGGCTTTCAAAAGGGAATTGGATAAGAACCTGAAGGAAAAAAACTGCAGGGCTACAGGGAAAGGGCGTGGGAGTGGGACTAGCTGAAGTGCTCTTGCAGAGAGCCGGCACGGGCTCGACGGGCCGAATGGCCTCCTTCTGTGCTGTAACCATTCTATGATGCAGGCCAGTTGTAGCTGAACATCCCAGGGAGCAGGAAACAGGGGGAGGACAGGCAGCCGGAGTGGGATTTCCAGGGAATGGAGAAGAAAGGTTTTAGTTAGGGAAAAGGCCATGCTCTTTTACAGGCACAGCCCGAAAGGCTGCGGTGCCCTGGCTGAGTTCCCGGCCTGTGTCTCTCCCCCATGTTCAGGCCTTTGGCCCTACCCATCTGCTCTGACCTCAGAGCCCTGCAGTGCTTGAAACAAGCCATGCAGCATTCCACACTCCTCCGTGTCTCAAAGCAGCTCACGCACATTCATTCAATCACTTACTATTCAAAGTGTCGGGACAAACAGGCTGCTTACCTGGGCTGTGGTGGTGGCCTTTCAGGATCCATTGTCCCGTTCTGCTTCTCCTTACTGTCTGCGGTGTGCACAGGTTCTGGCGATGCCGGGGCCGATGGCCTTTCGGGATCCGCTGCCTGGCTCTGGTTCTCTCGACTGTCGCCCGTATTCACAGGCTCAGGCTGTGCCTCGAGCGCCCTTTCGGGTTCCGCTGCCCGGCTCGGGCTCTCCTGACGGCCATACGTGCGCACAGGCTCAGGTGCATGGTCGGGATCCAGTGCCTGGCCCTGACTCACCTTGCGGTCAGCGGTGTCCGCAGGCTCAGCCTCTGGTGGCCTTTCAGGATCCATTGTCCCGCTCCGCCTCTGCTTCCGCTCTTGCTGTTTGCAGGCTGAAGCTCTGCCTCTACCACAGGCCCAAGGAAAGAGAGAGAGAGAACAATCATGTTGGCTGTTTTTTATACTGCTCTCTGGCACCCTGCGGGGCAGTGTTAATAGCAGATATTGTGAGGGAGCACAGCAGCCCCTCCTCCCCCTCCCCCCTCCAGGCACTCAATGACTGCAGCTCACAGGCACCTCTCTTGTTTCATGCTCAGGGAAATGCACAGCAGAGTGGTTTGCGGTCTGGAATGTCTGGTTTTTACGAGCATTCGTTGCACATGGAAATCTGAGTCGAGGTGTCGGCCCCACTTCCCTTCTCAGGAAAAGGCAGGCCAGCCTCACTGATCATTCACATCTCATAAACCCACTGAGACTGACCGACAGGGGGACAAACTGGCGAGCGGACAATCCCCGGGGACATAAACCACACCGACACAGGACAGTGAGCTGTCAATCCCCCGGGTCATAAACCACACCGACACGGGACAGTGAGCTGTCAATCCTCCATGGTCATAAACCACAAGACACAAGACACAGAGACAGTGAGCTGTCAATCCCCCAGGTCATAAACCACACCGACACAGAGACAGTGAGCTGTCAATCCCCTGGGTCAGAAAGCACACCGACACGGGGCAGTGAGCTGTCAATCCCCCGGGTCATAAACCACACCGACACGGGACAGTGAGCTGTCAATCCCCCGGGTCATAAACCACACCGACACGGGACAGTGAGCTGTCAATCCCCCGGGTCATAAACCACACCGACACGGGACAGTGAGCTGTCAATCCCCCAGGTCATAAACCACACCGACACGGGACAGTGAGCGGTCAATCCTCCATGGTCATAAACCACACCGACACGGGACAGTGAGCTGTCAATCCCCCGGGTCATAAACCACACTGACACGGGACAGTGAGCTGTCAATCCCCCGGGTCATAAACCACACCGACACGGGACAGTGAGCTGTCAATCCCGCCAGGTCATAAACCACACCGACACGGGACAGTGAGCTGTCAATCCCCGGGTCATAAACCACACCGACACGGGACAGTGAGCTGTCAATCCCCCGGGTCATAAACCACACCAACACAGAGACAGTGAGCTGTCAATCCCCCGGGTCATAAACCACACCAAGACGGGACAGTGAGCTGTCAATCCCCCGGGTCATAAACCACACCGACACGGGACAGTGAGCTGTCAATCCCCGGGTCATAAACCACACCAACACAGAGACAGTGAGCTGTCAATCCCCCGGGTCATAAACCACACCAAGACGGGACAGTGAGCTGTCAATCCCCCGGGTCATAAACCACACCGACACGGGACAGTGAGCTGTCAATCCCCCGGGTCATAAACCACACCGACACGGGACAGTGAGCTGTCAATCCCCGGGTCATAAACCACACCGACACGGGACAGTGAGCTGTCAATCCCCGGGTCATAAACCACACCAACACAGAGACAGTGAGCTGTCAATCCCCCGGGTCATAAACCACACCGACACGGGACAGTGAGCTGTCAATCCCCCCGGGTCATAAACCACACCGACACGGGACAGTGAGCTGTCAATCCCCGGGTCATAAACCACACCGACACGGGGCAGTGAGCTGTCAATCCCCCGGGTCATAAACCACACCGACACGGGACAGTGAGCTGTCAATCCCCCGGGTCATAAACCACACCGACACGGGACAGTGAGCTGTCAATCCCCGGGTCATAAACCACACCGACACAGAGACAGTGAGCTGTCAATCCCCCGGGTCATAAACCACACCGACACGGGACAGTGAGCTGTCAATCCCCCGGGTCATAAACCACACCAACACGGGACAGTGAGCTGTCAATCCCCGGGTCATAAACCACACCGACACGGGACAGTGAGCTGTCAATCCCCGGGTCATAAACCACACCAACACAGAGACAGTGAGCTGTCAATCCCCCGGGTCATAAACCACACCAACACAGAGACAGTGAGCTGTCAATCCCCCGGGTCATAAACCACACCGACATGGGACAGTGAGCTGTCAATCCCCCGGGTCATAAACCACACCGACACGGGACAGTGAGCTGTCAATCCCCCGGGTCATAAACCACACCGACACGGGACAGTGAGCTGTCAATCCCCGGGTCATAAACCACACCGACACGGGACAGTGAGCTGTCAATCCTCCTGGGTCATAAACCACACTGACACGGGACAGTGAGCTGTCAATCCCCCGGGTCATAAACCACACCGACACGGGACAGTGAGCTGTCAATCCTCCTGGGTCATAAACCACACTGACACGGGACAGTGAGCTGTCAATCCCCCGGGTCATAAACCACACCGACACGGGACAGTGAGCTGTCAATCCCCCCGGGTCATAAACCACACCGACACGGGACAGTGAGCTGTCAATCCCCGGGTCATAAACCACACCGACACGGGGCAGTGAGCTGTCAATCCCCGGGTCATAAACCACACCGACACAGAGACAGTGAGCTGTCAATCCCCCGGGTCATAAACCACACCGACACGGGACAGTGAGCTGTCAATCCCCGGGTCATAAACCACACTGACACGGGACAGTGAGCTGTCAATCCCCCGGGTCATAAACCACACCGACACGGGACAGTGAGCTGTCAATCCCCCCGGGTCATAAACCACACCGACACGGGACAGTGAGCTGTCAATCCCCCGGGTCATAAACCACACCGACACGGGACAGTGAGCTGTCAATCCTCCTGGGTCATAAACCACACCGACACGGGACAGTGAGCTGTCAATCCCCGGGTCATAAACCACACCGACACGGGACAGTGAGCTGTCAATCCCCCAGGTCATAAACCACACCAACACGGGACAGTGAGCTGTCAATCCCCCAGGTCATAAACCACACCGACACGGGACAGTGAGCTGTCAATCCCCGGGTCATAAACCACACCGACACGGGACAGTGAGCTGTCAATCCCCCGGGTCATAAACCATGCCGACACGTGACAGTGAGCTGTCAATCCCCCCGGGTCATAAACCACACCGACACGGGACAGTGAGCTGTCAATCCTCCATGGTCATAAACCACACCGACACGGGACAGTGAGCTGTCAATCCCCCGGGTCATAAACCACACCGACACAGAGACAGTGAGCTGTCAATCCTCCTGGGTCATAAACCACACCGACACGGGACAGTGAGCTGTCAATCCCCGGGTCATAAACCACACCGACACGGGACAGTGAGCTGTCAATCCCCCAGGTCATAAACCACACCAACACGGGACAGTGAGCTGTCAATCCCCCAGGTCATAAACCACACCGACACGGGACAGTGAGCTGTCAATCCCCGGGTCATAAACCACACCGACACGGGACAGTGAGCTGTCAATCCCCGGGTCATAAACCACACCGACACGGGACAGTGAGCTGTCAATCCCCCGGGTCATAAACCATGCCGACACGTGACAGTGAGCTGTCAATCCCCCCGGGTCATAAACCACACCGACACGGGACAGTGAGCTGTCAATCCCCCGGGTCATAAACCACACCGACACGGGACAGTGAGCTGTCAATCCCCCTGGGTCATAAACCACACCGACACGAGACAGTGAGCTGTCAATCCCCCGGGTCATAAACCACACCGACACGGGACAGTGAGCTGTCAATCCCCCGGGTCATAAACCACACCGACACAGAGACAGTGAGCTGTCAATCCCCCGGGTCATAAACCACACCGACACGGGACAGTGAGCTGTCAATCCTCCTGGGTCATAAACCACACCGACACGGGACAGTGAGCTGTCAATCCCCCGGGTCATAAACCACACCGACACGGGACAGTGAGCTGTCAATCCCCCGGGTCATAAACCACACCAACACAGAGACAGTGAGCTGTCAATCCCCCGGGTCATAAACCACACCGACACGGGACAGTGAGCTGTCAATCCTCCTGGGTCATAAACCACACCGACACGGGACAGTGAGCTGTCAATCCCCCGGGTCATAAACCACACCGACACGGGACAGTGAGCTGTCAATCCCCCGGGTCATAAACCACACCGACACAGGACAGTGAGCTGTCAATCTCCCCGGGTCATAAACCACACCGACACGGGACAGTGAGCTGTCAATCCCCCGGGTCATAAACCACACCGACACGGGACAGTGAGCTGTCAATCTCCCCGGGTCATAAACCACACCGACACGGGACAGTGAGCTGTCAATCCCCCGGGTCATAAACCACACCGACACAGGACAGTGAGCTGTCAATCTCCCCGGGTCATAAACCACACCGACACGGGACAGTGAGCTGTCAATCCCCCCGGGTCATAAACCACACCGACACGGGACAGTGAGCTGTCAATCCCCCGGGTCATAAACCACACCAACACGGAGACAGTGAGCTGTCAATCCCCCCGGGTCATAAACCACACCGACTCGGGGACAGTGAGCTGTCAATCCCCCGGGTCATAAACCACACCAACACGGAAACAGTAGGCTGTCAATCCCCCAGGTCATAAGCAGCCACCAAAGGTTAAATAGAAGCGTAGAAGATAGGAGTAGGCCATTCGACCCCTCGAGCCTGTTCCGCCATTTAATGAGATCATGGCTGATCATCCAAATTCAGTACTCTGTCCCTGCTTTCTCCCCATATCCCTTGATCCCTTTAGCCTTAAGAAATATATCTAACTCCTTCTTGAATATATTTAATGAATTGGCCTCAACTGCCTTCTGTGGTAGAGAATTCCACAGGTTCACCACTCTCTGGGTGAAGAAATTCCTCCTCCTCTCAGTCCTAAATGGCTTACCCCTTATCCTTAGACTGTGACCCCTGGTTCTGGACTCCCCCACCATCGGGAACATCTTTCCTGCATCCAGTCTGTCTAGTCCTGTTAGAATTTTATAAGTTTTAATGAGATCCCCTCCCATTCTTCTAAACTCTAGCGAATATAATCACAATCGACCCAATCTCTCTTCATACTTCATTCCTGCCATCAAAGGTTGAGCGATTATAATCAAGGATCCTCAAGAGGGCAGAATTACAGTGAG
The DNA here is from genome assembly GCF_052327205.1 of Somniosus microcephalus. Lineage (NCBI taxonomy): Eukaryota > Metazoa > Chordata > Chondrichthyes > Squaliformes > Somniosidae > Somniosus > Somniosus microcephalus. Next base: position 150,753,284 of record NC_140990.1, on the reverse strand, counting down.
GAGGAGACCGCGGTGACATGGAGGACGGAGCGGCTGAGGGACATCGTGCTCCCACTGCCACTGGATGCCAAAGAATTGACTTTCTGAACACGGCGCTGTAAAAATAGCTGACGTGTCCCTACGGGGAGTAAGCATTCCATTGTACTAGTACATGTTCCCGTAAAGGTCAAGGGTGGGACCAACAAGCAAAGGGAACCTTGGATGACAAGGGATATACAAAAATGCATTAGGAAAAAAAGGGGGGCTTTTGGCAGTTACAAAAGACTAAAGACGGAGGAAGCCCTAGAGGAGTATAAAAAGTGCAGGGGCATACTTAAAAAAGAAATTAGGAGAGCGAGGAGGGGCCATGAAATAACACTGGCGAGCAAAATAAAGGAAAATCGTAAGATGTTTTATAAGTATATTAAGGGCAAGAGGATAATCAGGGAAAGGGTAGGGCCCATTAGGGACCAAAGTGGCAATCTGTGTGTAGAGCCAGATGATGTAGGCGGGGTTTTAAATGAATTTTTTGCATCTGGATTCACTGTGGAGAAAGACGATGTAGACATAGAAAACATATTAGCATCGAGAGGGAGGAGGTACTAGCGGTTTTAGCAGGCCAAAAAGTGGATAAATCCCCAGGCCCGGACGAGATGTATCCCAGGCTGCTGTGTGAGGCAAAGGAGGAGATTGCAGGGGCTCTGACACAAATTTTCAGAACCTCTCTGGCCACAGGGGATGTGGCCACAGGGGATGTACCAGAGGACTGGAGAACAGCTAATGTAGTACCATTATTCAAGAAGGGTAGCAGGGAAAAACCAGGGAATTACAGGCCAGTGAGCCTAACATCTGTGGTAGGGAAATTATTGGAAAAAATTCTGAGGGACAAAATTAGTCTCCACTTGGAGAGGCAAGGATTAATCGGGGATAGTCAGCATGGCTTTGTCGAGGGTAAATCATTTCTGACCAATCTGATTGAGTTTTTCGAGGGGGTGACTAGGTGTGTGGATGAGGGAAATGCTGTGGATGTGGTATACATGGACTTCAGTAAGGCTTTTGACAAAGTCCCGCATAGGAGACTGGTCAAGAAGGTAAGAGCCCATGGGATCCAGGGTGCCTTGGCACGTTGGATCCTAAACTGGCTGAGTGGGAGGAGGCAGAGGGTGATGGTCGAAGGTTGCTTTTGTGACTGGAAGCCTGTGTCCAGTGGGGTACCTCAGGGATCGGTGCTGGGTCCCTTGCTGTTTGTGATCTACATAAATGATTTGGATGAGAATGTAAAAGGTATGATCAGTAAGTTCGCAGATGACACGAAAATTGGTGGGGTGGTAAATTGCGAGGAGGAAAGCCTCAGGCTACAGAACGATATAAACGGGTTGGTCAGATGGGCGGAAAAGTGGCAAATGGAATTTAACCCTGAAAAGTGCAAGGTGATGCATTTTGGACGGCCAAATAAGACAAGGGAATACACAATGAGTGGTAGGACCCTAGGAAGTACAGAGGGTCAGAGGGACCTTGGTGTACATGTACATAGATCCCTGAAGGCAGCGGAACAGGTAGATAAGGTGGTTAAAAAGGCATATGGGATACTTGCCTTCATTAGCCGAGGCATAGAATATAAGAGCAGGGAGGTTATGATGGAGCTGTACAAAACGCTGGTAAGGCCACAGCTGGAGTACTGTGTGCAGTTCTGGTCGCCTCACTATAGGAAGGATGTGATTGCTTTGGAGAGGGTGCAGAGAAGATTCACCAGGATGTTACCTGGGATGGAGCGCCTCAGCTATGAAGAAAAACTAAACAGGCTGGGGTTGTTTTCCTTGGAGCAAAGAACGCTGAGGGGGGACCTGATTGAGGTGTACAAAATGATGAGGGGCATAGATAGGGTAGATAAAGAGGAACTTTTCCCCTTAGTAGGGGGGTCAATAACAAGGGGGCATAGATTCAAGGTAAGGGGCAGGAGGTTTAGAGGGGATTTGAGGAGGAACTTTTTCACCCAGAGGGTGGTTGGAGTCTGGAACTCACTGCCTGAAAGGGTGGTAGAGGCAGGAACCTTCACAACATTCAAGAAGCATTTGGATGAGCACTTGAAATGCCATTGCATACAAGGCTATGGACCAAATGCTGGAAAATGGGATTAGATTGGACAGGGCTTGATGGACGGCGCAGACACGATGGGCCGAAGGGCCTCTTTCTGTGCTGTATAACTCTATGGCCTAGAAATTCAGTGCCCTTAGCACCGATTTTGTGGCGCTAGAGGGCCTAGCGCTGCAATTGGCGCCGGTTCCTAAATTGCCTGGGGCCCTTCCGCGGCGGTAGACCGGTAGCGCTGCGCCGGCACCGATGACATCATCGATGTGCGCAGCGTCCCGGTTGCCGTGGTAACCCGGCCCCAAGCCGAAATTCAGTTGCGCCCGCCTCGCCCGTGGCAGGCGCAACTAAGACTCTGGCAACAGAGTCTTCCCCCAGTGTGCGCCGGCGCATAAAGGTGGAGCGGCGGCCGGCCGCGTTCCCGGCGGCCGCCTGCCCGCACCTCCCTTCCCGGACTCCTGCATTCCCCCCCCGCGGCCCTGATCAGTGTCTCATGCGAGCCCGGCACTTCCCCGAGGTGCCGGGCTCAGATGTCGGGTCAATCCGCCGGACAGTTGTCGGCTGCAGGCAGCTCCTCCTTAACAGGAGGAAGAGGCCTGCAGTTCCCCCGCCTGCCGCACCGCATCGGGTGCCGCAGCGGGGGATTAGCGCCGGGAAACCCAAGTTCACGCCCGTTTTGAGGCGCTAAAGGAGGGTATTAGCGCCCGCCGCCGTCTGGGCCCGGCGCACCCGAACTTTCGTCGGGCGCTGCCGCATTACCGCTGGCGCAAACTTTCTGGCGCTACAGCGCTGGCAAGACCAGAACCCAATTTCTAGGCCTATGACTCTATGATATGGCAAATAAAATTGAATTGAATTGAATTAGAGGAGCGCAGATATCTCAGGGCGGGGGGTTGTGGAGCTGGAGGAGATTACAGAGATAGGGAGGGGCGAAGCCATGGAGGGATTTGAAGACAATGATGAGAATTTTGAAATCGAGGCGCTGCTTAACCGGGAGACAATGTAGGTCAGTGAGCACAGGGGCGATGGGCGAACAGGACTCGGTGCGAGTTAGGACACGGGTAGCCTGTTACAGAGGTGGAATTAGGCGGTCTTTGTTATGCTGTGGATGTGTGGTCGGAAGCTCATTTCAGGGTGAAATATGACACCAAGGTTGCAAACAGTGTGGTTCAGCCTCAGACAGATGTTTATAGGAGAGAGAGAGAGAGAGTGAAGTCCCTGTTCTATGCGGACGACCTGGTTCTGCTGTCTCCCACAGAACAGGGATTACAGCAACAACTAGACCTACTCGACAAATACTGCCAAAATTGGGCTCTAACAGTAAATCTAAAGAAAACCAACATCATGATTTTTCAGAAAAGACCCAGATGTCAGGAAAACAAATACCAGTTTACCCTCAGTGATACCACTATAGGACACACTATGAGCTACACCTACCTTGGTCTAACTATTACAGCATCAGGGAGCTTCAGCATAGCAGTGAATGCACTAAAAGAAAAAGCCCAAAGAGCCCTATATGCAATAAAAAGAAAATTCTACAACATCCAAATCCCAATCAAAATCTGGCTCAAAATTTTTGACAGCATAATCCTGCCCATTGCACTGTACGGTAGTGAAGTATGGGGCCCGCTAAATCACCAAAGCTACACTAAATGGGAAAAACACACAATAGAAGCCCTACATGCAGAATTCTGCCGAAGCATCCTTCGCACCCAAAGAAAAACGCCAACAAATGCATGCAGAGCCGAACTAGGCAGATACCCACTGATAATAAACATCCAAAAACGAGCACTAAACTTCCTAAATCACCTCAAATCTAGCTCCCCAGACACCCTTCATTTCAAAGCCTTTCAGACCCAAGAGCTAAACCCAGAAAAGAGTCCCCTGAGTCAGCTGCTACTGAAACTAAGTACTCAGCCGGACCCTGACCAGCCCCAGACCAACACAGCCGTCCAAACACCAATCCGAGTGAACCAAATCATTAAAAAATGCAAAGAAACCTACCTGGAACATTGGAACAAAATAACCGAAAGCCAAAGCAGATTAGAATGTTACCGGGCCCTAAAAAGAGAATATAAACTGGCAGACTACCTCACGACCATCAGAGACACAAAACAGAGACAGACCCTCACCAGGTACAGACTAAGTGACCACCAACTGGAAATTGAAAAAGGCAGATACAAGAAATCCTGGCAGCCTAGAGAGAATAGAATATGCGATCAATGTCTGGCTGGCGAGGTTGAAACAGAAATGCATTTCCTCCTAAAATGCGAAAAATTCAACACATCAAGAAACATATTATTCAACAAGCTAAGCCAAACAACCCCAGATTTCAAGGAATTGGATGATCTGTCAAAATTGAGATTAGTCCTAGGAGAAGGAGACAGACCATACCTTGGGGCTAAATATGTAACAACATGTCACAACCTGAGGACTGTTTAAAAGTAAGACTGTTTAAAATTAATATTGAACGTACCAAATGAAGTAGAAAGACTGTTGAAAATTAATATTGTTTAAAAGTAATATTGTATGTACCCAACAAATGTCAAATCGATTGACACCTACAGAATGTTGGAAAACTGTACCTTTTTGCTATGTAAGCTTTGGCAATATGGTTCTCTGTAAACTTTCATGCCAATAAAGCATTTGAACTGAACTGAACTGAACTGAGAGAGACCCTACAACAATTATAGGAGAGAGAGAGAGAGACCCTACAGTTACAGGAGTGAGGGAGAGAGAGAGAATCAGTTACAGGTGTGTAGAGCCCGAGCAACAACCGGAGCATGGAGCCTGAAGCCGGAGAAAGGCCCGAGGAACCGGGCCGAGCGAGGCACCGGAGAGAAGGAGAGCGAGCAGCAACAGGATTAGACCCAGACCGGGAGGAGCGGCCCGAGCCAGTCAAAGAGGCGAGTGGAGAGGTAGGGGTGCCGGATCGGGTCGGGACTGTCGGGCCTGGAGAGCGAGCAAGCCCGGGGCCTGAAACCCGAGAAACTCCGGGGTCGGAGAAACTCGGACAAACACCGGGCCGGGCCGGGACTGCACAGCCGAGCCGAGGGGCTGGGACCAGGGCAGAAGCCCGGAGAGCGAGCAAGCCCGGGGCCTGAAACCCGAGAAACTCCGGGGTCGGAGAAACTCGGACAAACACCGGGCTGGGCGGGGACTGCACAGCCGAGCCGAGGGGCTGGGACCAGGGCAGAAGCCTCCGGAGACCGACGCGAGGAGAGAGAGGAAAACTCCGGGTCCGGAGGAAAAAAGCTTTACCTAGATCTACCTAAATTTAATTAACCTAGAAAAAGAACAACAAACCCGCGAGAAAAAAAGGAATAGAAACCCGAGAGAAACGATAAACAACCCGAACCAGGAACCTGTGAGAGAGAGAGAGAGAAACTTTTAAGAGCAGCTATATCAAAGATGAACCCCTGAAAAACTCTCAATTTTGGACCTAAAAGTGGGATAAGGTGGAACACGACACAAAAAAGAGAAAAAAAGTTATCTACCTGAGACAAAACTAACGACTTCAATGAGCAGGGAAATGAAATATCCTGAGCAATGCACAAAAAATAAAGCAAAGGAAAAACACAAGGACATAACACTAAAAAGTAACCCAGAGGTCCTCTACGTTGACTATACCACACACAAAGGGATTAAGACGAAGAACAACCTCATATTCTACACCGACTCCGTTCCCTCATGGAAGGAGACTTTACAAAAATACTACGCATACGTCTCCAGCGAAGGTATTGGCAGTGGAGGCAGACTGAAAATATGTAAAGATGGAAATCTAGATAAAGATGACCCCCTGCTAACCATAAGCTACTACAACAAAAAAGGAAAGATCATGATACAGGGGAATGTAGAAAATCTGGACTCCTTCGAAAAGGAATTCCCCCAGTTGAAAACTAAGGCAGACACAAATAGGACCAATGGACAGGAGGCAAAAGAGAGTCGAACAGAGGATGATGAGAGCCAAGCGGAGGAAGAAGAGAGTCCAGCAGAGACACACACCTCCCTGACCATCTCCACCCCTCCCACACCTCTCAACGCAAACAAACTGCTGAAAGAGAGTCTGTCCAAACTAGAACTCGAATTCAACGAATACAGAGAAACACAGACCAAGAACTGGACGGAGGAACTCAAACAGCTGAAAACGGAAAACGAGTCCACCATCCACAAGCTGAGAAAGACCGTAGAGGAACAAAGAAATAAGATCAAAGAACTCCATACCCAGCTAAACAAAACGATGGAGGCCGTAGAAAGGCTCAGCAGGCAACACAAACCTCTTAAGGTCCAAAAAACAACACACACAAGGACACAGAACCCGTCGGATGCCACCCCACACGAGGACACACCGAAAGCCACAAACCCCGCTCCTGCCACACAGCTTATCCCAGAAACCCAGCCAACAACCAGCCCTCAGTCGAGTCCTGCCCAGACTACCGCTACCCAGTCCTCACACACAGGGACACAGAACCCGTCAGATGCCCCCCCACACGAGGACACACCGAAAGCCTCAAACCCTGCTCCTGCCGCACAACATATCCCAGAAACCCAGCCAACAACCAGCCATCAGTCGAGTCCTGCCCAGACTACTGCTACCCAGTCTGAAAAACCAGCCCCTCAGGCGGTCCTGCTGACCGACTCCAACGGAAAGTTTCTGGACCCCCAGAGGCTGTTCCCAGGTCATCAAGTCCTGAAAAAATGGTGCAGCAACACAGACCATGCAATGAAGATCCTGAACAAAGAATCCCTTGGAAGCCCCAAATGGCTTGTGATCCACACAGGCACAAACGACAGGAAGGCACTGCTAGGGCGGTGAGCAGGATGGCGGAAAAGGCCAGCAAGGAATTCCCCGAGGCGCGGATCGTGATCTCCACACTACTGCCCAGAAAGGACACCCCAGCCTATATAATCCACAACTCCAACAGGGAGATCGACACGAGATGTTCTGTCTTCCCCAACGTCTACCTGGCCCATCATCCAAACATCAACACAAGGGACCTCTATGACGAAATACATCTACTCAAACAGCGGATGTGGGTCTTCGCAAGAAACCTCATAAACACTGCCAAAAGACGCAGCCCTCCCACCCCCTCTACCATTGGGAGCCGTAACCCAAACAGGACCACCAATGTCCCCCACCCCCCTTTACAAAACCAACAACAGAACCGTGCTTTTATACCTGACCCAAGACCCCCCTCTAGACCACAGACTGTAGACCAAGAACTGAGAAAGATCATGACGATGCTGAACAGCCTGATAGAAAGCCGGAGAAATTATTAATATTGTTATTTATCATTATCATTATTGTTATCTTATCAGTATTATTACTATTATTAGATAGATATATGTGCATGCCTCATGAAATTTATACTAAATCATCATTTAGCATTATAGAAAATAGTGTTTCCACACGCATCCCACAAAATAGGTCCATTTTATTTCGTTTTATTGAACTATATAAATGCGTTCTTTCCACATAAGCTGCTGGAATATCCAGGGCCTCCGCTCCTCAACTTTTGGGATGAAGAGTACAGACCCTGAATTCCTAAAAGCTATAAAAGACATTGATATAATTGTGTTAACAGAAACATGGTGCCAAAAGGACATGCCGACCCACTGTCCTCCAATGTACCATGAAATCATTGTGCCCTCAGTAAAGAACACTAAGACACGCAAGGGCAGAACCTCCGGGGGAATCCTGGTGTGGTATAAAGGAGAACTGAACAAACACATCTCACCGATAAAACAGGGAAAATCACACGTATGGCTAAAATTAGATAAAAATATAGGAATAGCAAAAAACGATGTTTACTTATGTGCGATCTACATACCTCCAATAGAATCGCCATATTTTGAAGAGGAGATATTTGACACTCTCCACATGGAAATCAGCCATTTCCAGGCCCAAGGAAAGGTGCTACTATGTGGGGACCTAAATGCAAGGACAGGATGTGAACCTGACTTCATAGACCCACAGGGCAACAACCATGTGTTTGGCCAGACCCCTCTATATGTCACACCAGCCATCGCAAACCGAAACAACCTCGATTGTGAAATAAATAAAAGCGGTAGGGAGGTAGTGCAACTCTGCCGAGCCTTAGGCCTGTACATAGTTAACGGTAGGTTCAGAGGGGACTCCTTAGGGAGACTCACATATTCCTCAACTCTTGGGTCTAGTGTGGTGGATTATACAATCACTGACCTGGACCCCTGCGATATCAACGCATTCACTGTCAGGCAGCAATCCCCCCTCTCAGACCATAACCAAATAAATGTGTACCTTAAACTTTCTGCCCAAACTACAGACACAAAAAAGGAACCCAGTAAGCTACATAAAATAAACCAGACATACAGATGGGCCCCAGACAGTGGAGATAAATTCATCACAGCACTAAATTCACCTGATCTCACAAGTAAAATTTCAAAATTTAAAGAAAATCTATATGAGATCACCAGAGATGGTGTAAACATGGCCATAGAGGATATAAATATGATCTTCCATGAGGCAGCTGTAAAAGCCGACCTCGTGAAACAGAAGAGGAAGAGTCACAAAAGACAAAATAAAAATAAGAAATGGTTTGACCACGAATGCAAAAATGCCAGAAAAGACCTGAGAAAAATATCAAACCAAAAGCATCGGCAACCAAACAATCCGGACCTACGTACTAGATACAATGAAACCCTCAAAAGATATAAACACACCATTAGGAACAAAACACAAAACTATACCCACAAAATACTCGAAGAAATTGAAAACTCCACCAATCCAAAACAATTCTGGGAAATGTGGAATAACCTGAGTACAACACAATTGCAAGCATTACCAATCCAAGATGGCGACATCTGGAGAACACATTTTGAAAACCTCTACAAAGACATCCCAATAAACGAAACAAACCCAAGTCAACATCAGGTCACAGAAAAACTCCACACATTAGAAGCAACAATTAAAGACAACCAAAACCCTCTAGACTCCCCAATCACATGGAAAGAACTGGCCACAAAAACAAAATCTCTCCACCTAAAGAAAGCCTGTGGCCCAGACAACATCAAAAATGAAATGCTCAAGTTCAGCAATATGGAGATGCAGGGTGCGATACTCAAACTATTCAACATCATATTACGCTCAGGCTGTTTTCCCGATATCTGGTGCCAAGGACTAATCTCCCCCATATATAAAAGTGGAAACAAATCAGACCCAAATAACTACCGCGGCATCTGTGTCAACAGTTGTCTAGGGAAGTTATTCTGCAGTATTCTAAATAGTAGATTACTTGATTTTCTTAACAAACATAATATCCTCAGAAAAAACCAAATAGGCTTTCTTCCAAAACACCGCACCACCGACCATATCTATACCCTTCACACCCTCATTGAAAAACATATACACCAAACAAAAAATGGGAAAATATTCGCCTGTTTCATCGACTTCAAGAAAGCCTTTGACTCTATATGGCACGAAGGGCTCTATTATAAACTTCTTCAGTGTGGAATAGGGGGCAAAGTCTATGACCTTATTAAATCAATGTATCTGAAAAACAAATGCGGGGTCAAAATTGGAGACAAACGCACCGATTTCTTCACCCAGAGAAGAGGCGTCCGGCAGGGCTGCAATTTGAGCCCGACCCTGTTCAACATATACATAAATGAATTAGCAGACATGCTGGAGCAAAGCGAGTCACCAGGTCTCCGTCTCCTGGATGGAGAAGTGAAATCCCTGTTCTATGCGGACGACCTGGTTCTGCTGTCTCCCACAGAACAGGGATTACAGCAACAACTAGACCTACTCGACAAATACTGCCAAAATTGGGCTCTAACAGTAAATCTAAAGAAAACCAACATCATGATTTTTCAAAAAAGACCCAGATGTCAGGAAAACAAATACCAGTTTACCCTCAGTGATACCACTATAGGACACACTATGAGCTACACCTACCTTGGTCTGACTATTACAGCATCAGGGAGCTTCAGCATAGCAGTGAATGCACTAAAAGAAAAAGCCCGAAGAGCCCTATATGCAATAAAAAGAAAATTCTACAACATCCAAATCCCAATCAAAATCTGGCTCAAAATATTTGACAGCATAATCCTGCCCATTGCACTGTACGGTAGTGAAGTATGGGGCCCGCTAAATCACCAAAGCTACACTAAATGGGAAAAACACACAATAGAAGCCCTACATGCAGAATTCTGCCGAAGCATCCTTCGCACCCAAAGAAAAACGCCAACAAATGCATGCAGAGCCGAACTAGGCAGATACCCACTGATAATAAACATCCAAAAACGAGCACTAAACTTCCTAAATCACCTCAAATCTAGCTCCCCAGACACCCTTCATTTCAAAGCCTTTCAGACCCAAGAGCTAAACCCAGAAAAGAGTCCCCTGAGTCAGCTGCTACTGAAACTAAGTACTCAGCCGGACCCTGACCAGCCCCAGACCAACACAGCCGTCCAAACACCAATCCGAGTGAACCAAATCATTAAACAATGCAAAGAAACCTACCTGGAACATTGGAACAAAATAACCGAAAGCCAAAGCAGATTAGAATGTTACCGGGCCCTAAAAAGAGATTATAAACTGGCAGACTACCTCACGACCATCAGAGACACAAAACAGAGACAGACCCTCACCAGGTACAGACTAAGCGACCACCAACTGGAAATTGAAAAAGGCAGATACAAGAAATCCTGGCAGCCTAGAGAGAATAGAATATGCGATCAATGTCTGGCCGGCGAGGTTGAAACAGAAATGCATTTCCTCCTAAAATGCGAAAAATTCAACACATCAAGAAACATATTATTCAACAAGCTAAGCCAAACAACCCCAGATTTCAAGGAATTGGATGATCTGTCAAAATTGAGATTAGTCCTGGGAGAAGGAGACAGACCATACCTTGGGGCCAAATATGTAACAACATGTCACAACCTGAGGACTGTTTAAAAGTAAGACTGTTTAAAATTAATATTGTTTAAAAGTAATATTGTATGTACCCAACAAATGTCAAATCGATTGACACCTACAGAATGTTGGAAAACTGTACCTTTTTGCTATGTAAGCTTTGGCAATATGGTTCTCTGTAAACTTTCATGCCAATAAAGCATTTGAATTGGAATTGGAATTGTTAGGGAGAGGAATGGAGTCAGTGGCTAGGGAATGGAGTTTGTGGCACAGAAACAGGCCATTCGGCACAACCAGTCCATGCCGGTGTTTATGCTCCACTCGAGCCTCTTCCCATCATCCTTCGATTCTATTCTCCCTCATGTGTTTATCTAGCTTCCCCTTAAACTCATCTATGGCCTAAGCCACTCCTAGCGAGTTCCACATTCTCCCCACTCTCTGGGTAAAGAAGTTTCTCCTGAATTCCCTATTTGATTTCTTGGTGACTATCTTATATTGATGGCCTCTAGTTATGCTCTTCCCCACAAGTGGAAACACTCTCTCTGTATCTACTTTATCAAAACCTTTCATAATTTTAAAGATCTCTATTAGGTCACCCCTCAGCCTTCTCTTTTCAAAAGAAAAGAGCCCCAGCCTGTCCATCCATTTCTGACAGGTATAACCTCGCATTTCTGGTGATATCCTTGTCAATCTTTTTTGCACCCTCTCCAGTACCTCTATCATTTTTACAATTTGGCGACCAGAACTATACACAGTTCTCCAAATGTGGTCTAACCAAGGTTCCATACAAGTTTAGCATAAGTTCTACTTTTCAATTCCATCCCTCCAGAACTAAACCCTAGTGCCTGGTTTGCTTTTTTATGGCCTTGTTAACCTGCGTCGCAACTTTTAGTGATTTGTGTATTTGTACTCCCAAAAAAATGATATATAGAGAAGATAGCTTATGAGAGTAAGCTAGCAAGAAATATAAAAACAGACAGTAAGGGCTTCTACAGGTATATAAAAAGGAAGAGAGTAGCTAAAGTTAACATTGGTCCCCTAGAGGATGAGTCTGGGGAATTAATAATGGGAAACAGGGAAATGGCGGAGACTTCGAACAAATATTTTGTATCGGTCTTCACGGTAGAAGACACTAAAAGCATCCCAATAATGGATAATCAAAGGGCTATTGGGGTTGGGGGGGAACTTAAAACAATCACTATCACTAGAAAGTACTAGGCAAACTAATGGGACTAAAGGTGGACAAGTCCCCTGGACCCACTGGCATGCATCTATGGCCCAGAAATTCGGGTCTCCACGGGTGAGTACACACTGAGTACTCACCCGTAAGCCCAATGGAAGTGCCGGTTTCCTGCATGCACTGCGCATGCGTGGGAAACCGGCACTTCCGTTCCCCTGAAAGAAGGGATTCAGAAGTCGAACGCGTGTGCAGGAGAGGCTGCACGTGCGCATCGAACTTACGTTTTTTTGCAGTTTTCCCAGGAGAGTTAAGTCTCCAGGAGTTACACTTTTAAAAAGCAGTCGCAAGGCCTGCTTTTTACAAGGTAAGTGGTGAATTAATTACAGGAAACTTTGTGTTATCCGGAGGCTAACTGTCCGGAATGCTCGAGCCACCGGCAAAAATCAGGTGCCGTTTTCGTTAGGGTTTTTTTTTCTCATTGCTTTTTTCCTCAACAGTCAAGCTCTGCAAGGTCTGCTGAAGCTGTTGCTAAGCTACAGAGACGCTTGGACTGTTTAGAAGCTGTAGGGTTTGTTGACAGATACAGAGCTCAGAAGCTTCTGTATCTTTCAACATTAGCGCTGGAGTGTCCGGCAGTTCTGAGGGAACGGCAACAGCTCGGTCCCGTCGGTGCCGGATAGCACAAAGTTTCCTGTAAAATTAAAACATTTTTTCCACAGGTTTATTATTTTAAATAAATACTTTAAAGAAAGGTAAGTTTATTTTTAGCCCCGTTAGAAAATGTGATTCATTTTTTCAAAAATTTAAATTATTGTTTAAAATAGTTATTTCATGTAATTTATAGTTTATTTTAAAAATGTGATTTAAAAAAAAAATTATTTGAAGATTTAGTGATGTTTTGGGGCTTGTAGTATTTATAGGTTTGACAGGTCTTCCTGTCAAACTTATGAATGAAGCATTCCGCTACCATTGGCTCTCCATGGCCCACGTGATCCCAGGGGACGCATCGAACTAACTGCGCCCCTGGGACATGCAAGCACTGCACGCCGGCAGTTGGAGGAGGCCCAGGATCGCAATTCCATGGGGGCCCACAGCACAACGGCCGGCGCGCAAGTTAAGTGCAGGTCGGGGGCTTGCACCCGCGGGAAGCCCCCGACCCGAATTTCTGGGCCCTAGAGTCTTAAAAGAGGTGGCTGCAGAGATAGTGGATGCATTGGTTGTAATCTACTAAATTTCTCTGGATTCTGGAGAGGTCCCAGCGGACTGGAAAACCGCAAATGTAACGCCCCTATTTAAGAAAGGCGGGAGACAGAGCAGGCAACTATCAACCAGTTAGCCTAACATCTGTCATTGGGAAAATGCTGGAGTCCATCATTAAGGAAGTGATAGCAGGACATTTAGAAAATCATAATGGCCCAGAACTTGGTGTCGGGGGCTTGCCGCGCGTGCAAGCCCCCGATGTGCATTCACCCTGCGTGCCGACATCTGAAACCTGGCCCGCAGTGGATTTCCTTTCAGTGGCCAGGTTCTGATGTTGGTGCGCTGTGCTAACCTGACCCAGTGACGTAGTTAGTGCGATGTGCCGGCTGGGATCAGGTGAGCACTGTTCAGCCAATCTGGGGAGGGGAAACTTCATTCATAAGTTTGAGAGTAAGAACTGTCAAACTCATGAGAAGTACTGCACCCCAAAACACTACTTAAACTTTAAATAAAATTTTAGAAAACATCCCAATCATTAATTAATTAAGTATAAATAAGTTAAAAAAAATAATTTATTCAATAATTTTTTTTTTGAAAAAAATAAATTTTTAATAAAAAGGGTCTAAAACTAAACTTACCTTATTGTATTCTTTAAAATAATAAACCTGTGGGAAAAAAAATTCTAAATTGCACTAAAACACCACTTACCTGCAAAAATAAATACTTACGTGTGCTTTTTACAAGCGTAAAGACCGGAGGCCTTTACACATGCGCAAATCCCCCAAAACAGAGGAAATCCAAGACGCACGCGCTGCCCCCTACAGCGCACGCGCTAGCCTCTTCACCTCTTGGGTTAGAGGAGAGGAAATGCCGGTTTTCAGCGCATGCGCTGTGCATGCTGAAAACCGGCATTTCCTCCGGCCAGACGCGTGAGTACCCCTTCCATACTCACGCGTTTGGGGAGGAATTACTGCCCCATTATAGTCAAGCAGAGTCAGCATGCTTTTATGAAAGGGAAATCATGTTTGACAAATTTGCTGGAGTTGTTTGAGGATGTAACGAGCAGGGTGGATAAAGGGAAACCAGTAGATGTCGTGTATTTGGATTTCCACAAGGCATTCGATAAGGTGCCACATAAAAGGTTACTACACAAGATAAGAGCTCACGGGGTTGGGGGTAATATATTAGCATGGATGGATAGAGGATTGGCTAACTAACAGAAAACAGAGTCGGGATAAATGTGTCATTTTCAGGTTGGCAATCAGTAACTAGTGGGGTGCCACAGGGATCAGTGCTGGGGCCTCGACTATTTACAATCTATATTAATGACTTGGATGAAGGGACTGAGTGTAATGTAGCCAAATTTGCTGATGATACAAAGATAGGTCGGAAAGCAAATTGTGTGGAGGACGCAAAGAATCTCCAAAGGAATATGGATAGGCTGAGTGAGTGGGCAAAAATCTGGCAGATGGAGTTTAATATGGGAAAATGCGAGGTTATCCACTCTGGTAGGAAAAATAAAAAAGCAAATTATCATTTAAATGGGGAGAGATTACAACATACTGAGGTACAGAGGGTCCTTGTACATGAATTACAAAAAGTTAGCATGCAGGTACAGCAAGTAATTAGGAAGGCAAATGGAGTGCTGACCTTTATTGCAAAAGGGAATGGAGTATAAAAGTAGGAAAGTCCTGTTACAACTGTACAGGGCGTTGGACCTGGAGTACTGAGTACAGTTTTGGTCTCCTTATTTAAGGAAGGGTATACTTGCATTGGAGGCAGTTCAGAGAAGGTTCACGAGGTTGATTCCGGAGATGAAGGGGTGTCTTATGAAGAAAGGTTGAGCTTATACTCATTGGAGTTTAGAAGAATGAGAGGGGATCTTATTGAAACATCTAAGATTCTGAAGGGGCTTGACAGGGTAGATGCAGAGAGGATATTTCCCCTCGTGGGGGAATCTAGAACTAGGGGGCATAATTTCAGAATAAGGGGGGGCACCCTTTTAAATCGGAAATGAGGAGGAATTTCTTCTCTCCGAGGGTTGTGAATCTTTGGAATTCTCTTCCCCAGAGAGCTGTGGAGGCTGGGTCATTGAATATATTTAAGGTGGAGATGGACAAGATGTTTGAAAGGTAAGGGAGTCAAGGGTTATGGGGAGTGGGCAGGGAAGTGGAGTTGAGGCCAAGATCAGATCAGCCATGATCTTATTGAATAGCGGAGCAGGCTCGAGGGGCCACATGACCTATTCCTGCTCCTTTACTTTGCTCCTCTACCCCACTTAGATTCTTATTTTCTAAGTAATATGTGACCTCCTCATTTTACTTACCCAAAATGTAGTACATCACACCTATCTATGTTGAAATTCATTTGCCAATTAGATGCTCATTCTGCAAGTTTATTAATGTCCTCCTGTAATTTGTTGCAGTCCTCCTCCGTGTTGACTATCCCACCCCCGCCGCCAATTTGGTGTCATCCGCAAATTTAGAAATTGTGTTTCTGATTCTAAAGTCTAAATCGTTAAAATAAATTGTAAACAGTGGTCCCAGCATTGATCCTTGTGGAACACCATGACCCACCTTGTGCCACTGTGAATAACTACCTTTTCATAGAGTTATACAGCACAGAAAGAGGCCCTTCGGCCCATCGTGTCCGCGCCGGCCATCAAGCCCTGTCTATTCTAATCCCATTTTCCAGCACTTGGTCCGTAGCCTTGTATGCTATGGCGTTTCAAGTGCTCATCTAAGTGCTTCTTGAATGTTGTGAGGGTTCCTGCCTCTACCACCCTTTCAGGCTGTGCGTTCCAGATTCCAACCACCCTCTGGGTGAAAAAGTTTTTCCTCAAATCCCCTCTGAATCTCCTGCCCCTTACCTTGAATCTATGCCCCCTTGTTATTGACCCCTCTACTCAGGGGAAAAGTTCCTTTCTATCTACCCTATCTATGCCCCTCATAATTTTGTACACCTCAATCAGGTCCCCCCTCAGCCTTCTCTGCTCTAAGGAAAACAACCCCAGCCTGTCCAGTCTCTCTTCATAGCTGAAGCGCTCCAGCCCAGGTAACATCCTGATGAATCTCCTCTGCACCCTCTCCAATGTAATCACATCCCTCCTATAGTGTGGTGACCAGAACTGCACACACTATTCCAGCTGTGGCCTAACTAACGTTTTGTACAGCTCCATCATAACCTCCCTGCTCTTATATTCCATGCCTCGGATAATGAAGGCAAGTATCCCATATGCCTTTTTAACCACCTTATCTACCTGTCCTGCTGCCTTCAGGGATCTATGTACATGCACACCAAGGTCCCTCTGATCCTCTGTCCTTCCTAGGGTCCTACCATTCATTGCATTGTTAGTCCTCCCAAAATGCATCACCTCACACTTTTAAGGGTTAAATTCCATTTGCCACTGTTCTGCCCATCTGACCAACCTGTCTATATCGTCCTGTAGCCTGAGGCGTCCCTCCTCGCTATTTACCACTCCACCAATTTTCATGTCATCTGCGAACTCATTGATCATACCTCCTACATTCATATCTAAATCATTAATGTACAATACAAACAGCAAAGGACCCAGCACCACTGGACACAGGCTTCCAGTCACAAAAACAACCTTCGACCATCACCCTCTGCCTCCTGCCACTAAGCCAATTTTGGATCCAATTTGCCAAATTCCCTTTTACCCCCTACTCTCTGCTTTCTGTCTTGAAGCCAGTGATCCATTCTGCTGCTTGTCCCCCTGACTCCACGTGCTCTGACCGTACTCGTTAGTCTGATATGTGGTACCTTAGCGAAGGTTTCTCCCCTTCAAGTATTTAGAATCATAGAAATTTACGGCACAGGAGGCCGCCATTTGGCCCATCGTGTCCGTGCTGGCTGAAAAACAGCTATCCAGCCTAATCCCACTTTCCAGCTCTTGGTCTGTAGCCCTGTAGGTTACAGCACTTCAAGTGCATATCCAAGTACTACTTAAATGTGATGAGGGTCTCTGCCTCTATCACCCTTTCAGGTAGTGAGTGAGTTCCAGATCCCCACCACCCTCTGGGTGAAAAAAGTTCTCCTCAACTCCCCTCTAATCCTTCTACCAATTACTTTAAATCTATGCCCCCTGGTTATTGACCCTTCTGCTAAGGGAAATTCTGTTCTTCCTGTCCGCTCTATATAGGCCACTCAATTTTATGCACCTCAATCAGGTCTCCCCTCATCCTCCTCTATTCCAAAGAAAATAACCCCAGCCAATCTTTCCTCATAGCTAAAATTCTCCAGTCCTGGAAATATCCTCGGAAATCTCCTCTGTATTCTCTCTAGTGCAATCGCATCTTTCCTGTAATGTGGTGACCAGAACTGTACGCAGTACTCTAGCTGTGGCCTAACTAGTGTTGTATACAGTTCAAGCATAACCTCCCTGCTCTTATATTCTATGCCCCGGCTAATAATCTCTTTCCTAGCTCCCTAAAGTCTACCTGCAGCTCCTCATCCCTCTTTCGACCTATGTCATTGGCAACGATATGGACCACGACCTCTGGCTGTTCACCCTCCACCCCCCTCAATGTCCTGCAGCCACTGGCACCAGGGAGGCAACATACCATCCTGGAGTCACGTCTGCAGCCATAACTATTTAATCCCCTATTCACTATTGTTTCTGGAAAGTGAAGTATTCCAATCCGAAACTAGGGTCCTAAATCTCAACAAAGGAAACTACGAAGGTATGAGGAGTGAGTTGGCTATGATAGATTGGGGAGCTTCATTAAAAGGCATGACGGTGGTTAGGCAATGGCTAACATTTAAGGAACGAATGCATGAATTGCAACAGTTATACATTCCTTTCTGGCGCAAAAACACAAAAGGAAAAGCAGCCCAGCCATGGCTAACAAAAGAAATTAAGGATAGTATTAGATCCAAAGAGGAGTCATATAAAGTTGACAAGAAAAAGTAGTAAGCCTGAGGATTGGGAGCAGTTTAGAGTTCAGCAAAAAAGGACCAACAGATTGATTAAGAGGGGAAAAATAGAGTATGAGAGTAAACTTGCAAGGAACAGAAAAGCAGACTGTAAAAGCTTCTACAAGTATGTAAAAAGAAAAAGATTAGTGAAGACAAATGTAGGTCCCTTACAGTCAGAAACAGGAGAATTTATAATGGGGAACAAGGAAATGCAATTAAACAAATACTTTGGTTCTATTTTCACCATAGAGGACACAAATAACTTCTCAAAAATGCTAAGGAACCAAGGGTCTAGTGAGAAGGAAGAATTAAAGGAAATTAGTATTAGTAAAAAAAATTGTGCTGGAGAAATTAATGGGACTGAAAGCTGATAAATCCCCAGGGCCTGATAATCTGCATCCCAGAGTACTAAAAGCAGTAGCCATGGAAATAGTGGATGCATTGGTTGTCATCTTCCAAAATTCTATAGATTATGGAACAGTTCTTGCAGATTGGAGGGTAGCAAATGTAACCTCACTATTTAAAAAAAAAGAGGGAGAGAGAAAACAGGGAACTATAGACCGGTTAGCCTAACATCAGTAGTAGGGAAAATGCTCGAGTCTGTTATAAAGTATGTGATAACAGGACACGTAGAAAATATCAACAGGATTAGACAAATTCAACATAGATTTATGAAAGGGAAATCGTGTTTGACATAGAAACATAGAAGATAGGAGCAGGAGTAGGCCATTCGGCCCCTCGAGCCTGCTCCGCCATTCAATTAGATCATGGCTGATCATCCAAGTTCAGTACCCTGTCCCTGCCTTCTCCCCATACCCCTTGATCCCTTTAGCCTTAAGAAATATATCTAACTCCTTCTTGAATATATATTTAATGAATTGGCCTCTACTGCCTTCTGTGGTAGAGAATTCCACAGGTTCACCACTCTCTGGGTGAAGAAATTCCTCCTCATCTCTGTCCTAAATGGCTTACCCCTTATCCTTAGGCTGTGACCCCTGGTTCAGGACTCCCCGGCCATCGGGAACATCCTTCCTGCATCCAGTCTGTCTAGTCCTGTTAGAATTTTATAAGTTTCAATGAGATCCCCTCTCATTCTTCTAAACTCCAGCGAGTATAAGCCCAATCGACCCAATCTCTCCTCATACGTCATTCCTGCCTATCCCAGGTATCAGCCTGGTGAATCGTCACTGCACTCCCTCCATGGCAAGAACATCCTTCCTCAGATAAGGCGACCAAAACTGCACACAATACTCAAGGTGCGGTCTCACCAAGGCCCTGTACAACTGCAGCAAGACATCCTTGCTCCTGTACTCGAATCCTCTCGCTACGAAGGCCAACATGCCATTTGCCTTCTTAACCGTCTGCTGCACCTGCATGCTTACCTTCAGCGACTGGTGCACAAGGACACCTAGGTCTCGTTGCACTTCCCCTTCTCCCAATCTATTGCCATTCAGATAATAATCTGCCTTCCTGTTTTTGACACCAAAGTGGATAACCTCGCATTTATCCACGTTATATTGCATCTGCCATGCTTCTGCCCAATCACCCAACCTGTCCAAATCATACTGGAGTTTCTTGGCATCCTGCTCACTGCACACACGCCCACCCAGCTTTGTGTCATCTGCAAACTTGGAGATAATGGCCCAGTAATTCCTGTCGGGGGCTTGCCGCGCGTGCAAGCCCACGATGTGCGCTCACCCTGCGCGCCGACATCTGAAATCTGGCCCGCAGTGGATTTCCTGTCAGTGGCCCGGTTCTGATCCCGGCGCGCTGTGCTAACCTGACCCAGCGGCGTAGTTTGTGCGATGTGCCGGCTGGGATCAGGTGAGCACTGTTCAGCCAATCAGGGGAGGGGAAACTTCATTCATAAGTTTGATAGTAAAGACTGTCAAACTCATGAAAAGTACTGCACCCCAAAACACTACTTAAACTTTAAATAAAATTTTAAAAAGCATCCCAATAATTAAATTAACTATGAATAACTTTAAAAAACTATTTTAAACAATTAATCAAATTTTTGAAAAAAATAAATTTTTTAAAAATCGGGGCTAAAACTAAACTTACCTTACTGTAAATTCTTTAAAAATAACAAACCTGTGGAAAAAAAAATTCTAAATTGTACTAAAAGCCCACTTACCTGTAAAACTAAGTACTTACGTCTGGTTTTTCCACACGTAAAAACCGGAGGCCTTTACACTCGGGCAACTCTGGGAAAAAAAAAGGAATTTCACTGCGCACGCGCTGCCTGTGCAGTCGCACGCGCTGTGCCTCTGAACCCCTTCGTTCAGAGGACTGGAAATGCCGGTTTTCCCCGCATGCGCTGTGCATGCTGAACACGGGCATTTCCTCCGGCCAGACGCGTGAGTACCCCGACCGTACTCACGCGTTGAGAGAGGAATTACTGGGCCAATACATCTAGTTCCCTCGTCTAGATCATTAATATATATTGTGAATAGCTGGGGTCCTAGGACCAATCACTGCGGTACCCCACTAGTCACTGCCTGCCACTCGGAAAAAGACCTGTTTATTCCAACTCTTTGCTTTCTGTCTGCCAACCAGTTCTCTATCCAAGTCAATACCTTGCCCCCAATCCCATGTGCCTTAACTTTACACGCTAATCTCTTATGTGGGACCTTATCGAAAGCCTTCTGAAAGTCCAAATACACCACATCCACTGGTTCTCCCTTATCTATTTTACCAGTTACATCCTCAAAAAATTCCAGTAGTCAAGCACGATTTACCTTTTGTAAATCCATGTTGACTTTGTCCGATCCTGTCACTGTTTTCCAAGTGCTCTGCTATTACATCTTTTATAATGGACTCTAGCATTTTCCCCACTACCGATGTCAGGCTTACCGGTCTATAATTCCCCGTTTTCTCTCTACCACCTTTTTTGAATAGTGGGGTAACATTAGCTACCCTCCAATCCATGGGTACTGTTACAGAGTCTATCGAATTTTGGAAGATGACCAGCAATGCATCTACTATTTCTAGGGCCACTTCCTTAAGTACCCTGGGATGTAGATTATCAGGCCCTGGGGATTTATCGGCCTTCAATCCCATCAATTTCCCTAACACCATTTCCCTACAAATACTGATTTCTTTCAGTTCCTCCCTCTCATTAGACCCTATGTTCCCTGACATCTCTGGGAGGTTATTTGTGTCCTCCTTTGTGAAGACAGAACCAAATTGGTATTTAATTGGTCTGCCATTTCTTTGTTCCCCATTATAAATTCCCCTGATTCTGACTGCAAGGGACCGACGCTTGACTTCACCAATCTTTTTCTCTTCACATATCTATAAAAGCTTTTACAGTCAGTCAGTTTTTATGTTCCCTGCAAGCTTACTCTCACTCTATTTTCCCCCTCTTAATTAATCCCTTTGTCCTCCTTTGTTGAATCCTAAACTGCTCCCAATCCTCAGGTTTACTGCTTTTTCTGGCCAATTTATATGTCCTCTCCTTGGATCTTATGCTATCCCTAATTTCCCTTGTTAGCCACGGTTGAGTCACCTTTTTTGTTTTATTTTTATGCCAAACTGGGATGAACAAATTCTGTAGTTCATCCATGCGATCTTTGAATGTTTGCCATTGCCTATCCACCGTCAACCCTTTGAGTGACATTCCCCAATCAGTCCTACCCAACTCGCACCTCATACCATCGTAGTTTCCTTTATTTAAATTCAGGACCCTAGTCTCTGAGTCAACTACTTCACTCTCCATCTTAATGAAGAATTCTATCATATTATGATCGCTCCGACCCAAGGGGCCTTGCACAACAAGATTGCTAATCAATCCTTTCTCATTACATAATGCCCAATCTAAGATGGCCTGACAAACCTACTGGAGATTTTTGAGGATGTAACTGGTAGAATAGATAAGGGAGAACCAGTGGATGCGGTGTATTTGGGTTTTCAGAAGGCCTTTGGTAAAGTCCCACAAAAGAGGTTAGTGCGCAAAATTAAAGCACATGGGATTCGGGGTAATATACTGACATGGATTGAAAATTGGTTGACAGGAAACAGAGAGTAGGAATAAATGGGTCTTTTTCAGGGTGGCAGGCGGTGACTAGTGGGGTCGGTACCGCAGGGATCAGTGCTTGGGCCCCAGCTATTCACAATATATATCAATAATTTCGATGAGGGAACCAAATGTAATATTTCCAAGTTTGCTGACGACACGAAACTAGGTGGGATTGTGAGTTGTGAGGAGGATGCAAAGAAGCTTCAAGGCGATTTAGACAAGTTGAGTGAGTGGGCAAATATATGGCAGATGCAGTATAACGTGGATAAATGTGAAGTTATCCAAAATGGTGATAGATTGGGAAATGTTGATGTACAAAGGGACCTGGGTGTCCTTGTACACCAGTCACTGAAAGCAAACATGCAGGTGCAGCAAGCAGTTAGTAAGTCAAATGGTATGTTGGCCTTCATTGCAAGAAGATGTAAGTACAGGAGCATTGATGCCTTACTACAGTTATACAGGGCCTTGGTGAGACCACACCTGGAGTACTGTGTAGGGTTGCGAAGGGGTGAAAAGTTTCTGGTAAATTTCCGGAAATTTTCCACAGGAAATTTAGCGTGGGAATTTTGCCCAAAAAAGCACATGCATTGTTTTTTTTTGTATTTCTTTCATTTTTTTCCCCACAGGTCCTCTCTTAAAATTACTAACAGAGATGGAATTTTAATTATTAAGGAATTTCTTCTTTATCTTCTCTCTTGGCTTGTGTTTTAATAATTACAAGTTTTGTGTGTGACTGTGAACAAATGTGTCCTGATTGGTTGGATGAGCGATTAGCTCCCTCTATTGGTGATGTAGTGTCGTGTGTGTACAGGTCATGCTTCCATCACATGGAGCATCAGGAAAAATGTACTCACCCTGTTGCAATCGTGCTGATCGACTGCAGTTCGACACAGAGATGAATGCCCTTTATTTCTCTGCGTAGAACAATGCCACGTTTACCGTGGGATGGGTGGAAGCATTTTACCCCAGGCATTAAAGATGGAAAGACTGTGTACATGTGCAAACACTGTACAAAGCCATATGTAAAGAATGCCACAAAGATGCAGCAGCATTTATCCAAATGCAACAACTTCACTCAAAGCTCACAGCAATCAGCCCAGAGTTCCTCTGCTTCCATTCAAGAAGATGATGGTTCACATTCAGCATCAGGCTCCTTATCAGCAACTCCTGGCCCACTTGGAAGGTTCTTTGATACAATGGATAACCATAGCCAGAAGAATACAGATGAGTGCCATGCTCGAGCTGTATATGCGACAGGCTCACCCCTCATGCTCACAGCCTGTGTGTACTGGAAGAGATTTTTCAATGTTATTCGCCCTGCATACTGTCCTCCCACCAGACATGCTTTGTCTACGTATTTGCTGGAGGCTGAGTATAACAGAATCTAAGGAAAGCTCAAAGAAACGATAGAGATGGCAGACTGTGTTGCAGTTATCTCAGATGGGTGGTCAAATGTACGAGGGGAGGGCATCATAAACTACATCGTCTCCACTCCTCTCCCAGTGTTCTTCAAGAGCACAGACACGAAGGACAACAGACACACAGGCTGAAAGCAGTAATCAACGATCTTGGATCACAAAAAGTCTTTGCAGTAGTTACTGATAATGCTGTGAACATGAAGGCTGCTCGGGCTCAAGTGGAGGAGGCCTACCCTCATATTACGTCTATTGGGTGTGCAGCTCATGGGCTCAACCTGCTCCTCAAGGACATCATGGCCCAGAAATTCGGGTCCCAACGTGCGAGTACGGACGGAGTACTCACGCGTGGACCCAATGGAAGTGCCGGTTTCTTGCATGCACGGGAAACCGGCATTTCCGATCCTCTGAACCAAGGGGTTCAGAGGTCGAACGCGTGCGCGCAGGAGTCTGCGCGTTGAACTTCCCTTTTTTTTTTACAGGTTTGCCCGTGCGTGAAGGCCTCTACTTTTTGCACATCTAAAAACCAGGCGTAAGGAATTCATTTTAAAAGGTAAGTGGTCAACTAATTAAAATTAGAACATTTTTTCCACAGGTTTATTATTTTTAAATACTTTACAGTAAGGTAAGTGTATTTTTAGCCCTGATTTTTTATAAAATTATTTTTTTCAAAAATTTAAATTATTGTTTAAAATAGTTATTTAATGTTATTTATAGTTGATTTAAATAGTGTGATTTTTTTTCAAATTTATTTTAAGGTTAAGTACTGTTTTGGGCGCCCGGAGTTTTCATGAGTTTGACAGTTCTTACTGTCAAACTCATGAATGGACTTTTCCCTCCTCCGATTGGTTGCCCAGTGCTCATGTGATCCTAGCCGACGCATCGCACTAAGTACGCCGCTGGATCACGCAAGCACAGCGCACCGGGAGCTGGACCGGGCCACAGACAGGAAATCCACGCAGGCCCAGGCCTCAACTGCCGGCGCGCTAGGTAAGTGTAGGTCGGGGGCTTGCACCCGCGGGAAGCCCCCGACACGAATTTCTGGGCCCATGGGTTTGATAACCATGGAAACACTGTACAAGAGAGGCAAGCAAGTTGTTAAGTATGTCAGGAG
This sequence comes from Somniosus microcephalus, assembly GCF_052327205.1. Taxonomy (NCBI): domain Eukaryota; kingdom Metazoa; phylum Chordata; class Chondrichthyes; order Squaliformes; family Somniosidae; genus Somniosus; species Somniosus microcephalus. The sequence continues at coordinate 150,728,450 of NC_140990.1, read as the reverse complement.
AAAACAGGTAGTTGTAGCAACCTACAACTCCAAGCAAATGACAAAGAACAAGAACACCACACTGAAGCTGCCCAACAACACTAGATGGGGTGGTGTTGTCATAATGTACAACAGCCTTCTGGAGGGTAAGGAGTCACTGCAAGAAATGGCAATATCTCAGTCTGGGGATATGGAAACCACCATCAAGAAAATACTGCTGGATGATGTGTTTTGGGAGAGAGTGGTTAGCAGCCTTAAACTACTCTCACCAGTAGCATCTGCAATTGCTCAGATTGAAGGAGATGACGCTGTCTTGTCAGATGTTCAGGCTTTTTGCCGATTTAAAAGAACAAATCAGCATTGCCCTACCCACATCCCTGCTGCTCAAAGCAGAGAAGGCAATTGTTCAATTCATACAGACGTGTCAAGAATTTTGTGTCAAGCCGATTCATGCTGCAGCATACATGCTGGACCCAAAGCATGTTGGGAGACCAATACTTTCTGGAGAACAGATCAACAGCGCTTAGTGTGATTTCTACCCTCTCAAGCCACCTCAATCTGGACATGGGGGAAGTCTGGCAAAGTTCTCTACCAAGCAAGGTCTTTGGAATGGGGACGGGATATGGGAATCATGCAAGCATATCAGTGCACATACCTGGTGGAAGGGACTTTGTGCATCTGAGGCCCTGTCACCTATTGCATCGGTGATACTCCAAATCCCACCTTCATCAGCGGCCTCTGAACGAAACTGGTCACTTTTTGGGAATACGCATACAAAGGTGCGCAACAGGCTGACTAACAAGAGAGTGGAGAAACTGGTGGCTATCCGGGCGAACCTACAACTTACTGAGCCAGATACTGGAGTGTCCGCCACACAGCTAGACAGTGACACAGAGGAGGAAATGGACACGTCAGAGCCAGAGAATCAGGAGGAGCAATGATGAGTAGAAGACATAGAAGACTCATGAGTAGAAGACTCAAAGGGACAAAATAAGGACAAATTACAGGCTAAATAAGCGGACGCTCTTTTTATTTTATTTTAGAAGGGTCTTTTTGTGGGGGTTCAATAAAGTTCAAAATTATAAGCTAAATAATGTTTTGAAAGCCTGTTTTTATTTGTATGGAACAGTATGTCTATTTTGATGACAAAAATATAAGGGTCAGCGACAAAAACCATCAGTGTGCAAAAAAACTCAAAATTCCCATGGAAAGTTACCTCTTTTAAAAATTCCCGGAATTTTGCAACCCTAGTACTGCGTGCAGTTTTAGTCTCCTTACCTAAGAAAGGATATACTTGCCATAGAGGGGGTGCAGCGAAGGTTCACCAGACTGATTCCTGGGATGGCAGGACTGTTGTATGAGGAGATTGGGTCGACTAGGCCTGTATTCACTAGAGTTTAGAAGAATGAGAGGGGATCTCACTGAAACATATACAATTCTGACAGGGCTAGACAGACTGGATGCAGGGTGAATGTTTCCCCTGGCTGGGGGGGTATAGAATGAGGGATCACAGGATACGGGGTAGGACATTTAGGGCTGAGATGAGGAGAAATTTCTTCACTCAGAGGGTGGTGAACCTGTGGAATTCTCTACCACAGAGGCTGTGGAGGCCAAGTCACTGAATATATTTAAGAAGGAGATACTGTAGATAGATTTCTAGACACAAAAGGCATCAAGGGGTATGGGGAGAGAGCGGGAATATGGTATTGAGATAGAGGATCAGCCATGATCATATTGAATGGCGGAGCAGGCTCTTAAGGCCGAATGGCCTACTCCTGCGCCTATTTTTCTATGTTTCTATTCTATGTTTCCCTGACCTTCCTCCTTACCCCAGTATTTACAGTAAAGGAAGAGGATAACATCCCAGAAATCCCAACGAAACTAATACTGAATCAGGGACAGGGACTCAATAAAATTAACGCAAGTAAAGTAACAGTAATGAAGAAAACAATGACATTAAAGAGTGACAAATCCCCAGGACCAGATTGTTTCCATCCCAGGATTTTAAAGGAAGTAGGTGAGCACACTGCAGATGCCCTAACTATAACCGTCCCTTTAGATTGGAAAATTGCACGTCACTCTGCTATGTTAGAATGGCAAGAGGGGAATACCAGGGAATTATAGACCAATTAGCCTAACATCTGTTGTGAGGAGGTTGCTAGTCTATAATTAAATAAATACTTTGTTTCTGTCTTCACGGAGGAAGACACAAAAAACCTCCCAGAAATACGAGAAAACCAAGGGTGTGGCGAGAATGAAGAACTTAAAGAAATTATTAGTAAAAAAAACAGTACTAGCAAAATTAATGGGACTAAAAGTTGATAAATCCCAAGGACCGGATGACCTACATCCTAGGGTTTTGAAAGAGGTGGCCATTGGGATAGTGGATGCATTGGTTGTCATCTTCCAAAATTCTATAGATTCTGGAACAGTTCCTGCAGATTGGAGGATAGCAAATGTAACCCCGCTATTTAAGAAAGGAGGGAGAGAGAAAACGGGGAAATACAGACCTGTTAGCCTCACATCAGTAGTTGGGAAAATGCTGCAATCTATTATAAAGGATGCAATAACTGGGCACTTAGAAACTAATAGTAAAATTGGGCAGAGTCAACATGGATTTATGAAAGGGAAATCCTGTTTGACAAACCTATTGGAGTTCTTTGAGGATGTAACTAGTGGAGTAGACAAAGGGGAACCGGTAGATGTGTATTTGGATTTTCAGAAGGCCTTCGATAAGGTCCCACACAAGAGGTTGGTGAACAAAATTAGGGCACATGGAATGGGGGTAATATACTAGCATGGATCGAGAATTGGTTAACAGACAGAAAACAAAAAGTAGGGATAAACGGGTCTTTTTCAGGAAGGCAGGCTGTGACTAGACAGACTAGATGCAGGAAGGATGTTCCCAATGGCGGGGAGTCCCGAACCAGGGGTCACAGTCTAAGGATAAGGGGTAAGCCATTTAGGACTAAGATGAGGAGGAATTTCTTCACCCAGAGAGTGGTGAACCTGTGGAATTCTCTACCACAGAAGGTAGTTGAGGCCAACTTATTAAATATATTCAAGGAGTTAGATATATTTCTCAAGGCTAAAGGGATCAAGGGATATGGGAGAAAGCAGGGACAGGGTACTGAATTTGGATGATCAGCCGTGGTCTCATTAAATGGCGGAACAGGCTCGAGGGGCCGAATGGCCTACTCCTGCTCCTAACTTCTATGTGATGTTATGCTTTCATCTACACTGCCTACAATGCCGCCTATCTTTGTGTCATCGTCAAATGTGTGGCTCTCTATGCAATCATCTAAGTTGTTAATAAATACTGTGAATAGTTGAGGCCCCAACACAGATCACTGCAGAACACCACTAGTCACATCCTGCCAATAGAGTACATAAGAAATAGGAGCAGGAATAGGCCACTTGGCCCTTCGAGCCTGCCCCGCCATTCAATAAGATCATGGCTGATCTTGGGCTTAAAGCCACTTTCCAGCCCGCTCCCCATAACCCTTCACTCCCTTATCTTGCAAAAATTTGTGTCTCCACTTTAAATGTATTTAATGACCCAGCCTCCACAGCTCTCTGGGGCAGAGAATTCCACAAATTTACAACTCTCAGAGAAGAAGTTCCTCCTCATCTCAATTCTAAAAGGGCGACCCTTTATTCTGAGACTGCGCCCCCAAGTTCTAGATTCCCCCATTAGGGGAAACATCCTCTGCATCTACCCTGTCGAGCCCCCTCAGTATCTTGTGTTTCGATAAGATCACCTCTCATTCTTCTAAATTCCAATGAGTACAGGCCCAGCCTGCTCAACCTTTCCTCATAAGTCAAACCCCTCATCTCTGGAATTAACCTAGTGAGTCGTCTCTGAACTGCCTCCAATGCAAGTATATCCTTCCTTAAATAAGGAGACCAAAACTGTACGCAGTACTCAAGGTGTGGTCTCACCAATACCCTTTAAATAAAGGCCAGCATTCCATTTGCCTTTTTGATTACTTGCTGTACCTGCATGCTAATTTTTTGTGTTTCATGCACAAGGACCCCCAGGTCCCTCTGAACTGCAGCATTTTGTAATCTCTCTCCATTTAAATAATAATTTGCTTTTTTATTTTTCCTGCCGAAGTGGATAACCTCGCACTTTCCCACATTACACTCCATCTGCCAAATGTTTGCCCACTCACCTAGCCTGTCTATATCCCTTTGCAGATTCTTTGAGTCCTCTGCACAACTTGCTTTCCCACCCATCTTTGTATCATCCGCAAACTTGGCTACATTACACTCGATCCCTTCATCCAAGTCATTAATGTAGATTGTAAATATTTGAGGCCCCAGCATCGATCCTTGTGGCACCCCACTAGTTACCGTTTGCCAACCAGAAAATGACACGTTTATCCTGACTCTCTGCTTTCTGTTAGTTAGCCAATTCTCTATCCCTGCTAATATATTACCCCCAACTCCGTGAGCTCTTATCTTATGCAGTAACCTTTTATGTGGCACCTTATCGAATGCCTTCTGGAAATCCAAATACACCACATCCACTGGCTCACCCTTGTCCACCCCTTATCTTTAGACTTTGACCCCTGGTTCTGGACTCCCCCGCCATCGGGAACATCCTTCCTGCATCTAGTCTGTCTAGTCCTGTTAGAATTTTATAAGTTTCAATGAGATCCCCTCTCATTCTTCTAAACTCCAGCGAATATAAGCCTAATTGACTCAATCTCTCTTCATACGTCATTCCTGCCATCCCAGGTATCAGGCTGGCGAATCTTCGCTGCACTCCCTCCATGGCAAAAACATCCTTCCTCAGATAAGGTTTGGTCTAACCAAGGCCCTGTACAACTGCAATAAGACATCCTTGCTCCTGTACTCGAATCCTCTCGCCATGAAGGCCAACATACCATTTGCCTTCTTAACCGCCTGCTGCACCTGCATGCTTACCTTCAGCGACTGGTGCACAAGGACACCCAGGTCTCGTTGCACTTCCCCTTTTCCCAATCTATTGCCATTCAGATAATAATCTGTCTTCCTGTTTTTGCCACCCAAGTGGATAACCTCGCATTTATCCACATTATACAGGAAACTCTTTTTTATCCAGCACTGACAGGACCGGCGTGGTGCCTGTTTATCAAAAAGTCCAGATTACAGAGAGGTATAGTAAAAGGTACGAGAGCCCCGGAACACAGCCACAGATCCAGGCGTCCCTGTTGCTTAGCAACAGGTGCAGGAACCCCAGTTACACAGCCACAGATCCAGGAACGGCCACTAATATGAAGTAAAACTTACCTGAACCTACTCCTGAATTTTGCCGGTTAGCATAGAGATTTCCGGTTATTTAGGTGCCGGTAAATCGAGAGTTTCCTGTACTGCATCTGCCCAATCACCCAAGCTGTCCAAATCATACTGGAGTTTCTCTGCATCCTCCTCACAGCACACACGCCCACCCAGCTTTGTGTCGTCTGCAAACTTGGAGATATTCCCTCTTCTAGATCATTAATATATACAGGAAACTTCACGATATCCGGCACCGACGGGACCGAGCTGCTGCCGATCTATCAAAACTTCCGGATAGACCAGCGCTAATGTTGAAGGATACGGAGGTTTTCATCTCCGTATCTGACAACAAACACTGTTGCTTAGCAACAGCTTGTAAACACTCGGCCCGTACCTTGGAAGCGTCTCTGAAGCTGTTGCTAATCTACAGAGACGCTTTCCAGAGCCTGACTGTTAAAAAAATGCTAGGAGAAGAAAAAAAACCTCACCAAAACGGCTGCTGATTTCTGCTGTTAGACCGAGGTTTCCGGACATACAACCTCTGGATAAACCAAAGTTTCCTGTATTGTGAATAGCTGGGGTCCTAGCACCGATCCCTGCGGTACCCCACTAGTCACTGCCTGCCACTCGGAAAAAGACCCACAAAGGGATATTGACAGATTAAGTGAATGGGCAAAACTGCGGCAAATGGATTTCAGTGTACACAAATGTAAGGTCATCCACTTTGGAGCTAAAAAGGATACAAGAAGGTACTTTCTAAATGGTGAAAAGCTAAAAACAGTGGAGGTCCAAAGAGACTTGGGGGTCAGGTACATAGATCATTAAAGTGTCATGAACAGGTACAGAAAATAATCAAAAAGGCTAATGGAATGCTGGCCTTTATATCGAGAGGACGCGAATACAAAGGGGTAGAAGTTATGCTGCAGCAGCTATACAAAACCCTGGTTAGACCACACCTGGAGTAGTGAGCAGTTCTGGGCGACTGAGTGCGGTTTCAAGAGTACTGCGAGTTGGGTGAGTCAGAGTTAGGTGAGGAGTGGAAGGAGGAGCTCCCTTGCTTCGCCTTTGTTTTTCCTAACTTTTTACCCTGTAGGAGAGGCCGGTATCGGGAGCAGCAGGAGAGTAGTGAGTATTTAAACTCACTTTCGCTGGCTTTTTCTCAAAGGCCGGTCAATCTCGCAGACCGGCGGCGGCGTTCCAGAGCCACGCCATGATTCAAAAAGTGACGCGGGCAAGAGGAAGCAGCTGATTGGGTGAGTGATATGCCTATCAATTAGTCCAATAAAAGGCGACGAGTTAAGAACGTAACTGAAGGTTTTTATTGGCTAAATAACAGAGCCCACCCTCGTGGGTGATCCGATCCAACAGGGAGGAATACTAGCCAGTCAGCTACCTTTATACCTGGGCAGGTAATGGGCGGAGTCGGAGGTGGTCAGCCCAGGTATAACAGTGCGACAAGAGGCGACCTCGTGTAGTGATGTGACAGTGAGAACAGTGAGAACAATATACAGTGATAACTATAACAGTGGTTTACCACAGTGAGCACGGCCAGGTGAGTATTTATATATACTCTATAGTTTGACAGTTAAGGTTAATAGCTTATAAAGTTTAGACGGTCTTAATTTTTGTGGTTATAGTTTCTACGGTCTCTGTTGTGTATCGGGGAGTGCTAGTAACCAAGGGCCCTTGAGTATATCATTTAATTATAGTGTAATTGGTGGTATTGATTTGATTTAATTTAATTTAAATTAATTGATGAAGGGTAAGTCATGACAGCACAGCTCGGCCCCGTGGCATGCTCCTCCTGCACTATTTGGGAAATTTCCTGTGTTCCTGACGACCATGTGTGCAGGAAGTGTATCCAGCTGCAGCTACTGGCAGACCGCATTGCAGCGCTGGAGCTGCGAATGGATACATACTGGACCATTCGCGATGCTGAGGACATCGTGGATATTACGTTTAATTAGTTGGTCACACCGCAGGTAAAGGCTGCACAGGCAGGAAGGGAATGGGTGACTGCCAGGTAGAGTAGTAGGCGCAGGCAGGTAGTACAGGGATCCCCTGTGGCAATCCCCCTCTCAAACAGATATACCAATTTGGATATTATTGAGGGAGATGGCTTATCGGGAGAAGGCAGCAGCAGCCAACTTCCTGGCACCGTGGGTGGTTCTGCTGCACAGGACGGGAGAACTTTAGTGATAGGGGATTCTATTGTAAGGGGAATAGATAGGCGTTTCTGCGGCCGCAAACAAGACTCCAGGATGGTATGTTGCCTCCCTGGTGCAAGGGTCAAGGATGTCTCGGAGCAGCTGCAGGGCATTCTGGAGGGGATGAACAGCCAGTTGTCGTGGTGCATATAGGTACCAACGATATAGGTAAAAACCAGGATGAGGTCCTAAAAGCTGAATATAGGGAGTTAGGAGGTAAATTAAAAAATAGGATCTCAAAAAGCAGTAATCTCAGGATTGCTACCAGTGCCACGTGCTAGTCAGAGTAGAAATAGAAGGATATTTCAGATGAATACGTGGCTAGAGGAATGGTGCAAGGGGGAGGGATTCAAATTCCTGGGACATTGGAACCGGTTCTGGGGGAGGTGGGACCAGTACAAACTGGACGGTTTGCACCTGGGCAGGACCGGGACCGATGTCCTAGGGGGAGTGTTTGCTAGTGCTCGGGGGGAGGGTTTAAACTAAAATGGCAGGGGGTTGGGAACCTGTGTAGGGAGACAGAGGAAAGGGAAGCAAGGATAGAAGCAAAAGACAGTAAGGAGAAAAGCAAAAGTGGCAGTCAGAGAAATCAAGGGTGTAAATCAAACATGGCCACAGTAAATAATAATTCTAAAAGGTCTGAGTGTTAAAAAAACAAGCCTGAAGGCTTTGTGTCTTAATGCGAGGATCATTTGTAATAAGGTGGATAAATTAGCTGCGCAAATAGATGTAAACGGATATGATATAATTGGGATTACGGAGACATGGCTCCAGGGTGACCAAGGCTGGGAATTCAACATCCAGGGGTATTCAATATTCAGGAAAGACAGGCAAAAAGGAAAAGGAGGTGGGGTAGCATTGCTGGTTAAAGAGATTAACACAATAGTAAGGAAGGATATTAGCTCAGATGATGTGGAATCTGTATGGTAGAGCTGAGAAATACCAAGGGGCACAAAACATTAGTGGGAGTTGTATACAGACCCCCAAACAGTAATGCAGAGGTTGGGGATGGCATTAAACGTGAAATTAGAGATGCGTGCAATAAGGGCACAGCAGTTATCATGGGTGACTTTAATCTACATATAGATTGCGCTAACCAAATTAGTAACATTACTGTGGAGGAGGAATTCCTGGAGTGTATACGGGATGGTTTCCTGGACCAATATGTCGAGGAACCAACTAGAGATCAGGCCATCTTAGACTGGGTATTATGTAATGAGAAAGGATTAATTAGCAATCTTGTTGTGCGAGGACCCTTGGGCAGAGCGATCATATGATCGAATTCTTCATTAAAATGGAGAGTGAAGTATTTGACTCAGAGACTCGGGTCCTGAATTTAAATAAAGGAAACTACGATGGTATGAGGGGCGAGTTGGCTAGGATGGATTGGGGAATGTTACTTAAAGGGTTGACAGTGGATAGGCAATGGCAAACATTTAAAGATCGCATGGATGAACATGGATAAAAATAAAACAAAAAAAGTGACTCAACCGTGGCTAACAAGGGAAATTTGGGATAGCATAAGATCCAAGAAGAGGACATATAAATTGGCCAGTAAAAGCAACAAACCTGAGGATTGGGAGCAGTTTAGGATTCAACAAAGGAGGACAAAGGGATGAATTAAGAGGGGGAAAATAGAGTATGAGAGTAAGCTTCCAGGGAACATAAAAACTGACTGTAAAAGCTTCTATAGATATGTGAAGAGAAAAAGATTGGCGAAGTCAAGCGTAGGTCCCTTGCAGTCAGAATCAGGGGAATTTATAATGGGGAACAAAAATGGCAGACCAATTAAATACATACTTTGGTTCTGTCTTCACAAAGGAGGACACAAATAACCTCCCAGAGATGTCGGGGATCATAGGGTCTAATGAGAGGGAGGAACGGTATGCAATCAGTATTTGTAGGGAAATAGTGTTAGGGAAATTGATGGGATTGAAGGCCAATAAATCCCCAGGGCCTGATAATCTACATCCTAGGGTACTTAAGGAAGTGGCACTAGAAATAGCAGATGCATTGCTGGTCATCTTCCAACATTCGATGGAATCTGGAACAGTACCCATGGATTGGAGGGTAGCTAATGTAACTCCACTATTCAAAAACGGTGGTAGAGAGAAAACGGAATTATAGACCGGTAAGCCTGACATCGGTTGTGGGGAAAATGCTAGAGTCTATTATAAAAGATGTAATAGCAGAGCACTTGGAAAACAGTGACAGGATCGGACAAAGTCAACATGGATTTACAAAAGGTAAATCGTGCTTGAATAATCTACTGGAATTTTTTGAGGATGTAACTGGTAGAATAGATAAGGGAGAACCAGTGGATGTGGTGTATTTGGACTTTCAGAAGGCTTTTGATAAGGTCCCGCATAAGAGATTAGTGTGTAAAGTTAAAGCACATGAGATTGGGGGTAAGGTACTAACTTGGATAGAGAACTGGTTGGCAGACAGGAAGCAAAGAGTTGGAATAAACGGGTCTTTTTCCAAGTGGCAGGCAGTGACTAGTGGGGTACCACAGGGATCGGTGCTAGGACCCCAGCTATTCACAATATACATTGATGATCTAGACGAGGGAACTAGATGTAATATCTCCAAGTTTGCAGATGACACAAAGCTGGGTGGGCATGTGTGCTGAGAGGAGGATGCCGAGAAACTCCAGTATGATTTCGACAGGTTGGGTGCATGCGAGGTTATCCACTTTGGTGGCAAAAACAGGAAGGCAGATTATTATCTGAACGGCAATAGATTGGGAGAAGGGGAAATGCAACGAGACCTGGGTGTCCTTGTGCACCAGTCGCTGAAGGTACATGCAGGTGCAGCAGGCGGTTAAGGAGGCAAATGGTATGTTGGCCTTCATAGCGAGAGGATTCAAGTACAGGAGCAAGGATATCTTGCTGCAGTTGTACAGGGCCTTGGTGAGACCACACCTTGAGTATTGTGTGCAGTTTTGGTCACCTTATCTGAGGAAGGGTGTTCTTGCCATGGAGTGAGTGCAGCGAAGATTCACCAGACTGATACCTAGGATGGTAGGAATGACGTATGAGGAGAGATTGGGTCGATTGGGCTTATATTCGCTGGGGTTTAGAAGAACGAGAGGGGATCTCATTGAAACTTATAAAATTCTAACAGGACTAGAAGGATGTTCCCGATGGCGGGGGAGTCCAGAACCAGGGGTCAAAGTCTAAAGATAAGGGGTAAGCCATTTAGGACAGAGATGAGGAGGAATTTCTTCACCCAGAGAGTGGTGAACCTGTGGAATTCTCTACCACAGAAGGCAGTTGAGGCCAATTCATTAAATATATTTAAGAAGGAGTTAGATATATTTCTTAAGGCCAAAGGGATCAAGGGATATGGGGAGAAGGCAGGGACAGGGTACTGAATTTGGGTGATCAGCCATGATCTCATTAAATGGCGGAGCAGGCTAGATGGGCCAAATGGCCTACTCCTGCTCCTATCTTCTATGTTTCTATGGGCACCGCACATTTGGAAGGATATATTGGCCTTAGTGCAGCGTAGGTTTACCAGAATGATACCATGACTCCAAGGAGAGTTAAATTATGAGGCGAGATTACACAAACTAACGTTGTATTCCCTAGAATTTAGAAAGTTAAGGGGTGATTTTATTAAGAGGAACAGATAGGGTAGAGAGAAACTATTTTTGCTGGTTGGGGAGTCTCGGACTAGGGGGCATAGTTTAAACATTAGAGCCAGACCTTTCAGGAGTGAAATTAGGAAACACTTCTACCACAAAGGGTGGTAAAAGTTTGGAACTCTCCCGCAAACGGCAATTGATGCGAGATCAATTGTTACATAGAAACATAGAAGATAGGAGATTGATAGATTTTTGTTAACCAAAGGGATGTGGGCCAATGGCGGGTATATGGAGTTAGATCGCAGATCATCCATGATCTCATTGAATGGTGGAGCAAGATCGAGGGGTTGAAAGACCTCCTCCTGTTCCTATGTACAGCTGAACCACCAATTTAACCAAATCTCTTGAAGGATCTGCTCCCACCTCCCGGTCAGGCATTGCATTCCAAATCAAAGCAAACTTGTGTAAATAAATTCTCCATCTCCCCCCTGGTTACCGACCCATCAGCCACTGGAAACAGTTTCTCCTTTTTAAAAAAATATATATTCATATTGCCCTTGAGAAGGTGGTGGTGAGCAGCCTTCTTGAACCTCAGAAGGCAGTTATGAGTCAACCACATTGCTGTGGGTCTGGAGTCACATATAGGCCAGACTGGGTAAGGACGGCAGATTTCCTTCCCTGAAGGACCTTTGTGAACCAATTGGGTTTTTACGACAAAGCTGGTAGCTTTCATGTTCACCATTTCCAATACTAGCTTTATTTAATTAACTGAATTTAAATTTCCCAGCTGCCGCGGTGGGGTTTGAACTCTTATCTCCTGATCATTAGTCCAGGCCTCTGGATTATGAGCACCCTCGCCTCAGAGTCAGAAGGTTGTGGGTTCAAGTCCCACTCCAGAGACTGGAGCACAAAAAACTAGGCTGACTCTCCAGTGTGGTCTTCAGGAAGTGTTGCACTGTCGGAGGGGGCGGGACCGAGGGAGCGCCGCACCGTCGGAGGGGGCGGGACCGAGGGAGCGCCGCACCGTCGGAGGGGGCGGGACCGAGGGAGCGCCGCACCGTCGGAGGGGGCGGGACCGAGGGAGCGCCGCACCGTCGGAGGGGGCGGGACCGAGGGAGCGCCGCACCGTCGGAGGGGGCGGGACCGAGGGAGCGCCGCACCGTCGGAGGGGGCGGGACCGAGGGAGCGCCGCACCGTCGGAGGGGGCGGGACCGAGGGAGCGCCGCACCGTCGGAGGGGGCGGGACCGAGGGAGCGCCGCACCGTCGGAGGGGGCGGGACCGAGGGAGCGCCGCACCGTCGGAGGGGGCGGGACCGAGGGAGCGCCGCACCGTCGGAGGGGGCGGGACCGAGGGAGCGCCGCACCGTCGGAGGGGGCGGGACCGAGGGAGCGCCGCACCGTCGGAGGGGGCGGGACCGAGGGAGCGCCGCACCGTCGGAGGGGGCGGGACCGAGGGAGCGCCGCACCGTCGGAGGGGGCGGGACCGAGGGAGCGCCGCACCGTCGGAGGGGGCGGGACCGAGGGAGCGCCGCACCGTCGGAGGGGCGGGACCGAGGGAGCGCCGCACCGTCGGAAGAGCGGGACCGAGGGAGCGCCGCAATGTCAGAGGTGCCGTTTTTCTGATGAGATGTTAAACCGAGGCCCCGTCTGCTCTCTCAGGTGGATGTAAAAGATCCCAGGGCCACTATTTTGAAGAGGAGCATGGGTGAAGGGGGGAGTCCTGGGACCAATATTTATCCCTCAATCAACATCACTAAAAAACAGACGATCTGGTCATTATCACATTGCTGTTTGCGGGAGCTTGTTGTGCGCAGATTGGATGCCGCGTTTCCTACATCACAACGGTGACCGCACTCCAATAAGTATTTAATTGGCTGTAAACAGATTCGAGACATCGGGTGGTTGTTGTGAAAGGTTCTGGGTAAATGCAAGTCTGACTTTTATTTCAGTATGTTACAGTCCCCTTATGCTCTGTATCAAAAAACCTTCTGTGATTGTGAGCAGCACTTTTAAATCTGCCCTGCTCTCAGGAGCAGCCAGCCCAGCTGCTGCAGCTCTGTTGTTGCTGTCAGTGGAGACCATCTTGTCGCTGATGGCCACTCGGCAGCAAAATGGCGGCCACGCATGCTCCCTTGCCCCGCAGCAAGACAATGGGGGGAGCAGCAGCGTGTGAGATCAGAGCAAGTCCCTGCAGCAAGATGGCGGCCGCGTCTGCGCAGTCAGCAGCGGTAGGCTGTGAAGCAGCATTGTGACGTCAAAGCAAGCCTCACCTCTTGTGGCTCCTGCAGTAAGATGGCGCACGCGCACTGCCCCCGCTTTCAGCAGCGGAACAATGGGAATATGCCCGGTGACGTCAGACCGAGCCCTGCCTCTCGCAGTTCCCTGCAGCAAGATGGCCGCCGCGCATGCTCCCTGCCGCGGGCAGCTTCCCTCCTACCCCAAAATGGCGGCCGGACGAACTCTCCCCCCCCAACAACCCAACCCCCACTGCCCCCCGCTAGAAACCAGGGCCCGCTTCCAGAACCGGATCACAACCGCAACGGCGCCACGACGGACTCGGTGTGCAAACCCCACCAACACGTGCGTGAGTGAGTGCAAGGCCGCAGAGAAAAGCGGATGCGCCGCCGGGGCCGCTCCTACCTCCTCGGCAACGACTGCGAAACGTTTGCGATCCGTTCGCGGGCACTCTCCACAATGTACTGGCCCCGCGCCTGCGCACTGCCCCGCCCAACCCAGCCGACGCCTGCGCATAACTCCGCCCCACCCGCGCGGCTCCAGGGTCAGACGAGTTTAAACCCGCCCCCCTGTCACTCAGCCAGGCGGCCAATGCGGGAGCCCGCAAGGCACGTCAGCCGATGCACCGCGCGCGTCTCCGCACCAATCAGCGGCGGCGGGGGGTTGCGGTTTGGGGAGGAGAGGGGCGGGGCTCGACGGGGGAGCTGTCAATCAAACGCTGGGCGCATCGGTGCCGGAGAACACAGGGAGCGTTGTCTCTGAGTCTGTTTAAAGGGGCAGTGTCTCTGTATCTGTTTAAAGGGGCAGTGTCTCTGAGTCTGTTTAAAGGGGCAGTGTCTCTGAGTCTGTTTAAAGGGGCAGTGTCTCGGTGTCTGTTTAAAGAGAGAGTGTCTCTCTGCCTGGTTAAAGGAGCAGTGGCTCTGTGCCTGTTTAAAGGGGCAGTGTCACTGTGTCTGTTTAAAGGGAGAGTGTCTCTGTTTAAAGGGGCAGTGTCTCTGTGTCTGTTTAAGGAGCAGTGTCTCTGTGCCTCTTTAAAGGGAAAGTGTCTCTGTGTCTGTTTAAACAGGCAGTGTGTGAGTCTGTTTAAAGGGGCAGTGTCTCTGTTTAAACTGTAGTGTCACTGTTGTCTGTTGAAAGGGACAGTGTCTTTGTGTCTGTTTAAAGGGGCAGTGTCTCTGTGTCTGTTTAAAGGGGCAGTGTCACTGTTTCTGTTTAAAAGGACAGTGTCTCTGTGTCTGTTTAAAGTGTCAGTGTCTCTGTTGTAGGGGGTGGCGTGTGCCCAGTTAGCTCTGCCCCTGACTGCCTCTGAGTGGTTCGAATCGCTCCCACACCCCTGGGTTCTAGACACCGGACTTAGGTACAGGTGGCGATACAGAAAATCGAGTAGACAAGTGGTTTGGTGCAAGAAAACCGCAATTTTTATTAAAGGCACAATAAAACACAATCTTACTGAGAATTACTGAAATAATTACAGGCATATACAATTTGGGAATGAGGAACACATGGCACATCGAGGCAACAAACACATTAAAAATCCCCTTATCCTTATCCCAACCCAATACCTAACTAGATTAAGCTTCGAGGGGACAGGAATTCATGCTCGCCAATTCGAAACCTGTTGATTTAACTGGTTGTGGGTTTTGGGGTTCACTCTTGTTGTCCTCTGAGGTTCGTCGTTGTCACGTGGCCACAGGGCGAGGCGATGGAGTTGTTTGTGTGAAGCGCCCTCCTTTTTCCTCCGTTAACGTCTTCGTTGAATACTTTGTCACGATGGGTCTTCTTCTTCTTCGGGCGGTTCGGCCGCTGATGGTTTTGCTGCGGTTGGGGCTCGGTTCGCGGTTTTTACCGTTAATATGATTTTTCTACCCAAGCTTCAAACGCCAGCTTATTCTTAATTGACTTTACTATCCATGCTTCAAACGCCAACTTATTCATCAAACGCCAGCTTATAACTAGGCCGTTTGTCCCCCAACACGTCTTTCCGCTGCCCTTCTCTGCTTTTACTGGTTTTACCGTTTTTCTCGTCTCATAGAGTCATAGAGTCATAGAGTTTTACAGCACAGAAAGAGGCCCTTCGGCCCATCGTGTCTGCGCCGCCCATCCATCCCTGTCCAGTCTAATCCCATTTTCCAGCATTTGGTCCATAGCCTTATATGCAATGGCATTTCAAGTGCTCATCCAAATGCTTCTTGAATGTTGTGAGGGTTCCTGCCTCTACCACACTTTCAGGCATTGAGTTCCACATTCCAACCACCCTCTGGGTGAAAAAGTTCCTCCTCAAATCCCCTCTAAATCTCCTGCCCCTTACCCTGAATCTATGCCCCCTTGTTATTGACCCCCCTACTAAGGGGAAAAATTCCTCTTTACCCTATCTATGCCCCTCATCATTTTGTACACCTCAATCAGGTCCCCCCTCAGCCTTCTTTGCTCCAAGGAAAACAACCCCAGCCTGTTTAGTCTTTCTTCATAGCTGAGGCGCTCCATCCCAGGTAACATCCTGGTGAATCTTCTCTGCACCCTCTCCAAAGCAATCACATCCTTCCTATAGTGAGGCGACCAGAACTGCACACAGTACTCCAGCTGTGGCCTCACCAGCGTTTTGTACAGCTCCATCATAACCTCCCTGCTCTTATATTCTATGCCTCGGCTAATGAAGGCAAGTATCCCATATGCCTTTTTAACCACCTTATCTACCTGTTCCGCTGCCTTCAGGGATCTATGTACATGTACACCAAGGTCCCTCTGACCCTCTGTACTTCCTAGGTTCCTACCACTCATTGTATATTCCCTTGCCTTATTTGTCCGTCCAAAATGCATCACCTCGCACTTTTCAGGGTTAAATTCCATTTGCCACTTTTCCGCCCATCTGACCAACCCGTTTATATCGTCCTGTAGCCTGAGGCTTTCCTCCTCGCAATTTACCACCCCACCAATTTTCGTGTCATCTGCGAACTTACTGATCATACCTTTTACATTCTCATCCAAATCATTTATGTAGATCACAAACAACAAGGGACCCAGCACCGATCCCTGAGGTACCCCACTGGACACAGGCTTCCAGTCACAAAAGCAACCTTCGACCATCACCCTCTGCCTCCTGCCACTCAGCCAGTTTAGGATCCAACGCGCCAAGGCACCCTGGATCCCATGGGCTCTTACCTTCTTGACCAGTCTCCTATGCGGGACTTTGTCAGAAGCTTTACTGAAGTCCATGTAAACCACATCCACAGCATTTCCCTCATCCACCCCCCTAGTCACCCCCTCGAAAAATTCAATCAGCTTTGTCAGACATGATTTACCCTTGACAAAGCCATGCTGACTATCCCCGATTAATCCTTGCCTCTCCAAGTGGAGACTAATTTTGTCCCTCAGAATTTTTTCCAATAATTTCCCTACCACAGATGTTAGGCTCACTGGCCTGTAATTCCCTGGTTTATCCCTGCTACCCTTCTTGTATAATGGTACTACATTAGCTGTTCTCCAGTCCTCTGGCACATCCCCTGTGGCCAGAGAGGTTCTGAAAATTTGTGTCAGAGCCCCTGCAATCTCCTCCTTTGCCTCCCACAGCAGCCTGGGATACATCTCGTCCGGGCCTGGGGATTTATCCACTTTTTGGCCTGCTAAAACCGCTAGCACCTCCTCCCTCTCGATGCTAGTATGTTTTCTATGTCTACATCGTCTTTCTCCACAGTGAACCCAGATGCAAAAAATTCATTTAAAACCCCACCTACGTCATCTGGCTCTACACACAGATTGCCACTTTGGTCCCTAATGGGCCCTACCCTTTCCCTGGTTATCCTCTTGCCCTTAATATACTTATAAAACATCTTAGCATTTTCCTTTATTTTGCTCGCCAGTGTTATTTCATGGCCCCTCCTCGCCCTCCTAATTTCTTTTTTAAGTATGCCCCTGCACTTTTTATACTCCTCTAGGGCTTCTTCTGTCTTTAGTCTTTTGTAACTGCCAAAAGCCCCCCTTTTATTTCTAATGCATTTTTGTATATCCCTTGTCATCCAAGGTTCCCTTTGCTTGTTGGTCCCACCCTTGACCTTTACAGGAACATGTTGGCGTTGTACTCTCTCTATTTCCCTTCTGAAAGTCTCCCACTGTTTTGATGTGGATTTTCCTATAAGTAGCTGCTCCCAGTCCACTTTGGCCAGATCCTGCCTTATCATATTAAAATCGGCCTTCCCCCAATTTAGAACCCTTATTTCCGGGCCGTCTTTGTCTTTTTCCATGACCACCTTAAATCTCACCGAATTATGGTCACTGTCGCCAAAATGCTCTCCTACTGATACTTCCACCACTTGCCCGGCTACATTCCCCAGAATTAGGTCCAGTACCGCCCCCTCTCTTGTAGGACTTTCTACATGTTGGCTCAAAAAGCTCTCCTGGATGCACTTTAAGAATTCTGCACCCTCTAAGCCTTTTACACTCTGACTATCCCAATTTATATTGGGGAAGTTGAAATCCCCCACTATTATTACCCTATTATTTTCGCACTTCTCTGAGATTTGCCTACATATCTGTTCCTCTATCTCCCCCTGACTGTTTGGGGGCCTATAGTACACTCCCAGCAAAGTGCTTGCCCCCTTTTTGTTTTTAAGTTCTACCCATATGGCCTCATTAGAGGAACCCGCTAATATATCATCCCTCCTTACAGCAGTAATTGACTCCTTAATTAATATTGCAACACCCCCTCCCCTTTTACACCCCCCTCTGTCTCTCCTGAAGATTCTATACCCCGTAATATTGAGCTGCCATTCCTGACCCTCCCTCAACCATGTCTCCGTGATAGCAACAATATCCTACTCCCATGTGTTCAACAACAACTTCAATTCATCCACCTTATTTGCAAGACTCCTTGCATTAAAATAAATGCCTCCCAGCCTTGCCATATTCCCTTTTGCCTTCACATATTTGCTCTGCCTTCCCAGCTGACTTGTTTTTTCCTCTGTATTTGACTGTAAATCACCCCCTACTATAGCTCCACTCTGTACCCCATCCCTCTGCCAAGTTAGTTTAAACCCCCCCCAGCAGTGCTAGCAAACCTCCCCGCAAGGATATTGGTTCCCCTCTGGTTCAGGTGTAAACCGTCCGACTTGTACAAGTCCCACCTTTCCCAGAAGCAGACCCAGTGATCCAGGAAACTAAAGCCCTCCCCCCTGCACGAGTCTCGTCTCGTTTGTTCGTGGCCCCGTATGTCCTGTGCGTTTTCGATTCGGGTCTCATTCTCCTTCTGCGTTTGGCCCCCGGTGTAGTAATGGGCGTCCTTGGTGTCGAGTGGCGCGGGGAGGGAGAAGAGAGCCCGCAACGAGGCACGAAGCAAGAGCGAGAGGCAGGAGGCAAGAGACCTTGGCTACTGGTGGGCCTACAATTATACCCGGTTCTTCACCCCTTATCTGCGCGCCAAATCAGGTCACTTCTTTGTCTAACTTTTGGCGGGTTCGTCCAAAGTGATTACGGTCATCCACTTTAACGGCTTTTGGGGCGGTTGTCTCCGCGTTTAATGGCTTCGATGTCCTGGCTGTTTGTTATTTATGAAACTTAATCGGGTTTTCCTGGCTCGGTGGCCACGTTGATCTGTTACCGATTATGTATGCAAAAACTTAATGGCCTCAAGATTAGGCCCATTCTGACTTGATCTGTCCCAAGATGAAGAATGCATATTCTGTGTTTACCTAGCTGTCTGGCTTCACAAAGTCTTTCACAGATCCATGCATGTTAGGTTTCATTTCAGGGCCTGCCTTATGAAGGGCCTTGCTTTTAAAATCCTGTAGGTTTTGGTCACGAGGTTTCAGAAGCCATTTTGGGTACCCTTTTTAATAACTTGTCCATACAGGGTCCTTTTATCCATAACTTTTGGGGAATGTGGGAATTTTGAGAACCCTACACTCCCCTCTGTTGATACTAAACTCGCTTTAAGTATCATCCTGACAAGGTGAGCAAAATTTCCAACCCTCCATAGTCAATCTTCCCCTGTAATTACCTATCTATGATCCCACGACACATGCATTTCCCATTCTGTAAAAATGTAGTGTACATAAGCTTACATAGACAGAATACAGGCATTTACACGCATCCAAGCATGGAGGGGGCCAACACCCCTGCACCACTTGGTACACATACATCTTTATTAAAACAACACATCGAAAATCTTTATTAAAAACAACAAAAGAACACAAAAAAAACAACAATCTTTATTCAGAAACACAAAAAAATTCAAACAGGAGTATCTCCCTCCACCTTCACATAATGTGCCTTCCAGGTCCTTTGGTTTCAGAATTCTAGTATTTGGCCTCTTCCCTTGCACTGAGTGCACACTAGGTACAATACTATTCCCAGCTGGCAAACCACGAGGATGTGGGAAGCCAGTCTAATCCACGAAGGGACCTCTATGTTTTCAAAAATGTCCCACCAGAGCGGAACGGTGGCATAGTGGTTAGCACTGTTGCCTCACAGCGCCAGAGACCCGGGTTCGAATCCGGCCTCGGGCGACTGTCTGTGTGGAGTTTGCACATTCTCCCCGTGTTTGCGTGGGTTTTCTCCGGGTGCTCCGGTTTCCTCCCACAGTCCAAAGATGTGCGGGTTAGGTTGATTGGCTATGATAAATTGACCCTTAGTGTTAGGGGGATTAAATATGTGGGGTTACAAGGATAGGGTGGGATATGTGTTGGTGTAGGGGTTACGGGGATCAGGTGGGATATGTGTCGGTGCAGGCTCGATGGGCCGAAATGGCCTCTATCTGCACTGTGGGGTTTCTGTGATTCTGTGAACTACAATGTCCAGTATCTTGGCCCCTATCTCTACCGTCTTTTGCTCTAACGTGTAGAAATGTTTCTGTGAGGCTATTACTGCTTTGAGTATTTTGGTAAGATGTTCTGGGAGAGGGGGGATTTCATAGCCGAAATGCGCTACATACTTTTGCAGGTTGGTGAAATTCTCCTTTACAGTGAGGTGAACAGTGGAGGGTTCAGGAATGGGGACAATTCGTTCCTGGGCCACTTGAACTTCTGCCTCAGGTTTAAAGCAGAAACTGCTGTCACTTACCGGACACCAGCTATGCTGTCCATGCTGGTAGTGGGGCGCACCTGTGGTGACACAATATGTCCCACCTCCTATATATGCTACCTGTGGGGGAACATGGTCTTGTGTCATTACCTCCATGGTACAATTTATAGGTTTTGCACCAGCAGCTTTAAACCCGCACTGTGGTTTTGAATAGGCGTTCAAGTGCTGGGGACACAGTATTATGTGTGCTCCCCGGCTCCGGCTCCCCGAGAGGTCAGTACCTGTCATAGCGTGCTCCCACTTTATGACATAAGGTGGGACCGCTGTGAAACGAATGTGTGCACCCCCTTGAATGACTCCAATGTTCTCTACCCTGTATACCGGTGCGGGTCGGGCTGTCCTACCCATGACCGGCATCCTAACTACTACTCCCATGATGGTATGATTGGAACGTCCACAATCTACTGGGACTGGTTCGGCCTCAGAAGCTAGCCGGAGTTGACACGGGCTCAATGCATTCTCAAATGGATGGAGGGCTGCGAGGTGTTTGTTGCTGATCCAGGAAGGGACTAAACCCTGTTTTAAATCCTCCAGATTACTGCGGCCCTCACCCAGCAACCATGCCCCGTACAGCACGCACACCTCATTCTGTGCAGCCTGGTCAGATGCATTTCTATCCTCTCTTATAAGGGCATTTACGGTCTTTGCGTGTCTTTCCAGTTCTGCTATTATTTCTTTTAAATGGACCGTCATGGCCTGGTCCTCGTGCAACTCTGAGCCTACTACCTTGTTTTCATCCATCAAGATTTTCCTCAATTGAGTTTTTAAACCGTTTATCTGGGTCTGCAATTCTATGTCATCCAGACTGTTGATGACAGAGGACCCAGTGTTAAATGCAGTAAAAACATCATTCCAGGCTCCCCTTCTTTGTCTCCCTGTATTACCAAGATACTCATGGTGTGTGGTGTACAGTTCGGTTTTGTCTACGTTGGCAAAATCGAACTCGTAGAACTTCCTAAACATCTCTTTTAACAGGGCCTGGTGTCTCTTTGGGGCACCACTCCGGTAAGTGTACCTCAGTGAGGTTTAAAATCACGGAGGCTACCGCGTAGTGTACCCCCTGGTACAGCACCTGATTGGTAGGCACTAGTACCAGCCCATTCCCTGGTCTCTTGGTGGTGGCGGGGCACCCCCCCCTGTGTGTCCTTGCTGCCTGGGTCGTGGGCAGGGGCTTTCGGGGTCGGGTCACAAGTTCAGTGGCATTCACTGGGATCGGGGAATATGGGACCACGCACGCCTTCAGGCTGGAATCCCACTCCACCCCCTCCCCGGCATCTTGCCATTACCGGTGAAAAATGATGCATATGCCTGTGGGGCAGACCTTCTCTGACCCCCACATACAGACATAAATCCCCTGATCCGGTTCCCACCACTTGTCCCAGCACACACTCAATCCCCCGTGAGTCCCTGTAATCGTCCGATGGGTATTGTTCCCCAATCGTTCCCACCTGACTGCAGAGTTTCCCATATCCTTGCTCAGTTTCCTGAGCCACCACCACCTATCCAGAGGAATCTGTCCCTTGCATGTTAAACATACGCGTTTCCCTACGGTGACGCTGACCCTTGTGGCAACGACCTATACCCTGGGGCACAGGAGGGAGGCCTCCCCGTACGTGAACCCGGTCTGGCTGGAGTACTGAGTCGAATTGGACCCCAGCCACCCTGGCCACCTTCCCTCGTGGAAGTAAATGGCGAGCTCCTCCACATCCCGTTCGCCACTTCCATCGGTAACTATCGGTGCTCTCTCTCCTGAGCAGCCGTAGACGTGGGAGTCCTCCACGTCACCTCGCTTTCTAATGCTCATTCCTATCAGGGCGAGTAGGAGTACGCCCCCCTTCATCCTGAAATCCTCTCCTGCAAAGAGATACAAGAACATATAGCCAGGTCCCGAGGAGATTCTCTGGCTTGGATGAAGCATAGTCGGGTCTCGCGATCTCGACTCACTATAAACACTCTTAACAAACTACTTATTTAAAACTACCCATCACCTTGTTTAAACTTACACTAAACACCCAAACTTAACAATACCAAACTTAAATTACCTAAATATGTACATCCGCCGCCCGTCTCCTAATTCCTGTTTGAGCTGCGGCACACCGCTCCCTTCAGTGTGGCCACACTGTCCTGTACTTTCGGTCCCTCACAGCCTGTGGCTGCTGGCTGGGGACCTCTGCCCTCAGACCGATCCCTCACTCGAGAGGCTGCCCTTTTAAAATGGGGAGCCGGTGACCACGGTTTCCTTGGCTGGGGCGTCCGTGGGGACCTTCTAGGGACTTTGGCGGGTGGGGATTTTCTGGCTGGTGGGCCTTTAACCCGAGCCGCTGCCCCCTCCAGTGCGGTCTGTGGACTTACCACTACCGCCGGCTGGGGATCTTCTTCCTCAGGCTTTACCTCTCCCGAACCTGGGCTAGAGACAGGTAACTCTTCACAGTCTGTTGCTGCAGGCTGAGAATCTCCGCCCCCCAGGTCCCAAACCTGGGTCTGGGGCGGGGTCTTCGCCCTCGGGTCCCTCCTCCTCTAAACCTGGGTCAGGGGCGGGGTCTTCGCCCTCGGGTCCCTCCTCATCTGGATCCCAGAAGAGTGGGGGAGTGTCCCAATCGGTGGGCGGGATGGCCCCTCCCCTTAAACAAGCCACAGCGCCTGCCTGTGCAGTCTGTGAACTTGTTCCGGCTGCAGGCTGAGGATCTCTATCCTCAGACCTTACCCCAACTGACTGCTTTCTCTTCTCGGGTTTAAACAGTTTACACTGATTAATATGGAACCATTTGGTGCGCCGAGGCATCTTAATGGCGTATACCATGGGGCTGGCCTTGTCTACAATGCTGTAGGGCCCCATGTATAGCGGTTCTAAACTTCCTACCCGAGCAAAATTCCTCACCATGACCTGATCCCCTATTTCCGACTCGTGGTGTTTTCGGGGTTCGAACAGCAATCGGTTACTCTGATGCTGCCTTCCCATGTTCCCAGCCGCCTGCTCATGGACCTGTTTAAGGTGCTCGAAGAGGTTTCTGGCGAACCTGTCCCGGTTTACCTCCCTGAGCTGACCTTCTGTGAGCACCGGGGCTAGTACATGGGTGGGGGTCCGCATAACCCTGCCAGTCATCAGCTCGTACAGGGAGTATCCCGTGCTTTTTGACTGACTGGCCCGGATCCCCATCAGGACCAACGATAGGACCTCTGCCCATTTTCGAGGCGAGTCCACCATCTCTTTCCTCAACCTTTCCTTTAAGGTCCTGTTCATCCTCTCCACAATCCCTGATGACTGTGGGTTGTGGGCAACGTGCCACTTCCCCTCGATGCCGAGCAGCATAAGGGTATTCTGCATTACCTGCCCGGTAAAGTGACTCCCTTGGTCGGACTCCACATACTGTGGTAGCCCCCATCGCGCGAACACTTCCCGGACCAGGATCCTGGCCGTACCCAGAGCTGTGGCTGTTCGGCAGGGGAAGGCTTCTACCCACTCCGTGAACACATCCACCAGGACTAGGCAGTACTTATAGCCTCCCTGGGCGGTGGGCAGGGGCCCGATGTAGTCGACCTGTATCGACTGCCATGGTCCCTCTACCCTCCTGATGTGTCCCATAGGTACCTTCCTTTTCTGGGGGTCAGGGTTGTTAGCAGCACACACCAGACAGCCGGCGCAGAACTCGTGGACATCTTCCCTGAGTCCTGGCCACCATCCTGCCTGTTCCACCTGCTGCTAGGTGGTCTCAGGCCTGGGATGCCCTGCTCCTGGACCCTCATGGGCCAGTTGAAGGAATTCCCTCCGGTGCTGCTGTGGTACCACCCATTGTTCTCCCCTAAACAGCATACCTTCTTTCACAAAGAGGGCTGCTGTGCCATAAGGGCCCTCTACCCTTTTTCCTTTAGTCACTGCACTGAGGACTGCCTTGAGGAATGGGGTCTTGGGTTTGGACCGTCTTAAGGTCTGAGGCTAAAGCTACCCCTGTACTCCCTTGTGTCCCATCCCTACCCCTGACTGCTGCTATGGGTCTGGACCCATACGGGTCCCGGAAAGTGCCTGTGCGGGCACCCTCCTTAGCTAGCATGTCAGCCTGCTGGTTGCCTTGACTACGGGGTTCTGTGGAGGAATGGGCTTTCACCTTATGGATGAAAACCTCCCCTTCCTCCCCCACTGCTGCTAAGATTTTCTCCAGCAGGGGTTTCACTGTGAGGGGTCTCCCGTCGCCGGAGGTGTATCCGCGGCGGGACCAGATGGCCAGGTACTCCGTACACGAATTGCACGTGAACATGCTGTCTGAGCAAATTGTGTACGGGGTGGGGAAGATTTCGGGGTGTGTATCGACGTACACTACCGCGGACAGTTCAGCCTGCTGGGCGCTCATGGTGCTGGGGAGCTTAATTGCCAGGGCAATGTTTGCCGCTGGGTCATAAACTCCGCACCCCATGAGTCGCTCGCCAGCAGATACCGTGCTGGAGCCGTCCACATAGATCTCGCGGCCCGTGGGATGTATCCCGGCCCGTAAACCTATGTCCACGTCCCAAACCCCTTCTTTGGAACTGTTCCAGGATATACCAGGTTGGCTGCGATCTTTGAGAGGAGCAGGGTCCAGCGAGCAATGCGGGCACTGCTCACCATCCCATCCTTGATCCTTCCATCCAGGAGCATCTGGGTGGGTGTGTGATGGGTGAGGAGGGTGATGGGAGAGGTGCCTGTGAAGATCAGTGATCTTTTCACAGCCCAATGTGTGGCCAAGAGGTGCCTCTCACAATTGGAGTAGCTCCTCTCCACATCCGTGAGTATCCTGGAGGAGTAGACCACCGGCCTCAGCCTGCCATGCCGCTCTTGGAGCAGCACAGCACTCAGGCTGTCCCCGCTGGCTGCTACCTCCAGGAAGAACTCTTTCCCCCCATCTATGGCCCCTAGAGCTGGTGCGGTCTGCAGATCTTTCTTGAGCCTGACAAATGCTGCCTGGCAACCCTCATCCCAAGCCCACTCCACTCCCTTGTGTAGGAGTCGGAGCAGAGGGGCTGCTGTGGCTGCATAGTCCTCAACGAAGTCTCTGCAGTACCCGGTCAGCCCCAGAAATGACCTCACACCCGTGACTGCGTTGGAGACTGGTAACTCCTGTACCGCTTCCCTCCTAGCCTTATCTATGGCCCTTTCCCCAGTGAGTACGGTCAGGCCCAGTAATTTCACCTCCTGCTGGCCGATCTGCGCTTTCTTCGGGTTTACTTTAAAACCCTCCTGTCCGAGCAGCTCCAGCAGTTCGGCCAGTTGTGGGCCATGCTCCTCTCTCGAATCGATGAAGAGGAGCAGGTCATCCACGTACTGTACCAACTCTCTGGGCTGGCTGAAACCCTTTAAACTGTTTGCCATGCACAGGTGGAAAATGCTGGGGCTGTTGTGGAAGCCCTGAGGCAAACAGTTCCAGGTGTACTGTTGTCCTTTAAACGTAAAGGCAAACTTGTACTGATCCTCCCTCCTTAAAGGGATGGACCAAAACCCGTTGGAAATATCCAGCACCGTGAAAGTGGTCGCGGATGCTGGGATACTTCCTATCAGGTCGGCAACTGCTGCTACCGTGGGTGCACAGGCTGGGATGTTGCTGTTGAGCACCCGATAGTCCACCATGGCCCTCCAGGAATTGTCCGGCTTTCTAACCGGCCACAGTGGAGAGTACACGTGGGTGGCTATTGGTCTCAGGACCCCCTGCTGTACTAAGGAGGACATGGCTGCTTCCATGTCTGGCTCCGCTTCCCTGGGGAAGTTATAGAAACATAGAAGAAGATAGGAGCAGGAGTAGGCCATTCGGCCCTTCGAGCCTGCTCCGCCATTCAACGAGATCATGGCTGATCATCCAAACCCTAGCACCCGGTCCCTACACCGACAGCCATCCCACCCAAGCACTATCCCCGTAACCCCACATATTTAATCCCCCCTAACACTAAGGGTCAATTTTTTTTTAAATCATATTTCTGTGGCCGGGCCATGGGGTCCCCATCTACGCTGACCTCAAACCCGTTGACCCTCCCGCAATCGTGTTTGTGCGTGGCAAATGTGGCTAGGTGGGCGCGCACAAATGCCTGGAACTCTTTTGAATTGTTGGTGACCATGAGCTCGAGGTTATAACTGTTGTGTATGTAATATGTGTGCTACTTTGAACCTATGGACAGGACTGCACTACTTGTTGGGCGTAGTGATACGCAGTACCACTCCTGGCCATAGGGGTACAAATAGTACTGTGGGTACTGATCTCCCCTCAGTTCCCGCCTGTGGGCATGAAGTAAAGACCTATGTATAGTCCCTACCTCCAACCAGTAAAGACCTGTTTGAGTTATACGTTTAAGTCTTTGTGTTAATTGTTCAATACAATACACATACTTAACACTGGCGACGAGTCAGGTTCTTACCCTGCGGCAGTTGAAGAGAGGTTTCAAACATCACCACCCCACTAGAAGCGACAGGCTTTAGGACTCTGAAGCCTCCATCAGCGACTGAGCACTGGAGTGCAGCAAACATCCTGACAGCTTCCAGCGACTGACAGAAGTCTTTCTGCAGTTTCCTTGTTCAACCTAGGTGGTGGGGTAAGCCGTGCAGTGTTGGCTGCAAAGACAGGGCTGGGGAAGTTGGAGAAGATAAGGGCGATCGCAATCCCTGATAAGAGCCGCAGTGAAACGCGCGAGCGGGTAAGCCAGAGCCCGGGAGGGAGCGAGCAAGAGCCGCGCGAGCGGGTCAGCCAGAGGCCGGGAGCCGCTTCAAGTGCGAGGCGCAGCGCGGGCCAGCGATCGGAACCAAAGATAAGGGCCGCACTCGGGGGCTGAAGGGAGATGGCGTCGGGGGACGGGTGAAGACCGCCAAGCGCGGGAAAACCGCCATTTTGTGGGCGGAGGACGACGGCAAGAGCGGGAAGCCGCCATCTTTGATAACAAGTAAACAAAATAAAATCTGAGAAATTGCAAATCTACAATGCCTAAACACGGGAATATTAGCACCTTTGATAGTGACCTCGAAGATTGGGCCATATATGTTGAAAGAGTAAAAAATTATTGTAAGGCCAATAAAATTCATGACCAAGATAAAGCTCTAACATTATTAAATTTAATGGGTGCGAAGACATACGGGCAATTGAAACACCTGTTATCACCCGATGAACCGGCGGATAAGACGTTCGATGAGATTGTTACTGTCCTGAAAGATCATCTAAACCCCACGCCGCTGATGCTAGCGGAACGATTTAAATTTTACGACAGAAGGCAGCTACAGCATGAAAGCAATGCTGATTATTTGCTGGAATTGCGTAAATTAGCGAAATATTGCCAGTTTGGAACGGGACTGACAGAGGCACTTCGAGACAAATTTGTGTGTGGTTTATTTAAACAGGATACACAAAAGCGACTGCTCGAGGAGAATGAGCTGACGCTTGAGAAGGCAGTCACTATGGCAGCAGCACACGAAGCCGCAGCGAGAGGCACGGCAGTAATGCAGCTACGGTCACCGGAGCTCAGTGCACACAAATTGGGTGTGAGTTCTGGCAAATGTTATCGTTGTGGAAAGACAACGCATGATCAGAACCAGTGTTGGTTTAAAAACCAAGAATGTAGAACTTGTGGTAGGCTTGGACATATAGCTAGAGTATGCAGGTCAGGGAAGAAGACCAGCAACAAGAAGTCACCGCAAGGAAAATACGCAAAGGTACACAAGGTGACCGAACAGGAGTCCGATTCAGACGCTAGCAGTAATGAACTGGCTAGCTTAAGCTGTAATGAACTGGCTAGCTTAAGAGTACTCAACGCTGGTAAGGGTGCAGACCTCCAGACAATTTGGGTCACTCTTCAGATAGAAGGAGTCCAAGTAAAACTGGAATTGGACACTGGATCGGCATTGACGGTCATAAATAAGAAAGATTACGGAAAGTTATTCCAACATATTCCCCTACAGGATACGGGGATTATATTGAAAACATACACGGGGCAAAGAGTGTACCCCATCGGGAAAATAAAGGTTGCAGTGGTCCACAAGGGCGAAGACAGTCAAATAATGGACTTATATGTGATATCTGAAGGAGGTTCTCCACTACTAGGACGGGAGTGGATTAGGAAAATGAATATGGACTGGCATTTCCTACAAACAATAACGAGTGAGAACTCGGTGAAGATAGTCGGCCCAGACTCTGGAACGGATGATGGTAAGCCCAACTCAGGTGCAAAAGACAAAGTTTCAGCACAGAATTCCACTGAGCAACAACAACATAGTTTAACTGTGGATTCTGAGTCTGGCAAGTCTACTGATGTGCCCATTTCTGAGGGACACCGGGCTCGAACTCAACTCCATTTCAAACTACAACAGCAATTAGAACAAATGCTTCGCCGTTGTGAGCAAGAGTTGAATGCAACGAAAGAGTTCTTTGATATAGAGTTGGAGAATCTGGAAAGACAACAGAAGCAGCTGATGGAGAAAATGGAGCAGGAGCACACAAAACGTCTGATGTCAGAGGAGTTAACGGTCAGCCAACTCCTGCATATGCTGAAGGACAGGACTCTGAAATGGGAAAAACTTGAACACGAACTTCAATATTCAAACGAAAGGGGTTCGGAGCTCTCAAAGGTTATTGGAAGAGCTGAGGTGGCAACACAGACTGAGATGACTGCAACAGAGCAGCCCTTGGATGCCAAAAGTACGCTGACTCACGTCAACGTAGAACAACAGACCGCTGAAACAGCTGCTCCGGTAGAGGGATTGAATAGTCCGATCAATCAATCTCCAAAAGAAGTTGAAGTAGTAAAATCTCAAATGAGGTCATTAGTAAACGACTTGCTGAAAGCCCAGAAAAAGCTGGATGAAGAGGTACGCATGAAGAAGTCTCTTCAGGAAAGATGTCTGGACTTGGAACAAAAGCTGGCTAACGCCCAGCTGGGTATGGAGGAAATAGAAGACCCTCTCGCTGGCCTAGATCAGGACGACACCGAATATTACTATGTCCTGTCCTGCCCAACTTGTAACTTCGACTCCCACCATACAGAAATCATGGAGGAGCACCGAAAGTCTACGGAACATCGGGAGAAGGTGGCTCTACTACGGAAAAAGGAGGGAGAGAAGGAGGAACTGCGCATGCAGCTGGCAGCTGACAGTGGAGCCCAGAGAGTCTCCAAGAAGCAGAAAAGGAAAAGTCGAAACAGAAGATGACCCATCTGAACCATTATTACCTCTACCAGATCACACACGTGGTCCCTCCGAACGGAGCCAATTCAGTTCGGAAGTTCAAACTGTTAAATCCATGGAAGGACTATTGAATGAGTCACTCCAGCAACGTGAACCGACTCCACCACAGAGATTGAATCTGTGAACTGTTTTCCGCAGAGACTGAATCTGTGATCTGTTTTGACATGAAGTTATCTATGTATCTATGTTATTCTGTTATGTAAACCTGAAGTTATATATGTATATATGTTATTACGTTATGTTAAATGGGGAGATGACTGTAAAGCTAGGAAGGGAGGAATGTTGTGTATGTAATATGTGTGCTACTTTGAACCTATGGACAGGACTGCACTACTTGTTGGGCGTAGTGATACGCAGTACCACTCCTGGCCATAGGGGTATAAATAGTACTGTGGGTACTGATCTCCCCTCAGTTCCCGCCTGTGGGCATGAAGTAAAGACCTATGTATAGTCCCTACCTCCAACCAGTAAAGACCTGTTTGAGTTATACGTTTAAGTCTTTGTGTTAATTGTTCAATACAATACACATACTTAACAATAACCCTCTTTAGGCTTCATGGTGCACAGGGTCCCCTTCCCTTCTTTCCCTGGGATGACTACTACCTTGCCGTCCTTCCCTGTACTTGCCCCCCATAGGCAATGATTTCTTAAATCCACCAGGATCCCATGGCCTACAATAAAGTCGGTTCCCAGGATCCCCTTTCCACCCTCCTGTTCCCACTTCATTAGGATACAGGTCCACTTAGAGCGGAGCGTACCTAAACGAATGGCGAGCAGGATGGAAAATGATCCGGCCTGTTCTCTGCCTGTGAATCCCGGCAAGCTGTATGGGACCCCACTAGAGAGAGGCAAGGTGGTGGGGTTAGCTGAATGGACCACGGTGCATGATGCCCCCGTATCCAACAGATAGGTCCCCTTCACCTTTTCTACCTCCATCTCCACGAGGGGTCTCTTCCATACATCGTACCGAAGGGAACACAGGTAAACAGGCTGCACTGGCTCTAGTCAGGGCTGTGGGTTGGATGGGGCTGATGGAGTCAGAGCACCGGTAGCGGCTGCTACTCTCCCCTGGCCAGTCAATAAGGACCTCATGGTGTCCAAAAATGACTCAACCATGGTGGGAGGGATTCCTGTCTCTACCCCCTGGGCTGGGGCTGTGGAGTTCTTTCCCTTGCTATCTTTCCAAGGGTTTTTGCACTCCTTCCTCCAGTGGCCATCCTTCCCACACCCGTAGTAATTGAGCTTAGTGCTCGAAGGGTTATTCCCTTCCTGATGCCACTCCTTCCTACCCTGTCCGGGTTTTACCTCATGCACTTCCCCTTAGGTGGGTGTGCATCGGATCCCCTACCGTTCTTATAGGCTAGGGTCAACTGTCTGATCACCGTAAGTTTGGTGGTCAGGGGATTCTTGGGGTCAAACCAGGCTTCCGCCTTGGCCCAGACCTGTGGCAAGCTGTTTGCCACCAGGCAGTGGGTCAGCTGATCCCCGTTCAGGAACACCCGGTTAGGTGCCCCAGGACAGGCACTCCGGTACACCGACCATAACCTGTCCGCAAAAGCCTGCGGGGTTTCCCCTGCAAGCTGCCCTGTCTTCTCCACACGGGAGAAAGGACTTCCCTCATTCATCCCCATGGCCTCCAGAACTTCATCCCTGAGAGCCTCATACCCTCCCTGCCCCCTTTTACACTCATCAGAGAGGGATTGGAGGAGCTTACTCTCCAAAGAGAACAGCAGCATTTTTGCCTGCTCAGCACCATCGCATTTGTTGATGCTGGCTGCCTGTTCCACTTCCCTGAAGTGGACCGAGGGGTCCCCTTTCTCGGTGAGCCTTGGGATATGGCTCACCATAGCCCTAAGCTGTTGGGTGCTATAGGGTAATACGAACTGGTTTTGGAGGGGTCCCTCTTCCTCGCCATTGACGGGTGGGCCGAACCTCCGATGCCGGGCTGGGCACGTCGGCCCCGGCTCCAGCCTCTCTTGCGGGGGCTGTTCCACCTCCGCCTCCACCCCCCCTTGCCGCCAGACCTCGCTAAAACCTGGCGCTACGGGTGGTGGTCGTGGGACCTCCTGTTCCTCAACCGGGTCGTCCCTTGGCACTAGCTGTGGTGTCTGAACCGTTCTCCCCAGGTTCCCAGTAAAGTCGACCTGGGCTGCCTTCGGGCTTATGAGGCACACCATGCCCTTTGCCCTCCTTAGGGCAAGGCTCAGATTCTCTGTCTGTTCCTTGCAGGGGCCATAATCTGCATCTTCAAACCCCTGTTCACTTGCCAACTTATAGGCTGCCTTTACTTCTTTTACTTTCTCCTCCTGCTCTCTTACTTGTCTCGCTAGGCGGGCGTTCTTTTCCCGCAACCTCAACTCATTACCCTTGGCTTCGGTGACCTGGCACTGTAGGTATTCCAACCTGGCCTTATGTTCTCCCATTAACTGAACCCTTTCCTGATTCAGGGCCTGCAATGCTACCAGTAACTTCTCCCCTGCTAGAGCCTTGTCCTGGATCTCCCGGGCTGACTCCTTTATTTCGGCTGCCTGTGCTGCAACGAGCCTGTCCAAAAGCTGGACCTGCTTCTTGAAGCACATCAGCCTGACTGCCTTCTCGAGGGATTTCTTGTGCTCCTTCCCTTCTGTCCACTTAGCTGCGGCATCTACCGGATGCCCAGCCTTTAACAGAGTGGTGAACCACTTCTTTGTGATATTCACCTTACTAAACACATAATCAGAAATCCTCTCCTCCATCATGGTTTGCTCATCCTAACCATTGTCTACTGTATCGCACCCCTGTTGCCGGAGTCCTGCCGCGGTCGCCATTTGTGTAGGGGGTGGCGTGTGCCCAGTCAGCTCTGCCCCTGACTGCCTCTGAGCGGTTCGAATCGCTCCCACACCCCTGGGTTCTAGACACCGGACTTAGATACAGGCAGCGATACAGAAAATCGAGTAGACAAGTGGTTTGGTGCAAGAAAACCGCAATTTTTATTAAAGGCACAATAAAACACAATCTTACTGAGAATTACTGAAATAATTACAGGCATATACAATTACACTTATTTGGGAATGGGGAACACACGGCACATCGAGGCAACAAACACATTAAAAATCCCCTTATCCTTACCCCACCCCCAATACCTAACTAGATTAAGCTACGAGGGGCCAGGAATTCATGCTCATCAATTCGATACCTGTTGATTTAACTGGTTGTGGGTTTTGGGGTTCACTCTTGTTGTCCTCTGGGGTTCGTCGTCGTCACGTGGTCACAGGGCGCGGTGATGGAGTTGTTTGTGCGAAGCGCCCTCCTTTTTCCTCCGTTAACGTCTTCGTTGAATACTTTGTCGCGATGGGTCTTCTTCGGGCGGTTCGGTCGCCGACGGTTTTGCTGCGGTTGGGGCTCGGTTGGCGGTTTTTACCGTTAATATGATTTTTCTACCCAAGCTTCAAACACCAGCTTATTCTTAATTGACTTTACTATCCATGCTTCAAATGCCAACTTATTCATCAAACGCCAGCTTATAACTAGGCCGTTTGTCCCCCAACGCGTCTTTCCGCTGCCCTTCTCTGCTTTTACCGGTTTTACCGTTTTTCCCGTCTCATCTCGTTTGTTCGTGGCCCCGTATGTCCTGTGCGGTTTCGATTCGGGTCTCGTTCTCCTCCCTCGACTGGCCCCCGGTGTAGTAATGGGCGTCCTTGGTGTCGAGCGGCGCGGGGAGGGAGAAGAGAGCCCGCAACAAGGCACGAAACAAGAGCGAGAGGCAGGAGGCAAGAGACCTTGGCTACCGGTGGGCCTACAATTATACCCGGTTCTTCACCCCTTATCTGCGCGCCAAATCAGCTCACTTCTTTGTCTAACTTTTGGCGGGCTCGTCCAAAGTGATTACGGTCATCCACTTTACCGGCTTTTGGGGCGGTTGTCTCCGCGTTTAATGGCTTCGATGTCCTGGCTGTTTGTTATTTATGAAACTTAATCGGGTTTTCCTGGCTCGGTGGCCACGTTGATCTGTTACCGATTATGTATGCAAAAACTTAATGGCCTCAAGATTAGGCCCATTCTGACTTGATCTGTCCCAAGATGAAGAATGCATATTCTGTGTTTACCTAGCTGTCTGGCTTCACAAAGTCTTTCACAGATCCATGCATGTTAGGTTTCGTTTCAGGGCCTGCCTTATGAAGGGCCTTGCTTTTAAAATCCTGTAGGTTTTGGTCACGAGGTTTCAGAAGCCATTTTGGGTACCCTTTTTAATAACTTGTCCATACAGGGTCCTTTTATCCATAACTTTTGGGGAATGTGGGAATTTTGAGAACCCTATACTGTGTCTGTTTAAAGATGGTGTGGAGATGCCGGTGTTGGACTGGGGTGGACAAATGTAAGAAGTCACACAACACCAGGTTATAATCCAACAGTTTTATTTGAAATCACAAGCTTTCAGAGCGAAGGTCAGGTGAAGTGGAGAGATGCATAAAGACACAGCTTATATAGTCAGAGAATAATGCCAGATGATTACAGGTAATCTTTATTGCTTTGATTGCTGTGATTATCTCTCTGCCGAGGTGTGATAAATGGCAGTTAGAAAGATTACCTGTAATCATCTGGCATTATTCTCTGACTTTATAAGCTGTGTCTTTATGCATCTCTCCACTTCACCTGATGAAGGAGCAGCGCTCCGAAAGCTTGTGATTTCAAATAAAACTGTTGGACTATAACCTGGTGTTGTGTGACTTCTTACATCTGTTTAAAGAGTCAGTGTCTATCCGTTTAAAGGGGCTGTGTCTCTGCGTCTGTTTAAAGGAGCAGTGTCTCTGTGTCTGTTTAAAGGGAGATTGTCTCTGTTTAAAGGCCCAGTGTCTCTATGTCTGTTTAAAGGGTCAGTGTCTCTATCTGCTTAAAGGGGAAGTGTCTCTGTCTGTTTAAATGGGCAGTATCTGAGTCTGTTTATAGGGACAGTGTCTCTGTGTCTGTTTAAAGGGGCAGTGCCACTGTGCCTGTTTAAAGGAGCTGTGTGTCTGTCTTTTTAAAGGGGCAGTGTCTCAGTGTCTGTTTAATGGAGCAGTGTCTCTGTGCCTGTTTAAAGGGAAAGTGTTTCTGTGTCTGTTTAAACGGGCAGTGTCTGAGTCTGTTTAAAGGGGCAGTGTCTCTGTCTGTTTTAAGGGCAGTGTCTCTGTTTAAACTGTAGTGTCGCAGTGTCTCTGTGTCTGTTTAAAGGGAGAGTGTCTCTTTGTCTGTTGAATGTGGCATTGTCTGTGTTTATACGGTAGTGTCGCTGTGTCTGTTTAAAGGGGCAGTGTCTCTCTGTTTCAAGGGGCAGTGTCTCTGTTTAAACTGTAGTGTCGCTGTGTCTGTTTAAAGGGACAGTGTCTCTGTGTCTGTTTAAAGGGGCAGTGTCACTGTGTCTCTTTAAAGGAGCAGTGTCTCTGTCTGTTTAAAGGGGCATTGTCTGTGTCTGTTTAAAGGAGCATTGTCTCTGCTTAAACGGTAGTGTTGCTGTGTCTGTTTAAAGGGACAGTGCCTCTTTGTCTGTTTAAAGGGTCAGTGTCTCTATCTGTTTAAAGAGGCAGTGCCTCTGTGTCAGTTTAAAGGGAGGTTGTCTCTGTTTAAGGGGCGGTGTCTCTGTGTCTGTTTAAAGGGCAGTGTCGCTGTGGCTGTTTAAAGGCCCAGTCTCTCTGTGTCTGTGTAAAGTGACAGTGTCTCCCTGTATGCTTAAAGGGAGAGTTTCTCTGTGTCTGTTTAAAGGCACAATGTCTCTGTGTCTGTTTAAACGGGCAGTGTCTCTTTGTCTGTTGAATGTGGCATTGTCTGTGTTTATACGGTAGTGTCGCTGTGTCTGTTTAAAGGAGCAGTGTCTCTGTTTAAAGGGGCAGTGTCTCGATACGGTAGTGTCGATGTGTCTGTTTGAAGAGGCATTGTCGCTGTGTTGTTTAAAGGGGCAGTGTCTCTGTTTAAACGGTAGTGTCGGTGTCTGTTTAAAGTGGCATTGTCTCTGTGCCTGTTTAAAGGGACAGTGTCTCTTTGTCTGTTTAAAGGGGCAGTGACTCTGTGTCTGTTTAATGTGGCAGTGCCTCTGTCTATTTGCAGGGGCAGTGTCTCTGTTTCTGTTTAAAGGGGCATTGTCTCTCTTTAAAGGGACAGTGTCTCTGTGTCTGTTTAAAGGGAGATTGTCTCTGTGTCTGTTTAAAGGAGCAGTGTCTCCGTGTCTGTTTAAAGGGAGATTGTCTCTCCATCTGTTTAAAGGGAGAGTTTCTCTGTGTCTGTTTAAAGGGGCACTCTGTCTCTGTCTGTTTAAAGGAGCAGTGTCTCTGTGTCTGTTTAAAGGAGTAGTGGCTCTGTGTCTGTTTAAAGGGGCATTGTCTCTGCTTAAATGGTAGTGTCGCTGTGTCTGCTTAAAGGGACAGTGTCTGTGTCTGTTTAAAGGAGCAGTGTCTCTGTGCCTGTTTAAAGTGCAGTGTCTCTGTTTAAACGGTATTGTTGCTGTGTCCGTTTAAAGGGGTTGTGTCTCTGTGCCTGTTTAAAGGGTCTGTGTCTCCGTGTCTGTTTAAAGGGTCTGTGTCTCCGTGTCTGTTTAAAGGGAAAGTGTCTCTGTGTCTGTTTAAAGGGAAAGTGTCTCTGTGTCTGTTTAACCGGGCAGTGTCTGAGTCTGTTTAAAGGGGCAGTGTCTCTGTTTAAACGGTAGTGTCTCTGTGTCTGTTTAAAGGGGCAGTGTCTCTTTGTCTGTTTCAAGGGGCATGGTCTCTGTTTATATGGTAGTGTCACTGTGGCTGTTTAAAGGGGCAGTGTCTCTGTTTAAACGGTAGTGGCGCTGTGTCTGTTTAAAGGGACAGTGTCTCTTTGTCTGTTTAAAGGGGCATTGTCTCTTTTTAAACGGTAGTGTTGCTGTGTCTGTTTAAAAGGACAGTGTCTCTGTGTCTTTTTAAAGGGGCAGTATCTCTTTGTCTGTTTAAAGGGGCATTTTCTCTGTTTATATGGTAGTGTCTCTGTGTCTGTTTAAAGGGGCATTGTCTCTGCTTAAATGGTAGTGTTGCTGTGTCTGTTTAAATGGACAGTGTCTCTGCTTAAATGGTAGTGTTGCTGTGTCTGTTTAAATGGACAGTGTCTCTGTGTCTGTTTAAAGGAGCAGTGTCTGTGTCTGTTTAAAGGGGCAGTGTCTCTGTGCCTGTCTAATGGCCCAGTGGCTCTGTGCCTGTTTAATGGCCCAGTGGCTCTGTGTCTGTTTAAAGGGACAGTGTCTCTTTCTCTGTTTAAAGGGGCATTGTCTCTGCTTAAACGGTAGTGTCGATGTGTCTGTTTGAAGGGGCATTGTCGCTGTGTTGTTTAAAGGGGCAGTGTCTCTGTGTTTGTTTAATGGGCAGTGTCTGAGTCTGTTTAAAGGGATAGTGTCTCTGTTTAAATGGGCAGTGTCTCTGTGTGTTTAAAGGGCAGTGTCTCTGTTTAAACGGTAGTGTCGGTATCTGTTTAAAGTGGCATTGCCTCTGTGTCTGTTTGCAGGGGCAGTGTCTCTGTTTCTGTTTAAACGGGCATTCTCTCTGTTTAACGGGTCAGCGTCCCTGTGTCTGTTTAAAGGGAGATTGTCTCTGTGTCTGTTTAAAGGGGCAATCTGTCTGTGCCTGTTTAAAGGGGCAGTGTTTCTGAGACTGTTTAAAGGAGCAGTGTCGCTGTGTCTGTTTAAAGGAACATTGTCTCTGTTTAATGGAACAGTGTCTCTGTGTCTGTTTAAAGGAGTAGTGGCTCTGTGTCTGTTTAAAGGGGCAGTGTCTGTTTAAAGGGGCATTGTCTCTGCTTAAATGGTAGTGTCGCTGTGTCTGCTTAAAGGGACAGTGTCTGTGTCTGTTTAAAGGGCCAGTGTCTATCTGTTTAAAGAGGCAGTGTTTCTGTGTCTGTTTAAAGTGCAGTGTCTCTGTTTAAACGGTATTGTTGCTGTGTCCGTTTAAAGGGGCATTGTCTCTGCCTGTTTAAAGGGTCATTGTCTCTGTGTCTGTTTAAAGGAACATTGTCTCTGTTTAAAGGAGCAGTGTCTCTGTGTCTGTTTAAAGGAGCAGTGGCTCTGTGCCCATTTAAAGGGGAAGTGTCTCTGTGCCTGTTTAAAGGGAGAGTGTGTCTGTTTAAAGGGGCAGTGTCTCTGTTTAAAGGGAGAGTGTCTCTGTGTCTGTTTAAAGGGAGAGTTTTTTGTGTCTGCTTAAAGGGTGAGTGTCTCTGTGTCTGTTAGTTGTGGGATCGCTTAGCCCTGTCTATAGCATGCTGCTTTTGCTTTTTAGCATGCATGTAGTCCTGTGTTGCAGCTTCCCAGATTGTCACCTCATTTTTAGGTACGCCTGGTGCTGCTCCTGGCATGCTCTTCTACACTACTTATTGAACCAGGGTTGGTCCCCTGGCTTGATGGTATTGGTAGAGTGAGGGCTATGCCGGGCCATGATGTTACAGATTGTGGAGGAATACAATTCTGCTGCTGATGAGCTGCTAGATCTGTTCTGAATCTATCCTATTTAGCACGGTGGTAGTGCCACACAACACGATGGAAGCTGTCCTCAGTGTGAAGACGGAACTTCGTCTCCACAATGACTGTGCAGTGGTCACTGCTGCCAATACTGTCATGGACTGATGCATCTGCAACAGGTAGTTTGGTGAGGATGAGGTCAAGTAGGTTTTTCCCTCGTGTTGGTTCTCTCATGATCTGTCGCAGGCCCAGACTGGCAGTTATGTCCTTCGGCCAGCTCGGACAACAGTGGTGCTACCGAGCCACTCTTGGTGATGGTCATTGAAGTCCCCCACCCAGAGTACATTCTGTGCCCTTGCTACTCTCAGTGCTTCTTCCAAGTGGTGTTCAACATGGAGGAGTACTGATTCATCAGCTTAGGGAGGGCGGTAGGTGATAATCAGCAGGAGGTTTCCTTGCCCTGAAGCCATGAGACTTCATGGGGTCCGGAGTCAATGTTGAGGACTCCCAGGGCCACTCCTTCCTGACTGTATACCACTGTGTCACCACCCCTGGTGGGTCTGTCTTGCTGTTGGGACTGGATATACCCAGTGATGGTGATGGAGGAGTTTGGGACATGGACTGAAAGGTATGATTCTGTGAGTATGACTATGTCAGGCTCTAGCTTGACTAGTCTGTGGGACAGCTCTCCCAATTTTGGCCCAAGTCCCCAGATGTTGGTGAGGAGGACTTTGCAGGGTTGACTGGGCTGGGTGTGCCGTTGCCGTGTCCATAGCCAGTGCCGAGGTCGATCCGTTTTCACTCATATTATTTTGTTTCGTAGCGGTTTGTTACAACTGAGTGACTTGCTAGGCCATTTCAGAGGGCAGTTAAGAGTCAACCACATTGCTGTGGGTCTGGAGTCCATATAGTCCAGACCGGGTAAGGACGGCAGAATTCCTTCCCTAAAGGACATTAGTGAACCAGATGGGTTTTTACGACAATCCGATAGTTTCATGGTTACCATTACTGATACTAGCTTTTTTTAAATTCCAGATTTATTTAATTAACTGAATTTAAATTCCCCAGCTGACATGGTGGGATTTGAACTCACGACCCTGGATCATTAGTCCAGGCCTCTGGGTTATTAGCCCAGTGATATTATCACTACGCAACCGTTCTATTAAACATCTGTTTAAAGGGGCAGTGTCTCTGTGTCTGTTTAAAGGGGCAGTGTCTCTGTGCCTGTTTAATGGCCCAGTGTCTGTGTCTGTTTAAAGGAGCAGTGTCTCTGTGCCTGTTTAAAGTGCAGTGTCTCTGTTTAAACGGTATTGTTGCTGTGTCCGTTTAAAGGGGCTGTGTCTCTGTGCCTGTTTAAAGGGAAAGTGTCTCTGTTTAACCGGGCAGTGTCTGAGTCTGTTTAAAGGGGCAGTGTCTCTGTTTAAACGGTAGTGGCGCTGTGTCTGTTTAAAGGGACAATGTTACTCTGTTTAAAGGGACAGTGTCTCTGTCTGTTTAAAGGAGCAGTGTCTCTGTGTCTGTTTAAAGGAGCAGTGTCTCTTTGTCTTTTTAAACGGTAGTGTTGCTGTGTCTGTTTAAAGGGATAGCGTCTCTGTGCCCATTTAAAGGGGACGTGTCTCTGTGTCTGTTTAACAGGAGCGTGTCGTTTTGTCTGTTTAAAGTGGCAGTGTCTCTGTGCCTGTTTAAAGGGAGAGTGTGTCTGTTAAAAGGGGCAGTGTCTCTGTTTAAAGGGAGAGTGTCTCTGTGTCTGTTTAAAGGGGCACTGTCTCCGTGTCTGTTTAAAGAGACAATGTCACTCTGTCTGTTTAAAGGAGCAGTGTGTCTGTCTGTTTAAAGGGGCAGTTTCTCTGTTTATACGGTAGTGTCGCTGTGTCTGTTTAAAGGGGCAGTGTCTCTATCTGTTTAAAGGGTCAGTGACTCTGTGTCTATTTAAAGGAGCAGTGGCTCTGTGTCTGTTTAAAGGGGCAGTGTCTGAGTCTGTTTAAAGGGGCAGTGTCTCTGAGTCTGTTTAAAGGGGCAGTGTCTCTGTTTAAACGGTAGTGGTGCTGTGTCTTTTTAAAGGGTCAGTTTCTCTTTCTGTTTTAAGGGGCAGTGTCTGTGTCTGTTTCAAGGGACAGTATCTCTGAGCCTGTTTAAAGGGCAGTCTCTCTGTTCAAACGGTAGTGTCGCTGTGGCTGTTTAAAGGCCCAGTCTCTCTGTGCCTGTGTAAAGGGACAGTGTCTCCGTATCTATTTAAAGGGAGATTGTCTCTGTGTCTGTTTAAAGGGAGAGTTTCTCTGTGTCTGTTTAAAGGGGCAATCTCTCTGTTTCTATTTAAAGGTGCAATTTCTCTGTGTCTGTTTAAATGGGCAGTGTCTGAGTCTGTTTAAAGGGGCAGTGTCTCTTTTAAACTGTAGTGTCACTGTGTCTGTTGAAAGGGTCAGTGTCTCTATGTCTGTTTAAAGGGTCAGTTTCTCTGTGTCTGTTTCAAGGGACAGTATCTCTGAGTCTGTTTAAAGGTATAGTGTCTCTGTGTCTGTTTAAAGGGCAGTGTCTGTTTAAAGGGAGAGTGTATCTGATTAAAGGGGCAGTGTCTCTGTGTCTGTTTAAAGGAGCAGTGGCTCTGTGCCCATTTACAGGGGAAGTGTCTGTGTCTGTTTAACGGGAGAGTGTCGTTTTGTCTGTTTAAAGTGGCAGTGTCTCTGTGCCTGTTTAAAGGGAGAGTGTGTCTGTTTAAAGGGGCAGTGTCTCTGTTTAAAGGGAGAGTGTCTCTGTGTCTGTTTAAAGGGAGAGTTTTTTGTGTCTGTTTAAAGGGTGAGTGTCTCTGTGTCTGTTAGTTGTGGGATCGCTTAGCCCTGTCTATAGCATGCTGCTTTTGCTTTTTAGCATGCATGTAGTCCTGTGTTGCAGCTTCCCAGATTGTCACCTCATTTTTAGGTACGCCTGGTGCTGCCCCTGGCATGCTCTTCTACACTACTTATTGAACCAGGGTTGGTCCCCTGGCTTGATGGTATTGGTAGAGTGAGGGCTATGTCAGGCCATGAGGTTACAGATTGTGGAGGAATACAATTCTGCTGCTGATGATGGCTCACAGCACCTCATGGATGCCCAGTTTTGAGCTGCTAGATCTGTTCTGAATCTATCCTATTTAGCACGGTGGTAGTGCCACACAACACAATGGAGGCTGTCCTCAGTGTGAAGACGGAACTTCGTCTCCACAATGATTGTGCGGTGGTCACTGCTGCCAATACTGTCATGGACTGATGCATCTGCAACAGGTAGATTGGTGAGGATTGTAATGATCAGTAACATGTCATTCTAGAATGGTACACTAGGTGGAGCTGTATGTTTAGTAGTGGGCTACCCACAAGGCAGTAGTCAAGATGGATACCTCTATACTAGTCCACATGGCTGAATAAATGACTAGCTCAAGCTAGCTGTCCATAATGAAAACGTCTATTTATTTATGAACATAACATGGTACCAGGATTGGTAATACCTGCTGAATATTGCGAAACGCGACATGGAGAATTTGAAGCCACCGGAGGGTTTGAAACTCATGGGGAATGTCGACTGCAATTGGCGGACTTTCAAACAACAATTCGAAATCTACATTGCCGCCATCGGGTTCGGTACGAAGCCAGACGCAAGGAAAATAGCATTGCTGCTCACGGTTGCAGGCCTGCAGGCGATAGAGGTATTTAATACATTTGTATTTGATCAAGAGGA
This sequence comes from Somniosus microcephalus, assembly GCF_052327205.1. Classification (NCBI taxonomy): domain Eukaryota; kingdom Metazoa; phylum Chordata; class Chondrichthyes; order Squaliformes; family Somniosidae; genus Somniosus; species Somniosus microcephalus. The sequence goes on along the minus strand of NC_140990.1, from coordinate 150,686,799 downwards.
GGACAGAGAAAAAATGGACGATGTGCTAAAGAAGTTTGATACACATTGTTCTCCCAAAAAGAACGAGACCTATGAGAGGTATGTGTTCCGTTCACGGACACAGCAGCAAAATGAGACTTTTGATAGCTTTTGTAGGAATGGTGTCATGTGACAATATAGAAAAGGATACAGAAAATGTGCAGCCCTCAGGAATGGACAATGTTAATGCAGTAAAAGAGGACAAATGGATGATGCCACTGCAGGTAAATGGAGCATTAGTTACATTGTTTGCTTTTGCCCCAGTGTCTAGTTTCAATCAGTATGAGTGACATTAAAAATATGAAAGAAAAGCCCAAAATACAGAAAAAGGAAAAAGTCAGTACTACTGAAGAACTATAATGGACAGAAAATAGATAGCTTAGGTGTATGCACACTTAAAGTGACAGTCAAACACAAAGTGCATCATCTCATGCTTTCTGTTGTGGCTGAAGGACTTGATTCACTACTAGGTGACAAAGCTTGTGAGGACTTAGAACTGGTCAAGAGAGTCTACCGTATAAACTGTGCCATAAGCAGACCAGATGACTCAGTGGATTCTGTAGTGAGTAATTTCCAGGATGTGTTCAAAGGATTTGGAGTTCTACCATTCACTTACAAGATCCAGCTAAAGGAGGATGCTCAGCCAGTGGTACATGCTCCATGGAGAGTTCCAGCACCCCTGCGTGACCGGCTCAAGAAAGAACTGGACAGAATGACCACACTAGGAGTCATCAGGAAAGTCGAAGAGCCAACAGACTGGGTTAACTCAATGGTATGTGTAAAGAAAAAGAACAATGATCTAAGAGTATGCATGGTTCCAAAGGACTTAAATGCAAACATAAAACGTGAACACTACCAGATTCCCAAGCGAGAAGAAATCACCAGTGAAATGTCAGGTGTCAGGTGCCAGATACTTCACAAAGCTCGATGCCTCACAAGGATTTTGGCAACTAAAACTGGATGAAGCGAGCACCAAATACTGTACCTTCAACACACCATTTGGCAGGTATTGTTTCCTCAGAATGCCTTTCGGGATAATATCTGCATCTGAAATCTTTCATAGAGCGATGGAACACATAATTGAAGGTCTGGAAGGAGTTCGGGTCTATGTTGATGACATCATCATCTGGGGCTCCACACTGAAAGAACACAATGAGAGACTGACTAAAGTGCTACAGAGCATACGCCGGAATGGACTGAAGCTCAACAAAGCCAAGTGTCAGTTTGGCGTCCAGGAAGTTACTTTCTTAGGAGATAATCTATCTGGTAAAGGAATAGAGCCAGATATGGAAAAAGTAAATGCCATACTCAAAATGCTCCGACCCACTGACAAAAAAGGAGTGCTATGCATCATGGGGATGATAAACTTCATTGGAAAGTTCATTCCTAATTTGTCAGCCAAGACAGCCTGTCTGCGAGACCTGCTACATAAAACAAATGAGTTTGCATGAACAGAAAGACATGAACAAGAGTGGATGAACCTCAAAACAATGCTGACAACCACACCTGTACTCACCTTCTTTGACCCAACAAAGAGAATCAAAGTGTCAACGGATGCATCAAAAGATGGCCTAGGCGCGGTCTTGCTACAAGCAGAGGGTGAAGATTGGAAGCCTGTTGCCTATGCCTCCAGGTCTATGACTGACTCTGAGTCCAGATTGAAAAGGAATGTCTAGGCTTGGTAGTTGGACTAGAAAAGTTCCATGGCTACATATATGGACTTCCCACCTTCACAGTTGAGACAGACCACTGCCCACTGGTTGCCATCATGAAAAAAAATCTGAATGAGATGTCTCCAAGGATTCAACAACTCATGATGAAGCTGCAAAGATATGACTTTGAACTGATCTACACACCAGGCAAACACATAGACCCTGAAATTTGGATCGGGAGCTTGCCGTGCGTGCAAGCCCCCAATGTGCACTCACCCGGCACGCCAACATCTGAAGCCCGGGCCTGCTTGCATTTCCTGTCACTGGCCCGGTTCAGATGTCGGCGCGATGGGCTTACCTGATCCAGCGGCGTAGTTAGTGCGATGTGCCGGCTGGGATCAGGTGAGCACTGTGCAGCCAACCAGGGGAGGGGAAACTTCATTCATGAGTTTGAGAGTAAGAACTGTCAAACTCATGAAAAGCATGGGCTGCCAAAACACTACTTAAACTTGAAATAAAATTTTAAAAAACATCCCACTGATTATATTAACTATAAATAAGTTAAAAAAAATATTTTAAACAATTAATCAAATTTTTGAAAAAAATAAATTTTTAAAAAATAGGGTCTAAAACTAAACTTACCTTACTGTAAATTCTTTAAAAATAATAAACCTGTGGAAAAAAAATTTCTAAATTGTACTAAAAGACCACTTACCTGTAAAACTAAGTACTTACGTCTGGTTTTTCCACGCGTAAAAACCGGAGGCCTTTACACTCGGGCAACTCTGAAAAAAAAAAAGGAATTTCAGCGCGCACGCGCTGCATCACAAGTCACAAGCGTTCTGCCTCTTAACCCCTTGGGTCAGAGGACAGGAAATGCTGGTTTTCAGCGCATGCGCTGTGCATGCTGAAAACCGGCAATTCCTCCGGGCATACGCGTGAGTACCCCGTCCGTACTCACGCATTGTGACAGGAATTAATGGGCCATAGTGTTAGCAGATGCACTAGCCTGAGCACCCACAATGAGTCATGTGAGCTCTACTGAGGAAGACGTGGATGTTCATGTGAGTATGGTCACTGCTGCGCTGCCCATGTCAGACACAAAATCAAAGCAAATAGCAGAAGAAACAGTAAAAGATACAGTGTTACAAACAGTAATAGAGAACATTCATCATGGTTGGCCAAAAGGTTCCTGTCCAAAGTACTATCACATCAGGTCAGAGTTGAGTGTCGCAAGTGGACTATTACTAAAACAGTACAGAATAGTCATTCCACAGGCTCTACGTCGAGACATGCTCAAAAGGATTCATGAGGGACACCTCGGAATTGAAAAATGCAAAAGGAGAGCAAGAGACACTGTTTATTGGCCTGGCATAAGTAAGGACATTGAGAACATGATAGGCAAATGTGAGACATGTCAGAAACACCAAAACAAACAAGCAAAGGAACCAATGATAGTAGCTGACTTACCAACAGCACCATGGCAAAAGGTTGGTATGGACCTTTTTCATTTGAATGGTAAAGACTATCTAATAGTGATTGACTACTATTCTAACTATCCTGAGATGGCGCTACTCTCAAGCACATCAGCAAGCAGTGTCATAATGCATGTTAAATCCATCTTCGCCAGACATGGAATTCCCAGGATTGCCGTTAGCGACAATGGTCCGTGCTTCAACTGTAAGGAGTGGCAACAGTTTGCAGCACATTATGACTTTCAACACATCACATCCAGTCCTCTGTATGCTCAGTCAAATGGTAAGGCAGAGAAAGGTGTTCAAGTTCTCAAACAGCTACTGAAGAAAGCAACAGAAAGCAAGTCTGATCCTTATCTCGCCCTGCTGAGCTACCGAGCCTCCCCTTTAGACTCTGGTTCTTCACCTGCTGAACTCCTAATGGGTCGCAAGTTGCACACCACGCTACCCTGCTGTGCAAAAGAAAAGCAGAGCAAGGAACTGAGACAGAGACTTCAACTGTTAAAGCTGAAACAGAAATCACACTATGACAAGTCATCCAAAACTCTGAAACCATTGACAAGGGATGATGTCAGGATTGAGGATCCAGATGCATGGAACAGGAAAGCTACAGTTCTTGAGGAAGTAGGACCAAGGTCATACACTGTTAGAACTGAGGAAGGACAGATTCTCAGGAGGAACCGCCGTTCCCTCCTGAAAACACAGGAAACTACCCAAGAGCAAATCGATGACAATGCCGCAACTGAATCTTGTCACTCACCACCAGAACATTCTAACACAAACACACATACAGGCTCTCATGAAAACACATCAGACCTACCTGTGCTGAGAAGATCCACACGTGAAGTAAAAAAGCCTGATAGACTTAATCTTTGAGTTTAAAGAAAACTATAATAAAAGAATGAAAAGCTTAGAGTTCATAAAGTAAAGCTTTGAAAATGTGTTGACTGTTGTGAAGATGTTTATGTCATTATGATTGATTGATATTGATTATGTTTAACCTCTAAGGAAGGGGGATGTAATGATCAGTAACATGTCATTCTAGAATGGTACACTAGGTGGAGCTGTATGTTTAGTAGTGGGCTACCCACAAGGCAGTAGTCAAGATGGATGCCTGTATACTAGTCCACATGGCTGAATAAATGACTAGCTCAAGCTAGCTGTTCATAATGAAAACGTCTATTTATTTATGAACATAACAAGTGTAGTGTCCGTGTGTAGATAAAGACACTGAAGACAGGAGTTGGTTCATAGGTATTTACTAAGCAAGTCTGGGGGGGGGTTTCTAAAGGATATACACAATACACAGGCTTATATAGCCCAAGTGGCAATTACCGGCATTACGCACACCTGGGGCTCTTAAAGGCACATACACCATAATTGCTCTTAAAGGCACATACACCACAATTCCTCCCCTTCTAGCTAACTAGTACATCATATTTTAAGTAATTATTAATTACATGTTATATGCAAAATAATATACATTGCTGTATTAATTAATTATAAGTTAGTCTCTCAGGAGGCTTCCTGACTCGGTCTGGATAACGCTTCGGGGGTGTAGTAGTTTCTGGTGGTGTAGTAGGTTCTTCTGGCAAGGCTGATTCGGCTTGAAGGCCAGTGTCGGGTTCATCGGGCTCCAGTATCACCGGATCGGAGGTAGATATGGGTATCTCTACTTCATCGTTAGATGTATAGAGTGGTGGTGTAGGTTGTCCCTTTTCGGATGACTTGATGATTTGGTCAGCATGGCGCCTTATTATGCTGTCTCCGATGTCCACGGTATACATCAGTGGTCCTAATCGTGTGCAGATAGTTCCAGGCTGCCATTTCTCGGTACGGTAGTCCCGGGCCAAAACCGGTTGGCCTATCTGGAAGGCCCTAGTTGGCCTTTCATTCATGCCCTGAAACTGCCGGTTCTCCACGTCCCTTTGGATGTTGGGCTTGACCAAATCCAGCCGGCATCTTAGGTTTCTATTGTAGAACATCATGGCGGGAGTTTGGTTAGTAACCATATGCGTTGCATTCCTATATGCAAATAAGAAGTTATCCACCTTGTGCTGAAGTTTTATGTCTTCATTACCCATGGCCTTGATGGCCTTCTTGAAGGTCTGGACAAACCTTGGTGGCGGGATGGTATGGGGCGGACGTGTAGTGCTTTACCCCATTGTTCTTTAAGAACTTTCTGAATTCTTCGGACACAAATTGCGGTCCATTATCAGAACATATCTGCTCCGGCAGCCCATTCCTGGCAAATATGGTCCTTAATACTGTGATGGTTTTTTCCGTGGTGGTGGAGGACATCTTTATTACCTCCGGCCACTTGGAGTGTGCATCAACTGCGATTAAGAACATTGAGTCCATAAATGGACCAGCAAAGTCGATGTGCACCCTTTGCCAGGGAGATGAGGGCCACTCCCATGGATGTAGAGGGGCCTGTGGCGGAGCATTTTGGACCTTCTGGCATCCTAGGCAGCTCTTGGTCATGTCTTCGATGTCTCCATCGATACCTGGCCACCATACAAACGCCCTAGCTAGGTTCTTCATTTTCACTCCACCCAGATGCCCCTCGTGAAGCTCCTTTAGTACTTTATCCTGGAGTTTGGGTGGAATCACCACTCTGGATCCACACATCAAGGTTCCTCGGCACACTGACAGCTGTTCTCTTCTTTGCGAGAATGCTGGCAACAGTGGTTCGCCATGTGCTGGCCATCCCTTCACTGTTAAATCGTAGACCCGTGAGAGAGTAGGGTCATTTCTTGTCTCCCTTTCAATGGCAGAATTTGTCACGGTAGACATTCCACTATGGTAGAGTGGAATATCTCTACTGGGTCTACTGTAGGTGCCTCTTCTATCGTTGGCAACGGTAGGCGTGATAAACCGTCAGCATTCCCATGCTGTTTTGACCCTTTGTATTCAATGTTGTATTGGTGTGCCCCTAGAAAAAGGGACCACCTCTGTAGTCTTTGTGCCGTCATAATGGGGACACCTTTTTTAGGGTTGAATATGGAGATGAGGGGTTGATGGTCAGTCAGCAAGGTAAATTTTTGTCCGTGTAGGTAATGGTTGAATTTCTTCACTCCCCATACCAGGCTGAGTGCTTCCCTGTCTATCTGGGCATAGTTACGCTCAGCTGAGTTCAATGAGCGTGACGCAAAAGCTATCGGCCGTTCCGAGCCATCAGGGAATCTATGGGACAATACCGCTCCTATGCCGTAAGGGGATGCATCGCACGCCAGTTTGATTGGTAGTGATGGGTTGTAATGAGCCAAAATTTTCTCGGATGTGATTAAGTCTTTACATTTATGGAAGGCACGTTTACAGTCTTCGTTCCATTTCCAAATCACTCCTGTCTGTAGAAGATCATTAAGAGGGTGTAGAATAGTTGATAAGTTCGGTAAAAATTTATGATAGTAATTTATTAATCCCAGGAATGACCTTAATTGTGAAACATTTTCAGGTGCTGGGGCTTTTATAACTGCTTCAATTTTTTCAGGTGACTTATGCAACCCTTCCTTATTAATTATGTGGCCACAATATGATATCTGATTTTGGAAAAATTCGCACTTGGGGCGATTTGCTCGTAGGCCCCGTTCTTTCAGCCTAGTGAGCACCTGCTCCAAATTGGCAAGGTGCTCGTTGTCGTTTTCTCCTGTTATAAGGATGTCGTCTAGGTAGCATTGAGTCCCCGGAATCCCTTGCAGGACTTGCTCCATAGCTCTTTGCCAGATAGCTGGAGCTGATGCTATTCCAAAAACCAGTCGATTGTACTGGTACAGGCCTTTGTGTGTGTTTATTGTGAGATACTTTTTAGAGGTCTCCTCAACCTCCATCTGTAGATATGCTTGTGCCAAGTCAATTTTTGTGAAACGTTTCCCTCCGGATAGTGAGGCGAAAATATCTTCTATCCTCGGAAGAGGATACTGTACCGTGTGAAGGACCGGGTTTACAGTCACCTTAAAGTCCCCACAGATGCAAATTTTTTCCTGTTCCTCAGAGTTATTTTTCAATGTTTTTTTCATGACTGGAACGATGGGTGTTGCCCATTCGCTCCAATCTATTTTGGATAATACGCCTGCCTTTTCCAAATTCTTCAGCTCTGCCTCAACTGCCGGACGTATTGCGTATGGCACCGGTCTTGCCTTAAAAATTTTTGGAATTGCTGTATCTTCCACTTTTATTGAGGCGGTGATGCCTTTCAAGGTTCCTAGTTTCTCTTGAAACACTTCTTTGGCGTTGGCCAAGATGTCTTTTAATCGTTCAGGTATGATGTCATCATTGTTTTTTTCCTTACTGGTCACCGTCAGTGCCTGAATGGAGTGCCAGTCGAAACGTATCTTCCTTATCCATTCACGTCCCAACAACAGTGGACCACCATCTTATAGAATGTATAAATACAACTTTTGTATTTCTTTGCCGTTGTATACCACAGGCACCCTTATTTTTCCTTTGGGGTAGACTTTCTGCCCCGTATATGTTTTTAAGATAATGGATGTGTCTTTTAGAGGTATATGCGAAAATAGCCTCTCGTAATCTCGTCGATTTATTACGGTTAGAGCTGATCCTGTATCTAGCTCCATTTTAACTGGGGACCCTGCTATTGTGAGGGTAACCCAAATGGTTTGGTAATCCTCTTTGGCAAGTACATTATGTAATTTGAGACAGCTTAGTCTCTTGTTTCCGGAGTCGCTATCGCTATTCTGGTCTTCGGAGCTATTGTCCGTCATCATTTGTACCTTCCTGTACTTTTCTTTATTGATTTTTTGTTTTCTGTCAGTGAATTTATTTTGTCCAGATTGGCATACCCGTGCAATGTGTCCAATCTTACCACATTGCCTGCATACTTTGCCCTTGAACCAGCAGTCCCTCTGGTTATGGGTGGATCTGCCGCAGCGATAACATCTTCCGAACTCCTGTGTCATTTTATGGGTGCCGAAGTCCTGTGTCTCTTGTTGTATCTCTGCAGCTCCTTTTGCTGCTGCTTCGTATGATACAGCCATACTGAAAGCTTTGTCCAATGTTAAATCTTTTTCAGAAAGCAGTCTTTTTTGTGTTCCTTCACTTAAGAGACCGCAAACAAATTTGTCTCGAAGATAATCCGATAGTCCTGCTCCGAATTGGCAGTACTTTGATAGCTTTCTTAATTCGTTTAGGTAATCAGCGTTACTTTCATTCTTGTGTTGATTTCTCTTGAAGAACTTGAATCGTTCCGCTATCAGCAGCGGTGTTGGGTTTAAATGCTCCTGCAGGGTATCAACAATTTCTTTAAAAGTCTTGTCCTTTGGTTTGGCTGGAGTGATTAAATTTCGTAACAGCCCGTATGTCTTCGCGCCCATTAAGTTCAGAAGTACTGAAGCTTTTTTTTCATCTGTTATTCCATTTGCAGTGCAATAAACCTCTAATCTTTCCACGTATGTGGTCCAATCTTCTATTTCGCCATCAAAAGCCTCAATATTACCAGATTTAGGCATTTCAGAAAAGATATGGCGCTTCCCGCGCTTTTTTTTTCTCTCTGTAGCAACGATATGGCGCTTCCCGCGCTTTCCCGCCGCTGCTACCGATAACAACGCTGTTTTACTGTGGTTTCCGTTTATTCACTGTTGGAGACTCGTTCCCGACGGAGGTCTAAACGCTGACCTGCTTGCCGCGTCGGCCGTCTCTCGAGTGCACCCTCCCAGTCCGTTGTTGCTTGCCTCCGATTTCGCTGCCTGTCTCAGCTGCAGAGCCCGCCGCTGGAGCTCCAGCCTGACGCCCAGGAAGGATTAGCGCAGTACCTGTCACCAGCTTGGCCAGCTGGTGAAACCACAGTTTCTCTTACTTCCTTGAGTCTTCTGGACGCTGGAGGAATTGATGTCCTTGAGGTGCTGCCGAATTGCAGGTAAGTCCGTTTCCACTTCGTCGCCACTGTAGTGTCCGTGTGTAGATAAAGACGCTGAAGACAGGAGTTGGTTCATAGGTATTTACTAAGCAAGTCTGGGGGGGGGGGGGTTTCTAAAGGATATACACAATACACAGGCTTATATAGCCCAAGTGGCAATTACCGGCATTACGCACACCTGGGGCTCTTAAAGGCACATACACCATAATTGCTCTTAAAGGCACATACACCGCAACAAGGATGAGGGCAAGTAGGTTTTTCCCTCATGTTGGTTCTCTCATGATCTGTCGCAGGCCCAGACTGACAGTTATGTCCTTCGGCCAGCTCGGACAATAGTGGTGCTACCGAGCCACTCTTGGTGATGGTCATTGAAGTCCCCTACCCAGAGTACATTCTGTGCCCTTGCTACTCTCAGTGCTTCTTCCAAGTGGTGTTCAACATGGAGGAGTACTGATTCATCAGCTTAGGGAGGGCAGTAGGTGACCATGCCCATGCTTGACCTGAAGCCATGAGACTTCATGGGGTCCGGAGTCAATGTTGAGGACTCCCAGGGCCACTCCTTCCCGACTGTATACCACTGTGTCACCACCCCTGGTGGGTCTGTCTTGCCGTTGGGACAGGATATACCCAGGGATGGTGATGGAGGAGTTTGGGACATGGACTGAAAGGTATGATTCTGTGAGTATGACTATGTCAGCCTGTAGCTTGACTAATCTGTGGGACAGCTCTCCCAATTTTGGCCCAAGTCCCCAGATGTTGGTGAGGAGGACTTTGCAGGGTTGACTGGGCTGGGTGTGCCGTTGCCGTGTCCGTAGCCAGTGCCGAGGTCGATCCATTTTCACTCATATTATTTTGTTTCGTAGCGGTTTGTTACAACTGAGTGACTTGCTAGGCCATTTCAGAGGGCAGTTAAGAATCAACCACATTGCTGTGGGTCTGGAGTCACATATAGGCCAGACCGGGTAAGGACGGCAGAATTCCTTCCCTAAAGGACATTAGTGAACCAGATGGGTTTTTACGACAATCCGATAGTTTCATGGTTACTTTTACTGATACTAGCTTTTTTTAAATTCCAGATTTATTTAATTAACTGAATTTAAATTCCCCAGCTGACATGGTGAGATTTGAACTCACGACTCTGGATCATTAGTCCAGGCCTCTGGGTTATTAGCCCAGTGACATTACCACTACGCAACCATTCCATTAAACATCTTTTAAAGGGGCAGTTTCTCTGTGTCTGTTTAAAGGGGCACTGTCTCTGTTTAAAGGGAGAGTGTCACTGTGTCTGTTTAAATGGGCAGTGTCTGAGTCTGTTTAAAGGGACAGTGTCTGTGTCTGTTTAAAGTGGCAGTTTCTCTGTCTCTGTTCAAAGTGGCAGTGTCTCTGTGTCTGTTTAAAGGAGCTGTGTCTCTCTCTTTTTAAAGGGGCATTGTCTCTGTGCTGTTTAAAGGGAAAGTGTCTCTGTGTCTGTTTAAATGGGCATTGTCTCTGCTTAAACGGTAGTGTCACTGTGTCTGTTGAAAGGGGCTGTGTCTCTATCTGTTTAAAGGGTCAGTGTCTCTGTGTCTGTTTAAAGGGGAAGTGTCTGAGCCTGTTTAATGGGAGAGTGTCTCTGTCTGTTTAAAGGAGCAGTGTCTGTCTGTTTAAAGGGAGATTGTCTCTGTGTCTTTTTAAAGGAGCAGTGTCTCTGTGTCTGCTTAAAGGGTCAGTGTCTCTATCTGTTTAAAGGAGCATTGTCTCTGTTTATACTGTAGTGTCGCTGTGTCTGTTGAAAGGGGCAGTGTCTCTGTGTCTGTTTAAAGGGGAAGTGTCTGAGCCTGTTTAAAGGGAGAGTGTCTCTGTCTGTTTAAAGGAGCAGTGTCTGTCTGTTTAAAGGGAGATTGTCTCTGTGTCTGTTTAAAGGAGCAGTGTCTCTGTGTCTGTTTAAAGGGGCATTGTCACTGTCTCTGTTTAAAGAAGCAGTGTCTGGGTCTGTTTTAAGGGACAATGTCTCTGTGACTGTTTAAACAGGCGGTGTCTCTCTGTCTGTTTTAAGGGGCAGTGTCTCTGTTTAAACTGTAGTGTCTCTGAGTCTATTTAAAGGGGCATGTCTCTGTGTCTCTTTAAAGTGAGAGTGTCTCTTTGTCTGTTGAAAGTGGCATTGTCTCGGCTTAAATGGTCGTGTCGCTGTGTCTGGTTAAAGGGGCACTGTCTCTGTGTCTGTTTAAAGGGACAATGTCACTCTGTTTAAAGGAGCAGTGTCTCTGTCTGTTTAAAGGGGCGGTGTCTCTGTTTATACGGTAGTGTCGCTGTGTCTGTTTAAAGGGGCAGTGTCTCTATCTGTTTAAAGGGTCAGTGACTCTGTCTATTTAAAGGAGCAGTGGCTCTGTGTCTGTTTAAAGGGGCAGTGGCTCTGAGTCTGTTTAAAGGGGCAGTGTCTCTGTTTAAACGGTAGTCGTGCTGTGTCTTTTTAAAGGGTCAGTTTCTCTGTGTCTGTTTAAAGGGGCAGTTTCTCTGTGTCTGTTTAAAGGGGCAGTTTCTGTGTCTGTTTCAAGGGACAGTATCTCTGAGACTGTTTAAAGGGCAGTCTCTCTGTTCAAACGGTAGTTTCTCTGTGGCTGTTTAAAGGCCCAGTCTCTCTGTGCCTGTGTTAAGGGACAGTGTCTCCGTATCTATTTAAAGGGAGATTGTCTCTTTGTCTGTTTAAAGGGGCAATCTCTCTGTTTCTATTTAAAGGCGCAATGTCTCTGTGTCTGTTTAAAGGGAGAGTGTCCCTGTGTTTGCTTAAAGGGGCATTGTCTCTGCTTAAATGGTAGTGTCACTGAATCTGTTTAAAGGGGCAGTGTCTCTGCCTGTTTAAAGGGGCAGTAATTCTGTGTCTGTTTAAAGGAGCAGTGTCTCTGTGTCTGTTTAAATGGGCAGTGTCTGAGTCTGTTTAAAGGCCCAGTGTCTCTATGTCTGTTTAAAGAGGCAGTGTTTTGGTTTAAAGGGAGATTGTCTCTGTTTAAAGGGGCAGTGTCTCTGTGTCTGTTTAAAGGGGAAGTGTCTCTGTGTCTGGTTAAAGGGACAGTGTCTCTTTGTCTGTTTGATGTGGCATTGTCTCTGCTTAAACGGTAGTGTCTCTGTGTCTGTTTAAAGGGAGATTGTCGCTGTTTAAAGGGGCGGTGCCTCTGAGTCTGTTTAAAGGTCCAGTGTCTCTATGTCTGTTTAAAGGGGCAGTTTCTCTGTCTCTGTTGAACGGAGCAGTGTCTCTGAGTCTGTTTAAAGGGGCAGTGTCTCTGTGTCTGTTTAAAGGGGCAGTGTCTCTGTGTCTGTTTATAGGGGCAGTGTCTCTGTGTCTGTTTATAGGGGCAGTGTCTCTTTGTCTGTTTAAACAGGCAGTGTGTGAGTCTGTTTAAAGTCATGGTGTGGAGATGCCGGTGTTGGACTGGGGTGGACAAATGTAAGAAATCACACAACACCAGGTTATAGTCCAACAGCTTTATTTAAAATCACAAGCTTTCGGAGCGCTGCTCCTTCATCAGGTGAAGTGGAGAGAAGCATAAAAACACAGCTTATATAGTCAGAGAATAATGCCAGATGTTTACAGGTAATCTTTCTAACTGCTATTTATCACAACTCGGCAGAGAGATAATCACAGCAATCAAAGGTGTAAATCGTGTCCAAACAGGTCAGTCAGGAAAACATTACATCAAAGAACAATGAGGTGGGGTCACAAGGGGTCAAATGTTGCAGATGCTGGGGTCTGTATGAAAAACAAAAAAACAGACAAAAAACATTTTTTTTGCTGGAAATCACTGCAAGTCCGGCCGCATCTGTGTGGAGAGAACAAGCCAACGACGACTTGAGTCTGGATGACCCTACGTCAGGTGGGGTTACATGTAGCGTGACATGAACCCAAGATCTCGGTTGAGGCCGTCCTCATGGGTGCGGAACTTGGCTAACAGTTTCTGCTCGACGATTTTGCGTTGTCGTGTGTCTCGAAGGCCGCCTTGGAGAATGCTTACCCGAAGATCGGAGGCTGAATGTCCTTGACTGCTGAAGTGTTCCCCGACTGGGAGGGAACACTCCTGCCTGGCGATTGTTGCGCGGTGTCCGTTCATCCGTTGTCGCAGTATCTGCATGGTCTCGCCGATGTACCATGCTCCGGGGCATCCTTTCCTGCAACATATGAGGTAGACAACGCTGGCCAAGTCACATGAGTATGTACCATGTACCTGGTGGGTGGTGTCCTCACGTGTGATGATGGTATCTGTGTTGATCATCTGGCATGTCTTGCAGAGGTTGCTGTGGCAGGGTTGTGTGGTGTCGTGGTCGCTGTTCTCCTGAAAGCTGGGTAATTTGCTGCCAACGATGGTCTGTTTGAGGTTAGGCAGCTGTTTGAAGGCGAGTAGTGGAGGTGTGGGGATGGCCTTAGCGAGGTGTTCGTCGTCATAGATGACATGTTGAAGGCTGCGAAGAACATGGCATAGTTTCTCCGCTCCGGGGAAGTACTGGACAACGAAGGGTACTCTGTTGGTTGTGTCCCGTGTTTCTCTTCTGAGGAGGTCTATGCGATTTTTCGCTGTGGCCCGTCGGAACTGTCGATCGACGAGTCGAGCGTCATATCCCGTTCTTACGAGGGCGTCTGTAGGTGTCCATCGCGTTCCTCCTCGTCTGAGCAGATCCTGTGTATTCGCAGGGCTTGTCCATAGGGGATGGCTTCTTTAACGTGGTTAGGGTGGAAGCTGGAGAAGTGGAGCATCCTGAGGTTGTCCGTGGGCTTGCGGTAGAGTGAAGTGCTGAGGTGTCCGTCTTTGATGGAGATTTGTGTGTCCAAGAATGAAACCGATTCTGAGGAGTAGTCCATGGTGAGTTTGATGGTGGGATGGAACTTGTTGATGTTATTGTGTAGTCTTTTCAGTGATTCTTCGCCGTGGGTCCATAAGAAGAAAATGTCGTCGATGTATCTGGTGTATAACATTGGTTGGAGGTCCTGTGCAGCGAAGAAGACTTGCTCGAACTTGTGCATGAAGATGTTGGCGTATTGGGGTGCAAATTTGGTCCCCATGGCTGTTCCGTGTGTTTGGGTAAAGAACTGGTTGTCGAAGGTGAAGACATTGTGGTCAAGGATGAAGCGGATGAGTTGTAGGATGGCGTCTGGAGATTGGCTGTTGTTGGTGTTGAGTACTGAGGCTGTCGCAGCGATGCCGTCATCGTGGGGGATACTGGTGTAGAGTGCCGAGACGTCCATCATGGCGAAGAGTGTTCCTGGTTCAACTGGTCCGTGGGTGATGAGTTTCTGTAAGAAGTCTGTAGTGTCACGACAGAAGCTGGGGGTTCCCTGTACGATGGGTTTCAGGATGCCCTCGACGTATCCAGAGAGGTTCTCACACAGGGTTCTGTTGCCTGATACGATAGGATGTCCGGGTGTGTTGGCTTTGTGTATCTTTGGGAGGCAGTAGAAGTCTCCCACGCGGGGAGTACGTGGGATGAGAGCGCATAGGATGCTTTGAAGGTCTGGATCGAAGGTCTTGATCAGTCTGTTGAGTTGGCGGGTGTGTTCTTTGGTCGGATCTGTGGGTAACTGTCTGTCGTGTTCCTGGTTGTCCAGTTGTCGGTATGCTTCTTTGCAATAGTCCGTTCTGTTCTGTATGACGATGGCTCCTCCTTTGTCTGCTGGTTTGATGACGATGTTGCGGTTGGTCTTGAGAGCGTGGATGGCGTTGCGTTGTGCTCGGGTGACATTCTGGACTGTCTTGTGAGTGCGGCTGATGAATCTGGCATTGATGCATCTCCTGACAACTTGAGCATACATGTCAAGCTTAGGGCAGCGACCCTCCGGAGGGGTCCAATTTGACTCTTTCTTCTTCGGTTGCTGCACTGTGGATCCCTCTGTCTGCTGTTCCAGATCATTGATTGTCTCATTGGGTTTGCTGCTGACATCTTGGGATTTGTGGAAGAATTCCCGGAGCCTCATTCTCCTGATGAATTCCTCTGTGTCTGCCGCGAGACCAATGGGGTCCATTTTGGTGGTGGGGCAGAAATTGAGCCCTCGGCTGAGAATTTCAATTTCGTCTGGTTGAAGGGTGTGGTCGGACAGGTTGACGATGGACTTTCCTGTGGTTTCAACCGTGGTACCGGGGGAGGCTTGTTTGCTGCTGCTGGTGATGCCGAGTTTCTCAAGCTTCCTGTTCTTGGTGTGCATGTAGGCAGCGTAGTTCCGTTGTCTCGTCTATTTGTCAGTGTCTCGTAGCTGGTCTGCTGTGTCCTGAGCACAGGCTGAGAACATGAATTCCATCTCGGTTTCGAGGTTGCGGCGTCTGCTGTAGAGCTGGTGTACGAGATGTTTCAGGAGTGTGCGAGAGGTACGACGGCAGAGCCTCTCAGCGTAGTCTGTGTTGTAGGTCGACTTGAGTGGGTTCGTGATCTGTAGTCCTTTCGGGATCTTGTCTGCTTTCTTGCATCTCTGTAGAAACTTGGTGTCTGTGTCAATATGCGCGATCTTCTTGGAGATCCTCTCCACTTTGAGCCGGCAGTTTGTGGTGTCGATAGTAGCCATGGTGTGGAGATGCCGGTGTTGGACTGGGGTGGACAAATGTAAGAAGTCACACAACACCAGGTTATAGTCCAACAGCTTTATTTGAAATCACAAGCTTTCGGAGCGCTGCTCCTTTGTCAGGTGAAGTGGAGAGATGCATAAAAACACAGCTTATATAGTCAGAGAATAATGTCAGATGTTTACAGGTAATCTTTCTAACGGCCATTTATCACACCTCGGCAGAGAAATAATCACAGCAATCAAAGGTGTAAATGGTGTCCAAACAGGTCAGTCAGGAAAACATTACATCAAAGAACAATGAGGTGGGGTCACAAGGGGTCAAATGTTACAGATGCTGGGGTCTGTATGAAAAACAAAAAAACAGACAAAAAACATTTTTTTTGCTGGAAATCACAGCAGGTCCGGCCGCATCTGTGTGGAGAGAACAAGCCAACGACGACTCGAGTCTGGATGACCCTACATCAGGTGGGGTTACATGTAGCGTTACATGAATCCAAGATCTTGGTTGAGGCCGTCCTCATGGGTGCGGAACTTGGCTATCAGTTTCTGCTCGACGATTTTGCGTTGTGTGTCTCGAAGGCCGCCTTGGAGAATGCTTACCCGAAGATCGGAGGCTGAATGTCCTTGACTGCTGAAGTGTTCCCCGACTGGGAGGGAACACTCCTGCCTGGCGATTGTTGCGCGGTGTCCGTTCATCCGTTGTCGCAGTGTCTGCATGGTCTCGCCGATGTACCATGCTCCGGGGCATCCTTTCCTGCAACGTATGAGGTAGACAACGTTGGCCGAGTCACATGAGTATGTACCATGTACCTGGTGGGTGGTGTCCTCGCGTGTGATGATGGTATCTGTGTTGATGATCTGGCATGTCTTGCAGAGGTTGCTGTGGCAGGGTTGTGTGGTGTCGTGGTCGCTGTTCTCCTGAAAGCTGGGTAATTTGCTGCGAACATACCAGTACTTCCCCGGAGCAGAGAAACTATGGCATGTTCTTCGCAGCCTTCAACATGTCATCGATGATGACGAACACCTCGCTAAGGTCATCCCCACGCATCCACTACTCGCCTTCAAACAGCCGCCTAACCTCATACAGACCCCAGCATCTGTAACATTTGACCCCTTGTGACCCCACCTCATTGTTCTTTGATGTAATGTTTTCCTGACTGACCTGTTTGGACACCATTTACACCTTTGATTGCTGTGATTATCTCTCTGCCGACGTGTGATAAATGGCAGTTAGAAAGATTACCTGTAAACATCTGACATTATTCTCTGACTATATAAGCTGTGTTTTTATGCATCTCTCCACTTCACCTGACGAAGGAGCAGCGCTCCGAAAGCTTGTGATTTCAAATAAAGCTGTTGGACTATAACCTGGTGTTGTGTGATTTCTTACATCTGTTTAAAGTGGCATTGTCTCTGCCTGTTTAAAGGGGCAGTGTCTCTGTTTAAACTGTAGTGTCGCTGTTTCTGTTGAAAGGCCCAGTGTCTCTGTTTCTGTTTAAAGGGGCCGTGTCTCTGCGTCTGTTTAAAGAGGGAGTGTCTCTGTATCTGTTTAAATGGGCAGTGTCTGTGTCTGTTTAAAGGGGCAGTGTCACTTTTACTTTTTAAAGGAGCAGTGTCTCTGTCTGTTTAAAGGGGCAGTGTCTCTGTGTCTGATTAAAGGCCCAGTGTCTCTATGTCTGTTTAATTGGGATGATAAGGTCCCGCATAAGAGATTAGCGTGTAAAGTTAAGGCACATGGGATTGGGAGCAAGGTATTGACCTGTATAGAGAACTGGTTGGCAGACAGAAAGCAAAGAGTTGGAATAAACGGGTCTTTTTCCGAGTGGCAGGCAGTGACTAGTGGGGCACTGCAGGGATCGGTCCTTGGATCCCAGCTATTCACAATATATATTAATGATGATCTAGACAAGGGAACTAGATGTAATATCTCCAAATTTGCAGATGACACAAAGCTGGGTGGGCGTGTGTGCTGTGAGGAGGATGCCGAGAAACTACAGGGTGATTTGGACAGGTTGGGTGATTGGGCAGAAGCATGGGAGATGCAATATAATGTGGATAAATGTGAGGTTATCCACTTTGGTGGCAAAAACAGGAAGGCAGATTATTATCTGAATGGCAATAGATTGGGAGAAGGGGAAGTGCAACGAGACCTGGGTGTCCTTGTGCACCAGTCGCTGAAGGTAAGCATGCAGGTGCAGCAGGCGGTTAAGAAGGCAAATGGTATGTTGGCCTTCGTATCGAGAGGGTTTGAGTGCAGGAACAAGGATGTCTTGCTGCAGTTGTACAGGGCCTTGGTGAGACCACATCTTGAGTATTGTGTGCAGTTTTGCTTGCCTTATCTGAGGAAGGATGTTCTTGCCATGGAAGGAGTTCAGCGAAGATTCACCAGGCTGATACCTGGGATGGCAGGAATGACGTATGAGGAGCGATTGGGTTGATTGGGCTTGTACTCGCTGGAGTTTAGAAGAATGAGAGGGGATCTCATTGAAACTTATAAAATTCCGGCAGGACTGGACAGACTAGATGCAGGAAGGATGTTCCCGATGGTCGGGGAGTCCAGAACCAGGGGTCACAGTCTAAGGATAAGGGGTAGGCCATTTAGGACATTAATGAGGAGGAATTTCTTCACCCAGAGAGTGGTGAACCTGTGGAATTCTCTATCACAGAAGGCAGTAGAGGCCAATACATTAAATATATTCAAGAAGGAGTTGGATATATTTCTTAAGGCTAAAGGGATCAAGGGGTATGGGGAGAAAGCAGGGACCGGGTACTGAATTTGGATGATCAGCCATGATCGCATTGAATGGGGGAGCAGGCTCGAGAGGCTGAATGACCTACTCCTGCTCATATCTTCTATGTTTCTATGTGTCTCTCTTTAAAGGGAGATTGTCTCTGTTTAAAGGAGCAGTGTCTCTGTGTCTGTTTAAAGGGGCAGTGTCACTGTGTCTGTTTAAAGGAGCTGTGTCTCTGTCTTTTTGAAGGGGCAGTGTCTCTGTGTCTGTTTAAAGGGTGAGTGTCTCTGTTTAAAGGAGCAGTATCTCTGTGCCTGTTTAAAGGGAAAGTGTCTCTGTGTCTGTTTAAATGGGCAGTGTCTGAGGCTGTTTAAAGGGGCAGTGTCTCTGCTGTTTTAAGGGGCAGTGTCTCTGTTTAAACGGTAGTGGTGCTGTGTTTGTTTAAAGGGGCATTGTCTCTGTGTCTGTTTAAAGGGGCAGTGTCTCTGTGTCTGTTTAAAGGGGCAGTGTCTCTGTGTCTGTTTAAAGGGTGAGTGTCTCTGTTTAAAGGGGCAGTGCAAAGAGAGACCCACCGGGATGCAGCCCGCTGTTTCCGCCCAGTTCCGACCTCACAGCACGGTTTGCCTTCGTCCAACGTCCCGGGGGAGTTGTCGAAGGCCAAGTTTGTTTTTGTGCGCCAAGACGGCCATCGAACCCCGCTCGCACCTCCTTATGCAGGGCCCTTCCAGGTTTTGCAGGCAGGGGACAAGAATTTCGTGATCGACGTCGGGGGCAAGCCTGATCACATCTCTGTCGATCGCCTTAAGCCTGCGCACCTGGACCTCAAACGACCGATCGAGCTGGCGCAGCCTCCGCGCCGTGGCTGGCCGCCGGCCACCGCCACACCTGACAGCGCCATGTTACCTGCCAGCTCGCCGCCTGCTCAGCGTTTTCCCCTCCGGGAATTTAGGAGTCGGTCCAACAGGCTTGTCCAACTTCCTCAGCGATTGACTCTTCTCGTTAAAGACAATTCTGGGGGGGCGTATGTGGCAAAGCCACTAAGAGACTCTCACAGTGACTTGTACAATTGCCTTTAATCATGTTTATTACCTTTTAATGTTGGCTCTGGTTAAACAGAGCTAGATCGACAAAATCGCGATCTGACGCGATGACGTCATCACGTGGGTCATGTGACGTCCCAACGGCGGGAAACATGATGACGTCATGACGTCAGAGGTAGAGGGCGTTTCCAGCTAGTCCTTGTGTGGAGTGATAGTGAATAGACCTGTTTAGAGCTTCTCCTGCATTTTCTTGTTTTGTAAAGTTTTAGTACATTAAACTCAGTTTGTTACCTACTAGTGAGTTTATAGATTCTTTGCTAGGAGTGCAGAGACTCCTACAATAGCATACAAGGCTACGGACCAAATGCTGGAAAATGAGATTAGATTAGGCAGGGCTTGATGGCCAGCGCGGACGCGATGGGCCGAAGGGCCTCTTTCTGTGCTGTATAACTCTATGGCTCTGTGTCTGTTTAAAGGGGAAGTGTCTCTGTGTCTGTTTAAAGGAGCAGTGACTGTGCCCGTTTAAAGGGGAAGTGTCTCTGTGCCTGTTTAAACGGCAGTGTCTCTGTGTCTGTTTAAAGGGACAGTGTCTCTGTGTCTGTTTAATGGGGCAGTGTCTCTGAGTCTGTTTAAAGGGGCAGTGTCTGTCTGTTTAAAGGGAGATTGTCTGTCTGTTTAAAGGGAGATTGTCTCTGTTTAAAGGGGCGGTGTCTCTGTGTCTGTTTAAAGGCCCAGTGACTCTGTCTCTGGTTAAAGGGACAGTGTCGATGTGTCTATTTATAGGGACAATGTCTCTGTGTCTGTTTAAATGAACAGTGTCTGAGTCTGTTTAAAGGGGCAGTGTCACTGTGTCTGTTTAAAGGGACAGTGTCTCTTTGTCTGTTGAAAGTGGCATTGTCTCTACTTAAACGGTAGTGTCACTTTGTCTGTTTAAAGGAGCAGTGTCTCTGTGATGAAATATGCCTTCATCAGACCTGTTTGTATTTTACCTGCTTGTATTGTGTGAACCACACCCTTTTGTTCCTATTGTGTGTATTGGCTACGCCCCTGTCTTTTGCCATATAAAGGTCTCAGGAGCTGTATGAGTCACTCACTACCAGATGAACTCGATGTGGTAAGACCTGCTATGCTGCTATGTTCTTAGTGATTAAAAGCCTTTAGTTGAATCCTTTAAAATCCTTGTCTTTGAGTTATTGAAGGCACATCAATTTTAATCACTAAAACAACAAGATGGATCGACTCCTGAAACCAGAGCGCTTGGATCTGAACCCCCATGCCTCAGGCGCAGCCACACAGTTCGGACACTGGTTCCAATGCTTCGAATTTTTCATTGCAAACTCATCCACTGCCATAGCAGCCGCAACCGCTACCGGAGACATGAAACTGGGAATCCTGCGAAACTGGGTGAGCCATCGGGTCTCCCCTCTCATCCAAGATGCCACCAGCTACGAGGAGGCCTGCACCATCCTGAAGGCCCACTACGCGCGGCCAATAAACGTGGTGTACGCCAGGCATCTTCTGACTACTCGCACGCAGCGGCATGGTGAGTCACTAGAGGACTTTATACTAAACCTAAAAGTACTGGGCAGAGACTGTAACTGTAAGGCCGTGTCTGCCATCGTGTACACAGAGGAGCTGATTCGAGACTCCCTTATTGCGGGCCTCAGTTCAAACTATATTCGGCAGAGACTGTTTGAAAAGGAGGGACTGGACTTAAAACAGGCTATAGATATAGCGCGATCGCTGGATATGGCCCAGAGGAACTCTGAATCCTGTTCCCCAGGCCACGCGGCCCACTCCGCCTCATGGGGGCCGCCATCTTGGAAGCCCAGCCTCCACCCAGGAGCCCCACTACTGCCGCGATGCATCGGGGCCCGAAATGCTACTTCTGCGGTCAGGACAAACACTCCAGGCATCTGTGCCCAGCGAAGGGCACCACCTGTTCTAAATGCGGGAAGAAAGGACACTTCAGCAAAGTCTGCAGAGGGAACCCCGCCTCCAACTCCACCACTGCCGCGTGTGCGCCGTGGGAGCGGCCATCTTGGAAGCCATCTTGTCCACCCTCATGGAGTCCACCATTTTGCCCCGACTACACGGATCTCCAGGACCCACTGGTGGCCTCGATCACAGTGGATCAATCCAGGCCACATCCGTTGTCTAAATCGATGATGGACATAGAGGTAAACGGGAACAAGGTTAAATGCTTGATTGACTGCGGGAGCACCGAAAGCTTTATTCATCCTAGCCTGGTAAAACGACTTTCTCTAACGATAGTCCCCACACAGGGCAAAATCGCCATGGCCGATAAGACTCATACCTCAAAAATTACAGGTTTCTGCGCGGTTATGTTGTCGGTAAAAGGCAATGATTACAGAGATTTTAAACTATTGATAATGCCAGATCTCTGTGTGAGCGTGATCTTGGGTCTGGACCAAAGTATCACGCTTACCTACGGTGGGTCCCAGCCGCCCCTCACAGTGTGCGGTCTGGCTACCCTGAAGGTCAAGCCACCCTCTCTGTTCGCCAACCTCGCACCCAACTGCCGACCCATAGCGACCAAGAGTAGGCAGTACAGCTGGGAGGATAGACGGTTCATTGCGTCGGAAGTAGAAAGACTCAAGCGGGAGGGTATCATCGAATGCAGTACCAGCCCGTGGCGTGCTCAGGTAGTAGTAGTTAAGGGTAGCGAAAAGAAGCGGATGGTGATAGATTATAGCCAGACGGTTAATCTATACACCCAGCTAGACGCCTACCCTCTGCCCCGCATAGCGGATATGGTTAACCAAATCGCGCAATACCGGGTGTTTTCCACCATCGACCTAAAATCGGCATACCACCAGCTCCCCATTAGGCCGGAGGACTGTCCATACACCGCCTTCGAGGCGTACGGACGTCTCTACCACTTCCTCAGAGTCCCCTTTGGGGTAACGAATGGGGTCTCGGTCTTCCAGCGGGAGATGGACCGCATGGTCGATGAGAACCAGTTAACAGCCACCTACCCATACCTAGACAACGTCACCATCTGCGGCCACGACCAGCAAGACCACGACTCGAACCTCGCGAGATTTCTGAAAACCGCCCTCAGACTCAATCTCACCTACAACGAGGATAAGTGTGTCTTTAGCACCACGCGCCTCTGTATCCTGGGCTGCGTGGTGGAAAACGGGGAAATTGGCCCGGACCCCGACCGATTGCGCCCCCTACGGGAGCTACCCCTACCAAACACTCCCAAGGCCCTGAAAAGGTGCCTGGGGTTCTTCTCCTATTACGCCCAATGGGTCCCCAATTATTCCGACAAGGCCCGTCCCCTCCTGAAATCAACGTCCTTCCCGCTCACAGCCGAGGCCCACGCCACCTTCAACAGCATTAAACACGACATTGAGAAGGCCGCGCTGTGGGCAGTGGACGAAAACATCCCTTTCCAGGTCGAAAGCGATGCGTCCGACTTCGCTTTAGCAGCCACCCTCAACCAGGATGGGCGGCCCGTAGCCTTTTTCTCAAGAACCCTCCAAGGGCCCGAGATCAGACACTCCTCGGTAGAGAAGGAGGCCCAGGCCATAGTGGAGGCAGTGCGGCACTGGAGGCACTACCTAGCCGGCAAACGCTTCACCCTGCTTACCGACCAGTGGTCGGTAGCCTTCATGTTTAACAACAAACAGAGGGGGATGATCAAGAACGACAAAATTCTCAGGTGGCGGATCGAACTCTCCACGTTTGAGTACGACATAATATATAGGCCGGGGGCCCTCAACGAATCCCCCGACGCCCTATCACGAGGGATGTGTGCCAGCATCCAGGGGGACAGGCTACAGGGCCTCCACAATGGCCTCTGCCACCCGGGGGTCACCCGGCTATTCCACTTTATAAAATCCCGTAACCTGCCCTATTCCATCGAGGAGGTCCGGTCTATGACCAGGGACTGCCGCATCTGTGCGGAATGCAAGCCCCGTTTTTTCAGACCCGACCGAGCCCACCTGATCAAAGCTACACGGCCATTCGAGCGCCTGAGCTTAGGTTTCAAGGGACCACTCCCCTCCACCGACCGCAATGTGTACTTTCTCAACATTGTGGACGAGTACTCCCGCTTCCCATTCACCTACCCCTGCCCAGATATGACCAGTGCCACGGTCATCAAGTGCCTCGGCAACCTGTTTTGCACGTTCGGCATGCCTAACTACATCCACACTGACAGGGGGGCGTCGTTCATGAGTGATGAACTGCGCCAATACCAGCTGTCAAAGGGGTTTAAGGGGGGTTATCTTACACCCAGGTAGTCCTGGGTACCTCAGGCTGATGTACAGTCCCTGAGGAGTTTTGGGCTTTTGACTGTTTATAGCAAATCACAGTCCTCAGTGTAGTGTATGTAACCGTTCTACCTTTAAGAGAACTATTGTATGTAACCGTCCACCTTTAAGAGAACTATTTTAGGTGTTGCACTACTTTATGTTGGCTGATGTATACTGTAATACCGGTGGTGACCACACCGGTATATAAGTGCTGTGGCAGAATTTATTGGGCAGATTCGCCCTGACCTTCGAATAGTAAAGTCCTGTTTTAAGTTACTCTGGTAGTCTGTGTATTAATTAACTAAACAACCCACAGACTTTACAGTGGTGACGAGTCCGATCATACCCTGCGGCAACAATACTTCCGAAGCAGTTAACGAGCGTCGAGAAGAGGCAACCGCCCTCGTCATTCTGCTGGGAGAAAACTCGAGTCTGCAGAGCTGGAAAGGAGGAAGAATTCAGAGACAAAGACTTCCATCAGCAACAGGCACTGACTGTCCCTTCTGCCACGGTGAGGAGTGAGCCGATCAGCACGAGAAGCAAGCCGGCCACGGTGACTGTGAGTAAGGGAAAAGTAAAAAGAATAACCGGAGGATAAGGGCGGTGCACTCGACCACGGTCGAGGGGGAAAGGAGCCGGACAGAAGTCGGGCCCAGAGGCGCTGAGACTGGGGCAGCGTGGAGCAAGGAAGCCGCGGTACAGACAGGCTGGGGACGCAACGGCGTCGTGAGACAGCTAGACCGCGACCAGCGAAAAAGGCCGGGCAGTGACCGAAGCCACGAAGCGCTGCGACCGGGAGCGTAGGCGCGGGAAGATATAAAAACTCAGCCGCAGCCGGGGAGGGAAGCACCGGACTGCGAGAGGGCTGGGAGGCGCGATTGGGAGCCGAGCGAGCGGGAGAGGCAGAGCCGACCAAGGGAAACTGAGCGAGAGCCAGTCCAGTGGCTGAAACTGTTCGCCGTCAACGGGGTGTACCCAGCGCCGGTAGAGCCGAGCGAGCGGGAGAGAGACAGAGCCCGAGCAAGGGGAACTGAGCGAGAGCCAGCCCAGCGGCTGAAACTGTTCGCCATCAACGGGGTGTACCCAGCGCCGGTAGCCCTGCCGAGAAAAGGGAAAGCACTGAAGCCGACGCGCAGGCTGTGAACCTGAAAGCCAGCGGCCGTCGCCCGTGGGGAAAGTGTACCCCTCCCGCCAGGGGAAGAAACGCGGGAAGCCGCCATTAGGCAGAGAAGAAGACAGAAGCGGGGAACCGCCATTGAAGTGGGCGGGGAGAGAAGATAAGCGCAGGAAACCGCCATTTTTGCGGGAACCGCCACCTTGAAGAAAAAAATTTAAAAGAAAATTTAAAGAAATAATCCGTGGTGCTATCAGGAAGAGAGGAAGATGCCTAAGCGTGGTAACATCAACGATTTTAATTCCGAGGTAGAAGACTGGGCCACGTATGTGGAACGCATTGAGATCTATTGTGAGGCCAATAAAATAGAAGAAGATGACAAAGCTATAACCTTGCTAAACTTGATGGGCGCGAAGACATACGGGCTCTTGAAGCATCTACTAGCACCAGCTAAACCGGCGGATCAGACTTTTGATGATATTGTGACTGTTCTGAAGGATCACTTGAACCCCACACCGTTGATGTTGGTGGAACGATTCAAATTCTATGCGAGAACGCAAAGGAAAGACGAAAGCAACGCAGAATACTTGGTTGAACTGCGTAGACTAGCGAAACACTGCCAGTTTGGAGGGAATCTGACAGAGGCATTGCGAGACAAGTTCCTGTGCGGGTTGTCAAAGGAAGGAACGCAAAAGCGACTACTCGAAGAGAACGACCTTACACTTGACAGGGCTGTCCTTATTGCAGCATCGCACGAAGCCGCAGCGAAGGGAACTGCGGAAATGCAGCTAAAGGCAGCGGCACTCAGTGTGGATCAAATTACCTCGAGTACAACAAAATGCTATCGTTGTGGGAAGACAACACATGACCAGAACCAATGCTGGTTTAAGAACCAGGAATGTAGGAAATGTGGCAAACTGGGTCACATAGCTAAGGTATGCCGGTCAGGGAAGAAGACCAACAACCAAAGGAAGCCATCACAGGAAAAGTACAACAAGGTACACAAGGTGGCTGAGAAGAGTTCAGACGAACAGAATTCGGACTCAGACCCAAACGGCCAGGAGCTGGGCAGTCTGAGAATTCACAATGTGAGTAAGGAAGCTGACCTACAAACTATCTGGGTCATGCTAAAAATAGCTGGAGTCCAAGTGAAAATGGAGTTGGACACTGGATCAGCTCTATCAGTCATAAATCGAAAGGATTACCACCGGCTATTCTCACATATACCCTTAAGAGATACCAAGTTCGTATTGCAGACATACATGGGGCATAAAGTATACCCCATGGGGAAGATAAGAGTCAAGGTGAGAGATGGGGGTAAAGAACACCCAAGAATGAACTTATACATACTACCTGAGGGAGGACCACCACTTCTGGGATGGGAGTGGATCAAGAAAATAGACATGGAATGGCACTATCTAAAAGCCATAACGAGTGAGGACTCGGTGCAGACAATCAGCTCAGATTCTGAAACGGATGACGATAAGACCAACCCAAATATGAAAGACAAGGCTAAAATGGACTTGCCGACTAAGGTTGGAAGAACGAAGGCATGCATAAAGGCTTATGCTCCAGAGAAGAACAAAGTTTCAGAACAGAACTCCACCGAACAACGACAACATAGTTTGACAGAGAATTCTGAGTCTGTTCAGTTTACGGACATATCCATGACGGAAGAACACCGAGCTCGGACTCAACTTTATTTCAAATTACGACAGCAAGTAGAACAAGTGAGTTACCGCCTCGAACAAGAGATGAAAACAATGAAAAAGTTCTATGACACCGAATGGGAGAATCTGGAAAGACAACAGAAGCAGCTAGCTCAAGCAGAGAGCGACCATAGAGCCATTGTGACCAATTACCGATCACATCTCCCTTATGCTGTTCAGGAGTTAGAATATTTGCAGGAAGGAGCAAATGAAGAGGAATCTTCAGGAAGCCAGGATTTTATTCCCGTTCTTCTCTACGACTCCTTACAAGCAGAGTTTGAGAAGTTGAAGGAACAGTATGAACAGGCCCAGGCTACAATCCTGGAGGGGATTAACTCGGCAACCTCCGAAAAGCTAGTTTCAGTAGAAGCATATGAGCAACTAAAGGTTGAACATGAGCAAGAAGTCCAAAGGCTGCAGGAAATTCTTGATGAGCTCAAGGCCAAGACAGACTCATCGGTAGAAGTTCCATCCATAGATGAGAAATTAGAGGTGAAAGACATGGCAGAACATGAAAGACAAGATGTCCAAGAACTCATAAAAATATTGAAGGAAACCCAAGACAAATATGAGGCGGCAATGACCGAGGTTCAACAACTTGAAGAACAGATTCAACTGGGAATCCTTTCAGTGGAAGAAAAGGAAACTGTAAGAAACACAGAGACTGTAAGAATGGCCCCTGAACATGAGCTAGAGAGCATCAAGGCGCAACTTCTCCGAGCGCTGAAAGCCAAAGTACAAGAGGAAAAGAAGGTGAAAGCATTGGAGGAAAAGGTGGATGAAATGGAGAAGACTCTGATCCACAGTGTTCCCGTGGAAGAGTTAATGGTCAGCCAACTCCTTCATATGCTGAGGGACAAGACTCTGCAATGGGAACAATCTGAACACGAGCTTCAATCTTCAAAGGGAAGGAGTTCGGAGCTCTCAAAAGTTATGGAAATAGCTGAGGTTGCAACACAGATTTTACTGGGATGCCAAAAGTACGCTGAATCACGTCTATGTGAACAACAGATTGTTGAAACAGCTGCTCCAGTAGAAGGATTGAATAGCCCGATCAATCAATCCCTGATGGAAGGGGAAGTGTTGAAATCACAAATGAGGTCATTAGTGAAGGATTTGCAGGAAACCCAGGAAGAGCGGGATGAATATGAACGCATGAAGAAGTCTCTTCAGGAAAGATGTCTAGGGAGGGAACAACAGTCGGCTAATGTCCAGTTGGGTAAGGAAGAAGTAGCAGGCCCTCTCGCTAGACTAGTTCAGGACAACACCGAATATTACCATGACCTGTTGAGTGTCACGGAATATTACGAGGACTTGGTCTGCCCAGCTTGTGATGAAAACTCCCAAAGTGCAGAAATCAGGATGAAGCACTTAAAGTCTAAGGAACATAGGGAGATGGTGGCGCTACAGCTGGCAGCTGATAAGGGAGCCCCGAGAGTCTCCAAGAAGCAGAAAAGAAAAAGACGAAGCAGAAAATAACGACCATCTGAACCATTATCACCTCTACCAGACCACGCACGTGCTCCCTTCGAATGGAGCCAAATCAGTTGGAAGTAGAAAAACTTCCCAAGGAATCCAGGGTTTTTAAAAGTCAGCAATGCTGGTTCAGAAGTGACGGAAGTTCAAGCTGTTAAGTTTAGGGAAGGACTATTGGATGAGTCACTCCAGCAACGTGAACCGACTACACCACCGGGAACTGCTACACCACGGAGGCGTTGTCCGGACTGAGTTAAGAAGCACAGGAGACGCCTCCACAGAGACTAAATCTGTGAACTGTTTTCCACAGAGACTGAAATTGTGAACTGTTTTCCACAGAGACTATATCTGTGAATTGTTTTACATGAAGTTGAATACATGTATGTTAATGGAGAATAAGTATGTTGTAAGCTAAAAAAGGAGGATTGTAGTGTATGTAACCGTTCTACCTTTAAGAGAACTATTGTATGTAACCGTCCACCTTTAAGAGAACTATTTTAGGTGTTGCACTACTTTATGTTGGCTGATGTATACTGTAATACCGGTGGTGACCACACCGGTATATAAGTGCTGTGGCAGAATTTATTGGGCAGATTCGCCCTGACCTTCGAATAGTAAAGTCCTGTTTTAAGTTACTCTGGTAGTCTGTGTATTAATTAACTAAACAACCCACAGACTTTACACTCAGAGAATTTCTCTGAGTAAGTGTTTCGTGGTTGTTTATACCAGATACAACCCCAGGCAGAGTTTCAGCCTGTCCCACTTAATCTAACTGCTCATTCCCAATTGCAGCTCATCCCCCAAATTACTGGCGTGAGGTTTTGAATCCCACTTCCCCCACTACTGTTCTACAACGCGAATTACAGCTTGGACATTTGTGACAGATTCAAATTGCAGTAACCAGAAGCAGACACCGGATAAAAGATACAACTCACTTTATTTGGACACGTAAAACACAAGCAAGGCAATAATCTCAGTACCGAACTCCACACAGCACTTCCCACTGAAAGTTCCTTGACGTCTTTAAACCTGAACAAGTTCTTAAAACAGCACCTTAAACATAGAACTTTAAACTTAACCAATCGTTCTGGGAAGGGAAAACATAGGGTGAAACCGAACTAAAATGACCTTAAACCCTATTCCTATTACCACAAGCCTCCCATCCTCCTATCACTAAGTGGGGTGATCCTCATTGAGGAAAGCTCATACTCACAGTCCCCTTTCGTACGGTTTTGAAAACGCTTTCGGTCCGGAACAGCGCGCTGTACCACGGACCTGTTGGAAGACCTGCTTGCAACGTTTCTTCACAGTCTGGGTTCCCTGCTGATGCGGGCAAGTCGCGGTTGGATTTTTCTCGGGTAAGTCCTTAGGTTTCGTACATTTCGGGTAGGCTAGCTTCCCCTCGGTTGATTTTCTTCCCCCTCGGTCAGCTCGGGTCGGTCTTGGGGAGACGTCTGGGCACCGGGAAGCCGAGGTAGGTGAACTTTTCTTCCCCCTCGCTCTCCGGTCTCTGGTTCCGATGCCTCCGTGGTCCGCGGGCTTCTTCTTCCTTCCTTCTCGTCGGGCGTTCCTTCGACTCTGCCTCCACACACACACTGTCTGTGAGATTCTCACCCCAGTTATACTGTATCTGGGCTTGAGAGTCCTTTGTCTTTAGATACCAATAATGGTCCGGTGATGGCTGTCCCTTTGTGTCCGGTCCGGTGCTCAAAGTGTGAGTAGGTGCGAAGTGTAGACTAGATTGCTCGTTAATCCTTTTCCTTTGTCTTGTTTGGCTTTGGAAGCTCCTGGCTCCGACCAGTCTGTTCCCTCTTTGTGAGGTTTGTTTTGGGTTGAGCTCTTGCCCTGTAGAGGTGTTGCGTCTGGTGTTTTGGGTTGGGGTGACCAGGGCCTTTAGATGCTAATGGCCCCCAGTTCACCCTTCCTTCTGGAATGTTCTGACGGTTAAGAATGATGTGTTGCCTTTTTAAAGAAAATGTTTTTCATGGGATCCAAAAATTCCTCCTTTCCGGGGTCCGGGGACCCCTTCCAACTCCGGGTAGAGGTTCTCGTATGGCCTCTCCCCAACTGGGAGACCCCCACCTTCCCCTCAGCTTAAACTAGAAATTACCACACACACACATTTCAATATCACACAGTTTAAACAGGTTTCTGGGGAAATGCCCCCTTCTTAGCTTGGGCAATCCGCAGCTTTCTGGGACCCTGCTGTGTCCTTGTGACCCTTACAGGCCCCTGTTTGACACTCTCCAATATAGAGTGTCACCAAGCGAGGGAGCAAGGATCCTGGTTTCCTTACAAAGCAAATGGACATTTTGTTAGCACTCTAATTACAAATGTACATATCTAGGGTACACACACAATACCCAAATAACATTTCCCAATACACCAAATCACTCCACACATTATTTCCATTATACACTGCTCCATATACGACTTTCTCTGCTTTGCGTCACAGTCCTAATTGGCCCCTAATCCCTCCATCGCGTGTACATAGCGGGCCTGACGGTTTGCTTTTCTCATCTTACAGGTGACGAATATTAAATAAAACATTACTACTAGCTGACCGATCACCAGGGTATGAGATGCGATGCGTTAAAGTTTTATCCTAGTCTGTACTGCTGCCACCCACCTCCGGGTGGCCAGGGCTGGTCCTGAGGAAGCGTTCCTTCAGCTTCTTCCTTGGCCGGTAACGCGGCCTGAAGTCTGGAGTCCACTTAACCACTTGTTTTGGCACTCGGACTGGTCCCCCGGGCGGGTCTGTCCCCGGTCCCTGGGTGCCCCTGGAATCCCAAACCATCCTCCCGGAGCCCTCACTCCCTCCTCCGCGCGCTCGCCACTCGAGCACTGGCGGCGGGGTTGCTGTGGCTGCCTTCCCTACACTAGTCTCAGGTCCCCCGTTAGATGCTTGGCTTAGGTCCCAGAGGTCCGCCCTGTCCTCTGTGTACTCCCCTTCTATCTCTTCATTCTGCCTATTGGACTGTGGAGAAACTGACCCATCGGTATCCTCCTCCCTGGGCGGAGTTTCAAAATGCACCCTTCTAACTCCTCCTCCTGTAGGCTGTCCGACCGGGGTGGGCTCCCCTTCCCTGGGGGACTTCTCCCCCCCAGTGGCTCCTGATAGGGGACTCCCCATAGGCCATAGATTGGCCAGTGTCCACGGCTCCCTTGGGCTCATTCGCTGTGGACTCGGAATGGGTGGGGCATCTGGGGTCTCGTCTGAGTCACAATGCATAGGTGTGAGCTGCCCAGTCATACAGCCCACCACCCCCTTTGCTGGGGCTGGCGCGGTGGCTGTACCTGCTGCAGGCACCGGTGCCTTGGCTGTGGTCGGGAGGCTGTTGTCTCCCGGACCGGCCCCTACTCCTGCCTTTCCTTTCTTTGTGCGAGGCTCCCCCGGGTTGAATAGTTTACATTGGTTAATGTGAAACCACTTGGTTCTGCGAGGTAGTTTCACTGCATACACCATGGGGCTGGCTTTGTCCACAATGGCATAAGGTCCCTGGTATAATGCTTCGAACACCCCCACCCGGGCGAAGTTCCTCACCATCACTTGGTCTCCCACCTCCCACTCGTGGTGCTTCCTAGGCTCCAGTAACAGCTTGTTACTCCTATGCTGTTTGCCCATGTTACTTGCTGCCTGCCAGTGAATCTGCTTGAGGCGCTCATGCAGATTCTTGGTAAACTTGTCCCGGTCTACCTCCCTGGCCTGTCCTTCGGTGAGTACTGGGGCTGGTACATGGGTGGGGGTCCTCATGGTCCGCCCGGTCATTAGCTCATGTGGGGAATACCCGGTGCTCTTTGACTGGCTGGCCCGGACACCCATAAGGACCAACGGTAAGACCTCCGCCCACTTCTTGGGAGAGTCTGCCGTTTCCTTACGCAGCCTTTCTTTGATGGTACGATTTGAACGCTCCACAATGCCTGAAGACTGTGGGTTGTGTGAGACGTGCCACTTCCCTTTTATGCCCAGCACCTTGAGGGTTGCTTGCATGACCTGTCCTGTGAAGTGGCTTCCCTGGTCTGATTCCACATACTGGGGAAGTCCCCATCTGGAGAACACTTCCCTTACTAAAATTCTAGTGGTTCCTAGTGCTGTGGCTGTTCGGCAGGGGAAGGTTTCAACCCATTTTGAAAACACATCCACAAGCACTAAACAGAACTTGTAACCTCCCTGGGCGGTGGGTAGGGGCCCGATGTAGTCGACCTGGATCGACTGCCATGGTCCCTCTACCCTCCTAATGTGTCCCATCGACACCTTTCTTTTCTGGGGATCTGGATTGTTTGCTGCACACACCAGGCAGCTTGCGCAGAACTCTCGGACGTCTTCCCTGAGTCCTACCCACCGCTCCACCTGTTCCACCCGTTGCCAGGTGGTCTCAGGTCCGGGGTGCCCCGCTCCTGGACCCTCATGGGCCAGTTGGAGGAACTCCCTCTGGTGCTGCTTCGGTACGACCCACTGATCCCCTCTGAACAGCATCCTTTCTTTGATCTGGAATGCTGCCCCTCCGTAAGGTCCTTCGACCTTTTCCCCCTTTTTTAGCTTCTCCAGGACGGCCTTAAGGACGGGATCCTGCGCCTGGACCACCTGTAGGTCTGGGGCCAATGCTACCCCCGCGCTCCCTTGTGCCCCTGCCCCACCCTGGAGAGCGGCTACTGGACCCCCCCGTAAGGATTCCAGAAGGTGCCTTCTCGAGCCCCTTCTTTGGCCAGTGCGTCGGCCATACCGTTCCCTTCCGCTTGAGGCTCCGTTTTGGAGTGAGCCTTTACCTTATGGATATAAATATCCCCTTCGGTCCCTACTGCGGCCATTATCCTCTGTAGCAACGGCTTCGTTGCCAGGGGTTTCCCATCTGCTGAGGTGTACCCCCGGCGTGCCCAGATGGCCAGATACTCAGTGCACGAGTTGCAGGTGAACATACTGTCGCTGCAAATCGTGTAGGGTCTAGGGAACTCCTCGGGGTGGGTCACTACATACACCACCGCCGACAGTTCAGCATGCTGGGCGCTCATGGTGCTCGGGAGCTTTATGGTCAGGGCAATGCCCGCCCCAGGATCATAAATCCCGCACCCTGTGAGCCTCTCCTCTGCTGACATTGTACTGGATCCATCCACATAGATCTCCCGGCCCGTGGGGTGTATCCCTGCCCGGAGACCGATGTCGATGTCCCAGACCCCTTCGACTGAGCACTGATGAGCCTCCCCTGCATAAAGCATATTGGCTGCCAGCTTGGGATCACGCAGTCCTTTTACTTTCAGGGGCATTGATGAGAGCAGGAGGGTCCAGCGAGCAATGCGCACACTGCTCACAGTCCCATCCTTGATTCTCCCATCCAGCAGCATCTGAGTCGGGGTGTGATGGGTGAGGAGGGTCACTGTGGATGCACCTGTGAAAATCCGCGACCGTTTCACTGCCCAGTGAGTGGCCAGCAGATGCCTTTCACAATTGGAGTATCCTCTCTCCACGTCGGTGAGGACCCTGGAGGAGTAGACCACAGGTCTCAGCTGGCCGTGCCGTTCCTGAAGCAGCACTGAGCTTAAGCTGTCCCCGCTGGCGGCTACTTCCAGGTAGAACTCCTCTTCCCCATTAATTGCTCCCAGGGCCGGCGCGGTCTGGAGGTCCCTCTTGAGGCGCTCAAATGCTTCCCTGCACCCCTCATCCCACTCCCAGTCCACACCCTTGTGCAGAAGACGGAGTAGAGGGGCTGCAGTGGCAGCATACCCCTCAATAAAGTCCCTGCAGTAGCCGGTCAATCCCAGGAATGATCGGACCCCTGTGACTGTGGTGGGGGCAGACAGCTCCTGCACTGCCTTCCTCCGAGCCCCATCTATCGCTCTTTCTCCTGCGCGTAGGGTCAGACCCAGGAATTTTACTTCCCTTTGCCCTACCTGCGCTTTCTTGGGGTTTACCTTCAACCCGGCTTCCCATAGCGTTTCCAGTAGCTCGGCCAATAGGGGGCCATGCTCTTCCTCTGTCTCAGAGAATAGCAGCAGGTCATCCACGTATTGCACCAGCTGCCCAGGCTGGCTGAAGTTCTTTAAACTGTCAGCCATGCACTGGTGGAATATACTTGGCGAATTGTGGAAACCCTGTGGCAAACAATTCCAAGTATACTGCTGCCCTTTAAAAGTGAAGGCAAACTTATACTGATCTTCCCTTCTGAGTGGGACAGACCAGAAACCATTGGAAATATCCAGCACTGTGAAGATGGTTGCGGAGGCTGGAATACTTCCAATGAGGTCGGCTACTGCAGCCACTGTCGGGGCGCAGGCTGGGATATTTTTATTCAAGACTCGATAGTCCACTGTGGCTCTCCATGAATTGTCCGGCTTCTTCACCGGCCAAAGTGGAGAGTTCACATGGGTTGCTATCGTTCTTAAAACCCCTTGCTCAACCAGGGATCCCAGAGCGATGGTTAAATCCGCCTCAGCCTCCCTCGGGAAATTGTACTGTCGCTGCGGGCGCGTCATGGGGTCCCCATCTACCCTGACTTCTACCCCATGCATCCTTCCACAGTCGTGTTTGTGAGTGGCGAAGGCCTTTAAATTTGTCTGCATAACTGCTTGGAACTGTACCGGGGTGCTGTTGATCAGGGCTGCCAGATCATAACCCTCTTTGGGTTTGACTGTGCACAGGACCCCTTTCTCCTGTGCGCCCTGTATGATCACGAGCTCCTCCGTACCTAAGTCCCCCACTGCCCCCCAAAGGCAGTGGTTCCTCAGGTCGATGAGGATGCCTTGGTGGCTGGTAAAATCAGCCCCCAGTATCCCCTGACCTGTCCCCTTCCACTTGGTTAAAACGCAAGTCCATTGCTCCTGGAGAGGTCCCAAGCGCAGCTGGACTGGAACTGTGAGGAATCCTGTCTGCTCACTGTTGGTGAAGCTTGTGAGGCCGAAAGGGACGCCGCTGGACAGGGGTGAGGTGCTGGGGCTGTCTGCATGGACCAGGGTCACCGAAGCCCCTGTGTCCAGCAGATATGATCCCCTGACACCCTGCACCTCCAGTTCAACGCGCGGTCGCTTCCACTCATCATAGCTCACCGGGCACAGGTAGACAGGTTCCCCGGGGGCTAGTCAGGATTCTGCAGCCTGGGAGATCTTCTCCCCCTGCACTGCAGCTATCTGGCCCCGCTCCTGATCCTCTAAAACCTTCAGCGCTACCCTCAGTATGTCCTTCAGGCTGCCCTGCTGCGGCGCGCTCTGGGCTGCTGGCTGGCTGGATTTCTGAGCTGGGGCTGCTGGTGGCTGAGGAGCCTGCCTCTTTTGGGTTTGAGCTGCAGCCTGTTTGGCTTTCTGGGCTTGGTCTGCGCTTGGTTCAGCAGGGGCAGGGGCCCTTTGATCCCTCCAAGGATTCTCACACTCCTTTCTCCAATGCCCTAGCTCCCCACACGCGAAGCAGGCTTTCTCCCTGCTTGGTCTGGAGCCATCTCTTCCCTCCCAGCCCATCTCTCTCCTAATGGGGTGTGGGCTATCCGTGGGACGGAAGGGTCTGTACTGGCTGTTTGAGTTTTTGCCCTCCTGCCTCCATTCCCTTCGCCCCTGGGCGGGTGTGATCTCACAGATCTTACCCTTCCCTGTCTTCCCTTCTGCTTGGGCACTTTTAAAGAAAATGGTAAGCTGCCGGAGGACTGTCTCCTCTGCAAGCTGGGGGTCTCGGGGGTCAAACCAGGCTCGTGCCTGGGTTCGCAGCTCCGGAGTGCTGTTGGCTATCAGGGTACGAAACCAGTGAACCCGATCATCTGCTCCCAGTGCCGCTCGGTCCAGACCCCCTGCACGGGCCTCTTTGAACGCTATCCACAGCCTGTCTGCAAAACACCTGGGGTTCTCCTTTGCCCTTTGCTGAGTCTTCTCAACTCGGGAGAAGAAGCTACCATCATCCGCCCCCAACACATCCAGGACCTCCTCCTTGACTTGGGCGAATGTGTTCCTCCGTATCTTACTATCAGAGGAGAGGTTGTCGGCCACCTCCTCTTCCAGTGAAAATAGTAGCATCTTGGCTCTCTCTCCCTGGTCGCAACCGTTTAAATCCCCCGCCTGCTCTACTTTAAGAAAGTGAGCAGTGGCACCCCCTTTATATCCCAGTTTAGAGAAGTGGGTGACCATCGCCTGTAACTGAGGCACAGAGTGGGGCAGAACGAAACGGCTAGTCACTGCTCCCGGGACCCCATTTACAGCTGGACCAAATTTAACGTGGGTGATGGGACACACTGGCCTTGGTCCCACCGGCTTGCTTGGCTCCTGTGGCTCAAGCTCCGGCTCCGTTACAGGGGCTGTGGGGAGGGGTCTAACCTCCTCTTCCTCCTCCTGCCCCCTTTCCGGGGCCGGTGTGACCGAACACACTACGCCTCTCTGGGACTTAGCTATAGCTTGGGTGAGGTACCTGATTTGGTCCAGGCAGGGGCCGTGGTCCGTGGCCGGGGCTTGACTCGCCTCCTGCCACGTGAGCTTCCAGGCTGCCCTAACCTCCTTTAAATCCTCCCCCAACTCAGCGTTCTCTTGAGCATAGCGAGCATTTCTTTCTTGCAGCCTCAATGCTGCAGTTTGGGCTCCTGTTACCTGCGCCTGCAGGTACTCCTTGTAAATTCGAGAACTCTCTGCCTCCATAGCCCTTTCTCTCCTTTCGTCCGCTAGTTGCTCAAGTGCCTCAGCCAGCTTCTCTTCCACAGCTGCTATCTTTTCCTTTGCTACCTCCGCTGCTGCCCGAGCCTGCTCCTCTAAATCTAACACCTCGGCACGGGACCTTTCTTTTAAATCTACCACCTCTGCTTGGAGGGTCGCCACCTGCCTGTCGAGCAACTTTACTTGCTTTTCTAGGCACAGCAGCCAGACTGCCTTCTCCACAGTAGCTTTGTGGTCTTTACCCTGGGTCCACTTTGCTGCAGCTGCCTCTGGGCGTGCACTGCGCAACAGGCCCATCACCCATGGTTTTCTAACATTGAGCTTGGTACAGATATAGTCTCCTAGTTTCTCCTTCATTCTAGTTTCTGGTTCAACCTCTGGACTGCTGTCTGTCACATTGTCTTTGCTTACACATTGTCCTGCCACGGTCGCCATTTTGTAAGGGGGGTTATCTTACACCCAGGTAGTCCTGGGTACCTCAGGCTGATGTACAGTCCCTGAGGAGTTTTGGGCTTTTGACTGTTTATAGCAAATCACAGTCCTCAGAGAATTTCTCTGAGTAAGTGTTTCTTGGTTGTTTATACCAGATACAACCCCAGGCAGAGTTTCAGCCTGTCCCACTTAATCTAACTGCTCATTCCCAATTGCAGCTCATCCCTCAAATTACTGGCGTGAGGTTTCGAATCCCACTTCCCCCACTACTGTTCTACAACGCGAATTACAGCTTGGACATTTGTGACAGATTCAAATTGCAGTAACCAGAAGCAGACACCGGATAAAAGATACAACTCACTTTATTTGGACACGTGAAACACAAGCAAGGCAATAATCTCAGTACCGAACTCCACACAACACTTCCCACTGAAAGTTCCTTGACGTCTTTAAACCTGAACAAGTTCTTAAAACAGCACCTTAAACATAGAACTTTAAACTTAACCAATCGTTCTGGGAAGGGAAAACACAGGGTGAAACCGAACTAAAATGACCTTAAACCCTATTCCTATTACCACAAGCCTCCCATCCTCCTATCACTAAGTGGGGTGATCCTCATTGAGGAAAGCTCATACTCACAGTCCCCTTCCGTACGGTTTTGAAAACGCTTTCGGTCCGGAACAGCGCGCTGTACCACGGACCTGTTGGAAGACCTGCTTGCAGCGTTTCTTCACAGTCTGGGTTCCCTGCTGATGCGGGCAAGTCGCGGTTGGATTTTTCTCGGGTAAGTCCTTAGGTTTCGTACATTTCGGGTAGGCTAGCTTCCCCTCGGTTGATTTTCTTCCTCCTCGGTCAGCTCGAGTCGGTCTTGGGAAGACGTCTGGGCACCGGGAAGCCGAGGTAGGTGAACTTTTCTTCCCCCTCGCTCTCCGGTCTCTGGTTCCGATGCCTCCGTGGTCCGCGGGCTTCTTCTTCCTTCCTTCTCGTCGGGCGTTCCTTCGACTCTGCCTCCACACACACACTGTCTGTGAGATTCTCACCCCAGTTATACTGTATCTGGGCTTGAGAGTCCTTTGTCTTTAGATACCAATAATGGTCCGGTGATGGCTGTCCCTTTGTGTCCGGTCCGGTGCTCAAAGTGTGAGTAGGTGCGAAGTGTAGACTAGATTGCCCGTTAATCCTTTTCCTTTGTCTTGTTTGGCTTTGGAAGCTCCTGGCTCCGACCAGTCTGTTCCCTCTTTGTAAGGTTTGTTTTGGGTTGAGCTCTTGCCCTGTAGAGGTGTTGCGTCTGGTGCTTTGGGTTGGGATGACCAGGGCCTTTAGATGCTAATGGCCCCCAGTTCACCCTTCCTTCTGGAATGTTCTGACGGTTAAGAATGATGTGTTGCCTTTTTAAAGAAAATGTTTTTCATGGGATCCAAAAATTCCTCCTTTCCTGGGTCCGGGGACCCCTTCCAACTCCGGGTAGAGGTTCTCGTATGGCCTCTCCCCAACTGGGAGACCCCCACCTTCCCCTCAGCTTAAACTAGAAATTACCACACACACACATTTCAAAATCACACAGTTTAAACAGGTTTCTGGGGAAATGCCCCGTTCTTAGCTCGGGCAATCCGCAGCTTTCTGGGACCCTGCTGTGTCCTTGGGATCCTTGTGACCCTTACAGGGGATAGCCACGAGTCAGACCACTAGTTATAACCCCCGGGGTAATGGGCAAGTGGAGAGGGAGAATGCGACAGTGTGGAAGGCGGTCACCTTAGCACTAAGGTCTAAAGGCCTCCCCACCTCCCGCTGGCAGGAGGTCCTCCCAGACGTACTCCACTCGATAAGGTCGCTACTGTGTACTGCTACTAATGCCACCCCTCACGAGAAGATGTTTGTTTTTCCCCGCAAATCAACCTCAGGAGTATCCCTACCCTCGTGGCTCTCCACCCCATGGACAGTCCTGTTACGGAAGCATGTGAGGGGCCACAAAATGGATCCCCTCGTGGAGGCAGTACACCTACTCCACGCAAACCCACAGTATGCGTATGTCAAGCACGCCGACGGGCGTGAAGACACCGTGTCCATAAAGGACCTCGCCTCGGCAGGAAGCGACGACGACGACCCATCACCACCACCCCCAGAAGAACCTCCACCATCCCCAGAGGTATCCTCACCACCCCCAGAAGTACCTGCAACACCCCCGGCACATGGGTATGCCCAGGAGGGCACCACGGACTCCCGGTCGGAACCCGAGATACTGTTGCGACGTTCAGGAAGGACTATCACACCCCCGGACAGACTAAATCTGTAGAAGGGGTGAATGTGATGAAATATGCCTTCATCAGACCTGCTTGTATTTTACCTGCTTGTATTTTGTGAACCACACCCTTTTGTTCCTATTGTGTGTATTGGCTACGCCCCTGTCTTTTGCCATATAAAGGTCTCAGGAGCTGTATGAGTCACTCACTACCAGATGAACTCGATGTGGGAAGACCTGCTATGTTCTTAGTGATTAAAAGCCTTTAGTTGAATCCTTTAAAATCCTTGTCTTTGAGTTATTGAAGGCACATCAGTCTCTGTCTGTTTAAAGGGGCAGTGTCCCTGTTTATACGGTGGTGTCGCTGTGTCTGTTTAAAGGGGCAGTGTCTCTGTCTGTTTAAAGGTGCAGTGGCTCTTTGCCCATTTAAAGCGGCAGTGTCCCTGTTTCTGTTTAAAGGGGCAGTGTGTCTGTTTACAGGGTCAGTGTCTCTGAGTCTGTTTAAAGGGGCAGTGTCTCTGTGTCTGTTTAAAGGGACAGTGTCTCTGTGTCTGTTTACAGGGTCAGTGTCTCTGTGTCTGTTTACAGGGTCAGTGTCTCTATGTCTGTTTAAACGGGCAGTGTATCTGTGTCTGTTTCAAGGGACAGTATCTCTGAGACTGTTTAAAGGGTAGTGTCTCTGTTCAAACGGTAGTGTCGCTGTGGCTGTTTAAAGGCCCAGTCTTTCTGTGTCTGTGTAAAGGGACAGTGTCTCCGTATCTATTTAAAGGGAGATTGTCTCTGTGTTTGTTTAAAGGGACAATATCACTCTGTTTAAAGGGGCAGTGTCTCTGTTTATACGGTAGTGTCGCTGTGTCTGTTTAAATGGCATTGTCTCTGTCTGTTTAAAGGGGAAGTGTCTCTATCTGTTTAAAGGGGTAGTGTCACTGTGTCTGTTTAAAGGAGCTGTGTCTCTGTCTTTTTAAAGGGGCAGTGTCTCTCTGTCTGTGTTAAGGGGCAGTGTCTCTGTTTAAACTGTAGTGTCGCTGTGTCTGTTTAAAGGGGCAGTGCCTCTGAGTCTGTTTAAAGGCCCAGTGTCTCTGTTTAAAGGGGCATTGTCTCTGCTTGAACGGTAGTGTCGCTGATTCTGTTTAAAGGGGCAGTGTCTCTGTCTGGTTAAAGGGACAGTGTCTCTGTGCCTGTTTAAAGGGGCAGTTTCTCTGTCTCTGTTTAAAGGGTGAGTGTCTCTGTTTAAAGGGGCAGTGTCTCTGTGTCTGTTTAAATGGGCAGTGTCTGAGTCTGTTTAAAGGGGCAGTGTCTCTGTCTGTTTTAAGGGGCATTGTCTCTGCTTAAACGGCAGTGTCGCTGTGTCTGTTTAAAGGGACAATGTCACTCTGTCTGTTTAAAGGG
Source organism: Somniosus microcephalus (assembly GCF_052327205.1). Taxonomy (NCBI): domain Eukaryota; kingdom Metazoa; phylum Chordata; class Chondrichthyes; order Squaliformes; family Somniosidae; genus Somniosus; species Somniosus microcephalus. The sequence goes on along the minus strand of NC_140990.1, from coordinate 150,646,226 downwards.
GCAGTGTCTCTGTGTCTGTTTAAAGGGTCAGTGTCTCTGTGTCTGTTTAAAGGGGCAGTGTCTCTCAGTCTGTTTAAAGGGGCAGTGTCTCTGAGTCTGTTTAAAGGAGCAGTGGCTGGAAGTTTTTGTGACTGGAAGCCTGTGTCCAGTGGGGCACATAAGAACATAAGAAATAGGAGCAGGAGTAGGCCAATCGGCCCCTCGAGCCTGCTCCGCCATTCGATAAGATCATGGCTGATCTGATCCTAACCGCCAATCTACTATCACAGAACCATCTCCTGAATCTAACAGAATTAGACACACGAAATAGGAGCAGGATCAGGCTACACGGCCCCTGGGCCCGCTCCGCTACCCACAGGGCCATGACCGATCCGAACCTAGACTCATGACCAAATTCCTACCCGCTCCCCATAACCCTTTATTCCCTTTACTTCTAGGAAACTGTCTATTTCTGTTTTAAATTTATGTAATGATGTAGCTTCTACAGCTTTTTGGGGCAGCATATTCCATGGACCTACCACCCTCTGAGTGAAGTAGTTCCTCCTCATCTCAGTTTTGAAAGAGCAGCCCCTTATTCTAAGACTATGCCCCCTAGTTCTAGTTTCACTCATCATCGGGAACATCCTCCCCGCATCCACCCGATCCAACCCCTTCACAATCTTATATGTTTCAATAAGATCGCCTCTCATTCTTCTGAACTCCAATGAGTAGAGTCCCAATCTACTCAACCTCTCCTCATATGTCCATCCCCTCATCCCCGGGATTAACCGAGTGAACCTTCTTTGTACTGACTCGAGAGCAAGTATGTCTTTTCTTAAGTATGGACACCAAAACTGTATGCAGTATTCCAGGTGCGGTCTCACTTGTACAACTGAAGCAATACCTCCCTATTTTTATATTCTATCCCCCTAGCAATGAAAGCCAACATTCCATTGGCCTTCTTAATCACTTGCTGCACCTGCATACTAACCTTTTGAGTTTCGTGCACCAGGACCCCCAGATCCCTTTGTACTTCAGTACTTTCCAGTTTCTTGCCATTAAGATAATAACTTGCTCTACGATTTTTCCTGTCAAAGTGCATAACCTCACACTTTCCAGTATTGTATTCCATCTGTCAAATCTCTGCCCACTTACTTAGCCTGTCTATGTCCCCTTGCAGGTTTTTTTATGTCCTCCTCACTCACTACTTTCCCTCCCATCTTAGTATCATCTGCAAATTTTGACCTCCTCCAAATCATTAATTTCGATTGTAAAGAGTTGGGGACCCAGCACTGACCCCTGTGGAACACCACTAGTTACTGATTGCCAGTCCGAGAATGAACCATTTATCCCAACTCTCTGCCTTCTGTTAGATAGCCAATCCTCTATCCATGCCAGAATATTACCCCCAATCCCGTGATTTTTTATCTTAAGCAATAATCTTTTGTGTGGCACCTTGTCAAATGCCTTTTGGAAGTCTAAATACACTACGTCCACTGGTTCCCCTTTATCCACCCTATATGTTACTTCCTCAAAGAACTCCAACAAATTTGTCAAACATGACTTCCCCTTCATAAAACCATGCTGACTTTGTCCTATTAAATTATGATTATCCAAATGTCCTGTTACTGTCTCCTTAATAATGGACTCCAATATTTTACCTACCACAGATGTTAGGCTAACCGGTCTATAGTTTCCAGCCTTCTGTCTACTGCCCTTTTTAAATAAGGGTGTTACATTAGCAGTTTTCCAGTCTGCCGGGACCTTTGCTGAGTCCAGGGAGTTTTGGAAAATTATTACCAATGCATCCACAATCCCTACCACCACTTCCCTCAAGACCGGTGCTGGTGTAAGAATTCGCAAAATTTACAGTTCTGAAGATCCATTTTTTTGATTAAAGAATCCCTGGGCGTAGTGCTTTTAAATTTCCAGGGATAAAAATGGCAGTCGCACCACATGGCCGAAGACTTGGAATGCAGCTTTCTGTGTCTGGAAGTAAGGTTCAATGGAGCGGCCAACCAAAGGGGTGTCCCCATCCCCCCTGCAGCAGGACAATCGATGCCTGTTTACAAGACGTTACCACAGGACAATGCTTTGTTTACAAAGCAATTGAATGCTATTAGCATTTGTTTGTATATCAAGTGGATACATCTAAACTGCAGAAGAGACTTTTGTATCTTGAATGGGAAACGTTTAAGAATTGAATGGGTTTTAAATCACCCAGCACTGGACAATAGGGCTGTTGCATTCTCTTTGTTTCAGCGCAGGGAGCTCCGGAAGACACATTAACCCAGTCTAACCACTTTGAGTTAGCCAATCACAGCTTTCTCTTGTGTATTGGACCCTTTGGGCGGGGAATTTTGCACACAGCCCTTGCAAGGCAGAACGGCAGGGGCCTCGCCAGGTATAAAGATAAATGCTGAGAAGGTATCTCTCTCTCTCTCTTCGCTGGACCACAGGTGAGCAGGGTGTTCTGACTCCTCAGCAAAGCAACCTAGCAGGAGTTAAGGGGTGGTGATTTAAGGGAATTGCTAAGATTGTTTAAATAACATTGTAGCCATTGTATCCCTCTTTTTCGCCATCTGCAACCCCCCTGTTAAGCAATTTTACTGTAATTACTGTGTTCGTGTGGGATAGTTTGATATTTTGATTATAGTTTCTTTTAGTTAATAAAACTTGATTTTTTTCTCTCATCCAAACTACGTGTCTGTTTTAATATCAATAATTATAAGCCCTGCAGTCAGAACTGGAAGGTGGGGTAGCGATTCGAAACCGTTGTTTTAAAATTGGTTTTATTGGAATTGGTCTGCATGCAGGCAAAGGCTGCAAGACCAGGAAAATTACTTTAAACCAGTTTAAAGAAGCCCGAAACCCTTACACTGGGTCCCTTGTTGTTTGTGGTCTACATTAATGATTTGGATGTGAATGTAAAAGGTATGATCAGTCAGTTCGCAGATGACACGAAAATTGGTGGGGTGGTAAATAGCGAGGAGGGTAGCCTCAGGCTACAGGACGATATAGATGGGTTGCTCAGATGGGCGGAACAGTGGCAAATGGAATTTAACCCTGAAAAGTGTGAGGTGATACATTTTGGAGGGACTAACAAGGCAAGGGAATACACAATGAATGGTAAGACCCTAGGAAAGACAAAGGATCAGAGGGACCTTGGTGTGCATGTACATAGATCCCTGAAGGCAGCAGAACAGGTGGATAAGGTGGTTAAAAAGGCATATGGGATACTTGCCTTCTTTAGCCGAGGCATAGAATATAAGAGCAGGGAGGTTATGATGGAGCTATACAAAACGCTGTTTAGGCCACAGCTGGAGTACTGTGTGCAGTTCTGGTCGCCACACTATAGGAAGGATGTGATTGCTTTGGAGAGGGTGCAGAGGAGATTCACCAGGATATTACCTGGGCTGGATCGCTTCAGCTATGAGGAAAGACTGGACAGGCTGGGGTTGTTTTCCTTGGAGCAGAGAAGGCTGAGGGGGGACCTGATTGAGGTGTACAAAATTATGAGGGGCATAGATAGGGTAGATGGAAAGGAACTTTTTCCCTTAGTAGAGGGGTCGATAACAAGGGGGCATAGATTCAAGGTAAGGGGCAGGAGGTTTAGAGGGGATTTGAGGAAGAACTTTTTCACCCAGAGGGTGGTTGGAACCTGGAACTCACTGCCTGAAAGGATGGTAGAGGCAGGAACCCTCACAACATTCAAGAAGCATTTGGATGAGCACTTGAAATGCCATAGAATACAAGGCTACGGACCAAATGCTGGAAATTGGGATTAGATTAGACAGGGTTTGATGGCCGGCGTGGACGCGATGGGTCGAAGGGCCTGTTTCTGTGCTGTATGACTCTATGGCTTTGTGTCTGTTTAAAGGGGAAGGGTCTCTGTGTCTGTTTAAATGAGCAGTGTCTGAGTCTGTTTAAAGGGGCAGTGTCTCTGTCTGTTTTAAGGGGCAGTGTCTCTGTTTAAACTGTAGTGTCTCTGTGTCTGTTTAAAGGGGCAGTGTCTCTGTGTCTGTTTAAAGGAGCAGTGACTCTGTGCCCGTTTAAAGGGGAAGTGTCTCTGTGTCTGTTTAAACGGCAGTGTCTCTGTGTCTGTTTAAAGGGGCAGTGTCTCTGTGTCTGTTTAAAGGGACAGTGTCTCTGTGTCTGTTTAAAGAGGCAGTGTCTGTCTGTTTAAAGGGAGTTTGTCTCTGTTTAAAGGGGCAGTGTCTGTCTGTTTAAAGGGAGTTTGTCTTTGTTTAAAGCGGCGGTGTCTCTGTGTCTGTTTAAAGGGAAATGTCTCTGTGTCTGGTTAAAGGGACAGTGTCTCTATGTCTGTTGAAAGGGGCAGTGTCTCTGTGTCTTTTTATAGGCCCAGTGACTCTGTCTCTGTTTAAAGGGGAAGTGTCTCTGTGTCTGGTTAAAGGGACAGTGTCGCTGTGTCTATTTATAGGGACAATGTCTCTGTGTCTGTTTAAATGATCAGTGTCTGAGTGTCTGTTTAAAGGAGCTGTGTCTCTGTCTTTTTAAAGGGGCAGTGTCTCTGTTTAAACTGTAGCGGCGCTGTGTCTGTTGAAAGGGGCAGTGTCTCTGAGTCTGTTTAAAGGCCCAGTGTCTCTTTAAAGGGACAGTGTCTCTTTGTCTGTTTAAAGGGGCATTGTCTCTGCTTAAACGGTAGTTTCGCTGATTCTATTTAAAGGCCCAGTGTCTCTATGTCTGTTTAAAGGGGCTGTTTCTCTGTCTCTGTTTAAAGGGGAAGTGTCTCTGTGTCTGGTTAAAGGGACAGTGTCGCTGTGTCTATTTATAGGGACAATGTCTCTGTGTCTGTTTAAATGAGCAGTGTCTGAGTCTGTTTAAAGGAGTTGTGTCTCTGTCTTTTTAAAGCGGGAGTGTCTCTGTTTAAAGGGGCAGTGTTTCTGAGTCTGTTTAAAGGCCCAATGTCTCTGTGTCTTTTTAAAGGGACAGTGTCTCTTTGTCTGTTGAAAGTGGCACTGTCTCTGCTTAAACGGTAGTGTCACTTTGTCTGTTTAAAGGAGCAGTGTCTCTGTCTGTTTAAAGGGGCAGTGTCCCTGTTTATAGGGTGGTGTCGCTGTGTCTGTTTAAAGGAGCAGTGTTTCTGTGTCTGTTTAAAGGGGCAGTGTCTCTGTGTCTGTTTAAAGGGGCAGTGTCTCTGTGTCTGTTTAAAGGAGCAGTGTCTCTGTGTCTGTTTACAGGGTCAGTGCCTCTGAGTCTGTTTGAAGGGGCAGTGTCTCTGTGTCTGTTTAAAGGGACAGTGTCTCTATGTCTGTTTAAAGGGAGATTGTCTCTGTTTAAAGTGGCAGTGTCTCTGTGTCTGTTTAAAGGGAAAGTGTCTCTGTGTCTGTTTAAAGGGACAGTGTCTCTGTGTCTGTTTAAAGGGATAATAATGTCTCTGTGTCTGTTTAAATGAGCAGTGTCTGAGTCTGTTTAAAGAGGCAGTGTCTCTGTGTCTGTTTAAAGCGGCAGTGTCTCTGTGTCTGTTTAAAGGGGCAGTGTCTCTGTGTCTGTTTAAAGGGACAGTGTCTCTATGTCTGTTTAAAGGGATAATAATGTCTCTGTGTCTGTTTAAATGAGCAGTGTCTGGGTCTGTTTAAAGGGGCAGTGTCTCTGTGTCTGTTTAAAGGGGCAGTGTCTCTGTTTAAACTGTAGTGTCGCTGTGTCTGTTGAAAGGGGCAGTGTCTCTGAGTCTGTTTAAAGGCCCAGTGTCTCTGTGTCTGTTTAAAGGGACAGTGTCTCTTTGCCTGTTTAAAGGGGTATTGTCTCTGCTTAAACGGTAGTTTTGCTGATTCTGTTTAAAGGCCCAGTGTCACTGTGTCTGTTTAAAGGCCCAGTGTCTCTATGTCTGTTTAAAGGGGCAGTTTCTCTGTCACTGTTTAAAGGAGCAGTGTCTCTGTGTCTGTTTAAAGGGGCAGTGTTTCTGTGTCTGTTTAAAGGCCCAGTGTCTCTATGTCTGTTTAAAGGGGCAGTTTCTCTGTCACTGTTTAAAGGAGCAGTGTCTCTGTGTCTGTTTAAAGCGGCGGTGTCTCTGTGTCTGTTTAAAGGGAAAGTGTCTCTGTGTCTGTTTAAAGGGACAGTGTCTCTATGTCTGTTTAAAGGGATAATAATGTCTCTGTGTCTGTTTAAAGGGGCAGTGTCTCTGTGTCTGTTTAAAGCGGCAGTGTCTCTGTGTCTGTTTAAAGGGGCAGTGTCTCTGTTTAAACTGTAGTGTCGCTGTGTCTGTTGAAAGGGGCAGTGTCTCTGAGTCTGTTTAAAGGCCCAGTGTCTCTGTGTCTGTTTAAAGGGACAGTGTCTCTTTGTCTGTTTAAAGGGGCATTGTCTCTGCTTAAACGGTAGTTTTGCTGATTCTGTTTAAAGGCCCAGTGTCTCTATGTCTGTTTAAAGGGACAGCGTCTCTTTGTCTGTTGAATGTGGCATTGTCTCTGCTTAAACGGTAGTGTCACTTTGTGTGTTTAAAGGGGCAGTGTCTCTGTGTCTGTTTACAGGGTCAGTGTCTCCGAGTCTGTTTAAAGGGGCATTGTCTCTGTGTCTGTTTAAAGGAGCAGTGTCTCTCTGCCCGTTTAAAGGGGATGTGTCTCTGCTTCTGTTTAAAGGGACAGTGTCTCTGTTTAAAGGGACAGTGTCTCCGTATCTATTTAAAGGAAGATTGTGTCTGTGTTTGTTTAAAGGGACAATATCACTCTGTCTGTTTTAAGGGGCAGTGTCTCTGTTTAAACTGTAGTGTTGCTGTGTCTGTTGAAAGGGGCAGTGTCTCTGTGTCTGTTTAAAGGGGCATTGTCTCTGCTTGAACGGTATAGTCGCTGATTCTGTTTAAAGGGGCAGTGTCTCTGTGTCTGTTTAAAGACCCAGTGTCTATATGTCTGTTTAAAGGGGCAGTTTCTCTGCATCTGTTTAAACCGGCAGTGTCTCTGTTTAAAGGGGCAGTGTCTCTGTCTGTTTTAAGGGGCAGTGTCTCTGTTTAAACTGTAGTGTCGCTGTGTCTGTTGAAAGGGGTAGTGTCTCTCAGTCTGTTTAAAGGGGCATTGTCTCTGTGTCTGTTTAAAGGGGCAGTGTGTCTGTTTAAAGGGGCAGTGTCTTTGCCTTTTTAAAGGGGCAGTGTCTCTGTGTCTGTTTTAACGGGCAGTCTCTGAGTCTGTTTAAAGGGGCAGTGTCTCTTTCTGTTTTAAGGGGCAGTGTCTCTGTTTAAACTGTAGTGTTTCTGTGTCTGTTTAAAGGGACAGTGTCTCTGTTTAAACTGTAGTGTCACTGTGTCTGTTGAAAGGGGCACTGTCTCTGTGTCTGTTTAAAGGGACAATGTCACTCTGTCTGTTTAAAGGAAACATACATAGAAACATACATAGAAGATAGGAGCAGGAGTAGGCCATTCGGCCCTTCGAGACTGCTCCACCATTCAATGAGATCATGGCTGATCATCCAATTTCAGTATCCTGTCCCTGCCTTCTCCCCATATCCCTTGATCCCTTTAGCCTCAAGAAATATATCCAACTCTTTCTTGAATATATTTAATGAACTGGCCTTCACCGCCCTCTGTGGCAGAGAATTCCACAGGTTCACCACTCTCTGGGTGAAGACATTCCTCCTCATTTCAGTTCTAAATGGCTTACCCCTTATCCTTAGACTATGACCCCTGGTTCTGGACTCCCCGGCCATCAGAAACATCCTTCCTGCATCTAGTCTGTCCAGACCTGACAGAATTTTATAGGTTTCGATGAGATCCCCTCTCAATCTTCTAAACTCCAGTGAGTATAAGCCCAATCGAAACAATCTCTCCTCATACGTCATTCCTGCCATCCCAGGTATCAGCCTGGTGAATCTTTGCTGCATTCCGTCCATGGCAAGAACGTTCTTCCTCAGGTAAGTTGACCAAAACTGCACACAATACTCAAGGTGCGGTTTCACCAAGGCCCTGTACAACTGTAGCAAGACATCCTTGTTCCTGTACTCGAACCCTCTTGCTACGAAGGCCAACATACCATTTGCCTTCTTAACCGCCTGCTGCACCTGCATGCTTACCTTCAGCGACTGGTGCACAATAACACCCAGGTCTCTTTGCACTTCCCCTTCTCTCAATCTATTGCCATTCAAATAATAATCTGCCTTCCTGTTTTTGCCACCAAAGTGGATAACCTCACATTTATCCACATTATAGTGCATTTGCCATGTTTCTGCCCAATCACCCAATCTGTCCAGAAACATGGCAAATGCACTTTAATGTGGGTAAATGTGAGGTTATCCACTTTGGTGGCAAAAGCAGGAAGGCAGATTATTATTTGAATGGAGTGTCTCTGTCTGTTTAAAGGGCAGTGTCCCTGTTTATACGGTAGTGCCACTGTGTCTGTTTAAAGGAGCAGCCTCTCTGTCTGTTTAAAGGGGCAGTATCTGTCTGTTTAAAGGGAGATTGTCTCTGTTTAAAGGGGCAGTGTCTGTCTGTTTAAAGGGAAAGTGTTTCTGTGTCTGTTTAAACAGGTAGTGTCTGAGTCTGGTTAAAGGGACAGTGTCTCTATTGATGTGCCTCAATAATTCCGAGACTCGAAGTTAGCAGAACAAAAACAAGACTTTTATTAACTTAGAAAGTAACACGTAAGAGAGAGAGATGTCTTCCTTCTGGAGACTGAGGCCAGACTGAAGCTAGCTTACAAACGGGGCCAGGTATGGGCGGAGCCCTACACACAGCACATTCCAGTATACAATACAGCACATTCCAGTACACAATACAATGAGGTCTGGGGGAAGGGAAATGACACTGAAACCGATCTCAGTCACAGGCAGTGGTGAATGGAATATTTCATCACATTCACCCCTTCTATAGATTTAGTCTGTTCGGGGGTTTGATAGTCCTCTGCGACCGACGTGGCTGTTGCGGTGCCGCGGGTGTCGGCTGGGTGTCCCCGGTAGCCTCCTGGGTCTCTGCCGGGGGTGCCGCCAGGGTTGTTGGAGGGGTAGTTGGTGGGGGTGCCGTTGGTCGGTGTTCTTCCGGGGGTGATGAAAGAGTAGTGGGTGGGTAAGAGTTGCTGTGATCGTCGTTGCCGCTATTGCCGTGGTTGTTGTCGATGCCGGCTGGGGCGACGTCTTTTATGGACACGGTGTCCTCCCTTCCGTCGGCGTGCCGGACATATGCGTATTGGGGGTTGGCGTGGAGTAGGTGTACTGGCTCCACGAGAGGGTCCGTCTTGTGGCCCCTCACATGCCTTCGCACGAGTACCGGACCTGGGGTGGAGAGCCATGACGGCATGGATACGCCTGAGGTGGATTTCCGGGGAAAGACAAACATTCGTTCATGAGGCGTGGTATTAGTGGCCGTACACAACAGCGACCGTATCGAATGGAGCACATCCGAGAGGACTTCCTGCCAGCGGGAGATAGGGAGGCCCTTGGTCCTTAGAGCTAGAGTGACTGCTTTCCATACTGTCTCGTTCTCTCGCTCCACTTGGCCGTTACCCCGGGGGTTGTAGCTGGTGGTACGGCTCGTGGCGATCCCCTTGGACAGCATGTACTGGCATAGCTCTTCACTCATGAAGGACGCCCCCCTATCCGTATGGATGTAGCTCGGCATACTGAACAGGCAGAACAGGCTGTTGAGGCATTTAATGACCGTGGCGCTGGTCATGTCTGGGCAGGGGAAGGCGAATGGGAACCAGGAGCATTCGTCCACAATGTTCAGGAAGTAAACATTGCGGTCGACGGACGGGAGGGGGCCCTTGAAATCTAAGCTGAGCCGCTCAAAGGGCCGTGTAGCTTTGATTAAGTGGGCTCTATCTGGGCGGTAGAACCGAGGCTTGCACTCAGCGCAAGTGCGGCAGTTCCTGGTCAGGGACCGAACTTCCTCAATCGAGTAGGGTAAGTTACGGGACTTTATGAAGTGGAACAGCCGCGTGACCCCTGGGTGGCAGAGGTCGTTGTGGAGGGTCTGTAGCCGATCCCCGGTGGCGCTGGCACACATCCCTCGTGAGAGGGCATCAGGGGATTCGTTAAGGGCCCCTGGCCGGTAAATGATGTCGTACTCGAAGGTGGAGAGCTCGATCCGCCACCTAAGAATCTTATCATTTTTAATCTTCCCCCTCTGTTTATTATTGAACATAAACGCTACCGACCGCTGGTCGGTAAGTAGGGTGAAGCGTTTGCCGGCTAGGTAGTGGCGCCAGTGGTGCACTGCCTCCACGATGGCTTGGGCCTCCTTTTCCACGGAGGAGTGTCTGATCTCGGGCCCTTGGAGGGTCCTCGAGAAGAAAGCTACGGGCCGCCCCGCCTGGTTGAGGGTGGCTGCCAAGGCGAAGTCAGACGCATCACTTTCCACTTGAAATGGAGTGTTCTCGTCCACTGCCTGTAGCGTGGCCCGCTCAATATCCTGCTTAATGCTTTTGAAGGCGGCGTGGGCCTCAGCAGAGAGCGGGAAAGAGGATGCTTTCAAGAGGGGGCAGGCTTTGTCGGAGTAGTTGGGGACCCATTGGGAATAATAAGAAAATAACACCAGGCACCTTTTCAGGGCTTTGGGAGTGTTGGGCAGGGGCAGCTCCCGTAGGGGGCGCAATCGGTCGGGGTCTGGCCCGATTTCCCCATTCTCCACCACGCTGCCTAGTATGCAGAGGCGCGTGGTGTTGTAAACGCACTTGTCCTCGTTGTAGGTGAGGTTGAGTTTTTGTGCGGTTTTCAGGAACCTCTCGAGGTTCGAGTCGTGATCCTGCTGGTTGTGACCGCAGATGGTGACGTTGTCGAGGTAGGGGAAGGTTGCCTGCAAGTGGTGGTCATCGACCATGCGGTCCATCTCCCTCTGGAAGACCGAGACCCCATTCGTCACCCCAAAGGGGACTCTGAGGAATTGGTAGAGGCGTCCGTTCGCCTCGAAGGCGGTGTACGGGCGGTCCTCTGGTCTGATAGGGAGCTGGTGGTACGCTGACTTGAGGTCGATGGTGGAGAACACCCGGTATTGGGCGATTTGGTTCACCATTTCTGATATGCGGGGTAGCGGGTAGGCGTCTAGTAGGGTGTACCTGTTAATCGTTTGACTATAGTCGATCACCATCCGTTTCTTCTCGCTACCCCTTACTACTACCACTTGGGCGCGCCACGGGCTGTTGCTGCGTTCAATAATGCGCTCTTTCAGGAGCCTGTCTACCTCGGTCACGATAAACCGCCTGTCCTCCCAGCTGTACCTCCTGCTTTTGGTCGCTATTGGCCGGCAGTTAGGGGTAAGGTTCGCGAATAGCGAAGGCGGCTTTACCTTCAGGGTAGCCAGACCGCACACTGTGAGGGGCGGCTGGGACCCACCGTACTTGAGCGTGATGCTTTGGTGGTTGCACTGGAAATCCAGGCCCAAGATTACGCTCGCACATAGGTTCTTCATGATTAATACTTTAAAATTATCATATACAGTTCCGTTAACGCACAATTGTACCGTGCAGTAACCCAGAATGGTCGATGTCTGGGTTTTATCAGCCATAGAGATGGTACCCTGAGTAGGGACCACCTTTAGGGAGAGTTGTTGTGCCAGTTCTGGGTGGATAAAGCTCTCCGTGCTTCCACTGTCAATTAAGCATTTAACCCGGCACCCATTTACCTCGATGTCCACCATTGATCTGGATAGCGGGTGCGGCCTGGTCTGGTCCACTGTGACCGATGCCACTGTAGGGCCCTGATCGATACAAGATGGCGTCCACGCTGTCTGCTCACAAGATGGCGGACCCCACGAGGTCGGGCAAGATGGCGTCCAAGATGGCCGCTCCCACGGCGCACACGCGGCGGTGGCGGGTTTTCCGGCGGTTGGTTTTCCGGCGGGGTTCCCTCTGCACACCTTCCCGAAGTGCCCCTTCTTACCGCACTTAAAGCAGGTGGTGCCTTTCGCCGGGCACAGGTTTCTGGTGTGCTTTGGCTGCCCGCAGAAGTAGCAGTTGGGTCCCTGACGCGTCGCGGCTGTCGTAGGGCTTCTGGGGGGAGAGCGGGGCCCAGCCGGTGTCGGGCTGGGAAGATGCCTTCCAAGATGGCGGCGCCCTCGGTGCACACGTGGCGGTGTGGACGGCGCGGGCTGAAGAGTAGGCGTCCGAGTTTCTCTGGGCCACATCCAGGGATCGCGCGGTGTCCGCAGCCTGTTTCAGGTCCAACCCCGTTTTTTCCAGCAGTCTTTGCCGGATGTAAGTGAAGCTGAGGCCTGTGATGAAGGCATCGCGAACAAGCTCGTCAGTGTACACTGCGGCTTTTACATCTCGGCACTTGCAGTCTTTGCCAAGCATTTTCAGGGTGCTTCGGAACTCCTCCACCGATTCCCCAGGTCGCTGCGCGGGTAGCGAGCAGGTGCCTAGCATACACCTCATTCGTAGGCTGCTGGTAATGCGCCTTTAAGATGTCGCAGGCAGCCAGGTACGTCTCGGCGTCTTGGATGAGGGGGTTAACCCGGTGGCTTACCCAATTCCGCAGAATTCCGAGTCTCATCCTCGCAGCGTCCGTAGCGTCTTTGACGGCTGCGGAATTGTCCAGGAAGAATTCCATACACTCAAACCAGTGTCCGAAGCATGCTGAAGCGTCCGGAGCATGTTGATCCAAATCCAAACGTTCGGGTTTCAGGAGTTGATCCATAGTGTTGAAAAATAAGTTAATAAAATTGATGTGCCTCAATAATTCCGAGACTCGAAGTTAGCAGAACAAAAACAAGGCTTTTATTAACTTAGAAAGTAACACGTAAGAGAGAGAGATGTCTTCCTTCTGGAGACTGAGGCCAGACTGAAGCTAGCTTACAAACGGGGCCAGGTATGGGCGGAGCCCTACACACAGCACATTCCAGTATACAATACAGCACATTCCAGTACACAATACAATGAGGTCTGGGGGAAGGGAAATGACACTGAAACCGATCTCAGTCACAGGCAGTGGTGAATGGAATATTTCATCACACCTATATCTGTTTAAAGGGGCAGTGTCTCTGTGTCTGTTTCTAGGCCCAGTGACTCTGTGTCTGTTTAAAGGAGCTGTGTCTCTGTCTTTTTAAAGGGGCAGTCATAGAGTCATAGAGTCATAGAGTTTTACAGCACAGAAAGAGGCCTTTCGGCCCATCGTGTCTGCGCCGCCCATCCATCCCTGTCCAGTCTAATCCCATTTTCCAGCATTTGGTCCATAGCCTTGTATGCAATGGCATTTCAAGTGCTCATCCAAATGCTTCTTGAATGTTGTGAGGGTTCCTGCCTCCACCACCCTTTCAGGCAGTGAGTTCCACATTCCAACCACCCTCTGGGTGAAAAAGTTCCTCCTCAAATCCCCTCTAAACCTCCTGCCCCTTACCCTGAATCTATGCCCCCTTGTTATTGACCCCCCTACTAAGGGGAAAAATTCCTCTTTATCTACCCTATCTATGCCCCTCATTATTTTGTACACCTCAATCAGGTCCCCCCTCAGCCTTCTCTGCTCCAAGGAAAACAACCCCAGCCTGTCCAGCCTCTCTTCATAGCTGAGGCGCTCCATCCCAGGTAACATCCTGGTGAATCTTCTCTGCACCCTCTCCAAAGCAATCACATCCTTCCTATAGTGAGGCGACCAGAACTGCACACAGTACTCCAGCTGTGGCCTCACCAGCGTTTTGTACAGCTCCATCATAACCTCCCTGCTCTTATATTCTATGCCTCGGCTAATGAAGGCAAGTATCCCATATGCCTTTTTAACCACCTTATCTACCTGCTCCGCTGCCTTCAGGGATCTATGTACATGTACACCAAGGTCCCTCTGACCCTCTGTACTTCCTAGGGTCCTACCACTCATTGTGTATTCCCTTGCCTTATTTGTCCGTCCAAAATGCATCACCTCACACTTTTCAGGGTTAAATTCCATTTGCCACTTTTCCGCCCATCTGACCAACCCGTTTATATCGTCCTGTAGCCGGAGGCTTTCCTCCTCGCAATTTACCACCCCACCAATTTTCGTGTCATCTGCGAACTTACTGATCATACCTTTTACATTCTCATCCAAATCATTTATGTAGATCACAAACAGCAAGGGTCCCAGCACCGATCCCTGAGGTACCCCACTGGACACAGGCTTCCAGTCACAAAAGCAACCTTTGACCATCACCCTCTGCCTCCTGCCACTCAGCCAGTTTAGGATCCAACGCGCCAAGGCACCCTGGATCCCATGGGCTCTTACCTTCTTGACTAGTCTCCTATGCGGGACTTTGTCAAAAGCTTTACTGAAGTCCATGTAAACCACATCCACAGCATTTCCCTCATCCACCCCACTAGTCACCCCCTCGAAAAATTCGATCAGATTTGTTAGACATGATTTACCCTTGACAAAGCCATGCTGACTATCCCCGATTAATCCTTGCCTCTCCAGGTGGAGATTAATTTTGTCCCTCAGAATTTTTTCCAATAATTTCCCCACCACAGATGTTCGACTCACTGGCCTGTAATTCCCTGGTGTCTCTGTTTAAACTGCAGTGTTGCTGTGTCTGTTTAAAGGGGCAGTGTCTCTGAGTCTGTTTAAAGGCCCAGTGTCTCTGTGTCTGTTTAAAGGGACAGTGTCTCTTTGTCTGTTTAAAGGGGCATTGTCTCTGCTTAAACGGTAGTTTCGCTGATTCTGTTTAAAGGCCCAGTCTATGTCTGTTTAAAGGGGCAGTTTCTCTGTCTCTGTTTAAAGGGGAAGTGTCTCTGTGTCTGGTTAAAGGGACAGTGTCGCTGTGTTTATTTATAGGGACAATGTCTCTGTCTGTTTAAAGGGGCAGTGTCTGTGTCTGTTTAAAGGGGCAGTGTCTCTGTGTCTGCTTAAAGGAGCAGTGACTCTTTGCCTGTTTAAAGGGGAAGTATTTCTGTGTCTGTTTAAAGGAGCAGTGTCTCTGTGTCTGTTTAAAGGGATAGTGTCTCTGTGTCCGTTTACAGGGACAGTCTCTCTGTGTCTGTTTAAAGGAGCAGTGACTCTGTTTCTGTTTAAAGGAGCAGTGTCTCTCTGCCCGTTTAAAGGGGAAGTGTCACTGTGTCTGTTTAAAGGGCAGTGTCTCTGTGTCTGTTTAAAGGGGCAGTGTCTCTGTGTCTGTTTAAAGGCCCAGTGTCTCTATGACTGTTTGAAGGGGCAGTTTCTCTTTCTCTGTTTAAAGGGTGAGTGTCTCTGTTTAAAGGGGCAGTGTCTGAGTCTGTTTAAAGGGGCAGTGTCTCTGTCTGTTTTAAGGGGCAGTGTCTCTGTTTAAACTGTAGTGTCACCGTGTCTGTTGAAAGGGGCAGTTTCACTGTGTCTGTTTAAAGGGAGAGTGTCTCTTTGTTGAAAGAGGCATTGTCTCTGCTTAAACGGTAGTGTCGCTGTGTCTGTTCAAAGGGGCACTGTCTCTGTGTCTGTTTTAAGGGACAATGTCACTCTGTCTGTTTAAAGGGGCAGTGTCCCTGTTTATACGGTAGTTTCGCTGTGTCTGTTTAAAGGGGCAGTGTCTCTGTGTCTGTTTAAAGGGGCAGTGTGTCTGTTTAAAGTGTCACTGTCTCTGTTTAAAGGGGCAGTTTCTCTGTGTCTGTTTAAACAGGCAGTGTCTGAGTCTGTTTAAAGGGGCAGTGTCACTGTGTCTGTTTAAAGGAGCTGTGTCTCTGTCTGTTTTAAGGGGCAGCGTCTCTGTTTAAACTGTAGTGTCGCTGTGTCTGTTGAAAGCGGCAGTGTCTCTCTGTCTGTTTTAAGGGGCAGTGCCTCTGTTTAAACTGTATTGTCGCTGTGTCTATTTAAAGGAGCAGTGTCTCTGTGTCTGTTGAAAGGGGCAGTGTCTCTGAGTCTGTTTAAAGGGGCAGTGTCTCTTTCTGTTTTAAGGGGCAGTGTCTCTGTTTAAACTGCAGTGTCTCTGTGTCTGTTTAAAGGGGCAGTATCTCGGTGTCTGTTTAAAGGAGCAGTGAATCTGTGCCCGTTTAAAGGGGAAGTGTCTCTGTGTCTGTTTAAACGGCAATGTCTGAGACTATTTAAAGAGACAGTGCCTCTGTGTCTGTTTAAAGGGGCAGTGTCTCTGTGTCTGTTTAAAGGGGCAGTGTCTCTGTGTCTATTTAAAGGGACAGTGTCACTGTGTCTGTTTAAAGGGTCAGTGTCTCTGAGTCTGTTTAAAGGGGCAGTGTCTCTGTTTAAACTGTAGTGTCGCTGTGTCTGTTGAAAGGGGCAGTGTCTCTGTGTCTGTTTAAAGGGAGAGTGTCTCTTTGTCTGTTGAAATTGGCATTGTCTCTGCTTAAACGGTAGTGTCGCTGTGTCTGTTTAAAGGGGCACTGTCTCTGTGTCTGTTTAAAGGGACAATGTCACTCTGTCTGTTTAAAGGACCAGTGTCTCTGTCTGTTTAAAGGGCAGTGTCCCTGTTTATACGGTAGTGTCACTGTGTCTGTTTAAAGGAGCAGCCTCTCTGTGTCTTTTTAAAGGGAGATTGTCTCTGTTTAAAGGGGCAGTGTCTGTCTGTTTAAAGGGATATTGTCTCTGTTTAAAGGGGCAGTGTCTCTGTATCTGTTTCTAGGCCCAGTGACTCTGTGTCTGTGTAAAGGAGCTGTGTCTCTGTCTTTTTAAAGGGGCAGTGTCTCTGTTTAAACTGTAGTGTCGTTGTGTCTGTTGAAAGGGGCAGTGTCTTTGTGTCTTTTTAAAGGCCCAGTGTCTCTGTGTCTGTTTAAAGGGGCAGTGTATCTGTGTCTGTTTAAAGGGGCTGTGTCTCTGTCTGTTTAAAGGGGCAGTGTCTGTGTCTGTTTAAAGGGACAGTGTATCTGTGTCTGTTTACAGGGTCAGTGTCTCTGTGTCTGTTTAAACGGGCAGTGTATCTGTGTCTGTTTCAAGGGACATCTCTGAGACTGTTTAAAGGGCAGTGTCTCTGTTCAAACGGTAGTGTCGCTGTGGCTGTTTAAAGGGGCATTGTCCCTGTGGCTGTTTAAAGGCCCAGTCTTTCTGTGTCTGTGTAAAGGGACAGTGTCTCCGTTTCTATTTAAAGGGAGATTGTCTCTGTGTTTGTTTAAAGGGATAATATCACTCTGCCTGTTTAAAGGGGCAGTGTCTCTTTATACGGTATTGTCGCTGTGTCTGTTTAAATGGCATTGTCTCTGTGTCTGTTTAAAGGGGCCGTGTCTCTATCTGTTTAAAGGGGCAGTGTCACTGTGTCTGTTTAAAGGAGCTGTGTCTCTGTCTTTTTAAAGGTGCAGTGTCTCTCTGTCTGTTTTAAGGGGCAGTGTCTCTGTTTAATCTGTAGTGTCGCTGTGTCTGTTGAAAGGGTCAGTGTCTCTGAGTCTGTTTAAAGGGGCATTGTCTCTGCTTGAACGGTAGTGTTGCTGATTCTCTTTAAAGGGGCAGTGTCTCTGTGTCTGTTTAAAGGGGCAGTGTCACTGTTTAAAGGGAGATTATCTCTGTTTAAAGGGGCAGTGCATCTGTGTCTGTTTAAAGGCCCAGTGTCTCTATGTCTGTTTAAAGGGGCAGTTTCTCTGTCTCTGTTTAAAGGGTGAGTGTCTCTGTTTAAAGGGGCAGTGTCTCTGTGTCTATTTAAATGGGCAGTGTCTGAGTCTGCTTAAAGGGGCAGTGTCTGAGTCTGTTTTAAGGGGCATTGTCTCTGCTTAAACGGTAGTGTCGCTGTGTCTGTTTAAAGGGGCACTGTCTCTGTGTCTGTTTAACGGGACAATGTCACTCTGTCTGTTTAAAGGAGCAGTGTCTCTGTCTGTTTAAAGGGGCAGTGTCCCTGTTTATATGGTAGTTTCACTGTGACTGTTTAAAGGGGCATTGTCTCTGTGTCTGTTTAAAGGGGCAGTGTCTCTGTGTCTGTTTAAATGGGCAGTGTCTCTGTGTCTGTTTAAACGGGCAGCGTCTGAGTCTGTTTAAAGGGGCAGTGTCACTTTGTCTGTTTAATGGAGCTGTGTCTCTGTCTTTTTAAAGGGGCAGTGTCTCCCTGTCTGTTTTAAGGGACAGTGTCTCTGTTTAAACTGTAGTGTTGCTGTGTCTGTTGAAAGGGGCTGTATCTCTCTGTCTGTTTTAAGGGGCAGTGTCTCTGTTTAAACTGTATATGTCGCTGTGTCTGTTGAAAGGGGCAGTGTCTCTCAGTCTGTTTAAAGGAGCAGTGTCTCTGTGTCTGTTTAAAGGAGCAGTGGCTGGAAGTTTTCGGGACTGGAAGCCTGTGTCCAGTGGGATACCTCAAGGATCGGTGCTGGGTCCCTTGCTGTTTGTGGTCTACATTAATGATTTGGATGTGAATGTAAAAGGTATGATCAGTAAGTTCGCAGATGACACGAAAATTGGTGGGGTGGTAAATAGCGAGGAGGGTAGGCTCAGTGTGCAGGATGATATAAATGGGTTGGTTAGATGGGCGGAACAGTGGCAAATGGAATTTAACCTTGAAAAGTGTGAGGTGATGCATTTTGGAGGATCTAACAAGGTGGGAGAGCAATAGTGGTAGGGGATTGCTATTAAGGGCAAGAGGATAACTAGGGAAAGAGTAGGGCCCATTAGGGACCAAAGTGGCAATCTGTGTGTGGAGCCAGAAGATGTAGGTGGGGTTTTAAATGAACTTATTGCATCTGTGTTCACTATGGAGAAGGACGATGTGGACATAGAAATCGATCAGGAGGGCTGTGATATACTTGAACATATTAGCATCAAGAGGGAGGAGGTACTAGCGGTTTTAGTAGGCTTAAAAGTGGATAAAGCCCCAGGCCTGGGCGAGATGTATCCCAGGCTGCTGTGTGAGGCAATGGAGGAGATTGCAGGGGCTCTGACACAAATTTTCAAAACCTCTCTGGCCACAGGGGATGTGACAGAGGACTGGAGAACAGCTAACATAGTATCATTATTCAAGAAGGATAGTAGGGATAAACCAGGGAATTATAGGCCAGTGAGCCTAACACCAGTGGTAGGGAAATTATTGGAAAAAATTCTGAGGGACAGAATTAGTCTCCACTTGGAGAGGCAAGCATTAACCAGGGATAGTCAGCATGGCTTTGTCAAGGGAAGATCATGTCTGACTAATTTGATTGAATTTTTCGAGGGGGTGACTAGGTGTGTGGATGAGGGTAGTGCAGTGGATGTGGCATACATGGATTTCAGTAAGGCTTTTGATAAAATCCCACATAGGAGACTGGTCAAGAAGGTAAGAGCCGATGGGATCCAGGGTGCCTTGGCACATTGGATCCAAAACTGGCTTAGTGGCAGAAGGCAGAGGGTGATGGTCGAAGGTTGTTTTTGTGACTGGAAGCCTGTGTCCAGTGGGGTACCGCAGGGATCGGTGCTGGGTCCCTTGCTGTTTGTGGTCTACATTAATGATTTGGATGAGAATGTAAAAGGTATGATCAGTAAGTTTGCAGATGACACGAAAATTGGTGGGGTGTTAAATAGCGAGGAGGGTAGTCTCAGTGTGCAGGACGATATAGATGGGTTGGTCAGATGGGCAGAACAGTGGCAAATGGAATTTAACCCTGAAAAGTGTGAGGTGATGCATTTTGGAGGGACTAACAAGACAAGGGAATACACAATGAATGGTAAGACCCTAGGAAATACAGAGGATCAGAGGGACCTTGGTATGCCGTCCCTTGTAACAGGAGCAGAAACACCATCCCCTGTAACAAGTGCATTGACACCATCCCTTGTAACAGGGGCAGAGACAGAGTCCCTTCTAACAGGAGCAGAGACACCATCCCCTGGTACAGGAGCAGAGACACCGTCCCATGTAACATGAGCTAAGACACTGTCCCCTGTAACATCAGCTAAGACACTGTCTCTTGTAACAGGAGCTGAGACACCATCCCCTGTAACAGGAGCAGAGACACCATCCACTGTAACAGGAGCAGAGACACCATCCCTTGTAACAGGAGCAGAGAAACCATCCCTTATAACAGGAGCAGTGACACCGTCCCTTTTAACAGGAGCAGAGACACCATCTCTTGAAACAGGAGCAGTGACACCGTCCCTTGTAACAGGAAAAGAGACACCGTCCCTTGTAACAGGAGCAGATAGACTGTCCCTTGTAACAGGAGCAGACACACCGTCCCCTGTAACAGGTGCAGTGACACCAGCCCTTGTATCATGAGCTAAGACACCGTCCCATGTAGCAGGAGCAGAGACACTACCTCTTGTAACAGGAGCAGTGATTGCATCCCATGTAACAGGAGCAGAGACACTATCCCATGTAACAGGAGCAGAGACATTGTCCCTTATAACAGGAGCAGAGACACCGTCCCTTATAACAGGAGCAGTGACACCGTCCCTTGTAACAGTAACAGAGACACTGTCCCTGGTAACAGGAGCAGTAATTGCGTCCCATGTAACAGGAGCAGAGACATCGTCCGTTGTAACAGGTGAAGAGACGCCGTCCCCTGTAACAGGAGCAGAGACACCGTCCCCTGTAATAGGAGCAGAGACACGATCCCCTGTAACAGGAGCAGAGACACTGTCCCCTGTAATAGGAGCAGAGACACGATCCCCTGTAACAGGAGCAGAGACACCGTCCCCTGTAATAGGAGCAGAGACACGATCCCCTGTAACAGGAGCAGAGACACCGTCCCTTGTAACAGAAGCAGAGACACCGTCTCTTGTAGCAGCAGCAGAGACACCATGCCTTTTATCAGGAGCAGATACACTGTCCCATGTAACAGGAGTAGAGTCACCGTCCCTTGTAACAGGAGCAGAGACACCGTCTCTTGTATCAGGAGCAGATACACCATCCCATGTAACAGGAGCAGAGATACTGTCCCTTGTAACAGGAGCAGAGATGCTGTCCCTTAAAGCAGGAGCAGAGACACCATCCCTTGTAACAGGATCAGAGACACCGTCCCTTGTATCAGGAGCAGATACACCATCCCATGTAACAGGAGCAGAAATACTGTCCCTTGTAACAGGAGCAGAGACGCTGTCCCTTAAAGCAGGAGCAGAGACACCATCCCTTGTAACAGGAGCAGAGACACTGTCCCTTGTAACAGGAGCAAAGACACCGTCCCCTGTAAAAGGAGAATAGACACCATCCCCTTTAACAGGAGCAGAGACACCGTCCTGTGTAACAGGAGCAGAGACACCGTCCCTTGTAACAGGAGCAGAGACACCGTCCCCTGTAAAAGGAGAATAGACACCATCCCCTTTAACAGGAGCAGAGACACCGTCCCTTGTAACAGGAGCAGAGACACCATCTCTTGAAACAGGAGCAGAGACACCATCTCTTGAAACAGGAGCAGTGAAACCGTCCCTTGTAACAGTAACAGAGATACCGTCCCTTGTAACAGGAGCAGTGATTGCGTCCCATGTAACAGGAGCAGAGACACCGTCACTTGTATCATGAGCTAAGACAGCGTCCCATGTAACAGGAGCAGAGACACCGTCCCTTGTAACAGGAGCAGTGAAACCGTCCCTTGTAACAGTAACAGAGACACCGTCCCTTGTAACAGGAGCAGTGATTGCGTCCCATGTAACAGTGGCAGAGACACCGTCACTTGTATCATGAGCTAAGACACCATCCCATGTAACAGTAGCAGAGACACCATCCCTCGATACAGGAGCAGAGACATTGTCCCTTATAACAGGAACAGAGACACCGTCACATGTATCAGGAGCAGAGACACCGTCTCCTCTAACAGGAGCAGAGACACCGTCCCTTGTAACAGGAGCAAAGACACCATCCCTTGTAAAAGGAGAATAGACACCATCCCCTTTAACAGGAGCAGAGACACCATCCCTTGTAACAGGAGCAGAGACACCATCTCTTGAAACAGGAGCAGCGAAACCATCCCTTGTAACAGTAACAGAGACACCGTCCCTTGTAACAGGAGCAGTGATTGCGTCCCATGTAACAGGAGCAGAGACACCGTCCCTTGTAACTGGAGCAGAGAAACCGTCCCTTCTAACAGGAGCAGAGACACCATCCCCTGTAACAGGAGCAGAGACACCGTCACTTGTATCATGAGCTAAGACACCGTCCCTTGTAACAGGAGCAGAGACATTGGCCTAGAAATTCAGTATAGCCACTTTTGGGGCGGTAAAGTCGGGCGGCCGCTAAAGTTTGCGCCCGCCGGAAAGTGGAGGCCACTTCGCCGATATTCAGTAGCTTTGGCCAAGGAGTTTGCTCGAGCGCTAAAACTGGCGTTGCACGGCTATCTTTAGGCGCTAAGCCGGCGGTGCAGACTGATACCGCCGAGGCCGGGCGCAGCGCAGGTGTGGTCATGTTTTGATTGACAGCAGACACCCTGGCGCCGGCCAGCTCTTAAAGGGGGAAGGGTCGAGTTCGTCTGCTGCCACGCCCTGGATACTGCAGCCCTCCAGCTAGGCCTAAACACTGCTGCTGGAGAGAAATAGCGCCAGGAAGGATGCAGAGGGCCCGTGAGCGAGCGCAGCACTTCTCTGCCCATGATTTAAAGGTGCTGGTTAGGGCTTTGGAGAAGAGAAGCCATATCTTGTTCCCGGACAGTGGCAAGAAGCCTCCCAAGAGGGTGTACAGGAGAGCCTGGAGGGAAATCGCCCAGAGGGTCACAGCCACCTGCGATGTCCCCAGGACTGGTGTCCAATGCCGGAAAAAGTTCAATGACCTCACTTGGATTGTCAGGGTGAGTCCCCTTTCCAGTGTCCTCCTCATCCTTGCATGTGCACCTCACATTATGGGCAAAGGGACCTCAAAGGCCTAATGGCCAGCCCTCATCCAGCAGCTATGGCACTGGCATGAACATCAATTGCACTTTCTGCACTTTACACACTGGCCAAGCTATTCGACCATGGGAGGCAGTGCACACAACAACAGGGCACCACACTGTACTTAGCTTTTCGACCATGGGAGGCAGTGCACACAACAACAGGGCACCACACTGTACTTAGAGGCCGTCCTTTCTCTTGCTGGCCCAGAATCTGAAGAGCCGGACTGTCACCGGAGGAGGCCGTGGCCAGTTCCAGCAGCTCAGTGACCTGGAGGAGCGCGTGGGTCGACTCATGGGTGCCCGGGTGATTGGCCCCATTGCAATTGGAGATGCCGACCCTGTGCTGGGCCCCAATGGTAAGGACATGACCATTTGGACCTCTCTCGTTCCCCTTGCGCTTCAGATCTACATCCTTTGCCACTGTCCGACCAATGCGCAGGATGCCACCACTCATGCCTCCCTCGCTGATGCCCTGTCCTACTCTAAAGCTACTCTTGTGCCTTCCTGCTTTCAGCTGGTGAGGAGGAGGTCCCTGAAGCTGCGAGTGTCAGTCCCTCGGAAGAGGAGGATGAGGAGGAGCAAGAGGAAGGCGGCACATCGGGGGAACCCTCATCCGCGCCAGGGGATGGCAATGGAGGGGACACGTCTTCCCTGGAGGAGAGCCAGGGGGAAGTGTTGCAGGGGGGTGTAGCTCCTGTGCCCAGTGGCGCCCAGCCACGCGGGAAGGGTCGGGCAGCACGGCTGCCTTCTCCCCAGAGGGGGGAAGTGTTGCAGGGGAGTGTAGCTCCTGTGCCCAGTGGCGTCCAGCCACGCGGGAAGGGTCGAGCAGCACGGCTGCCTTCTCCCCAGAGGGGGGAAGTGTTGCAGGGGAGTGTAGCTCCTGTGCCCAGTGGCGTCCAGCCACGCGGGAAGGGTCGGGCAGCTCGGCTGCCTTCTCCCCAGAGGGGGGAAGTGTTGCAGGGGAGTGTAGTTGCTGGGCCCAGTGGCGTCCAGCCACGCGGGAAGGGTCGGCCAGCTCGTCGGCCTTCTCCCCAGAGGTAGAGTCCGGCCTCCAGTCCGGAGACGGTCCTCGCCCAGGAGGTGCGCCTCCTTGATCAAATGTCCGCGGACTCGGATCGCCGGCACACCGAGTTCATGGGGGTTGTGGCACGGTTGCCTGAGGCCATCGAGTCCCTGGCTCATAGTGTGTCCGATTTCGGGGCCTCACAGGCCAGGGGTTTTGAACAACTCGCGGCAGCACAGGCCAGGGGTCTTGAACAATTCGGGGCATCACAGGACGCGAGTCGGGCCGAATTCGGGGCATCACAGGACGCGAGTCGGGCCGAATTGACGGCAGCACAGGTCGCGAATCGGGACGAATTCAGGGCAGCACAGGACGCGAGTCGGGACGAATTCAGGGCAGCACAGGCAGCGAGTGGATAGTTGATCAGTGATGCCGTGCAGTCACTGGCTGGTCTGATGCGGGCACAGACCAGGGCAGTACGGGCACTCACTGCTGCCACACTCGCTGTGTCAGGCAGGCATCGCCAGGGCACCCGCCGCACTGCAGCAGCACAGCGGTCTGGCCTTCACCAGATTGCTGCGCTTGCTGCAGTGCCAGCCCATCCGAGTGCCAGTGTCTCAGGTGATCAGCGAGCGCCTGGCATCAGCCAGCTTGCCCCCATTGCTGCAGCCGCCACTGCCACTGCCCCAGCGAAGCTGCGACGAGCTGCTGGAGGGACTGATGCTGCCCAGCCACAGCTGCAGCAGTCAGCAGCCGGCCCCTCGAGGGCCAGAGCTCGTCTAGGCCGACCCCCCAAGGGCATCTGCCGTCACGCAATGTGCCCCTCAGGAGCCTTCCCCCAGCCTTGCAGCACCCACAGGGCCCAGGTTGAGGCGGAGCAGCAGGTCGGCCAGGGGCCGGAAAAGCCAGGACAAGGACTCGCCCTCTCGGCACACAAAATAGAGTGTGTTGCCAAATGTTTTTTATATGGGGGTGGTTCTCTTGTCTATGGGGGGGGTTCTTTTGGTAAGGCCGAGGATGAAGGCAAATGTTTTTTTATATGGGGGTGGTTGTGTTGTGTATGGGGGGGGTTCTTTTGGTAAGGCCGAGGATGAAGGCCATTTGGATGGACAAGTTTTGTTATTCCTCCCCAGGTTGTGGGAGTGAGATATGTATTTGAGTGTTTTTTGGGGGTGTTGCCTGTTTGTGGGTTTCATGTGGGAAGGGCCCTGAGTTTGTTCAATAAAGCTTTTTCTTTATTCAGCTTGTCCATGTGTGATGTTTCAAGTGGTTGTTGCATTAAGCGGCTGAGGGCTTGCGGAGCGGCTGCATTCATGTGCCTTCATTGCCGCAAGCCATTCCCTGGCAGGGGGCCTAGAAGTGTCGTTCAATAAGCCGCCGACGGACGGCCCTTGGACCTTGTGGCTCCCTCCTGGGCTGGTACTCCTCCTCCTCCTCCTCCTCCTCCTCATGGTCCTCCTGCTCGTCCTCCTGAGGTGGTGGTCCAACGTGAGGTGGCAGTGCCTGAGTCCTGCGGATAGCCAGGTTGTGCAGCATGCAGCAAACGACGACGAACTGGGAGACTCTATCCGGCGAATACTGCAGAGATCCGCCGGAGCGATCCAGGCAGCGGAACCATTGCTTGAGGATGCCAATCGTTTGCTCTATGATGTTCCTTGTGGCTTGATGGCTTTCGTTGTATGCCTCCTCAGCAGGGGTCCTGGGCACGCGGAGCGGGGTCATGAGCCATGTACACAAAGGATAGCCTTTGTCCCCGATAAGCCATCCTCTTCGGGGAGGCTGTGCCTGGAACATGTCAGCCACAGTAGTCTGTTGCAGGATAAATGCATCGTGGCTGCTGCCTGGAAAGCGGGCATTGACAGCCAGGATGCGCTGCCTGTGGTCACACACCAGCTGTACATTGAGGGAATGGTAGCCCTTCCGGTTGCGGTAATCCTCGGCATTGTCGATAGGTGCCCGCAAAGCCACATGCGTGCAGTCAATGGCGCCCTGCACCATGGGGAAGTCGGCGATCCTCGCAAATCCAACTGCACGCTGCTCCTGCCTCTCTAGGGTCATGGGGAAGGAGATGAATTGGTGTCTCCTTGTGAAAAGGGCATCGGTGACCTGCCGGATGCAGCGATGCACGGCGAACTGGGAGATGTTAGCTATGTCCCCAGCAGCGGCTTGGAAGGAGCCACTTGCATAAAAGTTCAGAGCCACCGTGACCTTCACTTCCACCGACAGAGACGTCCTGCACATCAGCTGTGGACGCAGATCTCTGTGAAGCAGCTGGCAGATCTCTGCAACCACCTCCCTTCTGAAGCGCAGCCTCTTAACACACTGCGCGGCAGTCATGGTGAGATAGGACACCTGCTGGCGGTATTCCCTGAGTGGGTAAGGCCTACGTTGCCGACGCCTGATGCCCCCTCTGCGTCTAGGCATGGCTGCCCCTCTCACACAGCGTCTGCGAGCCCTTCGCACATAATGCTGGAACTGAGGGTTGGAACCCCATGCAGCCCCCATAATATACTTGCAAACAGTGAAATCACAATGAGTCAAATTTCCAAGCTCTGGCCAGAAGCCAAAAATACCTCTCCTATGTTGGGCCAAATCAGTAAGGTGTCTTCCTTGGTCTCTGTCCAGAAATCCGTTGCACTAAAGTCATTGCAGCAAAATGGCTGGCCTTTATAGTTCAGTCTAAGTGCCCTTTAATTAGCGCTCCCCGAGGCCCGCAGGGCCTCTGCTGCGTTCCACTTCACAGTTCTTAACAGCGCCACGCCCAAATTGGGCGGGCGCCACTGAAGTTCCGGTTTGGGCCCCACAAAGGGCGTTGCACGATGAAATGACGTCATAAGTTGCGCGCGCAGCTGAGCGCGCGCAAACACTTTGCGCCGGCGCTAAAGGTCTACTGAAGTTGGGCGTAGGCGCAAATCGTGCTGCGCCCGGCCGCTAAGTGCCTAGCGCTCGAGATCTACTCCTCCTAAGGCGCTAACGGCTGGCGAACGCAACTGAATTTCTAGGCCATTGTCCCTTATAACAGGAACAGAGACACCGTCACATGTATCAGGAGCAGAGACACCGTCACCTGTTATAGGAGCAGAGACACCATTCCTTGTAACAGGAGCAGAGACACCGTTCCTTGTAACATGAGCAGAGACTCCATCACTTGTAACAGGAAAGGAGACACCGTCCCTTGTAACAGGAGCAGAGACACCATCCCTTCTAACCGGAGCAAAGACACCGTCCCCTGTAAAAGGAGAATAGACACCATCCCCTTTAACAGGAGCAGAGACACCGTCCCTTGTAACAGGAGCAGATACACCATCCCATGTAACAGGAGCAGAGATACTGTCCCTTGTAACAGGAGCAGAGACACCGTCCCCTGTAACTGGAGCAGAGACACCATCCCTTCTAACAGGAGCTGATCCACCATCCCTTGTAACAGGAGCAGAGACACCGTTCCTTGTAACAGGAGCAGAGACTCCGTCTACTTTAACAGGAGCAGAGACACCATCCCTTGTAACAGGAGCAAAGACACCATCCCCTGTAACAGGAGAATAGACACCATCCCCTTTAACAGGAGCAGAGACACGATCCCTTGTAACAGGAGCAGAGACACCATCTCTTGAAACAGGAGCAGAGACACCATCCCTTGTAACAGGAGCAGGGACACCATTGTGGCGACACGCCACCACTGGACATAATCCGCTCACGGCGGCACGGACAGTCTAAGCAGAAGCCCCCAGCCGGGGGCCCTTTCCTCCAGCAACTTGTTTCCCGCAGGGACAGGCTGCCGGGAGCACTTCCTGTCTGGGAAGTATTTAAGTGGATGCGCGGGCTTTTCTAGTTCCTGTTTGCCATGTGGTTAGAATAAAGCAGTTGTGTTTTCAATAGCTCTGGTCTCGACTCCCACGTTTGCCGCGGTATCTCAACACTGGTGACCCCGACGCTCAGGACGAATCCTAAGCTAGCATGGCGGATACAAACGCAGTCACGGTTAAATTACCAGACTTTTGGGAGAACCTCGCCGAAGCCTGGTTCGTTCAAGCTGAGTCCAGATTCCGGCTGAAAGGCATTACAGTCGACGCCACGAAGTACGACTACCTCGTCGCCTCGCTCACCTACGCTACAGTCCCCAAGGTTTGGGGAGCGCTGCAGGATCCACCAACGGATGGCAAGTACGAACATCTGAAGGCTGCGCTACTTAAAAAATTTCAAATGTCCTCTTACCAGCGCCACTGCCAACTCCTGGACCTCCCCGGCCTTGGTGACGCTTCACCATCAGACCTGCTCTCCCACATGCTGTCCCTCTCAGACGACAAAAATCCCGGCGCCCTTTTTCGCACGCTTTTCATTCGGCAGCTCCCCGCCAGCATCCGCCCGCTCATTGTGGAGTCTGGCTCCACGGACCTGAATGATATAGCCGAAAAGGCCGACCGGCTGCTCTCTGCACAGGCCGCTCGCGACGTCGCGCCCGACCTCACGGCAACGACCACGCGGTCTTCCCGGCCCGTTAGGCCCGACCGCCCTACCACTCCGGGTCACTGCTACTACCACACCCGTTTTGGCGCTAGGGCTCAACGCTGCACACCGCCGTGTACCTTCAAAACCCCCCCCGCACCGGCCCCCGCGATGGCCGCGGGGCAGAAGGAGCCCCTACTGTACGTCACTGACGACAGAACCAACCGCCGATTCCTGTGCGACACAGGGGCACAGCACAGCATCACCCCCGCCTCCGCCCTCGAGATCCAACGCGGCACACGGGGTATCACACTGGCTGCAGCCAATGGCTCTGCCATCCGCACATATGGCACCCGCATGGTCACGCTCGACCTCGCGGGCCGCCGCTACAGCTGGGAGTTCCTCACAGCCAAGGTCCTCTGCCCACTCGTCGGCGCCGACTTCCTACGCGCCCACGGCCTCCTCGTCGACATTCCGAGGCACCGCCTCGTCGACATCAACACTATGGCCCCCATCCCCGGCGCCTTTACCCCGGCCCGTTCGGCCGGCCTGACGACCTACTGCCTCGCCAACGCCACGGACGACTACTCGGCACTCCTAGCTGAGTTTCCCGCCCTCACTAACCCGACCTTTTCGGCCAAAGCCGCAAAGCATAGTGTGGAACACTATATCCCCACCACCGGCCCCCGAGTTTCTGCCCACGCCCGCAGACTCAACCCGGCCAAGCTGGAAATCGCGCGGGCCGAGTTCGCCACCATGGAACAACTCGGCATCATCCGCCGCTCCAGCAGCCCTTGGGCCTCGCCCCTCCACATCGCCCCCAAGCCCGGCGGAGGCTGGCGCCCTTGCGGGGACTACCGCCGCCTCAACGACGCCACCACCCCCGATCGACACCCGGTGCCACACATCCCGGACTTCTCGGCCCGACTGGCCGGACGAACCGTCTTTTCCAAAGTCGACCTGGTGCGCGGTTACCACCAAGTCCCCGTACACCCCGCGGACATCCCCAAAACGGCCGTCATCACCCCATTCGGCCTGTTCGAGTTCCTGAGGATGCCCTTCGGCCTCAAGAATGCAGCACAGGCTTTCCAGCGCCTTATGGACTCAGTCCTCCGGGACCTGAACTTCCTATTCGTCTATCTAGACGACATTCTTGTGGCCAGCTCCTCCAAACAGGAACACCTCGAACACCTTCGCATCCTGTTCGGGCGCCTAGCCCAACACGGGCTCATCCTCAGCCCGGCGAAGTGCCAATTGGGCCTCACCGAGATCGATTTTCTCGGTCACCACATCACCCCTGCTGGGGCCGTCCCCCTGCCCAACAAGGTGCAGGCCGTCCAGCAATTTCCCCGCCCCACAACCATCAAGGGCCTCCAAGAGTTCCTCGGGATGGTGAACTTCTACAACAGGTTCATCCCCAGAGCTGCAGCCCTCATGAAGCCCCTATACGACTCCCTCCGAGGAAAATCCAGCAAGATAGACGTAGCCTGGACCACTGACACGGCAGCCGCCTTCGACGCCACCAAAAACGCGCTCGCCGACGCCACTCTGCTCGCGCACCCGAAGGCCGATGCCTGGGTCGCGCTCACAACCGACGCCTCCGACCACGCGGTCGGGGCCGTGTTTGAGCAGTGGGTCAATGGCGCGTGGCAGCCACTTGCCTTCTACAGCCGCCAACTGCGCCCCCCGGAGGTCAAATACTCCACTTTCGACCGCGAGCTTCTCGCGCTCCACCTGTCGGTCCGCCATTTCAGGTTTCTCCTGGAAGGCCGCCACTTCACCGCGTATGTGGACCACAAGCCACTCACGTACACGATGGCCAAGCACACCGAACCCTGGTCCGCTAGGCAGCAACGCCAGCTCGCGGCCGTGTCCGAGTTTACTACGGACATCCAGCACGTCTCCGGTAGAGACAACGTCGTCGCCGACTGCCTTTCCCGTCCCGACGTCTGTGCGAATCACCTCGCGGTCGACTATGCACAACTAGCAGCGGCCCAGCTCACAGACCCAGACCTCCTCTCGGCGGCTACCAGCCTGCCAGGGCTACGCCTAGCCAAGGTCGCGCACGGGCCCGAAGCCACGGCAGTCACTTGCGACGTCTCACTCGGCCAACCCAGGCTGGTCGTCCCTGAGACCTGGCGCCGCCGCGTCTCGACGCGCTCCACGGGCTCTCTCACCCGGGTTCCCGCGCATCCGTCAAACTCCTCTCCAAGCGCTTCGTCTGGCGTGGCCTCAGCAGAGATGTTCGGACTTGGGCCACCTCCTGCCTCGCCTGCCAACGGGCTAAGGTACAGCTGCACACCAAAGCACCCCTGGGAGACTTCGAGGTACCCAGCCGCCGCTTCGACCACGTACACGTCGACATCGTCGGTCCTCTGCCGCCATCGCAAGGCCAAACTTATCTCCTCACGATGGTCGACCGCTACACACGCTCGCCTGAGGCAGTGCCACTGACCTCCACCACCACAGCCGACATCGCCAGGGCGTTCGTTAACACCTGGGTTGCGAGGTTCGGCGTACCGGCCGACATAACCTCCGACAGAGGCGCCCAGTTCACCTCCGAACTCTGGACGGCCACAGCACGCAACCTCGGGGTGACGCTCCACTGCATCACGGCGTACCACCCGCAGGCCAACGGACTTTGTGAATGCTTCCACAGGTCACTCAAGGCCTCACTCCGCGCCGGCCTGCAGGACAGTACCTGGACTGACCGCCTACCATGGGTGCTACTCGGCCTACGCACCGCGGTCAAGGAAGACCTCCAGTCCTCGGCAGCGGAGTTAGTCTACGGACAACCGCTGCGCATCCCAGGCGAATTCCTCCCGGAGCCTAACAAGCCTTGGTTGGCCGAACAGCAGCGGCTCAACTCTTTCTCTTCCGCTCAGCAGTTCGCCCCACTTCCGGTCAACTGACACGGCGAACTCGCACCTCACGTCCCGCCAAATTTACAGCAGGCGCGCTTCGTCTTCGTGCGACACGACGCGCACCGCGGGCCCCTGCGACCCCCGTACGATGGACCGTACGAGGTACTACAAACCGGGGACAAGGTCTTCAAGCTGCAACTCGGCGACAGGGTCGACACAGTCTCCATCGACCGACTGAAACCAGCACACACAGAACCAGGGGAACAGGTCCCCGTGGCCCAGCCTCCAACTAGAGGCCATCCCCCCGGCAAGCCAGCACAGCCGGCGGCGAACCGCCCGACCCAACTAACTAGACCGGCGACCACTCAGAGCCACTGCGGCAGAACCATTAGACCACCGTCACGACTCGTCCACTCCTCCTCAGCGGATTCTGGGGGGAGCTCTGTGGCGACACGCCAGCACTGGACATAATCCGCTCACGGCGGCACGGACAGTCTAAGCAGAAGCCCCCAGCCGGGGGCCCTTTCCTCCAGCAACTTGTTTCCCACAGGGCAGGCTGCCGGGTGCACTTCCTGTCTGGGAAGTATTTAAGTGGATGCGCGGGCTTTTCTAGTTCCTGTTTGCCATGTGGTTAGAATAAAGCAGTTGTGTTTTCAATAGCTCTCGTCTCGACTCCCACGTTTGCCGCGGTATCTCAACACCATCCCCTTTTACAGGAGCAGAGACACCGTCCTGTGTAACAGGAGCAGAGACACCATCCCTTGTAACAGGAGCAGAGACACCGTCCCTTGTAACAGGAGCAGAGACACCGTCCCTTCTAACAGGAGCAAAGACACCGTACCCTGTAAAAGGAGATTAGACACCATCCCCTTTAACAGGAGCAGAGACACCATCCCTTGTAACAGGAGCACAGACACCGTCTCTTCTAACAGGAGCAAAGACACCATCCCCTGTAAAAGGAGAATAGACACCATCCCCTTTTACAGGAGCAGAGACACCGTCCTGTGTAACAGGAGCAGAGACACTGTCCCTTGTAACAGGAGCATAGACGCTGTCCCTTATAACAGGAGCAGAGACACCGTCCCCTGTAACAGGAGCAGAGACACCATCCCTTCTAACAGGAGCTGATCCACCATCCCTTGTAACAGGAGCCGAGACACAGTCCCTTGTAACAGGAGCAGAGACACCGTCCCCTGTAAAAGGAGAATAGACACCATCTCTTGAAACAGGAGCAGAGACACCGTCCCTTGTAACAGGAGCAGAGACACCATCCCCTTTTACAGGAGCAGAGACACCGTCCCTTGTAACAGGAGCAGAGACACCATCTCTTGAAACAGGAGCAGAGACACCGTCCTGTGTAACAGGAGCAGAGACACCGTCACTTGTATCATGAGCTAAGACACCGTCCCATGTAACAGGAGCAGAGACACCGTCCCTTCTAACAGGAGCAAAGACACCGGCCTAGAAATTGAGTGGGCTTAGCGCCCATTTTGCGGCGCTAGAGGGCATTGCGCTGGACTTACAGCCGGTTTTGAAATTGACTGGGGCCCAACATCGGCATTACACCGGTAGCGCTGCGCCGGCACAGATGATGTCATCGGTGTGCGCAGCGTCCCGGTTGCCGTGGTGACGGGCCCCAGCACCGAAATTCAGTTGCGGCCGCCTCGCCCGTGGCAGCCGCAACTAAGACTCTGGCAACAATGTCTTGCACGACTTTGCGCCGGCGCATAAAGGTGGAGCGGCGGCCGGCCGCTTTCCCGCCGGCCGCCTGCCCGCACCTCCCTTCCCGGACTCCCCCACCACCCCCCCGCGGAACAGATGCTTCTCGGCTGCGAGCCCGGCACTTCCCCGAGGTGCCGCGCTCATTTTTGTGAAGATTTTACCGGCCAGCGGGCGGGTGCAGGCAGCTCCTCCTTAACTGAAGGAGGAGGCCTGCACTTCCCGAGCCTGCCGCACCGCATCGGGCGCCGCAGCGCCGGAATAGCGCCGCAATGCGGCGCGTAGCGCCAGTTTTCAGGCGCAAACAGCCTTCAGTAGCGCCGGCAGCCGTTTGGGCGCGGCGCTACTGAATTTTTGGCGCGCACAGCGCGACTTAGCACCTGCGCTAAATTTCCGGCGTTAAGCCCCGGCGCAGCGCAACCTCAATTTCTAGGCCACCATCTCTTGAAACAGGAGCAGAGACATTGTCCCTTACAACAGGAACAGAGACACCATCACATGTATCAGGAGCAGAGACACCGTCTCCTCTAACAGGAGCAGAGACACCGTCACCTGTTATAGGAGCAGAGACACCATTCCTTGTAACAGGAGCAGAGACACCGTCACTTGTAACTGGAGCAGAGACACCGTCCCTTGTAACAGGAGCAGAGACACCATCATGTGTAACAGGAGTAGAGACAACATCCATTGTAAAAGGAGCAAAGACACCGTCCCTTCTAACAGGAGCAGAGACACCATCCCTTCTAACAGGAGCAAAGACACCATCCCCTGTAAAAGGAGATTAGACACCGTCCCTTCTAACAGGAGCAAAGACACCGTCCCCTGTAAAAGGAGAATAGGCACCATCCCCTTTAACAGGAGCAAAGACACCGTCCCCTGTAAAAGGAGAATAGACACCGTCCCTTGTATCAGGAGCAGATACACCGTCCTGTGTAACAGGAGCAGAGACACTGTCCTGTGTAACAGGAGCAGAGACACCGTCCCCTGTAACAGGAGCAGAGACACCATCCCTTCTAACAGGAGCTGATCCACCATCCCTTGTAACAGGAGCAGAGACACCGTCCCTTGTAACAGGAGCAGAGACACCATCTCTTGAAACAGGAGCAGAGACACCGTCCTGTGTAACAGGAGCCGAGACACAGTCCCTTTTACAGGAGCAGAGACACCGTCCCTTGTAGCAGGAGCAGTGACACCGGCCCTTGTAGCAGGAGCTGAGACAGAGTTCCTTGTAACAGGAGCAGAGACACCGTCCCTTGTAACAGGAGCAGAGACACCAGCCCTGTAACAGGATCAGAGACACCGTCTCTTGTAGCAGCAGCAGTGACACCGTGCCTTTTATCAGGAGCAGATTCACTGCCCCATGTAACAGGAGCAGAGTCTCCGTCCCTTGTATCAGGAGCAGGTACACCATCCCATGTAACAGGAGCAGAGATACTGTCCCTTGTAACAGGAGCAGAGACACTGTCCCTTATAACAGGAGCAGAGACACCATCCCTTGTAACAGGATCAGAGACACCGTCCCCTGTAAAAGGAGAATAGACACCATCCCCTTTAACAGGAGCAGAGACACCGTCCCTTGTAACAGGAGCAGAGACACCATCTCTTGAAACAGGAGCAGAGACACCGTCCCTTGTAACAGGAGCAGAGACAACATCCCTTTTTACAGGAGCAGAGACACCGTCCCTTGTAACAGGAGCAGAGACACCATCTCTTGAAACAGGAGCAGAGACACCGTCCTGTGTAACAGGAGCAGAGACACCGTCCCTTGTAACAGGTGCAGAGACAAAGTCCCTTGTAACAGGAGCAGAGACACCATCCCTTCTAACAGGAGCAAAGACACCATCCCCTGTAAAAGGAGAATAGACACCATCCCCTTTAACAGGAGCAGAGACACCGTCCCTTGTTACAGGAGCAGAGACACCATCTCTTGAAACAGGAGCAGTGATTGCGTCCCATGTAACAGGAGCAGAGACACCGTCACTTGTATCATGAGCTAAGATACCGTCCCATGTAACAGGAGCAGAGACACCATCCCTTCTAACAGGAGCAAAGACACCGTCCCCTGTAAAAGGAGAATAGAAACCATCCCCTTTTACAGGAGCAGAGACACCGTCCCTTGTAACAGGAGCAGAGACACCATCTCTTGAAACAGGAGCAGAGACACCATCTCTTGAAACAGGAGCAGTGAGATCGTCCCTTGTAACAGTACAAGAGACACCGTCCCTTGTAACAGGAGCAGTGATTGCGTCCCATGTAACAGGAGCAGAGACACCGTCACATGTATCAGGAGCAGAGACATTGTCCCTTATAACAGGAACAGAGACACCGTCCCCTGTAATAGGAGCAGTGACACCGTTCCTTGTAACTGCAGCAGAGACTCCATCACTTGTAACAGGAGAGGAGACACCATCCCTTGTAACCGGAGCCAAGACACCGTCTGTTGTAACAGGAGCAATACACCATCACGTGTAACAGGAGCAGAGACACGATCCCCTGTAACAGGAGCTGAGACACTGTCCCTTGTAACAGGAGCAGAGACACCATCCCTTGTAACAGGAGCAGAGACAGAGTCCCTTGTAACAGGAGCAGAGACACCATCCCTTGTATAAGGAGCAGATACACCATCCCATGTAACAGGAGCAGAGATACTGTCCCTTATAACAGGAGAAGAGACACCGTCCCCTGTAACAAGAGCAGAGACACCATCCCTTCTAACAGGAGCTGATCCACCATCCCTTGTAACAGGAGCAGAGACACCGTCCCTTGTAACAGGAGCAGAGACACCATCCCCTTTTACAGGAGCAGAGACACCGTCCTGTGTAACAGGAGCAGAGACACCGTCCCTTGTAACAGGAGCAGAGACACCGTCCCTTGTAACAAGAGCAGAGAAACCGTCCCTTCTAACAGGAGGAAAGACACTGTGCCCTGTAAAAGGAGCACAGACACCATCCTTTATAACAGGAGCACAGACACCATCTCTTGAAACAGGATCAGTGACACCATCCCTTGTAAGAGTAACAGAGATACTGTCCCTTGTAACAGGAGCAGAGTCACCGAACCTGTATCAGGAGCAGAGACACCGTCCATTGTATCAGGAGCAGATACACTGTCCCATGTAACTGGAACAGAGATACTGTCCCTTGTAACAGTAGCAGAGATGCTGTCCCTTATAACAGGAGCAGAGACACCATCCCCTGTAACAGGAGCAGATACACCATCCCTTCTAATAGGAGCAGATCCACCGTCCCTTGTAACAGGATCAGAGACACCACTCCTTGTAACAGGAGCAGAGGCTCCATCTATTGTAACAGGAGCAGAGACGCTGTCCCTTATAACAGGAGCAGAGACACCATCCCCTGTAACAGGAGCAGAGACACAATCCCTTCTAACAGGAGCTGATCCACCATCCCTTGTAACAGGAGCAGAGACACCAACGCCTTTTACAGGAGCAGAGACACCGTCCTGTGTAACAGGAGCAGAGACACCGTTCCTTGTAACAGGAGCAGAGACGCTGTCCCTTATAACAGGAGCAGAAACACCGTCCCCTGTAACAGGAGCAGAGACACCATCACTTCTAACAGGAGCTGATCCACCATCCCTTGTAACAGGAGCAGAGACACTGTCCCTTGTAACAGGAGCAGAGACACCATCCCCTTTTACAGGAGCAGAGACACCGTCCTGTGTAACAGGAGCAGAGACACCATCCCCTGTAAGAGGAGCAGTGACACCGTCCCTTGTAACAGAAGCAGAGATACCGTCCCTTGTAACAGGAGCAGAGTCACCATCCCTTGTAACAAGAGCAGAGACACCGTCCCTTGTAACAGGAGCAGAGACACCGTCCCTTCTAAGAGGAGCAAAGACACCGTGACCTGTAACAGGAGCAGATACACTATCCTTTATAACAGGAGCAGAGACACCGTCCCTTGTAACAGGAGCAGAGACACTGTCCCTTCTAACAGGAGCAATGACACCGTCCCCTGTAAAGGAGAATAGACACCATCCCCTTTAACAGGAGCAGAGACACCGTCCCTTGTAACAGGAGCAGAGACACCATCTCTTGAAACAGGAGCAGAGACACCGTCCCTTGTAACAGGAGCAGAGTCACCATTCTCTTTTACAGGAGCAGAGACACCGTCCTGTGTAACAGGAGCAGAGACACCGTCCCTTGTAACAGGAGCAGAGACACCATCCCTTGTAACAGGAGCAGAGATGCTGTCCCTTATAACAGGAGCAGAGACACCGTCCCCTGTAACAGGAGCAGAGACACCATCCCTTCTAACAGGAGCAGAGACACCGTCCCTTGTAACAGGAGCAGAGACACCATCTCTTGAAACAGGAGCAGAGACACCATCCCTTGTAACAGGAGCAGAGACACCATCCCCTTTTACAGGAGCAGAGACACCGTCCTGTTTAACAGGAACAGAGACACCATCCCTTGTAACAGGAGCAGAGACACCGCCCCTTGTAACAGGAGCAGAGGCACCATCCCTTCTAACAGGAGCAAAGACACCGTGGTCTGTAACAGGAGCAGAGACACCATCCTTTATAACAGGAGCAGAGAAACCATCTCTTGAAGCAGGAGTAGTGACACCGTCCCTTGTAAGAGTAAAAGAGACACCGTCCCTTGTAACAGGAGCAGAGTCACCGAACCTGTATCAGGAGCAGAGACACCGTCCCTTGTATCAGGAGCAGATACACCGTCCCATGTAATTGGAACAGAGATACTGTCCCTTGTAACAGTAGCAGAGATGCTGTCCCTTATAACAGGAGCAGAGACACCATCCCCTGTAACAGGAGCAGAGACACCATCCCTTCTAATAGGAGCAGATCCACCGTCCCTTGTAACAGGAGCAGATACACCGTCCCTTGTAACAGGATCAGAGACACCATTCCTTGTAACAGGAGCAGAGGCTCCATCTATTGTAACAGGAGCAGAGACAGCATCCCTTCTAACAGGAGCAGAGACACCGTCCCTTGTAACAGGAGCAGAGACACCGTCCCTTGTAACAGGAGCAGAGACACCATCCCTTGTAACAGGAGCAGAGACACCAACGCCTTTTACAGGAGCAGAGACACCGTCCTGTGTAACAGGAGCAGAGACACAGTCCCTTGTAACAGGAGCAGAGACACCGTTCCTTGTAACAGGAGCAGAGACGCTGTCCCTTATAACAGGAGCAGAAACACCATCCCCTGTAACAGGAGCAGAGACACCATCACTTCTAACAGGAGCTGATCCACCATCCCTTGTAACAGGAGCAGAGACACTGTCCCTTGTAACAGGAGCAGAGACACCATCCACTGTAAGAGGAGCAGTGACACCGTCCCTTGTAACAGAAGCAGAGATACCGTCCCTTGTAACAGGAGCAGAGACACCATCCCCCTTTATAGGAGCAGAGACACCGTCCTGTGTAACAGGAGCAGAGGCACCGTCCCTTGTAACAGGAGCAGAGACACCATCCCTTGTAACAGGAGCAGAGACACCATCCCCTGTAAGAGGAGCAGTGACACCCTCCCCTTGTAACAGGAGCAGAGACACCTTCCCTTGTAACAGGAGCAGAGACACCGTCCCTTGTAACAGGAGCAGAGACACCATCCCCTGTAAGAGGAGCAGTGACACCATTCCTTGTAACAGAAGCAGAGATACCATCCCTTGTAACAGGAGCAGAGTCACCATCCCTTGTAACAAGAGCAGAGACACCGTCCCTTGTAACAGGAGCAGAGACACCATTCCTTCTAAGAGGAGCAAAGACACGGTGACCTGTAACAGGAGCAGAGACACTATCCTTTATAACAGGAGCAGAGACACCGTCCCTTGTAACAGGAGCAGAGACACTGTCCCTTCTAACAGGAGCAATGACACCGTCCCCTGTAAAAGGAGAATAGACACCATCCCCTTTAACAGGAGCAGAGACACCGTCCCTTGTAACAGGAGCAGAGACACCATCTCTTGAAACAGGAGCAGAGACACCGTCCCTTGTAACAGGAGCAGAGTCACCATTCCCTTTTACAGGAGCAGAGACACCGCCCTGTTTAACAGGAGCAGAGACACCGTCCCTTGTAACAGGAGCAGAGATGCTGTCCCTTCTAACAGGAGCAGAGACACCGTCCCTTGTAACAGGAGCAGAGACACCGTCCCTTGTAACAGGAGCAGAGACACCATCTCTTGAAACAGGAGCAGAGACACCATCCCTTGTAACAGGAGCAGAGACACCATCCCTTTTACAGGAGCAGAGACACCATCCTGTGTAACAGGAGCAGAGACACCGTCCCTTGTAACAGGAGCAGAGACGTTGTCCCTTATAACAAGAGTAGAGACACCGTCCCCTTTAACAGGAGCAGAGACACCATCCCTTCTAACAGGAGCTGATCCACCATCCCTTGTAACAGGTGCAGAGACACCATCCCCTGTAACAGGAGCAGAGACACCATCCTTTCTAACAGGTGCTGATCCACCATCCCTTGTAACAGGAGCAGAGACACCATCCCCTTTTACAGAAGCAGAGACACCGTCCTGTGTAACAGGAGCAGAGACACCATCCCTTGTAACAGGAGCAGAGACACCATCCCCTTTTACAGAAGCAGAGACACCATCCCTTGTAACAGGAGCAGAGACACCGTCCCTTGTAACAGGAGCAGAGACACCATCCCTTCTAACAGGAGCAAAGACACCGTGCCCTGTAACAGGAGCAGAGACACCATCCTTTATAACAGGAGCAGAGACACCATCTCTTGAAACAGGAGCAGTGACACCGTCCCTTGTAAGAGTAACAGAGACACCATCCCTTGTAACAGGAGCAGAGACACCGAACCTGTATCAGGAGCAGAGACACCGTCCCTTGTATCAGGAGCAGATACACCGTCCCATGTAACTGGAACAGAGATACTGTCCCTTGTAACAGGAGCAGAGATGCTGTACCTTATAACAGGAGCAGAGACACCGTCCCCTGTAACAGGAGCAGAGACACCATCCCTTGTAACAGGAGCAGTGACACCATTCACTGTAACAGGATCAGACACACCGTCCCTTGTAACATGAGCAGAGACTCCGTCACTTGTAACAGGAGAAGAGACAACGTCCCCTGCAACAGGAGCAGAGTCACCATCCCTTCTAAGAGGAGGAAAGACACCGTGACCTGTAACAGGAGCAGAGACACTATCCTTTATACCAGGAGCAGAGACACCGTCCCTTGTAACAGGAGCAGAGACACTGTCCCTTCTAACAGGAGCAAAGACACCGTCCCCTGTAAAAGGAGAATAGACACCATCCCCTTTAACAGGAGCAGAGACACCGTCCCTTGTAACAGGAGCAGAGACACCATCTCTTGAAACAGGAGCAGAGACACCGTCCCTTGTAACAGGAGCAGAGTCACCATTCCCTTTTACAGGAGCAGAGACACCGTCCTGTGTAACAGGAGCAGAGACACCGTCCCTTGTAACAGGAGCAGAGACACCATCCCTTGTAACAGGAGCAGAGACGCTGTCCCTTGTAACAGGAGCAGAGACACCGTCCCCTGTAACAGGAGCAGAGACACCATCCTTTCTAACAGGAGCAGAGACACCGTCCCTTGAAACAGGAGCAGAGACACCATCCCTTGTAACAGGAGCAGAGACACCGTCCCTTGTAACAGGAGCAGAGACACCATCCCCTTTTACAGGAGCAGAGACACCGTCCTGTGTAACAGGAGCAGAGACGCTGTCCCTTATAACAGGAGCAGAGATACCGTCCCCTGTAACAGGAGCAGAGACACCATCCCTTCTAACAGGAGCTGATCCACCATCCCTTGTAACAGGAGCAGAGACACCATCCCCTTTTACAGAAGCAGAGACACCGTCCTGTGTAACAGGAGCAGAGACACCGTCCCTTGTAACAGGTGCAGAGACAAAGTCCCTTGTAACAGGAGCAGAGACACCATCCCTTCTAACAGGAGCAAAGACACCATCCCCTGTAAAAGGAGAATAGACACCATCCCCTTTAACAGGAGCAGAGACACCGTCCCTTGTTACAGGAGCAGAGACACCATCTCTTGAAACAGGAGCAGTGATTGCGTCCCATGTAACAGGAGCAGAGACACCGTCACTTGTATCATGAGCTAAGATACCGTCCCATGTAACAGGAGCAGAGACACCATCCCTTCTAACAGGAGCAAAGACACCGTCCCCTGTAAAAGGAGAATAGAAACCATCCCCTTTTACAGGAGCAGAGACACCGTCCCTTGTAACAGGAGCAGAGACACCATCTCTTGAAACAGGAGCAGAGACACCATCTCTTGAAACAGGAGCAGTGAGATCGTCCCTTGTAACAGTACAAGAGACACCGTCCCTTGTAACAGGAGCAGTGATTGCGTCCCATGTAACAGGAGCAGAGACACCGTCACATGTATCAGGAGCAGAGACATTGTCCCTTATAACAGGAACAGAGACACCGTCCCCTGTAATAGGAGCAGTGACACCGTTCCTTGTAACTGCAGCAGAGACTCCATCACTTGTAACAGGAGAGGAGACACCATCCCTTGTAACCGGAGCCAAGACACCGTCTGTTGTAACAGGAGCAATACACCATCACGTGTAACAGGAGCAGAGACACGATCCCCTGTAACAGGAGCTGAGACACTGTCCCTTGTAACAGGAGCAGAGACACCATCCCTTGTAACAGGAGCAGAGACAGAGTCCCTTGTAACAGGAGCAGAGACACCATCCCTTGTATCAGGAGCAGATACACCATCCCATGTAACAGGAGCAGAGATACTGTCCCTTGTAACAGGAGCAGAGACGCTGTCCCTTATAACAGGAGAAGAGACACCGTCCCCTGTAACAAGAGCAGAGACACCATCCCTTCTAACAGGAGCTGATCCACCATCCCTTGTAACAGGAGCAGAGACACTGTCCCTTGTAACAGGAGCAAAGACACCATCCCCTCTAAAAGGAGAAAAGACACCATCCCCTTTAACAGGAGCAGAGACACCATCCCCTTTTACAGGAGCAGAGACACTGTCCTGTGTAACAGGAGCAGAGACACCGTCCCTTGTAACAGGAGCAGAGACACCATCCCCTTTTACAGGAGCAGAGACACCGTCCTGTGTAACAGGAGCAGAGACGCTGTCCCTTATAACAGGAGCAGAGATACCGTCCCCTGTAACAGGAGCAGAGACACCATCCCTTCTAACAGGAGCTGATCCACCATCCCTTGTAACAGGAGCAGAGACACCGTCCCTTGTAACAGGAGCAGAGACACCGTCCCTTGTAACAAGAGCAGAGAAACCGTCCCTTCTAACAGGAGGAAAGACACTGTGCCCTGTAAAAGGAGCACAGACACCATCCTTTATAACAGGAGCACAGACACCATCTCTTGAAACAGGATCAGTGACACCATCCCTTGTAAGAGTAACAGAGATACTGTCCCTTGTAACAGGAGCAGAGTCACCGAACCTGTATCAGGAGCAGAGACACCGTCCATTGTATCAGGAGCAGATACACTGTCCCATGTAACTGGAACAGAGATACTGTCCCTTGTAACAGTAGCAGAGATGCTGTCCCTTATAACAGGAGCAGAGACACCATCCCCTGTAACAGGAGCAGATACACCATCCCTTCTAATAGGAGCAGATCCACCGTCCCTTGTAACAGGATCAGAGACACCACTCCTTGTAACAGGAGCAGAGGCTCCATCTATTGTAACAGGAGCAGAGACGCTGTCCCTTATAACAGGAGCAGAGACACCATCCCCTGTAACAGGAGCAGAGACACAATCCCTTCTAACAGGAGCTGATCCACCATCCCTTGTAACAGGAGCAGAGACACCAACGCCTTTTACAGGAGCAGAGACACCGTCCTGTGTAACAGGAGCAGAGACACCGTTCCTTGTAACAGGAGCAGAGACGCTGTCCCTTATAACAGGAGCAGAAACACCGTCCCCTGTAACAGGAGCAGAGACACCATCACTTCTAACAGGAGGTGATCCACCATCCCTTGTAACAGGAGCAGAGACACTGTCCCTTGTAACAGGAGCAGAGACACCATCCCCTTTTACAGGAGCAGAGACACCGTCCTGTGTAACAGGAGCAGAGACACCATCCCCTGTAAGAGGAGCAGTGACACCGTCCCTTGTAACAGAAGCAGAGATACCGTCCCTTGTAACAGGAGCAGAGTCACCATCCCTTGTAACAAGAGCAGAGACACCGTCCCTTGTAACAGGAGCAGAGACACCGTCCCTTCTAAGAGGAGCAAAGACACCGTGACCTGTAACAGGAGCAGATACACTATCCTTTATAACAGGAGCAGAGACACCGTCCCTTGTAACAGGAGCAGAGACACTGTCCCTTCTAACAGGAGCAATGACACCGTCCCCTGTAAAAGGAGAATAGACACCATCCCCTTTAACAGGAGCAGAGACACCGTCCCTTGTAACAGGAGCAGAGACACCATCTCTTGAAACAGGAGCAGAGACACCGTCCCTTGTAACAGGAGCAGAGTCACCATTCTCTTTTACAGGAGCAGAGACACCGTCCTGTGTAACAGGAGCAGAGACACCGTCCCTTGTAACAGGAGCAGAGACACCATCCCTTGTAACAGGAGCAGAGATGCTGTCCCTTATAACAGGAGCAGAGACACCGTCCCCTGTAACAGGAGCAGAGACACCATCCCTTCTAACAGGAGCAGAGACACCGTCCCTTGTAACAGGAGCAGAGACACCATCTCTTGAAACAGGAGCAGAGACACCATCCCTTGTAACAGGAGCAGAGACACCATCCCCTTTTACAGGAGCAGAGACACCGTCCTGTTTAACAGGAACAGAGACACCGTCCCTTGTAACAGGAGCAGAGACACCGCCCCTTGTAACAGGAGCAGAGGCACCATCCCTTCTAACAGGAGCAAAGACACCGTGGTCTGTAACAGGAGCAGAGACACCATCCTTTATAACAGGAGCAGAGAAACCATCTCTTGAAGCAGGAGTAGTGACACCGTCCCTTGTAAGAGTAAAAGAGACACCGTCCCTTGTAACAGGAGCAGAGTCACCGAACCTGTATCAGGAGCAGAGACACCGTCCCTTGTATCAGGAGCAGATACACCGTCCCATGTAATTGGAACAGAGATACTGTCCCTTGTAACAGTAGCAGAGATGCTGTCCCTTATAACAGGAGCAGAGACACCATCCCCTGTAACAGGAGCAGAGACACCATCCCTTCTAATAGGAGCAGATCCACCGTCCCTTGTAACAGGAGCAGATACACCGTCCCTTGTAACAGGATCAGAGACACCATTCCTTGTAACAGGAGCAGAGGCTCCATCTATTGTAACAGGAGCAGAGACACCATCCCTTCTAACAGGAGCAGAGACACCGTCCCTTGTAACAGGAGCAGAGACACCGTCCCTTGTAACAGGAGCAGAGACACCATCCCTTGTAACAGGAGCAGAGACACCAACGCCTTTTACAGGAGCAGAGACACCGTCCTGTGTAACAGGAGCAGAGACACCGTCCCTTGTAACAGGAGCAGAGACACCGTTCCTTGTAACAGGAGCAGAGACGCTGTCCCTTATAACAGGAGCAGAAACACCGTCCCCTGTAACAGGAGCAGAGACACCATCACTTCTAACAGGAGCTGATCCACCATCCCTTGTAACAGGAGCAGAGACACCGTCCCTTGTAACAGGAGCAGAGACACCATCCCCCTTTA
Organism: Somniosus microcephalus; assembly: GCF_052327205.1. Classification (NCBI taxonomy): domain Eukaryota; kingdom Metazoa; phylum Chordata; class Chondrichthyes; order Squaliformes; family Somniosidae; genus Somniosus; species Somniosus microcephalus. Next base: position 150,601,990 of record NC_140990.1, on the reverse strand, counting down.
TAGGAGCAGAGACACCGTCCTGTGTAACAGGAGCAGAGGCACCGTCCCTTGTAACAGGAGCAGAGACACCATCCCTTGTAACAGGAGCAGAGACACCCTCCCCTTGTAACAGGAGCAGAGACACCTTCCCTTGTAACAGGAGCAGAGACACCGTCCCTTGTAACAGGAGCAGAGACACCATCCCCTGTAAGAGGAGCAGTGACACCATTCCTTGTAACAGAAGCAGAGATACCGTCCCTTGTAACAGGAGCAGAGTCACCATCCCTTGTAACAAGAGCAGAGACACCGTCCCTTGTAACAGGAGCAGAGACACCATTCCTTCTAAGAGGAGCAAAGACACGCTGACCTGTAACAGGAGCAGAGACACTATCCTTTATAACAGGAGCAGAGACACCGTCCCTTGTAACAGGAGCAGAGACACCATCTCTTGAAACAGGAGCAGAGTCACCGTCCCTTGTAACAGGAGCAGAGTCACCATTCCCTTTTACAGGAGCAGAGACACCACCCTGTTTAACAGGAGCAGAGACACCGTCCCTTGTAACAGGAGCAGAGATGCTGTCCCTTATAACAGGAGCAGAGACACCGTCCCCTGTAACAGGAGCAGAGACACCATCCCTTCTAACAGGAGCAGAGACACCGTCCCTTGTAACAGGAGCAGAGACACCGTCCCTTGTAACAGGAGCAGAGACACCATCTCTTGAAACAGGAGCAGAGACACCATCCCTTGTAACAGGAGCAGAGACACCATCCCTTTTACAGGAGCAGAGACACCATCCTGTGTAACAGGAGCAGAGACACCGTCCCATGTAACAGGAGCAGAGACACCGTCCCTTGTAACAGGAGCAGAGACGTTGTCCCTTATAACAGGAGTAGAGACACCGTCCCCTTTAACAGGAGCAGAGACACCATCCCTTCTAACAGGAGCTGATCCACCATCCCTTGTAACAGGTGCAGAGACACCATCCCCTGTAACAGGAGCAGAGACACCATCCTTTCTAACAGGTGCTGATCCACCATCCCTTGTAACAGGAGCAGAGACACCATCCCCTTTTACAGAAGCAGAGACACCGTCCTGTGTAACAGGAGCAGAGACACCGTCCCTTGTAACAGGAGCAGAGACACCATCCCCTTTTACAGAAGCAGAGACACCATCCCTTGTAACAGGAGCAGAGACACCGTCCCTTGTAACAGGAGCAGAGACACCATCCCTTCTAACAGGAGCAAAGACACCGTGCCCTGTAACAGGAGCAGAGACACCATCCTTTATAACAGGAGCAGAGACACCATCTCTTGAAACAGGAGCAGTGACACCGTCCCTTGTAAGAGTAACAGAGACACCATCCCTTGTAACAGGAGCAGAGACACCGAACCTGTATCAGGAGCAGAGACACTGTCCCTTGTATCAGGAGCAGATACACCGTCCCATGTAACTGGAACAGAGATACTGTCCCTTGTAACAGGAACAGAGATGCTGTACCTTATAACAGGAGCAGAGACACCGTCCCCTGTAACAGGAGCAGAGACACCATCCCTTGTAACAGGAGCAGTGACACCATTCACTGTAACAGGATCAGACACACCGTCCCTTGTAACATGAGCAGAGACTCCGTCACTTGTAACAGGAGAAGAGACAACGTCCCCTGCAACAGGAGCAGAGTCACCATCCCTTCTAAGAGGAGGAAAGACACCGTGACCTGTAACAGGAGCAGAGACACTATCCTTTATACCAGGAGCAGAGACACCGTCCCTTGTAACAGGAGCAGAGACACTGTCCCTTCTAACAGGAGCAAAGACACCGTCCCCTGTAAAAGGAGAATAGACACCATCCCCTTTAACAGGAGCAGAGACACCGTCCCTTGTAACAGGAGCAGAGACACCATCTCTTGAAACAGGAGCAGAGACACCGTCCCTTGTAACAGGAGCAGAGTCACCATTCCCTTTTACAGGAGCAGAGACACCGTCCTGTGTAACAGGAGCAGAGACACCGTCCCCTGTAACAGGAGCAGAGACACCATCCTTTCTAACAGGAGCAGAGACACCGTCCCTTGAAACAGGAGCAGAGACACCATCCCATGTAACAGGAGCAGAGACACCGTCCCTTGTAACAGGAGCAGAGACGTTGTCCCTTATAACAGGAGTAGAGGCACCATCCCCTTTAACAGGAGCAGAGACACGATCCCTTCTAACAGGAGCTGATCCACCATCCCTTGTAACAGGAGCAGAGACACCATCCCCTTTTACAGGAGCAGAGACACCGTCCTGTTTAACAGGTACAGAGACACCGTCCCTTGTAACAGGAGCAGAGACACCGTCCCTTGTAACAGGAGCAGAGGCACCATCCCTTCTAACAGGAGCAGAGAAAACATCTCTTGAAGCAGGAGTAGTGACACTGTCCCTTGTAAGAGTAAAAGAGACACCGTCCCTTGTAACAGGAGCAGAGACACCGAACCTGTATCAGGAGCAGAGACACCGTCCCTTGTATCAGGAGCAGATACACCGTCCCATGAAACTGGAACAGAGATACTGTCCCTTGTAACAGTAGCAGAGATGCTGTCCCATATAACAGGAGCAGAGACACCATCCCCTGTAACAGGAGCAGAGACACCATCCCTTCTAATAGGAGCAGATCCACCGTCCCTTGTAACAGGAGCAGATACACCGTCCCTTGTAACAGGATCAGAGACACCACTCCTTGTAACAGGAGCAGAGGCTCCATCTATTGTAACAGGAGCAGAGCCGCTGTCCCTTATAACAGGAGCAGAGACACCGTCCCCTGTAACAGGAGCAGAGACACCATCCCCTGTAAGAGGAGCAGTGACACCGTCCCTTGTAACAGAAGCAGAGATACTGTCCCTTGTAACAGGAGCAGAGACACTGTCCCTTGTAACAGGAGCAGAGACACCATCCCTTCTAAGAGGAGCAGAGACACCATCCCTTCTAAGAGGAGCAAAGACACCGTGACCTGTAACAGGAGCAGAGACACTATCCTTTATAACAGGAGCAGAGACACCGTCCCTTGTAACAGGAGCAGAGACACTGTCCCTTCTAACAGGAGCAAAGACACCGTCCCCTGTAAAAGGAGAATAGACACCATCCCCTTTAACAGGAGCAGAGACACCGTCCCTTGTAACAGGAGCAGAGACACCATCTCTTGAAACAGGAGCAGAGACACCATTCCCTTTTACAGGAGCAGAGACACCGTCCCTTGTAACAGGAGCAGAGACACCATCCCTTGTAACAGAAGCAGAGACGCTGTCCCTTATAACAGGAGCAGTGACACCGTCCCCTGTAACAGGAGCAGAGACACCATCCCTTCTAACAGGAGCAGAGACACAGTCCCTTGTAACAGGACCAGAGACACCGTCCCTTGTAACAGGAGCAGAGACACCATCTCTTGAAACAGGAGCAGAGACACCGTCCCTTGTAACAGGAGCAGAGACACCGTCCTGTGTAACAGGAGCAGAGACACCGTCCCATGTAACAGGAGCAGAGACACCGTCCCTTGTAACAGGAGCAGAGACACCATCCCCTGTAACAGGAGCAGACCGTCCCTTGTAACAGGAGCAGAGACACCGTCCCTTGTAACAGGAGCAGAGACTCCATCCCCTGTAAGAGGAGCAGTGACACCGTCCCTTGTAACAGAAGCAGAGATACCGTCCCTTGTAACAGGAGCAGAGTCACCATCCCTTGTAACAAGAGCAGAGACACCGTCCCTTGTAACAGGAGCAGAGACACCATCCCTTCTAAGAGGAGCAAAGACACCGTGACCTGTAACAGGAGCAGAGACACTATCCTTTATAACAGGAGCAGAGACACCGTCCCTTTTAACAGGAGCAGAGACTCTGTCCCTTCTAACAGGAGCAATGACACCGTCGCCAGTAAAAGGAGAATAGACACCATCCCCTTTAACAGGAGCAGAGACAGCGTCCCTTGTAACAGGAGCAGAGACACCATCTCTTGAAACAGGAGCAGAGACACCGTCCCTTGTAACAGGAGCAGAGTCACCATTCCCTTTTACAGGAGCAGAGACACCGTCCTGTGTAACAGGAGCAGAGACACCATCCCTTGTAACAGGAGCAGAGACGCTGTCCCTTATAACAGGAGCAGAGACACCGTCCCCTGTAACAGAAGCAGAGACACCATCCCTTCTAACAGGAGCAGAGACACCGTCCCTTGTAACAGGAGCAGAGACACCGTCCCTTATAACAGGAGCAGAGACACCATCTCTTGAAACAGGAGCAGAGACACCATCCCTTTTTACATGAGCAGAGACACCGTCCTGTGTAACAGGAGCAGAGACACCATCCCATGTAACAGGAGCAGAGACACCGTCCCTTTTAACAGGAGCAGAGACGTTGTCCCTTATAACAGGAGTAGAGACACCGTCCCCTTTAACAGGAGCAGAGACACCATCCCTTCTAACAGGAGCTGATCCACCGTCCTGTTTAACAGGAACAGAGACACCGTCCCTTGTAACAGGAGCAGAGACACCGTCCCTTGTAACAGGAGCAGAGGCACCATCCCTTCTAACAGGAGCAAAGACACCGTGCTCTGTAACAGGAGCAGAGACACCATCCTTTATAACAGGAGCAGAGAAACCATCTCTTGAAGCAGGAGTAGTGGCACTGTTCCTTGTAAGAGTAAAAGAGACACCGTCCCTTGTAACAGGAGCAGAGTCACCGAACCTGTATCAGGAGCAGAGACACCGTCCCTTGTATCAGTAGCAGATACACCGTCCCATGTAACTGGAACAGAGATACTGTCCCTTGTATCAGTAGCAGAGATGCTGTCCCTTATAACAGGAGCAGAGACACCATCCCCTGTAACAGGAGCAGAGACACCATCCCTTCTAATAGGAGCAGATCCACCGTCCCTTGTAACAGGAGCAGAGACTCCATCCCCTGTAAGAGGAGCAGTGACACCGTCCCTTGTAACAGAAGCAGAGATACCATCCCTTGTAACAGGAGCAGAGTCACCATCCCTTGTAACAAGAGCAGAGACACCGTCCCTTGTAACAGGAGCAGAGACACCATCCCTTCTAAGAGGAGCAAAGACACCGTGACCTGTAACAGGAGCAGAGACACCGTCCCTTGTAACAGGAGCAGAGACTCTGTCCCTTCTAACAGGAGCAATGACACCGTCGCCAGTAAAAGGAGAATAGACACCATCCCCTTTAACAGGAGCAGAGACAGCGTCCCTTGTAACAGGAGCAGAGACACCATCTCTTGAAACAGGAGCAGAGACACCGTCCCTTGTAACAGGAGCAGAGTCACCATTCCCTTTTACAGGAGCAGAGACACCGTCCTGTGTAACAGGAGCAGAGACACCATCCCTTGTAACAGGAGCAGAGACGCTGTCCCTTATAACAGGAGCAGAGACACCGTCCCCTGTAACAGGAGCAGAGACACCATCCCTTCTAACAGGAGCAGAGACACCGTCCCTTGTAACAGGAGCAGAGACACCGTCCCTTATAACAGGAGCAGAGACACCATCTCTTGAAACAGGAGCAGAGACACCATCCCTTTTTACATGAGCAGAGACACCGTCCTGTGTAACAGGAGCAGAGACACCATCCCATGTAACAGCAGCAGAGACACCGTCCCTTTTAACAGGAGCAGAGACGTTGTCCCTTATAACAGGAGTAGAGACACCGTCCCCTTTAACAGGAGCAGAGACACCATCCCTTCTAACAGGAGCTGATCCACCATCCCTTGTAACAGGTGCAGAGACACCGTCCCTTGTAACAGGAGCAGAGACACCATCCCCTTTTACAGGAGCAGAGACACCGTCCCTTGTAACAGGAGCAGAGACACCGTCCCTTGTAACAGGAGCAGAGGCACCATCCCTTCGAACAGGAGCAAAGACACCGTGCTCTGTAACAGGAGCAGAGACACCATCCTTTATATCAGGAGCAGAGAAACCATCTCTTGAAGCAGGAGTAGTGGCACTGTTCCTTGTAAGAGTAAAAGAGACACCGTCCCTTGTAACAGGAGCAGAGACACCATCCCCTGTAACAGGAGCAGAGACACCATCCCTTCTAATAGGAGCAGATCCACCGTCCCTTGTAACAGGAGCAGATACACCGTCCCTTGTAACAGGATCAGAGACACCATTCCTTGTAACAGGAGCAGAGGCTCCATCTATTGTAACAGGAGCAGAGACACTGTCCCTTATAACAGGAGCAGAGACACCGTCCCCTGTAACAGGAGCAGAGACACAATCCCTTCTAACAGGAGCTGATCCACCATCCCTTGTAACAGGAGCAGAGACACCATCCCCTTTTACAGGAGCAGAGACACCGTCCTGTTTAACAGGAACAGAGACACCGTCCCTTGTAACAGGAGCAGAGACACCGTCCCTTGTAACAGTAGCAGAGGCACCATCCCTTCTAACAGGAGCAAAGACACCGTGCTCTGTAACAGGAGCAGAGACACCATCCTTTATAACTGGAGCAGAGAAACCATCTCTTGAAGCAGGAGTAGTGGCACTGTTCCTTGTAAGAGTAAAAGAGACACCATCCCTTGTAACAGGAGCAGAGTCACCGAACCTGTATCAGGAGCAGAGACACCGTCCCTTGTATCAGGAGCAGATACACCGTCCCATGTAACTGGAACAGAGATACTGTCCCTTGTATCAGTAGCAGAGATGCTGTCCCTTATAACAGGAGCAGAGACACCATCCCCTGTAACAGGAGCAGAGACACCATCCCTTCCAATAGGAGCAGATCCACCGTCCCTTGTAACAGGAGCAGATACACCGTCCCTTGTAACAGGATCAGAGACACCATTCCTTGTAACAGGAGCAGAGGCTCCATCTATTGTAACAGGAGCAGAGACGCTGTCCCTTATAACAGGAGCAGAGACACCGTCCCCTGTAACAGGAGCAGAGACACAATCCCTTCTAACAGGAGCTGATCCACCATCCCTTGTAACAGGAGCAGAGACACCATCCCCTTTTACATAAGCAGAGACACCGTCCTGTGTAACAGGAGCAGAGACACCATCCCTTCTAACAGGAGCTGGTCCACCATCCCTTGTAACAGGAGCAGAGACACTGTCCCCTTTTACAGGAGCAGAGACACAGTGAGGATTTTGGAGTTTTTGGAGTCAGGATATTGGAGTTTTTGGAGTGAGGAGTGGAGTTTTTGGTGTGAGGATTTGAGTTTCTGGATTGAGGAATGGAGATTTTGGAGTGAGGAGTTTGGAATTTTTTGGGCTGATGAGTGGAGTTTTGGACTGAGGATTTAGGAGTTTTTGGAGTGAGGAGTGGAGTTATTGGAGTGAGGATTTGAGTTTTTGGATTGAGGAATGGAGTGTTCAGAGAGAAGGTTTTGGAGTGAGGAGTGGAGTTTTTGGAGTGAGGATTTTGGTGTTTTTGGAGTTTTTGGAGTGGAGTTTTTGGAGTGCGGATTTTTTGTTCTTGGAATGAGGATTTTGGAGTTTTTGGAGTGAGGAGTGGATGTTTTGGAGTGAACTTTATGGAGATTTTGGAGTGAGGAGTGGAGTTCTTGGAGTGAGGATATTGGAGGTTTTGGATCGAGGAGAGGAGATTTTGGAGTGAGGATTTTGGAGATTTTGGAGTGAGGATTTTGGAGGTTTTGGAGTGCGGAGTGGAGTATTTGGAGTGAGGATTTTGGAGTTTTTAGAGCGAGGAGTGGAGTTTTTGGAGTGAGGATTTTGGAGATTTTGGAGTGAGGATTTTGGAGTTTTTGGAGTGCGGAGTGGAATATTTCGAGTGAGAATTTTGGAGTTTTTGGAGTGGAGTATTTGGAGTGAGGATTTTGGAGTTTTTAGAGTGAGGAGTGGAGTTTTTGGAGTGAGGATTTTGGAGTTTTTGGAGTGATGAGTGGAGGTTTTAGAGTGAGGATTTTGGAGTTTTTGGAGTGAGGAATGGAGTTTTTGGAGTGAGGATTTTGGAGTTTATTTGAGTGAGGGGTGGAGTATTTGGAGTGAGGATTTTGGAATTTTTGGACTGAGGAGTGGAGTTATTGGAGTGAGGATTTTGGAGTTTTTGGATTGATGAGTGGAGTTTTTGGAGTGAGGATTTTGGAGTTTTTGGAGTGATGAATGGAGTTTTTGGAGTGAGGATTTTGGAGTTTTTGGAGTGAGGAGTGAGTTTTTGGAGTGAGATTTTTGGAGTTTTTGGAGTGAGGAGTGCAGTTTTTGGAGTGAGGATTTTGTAGCTTTTGGAGTGGAGTTTTTGGAGTGAGGATATGGAGTTTTTGGAGTGGAGTTATTGGGGTGAGGATTTTGGAGGTTTTGAAGAGGAGTGCAGTTTTTGGAGTGAGGATTTTGGAGTTTTTGGAGTTTTAGTAGTGGAATTTTTGGAGTGCGGATCTTGTGGTTCTTGGAGTGAGGATTATGGAGTTTTTGGAGTGAGGAGTGGATGTTTTGGAGTGAACTTTATGGAGATTTTGGAGTGAGGAGTGGAGTTCTTGGAGTGAGGATTTTGGATGTTTTGGAGCGAGGAGCGGAGTTTTTGGAGTGAGCATTTTGGAGAATTTGGAGTGAGGATCTTGGAGTTTTTGGAGTGAGGAGTGGAGTTTTTCGAGTGAGGATTTTGGAGTTTTTAGAGCGAGGAGTGGAGTTTTTGGAGTGAGGATTTTGGAGTTCTTGGAGTGGAGTTTTTTGGAGCGAGGATTTTGGACTTTTTGGAGGGAGGAGTGGAGTTTTTGGAGTGAAGATTTTGGAGTTTTTGGAGTGAGGAGTGGAGTTTTTGGAGTGAGGATTTTGGAGTTTTTGGGGTGAACAGTGGAGTTTTTGGAGCGAAGATTTTGGATTTTTGGAGTGAGGAGTGGAGTTTTTGGAGTGAGAATTTTGGAGTTTTTGGAGTGAGGGGTGGAGTTTTTGGAGTGAGGATTTTGGAGTTTTTGGAGTGAGGAGTGCAGTTTTTGGAGTGAGGATTTTGGAGTTTTTGGAGTGGAGTCATTGGGGTGAGGATTTTGGAGTTTTTGGAGTGAGGATATTGGAGTTTTTGGAGTGAGGAGTGGAGTTTTTGGTGTGAGGATTTTGGAGTTTTTGGAGTGAGGATTTTGGAGGTTTTGGAGTGAGGAGTGGAGGTTTTGGAGTGAGGATTCTGGAGTTATTCGAGTGGAGTTTTTGGAGTGAGGATTTTGGAGTTTTTGGCAAGAGGAATGTCGTTTTTGGAGTGAGGATTTTGGAGTATTTGGAGTGAGGAGTGGAGTTTTTGGAGTGATGAGTGGAGGTTTTAGAGTGAGGATTTTGGAGTTTTTGGAGTGAGTAGTGGAGTTTTTGGAGTGAGGATTTTGGAGTTTTTGGAGTGAGGGGTGGAGTTTTTGCAGTGAGGATTTTGGAGTTTTTGGATTGAGGAGTGCAGTTTTTGGAGTGAGGATTTTGGAGTTTTTGGATTGGAGTTTTTGGAGTGAGGATTTTGGAGTTTTTGGAGTGGAGTCATTGGGGTGAGGATTTTGGAGTTTTTGGAGTGAGGATATTGGAGTTTTTGGAGTGAGGAGTGGAGTTTTTGGTGTGAGGATTTTGGAGATTTTGGAGTGAGGATTTTGGAGGTTTTGGAGTGAGGAGTGGAGGTTTTGGAGTGAGGATTCTGGAGTTATTGGAGTGGAGTTTTTGGAGTGAGGATTTTGGAGTTTTTGGAGAGAGGAATGTCGTTTTTGGAGTGAGGATTTTGGAGTATTTGGAGTGAGGAGTGGAGTTTTTGGAGTGAGGATTTTGGACTTTTTGGAGTGAGAAGAGTTTATGGAGTGAGGATTTTAGAGTTTTTGGAGTTCAGTTTTTGGAGTGAGGATTTTGGAGGTTTTGGGCTGAGGAGTGGAGTTTTTGGAGTGAGGATTTTTGAGTATTTGGAGTGCAGAGTGGAGTTTTTGGAGTGAGGGGTGGAGGTTTTGGAGTGAGATTTTGTAGTTTTGGAGTGAGGATTGGAGTTTTTGGGTTGAGGATTTTGGAATTTTTGGAGTGAGGATTGGAGTTTTTGGAGTGAGGCTTTTGGAATTTTTGGAGTGAGGGGTGGAGTTTTTGGAGTGAGGATTTGAGATTTTGGAGTGAGGAGTGGAGTTTTTGGAGTGAGGATTTAGAATTTTTTGGAGTGAGGAGTGGAATTTTTGGTCTGAGAATTTAGGAGTTTTTGGAGTGAGGATTGGATTTTTTTGAGTGGGTATTTTGGAGTTTTTGGCTTTGAGTTTTTGGAGTAAGGATTTGGAAGGTTTTGGAGTGAGGAGTTATGTTTTTGGAGTGAGGATATTGGAGTTTTTGGAGTGGAGTTTTTGGAGTGAGGATTTTGGAGATTTTGGAGTGAGGAGTGGAGTTTTTGGAGTGAGGATTTTGGAGTTTTTGGAGTTGAGTTTTTGGAGTGAGGATTTTGGAGGTTTTCGACTGAGGAGTGGAGTTCTTGGAGTGAGGATTTTGGAGTTTTTGGAGTGAGGAGTGGAGTTTTTGGAGTGAGGAGTGGTGGTTTTGGAGTGAGGATTTTGGAATTTTTGGAGTGGGGAGTGGAGTTTTTGGTGTGAGGAATGGAGTATTTGGAGTGAGGATTTTGGAGTTTTTGGAGTGAGGATTGGAGTTTTTGGAGTGAAGAGTGGAGTTTTTGGTGTGAGGATTAGAATTTTTGGATTGAGGAATGGAGTTTTTGCAGTGAGGACCTTGGAATTTTTTGGCGTGATGACTGGAGTTTATGGACTGAGGATTTAGGAGTTTTTGGAGTGAGGAGTGGAGTATTTGGAGTGAGGATATGAGTTTTAGGATTGAGGAATGGAGTTTATGGAGAGAAGGTTTTGGAGCGAGGATTGGAATTTTTTGGAGTGAGGATTTTGGAGTTTTTGGAGAGAGGAGTGGAGTTTTTGGGGTGAGGATTTTGGAGTATATGGACAGAGGAGTGGCGTTTTTGGAGTGGGAATTTTGGAGGTTTTGGAGTGAGTAGTTGAGTTTTGGAGTGAGGATTTTGGAGGTTTTGGAGTGAGGAGTGGAGTTTTTGGAGTGGATTTTTTGGGGTAAGGATTTTGGAGGTTTTGGAGTGAGGAGTGGAGTTTTTGGAGTGAGGATTTTGGAGTTTTTAGAGTGAGGAGTAGAGTTTTTGGAGTGGAGTTTTTGGAGTGAGGATTTTGGAGATTTTGGAATGAGGAGTGGCGTTTTTGGAGTGAAGATTTTGGATTTTTTGGAGTGAGGAGTGGAATTTTTGGAGTGAGGATATTGGAGTTTTTGGAGTGATGTTTTACAGTGAGGATTTGAGTTTTTGGAATGAGGAGTGGAGTTTTTGGAGTGAGGATTTTGGAGTGCGGAGTGGAGATTTTGGAGTGAGATTATTGGAGTTTTTGGAGTGAGGTTTTTGGAGTGAGGATTTTGGAATTTTGGAGTGGAGTTTTTGGAGTGAGGATATGGAGTTTTTGGAGTTGAGTTTTTGGAGTGAGGATTTTGGAGGTTTTCGACTGAGGAGTGGAGTTCTTGGAGTGAGGATTTTGGAGTTTTTGGAGTGAGGAGTGGAGTTTTTGGAGTGAGGAGTGCAGGTTTTGGAGTGAGATTTTGGAGTTTTGGAGTGAGGATTTTGGAGTTTTTGGAGTGAGGATTGGAGTTTTTGGAGTGAGGATTTTGGAATTTTTGGAGTGGGGAGTAGAGTTTTTGGTGTGAGGAATGGAGTTTTTGGAGTGACGATTTTGGAGTTTTTGGAGTGAGGATTGGAGTTTTTGGAGTGAGGATATTGGAGTTTTTGGAGTGAGGATATTGGAGTTTTTGTAGTAAGGAGTGGAGTTTTTGGTGTGAGGATTTGAATTTTTGGATTGAGGAATGGAGTTTATGCACTGAGGACTTTGGAATTTTTTGGCGTGATGACTGGAGTTTATGGACTGAGGATTTAGGGGTTTTTGGAGTGAGGAGTGGAGTATTTGGAGTGAGGATATGAGTTTTAGGATTGAGGAATGGAGTTTATGGAGAGAAGGTTTTGGAGCGAGGATTGGAATTTTTTGGAGTGAGGATTTTGGAGTTCTTGGAGTGGAGTATTTGGAGTGAGGATTTTGGAGTTTTTGGAGTGAGGAGTGGAGTTTTCGGAGTGAAGATTTTGGAGTTTTTGGAGTGATGAGTGGAGGTTTTAGAGTGAGGATTTTGGAGTTTTTGGAGTGAGGAGTGGAGTTTTGGAGTGAGGATTTTGGAGGCTTTGGAGTGAGTAGTTTTGTTTTTGTAGTGAGGATTTTGGAGTTTTTGGAGTGGAGTTATTGTGGTGAGGATTTTGGAGGTTCTGGAGTGAGGAGTGGAGTTTTTGGAGTGAGGATTTTGGAGTTTTTGAAGAGGAGTGCAGTTTTTGGAGTGAGGATTTTGGAGTTTTTGGAGTTTTAGTAGTGGAGTTTTTGGAGTGCGGATTTTGTGGATCTTGGAGTGAGGGTTTTGGAGTTTTTGGAGTGAGGAGTGGATGTTCTGGAGTGAACTTTATGGAGATTTTGGAGTGAGGAATGGAGTTCTTGGAGTGAGGATTTTGGAGGTTTTGGAGGGAGGAGTGGAGTTTTTTGAGTGAGGATTTTGGAGTTTTTGGAGTGGAGTTTTTGGAGTGAGGTATTTGGAGTGTTTAGAGTGAGGAGTGGAGTTTTTGGTGTGAGGATTTTGGAGTTCTTGGAGTGGAGTTTTTGGAGTGAGGATTTTGGAGTTTTTGGAGTGAGGAGTGGAGTTTTTGTAATGAAGATTTTGCTGTTTTTGGAGTGAGGAGTGGAGTTTTTGGAGTGAGGATTTTGGAGTTTTTGGAGTGATGAGTGGAGTTTTTGGAGCGAAGATTTTGGAATTTTTATGAGTGAGGAGTGGAGTTTTTGGAGTGAGGATTTTGGAGTTTTTGGAATGATGAGTGGAGGTTTTAGAGTGAGGATTTTGGAGTTTTTGGAGTGAGGAGTGGAGTTTTTGGAGTGAATATTTTGGAGTTTTTGAAGTGGGGTGGAGTTTTTGGAGTGAGCATTTTGGAGTTTTTGGAGTGAGGAGTGCAGTTTTTGGAGTGAGGATTTTGGAGTTTTTGGAGTGGAGTTTATGGAGTGAGGATCTTGGAGTTTTTGGAGTGGAGTCATTGGGGTGAGGATTTTGGAGTTTTTGGAGTGAGGATATTGGAGTTTTTGGAGTGCAGAGTGGAATCGCCGTGTACTGTCCCAGGTATGGAAGCCAGATAGACAGTCCCAGGGTTGGAACCCCCATGTACAGTCCCAGGGTTGGAATCCCCATGTAGAGTCCCAGGCTTGGAATCCCCATGTACTGACCCAGGATTGGAATCCCCATGTACAGTCCCAGGGTTAGAATCCCCATGTACAGTCCAAGGGTTGGAATCCACATGTACAGTCCCAGGGCTTGAATCTCCATGTACAGTACCAGGGTTCGAATCCCCATATACAGTCCCAGGTTTGGAGTCCCCATGCACATTCCCAGGGCTGGAATACCGGTGTTAAGTCCCAGGGATGGAATCATCATGTACAGTCCCAGGGATAGCATCCACATGTGCAGTCCCAGGGTTGGAATCGCAATGTACAGTCCCAGGGTTGGAATCCCCAAGTACAGTCCCAGGGTTGGAACTCCCATGTACAGTTCCAGGGTTAGAATCCGCATGTACAGTCCCAGGGTAAGTATCCCCATGTACAGTCCAAGGGTTGGAATCCCCACGAACAGTCCCAGGGATGGAATCCTCATGTGCAGTCTCAGGTTTGGAATCCCCATGTACAGTCCCAGGGATGGAATCCCCATATACAGTCCCAGGGTTGGAATCCCCATGTGCCGTCCCAGGGTTGGAATCCCCATGTACAGTCTCAGGTTTGGAATCCCCATGTACAGTCCCAGGAATGGAATCCCCATGTACAGTCCCAGGGTTGGTATCCCCATCTACAGTCCCAGGGTTGGAATCCCCATGTACAGTCCCAAGGCTGGAATCCCCATGTAAAGTCCCAGGGTTGGAATCCCCATGTACAGTCCCAGGGTTGGACTCCCCATGTACAGTCCCATGATAGAAATTCCCAGGTAAAGTCCCAGGGATGGAATCCCCATGTGCAGTCCCAGGGTTGGAATCCCCATGTACGGTCCCAGGGCTGGAATCCCCATGTACAGTCCCAGGGTTGGAATCCCCATGTACAGTCCCAGGGTTGCTATCCCCATGTGCAGTCCCAGGGTTGGAATCCCCATGGACAGTCCCAGGGGTTTGGAATCCCCATGTATAGTCCCATGGGGTTGGAATCCCCATGTACAGTCCCAGGGCTGGAATCCCCATGTACAGCCCCAGGGCTGGAATCCCCATGTACAGTCCCAGGGTTTGAATCCCCATGTACAGTCCCAGGGTTGGACTCCCCATGTACAGTCTCAGGGTTAGAATACCCATGTACAGTCACATGGTTGGAATCCCCCTGTAGTCCCAATGTTCGAATCCCTATGGACAGCCCCAGGGTTGGAATCCTCATGTACAGTCCCAGGGTTTGAAACCCCATTTACAGTCCCAGGATTGGAATCCCCGTGTTCTGTCCCAGGGATGGAATCCACATATACAGTCCCAGGGTTGGAATCCCCATGTACAGTCTCAGGGTTAGAATGCCCATGTATAGTCCCAGGGTTGGAATCCCCAAGTACAGTCCCAGGGATGTAATCCCCATGTACAGTCCAATGATTGGAATCCCCATGTACAGTCCCAGGGATGGAATCCCCATATACAGTCCCAGGCTTGGAATCCCCACAAACAGTCCCAGGGTTGCAATCCCCATGTACAGTCCCAGGGTTGGAATCCCCATGTACAGTTCCAGGGATGGAATCCTCATGTGCAGTCTGAGGTTTGGAATCCCCATGTACAGTCCCAGGGATGGAATCCCCATATACAGTCCCAGGGTTGGAATCCCCATGTGCAGTCCCAGGGTTGGAATCCCCATGTACAGTCCCAGGGTTAGAATGCCCATGTACAATCCCAGGGTTGGAATCCCCAAGTACAGTCCCAGGGATGTAATCCCCATGTACAGTCCCATGATTGGAATCCCCATGTACAGTCCCAGGGTTGGAATCTCCATGTAAAGTTCCAGGGTTAGAATCCGCATGTACAGTCCTACGGTTAGTGTCCCCATGTACAGTCACAGGGATGGAATCCCCATGTGCACTTTCAGGTTTGGAATCCCCATGTACAGTCCCAGGGCTGGAATCCCCATGTACAGTCCCAGGGGGTTGGAATCCCCATGTACAGTCCCAGGGTTAGAATCCCCAAGTACAGTTCCAGGGCTGGAATCCCCATGTACAGTCCCAGAGCTGGACTCCCCGTGTATAGGGTCAGGGTTAGAATGCCCATGTACAGTCCCAGGGTTGGAATCCCCGCGTACAGTCCCAGGGTTGGAATCCCCATGTACAGTCCCAGGGTTAGAATCCCCATGTAGAGTCCCAGGATTGGAATCCACGTGTTCGGTTCCAGGGATGGAATCCACATATACAGTCCCAGGTTTGCAATACCCATGTACAGTCTCAGGGTTAGAATGCCCATGTACAGTCCCAGGGTTGGAATCCCCAAGTACAGTTCCAGGGCTGGAATCCCCATGTACAGTCCCAGGGTTGGACTCCCCATGTACAGGGTCAGGGTTAGAATGCCCATGTACAGTCCCAGGGTTGGAATCCCCGTGTACAGTCCCAGGGTTGGAATCTCCATGTACAGTCCCAGGGTTAGAATCCCCATGTAGAGTCCCAGGATTGGAATCCACGTGTTCGGTTCCAGGTATGGAATCCACATATACAGTCCCAGGTTTGGAATTCCCATGTAGAGTCTCAGGGTTAGAATGCCCATGTACAATCCCAGGGTTGGAATCCCCAAGTACAGTCCCAGGGATGTAATCCCCATGTACAGTCCCATGATTGGAATCCCCATGTACAGTCCCAGGGTTGGAATCCTCATGTATAGTTCCAGGGTTAGAATCCGCATGTACAGTCCTACAGTTAGTATCCCCATTTACAGTCACAGGGATGGAATCCCCATGTGCAGTCACAGGTTTGGAATCCCCATGTACAGTCCCAGGGCTGGAATCCCCATGTACAGTCCCAGGGTTGGAATCCCCATGTACAGTCCCAGGGTTGCAATCCCCATGTACAGTCCCAGGGTTGGAATACCCATGTACTGTCTCAGGGTTGGAATCCCCATGTACAGTCCCAGGTTTGGAGTCCCCATGTACAGTCCCATGATAGGAATCCCCATATACAGTCACAGGGTTGGAATCCCCATGTACAGTCCCAGGGTTGGAATCCCCATGTACAGTCCCAGGTTTGGAATCCCCATGTACAGTCCCAGGGCTGGAATGCCCCTTTACAGTCCCAGCGATGGAATCCCCATGTACAGACCCAGGGTTGGAATCCCCATGCACTATCCCAGGGGTGGACTCCCCATGTACAGTCTCAGGGTTGGAATCCCCATGTACACAGTCACAGGGTTGGAATCCCCCTGTAGTCCCAGGGTTCGAATCCCCATGGACAGGCCCAGGGTTGGAATCCTCATGTACAGTCCCAGGGTTGGAAAACCCATATACAGTCCCAGGGGGTTGGAATCCCCATGCACAGTCCCAAGGGGTTGGAATCCCCATGTACAGTCTCAGGGTTAGAATCCCCATGTACAGTCCCAGGGTTAGAATCCCCATGTATAGTTCCAGGGTTAGAATCCGCATGTACAGTCCTACGATTAGTATCCCCATGCACATTCACAGGGATGGAATCCCCATGTGCCATCTCATGTTTGGAATCCCCATGTACAGTCCCAGGATTGGAATCCCCATGTGCAGTCCCAGGGTTGGAATCCCCATGTACTGACCCAGGGTTGGAAGCCCCATGTACAGTCCCAGGGGGTTGGAATCCCCATGTACAGTCCCAGGGGGTTGCAATCCCCAGGTACAGCCCCAGGGCTGGACTCCCCATGTACAGTCCCAGGGATGGAATCCCCATGTACAATCCCAGGGTTGGACTCCCCATGTACAGGGTCAGAGTTAGAATGCCCATGTACAGTCCCAGGGTTGGAATCCCCGCGTACAGTCACAGGGTTGGAATCCCCATGTACCGTCCCAGGGTTGGAATCCCCATGAAGAGTCCCAGGATTGGAATCACCGTGTACTGTCCCAGGTATGGAAGCCAGATAGACAGTCCCAGGGTTGGAATCCCCATGTACAGTCCCAGGTTTGGAATCCCCATGTACAGTTCCAGGGTGAGAATCCGCATGTACAGTCCGAGGGATAGAATCCCCAGGTACAGACCCAGAGTTGGAATCCCCATGTACAATCCCAGGGTTGGAATCCCCCTGTACAGTCCAAGGGTTGGAATACCCATGTACAGACCCAGGGATGCAATCCCCATGTACCGTCCCATGCTTGGAGTCCCCATGTACAGTCCCATGATAGGAATCCACATGTACAGTCCCAGGGTTGGAGTCCCCATGTACAGTCCCATGATAGGAATCCCCATGAAGAGTCCCAGGATTGGAATCGCCGTGTACTGTCCCAGGTATGGAAGCCAGATAGACAGTCCCAGGGTTGGAATCCCCATGTACAGTCCCAGGGTTGGAATCCCCATGTACAGTTCCAGGGTTAGAATCCCCATGTAGAGTCCCAGGGTTGGAATCCCCATGTACTGACCCAGGATTGGAATCCCCATGTACAGTCCCAGGGTTAGAATCCCCATGTACAGTCCAAGGGTTGGAATCCACATGTACAGTCCCAGGGCTTGAATCTCCATGTACAGTACCAGGGTTCGAATCCCCATATACAGTCCCAGGTTTGGAGTCCCCATGCACATTCCCAGGGCTGGAATACCGGTGTACAGTCCCAGGGATGGAATCATCATGTACAGTCCCAGGGATAGCATCCACATGTGCAGTCCCAGGGTTGGAATCGCAATGTACAGTCCCAGGGTTGGAATCCCCAAGTACAGTCCCAGGGTTGGAACTCCCATCTACAGTTCCAGGGTTAGAATCCGCATGTACAGTCCCAGGGTAAGTATCCCCATGTACAGTCCAAGGGTTGGAATCCCCACGAACAGTCCCAGGGATGGAATCCTCATGTGCAGTCTCAGGTTTGGAATCCCCATGTACAGTCCCAGGGATGGAATCCCTATATACAGTCCCAGGGTTGGAATCCCCATGTGCCGTCCCAGGGTTGGAATCCCCATGTACAGTTCCAGGTTTGGAATCCCCATGTACAGTCCCAGGAATGGAATCCCCATGTACAGTCCCAGGGTGGGAATCCCCATCTACAGTCCCAGGGTTGGAATCCCCATGTACAGTCCCAAGGCTGGAATCCCCATGTAAAGTCCCAGGGTTGGAATCCCCATGTACAGTCCCAGGGTTGGACTCCCCATGTACAGTCCCATGATAGAAATTCCCAGGTAAAGTCCCAGGGATGGAATCCCCATGTGCAGTCCCAGGGTTGGAATCCCCATGTACGGTCCCAGGGCTGGAATCCCCATGTACAGTCCCAGGGTTGGAATCCCCATGTACAGTCCCAGGGTTGCTATCCCCATGTGCAGTCCCAGGGTTGGAATCCCCATGGACAGTCCCAGGGGTTTGGAATCCCCATGTATAGTCCCATGGGGTTGGAATCCCCATGTACAGTCCCAGGGCTGGAATCCCCATGTACAGCCCCAGGGCTGGAATCCCCATGTACAGTCCCAGGGTTTGAATCCCCATGTACAGTCCCAGGGTTGGACTCCCCATGTACAGTCTCAGGGTTAGAATACCCATGTACAGTCACATGGTTGGAATCCCCCTGTAGTCCCAATGTTCGAATCCCCATGGACAGCCCCAGGGTTGGAATCCTCATGTACAGTCCCAGGGTTTGAAACCCCATTTACAGTCCCAGGACTGGAATCCCCGTGTTCTGTCCCAGGGATGGAATCCACATATACTGTCCCAGGGTTGGAATCCCCATGTACAGTCTCAGGGTTAGAATGCCCATGTATAGTCCCAGGGTTGGAATCCCCAAGTACAGTCCCAGGGATGTAATCCCCATGTACAGTCCAATGATTGGAATCCCCATGTACAGTCCCAGGGATGGAATCCCCATATACAGTCCCAGGCTTGGAATCCCCACAAACAGTCCCAGGGTTGCAATCCCCATGTACAGTCCCAGGGTTGGAATCCCCATGTACAGTTCCAGGGATGGAATCCCCATGTGCAGTCTGAGGTTTGGAATCCCCATGTACAGTCCCAGGGATGGAATCCCCATATACAGTCCCAGGGTTGGAATCCCCATGTGCAGTCCCAGGGTTGGAATCCCCATGTACAGTCCCAGGGTTAGAATGCCCATGTACAATCCCAGGGTTGGAATCCCCAAGTACAGTCCCAGGGATGTAATCCCCATGTACAGTCCCATGATTGGAATCCCCATGTACAGTCCCAGGGTTGGAATCTCCATGTAAAGTTCCAGGGTTAGAATCCGCATGTACAGTCCTACGGTTAGTGTCCCCATGTACAGTCACAGGGATGGAATCCCCAAGTTCACTTTCAGGTTTGGAATCCCCATGTACAGTCCCAGGGCTGGAATCCCCATGTACAGTCCCAGGGGGTTGGAATCCCCATGTACAGTCCCAGGGTTAGAATCCCCAAGTACAGTTCCAGGGCTGGAATCCCCATGTACAGTCCCAGAGCTGGACTCCCCGTGTACAGGGTCAGGGTTAGAATGCCCATGTACAGTCCCAGGGTTGGAATCCCCGCGTACAGTCCCAGGGTTGGAATCCCCATGTACAGTCCCAGGGTTAGAATCCCCATGTAGAGTCCCAGGATTGGAATCCCCGTGTTCTGTCCCAGGGATGGAATCCACATATACAGTCCTAGGGTTGGAATCCCCATGTACAGTCTCAGGGTTAGAATGCCCATGTACAATCCCAGGGTTGGAATCCCCAAGTACAGTCCCAGGGATGTAATCCCCATGTACAGTCCCATTATTGGAATCCCCATGAACAGTCCCAGAGTTGGAATCCCCATGTATAGTTCCAGGGTTAGAATCCGCATGTACAGTCCTACGGTTAGTATCCCCATGTACAGTCACAGGAATGGAATCCCCATGTGCAGTCCCATGATAGGAATCCACATGTACAGTCCCAGGGTTGGAGTCCCCATGTACAGTCCCATGATAGGAATCCCCATGAAGAGTCCCAGGATTGGAATCGCCGTGTACTGTCCCAGGTATGGAAGCCAGATCGACAGTCCCAGGGTTGGAATCCCCATGTACAGTCCCAGGGTTGGAATCCCCATGTACAGTTCCAGGGTTAGAATCCCCATGTAGAGTCCCAGGGTTGGAATCCCCATGTACTGACCCAGGATTGGAATCCCCATGTACAGTCCCAGGGTTAGAATCCCCATGTACAGTCCAAGGGTTGGAATCCACATGTACAGTCCCAGGGCTTGAATCTCCATGTACAGTACCAGGGTTCGAATCCCCATATACAGTCCCAGGTTTGGAGTCCCCATGCACATTCCCAGGGCTGGAATACCGGTGTACAGTCCCAGGGATGGAATCATCATGTACAGTCCCAGGGTTAGCATCCACATGTGCAGTCCCAGGGTTGGAATCGCAATGTACAGTCCCAGGGTTGGAATCCCCAAGTACAGTCCCAGAGTTGGAACTCCCATGTACAGTTCCAGGGTTAGAATCCGCATGTACAGTCCCAGGGTAAGTATCCCCATGTACAGTCCAAGGGATGGACTCCCCATGTGCAGTCTCAGGTTTGGAATCCCCATGTACAGTCCCAGGGCAGAAATCCGCATGTACAGTCCCAGGGTTGGAATCCCCACGAACAGTCCCAGGGATGGAATCCTCATGTGCAGTCTCAGGTTTGGAATCCCCATGTGCAGTCCCAGGGATGGAATCCCCATATACAGTCCCAGGGTTGGAATCCCCATGTGCCGTCCCAGGGTTGGAATCCCCATGTACAGTTCCAGGTTTGGAATCCCCATGTACAGTCCCAGGAATGGAAACCCCATGTACAGTCCCAGGGTTGGAATCCCCATGTACAGTCCCAAGGCTGGAATCCCCATGTAAAGTCCCAGGGTTGGAATCCCCATGTACAGTCCCAGGGTTGGACTCCCCATGTACAGTCCCATGATAGAAATTCCCAGGTAAAGTCCCAGGGATGGAATCCCCATGTGCAGTCCCAGAGTTGGAATCCCCATGTACAGTCCCAGGGTTGCTATCCCCATGTGCAGTCCCAGGGTTGGAATCCCCATGGTCAGTCCCAGGGGTTTGGAATCCCCATGTATAGTCCCATGGGGTTGGAATCCCCATGTACAGTCCCAGGGCTGGAATCCCCATGTACAGTCCCAGGGTTTGAATCCCCATGTACAGTCCCAGGGTTGGACTCCCCATGTACAGTCTCAGGGTTAGAATACCCATGTACAGTCACATGGTTGGAATCCCCCTGTAGTCCCAATGTTCGAATCCCCATGGACAGTCCCAGGGTTGGAATCCTCATGCACAGTCCCAGGGTTTGAAACCCCATTTACAGTCCCAGGATTGGAATCCCCGTGTTCTGTCCCAGGGATGGAATCCACATATACAGTCCCAGGGTTGGAATCCCCATGTACAGTCTCAGGGTTAGAATGCCCATGTATAGTCCCAGGGTTGGAATCCCCAAGTACAGTCCCAGAGATGTAATCCCCATGTACAGTCCAATGATTGGAATCCCCATGTACAGTCCCAAGGATGGAATCCCCATATACAGTCCCAGGCTTGGAATCCCCACAAACAGTCCCAGGGTTGCAATCCCCATGTACAGTCCCAGGGTTGGAATCCCCATGTACAGTTCCAGGGATGGAATCCTCATGTGCAGTCTGAGGTTTGGAATCCCCATGTACAGTCCCAGGGATGGAATCCCCATATACAGTCCCAGGGTTGGAATCCCCATGTGCAGTCCCAGGGTTGGAATCCCCATGTACAGTCCCAGGGTTAGAATGCCCATGTACAATCCCAGGGTTGGAATCCCCAAGTACAGTCCCAGGGATGTAATCCCCATGTACAGTCCCATGATTGGAATCCCCATGTACAGTCCCAGGGTTGGAATCTCCATGTATAGTTCCAGGGTTAGAATCCGCATGTACAGTCCTACGGTTAGTGTCCCCATGTACAGTCACAGGGATGGAATCCCCATGTGCACTTTCAGGTTTGGAATCCCCATGTACAGTCACAGGGCTGGAATCCCCATGTACAGTCCCAGGGGGTTGGAATCCCCATGTACAGTCCCAGGGTTGCAATCCCCATGTACAGTCCCAGAGCTGGACTCCCCGTGTACAGGGTCAGGGTTAGAATGCCCATGTACAGTCCCAGTGTTGGAATCCCCGCGTACAGTCCCAGGGTTGGAATCGCCATGTACAGTCCCAGGGTTAGAATCCCCATGTAGAGTCCCAGGATTGGAATCCCCGTGTTCTGTCCCAGGGATGGAATCCACATATACAGTCCCAGGGTTGGAATCCCCATGTACAGTCTCAGGGTTAGAATGCCCATGTACAATCCCAGGGTTGGAATCCCCAAGTACAGTCCCAGGGATGTAATCCCCATGTACAGTCCCATGATTGGAATCCCCATGAACAGTCCCAGAGTTGGAATCCCCATGTATAGTTCCAGGGTTAGAATCCGCATGTACAGTCCTACGGTTAGTATCCCCAGGTACAGTCACAGGAATGGAATCCCCATGTGCAGTCACAGGTTTGGAATCCCCATGTACAGTCCCAGGGCTGGAATCCCCATGTACAGTCCCAGGGTTGGAATCCCCATGTACAGTCCCAGGGTTGCAATCCCCATGTACAGTCCCAGGGTTGGAATACCCATGTACTGTCTCAGGGTTGGAATCCCCATGTACAGTCCCAGGGTTTGAGTCCCCATGTACAGTCCCATGATAGGAATCCCCATGTCCAGTCACAGGGTGGGAATCCCCATGAACAGTCCCAGGGTTGGAATCCCCATATACAGTCCCAGGGTTGGAGTCCCCATGTACAGTCCCAGGGTTGGAATCCCCAAGTACAGTCCCAGGGTTGGAATCCCCATGTACAGTCCCAGGGATGCAATCCCCATGTACAGTCCCATGATAGGAATCCCCATGTACAGTCCCAGGGTTGGAATCCCCATGTACAGTCCCAGGGTTGGAATCCCCATGCACAGTCCCAGGGTTGGAATCCCCATGCACAGTCCCAGGGCTGGAATCCCCATGTACAGTCCCAGGGTTGGAATCTCCATGTACAGTCCCAGGGATGCAATACGCATGTACAGTCCCAGGGCGTTAGAAGCCTTATGTACAGTCCCAGGGTTGGAATACCCATATAGAGGACCAGGGTTAGAATCCCCATGTACAGTCCCAGGGTTGGAATTCCCATGTACCGTCCCAGGGATGGAATCCCCATGTGCAGTCCCAGGGTTGGAATCCCCATGTACAGTCCCAGGGCTGGAGTACCCATGTAGTCCCAGGGTTGGAATCCCCATGTACAGTCCCAGGGTTGCAATCCCCATGTGCAGTCCCAGTGTTGGAATCCCCACGGACAGTCCCAGGGGTTTGGAATCCCCATGTATAGTCCCATGGGGTTGGAATCCCCATGTACAGCCCCGGGGCTGGAATCCCCATGTACAGTCCCAGGGTTGCAATCCCCATGTGCAGTCCCAGTGTTGGAATCCCCACGGACAGTCCCAGGAGTTTGGAATCCCCATGTATAGTCCCATGGGGTTGGAATCCCCATGTACAATCCCAGGGCTGGAATCCCCATGTACAGTCCCAGGGTTGGAATCCCCATGTACAGCCCCATGATAGGAATCCCCAGGTACAGTCCCAGGGATGGAATCCCCATGTGCAGTCCCAGGGTTGGAATCCCCATCTACAGTCCCAGGGTTGGAATCCCCATGTACAGTCCCAAGGCTGGAATCCCCATGTACAGTCCCAGGGTTGGAATCCCCATGTACAGCCCCATGATAGGAATCCCCAGGTACAGTCCCAGGGATGGAATCCCCATGTGCAGTCCCAGGGTTGGAATCCCCATGTACAGACCCAGGGCTGGAATACCCATGTAGTCCCAGGTTTGGAATCCCCATGGACAGTCCCAGGGTTGCAATCCCCATGTGCAGTCCCAGGGTTGGAATCCCCATGGACAGTCCCAGGTGTTTGGAATCCCCATGTATAATCCCATGGGGTTGGAATCCCCATGTACAGTCCCAGGGCTGGAATCCCCATGTACAGTCCCAGGGTTGCAATCCCGATGTGCATTCCCAGGGTTGGAATCCCCATGGACAGTCCCAGGGGTTTGGAATACCCATGTATAGTCCCATGGGGTTGGAATCGCCATGTACAGTCCCAGGGCTGGAATGCCCATGTACAGACCCATGGTTGGAATCCCCATGTACAGTCCCAGGGCTGGAATCCCCATGTACAGTCCCAGGGTTGTAATCCCCAAGTACAGTCCTAGGGTTGGAATCCCCCTGTACAGTCCCAGGGTTGGACTCCCCATGTACAGTCTCAGGGTTAGAATCCCCATGTACAGTCACAGGGCTGGAATCCCCCTGTAGTCCCAGGGTTCCAATCCCCATGGACAGTCCCAGGGTTGGAATCCTCATGTACAGTCCCAGGGTTGGAAACCCCATGTACAGTCCCAGGGGGTTGGAATCCCCATGCACAGTCCCAAGGGGTTGCAATCCCCATGTACAATCCCAGGGTTGGAATCCCCATGAAGAGTCCCAGGATTGGAATAGCCGTGTACTGTCCCAGGGATGGAATCCAGATATACAGTCCCAGGGTTGGAATCACCATGTACAGTCCCAGGGTTGGAATCCCCATGTACAGTTCCAGGGTTAGAATCCGCATGTACAGTCCCAGAGTTGGAATCCCCATGTACAATCCCAGTGTTGGAATCCCCATGTACAGTCCAAGGGTTGGAAACCCCCTGTACAGTCCCAGGGATGGTATCCCCATGTACAGTCCCAGGGTTGGAATCCCCATGTACAGTCCCAGGGTTGGAATACCCATGTACTGTCTCAGGTGTGGAGTCCCCATGTACAGTCCCATGATAGGAATCCGCATGTAGAGTCCCAGGGTTGGAATCCCCATGTACAGTCCCAGGGTAGCAATCCCCATGTACAGTCCCAGGGATGGAATCCCCATGTACAGTCCCATGATAGGAATCCCCTTGTACAGTCCCAGGGTTGGAATCCCCATGTACAGTCCCAGGGTTGGAATCCCGAAGTACAGTCCCAGGGTTGGAGTCCCCATGTACAATCCCATGATAGGAATCCACATGTACAGTCCCAGGGTTGGCGTCCCCATGTACAGTCAAATGATAGGAATCCCCAAGTACAATCCCAGGGTTAGAATCCCCATGTACAGTCCCAGGATTGGAATCCCCGTGTTCTGTCCCAGGGATGGAATCCACATATACAGTCCCAGGTTTGGAATCCCCATGTACAGTCCCAGGGATAGAATGCCCATGTACAGTCCCAATTTGGAATCCCCAAGTACAGTCCCAGGGATGTAATCCCTGTGTACAGTCCAATGATTGGAATCCCCATGTACAGTCCCAGGGTTGGAATCTCCATGTAAAGTTCCAGGGTTAGAATCCGCATGTACAGTCCTACGGTTAGTGTCACCATGTACAGTCACAGGAATGGAATCCACATGTGCAGTTTCAGGTTTGGAATCCCCATGTACAGTCCCAGGGTTGGAAACCCCATGTACAGTCCCAGGGTGTTGGAATCCCCATGAAGAGTCCCAGGATTGGAATAGCCGTGTACTGTCCCAGGGATGGAATCACCATGTACAGTCCCAGGGTTGGAATCACCATGTACAGTCCCAGGGTTGGAATCCCCATGTACAGTTCCAGGGTTAGAACCCGCATGTACAATCCCAGAGTTGGAATCCCCATGTAGAATCCCAGTGTTGGAATCCCCATGTACAGTCCAAGGGTTGGAAACCCCCTGTACAGTCCCAGGGATGGTATCCCCATGTACAGTCCCAGGGTTGGAATCCCCATGTACAGTCCCAGGGTTGGAATACCCATGTACTGTCTCAGGTTTGGAGTCCCCATGTACAGTCCCATGATAGGAATCCGCATGTAGAGTCCCAGGGATGGAATCCCCATGTACAGTCCCAGGGTAGCAATCCCCATGTACAGTCCCAGGGATGGAATCCCCATGTACAGTCCCATGACAGGAATCCCATTGTACAGTCCCAGGGTTGGAATGCCCATGTACAGTCCCAGGGTTGGAATCCCGAAGTACAGTCCCAGGGTTGGAGTCCCCATGTACAATCCCATGATAGGAATCCACATGTACAGTCCCAGGGTTGGCGTCCCCATGTACAGTCAAATGATAGGAATCCCCAAGTACAATCCCAGGGTTAGAATCCCCATGTACAGTCCCAGGATCGGAATCCCCGTGTTCTGTCCCAGGGATGGAATCCACATATACAGTCCCAGGTTTGGAATCCCCATGTACAGTCCCAGGGATAGAATGCCCATGTACAGTCCCAGGGTTGGAATCCCCAAGTACAGTCCCAGGGATGTAATCCCCGTGTACATTCCAATGATAGGAATCCCCATGTACAGTCCCAGGGTTGGAATCTCCATGTATAGTTCCAGGGTTAGAATCCGCATGTACAGTCCTACGGTTAGTGTCACCATGTACAGTCACAGGAATGGAATCCACATGTGCAGTTTCAGGTTTGGAATCCCCATGTACAGTCCCAGGGCTGGAATCCCCATGTACAGTCCCAGGGGGTTGGAATCCCCATGTACAGTCCCAGGGCTACAAATCCCATGTACAGTCCCAGGGTTGGAATCCCCATGTACAGTCCCAGGGCTAGAATCCCCATGTACAGTCCCAGGGCTAGAATCCCCATGTACAGTCCCAGGGCTAGAATCCCCATGTACAGTCCCAGGGTTGGAATCCCCATGTACAGTCCCAGGGTTGAATCCCCATGTAGTCCCAGGGTTCGAATCCGCATGTACAGTCCCAGGGTTGGAATCCCCATGCACAGTCCGAAGGGGTTGGAATCCCCATGTACAGTCCCAGGGCTACAATTCCCATGTACAGTCCCAGGGGTTTGGAATCCCCATGTACAGTCCCAGGGTTGGAATGCCCATGTACTGTCCCAGTGATGGAATCCCCACATACAGTCCCAGGGCTGGAATCCCCATGTACAGTCTCAGGGTTAGAATGCCCATGTGCAGTCCCAGGTTTGGAATCCCTATGTACAGTCCCAGGGATGGAATCCGCATGTACAGTCCCAGGGTTGCAATCCCCATTTACAGTCCCAGGGTTGGAGTCCCCATGTGCAGTTCCAGGGTTGGAGTCCCCATGTACAGTCCCAGAGCTGGAATCCCCATGTACAGTCCAAGGGTTGTAATCCTCATATACAGTCCCAGGGTTGGAATCCCCACGTAGAGTCTCAGGGTTAGAATGCCCATCTACAGTCTCAGGGTTGGAATCCCCATGTACAGTCGCAGGGTTGGATTCCCCATGTATAGTCCCAGGGTTCGAATCCCCATGTACAGTCCCAGGGTTGGAATGCCCATGTACAGTCCCATGGTTGGAATCCCCACGTACAGTCCCAACGGTTTGGAATCCCCATGTGCAGTCCCAGGGGTTTGGAATCCCCATGTACAGTCCCAGCGTTAGAATCCACATGTACAATCCCAGGGTTGGAATCTCCATGTACAGTCCCAAGGCTGGAATCCCCATGTGCAGTCCCGGGCTTGGAATCCCCATGTACAGACCTAGGTTTGGAGTCCCCATGTACAGTCCCATTATTGGAATCCCCATGTACAATCCCAGGGTTGGAATCCCCATTTACAGTTCCAGGGTTTGAATCTGCATGTTCAGTCCCAGGGTTAGAATCCCCATGTACTGTCCCAGGGTTGGAATCCCCATGTACAGTCCCAGGTTTGGAGTCCCCATGTACAGTCCCATGATTGGAATCACCATGTGCAGTCCCAGGGTTGCAATCCCCATGTGCAGTCCCAGGGTTAGAATCCCCATGTGCAGTCTCATGTTTGGAATCACCATGTACAGTCCCAGGGTTGGAATCCCCAGGTATAGTCTCAGGGTTAGAATGCCCATGTACAATCTCAGGGTTGGAATCCCCACGTTCAGCCCCAGGGTCGGAATACACATGTACAGTTCCAGGGTTGGAATCCCCATGTACAGTCCCAGCGGATTGGACACCACATGTACAGTCTCAGGGTTAGAATCCCCATGTACAGTCCCAGAGTTGGAGTCCCCATGTACAGTCCCAGTGTTGGAGTCCCCATGTACAGTCCCATGATAGGAATCCCCATGTGCAGGCCCAGGGGTTTGGAATCCCCATGCACAGTCCCAGGGTTGGAAACCCCATGTACAGTCCCAGGGGGTTGGAATCCCCATGTACAGTCCCAGGGCTACAAATCCCATGTACAGTCCCAGGGTTGGAATCCCCATGTACAGTCCCAGGGCTAGAATCCCCATGTACTGTCCCAGGGCTAGAATCCCCATGTACAGTCCCAGGGCTAGAATCCCCATGTACAGTCCCAGGGTTGGAATCCCCATGTACAGTCCCAGGGTTGGAATCCCCATGTACAGTCCCAGGTTTGGAATCCCCATGTACAGTCCCAGGGGTTTGGAATCCCCATGTGCAGTCCCAGGGGTTGGGAATCCCATGTACATTCCCAGGGTTGGAATACCCATGTACTGTCTCATGGTTGGAATCCCCATGTACAGTCCCAGGGTTGGAATCCCCATGTACAGTCCCAGAGTTGGAGTCCCCATGTACAGTCCCAGTGTTGGAGTCCCCATGTACAGTCCCATGATAGGAATCCCCATGTACAGTCCCAGGGGGTTGGAATCCCCATGTACAGTCCATGGGCTACAAATCCCATGTACAGTCCCAGGGTTGGAATCCCCATGTACAGTCCCAGGGCTAGAATCCCCATGTACAGTCCCAGGGCTAGAATCCCCATGTACAGTCCCAGGGCTAGAATCCCCATGTACAGTCCCAGGGTTGGAATCCCCATGTACAGTCCCAGGGTTGAATCCCCATGTAGTCCCAGGGTTCGAATCCGTATGTACAGTCCCAGGGTTGGAATCCCCATGCACAGTCCGAAGGGGTTGGAATCCCCATGTGCAGTCCCAGGGCTACAATTCCCATGTACAGTCCCAGGGGTTTGGAATCCCCATGTACAGTCCCAGGGTTGGAATGCCCATGTACTGTCCCAGTGATGGAATCCCCACATACAGTCCCAGGGTTGGAATCCCCATGTACAGTCTCACGGTTAGAATGCCCATGTGCGGTCCCAGGGTTGGAATCCCCATGTACAGTCCCAGGGCTAGAATCCCCATGTACAGTCCCAGGGCTAGAATCCCCATGTACAGTCCCAGGGCTAGAATCCCCATGTACAGTCCCAGGGTTGGAGTCCCCATGTACAGTTCCAGGGTTGGAATCCCCATGTACAGTTCCAGGTTTAGAATCTGCATGTACAGTCCCAGGGCTGGAATCCCCATGTACAGTCCCAGGGCTGGAATCCCCATGTACAGTCCCAGTGCTGGAATCCCCATGTACAGTCCCAGTGCTGGAATCCCCATGTACAGTCCCAGTGCTGGAATCCCCATGTACAGTCCAAGGGTTGTAATCCTCATATACAGCCCCAGGGTTGGAATCCCCACGTACAGTCTCAGGGTTAGAATGCCCATCTACAGTCTCAGGGTTGGAATCCCCATGTACAGTCGCAGGGTTGGATTCCCCATGTACAGTCCCAGGGTTCGAATCCCCATGTACAGTCCCAGGGTTGGAATGCCCATGTACAGTCCCATGGTTGGAATCCCCACGTACAGTCCCAGCGGTTTGGAATCCCCATGTGCAGTCCCAGAGGTTTGGAATCCCCATGTACAGTCCCAGCGTTAGAATCCACATGTACAATCCCAGGGTTGGAATCTCCATGTACAGTCCCAAGGCTGGAATCCCCATGTGCAGTCCCGGGCTTGGAATCCCCATGTACAGACCTAGGTTTGGAGTCCCCATGTACAGTCCCATTATTGGAATCCCCATGTACAATCCCAGGGTTGGAATCCCCATTTACAGTTCCAGGGTTTGAATCTGCATGTTCAGTCCCAGGGTTAGAATCCCCATGTACTGTCCCAGGGTTGGAATCCCCATGTACAGTCCCAGGTTTGGTGTCCCCATGTACAGTCTCATGCTTGGAATCACCATGTGCAGTCCCAGGGTTGCAATCCCCATGTGCAGTCCCAGGGTTAGAATCCCCATGTACAGTCCCAGGTTTGGAATCCCCATGTACAGTCCCAGGATTGGAATCCCTGTGTACTGTCCCAGGAATGGAATCCCCATATACAGTCCCAGAGTTGGAATCCCCATGTACAGGCTCAGGGTTAGAATGCCCATGTACAGTCCCAGGGTTGGAATTCCCATATACAGTCCCAGGGTTGGAATCCCCCTGTACAGTCCCAGTGATGAAATCCCCATGCACAGACCCAGGTTTGGCCTCCACATGTACAGTCTCAGGGTTAGAATGCCCATGTACAGTCCCAGGGTTGGCATCCCCATGTACAGTCCCAGGGGTTTGGAATCCCCATGTACAATCCCAGGTTTACCCATGTACTGTCTCAGGGTTGGAATCCCCATGTCGAGTCCCTGGCTTAGAGTCCCCAAATACAGTCCCAGGGTTAGAATCCACGTGTACAATCCCAGGTTTCGAATCCCCATGTACAGTCACAAGGCTGGAATCCCCATCTACAGTCCCATGACTGGAATCCCAATGGACAGTCCCAGGGTTGGAATCCCCATGTACAGTCCCAGGGTTGGAATCAACATGTACAGTCCCAGGGATGGAATCCCCATGTGCAGTCTCAGGTTTGGAATCCCCATGTACAGTCCCAGGGTTGGAATCCCTATGTACAGTCCCAGGGATGGAATCCGCATGTACAGTCCCAGGGTTGCAATCCCCATTTACAGTCCCAGGGTTGGAGTCCCCATGTGCAGTTCCAGGGTTGGTGTCCCCATGTACAGTCCCAGAGCTGGAATCCCCATGTACAGTCCAAGGGTTGTAATCCTCATATACAGTCCCAGGGTTGGAATCCCCACGTACAGTCTCAGGGTTAGAATGCCCATCTACAGTCTCAGGGTTGGAATCCCCATGTACAGTCGCAGGGTTGGATTCCCCATGTATAGTCCCAGGGTTCGAATCCCCATGTACAGTCCCAGGGTTGGAATGCCCATGTACAGTCCCATGGTTGGAATCCCCACGTACAGTCCCAACAGTTTGGAATCCCCATGTGCAGTCCCAGGGGTTTGGAATCCCCATGTACAGTCCCAGCATTAGAATCCACATGTACAATCCCAGGGTTGGAATCTCCATGTACAGTCCCAAGGCTGGAATCCCCATGTGCAGTCCCGGGCTTGGAATCCCCATGTACAGACCTAGGTTTGGAGTCCCCATGTACAGTCCCATTATTGGAATCCCCATGTACAATCCCAGGGTTGGAATCCCCATTTACAGTTCCAGGGTTTGAATCTGCATGTTCAGTCCCAGGGTTAGAATCCCCATGTACTGTCCCAGGGTTGGAATCCCCATGTACAGTCCCAGGTTTGGAGTCCCCATGTACAGTCCCATGATTGGAATCACCATGTGCAGTCCCAGGGTTGCAATCCCCATGTGCAGTC
Organism: Somniosus microcephalus; assembly: GCF_052327205.1. Taxonomy (NCBI): domain Eukaryota; kingdom Metazoa; phylum Chordata; class Chondrichthyes; order Squaliformes; family Somniosidae; genus Somniosus; species Somniosus microcephalus. The sequence goes on along the minus strand of NC_140990.1, from coordinate 150,570,404 downwards.
CCAGGGTTAGAATCCCCATGTGCAGTCTCATGTTTGGAATCACCATGTACAGTCCCAGGGTTGGAATCCCCAGGTATAGTCTCAGGGTTAGAATGCCCATGTACAATCTCAGGGTTGGAATCCCCACGTTCAGCCCCAGGGTCGGAATACACATGTACAGTTCCAGGGTTGGAATCCCCATGTACAGTCCCAGCGGATTGGACACCACATGTACAGTCTCAGGGTTAGAATCCCCATGTACAGTCCCAGAGTTGGAGTCCCCATGTACAGTCCCAGTGTTGGAGTCCCCATGTACAGTCCCATGATAGGAATCCCCATGTGCAGGCCCAGGGGTTTGGAATCCCCATGCACAGTCCCAGGGTTGGAAACCCCATGTACAGTCCCAGGGGGTTGGAATCCCCATGTACAGTCCCAGGGCTACAAATCCCATGTACAGTCCCAGGGTTGGAATCCCCATGTACAGTCCCAGGGCTAGAATCCCCATGTACTGTCCCAGGGCTAGAATCCCCATGTACAGTCCCAGGGCTAGAATCCCCATGTACAGTCCCAGGGTTGGAATCCCCATGTACAGTCCCAGGGTTGAATCCCCATGTAGTCCCAGGGTTCGAATCCGCATGTACAGTCCCAGGGTTGGAATCCCCATGTACAGTCCCAGGTTTGGAATCCCCATGTACAGTCCCAGGGGTTTGGAATCCCCATGTGCAGTCCCAGGGGTTGGGAATCCCATGTACATTCCCAGGGTTGGAATACCCATGTACTGTCTCATGGTTGGAATCCCCATGTACAGTCCCAGGGTTGGAATCCCCATGTACAGTCCCAGAGTTGGAGTCCCCATGTACAGTCCCAGTGTTGGAGTCCCCATGTACAGTCCCATGATAGGAATCCCCATGTACAGTCCCAGGGGGTTGGAATCCCCATGTACAGTCCATGGGCTACAAATCCCATGTACAGTCCCAGGGTTGGAATCCCCATGTACAGTCCCAGGGCTAGAATCCCCATGTACAGTCCCAGGGCTAGAATCCCCATGTACAGTCCCAGGGCTAGAATCCCCATGTACAGTCCCAGGGTTGGAATCCCCATGTACAGTCCCAGGGTTGAATCCCCATGTAGTCCCAGGGTTCGAATCCGTATGTACAGTCCCAGGGTTGGAATCCCCATGCACAGTCCGAAGGGGTTGGAATCCCCATGTACAGTCTCACGGTTAGAATGCCCATGTGCGGTCCCAGGGTTGGAACCCCTATGTACAGTCCCAGGGATGGAATCCGCATGTCCAGTCCCAGGGTTGGAATCCCCATTTACCGTCCCAGGGTTGGAGTCCCCATGTACAGTTCCAGGGTTGGAATCCCCATGTACAGTTCCAGGTTTAGAATCTGCATGTACAGTCCCAGGGATGGAATCCCCATGTACAGTCCCAGGGCTGGAATCCCCATGTACAGTCCCAGGGCTGGAATCCCCATGTACAGTCCCAGTGCTGGAATCCCCATGTACAGTCCCAGTGCTGGAATCCCCATGTACAGTCCCAGTGCTGGAATCCCCATGTACAGTCCAAGGGTTGTAATCCTCATATACAGCCCCAGGGTTGGAATCCCCACGTACAGTCTCAGGGTTAGAATGCCCATCTACAGTCTCAGGGTTGGAATCCCCATGTACAGTCGCAGGGTTGGATTCCCCATGTACAGTCCCAGGGTTCGAATCCCCATGTACAGTCCCAGGGTTGGAATGCCCATGTACAGTCCCATGGTTGGAATCCCCACGTACAGTCCCAGCGGTTTGGAATCCCCATGTGCAGTCCCAGGGGTTTGGAATCCCCATGTACAGTCCCAGCGTTAGAATCCACATGTACAATCCCAGGGTTGGAATCTCCATGTACAGTCCCAAGGCTGGAATCCCCATGTGCAGTCCCGGGCTTGGAATCCCCATGTACAGACCTAGGTTTGGAGTCCCCATGTACAGTCCCATTATTGGAATCCCCATGTACAATCCCAGGGTTGGAATCCCCATTTACAGTTCCAGGGTTTGAATCTGCATGTTCAGTCCCAGGGTTAGAATCCCCATGTACTGTCCCAGGGTTGGAGTCCCCATGTACAGTCCCAGGTTTGGTGTCCCCATGTACAGTCTCATGCTTGGAATCACCATGTGCAGTCCCAGGGTTGCAATCCCCATGTGCAGTCCCAGGGTTAGAATCCCCATGTACAGTCCCAGGATTGGAATCCCTGTGTACTGTCCCAGGAATGGAATCCCCATATACAGTCCCAGAGTTGGAATCCCCATGTACAGGCTCAGGGTTAGAATGCCCATGTACAGTCCCAGGGTTGGAATCCCCATATACAGTCCCAGGGTTGGAATCCCCCTGTACAGTCCCAGTGATGAAATCCCCATGCACAGACCCAGGTTTGGACTCCACATGTACAGTCTCAGGGTTAGAATGCCCATGTACAGTCCCAGGGTTGGCATCCCCATGTACAGTCCCAGGGGTTTGGAATCCCCATGTACAATCCCAGGTTTACCCATGTACTGTCTCAGGGTTGGAATCCCCATGTCGAGTCCCTGGCTTAGAGTCCCCAAATACAGTCCCAGGGTTAGAATCCACGTGTACAATCCCAGGTTTCGAATCCCCATGTACAGTCACAAGGCTGGAATCCCCATCTACAGTCCCATGACTGGAATCCCAATGGACAGTCCCAGGGTTGGAATCCCCATGTACAGTCCCAGGGTTGGAATCAACATGTACAGTCCCAGGGATGGAATCCCCATGTGCAGTCTCAGGTTTGGAATCCCCATGTACAGTCCCAGGGTTGGAATCCCCAAGTACAGTCTCAGGGTTTGAATGCCCATGTACAGTCTCAGGGTTGGAATCCCCGCGTACAGCCCCAGGGTTGGAATCCACATGTACAGTCCCAGGGTTGGAATCCCCATGTACAGTCCCAGCGGTTTGGAATCCCCAAGTGCAGTCCCAGGGGTTTGGAATCCCCATGTACAGTCCCAGAGTTGGAATACCCATGTACTGCCTCAGGGTTGGAATCCCCATGTACAGTCCCATGATAGGAATCCCCATGTACAGTCCCAGGATCGGAAACCCCATGTACAGTCCCAGGGTTTGAATCCCCATGTACAGATCCAGGGTTAGAATCCGCATGTACAGTCCCAGGGTTAGAATCCTCATCTACAGTCCCAGGGCTGGAATCCCCATGTGCAGTCTCAGGGTTGCAATCCCCATGTACAGTCCCAGGGGGTTGGAATCCCCATATACAGTCCCAGGGTTAGAATCCCCATGCAGAGTCCCAGGATTGGGATCCCGGTGTACTGTCCCAAGGATGGAATCCACATATACAGTCCCAGAGTTGGAATCCCCATGTACAGTCCCAGGGTTGGAATCCCCATGTACAGTTCCAGGGTTAGAATCCACATGTACTTGAAAACTCATCCACAACAGTAAATATATATCGGTTTTGAGTAGTTGAAGGAAGAGGTCCCTTAAAATCAACACTCAAACGTTCAAAAGGAGAAGTAGCCTTTATAAGATGAGCTCGTTGAGGCTTAAAGAAATTCGGTTTACACCGAGCACAGATAGAACATGAAGAAGTCATCCGCTTGACGTCTTCAACTGAAAAAGGCAAGTTCTTACTGCGTACAAAGTGTATCATCCTCGTAACCCCAGGATGACATAAGGCATTGTGAAGATTAATAAGCGTATCTCCGTGAATCACCGAACAATAAGCCCTCGACAGTGCATCAGCAGCAACATTATCCTTCCCCGGACGATAAACTATGTCAAAATTGTAACATGCCAACTCAATCCTCCATCTCATTATTTTATCATTTTTAATCTTTCCAAAATGTTTAACATCAAACATAAAGGACACAGATTTTTGGTCAGTTACCAACGTGAAATGTCGCCCCGATAAATAATGTCTCCATTTACGCAATGCTTCTACTATTGCGTATGCCTCTTTTTCTATTGAGGAATGTCTTTTTTCACTATTATTCAAAGTACGTGAGAAAAAGGCCACAGGTCTTCCATTTTGGTTCAAAATAGCCCCAATTGCAAAATCCGAAGCATCCGTCTCAATCACAAAGGGAACCTGCTCATCAATGGAATGCACAACTGCTCCTAAAATATCCTTTTTAAAATTCTCAAAACATGTCCTGGCCTCCCATGATAGAGGATATGTTGTAACCCGAATAAGAGGCCGGATCTTCCGTGAAAAATTTGCAATCCAATTAGAATAATAAGAAAACAGTCCAACAACTCGTTGCAAAGCCTTAGAATTGGTAGGACAAGATAAATCGATCAATGGTCGCAGACGTTCTGGATCTGGTTTAATCTTATTTCCCGAAATAATATACCCCAATAGATTTACCTCAGCAGTCGAAAAGACACATTTCTCTTTGTTAAAAGTTAAACCAACTTTTTCCACAGCTTGAAGGAATCTTTTTAAATTAGAATCATGCTCCACCCTTGATTTGCCACACACTGTGATGTCATCTAAGTATGAAAAGGTGTCAGAGAGTGAGTTATCACTTATAAAAGCATCCATTGCCCGTTGAAAACAAGCAACACCATTCGTAACACCAAATGGTATTCGGCAAAACTGATACAGCTTTCCACCAGCCTCAAAGGCCGTATATGGTTGATCCTTCTTAACAATAGGAATCTGATGATAAGCACTCTTTAAATCAATAGTGCTAAAAACTTTATACTGAGATACTTTATTGATAAGCTCATCAATCTTAGGCAAAGGGTACGCATCTAATTGAGTATACCTATTAATAGTTTGGGAATAGTCTATCACCATTCGTTTCTTGTGTCTCTCATTAGTCGTGACAACTACCTGTGCTCGCCAAGACGAACAACTAGGTTCAATGATTCCTTCCAATAAGAGACGTTGAACTTCAGAATTAATAAATTCTCTATCCTGACTACTATATCTTCTTGACTTGGTAGCAATTGGCTTACAATCCGACATCAAATTGGAAAAAAGTGATAATGGAGGAATAGATAAAGAGGTTAATCCACAAATAGATAAAGGTGGCTTAGTCCCTCCAAATGAAAGACTAAGAGACTCGTGTAACTGAAGCACATCATGTCCAATCAAAATATCCGCACAGAGATTAGGCAAAACAGATAGGCATATATCAGTATACGTATTACCCAGAAGAACCATTTTCACAAAGCAACAACCAGCTATTTGTGAAATAAGGGTCGTCTGAGCCATACACACCTGATACGTAACAGGCGAAATTTTCAAATGCTTCTCCTTCGCAAACTGAAGACTTATAAAACTCTCAGTACTGCCCGTATCTATAAGGGCCTTCACTTCCAACCCATTAACTTGAGCTGTAACTATAGCTTTGTTTAGGCCATGAGCAAATGCAGCAGAAATTGATGCAATAAAGGCCCTATCTAAAGGCTGAATAGTCACAGAAGAGGTAGTGGAGGAAGACCCTCCCACACCAGGAGAAGGGAAGGTAATTGAACCTGATGATTTGCACACACTTGCATAATGACCTCTCTTGCCGCATTTACTACACACAGCCTCCCGAGCAGGACACTTCAGACGAGGGTGCCGGATATTCCCACAAAAATAACACTTCTGAATCCTAGAGGCAATGGCCGCCGAAGTAGAAACTGTTTCAAAATCTAGTAAACCACTCCCATTAAGTCCACATAATTCCTTTTCATCCGAAACTGCCGAAACCATAGTCGCAGGCCGATTAAAAAGAGCATAAGAATCCGAACTTCTCTGAGCCATATCCAATGTAGAAGCTTGCTCAAAAGCACTTTTAAGATCCAGAGTCTTATTTTCTAACAACCGCTGACGAATTGATCTAGACAGTAATCCATTAATAAAAGCATCCCGTACCGATTCATCCTTATATTCTTCAGCCGTCACAGCCTTATAATTACAGTCAACACTAAGGCACCGAAGTGCTTGTAAATAAGTATCCAAAGATTCTCCCACCTGCTGCCTACGGGCAGATAGAAGATGACGTGCAAATACATCATTCTTTGGTTTAACAAAAATCTTTTCCAATGTAGAAGTAGCCTCTTCATAAGTTTTACAGTGCAAAATATATTTATATACATCCGGGTCAATGTAGTTGATCAGCATATTCAGCTTATTTAGAGCCTCTTGATCCAACACGCCCAAAAAGTTTTTAAATGTACAATACCAATGTTTCCATTTATCATCCACTCCAGCAGAATTGGGGTCAGCCTTGAATCGTTCTGGTTGAAGATATCGCTCCATTCTAACATAAAGTTAATAAATTGAAATAAAGAATAGCTTTGCCTTCCAAAGTTAGGCTTTATTAACTTTAAAATCGGCAGCATATCTTTCTACATCCAGTCCCAACTAAAGCTAGAAAAGGACTGAATTTAAGGTAGCCACAACACATCATGTGATCATCAACTACCAATGAGATTACAACACATATCCCAAGGCCGTTAACAAACAACGAATCACAATACTATTACTAATCAAGGAATAATCACCACAGAATCCCCATGTACAGTCCCAGGGTTGGACTCCCCATGTACAGTCCCAGGGTTGGAGTCCCCATGTACAGTCCCACGGTTGGAATCCCCATGTACAGTCCCAGGGTTGGAATCCCCATGTACAGTCCCAGGGTTGGAATCCCCATGTGCAGTTCAAGGGTTAGAATCCGCATGTACAGTCCCAGGGCTGGAAACCCCATGTACAGTCCCAGGGTTAGAATCCCCATATACAGTCCCAGGTTTGCAATCTCCATGTGCAGTCCCAGGGTTGGAATCCCCATGTACTGACCCAGGGCTGGAAGCCCCATGTCCAGTCCCAGGGGGTTGGAATCCCCATGTACAGTCCCAGGGGGTTGGAATCCCCATGTACAGTCCCAGGGTTAGAATCCCCATGTACAGTCCCAGGGTTACAAACCCCATGTACAGTCCCAGGTTTGGAATCCCCGTGTACAGTCCCAGGGTCAGAATCTCCATGTACAGTCACAGGGCTACAATCCCCATGTACAATCCCAGGGTTGGAATCCCTGCATACTGTCCCAGGGTTAGAATCCCGGTGTACAATCCCAGGGTTAGAATCCCCGTGTACAATCCCAGGGTTGGAATCCCCAGGTACTGTCTCATGGTTGGAATCCCGATGTACAGTCCCAGGGTTGGAATCCCCATGTACAGTCCCAGAGTTGGAGTCCCCATGTACAGTCCCAGGGTTGGAGTCCCCATGTACAGTCCCATGATAGGAATCCCCATGTACAGACCCAGGGTTGGAATCCCCATGTATAATCCCAGGGTTGCAATCCCCATGTACAGTCCCAGGGGTTGGAATCCCCATGTACAGTCCAAGGGTTGGAATCCCCATATAGAGGCCCAGGGTTAGAATCCCCATGTACAGTCCCAGGGTTAGAATCCCCATGTAGAGTCCCAGGGTTGGAATCCCCATGTACACTCCCAGGGTTGGAATCCCCATGTACAGATCCAGTGTTAGAATAAGCATGTACAGTCCCAGGGTTAGAATCCCCATGTACAGTCCCAGAGTCGGAATCACCATGTACAGGCTCAGGGTTAGAATGCCTATGTACAGTCCCAGGGTTGGACTCCCCATGTACAGTCCCAGGGTTGGAGTCCCCATGTACAGTCCCAGGGTTTGAGTCCCCATGTACAGTCCCACGGTTGGAATCCCCATATACAGTCCCAGGGTTGGAATCCCCATGTACAGTCCCAGGGTTGGAATCTCCATGTACAGTCCCAGGGCTACAATCCCCATGTACAATCCCAGGGTTGGAATCCCTGCGTACTGTCCCAGGGTTAGAATCCCCGTGTACAATCCCAGAGTTAGAATCCCCGTGTACAATCCCAGGGTTGGAATCCCCATGAACTGACCCAGGGTTGGAATCCCCATGTACAGTCATAGGGGGTTGGAATCCCCATGTGCAGTCCCAGGGGTTTGGAATCCCCATTCACAGTCCCAGGGTTGAAAACTCCATGTACAGTCCCAGGGGTTGAAATCCCCATGTACAGTCCCAGGGCTACAATTCCCATGTACAGTCCCAGGCGTTTGGAATCCCCATGTACAGTCCCAGGGTTGGAATCCCCATGTACAGTCCCAGGGTTGGAATCCCCATGTAGAGTCCCAGGACTGGAATCCCCATGTACAGTCCCAGGGCTGGATTCCCCATGTACAGTCCCAGGGCTAGAATACCCATGCAGTCCCAGGGTTAGAATCCGCATGTACAGTCCCAGGGCTGGAATCCCCATGTACAGTCCCAGGGCTGGATTCCCCATGTACAGTCCCAGGGCTAGAATCCCCATGTTGTCCCAGGGTTCGAATCCCCATGTACAGTCCCTGGGTTGGAATCCCCATGTACAGGCCCAGGGATAGAATCCCCATGTTTAGTCATAGGGTTAGAATACCCATGTACAGTCCCAGAGCTGAAATCCCCATGTGCAGTCCCAGGGCTGTAATCCCCAGTACAGTCCCAAGGTTGGAATCCAAATGTACAGTCCCAGGGCTGGAATCCCCATGTACAGTCCCAGGGCTGTAAATCCCATGTACAGTCCCAAGGTTGGAATTCCCATGTACAGTTCGAGGGTTAGAATCCCCATGTACAGTCCCAGGGTTAGAATCCCCATGTACAGTCCCAGGGTTGAATCCCCTTGTACAGTCCCACGGTTGGATTCCCCATGTACAGTCCCAGGGTTAGAATCCCCATGTACAGTCCCAGGGTTAGAATCCCCATGTACAGTCCGAGGCTTAGAATCCCCAAGTACAGTCCCAGGGTTTGATTCCCCATGTACAGTCCCAAGGTTAGAATCCCCATGTACAGTCCCAGCGTTCCAATCCCCATGTACAATCCCAGGGTTAGAAGCCCCATGTACAATCCCAGGGTTTGAATCCCCTTGTACAGTCCCAGGGTTGGAATCCCCATGTACAATCCCAGATATAGAATCCCCTTGTACAGTCTCAGGGATGGAATCCCCATGTACAGCCCCAGAGTTAGAACCCCCATGTACAATCCCAGGTTTAGAATCCTCATGTACAATGTCAGGGTTAGAAGCCCCATGTACAGTCCCAGGGTTGGAATCCCCATGTACAGTCCCAGGGATAGAATCCGCATGTACAGTCCCAGGGTTAGAATCCGCATGTACAGTCCCAGTTTTAGAATCCCCAGGTACAGTCCCAGGGCTGGAGTCCCCATGTACAGTCCCAGGGTTAGAATCCGCATGTGCAGTCCCACGGTTGGAATCCCCATGTGCAGTCCCAGGGTTGGAATCCCCATGTGCAGCCCCAGGGCTGGAGTCCCCATGTACAGTCCCAGGGTTAGAATCCCCAGGGACAGTCCCAGGGATGGAATCCACATATACAGTCCAGTGTTGGAATCCCCATGTACAGTCCCAGTGTTGGAATCCCCATGTACAGTCTCAGGGTAAGAATGCCCATGGACAGTTCCAGGGATGGAATCTGAAATAAAGAATAGCTTTGCCTTCCAAAGTTAGGCTTTATTAACTTTAAAATCGGCAGCATATCTTTCTACATCCAGTCCCAACTAAAACTAGAAAAGGACTGAATTTAAGGTAGCCACAACACATCATGTGATCATCAACTACCAATGAGATTACAACACATATCCCAAGGACGTTATCAAACAACGAATCACAATACTATTACTAATCAAGGAATAATCACCACAGAATTCCCATGTACAGTCCCAGGGTTGGACTCCCCATGTACAGTCCCAGGGTTGGAGTCCCCATGTACAGTCCCACGGTTGGAATCCCCATGTACAGTCCCAGGGTTGGAATCCCCATGTACAGTCCCAGGGTTGGAATCCCCATGTGCAGTTCAAGGGTTAGAATCCGCATGTACAGACCCAGGGCTGGAATCCCCATGTACAGTCCCAGGGTTAGAATCCCCATATACAGTCCCAGGTTTGCAATCTCCATGTGCAGTCCCAGGGTTGGAATCCCCATGTACTGACCCAGGGTTGGAAGCCCCATGTCCAGTCCCAGGGGGTTGGTATCCCCATGTACAGTCCCAGGGGGTTGGAATCCCCATGTACAGTCCCAGGGTTAGAATCCCCATGTACAGTCCCAGGGTTACAAACCCCATGTACAGTCCCAGGTTTGGAATCTCCGTGTACAGTCCCAGGGTCGGAATCTCCATGTACAGTCCCAGGGCTACAATCCCCATGTACAATCCCAGGGTTGGAATCCCTGCATACTGTCCCAGGGTTAGAATCCCGGTGTACAATCCCAGGGTTAGAATCCCCGTGTACAATCCCAGGGTTGGAATCCCCAGGTACTGTCTCATGGTTGGAATCCCGATGTACAGTCCCAGGGTTGGAATCCCCATGTACAGTCCCAGAGTTGGAGTCCCCATGTACAGTCCCAGGGTTGGAGTCCCCATGTACTGTCCCATGATAGGAACCCCCATGTACAGACCCAGGGTTGGAATCCCCATGTATAATCCCAGGGTTGCAATCCCCATGTACAGTCCCAGGGGTTGGAATCCCCATGTACAGTCCCAGGGGTTGGAATCCCCATGTACAGTCCAAGGGTTGGAATCCCCATATAGAGGCCCAGGGTTAGAATCCCCATGTACAGTCCCAGGGTTAGAATCCCCATGTAGAGTCCCAGGATTGGGATCCCGGTGTACTGTCACAGGGATGGAATCCACATATACAGTCCCAGGGTTGGAATCCCCATGTACACTCCCAGGGTTGGAATCCCCATGTACAGTTCCAGTGTTAGAATAAGCATGTACAGTCCAAGGGTTAGAATCCCCATGTACAGTCCCAGAGTCGGAATCCCCATGTACAGGCTCAGGGTTAGAATGCCTATGTACAGTCCCAGGGTTGGACTCCCCATGTACAGTCCCAGGGTTGGAGTCCCCATGTACAGTCCCACGGTTGGAATCCCCATATACAGTCCCAGGGTTGGAATCCCCATGTACAGTCCCAGGGTTGGAATCTCCATGTACAGTCCCAGGGCTACAATCCCCATGTACAATCCCAGGGTTGGAATCCCTGCGTACTGTCCCAGGGTTAGAATCCCCGTGTACAATCCCAGGGTTAGAATCCCCGTGTACAATCCCAGGGTTGGAATCCCCATGAACTGACCCAGGGTTGGAATACCCATGTACAGTCATAGGGGGTTGGAATCCCCATGTGCAGTCCCAGGGGTTTGGAATCCCCATTCACAGTCCCAGGGTTGAAAACTCCATGTACAGTCCCAGGGGTTGAAATCCCCATGTACAGTCCCAGGGCTACAATTCCCATGTACAGTCCCAGGCATTTGGAATCCCCATGTACAGTCCCAGGGTTGGAATCCCCATGTACAGTCCCAGGGTTGGAATCCCCATGTACAGTCCCAGGGCTGGAATCCCCATGTACAGTCCCAGGGTTAGAATCCCCATGTACAGTCCCAGGGCTAGAATCCCCATGTTCAGTCCCAGGGCTGGATTCCCCATGTACAGTCCCAGGGCTAGAATCCCCATGTAGTCCCAGGGTTCGAATCCGCATGTACAGTCCCAGAGCTGGAATCCCCATGTACATTCCCAGAGCTGTAATCCCCATGTACAGTCCCTGGGTTGGAATCCCCATGTACAGGCCCAGGGATAGAATCCCCATGTTTAGTCATAGGGTTAGAGTACCCATGTACAGTCCCAGAGCTGAAATCCCCATGTGCAGTCCCAGGGCTGTAATCCCCATGTACAGTCCCAGGGTTGGAATCCAAATGTACAGTCCCAGGGCTGGAATCCCCATGTACAATCCCAGGGCTGGAATCCCCATGTAAAGTCGCAGGGCTGGAATCCCCATGTACAGTCCCAGGGCTGTAAATCCCATGTACAGTCCCAAGGTTGGAATTCCCATGTACAGTTTGAGGGTTAGAATCCCCATGTACAGTCCGAGGGTTAGAATCCCCATGTACAGTCCCAGGGTTGAATCCCCTTTTACAGTCCCACGGTTGGATTCCCCATGTACAGTCCCAGGGTTAGAATCCCCATGTAGTCCCAGGGTTAGAATCCCCATGTACAGTCCGAGGCTTAGAATCCCCATGTACAGTCCCAGGGTTAGATTCCCCATGTACAGTCCCAAGGTTAGAATCCCCATGTACAGTCCCAGCGTTCCAATCCCCATGTACAATCCCAGGGTTAGAAGCCCCATGTACAATCCCAGGGTTTGAATCCCCTTGTACAGTCCCAGGGTTGGAATCCCCATGTACAATCCCAGATATAGAATTCCCTTGTACAGTCTCAGGGATGGAATCCCCATGTACAGCCCCAGAGTTAGAACCCCCATGTACAATCCCAGGTTTAGAATCCTCATGTACAATGTCAGGGTTAGAAGCCCCATGTACAGTCCCAGGGTTGGAATCCCCATGTACAGTCCCAGGGATAGAATCCCCATATACAGTCCCAGGGTTGGAATCCCCATGTACAGTCTCAGGATAAGAATCATCATGTACAGTCCCAGGGGTTGGAATCCCCATGTACAGTCCCAGGGTAGGAATCCCCATATAGAGGCCCAGGGATAGAATCCCCACGTACAGTCCCAGGGTTAGAATCCCCATGTAGAATCCCAGGATTGGGATCCCTGTGTATTGTCCCAGGGATAGAATCCACATATACAGTCCCAGGGTTGGAATTCCCATGTACACTCCCAGGGTTGGAATCCCCATTTACAGTTCCAGTGTTAGAATCCGCATGTACAGTCCCAGGGTTAGAATCCCCATGTACAGTCCCAGAGTCGGAATCCCCATGTACAGGCTCAGGGTTAGAATGCACATGTACAGTCCCAGGGTTGGACTCCCCATGTACAGTCCTAGGGTTGGAGTCCCCATGTACAATCCCACGGTTGGAATCCCCATATACAGTCCCAGGGTTGGAATACCCATGTACAATCCCAGGGTTGGAAACCCCATGTGCAGTTCAAGAGTTAGAATCCGCATGTACAGTCCCAGGGCTGGAATCCCCTTGCACAGTCCCAGGGTTAGAATCCCCATGTACAGTCACAGGTTTCCAACTCCATGTGCAGTCCCAGGGTTGGAATCCCCATGTACTGACCCAGGGTTGGAAGCCCCATGTCCAGTCCCAGGGGGTTGGAATCCCCATGTACAGTCCCAGGGGGTTAGAATCCCCATGTACAGTCCCAGGGTTAGAATCCCCATGTACAGTCCCAGGGTTGGAATCCCTGCGTACTGTCCCAAGGTTAGAATCCCCGTGAACAATCCCAGGGTTAGAATCCCCGTGTACAATCCCAGGGTTGGAATCCCCATGAACTGACCCAGGGTTGGAATCCGCAAGTACAGTCCCAGGGTTGGAATCCCCATGTACAGTCCCAGGATTGGAGTCCGCAAGTACAGTCCCAGGGTTAGAATCCCCATGTACAGTCCCAGAGTTGGAATCCCCATGTACAGGCTCAGGGTTAGAATGCCAATGTACAGTCCCAGGGTTGGAATTCCCCTGTACAGTCCCAGGATGGAATGCACATGTACAATCCCTGGGTTGGAATCCCCATGTGCAGTCCCAGGGGTTTGGAATCCCATGTACATTCCCAGGGTTGGAATACTCATGTACTGTCTCATGGTTGGAATACTCATGTACTGTCTCATGGTTGGAATCCCCATGTACAGTCCCAGGGTTGGAGTCCCCATGTATAGTCCCATGATAAGAATCCCCATGTCCAGTCCCAGGGTTGGAATCCCCATGTACAAACCCAGGGGTTTGGAATCCCCATGTACAGTCCCAGGGGTTTGGAATCCCCATGTACAGTCCCAGGGGTTTGGAATCCCCATGTACAGTCCCAGGGGTTTGGAATCCCCATATAGAGGCCGAGGGTTACAATCCCCATGTACAGTCCCAGGGTAAGAATCCCCATGTACAGTCTCAGGGTTAGAATGCCCATGTACAGGCCCAGGTGATTGGAATCCCCATGTGCAGTCCCAGGGGTTTGGAATCTCCATGTACAGTCCCACGATTCCAATACGCATGTACTGTCCAAGGGTTGGAATCCCCATGTACAGTCCCCGGGTTGGAATGCCCATGTACAGTCCCAGGGTTAGAATCCGCATGTACAGTCCCAGATTTAGAATCCCCAGGTACAGTCCCAGGGATGGAATCCCCATGTGCAGTCCCACGGATGGAATCCCCATGTGCAGTCCCAGTGTTGGATTCCCCATGTGCAGTCCCAGGGCTGGAGTCCCCATGTACAGTCCCAGGGTTAGAATCCCCAGGGACAGTCCCAGGGATGGAATCCACATATACAGTCGCAGTGTTGGAATCCCCATGTACAGTCTCAGGGTAAGAATGCCCATGTACAGTCCCAGGGGTTTGGAATCCCCATATAGAGGCCCAGGGTTACAATCCCCATGTACAGTCCCAGGGTAAGAATCCCCATGTACAGTCTCAGGGTTAGAATGCCCATGTACAGGCCCAGGTGATTGGAATCCCCATGTGCAGTCCCAGGGGTTTGGAATCCCCATGTACAGTCCCACGATTCCAATACGCATGTACTGTCCAAGGGTTGGAATCCGCATGTACAGTCCCCGGGTTGGAATCCCCATGTACAGTCCCAGGGTTAGAATCCGCATGTACAGTCCCAGGGTTAGAATCCCCAGGGACAGTCCCAGGGATGGAATCCACATATACAGTCGCAGTGTTGGAATCCCCATGTACAGTCTCAGGGTAAGAATGCCCATGTACAGTCCCAGGGTTGGATTCCCCAAGTACAGTCCCAGGTTTGGAATTCCCCTGTGCAGTCCCAGGGATGGAATCCCCATGTACAGTCACAGGGTTGGACTCCCCATGTACAGTCCCAGCTTTGGAGTCCCCATGTACAGTCCCATGATTGGAATCCCCATGTCCAGTCCCAGGTTTGGAATCCCCATGTACAGTCCCAGGGTTGGAATCCCCATGTGCAGTTCAAGGGTTAGAATCCGCATGTACACTCCCAGGGCTGGAATTCCCATGTACAGTCCCGGGGTTAGAATCCCCATGTACAGTCCCAGGTTTGCAATCTCCAAGTGCAGTCCCAGGGTTGGAATCCCCATGTACTGACCCAGGGTTGGAAGCCCCATGTACAGTCCCAGGGGGTTGGAATCCCCATGTACAGTCCCAGGGGGTTGGAATCCCCATGTACAGTCCCAGGGCTGGAATCCCCATGTACAGTCCCAGGGCGAGAATCCCCATGTACAGTCCCAGGGCTAGAACCCTCATGTACAGTCCCAGGGTTGGAATCCCCATGTACAGTCCCAGGGCTAGAATCCCCATGTAGTCCCAGGGTTCGAATCCGCATGTACAGTCCCACGGTTGGAATCCCCATGTACAGTCCCAGGGCTACAATCCCCATGTACAGTCCCAGGGTTAGAATCTCCATGTACAAGTCCCAGGTCTGGAATCCCCATGTAAAGTCCCAGGGGTTTGGAATCCCCATGTGCAGTCCCAGGGGTTTGGAATCCCCATGCACAGTCCCAGTGTTGGAAACCCCATGTACAGTCCCAGGGGTTGGAAACCCCATGTACAGTCCCAGGTCTACAATTCCCATGTACACTCCCAGGGGTTTGGAATCCCCATGTACAGTCCCAGGGTTGGAATCCTCATGTACAGTCCCAGTGTTGGAAACCCCATGAACAGTCCCAGGGCTGGAATCCCCATGTACAGTCCCAGGGCTAGAATCCCCATGTACAGTCCCAGTGCTAGAATCCCCATGTACAGTCCAAGGATTGGATTCCCCATGTACAGTCCCAGGGCTAGAATCCCCATGTAGTCCCAGGATTCGAATCCGCATGTACAGTCCCAGGGTTGGAATCCCCATGCACAGTTCCAAGGGGTTGGAATCCCCATGTACAGTCCCAGGGCTACAATTCCCATGTACAGTCCCAGGGGTTTGGAATCCCCATGTACAGTCGCAGGGTTGGAATACCCATGTACTGTCCCAGCGATGGAATCCCCATATACAGTCCCAGGGTTGGAATCCCCATGTGCAGTCTCAGGGTTAGAATGCCCATGTGCAGTCCCAGGGTTGGAATCCCTATGTACAGTCCCAAGGATGGAATCTGCATGTACAGTCTCAGGGTTGGAATCCCCATGTACAGTTCCAGGTTTGGAATCCCCATGTACAGTTCCAGGGTTAGAATCCGCATGTACTGTCCCAGGGTTAGAATCCCCATGTACAGTCCGAGGGATGGTCGCCCCATTTGCAGTAGCAGGTTTGGAATGCCAATGTACAGTCCCAGGGTTGTAATCCCCATGTACAGTCCCAGGGCTGAAATCCCCATGTACAGTCCCAGGGCTGGAATCCCCATGTACAGTCCCAGTGCTGGAATCCCCATGTACAGTCTCAGGGTTAGAATGCCCATGTGCAGTCCCAGGGTTGGAATCCCTATGTACAGTCCCAAGGATGGAATCAGCATGTACAGTCCCAGGGTTGGAATCCCCATGTACAGTTCCAGGGTTGGAATCCCCATGTACATTTCCAGGGTTAGAATCCGCATGTACAGTCCCAGGGTTAGAATCCCCATGTACAGTCCCAGGGATGGAAGCCCCATGTGCAGTAGCAGGTTTGGAATACCAATGTACAGTCCCAGGGTTGTAATCCCCATGTACAGTCCCAGGGCTGGAATCCCCATGTACAGTCCCGGGGCTGGAATCCCCATGTACAGTCCCAGTGCTGGAATCCCCATGTACAGTCCCAGTGCTGGAATCCCCATGTACAGTCCCAGGGTTGTAATCCTTATATACAGTCCCAGGGTTGGAATCCCCACGTACAGTCTCAGGGTTAGAATGCCCATGTACAGTCTCAGGGTTGGATTCCCCATGTACAGTCGCAGGGTTGGAATCCCCATGTACAGTCCCAGGGTTCGAATCCCCATGTACAGTCCCAGGGTTGGAATGCCCATGTACAGTCCCAGCGGTTTGGAATCCCCATGTGCAGTCCCAGGGGTTTGGAATCCCCATGTACAGTCCCAGGGTTGGAATACCCATGTACTGTCTCAGGGTTGGAATCCCCATCTACAGTCCTAGGCTTAGGGTCCCCAAATACAGTCCCAGGGTTAGAATCCACATGTACAATCCCAGGGTTGGAATCTCCATCTACAGTCCCAAGGCTGGAATCCCCATGTGCAGTCCCAGGGTTGGAATCCCCATGTACAGTCCTAGGTTTGGAGTCCCCATGTACAGTCCCATGATTGAAATCCCCATGTACAATCCCAGGGTTGCAATCCCCATGTGCAGTCCCAGGGTTAGAATCTGCATGTTCAGTCCCAGGGTTAGAAACCCCATGTACTGTCCCAGAGATGGAATCACCATTTGCAGTCTCAGGTTTGGAATCCCCATGTGCAGTCCCAGGGCATGAATCTCCATGTACAGTCTCAGGGTTCGAATCCCCATGTACAGTCCCAGGTTTGGAGTCCCCATGTGCAGTCCCATGATTGGAATCACCATGTGCAGTCCCAGGGTTGCAATCCCCATGTGCAGTCCCAGGGTTAGAAACCCCATGTACAGTCCCAGGGTTGGAATTCCCATGTAGAGTCCCAGGGTTGGAATCCCCCTGTACAGTCCCAGGGATGGAATCCCCATGTACAAACCCATGTTTGGACTGCACATGTACAGTCTCAGGGTTAGAATGCCCCTGTACAGTCCCAGGGTTGGAATCCCCGCTTACAGTCCCAGGGTTGGAATCCCCCTGTACAGTCCCAGGGATGGAATCCCCATGTTCAATCCCAGGTTTACCCATGTACTGTCTCAGGGTTGGAATCCCCATGTCAAGTCGCTGGCTTAGAGTCCCCAAATACAGTCCCAGGGTTAGAATCCACGTGTACAATCCCAGGTTTTGAATCGCCATGTACAGTCCCAAGGCTGGAATCCACATGTACAGTCCCATGATTGGAATCCCAATGGACAGTCCCAGGGTTGGAATCCCCATGTACAGTCCCAGGGTTGGAATCAACATGTACAGTCCCAGGGATGGAATCCCCATGTGCAGTCTCAGGTTTGGAATCCCCATGTACAGTCCCAGGGTTGGAATCCCCAGGTACAGTCTCCGGGTTAGAATGTCCATGTACAGTCTCAGGGATGGAATCCCCGCGTACAACCCCAGGGTTCAAATCCACATGTACAGTCCCAGGGTTGGAATCCCCATGTACAGTCCCAGCGGTTTGGAATCCCCAAGTGCAGTCCCAGGGGTTTGGAATACCATGTACATTCCCGGGGTTGGAATACTCATGTACTGTCTCATGGTTGGAATCCCCATGTACAGTCCCAGGGTTGGAGTCCCCATGTACAGTCCCAGAGTTGGAGACCCCATGTACAGTCCCAGGGTTGGAGTCCCCATGTGGGCCCATGATAGGAATCCCCATGTCCAGTCCCAGGGTTGGAATCCCCATGTACAAACCCAGGGGTTTGGAATCCCCATGTACAGTCCCAGGGGTTTGGAATCCCCATAAAGAGGCCCAGGGTTACAATCCCCATGTACAGTCCCAGGGTAAGAATCCCCATGTACAGTCTCAGGGTTAGAATGCCCATGTACAGGCCCAGGTGATTGGAATCCCCATGTGCAGTCCCAGGGGTTTGGAATCCCCATGTACCGTCCCACGATTCGAATACGCATGTACTGTCCAAGGGTTGGAATCCCCAGGTACAGTCCCCGGGTTGGAATCCCCATGTACAGTCCCAGGGTTAGAATCCACATGTACAGTCCCAGGGTTAGAAGCCCCAGGTACAGTCCCAGGGATGGAATCCCCATGTGCAGTCCCACGGATTGAATCCCCATGTGCAGTCCCAGTGTTGGATTCCCCATGTGCAGTCCCAGTGCTGGAGTCCCCATGTACAGTCCCAGAGTTAGAATCCCCAGGGACAGTCCCAGGGATGGAATCCACATATACAGTCCCAGTGTTGGAATCCCCATGTACAGTCTCAGGGTAAGAATGCCCATGTACAGTCCCAGGGTTGGAATCCCCAAGGACAGTCCCAGGGGTTTGGAATACCATGTACATTCCCGGGGTTGGAATACTCATGTACTGTCTCATGGTTGGAATCCCCATGTACAGTCCCAGGGTTGGAATCCCCATGTACAGTCCCAGAGTTGGAGACCCCATGTACAGTCCCAGGGTTGGAGTCCCCATGTACAGTCCCATGATAGGAATCCCCATGTCCAGTCCCAGGGTTGGAATCCCCATGTACAAACCCAGGGGTTTGGAATCCCCATGTACAGTCCCAGGGGTTTGGAATCCCCATGTACAGTCCCAGGGGTTTGGAATCCCAATATAGAGGCCCAGGGTTACAATCCCCATGTACAGTCCCAGGGTAAGAATCCCCATGTACAGTCTCAGGGTTAGAATGCCCATGTACAGGCCCAGGTGATTGGAATCCCCATGTGCAGTCCCAGGGGTTTGGAATCCCCATGTACAGTCCCACGATTCGAATACGCATGTACTGTCCAAGGGTTGGAATCCCCATGTACAGTCCCCGGGTTGGAATCCCCATGTACAGTCCCAGGGTTAGAATCCACATGTACAGTCCCAGGGTTAGAAGCCCCAGGTACAGTCCCAGGGATGGAATCCCCATGTGCAGTCCCACGGATTGAATCCCCATGTGCAGTCCCAGTGTTGGATTCCCCATGTGCAGTCCCAGTGCTGGAGTCCCCATGTACAGTCCCAGAGTTAGAATCCCCAGGGACAGTCCCAGGGATGGAATCCACATATACAGTCCCAGTGTTGGAATCCCCATGTACAGTCTCAGGGTTAGACTCCCCATGTACAGTCCCAGCGTTGGAGTCCCCATGTACAGTCCCACGATTGGAATCCCCAAGTACAGTCCCAGGGTTGGAATTCCCCTGTACAGTCCCAGGGATGGAATCCCCATGTACAGTCCCAGGGTTAGACTCCCCATGTACAGTCCCAGCGTTGGAGTTCCCATGTACAGTCCCACGATTGGAATCCCCAAGTACAGTCCCAGGGTTGGAATTCCCCTATACAGTCCCAGGGATGGAATCCCCATGTACAGTCCCAGGGTTGGACTCCCCATGTACAGTCCCAGCGTTGGAGTCCCCATGTACAGTCCCACGATTGGAATCCACATGTACAGTCCCAGGTTTGGAATCCCAATGTACAGTCCCAGGGTTAGAAGCCCCAGGTACAGTCCCAGGGATGGAATCCCCATGTGCAGTCCCACGGATTGAATCCCCATGTGCAGTCCCAGTGTTGGATTCCCCATGTGCAGTCCCAGTGCTGGAGTCCCCATGTACAGTCCCAGAGTTAGAATCCCCAGGGACAGTCCCAGGGATGGAATCCACATATACAGTCCCAGTGTTGGAATCCCCATGTACAGTCTCAGGGTAAGAATGCCCATGTACAGTCCCAGCATTGGAGTCCCCATGTACAGTCCCACGATTGGAATCCCCAAGTACAGTCCCAGGGTTGGAATTCCCCTGTACAGTCCCAGGGATGGACTCCCCATGTACAGTCCCAGGTTTGGAATCCCCATGTACAGTCCCAAGGTTGGAATCCCCATGTGCAGTTCAAGGGTTAGAATCCGCATGTACAGTCCCAGGGCTGGAATTCCCATGTACAGTCCCAGGGTTAGAATCCCCATGTACAGTCCCAGGTTTGCAATCTCCATGTGCAGTCCCAGGGTTGGAATCCCCATGTACTGACCCAGGGTTGGAAGCCCCATGTCCAGTCCCAGGGGGTTGGAATCCCCATGTACCGTCCCAGGGGGTTGGAATCCCAGTGTACAGTCCCAGGGCTGGAACCCCCATGTACAGTCCCAGGGCTAGAATCCCCATGTACAGTCCCAGGGCTAGAATCCCCATGTAGAGTCCCAGGGTTGGAATCCCCATGTACAGTCCCAGGGCTAGAATCCCCATGTAGTCCCAGGGTTCGAATCCGCATGTACCGTCCCAGGGTTGGAATCCCCATGTACAGTCCCAGGGCTACAATCCCCATGTACAGTCCCAGGGTTAGAATCTCCATGTACAAGTCCCAGGTCTGGAATCCCCATGTAAAGTCCCAGGGGTCTGGAATCCCCATGTGCAGACCCAGGGGTTTGGAATCCCCATGCACAGTCCCAGGGTTGGAAACCCCATGTACAGTCCCAGGGGTTGGAATCCCCATGTAGGAGTCAATTACTGCTGTAAGGAGGGATGATATATTAGCGGGTTCCTCTAATGAGGCCATATGGGTAGAACTTAAAAACAAAAAGGGGGCAAGCACTTTGCTGGGAGTGTACTATAGGCCCCCAAACAGTCAGGGGGAGATAGAGGAACAGATATGTAGGCAAATCTCAGAAAAGTGCGAAAATAATATGGTAATAATAGTGGGGGATTTCAACTTCCCCAATATAAATTGGGACAGTCAGAGTGTGAAAGGCTTAGAGGGTGCAGAATTCTTAAAGTGCATCCAGGAGAGCTTTTTGAGCCAACATGCAGAAAGTCCTACAAGAGAGGGGGGGGTACTGGACCTAATTCTGGGGAATGTAGCCGGGCAAGTGGTGGAAGCGTCAGTAGGGGAGCATTTTGGCGACAGTGACCATAATTCGGTGAGATTTAAGGTGGTCATGGAAAAAGACAAAGACGGCCCGGAAATAAGGGTTCTAAATTGGGGGAAGGCCGATTTTAATATGATTATGCAGGATCTGGCCAAAGTGGACTGGGAGCAGCTGCTTATAGGAAAATCCACATCAAAACAGTGGGAGACTTTCAGAAGGGAAATTGAGAGAGTACAACGCCAACATGTTCCTGTAAAGGTCAAGGGTGGGACCAACAAGCAAAGGGAACCTTGGATGACAAGGGATATACAAAAATGCATTAGGAATAAAAGGGGGGCTTTTGGCAGTTACAAAAGACTAAAGACGGAGGAAGCCCTAGAGGAGTATAAAAAGTGCAGGGGCATACTTAAAAAAGAAATTAGGAGGGTGAGGAGGGGCCATGAAATAACACTGGCGAGCAAAATAAAGGAAAATCCTAAGATGTTTTATAAGTATATTAAGGGCAAGAGGATAACCAGGGAAAGGGTAGGGCCCATTAGGGACCAAAGTGGCAATCTGTGTGTAGAGCCAGAGGATGTAGGCGGGGTTTTAAATGAATTTTTTGCATCTGTGTTCACTATGGAGAAAGACGATGCAGACATAGAAATCGGGCAAGGGGACTGTGACATACTTGAACATATTAGCATCGAGAGGGAGGAGGTGCTAGCGGTTTTAGCAGGCCAAAAAGTGGATAAATCCCCAGGCCCGGACGAGATGTATCCCAGGCTGCTGTGGGAGGCAAAGGAGGAGATTGCAGGGGCTCTAACACTAATTTTCAGAACCTCTCTGGCCACAGGGGATGTACCAGAGGACTGGAGAACAGCTAACGTAGTACCATTATTCAAGAAGGGTAGCAGGGATAAACCAGGGAATTACAGGCCAGTGAGTCTAACATCTGTGGTGGGGAAATTATTGGAAAAAATTCTGAGGGACAAAATTAATCTCCACTTGGAGAGGCAAGGATTAATCGGGGATAGTCAGCATGGCTTTGTCAAGGGTAAATCATGTCTGACAAATCTGATCGAATTTTTCGAGGGGGTGACTAGTGGGGTGGATGAGGGAAATGCTGTGGATGTGGTTTACATGGACTTCAGTAAAGCTTTTGACAAAGTCCCGCATAGGAGACTGGTTAAGAAGGTAAGAGCCCATGGGATCCAGGGTGCCTTGGCGCGTTGGATCCTAAACTGGCTGAGTGGCAGGAGGCAGAGGGTGATGGTTGAAGGTTGCTTTTGTGACTGGAAGCCTGTGTCCAGTGGGGTACCTCAGGGATCGGTGCTGGGTCCCTTGTTGTTCGTCATCTACATAAATGATTTGGATGAGAATGTAAAAGGTATGATCAGTAAGTTCGCAGATGACACGAAAATTGGTGGGGTGGTAAATTGCGAGGAGGAAAGCCTCCGGCTACAGGACGATATAAACGGGTTGGTCAGATGGGCGGAAAAGTGGCAAATGGAATTTAACCCTGAAAAGTGCGAGGTGATGCATTTTGGATGGACAAATAAGGCAAGGGAATACACAATGAATGGTAGGACCCTAGGAAGTACAGAGGGTCAGAGGGACCTTGGTGTACATGTACATAGATCCCTGAAGGCAGCGGAGCAGGTAGATAAGGTGGTTAAAAAGGCATATGGGATACTTGCCTTCATTAGCCAAGGCATAGAATATAAGAGCAGGGAGGTTATGATGGAGCTGTACAAAACGCTGGTGAGGCCACAGCTGGAGTACTGTGTGCAGTTCTGGTCGCCTCACTATAGGAAGGATGTGATTGCTTTGGAGAGGGTGCAGAGAAGATTCACCAGGATGTTACCTGGGATGGAGCGCCTCAGCTATGAAGAGAGGCTGGACAGGCTGGGGTTGTTTTCCTTGGAGCAGAGAAGGCTGAGGGGGGACCTGATTGAGGTGTACAAAATGATGAGGGGCATAGATAGGGTAGATAAAGAGGAACTTTTCCCCTTAGTGGGGGGGTCAATAACAAGGGGGCATAGATTCAGGGTAAGGGGCAGGAGATTTAGAGGGGATTTGAGGAGGAACTTTTTCACCGAGAGGGTGGTTGGAATGTGGAACTCAATGCCTGAAAGGGTGGTAGAGGCAGGAACCCTCACAACATTCAAGAAGCATTTGGATGAGCACTTGAAATGCCATTGCATACAAGGCTATGGACCAAATGCTGGAAAATGGGATTAGACTGGACAGGGATGGATGGGCGGCGCAGACACGATGGGCCGAAGGGCCTCTTTCTGTGCTGTAAAACTCTATGACTCTATGTACAGTCCCAGGGCTACAATTCCCATGTACAGTCCCAGGGGTTAGGAATCCCCATGTACAGTCCCAGGGTTGGAATCCCCATGTACAGTCCCAGTGTTGGAATCCCCATGTACAGTCCCAGGGCTGGAATCCCAATGTACAGTCCCAGGGCTAGAATCCCCATGTACAGTCCAAGGATTGGATTCCCCATGTACAGTCCCAGGGCTAGAATCCCCATGTAGTCCCAGGGTTCGAATCTGCATGTACAGTCCCAGGGTTGGATCCCCATGCACAGTCCCAAGGGGTTGGAATCCCCATGTACAGTCCCAGGGCTACAATTCCCATGTACAGTCGCAGGGTTGGAATACCCATGTACTGTCCCAGCGATGGAATCCCCATATACAGTCCCAGGGTTGGAATCCCCATGTACAGTCTCAGGGTTAGAATGCCCATGTGCAGTCCCAGGGTTGGAATCCCTATGTAGAGTCCCAAGGATGGAATCTGCATGTACAGTCCCAGGGTTGGAATCCCCATGTACAGTTCCAGGGTTGGAATCCCCATGTACAGTTCCAGGGTTAGAATCCGCATGTACAGTCCCAGGGTTAGAATCCCCATGTACAGTCCCAGGGATGGAAGCCCCATGTGCAGTAGCAGGTTTGGAATACCAATGTACAGTCCCAGGGTTGTAATCCCCATGTACAGTCCCAGGGCTGGAATCCCCATGTACAGTCCCAGGGCTGGAATCCCCATGTACAGTCCCAGTGCTGGAATCCCCATGTACAGTCTCAGGGTTAGAATGCCCATGTGCAGTCCCAGGGTTGGAATCCCTATGTGCAGTCCCAAGGATGGAATCTGCATGTACAGTCCCAGGGTTGGAATCCCCATGTACACTTGCAGGGTTGGAATCCCCATGTACAGTTCCATGGTTAGAATCCACATGTACAGTCCCAGGGTTGTAATCCCCATGTACAGTCCCAGGGCTGGAATCCCCATGTACAGTCCCGGGGCTGGAATCCCCATGTACAGTCCCAGGGCTGGAATCCCCATGTACAGTCCCGGGGCTGGAATCCCCATGTACAGTCCCAGGGTTGGACTCTCCATGTACAGTCCCATGGTTGGAAGCCCCATGTCCAGTCCCAGGGGGTTGGAATCCCCATGTACAGTCCCAGGGTTAGAATCCCCATGTACAGTCCCAGGGTTGGAATCCCCATGTACAGTCCCAGGTTTGGAGTCCCCATGTACAGTCCCATGATTGGAATCACCATGTGCAGTCCCAGGGTTGCAATCCCCATGTGCAGTCCCAGGGTTAGAAACCCCATGTACAGTCCCAGGGTTGGAATCCCCATGTACAGTCCCAGGATTGGAATCCCCGTGTACTGTCCCAGGAATGGAATCACCATATACAGTCCCAGAGTTGGAATCCCCATGTACAGGCTCAGGGTTAGAATGCCCATGCACAGTCCCAGGGTTGGAATCCCCATGTAGAGTCCCAGGGTTGGAATCCCCCTGTACAGTCCCAGGGATGGAATCCCCATGTACAGACCCAGGTTTGGACTGCACATGTACAGTCTCAGGGTTAGAATGCCCCTGTACTGTCCCAGGGTTGGAATCCCTGCTTACAGTCCGAGGGTTGGAATCCCCCTGTGCAGTCCCAGGGATGGAATCCCCATGTACAATCAAAGGTTTTCCCATGTACTGTCTCAGGGATGGAATCCCCATGTCGAGTCGCTGGCTTAGAGTCCCCAAATACAGTCCCAGGGTTAGAATCCACGTGTACAATCCCAGATTTCGAATTGCCATGTACAGTCCCAAGGCTGGAATCCACATGTACAGTCCCATGATTGGAATCCCGATGGACAGTCCCAGGGTTGGAATCCCCATGTACAGTCCCAGGGTTGGAATCAACATGTACAGTCCAAGGGATGGAATCCCCAAGTGCAGTCTCAGGTTTGGAATCCCCATGTACAGTCCCAGGGTTGGAATCCCCAGGTGCCGACTCAGGGTGAGAATGTCCATGTACAGTCTCAGGGTTGGAATCCCCGCGTACAGCCCCAGGGTTCAAATCCACATGTACAGTCCCAGGGTTGGAATCCCCATGTACAGTCCCAGCGGTTTGGAATCACCAAGTGCAGTCCCAGGGGTTTGGAATCCCCATGTACAATCCCAGGGTTGGAAAACCCATGTACTGCCTCAGGGTTGGAATCCCCATGTACAGTCCCATGATAGGAATCCCCGTGTAGAGTCCCAGGGTTGGAATCTCCATGTACAGTCCTAGGGCTACAATCCCAATGTACAATCCCAGGGTTGGAATCCCTGCGTACTGTCCCAGTGTTAGAATCCCCGTGTACAATCCCAGCGTTAGAATCCCCGTGTACAATCCCAGGGTTGGAATCCCCATGAACTGACCCAGGGTTGGAATCCCCATGTACAGTCCCAGTGGGTTGGAATCCCCATGTGCAGTCCCAGGGGTTTGGAATCCCCATGCACAGTCCCAGGGTTGAAAACCCCATGTACAGTCCCAGGGGTTGGAATCCCCATGTACAGTCCCAGGGCTACAATTCCCATGTACAGTCCCAGGGGTTTGGAATCCCCATGTACAGTCCCAGGGTTGGAATCCCCATGTACAGTCCCAGGGTTGGAATCCCCATGTACAGTCCCAGGGCTGGAATCCCCATGTACAGTCCCAGGGCTAGAATCCCCATGTACAGTCCCAGGGCTACAATTCCCATGTACAGTCCCAGGGGTTTGGAATCCCCATGTACAGTCCCAGGGTTGGAATCCCCATGTACAGTCCCAGGGTTCGAATCCGCATGTACAGTGCCAAGGTTGGAATCCCCATGCACAGTCCCAGGGTTGGAATACCCATGTACTGTCCCAGCGATGGAATCCCCATATACAGTCCTAGGGTTGGAATCCCCATGTACAGTCTCAGGATAAGAATCCCCATGTACAGTCCCAGGGTAGGAATCCCCATATAGAGGCCCAGGGTTAGAATGCCCATGTGCAGTCCCAGGGTTGGAATCCCTATGTACAGTCCCAAGGATGGAATCTGCATGTACAGTCCCAGGGTTGGAATCCCCATGTACAGTTCCAGGGTTGGAATCCCCATGTACAGTTCCAGGGTTAGAATCCGCATGTACAGTCCCATGGTTAGAATCCCCATGTACAGTCCCAGGGATGGAAGCCCCATGTGCAGTAGCAGGTTTGGAACACCAATGTACAGTCCCAGGGTTGTAATCCCCATGTCCAGTCCCAGGGCTGGAATCCCCATGTACAGTCCCAGGGCTGGAATCTCCATGTACAGTCCCAGTGCTGGAATCCCCATGTACATTCCCAGGGTTGGAATCTCCGTGTACAGTCCCAGCGGTTTGGAATCCCCATGTGCAGTCCCAGAGGTTTGCAATCCCCATGTACAGTCCCAGGGTTGGAATACCCATGTACTGTCTCAGGGTTGGAATACCCATCCACAGTCCTAGGCTTAGAGTCCCCAAATACAGTCCCAGGGTTAGAATCCACATGCACAATCCCAGGGTTGGAATCTCCATGTACAGTCCCAAGGCTGGAATCCCCATGTGCAGTCCCAGGGTTGGAATCCCCATGTACAGTCCTAGATTTGGAGTCCCCATGTACAGTCCCATGATTGAAATCCCCATGCACAATCCCAGGGTTGGAATCCCCATTTACAGTTCCAGGGTTAGAATCTGCATGTTCAGTCCCAGGGTTAGAAACCCCATGTACTGTCCCAGAGATGGAATCCCCATTTGCAGTCTCAGGTTTGGAATCCCCATGTGCAGTCCCAGGGCAGGAATCCCCATGTACAGTCCCAGGGTTGGAATCCCCATGTACAGTCCCAGGTTTGGAATCCCCATGTACAGTCCCATGATTGGAATCACCATGTGCAGTCCCAGGGTTGCAATCCCCATGTGCAGTCCCAGGGTTAGAAACCCCATGTACAGTCCCAGGGTTGGAATCCCCATGTACAGTCCCAGGATTGGAATCCCCGTGTACTATCCCAGGAATGGAATCCCCATATACAGTCCCAGAGTTGGAATCCCCATGTACAGGCTCAGGGTTAGAATGCCCATGTACAGTCCCAGGGTTGGAATCCCCATGTAGAGTCCCAGGGTTGGAATCCCCCTGTACAGTCCCAGGGATGGAATACCCATGTACAAACCCAGGTTTGGACTGCACATGTACAGTCTCAGGGTTAGAATGCCCCTGTACAGTCCCAGGGTTGGAATCCCCGCTTACAGTCACAGGGTTGGAATCCCCCTGTACAGTCCCAGGGATGGAATCCCCATGGACAATCCCAGGTTTACCCATGTACTATCTCAGGGTTGGAATCCCCATGTCGAGTCGCTGGCTTAGAGTCCCCAAATACAGTCCCAGGGTTAGAATCCACGTGTACAATCCCAGGTTTTGAATCGCCATGTACAGTCCCAAGGCTGGAATCCACATGTACAGTCCCAGGGTTGGAATCAACATGTAAAGTCCCAGGGATGGAATCCCCATGTGCAGTCTCAGGTTTGGAATCCCCATGTACAGTCCCAGGGTTGGAATCCCCAGGTACAGTCTCAGGGTTAGAATGTCCATGTACAGTCTCAGAGTTGGAATGCCCATGTACAGTCCCAGGGTTGGAATCCCCGCGTACAGTACCAGCGGTTTGGAATCCCCATGTGCAGTCCCAGGGGTTTGGAATCCCCATGTACAGTCCCAGGGTTGGAATACCCATGTACTATCTCAGGGTTGGAATCCCCATCTACAGTCCTAGGCTTAGAGTCCCCAAATATAGTCCCAGGGTTAGAATCCACATGTTCAATCCCAGGGTTGGAATCAACATGTACAGTCCCAGGGATGGAATCCCCATGTGCAGTCCCAGGGCTGGAATCCCCATGTACAGTCCCAGGGCTAGAATCCCCATGTACAGTCCCAGGGATAGAATCCCCATGTACAGTCCCAGGGCTGGATTCCCCATGTACAGTCCCAGGGCTAGAATCCCCATGTAGTCCCAGGGTTCGAATCCGCATGTACAGTGCCAAGGTTGGAATCCCCATGCACAGTCCCAAGGGGTTGGAATCCCCATGTACAGTCCCAGGGCTACAATTCCCATGTACAGTCCCAGGGGTTTGGAATCCCCATGTACAGTCCCAGCGATGGAATCCCCATATACAGTCCGAGGGTTGTAATCCCCATGTACAGTCTCAGGATAAGAATCCCCATGTACAGTCCCAGGGTAGGAATCCCCATATAGAGGCCCAGGGTTAGAATCCCCATGTACAGTCCCAGGGTTAGAATCCCCATGTCGAGTCCCAGGATTGGGATCCCGGTGTACTGTCCCAGGGACAGAATCCACATATACAGTCCCAGGGTTGGAATCCCCATGTACACTCCCAGGGTTGGAATCCCCATGTACAGTTCCAGTGTTAGAATCCGCATGTACAGTCCCAGGGTTAGAATCCCCATGTTCAGTCCCAGAGTCGGAATCCCCGTGTACAGTCCCAGGGTTGGAAGCCCCATGTCCAGTCCCAGGGGGTTGGAATCCCCATGTACAGTCCCAGGGTTAGAATCCCCATGTAGAGTCCCAGGGTTGGAATCCCCATGTACAGTCCCAGGTTTGGAGTCCCCTTGTACAGTCCCATGATTGGAATCACCATGTGCAGTCCCAGGGTTGCAATCCCCATGTGCAGTCCCTGGGTTAGAAACCCCATGCACAGTCCCAGGGTTGGAATCCCCATGTAGAGTCCCAGGGTTGGAATCCCCCTGTACAGTCCCAGGGATGGAATCCCCATGTACAGACCCAGGTTTGGACTGCACATGTACAGTCTCAGGGTTAGAATGCCCCTGTACTGTCCCAGGGTTGGAATCCCTGCTTACAGTCCGAGGGTTGGAATCCCCCTGTACAGTCCCAGGGATGGAATCCCCATGCACAATCAAAGGTTTTCCCATGTACTGTCTCAGGGATGGAATCCCCATGTCGAGTCGCTGGCTTAGAGTCCCCAAATACAGTCCCAGGGTTAGAATCCACGTGTACAATCCCAGATTTTGAATCGCCATGTACAGTCCCAAGGCTGGAATCCACATGTACAGTCCCATGATTGGAATCCCGATGGACAGTCCCAGGGTTGGAATCCCCATGTACAGTCCCAGGGTTGGAATCAACATGTACAGTCCCAGGGATGGAATCCCCATGTGCAGTCTCAGGTTTGGAATCCCCATGTACAGTCCCAGGGTTGGAATCCCCAGGTGCAGTCTCAGGGTTAGAATGTCCATGTACAGTCTCAGGGTTGGAATCCCCGCGTACAGCCCCAGGGTTCAAATCCACATGTACAGTCCCAGGGTTGGAATCCCCATGTACAGTCCCAGCGGTTTGGAATCCCCAAGTGCAGTCCCAGGGGTTTGGAATCCCCATGTACAGTCCCAGGGTTGGAAAACCGATGTACTGCCTCAGGGTTGGAATCCCCATGTACAGTCCCATGATAGGAAACCCCGTGTACAGTCCCAGGGTTGGAATCTCCATGTACAGTCCTAGGGCTACAATCCCAATGTACAATCCCAGGGTTGGAATCCCTGCGTACTGTCCCAGGGTTAGAATCCCCGTGTACAAACCCAGCGTTAGAATCCCCGTGTACAATCCCAGGGTTGGAATCCCCATGAACTGACCCAGGGTTGGAATCCCCATGTACAGTCCCAGGGGGTTGGAATCCCCATGTGCAGTCCCAGGGGTTTGGAATCCCGATGTACAGTCCCAGGGCTACAATTCCCATGTACAGTCCCAGGGGTTTGGAATCCCCATGTACAGTCCCAGGGCTACAATTCCCATGTACAGTCCCAGGGGTTTGGAATCCCCATGTACAGTCCCAGGGTTGGAATCCCCATGTACAGTCCCAGGGTTGGAATCCCCATGTACAGTCCCAGGGCTGGAATCCCCATGTACAGTCCCAGGGCTAGAATCCCCATGTACAGTCCCAGGGCTAGAATCCCCATGTACAGTCCCATGGCTGGATTCCCCATGTACAGTCCCAGGGCTAGAATCCCCATGTAGTCCCAGGGTTCGAATCCGCATGTACAGTGCCAAGGTTGGAATCCCCATGCACAGTCCCAGGGTTGGAATACCCATGTACTGTCCCAGCGATGGAATCCCCATATACAGTCCTAGGTTTGGAATCCCCATGTACAGTCTCAGGATAAGAATCCCCATGTACAGTCCCAGGGTTGGAATCCCCATGTACAGTTCCAGTGTTAGAATCCGCATGTACAGTCCCAGGGTTAGAATCCCCATGTACAGTCACAGGGTTGGAGTCCCCATGTACAGTCCCACGGTTGGAATCCCCATATACAGTCCCAGGGTTGGAATCCCCATGTACAGTCCCACGGTTGGAATCCCCATATACAGTCCCAGGGTTGGAGTCCCCATGTACAGTCCCATGGTTGGAATCCCCATATACAGTCCCAGGGTTGGAATCCCCATATACAGTCCCAGGGTTGGAATCCCCATATACAGTCCCAGGGTTGGAATCCCCATATACAGTCCCAGGGCTGGAATCCCCATGCATAGTCCCAGGGTTAGAATCCCCATGTACAGTCCCAGGTTTGCAATCTCCATGTGCAGTCCCAGGGTTGGAATCCCCATGTACTGACCCAGGGTTGGAAGCCCTATGTCCAGTCCCAGGGGGTTGGAATCCCCATGTACAGTCCCAGGGGGTTGGAATCCCCATGTACAGTCCCAGGGTTAGAATCCCCATGTACAGTCCCAGGGTTACAAACCCCATGTATAGTCCCAGGTTGGAATCCCTGTGTACAGTCCCAGGGTTGGAATCTCCATGTACAGTCCCAGGGCTACAATCCCCATGTACAATCCCAGGGTTGGAATCCCTGCGTACTGTCCCTGGGTTGGAATCCCCGTATACAATCCCAGGGTTAGAATCCCCGTGTACAATCCCAGGGTTGTAATCCCCATGAACTGACCCAGGGTTGGAATCCGCATGTACAGTCCCAGTGTTGGAATTCCCATGTACAGTCCCAGGGTTAGAATCCCCATGCACAGTCCCAGAGTTGGAATCCCCATGTACAGGCTCAGGGTTAGAATGCCAATGTACAGTCCCAGGGTTGGAATTCCCCTGTACAGTCCCAGGATGGAATCCACATGTACAGTCCCAGGTTTGGACTACACATGTACAGTCTCAGGGTTAGAATGCCCATGTACAGTCCCAGCGTTGGAATCCCCGCGTACAGGCCCAGGGCTGGAGTCCCCATGTACAGTCCCAAGGATGGAATCCCAATGTACAGTCCCAGGGTTGGAATCTC
The DNA here is from genome assembly GCF_052327205.1 of Somniosus microcephalus. Classification (NCBI taxonomy): domain Eukaryota; kingdom Metazoa; phylum Chordata; class Chondrichthyes; order Squaliformes; family Somniosidae; genus Somniosus; species Somniosus microcephalus. The sequence goes on along the minus strand of NC_140990.1, from coordinate 150,538,344 downwards.
CATGTACAGTCCCAGGGCTGCAATCCCCCTGTACAATCCCAGGGTTGGAATCCCTGCGTACTGTCCCTGGGTTGGAATCCCCGTATACAATCCCAGAGTTAGAATCCCCATGTACAATGCCAGGGTTGGAATCCCCATGAACTGACCCAGGGTTGGAATCTGCATGTACAGTCCCAGTGTTGGAATTCCCATGTACAGTCCCAGGGTTAGAATCCCCATGTGCAGTCCCAGAGTTGGAATCCCCATGTACAGGCTCAGGGTTAGAATGCCAATGTACAGTCCCAGGGTTGGAATTCCCCTGTACAGTCCCAGGATGGAATCCACATGTACAGTCCCAGGTTTGGACTCCACATGTACAGTCTCAGGGTTAGAATGCCCATGTACAGTCCCAGCGTTGGAATCCCCGCGTACAGGCCCAGGGCTGGAGTCCCCATGTACAGTCCCAAGGATGGAATCCCAATGTACAGTCCCAGGGTTGGAATCCCCATGTACAGTCCCAGGGGTTTGGAATCCCCATGTGCAGTCCCAGGGGTTTGGAATCCCATGTACATTCCCAGGGTTGGAATACTCATGTACTGTCTCATGGTTGGAATCCCCATGTACAGTCCCAGGGTTGGAGTCCCCATGTACAGTCCCAGAGTTGGAGTCCCCATGTACAGTCCCAGGGTTGGAGTCCCCATGTACAGTCCCATGATAGGAATCCCCATGTACAGTCCCAGGGTTGGAATCCCCATGTACAATCCCAGGGGTTTGGAATCCCCATGTACGGTCCCACGGGTTTGGAATCCCCATGTACAGTCCCAGGGGTTTGGAATCCCCATATAGAGGCCCAGGGTTACAATCCCCATGTACAGTCCCAGGGTAAGAATCCCCATGTACAGTCTCAGGGTTAGAATGCCCATGTACAGGCCCAGGGGATTGGAATCCCCATGTGCAGTCCCAGGTGATTGGAATCCCCATGTACAGTCCAGGGATTCGAATACGCATGTACTGTCCCAGGGTTGGAATCCCCATGTACAGTCCCCGGGTTGGAATCCCCATGTACAGTCCCAGGGTAAGAATCCGCATGTACAGTCCCAGGGTTAGAATCCCCAGGTACAGTCCCAGGGATGGAATCCCCATGTGCAGTCCCACGGATGGAATCCCCATGTGCAGTCCCAGTGTTGGATTCCCCATGTGCAGTCCCAGGGATGGAATCCACATATACAGTCCCAGTGTTGGAATCCCCATGTACAGTCTAAGGGTAAGAATGCCCATGTACAGTCCCAGGGTTGGAATCCCCAAGTACAGTCCCAGGGTTGGAATTCCCCTGTACTGTCCCAGGGATGGAATCCCCATGTACAGTCCCAGGGTTGGACTCCCCATGTACAGTCCCAACGTTGGAGTCCCCATGTACAGTCCCACGATTGGAATCCCCATGTACAGTCCCAGGTTTGGAATCCCCATGTACAGTCCCAGGGTTGGAATCCCCATGTGCAGTTCAAGGGTTAGATTCCGCATGTACAGTCCCAGGGCTGGAATTCCCATGTACAGTCCCAGGGTTAGAATCCCCATGTACAGTCCCAGGTTTGCAATCTCCATGTGCAGTCCCAGGGTTGGAATCCCCATGTACTGACCCAGGGTTGGAAGCCCCATGTCCAGTCCCAGGGGGTTGGAATCCCCATGTACAGTCCCAGGGGGTTGGAATCCCCATGTCCAGTCCCAGGGTGCTGGAATACCCATGTACAGTCCCAGGGGGTTGGAATCCCCATGTACAGTCCCAGGGCTGGAATCCCCATGTACAGTCCCAGGGCTAGAATCCCCATGAACAGTCCCAGGGTTGGAATCCCCATGTACAGTCCCAGGGCTAGAATCTCCATGTAGTCCCAGGGTTCGAATCCGCATGTACAGTCCCAGGGTTGGAATCCCCATGTACAGTCCCAGGGCTACAATCCCCATGTACAGTCCCAGGGTTAGAATCTCCATGTACAAGTCCCAGGTCTGGAATCCCCATGTAAAGTCCCAGGGGTTTGGAATCCCCATGTGCAGTCCCAGGGGTTTGGAATCCCCATGCACAGTCCCAGGGTTGGAAACCCCATGTACAGTCCCAGGGGTTGGAATCCCCATGTACAGTCCCAGGGCTACAATTCCCATGTACAGTCCCAGGGGTTTGGAATCCCCATGTACAGTCCCAGGGTTGGAATCCCCATGTACATTCCCAGTGTTGGAATCCCCATGTACAGTCCCAGGGCTGGAATCCCCATGTACAGTCCCAGGGCTAGAATCCCCATGTACAGTCCCAGTGCTAGAATCCCCATGTACAGTCCAAGGGTTGGATTCCCCATGTACAGTCCCAGGGCTAGAATCCCCATGTAGTCCCAGGGTTCGAATCCACATGTACAGTCCCAGGGTTGGAATCCCCATGCACAGTCCCAAGGGGTTGGAATCCCCATGTACAGTCCCAGGGCTACATTTCCCATGTACAGTCCCAGGGGTTTGGAATCCCCATGTACAGTCCCAGGGTTGGAATACCCATGTACTGTCACAGCAATGGAATCCCCATATACAGTCCCAGGGTTGGAATCCCCATGTACAGTCTCAGGGTTAGAATGCCCATGTGCAGTCCCAGGGTTAGAATCCCGATGTACAGTCCCAAGGATGGAATCTGCATGTACAGTCCCAGGGTTGGAATCCCCATGTACAGTTCCAGGGTTGGAATCATCATGTACAGTTCCAGGGTTAGAATCCGCATGTACAGTCCCAGGGTTAGAATCCCCATGTACAGTCCCAGGGATGGAAGCCCCATGTGCAGTAGCAGGTTTGGAATACCAATGTACAGTCCCAGGGTTGTAATCCCCATGTACAGTCCCAGGGCTGGAATCCCCATGTACAGTCCCAGGGCTGGAATCCCCATGTACAGTCCCAGTGCTGGAATCCCCATGTACAGTCCCAGTGCTAGAATCCCCATCTACAGTCCCAGGGTTGTAATCCTTATATACAGTCCCAGGGTTGGAATCCGCACGTATAGTCTCAGGGTTAGAATGCCCATGTACAGTCTCAGGGTTGGATTCCCCATGTAGAGTCGCAGGGTTGGAATCCCCATGTGCAGTCCCAGGGGTTTGGAATCCCCATGTACAGTCCCAGGGTTGGAATACCCATGTACTGTCTCAGGGTTGGAATACCCATGTACAGTCCCAGGGTTAGAATCCACATGCACAATCCCAGGGTTGGAATCTCCATGTACAATCCCAAGGCTGGGATCCCCATGTGCAGTCCCAGGGTTGGAATCCTCATGTACAGTCCTAGGTTTGGAGTCCCCATGTACAGTCCCATGATTGAAATCCCCATGTACAATCCCAGGTTTGGAATCCCCATTTACAGTTCCAGGGTTAGAATCTGCATGTTCAGTCCCAGGGTTAGAAACCCCATGTACTGTCCCAGAGATGGAATCCCCATTTGCAGTCTCAGGTTTGGAATCCCCATGTGCAGTCCCAGGGCAGGAATCCCCATGTGCAGTCTCAGGGTTGCAATCCCCATGTACAGTCCCAGGGGGTTGGAAATGCATGTACAGTCCCAGGGTTAGAATCCCCATGTAGAGTCCCAGGATTGGGATCCCGGTGTACTGTCCCAAGGATGGAATCCACATATACAGTCCCAGAGTTGGAATCCCCATGTACAGTCCCAGGGTTGGAATCCCCATGTACAGTTCCAGGGATAGAATCTGCATGTACAGGCTCAGGGTTAGAATGCCAATGTACAGTCCCAGGGCTGGAATCCACATGTACAGTCCCAGGTTTGGACTCCACATGTACAGTCTCAGGGTTAGAATGCCCATGTACAGTCCCAGGGTTGGAATCCCCGCGTACAGGCCCAGTGTTGGAGTCCCCATGTACAGTCCCAAGGATGGAATCCCCATGTACAGTCCCAGGGTTGGAATCCCCATGTACAGTCCCAGGGTTGGAATCCCCATGTACAGTCCCAGGGGTTTGGAATCCCCATGTACAGTCCCAGAGTTGGAGTCCCCATGTACAGTCCCAGGGTTGGAGTCCCCATGTACAGTCCCATGATAGGAATCCCCATGTACAGTCCCAGGTTTGGAATCCCCATGTACAATCCCAGGGGTTTGGAATCCCCATGTACGGTCCCAGGGGTTTGGAATCCCCATGTACAGTCCCAGGGGTTTGGAATCCCCATATAGAGGCCCAGGGTTACAATCCCCATGTACAGTCCCAGGGTAAGAATCCCCATGTACAGTCTCAGGGTTAGAATGCCCATGTACAGGCCCAGGTGATTGGAATCCCCATGTGCAGTCCCAGGGGTTTGGAATCCCCATGTACAGTCCAGGGATTCGAATACGCATGTACTGTCCCAGGGTTGGAATCCCCATGTCCAGTCCCCGGGTTGGAATCCCCATGTACAGTCCCAGGGTTAGAATCCGCATGTACAGTCCCAGGGTTAGAATCCCCAGGTACAGTCCCAGGGATGGAATCCCCATGTGCAGTCCCACGGATGGAATCCCCATGTGCAGTCCCAGTGTTGGATTCCCCATGTGCAGTCCCAGGGATGGAATCCACATATACAGTCCCAGTGTTGGAATCCCCATGTACAGTCGAAGGGTAAGAATGCCCATGTACAGTCCCAGGGTTGGAATCCCCAAGTACAGTCCCAGGGTTGGAATCCCCCTGTACAGTCCCAGGGATGGAATCCCCATGTACAGTCCCAGGGTTGGACTCCCCATGTACAGTCCCAGCGTTGGAGTCCCCATGTACAGTCCCACGATTGGAATCCCCATGTACAGTCCCAGGTTTGGAATCCCCATGTACAGTCCCAAGGTTGGAATCCCCATGTGCAGTTCAAGGGTTAGATTCCGCATGTACAGTCCCAGGGCTGGAATTCCCATGTACAGTCCCAGGGTTAGAATCCCCATGTACAGTCCCAGGTTTGCAATCTCCATGTGCAGTCCCAGGGTTGGAATCCCCATGTACTGACCCCGGGTTGGAAGCCCCATGTCCAGTCCCAGGGGGTTGGAATACCCATGTACAGTCCCAGGGGGTTGGAATCCCCATGTCCAGTCCCAGGGGGCTGGAATACTGTGGTAAACCACTGTAGTTCACTGTGTTCACTTGTTGTTGTTGTTGTTGCTGTTGTTGTTGTTGTTGTCGTTCACTCTTGTTTCACTGTTATGTCTGACTATGCCTCAGCTGACTCCGCCCTCGGCTACCGAGTATAAGGACGGCCGCATGGCAGCTCCAGGCATTCGGTCGTCCACTAGAGGTATAGTCCTGATCTGTCTGAAGTGCAATTCAGTAGTTAATAAAAGCCTGTCGTTCTGAACTCTGCTCAGCCTCTTGTTAGAATTGATAGCGCATCAATTTTATTAACTGCTGAAAAAAAAAAAAAAAAATAATAATAATAACGATGCTGCAGATACTTAAGATCAAGTGCCTGGAACTCGACCCGCAAGAACCGGACTCGACTGCTAAGTTCTCGCACTGGCTGAACTGTTTTGAGTCCTTTCTGGCTGCATCCGGCGAGACCGTCGCCACCGACGCCGACAAGCTCAGGGTGCTGAATTCTAAAGTAAACCACCGAGCTTTTGCCCTTATCCGGGACGCTACGAGCTACCAGGGGGCTATCGACATTTTGAAGGAGCAATACGCACGCCCGGTCAACTATGTTTGCGCAAGACATCTCCTGGGGTCCCGCAAACAACAGCCCGGGGAACCCACAGAAGCATACATACGGGCGCTGAAGGAACTCGGCCGAGCCTGCGAATGCAAGCAAGTATCAGCCACGGAACATACGGAGGAGCTCATCCGTGACGCCCTCGTTGCGGGCCTCAGGTCCACTCACACACGGCAGCGACTGCTGGAAAGTAGCAAGCTCGACCTGAAGAAGGCGATTTCACTCACCCTTTCGTTGGACGTAGCCCACCGGAACATGGAGGCCTACTCCCCGGACCGCGCGGCCGCCTCATGGATGCCGCAGCCGCCGCCATCTTGGGACGCGGCGCCGCCACGGGCCCCGGCCTCAACTGCTGCAGCGATGTCCCGCCCGAGCCAGAAATGTTATTTCTGTGGCCAAACCAAACACCCCAGGGCACGCTGCCCGGCGAAAAACGCGGTCTGCTCTGCCTGCGGTAAGAAGGGACACTACGCTGGCGTCTGCAGAAGTCAGAAGACCCCTACCTCCAGCAGCGCCGCGTGCGATTCGTGGGAGCGGCCATCTTGCCTTCCTCCAGCCTCGTGGGGATCGGGATCGTCATGGGCGCCGCCATTTTGTCCTTCTTCTCCGACGACGCCATTTTGTCCGCCATTTTGCCAACGGGCCCCCGACTCACCCACCGCCGCCTCACCGGGGTTCTATAGCGACGCTCCCGACTCCACAGCGGCCTCCATTATGCTGGATCAATCCAGACCCCATCAGCTAGCCAGGTCCACGATGGACATCCAGGTAAATGGCCGCGCCACAACTTGCCTTTTTGATTCCGGGAGCACGGAGAGCTTCATACACCCTGATACGGTACGGCATTATTCCCTCTCGGTCCGGCCAACGCGCCATCGGATCTCCATGGCCTCAAAATCTCACTCAGCAGACGTCGGCGGCTACTGCGTAGTGACCCTCTCGGTGAAGGGCTCCCTTTATAAAAATGTAAAGCTATTCGTCCTGCCACATCTCTGCGCTGCCGTTCTGCTGGGGTTGGACTTTCATTGTCACTTTAAGAGCGTCACCTTGACATACGGTGGACCTCTTCCCCCGCTCACTGTCTGCAACCAGCAGTTTTTAAATTGCCCGCCGCGCCCCACCTGTAGTCTCTCCACCCTCAAAATCACACCCACCCCCCTGTTCGCCAACCTCACCCGCGGCTGCAAGCCTATCGCCACAAAGAGCAGGCGATACAGCACCGGGGACAGATCCTTCATAAGATCTGAGGTGACGCGGCTCCTGAAAGAGGGGATTATTGAGGATAGTACCAGCCCCTGGCGAGCTCAGGTGGTAGTCGTTAAGACTGGCAACAAGCAGCGCCTGGTCATTGACTACAGCCAGACTATCAACAAGTACACCCAGTTGGACGCATACCCTCTCCCCCGCATAGCCGACATGGTTAATAAGATAGCGCAATATCGCGTTTTCTCGACCATTGACCTCAAGGCAGCATACCACCAAATCCCTATCCGCCCCGAGGACCGCCAGTACACAGCTTTCGAGGCAAACGGCCGTCTTTTTCACTTCCTCAGGGTTCCTTTCGGCGTCACCAACGGTGTCTCCGTCTTCCAGAGGGAGATGGACCGGATGGTCGACGAGAATGCGTTACAGGCCACGTTTCCCTACCTGGACAACGTGACCATCTGCGGCCATGACCTGCAGGACCATGACGCCAATCTTGATAAGTTCCTTCGCACGGCCCAACTCCTAAACCTCACGTACAACAAGGAAAAGTGCATATTCCGCACAGCCCGCCTCGCTATCTTTGGTTGCGTGGTGGAACACGGAGTCATCGGCCCTGACCCTGACCGGATGCGCCCATTGATGGAACTTCCCCTGCCCCACTGTCTCAAGGCCCTCAAAAGGTGCCTGGGCTTCTTTTCCTATTACGCCCAGTGGGTCCCTCATTATGCGGACAAAGCCCGTCCACTTATCAAGTCCACCTCCTTCCCCCTGACGGCGGAGGCCCGCTCAGCCTTTCACCGTATAAAAGACGACATTGCCAAGGCCACCATGCACTCGGTAGACGAGTCCATCCCCTTCCAGGTGGAGAGCGATGCATCCGACTTTGCCCTGGCCGCTACCCTTAACCAGGCGGGAAGACCCGTGGCCTTTTTTTCACGAACCCTCCAGGGCTCCGAACTCAGACACTCCTCTGTGGAAAAAGAGGCCCAGGCCATTGTGGAGGCGGTGCGCCACTGGCGGCACTACCTGGCTGGAAAACGATTTACCCTGCTTACTGACCAACGTTCAGTCGCTTTCATGTTCAACAACAAGCAGAGGGGCAAAATCAAAAATGACAAGATTTTGAGGTGGAGAATTGAACTTTCCACCTACAATTACGACATCTTGTACCGGCCCGGGAAACTCAACGAACCCTCAGATGCTCTATCGCGAGGCACATGCGCCACCGCGCAGATCGATAGACTACGGGGCCTCCACAACGACCTCTGCCACCCGGGGGTCACCAGGTTCTTCCATTTCATTAAAGGCCGCAACCTGCCTTACTCCATCGAGGAGGTCAGGACCATGACCAGGAGCTGCCCAGTCTGTGCAGAGTGCAAGCCGCGCTTCTATACGCCTGACAGAGCAAACCTGATCAAGGCCACCCGCCCTTTTGAGCGCCTGAGTGTCGACTTTAAAGGGCCCCTCCCCTCCTCTGACCGTAATGTGTACTTCCTCAACATAGTTGATGAGTACTCCCGTTTCCCTTTCGCCATCCCCTGCCCGGACACGACCACCGCTACGGTCATTAAATGCCTGCACAACCTCTTTGCTCTGTTCGGTTTTCCCAGCTATATTCATAGCGACCGGGGCTCGTCCTTCATGAGCGACGAACTCCGTCAGTACCTGCTCATGAGAGGTATTGCCTCAAGCCGGACCACCAGCTACAACCCCCGGGGGAACGGACAGGTTGAAAGAGAAAACGCGACGGTTTGGAAGGCGGCCCTCCTAGCCTTAAAATCTAGGGGCCTTCCGACCTCCCGTTGGCAGGATGTCCTACCTGATGCGCTCCACTCCATCCGGTCACTGCTGTGTACGGCCACCAACGCCACCCCCCATGAGCGAATGTTCGTTTTTCCCCAGAGGTCCACATCCGGTACCTCACTACCACACTGGCTGACGTCCCCAGGGCCCGTCCTGCTGAGGAAGCATGTAAGGTCCCACAAAACGGCTCCCCTGGTAGAGAAGGTTCACCTCCTCCATGCCAACCCCCAGTACGCCTAGCAAAATACTGCAGATGTTGGAAATCCGAAATAACAACAGAAAATGCTGGAAAAACTCAGCAAGTCAGGCAACATCCGTGGAGAAAAATTTGAGCCGACGTTTCGGGTTTGACCCTTCTTCAAAACTGGAGAGAAAAGGAACTAGATCGAAGGCAGGGCTGCGATCGGACAAAAGAATAAAAGAACCAAAAGAAGTAAAAGAGATTAGAAGCTAGACGAGATGGTAATAGGCTGTGATTAGGTGTAAAGTGTACTGGCAGGGCAAAAGATAGCTGCCAGGTGTGAGAGAGAAACAAAAGGAAAGGGGGGGGGGGGAAAGGAAAGGAGTGGAAAAATATAAGTGAAAATGAAATAGGGGCCGAGGTTATGATCTGAAATTGTTGAACTCGATATTGAGACCGGAAGGCTGCAGACTGCCTAATCGGAAGATGAGGTGCTGTTCCTCGAGTTTACGTTGAGCTTCCGTGGAACAGTACAAGAGGCCAAGGACGGTGAGGTCCGAGTGGGAATGGAGCGGTGAATTGAAATGACAGGCGACCGGAAGCTCGGGGTCACCCTTACGGACTGAACGGAGGTGTTCCGCAAAGCGGTCACCCAATCTGCGTTTGGTCTCCCCAATGTAGAGGAGACCGCATCGTGAGCAGCGAATACAGTATACTAGATTGCGAGAAGTACAAGTAAATCGCTGTTTCACCTGGAAGGGGTGTTTGGGGCCCTGGACAGTGGGGAGGGGGGAGGTATAGGGGCAGGTGTTACATCTCCTCCGCTTGCACGGGAAGGTGCCAGGCGAAGGGGAAGGGCTGTTTGGGGTGATAGAGGAGTGGACTAGGGTGTCTCGGAGAGAGCGGTCCCTGCGGAATGCTGAAAGGGGAGGGGAGGGGAAGATACGTTTGGTGGTGGGATCACTTTGGAGGTAGCGGAAATGCCGGAGGATGATCCGTTGAATGTGGAGGCTGGTGGGGTGAAAGGTGAGGACAAGGGGAACCCTATCGTGGTTCCGGGAGGGAGGGGCAGGGGTGAGGGCAGAGGTGCGGGAGATAGAACTGACACGGTCGAGGGCAGTGTCAACCACGGTAGAGGGGAATCCTCGGTTGCGGAAAAAGGAAGACATGTCTGAAGCACTGGTGTGGAAGGTGGCATCGTCGGAGCAGATACGGCGGAGGCGGAGAAACTGGGAGAATGGAATAGAGTCCTTACAGGAAGCGAGGTGGGAGGAAGTGTAGTCCAGGTAGCTGTGGGAGTCAGTGGGCTTGTAGTAAATATTGGTCGATAACCTATCCCCAGAGATGGAGACGGAGAAGTCGAGGAAGGGAAGGGAAGAGTCAGAGATGGACCATGTGAAGGTGAGGGAAGGGTGGAAATTGGAGGCAAAGTGAATGAAATTGTCAAGTTCGGGGCGAGAGCAGGAAACGGCACCGATACAGTCATCAATGTACCGGAAAAAGAGGTGAGGGAGGGGACCCGAGTAGGACTGGAACAAAGATTGTTCCACATAGCCCACGAAAAGGCAGGCATAGCTAGGACCCATGCGGGTACCCATGGCAACACCTTTGATTTGGAGGAAATGAGTGGAGTTAAAGGAGAAGTTGTTCAATGTGAGAACAAGTTCAGCCAGGCGGAGGAGGGTCGTGGTGGATGGGGACTGGTCGGGCCTCTGTTCGAGGAAGAAGCGGAGTGCCCTCAGGCCATCCGGGTGGGGGATGGAGGTGTAGAGGGATTGTACGTCCATGGTGAAAAGGAAGCGGTTGGGGCCAGGAAACTGGAAACTGTTAAAGTGGCGGAGGGCGTCCGAAGAGTCGCGGATGTAGGTGGGAAGAGACTGGACAAGGGGAGAAAAGATAGAGTCAAGATAGGAAGAGATAAGTTCCGTAGGGCAAGAACAGGCTGAAACGATGGGTCTACCAGGGCAGTCCTGTTTGTGGATCTTGGGAATCGGACGGGCGGGAGGATACAGTCTCCATTAGAGATCTGGCACCCTCGGGGTCCACTGACCTGTCACCATTGCCCTCCACCACGACCCCCTTCGACACGGCCCAAAATTCAGTAGACCAAATTCTCACCCCTATCCATTCCACCCCAGTAGACGGCATGCCGCGACCCCAGGACCAGCCGGAGTCCACTCGCCCACCCAACACCAAAGGGGACGATACACCGGTGCCCGACCCCGCTCAAGACGCGTCGTTGGAAGCTGTAACATCGCAGCCGTCGCCACAAAGATCTCGACGGCAAACGAGGCCGCCCGACAGACTCACCTACTCGAACTTTTGATACACTTCACCCCGCCGGACTTAATTTTAAACGAGGGGTGAATGTGGTAAACCACTGTAGTTCACTGTGTTCACTTGTTGTTGTTGTTGTTGCTGTTGTTGTTGTTGTTGTCGTTCACTCTTGTTTCACTGTTATGTCTGACTATGCCTCAGCTGACTCCACCCTCGGCTACCGAGTATAAGGACGGCCGCATGGCAGCTCCAGGCATTCGGTCGTCCACTAGAGGCATAGTCCTGATCTGTCTGAAGTGCAATTCAGTAGTTAATAAAAGCCTGTCGTTCTGAACTCTGCTCAGCCTCTTATTAGAATTGATAGCGCATCAAATACCCATGTACAGTCCCAGGGGGTTGGAATCCCCATGTACAGTCCCAGGGCTGGAATCCCCATGTACAGTCCCAGGGCTAGAATCCCCATGTACAGTCCCAGGGTTGGAATCCCCATGTACAGTCCCAGGGCTAGAATCCCGATGTAGTACCAGGGTTCGAATCCGCATGTACAGTCCCAGGGTTGGAATCCCCATGTACAGTCCCAGGGCTACAATCCCCATGTACAGTCCCAGGGTTAGAATCTCCATGTACAAGACCCAGGTCTGGAATCCCCATGTAAAGTCCCAGGGGTTTGGAATCCCCATGTGCAGTCCCAGGGGTTTGGAATCCCCATGCACAGTCCCAAGGTTGGAAACCACATGTACAGTCCCAGGGGTTGGAATCCCCATGTACAGTCCCAGGGCTACAATTCCCATGTACAGTCCCAGGGGTTTGGAATCCCCATGTACAGTCCCAGGGTTGGAATCCCCATGTACATTCCCAGTGTTGGAATCCCCATGTACAGTCCCAGGGCTGGAATCCCCATGTACAGTCCCAGGGCTAGAATCCCCATGTACAGTCCCAGTGCTAGAATCCCCATGTACAGTCCAAGGGTTGGATTCCCCATGTACAGTCCCAGGGCTAGAATCCCCATGTAGTCCCAGGGTTCGAATCCGCATGTACAGTCCCAGGGTTGGAATCCCCATGCACAGTCCCAAGGGGTTGGAATCCCCATGTACAGTCCCAGGGCTACAATTCCCATGTACAGTCCCAGGGGTTTGGAATTCCCATGTACAGTCCCAGGGTTGGAATACCCATGTACTGTCCCAGCGATGGAATCCCCATATACAGTCCCAGGGTTGGAATCCCCATGTACAGTCTCAGGGTTAGAATGCCCATGTGCAGTCGCAGGGTTGGAATCCCTATGTACAGTCCTAAGGATGGAATCTGCATGTACAGTCCCAGGGTTGGAATCCCCATGTACAGTTCCAGGGTTGGAATCCCCATGTACAGTTCCAGGGTTAGAATCCGCATGTACAGTCCCAGGGTTAGAATCCCCATGTACAGTCCCAGGGATGGAAGCCCCATGTGCAGTAGCAGGTTTGGAATACCAATGTATAGTCCCAGGGTTGTAATCCCCATGTACAGTCCCAGGGCTGGAATCCCCATGTACAGTCCCAGGGCTGGAATCCCCATGTACAGTCCCAGTGCTGGAATCCCCATGTACAGTCCCAGTGCTGGAATCCCCATGTACAGTCCCAGGGTTGTAATCCTTAGAAACAGTCCCTGGGTTGGAATCCGCACGTATAGTCTCAGGGTTAGAATGCCCATGTACAGTCTCAGGGTTGGATTCCCCATGTACAGTCGCAGGGTTGGAATCCCCATGTGCGGTCCCAGGGGTTTGGAATCCCCATGTACAGTCCCAGGGTTGGAATACCCATGTACTGTCTCAGGGTTGGAATCCCCATCTACAGTCCTAGGCTTAGAGTCCCCAAATACAGTCCCAGGGTTAGAATCCACATGTACAATCCCAGGGTTGGAATCTCCATGTACAATCCCAAGGCTGGAATCCCCATGTGCAGTCCCAGGGTTGGAATCCCCATGTACAGTCCTAGGTTTGGAGTCCCCATGTACAGTCCCATGATTGAAATCCCCATGTACAATCCCAGGTTTGGAATCCCCATTTACAGTTCCAGGGTTAGAATTTGCATGTTCAGTCCCACGGTTAGAAACCCCATGTACTGTCCCAGAGATGGAATCCCCATTTGCAGTCTCAGGTTTGGAATCCCCATGTGCAGTCCCAGGGCAGGAATCCCCATGTACAGTCCCAGGGTTGGAATCCCCATGTACAGTCCCAGGTTTGGAGTCCCCATGTACAGTCCCATGATTGGAATCACCATGTGCAGTCCCAGGGTTGCAATCCCCATGTGCAGTCCTAGGGTTAGAAACCCCATGTACAGTCCCAGGGTTGGAATCCCCATGTACAGTCCCAGGATTGGAATCCCCGTGTACTGTCCCAGGAATGGAACCCCCATATACAGTCCCAGAGTTGGAATCCCCATGTACAGGCTCAGGGTTAGAATGCCCATGTACAGTCCCAGGGTTGGAATCCCCATGTACAGTCCCAGGATTGGAATCCCCCTGTACAGTCCCAGGGATGGAATCCCCATGTACCGACCCAGGTTTGGACTGCACATGTACAGTCTCGGCGTTAGAATGCCCCTGTACAGTCCCAGGGTTGGAATCCCCGCATACAGTCCGAGGGTTGGAATCCCCCTGTACAGTCCCAGGGATGGAATCCCCATGTACAATCCCAGGTTTACCCATGTACTGTCTCAGGGTTGGAATCCCCATGTCGAGTCGCTGGCTTAAAGTCCCCAAATACAGTCCCAGGGTTAGAATCCACGTGTACAATCCCAGGTTTCGAATCGCCATGTACAGTCCCAAGGCTGGAATCCACATGTACAGTCCCATGATTGGAATCCCGATGGACAGTCCCAGGGTTGGAATCCCCATGAACAGTCCCAGGGTTGGAATCAACATGTACAGTCCCAGGGATGGAATCCCCATGTGCAGTCTCAGGTTTGGAATCCCCATGTACAGTCCCAGGGTTGGAATCCCCAGGTACATTCTCAGGGTTAGAATGTCCATGTACAGTCTCAGGGTTGGAATCCCCGCGTACAGCCCCAGGGTTCAAATCCACATGTACAGTCCCAGGGTTGGAATCCCCATGTACAGTCCCAGCGGTTTGGAATCCCCAAGTGCAGTCCCAGGGGTTTGGAATCCCCATGTACAGTCCCATGATAGGAATCCCCATGATAGGAATCCCCATGCACAGTCCCAGGTTTGGAATCCTCATGTACAATCCCAGGGGTTTGGAATCCCCATGTACGGTCCCAGGGGTTTGGAATCCCCATGTACAGTCCCAGGGGTTTGGAATCCCCATATAGAGGCCCAGGGTTACAATCCCCATGTACAGTCCCAGGGTAAGAATCCCCATGTACAGTCTCAGGGTTAGAATGCCCATGTACAGGCCCAGGGTTAGAATGCCCATGTACAGGCCCAGGTGATTGGAATCCCCATGTGCAGTCCCAGGGGTTTGGAATCCCCATGTACAGTCCAGGGATTCGAATACGCATGTACTGTCCCAGGGTTGGAATCCCCATGTACAGTCCCCGGGTTGGAATCCCCATGTACAGTCCCAGGTTTAGAATCCGCATGTACAGTCCCAGGGTTAGAATCCCCAGGTACAGTCCCAGGGATGGAATCCCCATGTGCAGTCCCACGGATGGAATCCCCATGTGCAGTCCCAGTGTTGGATTCCCCATGTGCAGTCCCAGGGATGGAATCCACATGTACAGTCCCAGTGTTGGAATCCCCATGTACAGTCTAAGGGTAAGAATGCCCATGTACAGTCCCAGGGTTGGAATCCCCAAGTACAGTCCCAGGGTTGGAATTCCCCTGTACAGTCCCAGGGATGGAATCCCCATGTACAGTCCCAGGGTTGGACTCCCCATGTACAGTCCCAGCGTTGGAGTCCCCATGTACAGTTCCACGATTGGAATCCCCATGTACAGTCCCAGGTTTGGAATCCCCATGTACAGTCCCAGGGTTGAAATCCCCATGTGCAGTTCAAGGGTTAGATTCCGCATGTACAGTCCCAGGGCTGGAATTCCCATGTACAGTCCCAGGGTTAGAATCCCCATGTACAGTCCCAGGTTTGCAATCTCCATGTGCAGTCCCAGGGTTGGAATCCCCATGTACTGACCCAGGGTTGGAAGCCCCATGTCCAGTCCCAGGGGGTTGGAGTACCCATGTACAGTCCCAGGGGGTTGGAATCCCCATGTCCAGTCCCAGGGTGCTGGAATACCCATGTACAGTCCCAGGGGGTTGGAATCCCCATGTACAGTCCCAGGGCTGGAATCCCCATGTACAGTCCCAGGGCTAGAATCCCCATGTACAGTCCCAGGGTTGGAATCCCCATGTACAGTCCCAGGGCTAGAATCCCCATGTAGTCCCAGGGTTCGAATCCGCATGTACAGTCCCAGGGTTGGAATCCCCATGTACAGTCCCAGGGCTACAATCCCCATGTACAGTCCCAGGGTTAGAATCTCCATGTACAAGTCCCAGGTCTGGAATCCCCATGTAAAGTCCCAGGGGTTTGGAATCCCCATGTGCAGTCCCAGGGGTTTGGAATCCCCATGCACAGTCCCAGGGTTGGAAACCCCATGTACAGTCCCAGGGGTTGGAATCCCCATGTACAGTCCCAGGGCTACAATTCCCATGTACAATCCCAGGGGTTTGGAATCCCCATGTACAGTCCCAGGGGTGGAATCCCCATGTACATTCCCAGTGTTGGAAACCCCATGTACAGTCCCAGGGGTTGGAATCCCCATGTACAGTCCCAGGGCTACAATTCCCATGTACAATCCCAGGGGTTTGGATTCCCCATGTACAGTCCCAGGGCTAGAATCCCCATGTAGTCCCAGGGTTCGAATCCGCATGTACAGTCCCAGGGTTGGAATCCCCATGCACAGTCCCAAGGGGTTGGTATCCCCATGTACAGTCCCAGGGCTACAATTCCCATGTACAGTCCCAGGGGTTTGGAATCCCCATGTACAGTCCCAGGGTTGGAATACCCATGTACTGTCCCAGCGATGGAATCCCCATATACAGTCCCAGGGTTGGAATCCCCATGTACAGTCTCAGGGTTAGAATGCCCATGTGCAGTCCCAGGGTTGGAATCCCTATGTACAGTCCCAAGGATGGAATCTGCATGTACAGTCCCAGGGTTGGAATCCCCATGTACAGTTCCAGGGTTGGAATCCCCATGTACAGTTCCAGGGTTGGAATCCCCATGTACAGTTCCAGGGTTAGAATCCGCATGTACAGTCCCAGGGTTAGAATCCCCATGTACAGTCCCAGGGATGGAAGCCCCATGTGCAGTAGCAGGTTTGGAATACCAATGTACAGTCCCAGGGTTGGAATCCCCATGTACAGTCCCAGGTTTGGAGTCCCCATGTACAGTCCCATGATTGGAATCACCATGTGCAGTCCCAGGGTTGCAATCCCCATGTGCAGTCCCAGGGTTAGAAACCCCATGTACAGTCCCAGGGTTGGAATCCCCATGTACAGTCCCAGGATTGGAATCCCCGTGTACTGTCCCAGGAATGGAATCCCCATATACAGTCCCAGAGTTGGAATCCCCATCTACAGGCTCAGGGTTAGAATGCCCATGTACAGTCCCAGGGTTAGAATCCCCATGTAGAGTCCCAGGGTTGGAATCCCCCTGTACAGTCCCAGGGATGGAATCCCCATGTACCGACCCAGGTTTGGACTGCACATGTAGAGTCTCGGGGTTAGAATGCCCCTGTACAGTCCCAGGGTTGGAATCCCCGCATACAGTCCGAGGGTTGGAATCCCCCTGTACAGTCCCAGGGATGGAATCCCCATGTACAATCCCAGGTTTACCCATGTACTGTCTCAGGGATGGAATCCCCATGTCGAGTCGCTGGCTTAAAGTCCCCAAATACAGTCCCAGGGTTAGAATCCACGTGTACAATCCCAGGTTTCGAATCGCCATGTACAGTCCCAAGGCTGGAATCCACATGTACAGTCCCATGATTGGAATCCCGATGGACAGTCCCAGGGTTGGAATCCCCATGAACAGTCCCAGGGTTGGAATCAACATGTACAGTCCCAGGGATGGAATCCCCATGTGCAGTCTCAGGTTTGGAATCCCCATGTACAGTCCCAGGGTTGGAATCCCCATGTACAGTCTCAGGGTTGGAATCCCCGCGTACAGCCCCAGGGTTCAAATCCACATGTACAGTCCCAGGGTTGGAATCCCCATGTACAGTCCCAGCGGTTTGGAATCCCCAAGTGCAGTCCCAGGGGTTTGCAATCCCCATGTACAGTCCCAGGGTTGGAATACCCATGTACTGCCTCAGGGTTGGAATCCCCATGTACAGTCCCATGATAGGAATCCCCATGTACAGTCCCAGGGTCGGAATCCCCATGTGCAGTCCCAGGGTTGGAATCCCCATGTACAGTTCCAGGGTTAGAATCCGCATGTACACGCCAAGGGTTAGAATCCCCATGTACAGCCCCAGGGCTGGAATCCCCATGTGCAGTCTCAGGGTTGCAATCCCCATGTACAGTCCCAGGGGGTTGGAATTACCATGTACAGTCCCAGGGTTAGAATCCCCATGTAGAGTCCCAGGATCGGGATCCCGGTGTACTGTCCCAAGGATGGAATCCACATATACAGTCCCAGAGTTGGAATCCCCATGTACAGTCCCAGGGTTGGAATCCCCATGTACAGTTCCAGGGATAGAATCCGCATGTACAGGCTCAGGGTTAGAATGCCAATGTACAGTCCCAGGGTTGGAATCCACATGTACAGTCCCAGGTTTGGACTCCACATGTACAGTCTCAGGGTTAGAATGCCCATGTACAGTCCCAGGGTTGGAATCCCCGCGTACAGGCCCAGTGTTGGAGTCCCCATGTACAGTCCCAAGGATGGAATCCCCATGTACAGTCCCAGGGTTGGAATCCCCATGTACAGTCCCAGGGTTGGAATCCCCATGTACAGTCCCAGGGGTTTGGAATCCCCATGTGCAGTCCCAGGGGTTTGGAATCCCATGTACATTCCCAGGGTTGGAATGCCCATGTACTATCTCATGGTTGGAATCCCCATGTACAGTCCCAGGGTTGGAATCCCCATGTACAGTCCCAGAGTTGGCGTCCCCATGTACAGTCCCAGGGTTGGAGTCCCCATTTACAGTCCCATGATAGGAATCCCCATGTACAGTCCCAGGGTTGGAATCCCCATGTACAATCCCAGGGGTTTGGAATCCCCATGTACAGTCCCAGGGGTTTGGAATCCCCATATAGAGGCCCAGGGTTACGATCCCCATGTACAGTTCCAGGGTAAGAATCCCTATGTACAGTCTAAGGGTTAGAATGCCCATGTACAGGCCCAGGGGTTTGGAATCCCCATGTACAGTCCCAGGATTCGAATACGCATGTACTGTCCCAGGGTTGGAATCCCCATGTACAGTCCCCGGGTTGGAATCCCCATGTCGAGTCGCAGGGTTAGAATCCGCATGTACAGTCCCAGGGTTAGAATCCGCAGGTACAGTCCAAGGGATGGAATCCCCATGTGCAGTCCCACGGATGGAATACCCATGTGCAGTCCCAGAGTTAGAATCCCCATGTACAGGCCCAGGGTTGGAATCCCCATCTACAATCCCAGGGTTGCAATCCCCATGTACAGTCCCAGGGTTGGAATCCCCATGCACAGTCCCAAGGGGTTGGTATCCCCATGTACAGTCCCAGGGCTACAATTCCCATGTACAGTCCCAGGGGTTTGGAATCCCCATGTACAGTCCCAGGGTTGGAATACCCATGTACTGTCCCAGCGATGGAATCCCCATATACAGTCCCAGGGTTGGACTCCCCATGTACAGTCCCAGCGTTGGAGTCCCCATGTACAGTTCCACGATTGGAATCCCCATGTACAGTCCCAGGTTTGGAATCCCCATGTACAGTCCCAGGGTTGAAATCCCCATGTGCAGTTCAAGGGTTAGATTCCGCATGTACAGTCCCAGGGCTGGAATTCCCATGTACAGTCCCAGGGTTAGAATCCCCATGTACAGTCCCAGGTTTGCAATCTCCATGTGCAGTCCCAGGGTTGGAATCCCCATGTACTGACCCAGGGTTGGAAGCCCCATGTCCAGTCCCAGGGGGTTGGAGTACCCATGTACAGTCCCAGGGGGTTGGAATCCCCATGTCCAGTCCCAGGGTGCTGGAATACCCATGTACAGTCCCAGGGGGTTGGAATCCCCATGTACAGTCCCAGGGCTGGAATCCCCATGTACAGTCCCAGGGCTAGAATCCCCATGTACAGTCCCAGGGTTGGAATCCCCATGTACAGTCCCAGGGCTAGAATCCCCATGTAGTCCCAGGGTTCGAATCCGCATGTACAGTCCCAGGGTTGGAATCCCCATGTACAGTCCCAGGGCTACAATCCCCATGTACAGTCCCAGGGTTAGAATCTCCATGTACAAGTCCCAGGTCTGGAATCCCCATGTAAAGTCCCAGGGGTTTGGAATCCCCATGTGCAGTCCCAGGGGTTTGGAATCCCCATGCACAGTCCCAGGGTTGGAAACCCCATGTACAGTCCCAGGGGTTGGAATCCCCATGTACAGTCCCAGGGCTACAATTCCCATGTACAATCCCAGGGGTTTGGAATCCCCATGTACAGTCCCAGGGGTGGAATCCCCATGTACATTCCCAGTGTTGGAAACCCCATGTACAGTCCCAGGGGTTGGAATCCCCATGTACAGTCCCAGGGCTACAATTCCCATGTACAATCCCAGGGGTTTGGATTCCCCATGTACAGTCCCAGGGCTAGAATCCCCATGTAGTCCCAGGGTTCGAATCCGCATGTACAGTCCCAGGGTTGGAATCCCCATGCACAGTCCCAAGGGGTTGGTATCCCCATGTACAGTCCCAGGGCTACAATTCCCATGTACAGTCCCAGGGGTTTGGAATCCCCATGTACAGTCCCAGGGTTGGAATACCCATGTACTGTCCCAGCGATGGAATCCCCATATACAGTCCCAGGGTTGGAATCCCCATGTACAGTCTCAGGGTTAGAATGCCCATGTGCAGTCCCAGGGTTGGAATCCCTATGTACAGTCCCAAGGATGGAATCTGCATGTACAGTCCCAGGGTTGGAATCCCCATGTACAGTTCCAGGGTTGGAATCCCCATGTACAGTTCCAGGGTTGGAATCCCCATGTACAGTTCCAGGGTTAGAATCCGCATGTACAGTCCCAGGGTTAGAATCCCCATGTACAGTCCCAGGGATGGAAGCCCCATGTGCAGTAGCAGGTTTGGAATACCAATGTACAGTCCCAGGGTTGGAATCCCCATGTACAGTCCCAGGTTTGGAGTCCCCATGTACAGTCCCATGATTGGAATCACCATGTGCAGTCCCAGGGTTGCAATCCCCATGTGCAGTCCCAGGGTTAGAAACCCCATGTACAGTCCCAGGGTTGGAATCCCCATGTACAGTCCCAGGATTGGAATCCCCGTGTACTGTCCCAGGAATGGAATCCCCATATACAGTCCCAGAGTTGGAATCCCCATCTACAGGCTCAGGGTTAGAATGCCCATGTACAGTCCCAGGGTTAGAATCCCCATGTAGAGTCCCAGGGTTGGAATCCCCCTGTACAGTCCCAGGGATGGAATCCCCATGTACCGACCCAGGTTTGGACTGCACATGTAGAGTCTCGGGGTTAGAATGCCCCTGTACAGTCCCAGGGTTGGAATCCCCGCATACAGTCCGAGGGTTGGAATCCCCCTGTACAGTCCCAGGGATGGAATCCCCATGTACAATCCCAGGTTTACCCATGTACTGTCTCAGGGATGGAATCCCCATGTCGAGTCGCTGGCTTAAAGTCCCCAAATACAGTCCCAGGGTTAGAATCCACGTGTACAATCCCAGGTTTCGAATCGCCATGTACAGTCCCAAGGCTGGAATCCACATGTACAGTCCCATGATTGGAATCCCGATGGACAGTCCCAGGGTTGGAATCCCCATGAACAGTCCCAGGGTTGGAATCAACATGTACAGTCCCAGGGATGGAATCCCCATGTGCAGTCTCAGGTTTGGAATCCCCATGTACAGTCCCAGGGTTGGAATCCCCATGTACAGTCTCAGGGTTGGAATCCCCGCGTACAGCCCCAGGGTTCAAATCCACATGTACAGTCCCAGGGTTGGAATCCCCATGTACAGTCCCAGCGGTTTGGAATCCCCAAGTGCAGTCCCAGGGGTTTGCAATCCCCATGTACAGTCCCAGGGTTGGAATACCCATGTACTGCCTCAGGGTTGGAATCCCCATGTACAGTCCCATGATAGGAATCCCCATGTACAGTCCCAGGGTCGGAATCCCCATGTGCAGTCCCAGGGTTGGAATCCCCATGTACAGTTCCAGGGTTAGAATCCGCATGTACACGCCAAGGGTTAGAATCCCCATGTACAGTCCCAGGGCTGGAATCCCCATGTGCAGTCTCAGGGTTGCAATCCCCATGTACAGTCCCAGGGGGTTGGAATTACCATGTACAGTCCCAGGGTTAGAATCCCCATGTAGAGTCCCAGGATCGGGATCCCGGTGTACTGTCCCAAGGATGGAATCCACATATACAGTCCCAGAGTTGGAATCCCCATGTACAGTCCCAGGGTTGGAATCCCCATGTACAGTTCCAGGGATAGAATCCGCATGTACAGGCTCAGGGTTAGAATGCCAATGTACAGTCCCAGGGTTGGAATCCACATGTACAGTCCCAGGTTTGGACTCCACATGTACAGTCTCAGGGTTAGAATGCCCATGTACAGTCCCAGGGTTGGAATCCCCGCGTACAGGCCCAGTGTTGGAGTCCCCATGTACAGTCCCAAGGATGGAATCCCCATGTACAGTCCCAGGGTTGGAATCCCCATGTACAGTCCCAGGGTTGGAATCCCCATGTACAGTCCCAGGGGTTTGGAATCCCCATGTGCAGTCCCAGGGGTTTGGAATCCCATGTACATTCCCAGGGTTGGAATGCCCATGTACTATCTCATGGTTGGAATCCCCATGTACAGTCCCAGGGTTGGAATCCCCATGTACAGTCCCAGAGTTGGCGTCCCCATGTACAGTCCCAGGGTTGGAGTCCCCATTTACAGTCCCATGATAGGAATCCCCATGTACAGTCCCAGGGTTGGAATCCCCATGTACAATCCCAGGGGTTTGGAATCCCCATGTACAGTCCCAGGGGTTTGGAATCCCCATATAGAGGCCCAGGGTTACGATCCCCATGTACAGTTCCAGGGTAAGAATCCCTATGTACAGTCTAAGGGTTAGAATGCCCATGTACAGGCCCAGGGGTTTGGAATCCCCATGTACAGTCCCAGGATTCGAATACGCATGTACTGTCCCAGGGTTGGAATCCCCATGTACAGTCCCCGGGTTGGAATCCCCATGTCGAGTCGCAGGGTTAGAATCCGCATGTACAGTCCCAGGGTTAGAATCCGCAGGTACAGTCCAAGGGATGGAATCCCCATGTGCAGTCCCACGGATGGAATACCCATGTGCAGTCCCAGAGTTAGAATCCCCATGTACAGGCCCAGGGTTGGAATCCCCATCTACAATCCCAGGGTTGCAATCCCCATGTACAGTCCCAGCGGTTGGAATCCCCATGTACAGTCCCAGGGTTGGAATCCCCATATAGATGCCCAGGGTTAGAATCCCCATGTATAGTCCCAGGGTTAGAATCCCCATGTAGAGTCCCAGGATTGGGATCCCGGTGTACTGTCCCAGGGATGGAATCCCCGTGTACAGTCCCAGGGTTGGAATCCCCATGTACAGTCCCAGGGTTGGAATCCCCATGTACAGTCCCAGGGCTGGAATCCCCATGTACAGTCCCAAGGTTGGAGTCACCATGCACAGTCCCAAGGGGTTGGAATCCCCATGTACAGTCCCAGGGCTACAATTCCCATGTACAGTCCCAGGGGTTTGGAATCCCCATGTACAGTCCCAGGGTTGGAATACCCATGTACTGTCCCAGCGATGGAATCCTCATATACAGTCCAAGGGTTGGAATCCCATTGTACAGTCCCAAGGATAGAATCTGCATGTACAGTCCCAGGGTTGGAATCCCCATGTACAGTCCCAGGGTTGGAGTCCCCATCTACAGTTCCAGGGTTGGAATCCCCATGTACAGTTCCAGGGTTAGAATCCGCATGTACACTTCCAGGGTTAGAATGGCCATGTACAGTCCCAGGGATGGAAGCCCCATGTGCAGTAGCAGGTTTGGAATGCCAATGTACAGTCCCAGGGTTGTAATCACCATGTACAGTCCCAGGGCTGGAATCCCCATGTACAGTCCCAGGGCTGGAATCCCATGTACATTCCCAGGGTTGGAATACCCATGTACTATCTCATGGTTGGAATCCCCATGTACAGTCCCAGGGTTGGAATCCCCATGTACAGTCCCAGGGTTGGAATCCCCGCGTACAGGCCCAGTGTTGGAGTCCCCATGTACAATCCCAAGGATGGAATCCCCATGGACAGTCCCAGGGTTGGAATCCCCATGTACAGTCCCAGGGTTGGAATCCCCATGTACAGTCCCAGGGGTTTGGAATCCCCATGTGCAGTCCCAGGGGTTTGGAATCCCATGTACATTCCCAGGGTTGGAATGCCCATGTACTATCTCATGGTTGGAATCCCCATGTACAGTCCCAGGGTTGGAATCCCCATGTACAGTCCCAGAGTTGGCGTCCCCATGTACAGTACCAGTGTTGGAGTCCCCATGTACAGTCCCAAGGATGGAATCCCCATGTAGTCCCAGGGTTGGAATCCCCATGTACAGTCCCAGGGTTGGAATCCCCATGTACAGTCCCAGGGGTTTGGAATCCCCATGTGCAGTCCCAGGGGTTTGGAATCCCATGTACATTCCCAGGGTTGGAATGCCCATGTACTATCTCATGGTTGGAATCCCCATGTACAGTCCCAGGGTTGGAATCTCCATGTACAGTCCCAGAGTTGGCGTCCCCATGTACAGTCCCAGGGTTGGAGTCCCCATTTACAGTCCCATGATAGGAATCCCCATGTACAGTCCCAGGGTTGGAATCCCCATGTACAGTCCCAGGGTTGGAATCCCCATGTACAGTCCCAGGGGTTTGGAATCCCCATGTGCAGTCCCAGGGGTTTGGAATCCCATGTACATTCCCAGGGTTGGAATGCCCATGTACTATCTCATGGTTGGAATCCCCATGTACAGTCCCAGGGTTGGAATCCCCATGTACAGTCCCAGAGTTGGCGTCCCCATGTACAGTCCCAGGGTTGGAGTCCCCATTTACAGTCCCATGATAGGAATCCCCATGTACAGTCCCAGGGTTGGAATCCCCATGTACAATCCCAGGGGTTTGGAATCCCCATGTATAGTCCCAGGGGTTTGGAATCCCCATATAGAGGCCCAGGGTTACAATCCCCATGTACAGTTCCAGGGTAAGAATCCCTATGTACAGTCTAAGGGTGAGAATGCCCATGTACAGGCCCAGGGGTTTGGAATCCCCATGTACAGTCCCAGGATTCGAATACGCATGTACTGTCCCAGGGTTGGAATCCCCATGTACAGTCCCCGGGTTGGAATCCCCATGTCGAGTCGCAGGGTTAGAATCCGCATGTACAGTCCCAGGGTTAGAATCCCCAGGTACAGTCCAAGGGATGGAATCCCCATGTGCAGTCCCACGGATGGAATACCCATGTGCAGTCCCAGGGTTAGAATCCCCATGTACAGGCCCAGGGTTGGAATCCCCATCTACAATCCCAGGGTTGCAATCCCCATGTACAGTCCCAGCGGTTGGAATCCCCATGTACAGTCCCAGGGTTGGAATCCCCATATAGATGCCCAGGGTTAGAATCCCCATGTATAGTCCCAGGGTTAGAATCCCCATGTAGAGTCCCAGGATTGGGATCCCGGTGTACTGTCCCAGGGATGGAATCCCCGTGTACAGTCACAGGGTTGGAATCCCCATGTACAGTCCCAGGGTTGGAATCCCCATGTACAGTCCCAGGGCTGGAATCCCCATGTACAATTCCAGGGCTAGGATCCCCATGTACAGTCATAGAGTCATAGAGTCATAGAGTTTTACAGCACAGAAAGAGGCCCTTCGGCCCATCGTGTCTGCGCCGCCCATCCATCCCTGTCCAGTCTAATCCCATTTTCCAGCATTTGGTCCATAGCCTTGTATGCAATGGCATTTCAAGTGCTCATCCAAATGCTTCTTGAATGTTGTGAGGGTTCCTGCCTCTACCACCCTTTCAGGCATTGAGTTCCACATTCCAACCACCCTCTGGGTGAAAAAGTTCCTCCTCAAATCCCCTCTAAATCTCCTGCCCCTTACCCTGAATCTATGCCCCCTTGTTATTGACCCCCCTACTAAGGGGAAAAGTTCCTCTTTGTCTACCCTATCTATGCCCCTCATCATTTTGTACACCTCAATCAGGTCCCCCCTCAGCCTTCTTTGCTCCAAGGAAAACAACCCCAGCCTGTCCAGCCTCTCTTCATAGCTGAGGCGCTCCATCCCAGGTAACATCCTGGTGAATCTTCTCTGCACCCTCTCCAAAGCAATCACATCCTTCCTATAGTGAGGCGACCAGAACTGCACACAGTACTCCAGCTGTGGCCTCACCAGCGTTTTGTACAGTTCCATCATAACCTCCCTGCTCTTATATTCTATGCCTCGGCTAATGAAGGCAAGTATCCCATATCCCAGGGCTAGAATCCCCATGTAGTCCCAGGGTTCGAATCCGCATGTACAGTCCCAAGGTTGGAGTCCCCATGCACAGTCCCAAGGGGTTGGAATCCCCATGTACAGTCCCAGGGCTACAATTCCCATGTACAGTTCCAGGGGCTTGGAATCCCCATGTACAGTCCCAGGGTTGGAATACCCATGTACTGTCCCAGCGATGGAATCCCCATCTACAGTCCAAGGGTTGGAGTCCCATTGTACAGTCCCAAGGATAGAATCTGCATGTACAGTCCCAGGGTTGGAATCCCCATGTACAGTCCCAGGGTTGGAGTCCCCATCTACAGTTCCAGGGTTGGAATCCCCATGTACAGTTCCAGGGTTAGAATCCGCATGTACAGTCCCAGGGTTAGAATCCCCATGTACAGTCCCAGGGATGGAAGCCCCATGTGCAGCAGCAGGTTTGGAATGCCAATGTACAGTCCCAGGGTTGTAATCACCATGTACAGTCCCAGGGCTGGAATCCCCATGTACAGTCCCAGGGTTGGAATCCCCATGTACAGTCCCAGGGTTGGAATCCCCGCGTACAGGCCCAGTGTTGGAGTCCCCATGTACAATCCCAAGGATGGAATCCCCATGTACAGTCCCAGGGTTGGAATCCCCATGTACAGTCCCAGGGTTGGAATCCCCATGTACAGTCCCAGGGGTTTGGAATCCCCATGTGCAGTCCCAGGGGTTTGTAATCCCATGTACATTCCCAGGGTTGGAATGCCCATGTACTATCTCATGGTTGGAATCCCCATGTACAGTCCCAGGGTTGGAATCCCCATGTACAGTCCCAGAGTTGGCGTCCCCATGTACAGTACCAGGGTTGGAGTCCCCATGTACAGTCCCATGATAGGAATCCCCATGTACAGTCCCAGGGTTGGAATCCCCATGTACAATCCCAGGGGTTTGGAATCCCCATGTACAGTCCCAGGGGTTTGGAATCCCCATGTACAGTCCCAGGGGTTTGGAATCCCCATATCGAGGCCCAGGGTTACAATCCCCATGTACAGTCCCAGGGTAAGAATCCCCATGTGCAGTCTAAGGGTTAGAATGCCCATGTACAGGCCCAGGGGATTGGAATCCCCATGTGCAGTCCCAGGGGTTTGGAATCCCCATGAACAGTCCCAGGATTCGAATACTCATGTACTGTCCCAGCGATGGAATCCCCATATACATTCCTAGGGTTGGAATCCCATTGTACAGTCCCAAGGATAGAATCTGCATGTACAGTCCAAGGGATGGAATCCCCATGTGCAGTCCCACGGACGGAATACCCATGTGCAGTCCCAGGGTTAGAATCCCCATGTGCAGTCCCAGGGCTGGTGTCCCCATGTACAGTCCCAGGGTTAGAATCCCCATGTACAGTCTCAGGGTAAGAATGCCCATGTACAGTCCCAGGGTTGGAATTCCCATGTACAGTCCCAGGGATGGAATTCCCCTGTACAGTCCCAGGGTTGGAATCCCCAAGTACAGTCCCAGGGTTGGAATTCCCCTGTACAGTCCCAAGGATGGAATCCCCATGTACAGTCCCAGGGTTGGACTCCCCATATACAGTCCCAGCATTGGAGTCCCCATGTACAGTCCCACGATTGGAATCCCCATGTCCAGTCCCAGGGGGTTGGAATCCCCATGTACAGACCCAGGGTTGGAATCCCCATGTACAGTCCCAGGGTTGGAATCCCCATGTCCAGTCCCAGGGGGTTGGAATCCCCATGTACAGACCCAGGGTTACAAACCCCATGTATAGTCCCAGGTTTGGAATCCCCGTGTACAGTCCCAGGGTTGGAATCTCCATGTACAGTCCGAGGGCTACAATCCCCATGTACAATCCCAGGGTTGGAATCCCTGCGTACTGTCCCAGGGTTAGAATCCCCGTGTACAATCCCAGGGTTAGAATCCCCATGAACTGACCCAGGGTTGGAATCCCCATGTACAGTCCCAGGGGGTTGGAATCCCCATGTACAGTCCCAAGGTTGGAACCCCATCTACAGTCCCAGGGCTGGAATCCACATGTACAGACCCAGGGCTGGAATCCCCATGTACAGTGCCATGGCTAGAATCCCCATTTACAGTCCCAGGGCTAGAATCCCCATGTAGTCCCAGGGTTCGAATCCGCATGTACAGTCCCAAGGTTGGAATCCCCATGCACAGTCCCAAGGGGTTGGAATCCCCATGTACAGTCCCAGGGCTACAATTCCCATGTACAGTCCCAGGGGTTTGGAATCCCCATGTACAGTCCCAGGGTTGGAACACCCATGTACTGTCCCAGCGATGGAATCCCCATATACAGTCCCAGGGTTGGAATCCCCATGTACAGTCTCAGGGTTAGAATGCCCATGTGCAGTCCTAGGGTTGCAATCCCTATGTACAGTCCCAAGGATAGAATCTGCATATACAGTCCCAGGGTTGGAATCCCCATGTACAGTCCCAGGGTTGGAGTCCCCATGTACAGTTCCAGGGTTGGAATCCCCATGCACAGTTCCAGGGTTAAAATCCGCATGTACAGTCCCATGGTTAGAAACCCCATGTACAGTCCCAGGGATGGAAGCCCCATGTGCAGTAGCAGGTTTGGAATACCAATGTACAGTCCCAGGGTTGTAATCCCCATGTACAGTCCCAGGCCTGGAATCCCCATGTACCGTCCCAGGGCTGGAATCCCCATGTACAGTCCCAGAGTTGGAGTCCCCATGGACAGTCCCAGGGTTGGAGTCCCCATGTACAGTCCCATGATAGGAATCCCCATGTACAGACCCAGGGTTGGAATCCCCATGTACAATCCCAGCGTTGCAATCTCCATGTACAGTCCCAGGGGTTGGAATCCCCATGAACAGTCCCAGGGTTGGAATCCCTATATAGAGGCCCAGGGTTAGAATCCCCATGTACAGTCCCAGGGTTAGAATCCCCATGTAGAGTCCCAGGATTGGGATCCCGGTGTACTGTCCCAGGGATGGAATCCACATATACAGTCCCAGGGTTGGAATCCCCATGTACAGTCCCAGGATTGAAATCCCCATGTACAGTTCCAGTGTTAGAATCCGCATGTACAGTCCCAGGGTTAAAATCCCCATGTACAGTCCCAGAGTCGGCATCCCCATGTACAGGCTCAGGGTTAGAATGCCCATGTACAGTCCCAGGGGTTTGGAATCCCCATGTGCAGTCCCAGGGGTTTGGAATCCCATGTACATTCCCAGGGTTGGAACACCCATGTACTGTCTCATGGTTGGAATCCCCATGTACAGTCCCAGAGTTGGAGTCCCCATGTACAGTCCCAGGGTTGGAGTCCCCATGTACAGTCCCATGATAGGAATCCCCATGTACAGTCCCAGGGTTGGAATCCCCATGTACAACCCCAGGGGTTTGGAATCCCCATGTACAGTCCCAGGGGTTTGGAATTCCCATATAGAGGCCCAGGGTTACAATCCCCATGTGCAGACCCAGGGTAAGAATCCCCATGTGCAGTCTCAGGGTTAGAATGCCCATGTACAGGCCCAGGGGATTGGAATCCCCAAGTGGAGTCCCAGGGGTTAGGAATCCCCATTTACAGTCCCAGGATTCGAATACGCATGTACCGTCCCAGGGTTGGAATCCCCATGTACAGTCCCCGGGTTGGAATCCCCATGTACCGTCCCAGGGTTAGAATCCGCATGTACAGTCCCAGGGTTAGAATCCCCAGGTACAGTCCCAGGGATGGAATCCCCATGTGCAGTCCCACGGATGGAATCCCCATGTGCATTCCCAGGGTTAGAATCCCCAGGGACAGTCCCAGGGATGGAATCCACATATACAGTCCCAGTGTTGGAATCCCCATGCACAGTCCCAGTGTTGGAATTCCCCTGTACAGTCCCAGGGATGGAATCCCCATGTACAGTCACAGGGTTGGACTCCCCATGTACAGTCCCAGCGTTGGAGTCCCCATGTACAGTCCCACGATTGGAATCCCCATGTACAGTCCCAGGGTTGGAATCCCCATGTACAGTCCCAGGGTTGGAATCCCCATGTGCAGTTCAAGGGTTAGAATCCGCATGTACAGTCCCAGGGCTGGAATTCCCATGTACAGTCCCAGGGTTAGAATCCCCATGTACAGTCCCAGGTTTGCAATCTCCATGTGCAGTCCCAGGGTTGGAATCCCCATGTACTGACCCAGGGTTGGAAGCCCCATGTCCAGTCCCAGGGGGATGAAATCCCCATGTACAGTCCCAGGGGGTTGGAATCCCCATGTACAGTCCCAGGGGGTTGGAATCCCCATGTACAGTCCCAGGGTTGGAATCTCCATGTACAGTCCCAGGGCTACAATCCCCATGTACAATCCCAGGGTTGGAATCCCTGCATACTGTCCCAGGGTTAGAATCCCCGTGTACAATCCCAGGGTTAGAATCCCTGTGTACAATCCCAGGGTTGGAATCCCCATGAACTGAACCAGGGTTGGAATCCCCATGTATAGTCCCAGGGGGTTGGAATCCCCATGTGCAGTTACAGGGGTTTGGAATCCCCATGCACAGTCCCAGGGTTGAAAACCCCATGTACAGTCCCAGGGGTTGGAATCCCCATGTACAGTCCCAGGGCTACAATTCCCATGTACAGTCCCAGGGGTTTGGAATCCCCATGTACAGTCCCAGGGTTGGAATCCCCATGTACAGTCAAAGGGTTGGAATCCCCATGTACAGTCCCAGGGCTGGAATCCCCATGTACAGTCCCAGGGCTAGAATCCCCATGTACAGTCCCAGGGCTAGAATCCCCATGTACAGTCCCAGGGTTGGATTCCCCATGTACAGGCCCAGGGCTAGAATCCCCATGTAGTCCCAGGGTTCGAATCCGCATGTACAGTCCCAAGGTTGGAATGCCTATGCACAGTCCCAAGGGGTTGGAATCCCCATGTACAGTCCCAAGGATAGAATCTGCATGTACAGTCTAAGGGTTAGAATCCCCATGTACAGTCCCAGGGATGGAAGCCCCATGTGCAGTAGCAGATTTGGAATACCAATGTACAGTCCCAGGGTTGTAATCCCCATGTACAGTCCCAGGGCTGGAATCCCCATGTACAGTCCCAGGGCTGGAATCCCATGTACATTCCCAGGGTTGGAATACCCATGTACTGTCTCATGGTTGGAATCCCCATGTACAGTCCCAGGGTTGGAATCCCCATGTACAGTCCCAGAGTTGGAGTCCCCATGTACAGTCCCAGGATTGGAGTCCCCATGTACAGTCCCATGATCGTAATCCCCATGTACAGGCCCAGGGTTGGAATCCCCATCTACAATCCCAGGGTTGCAATCCCCATGTACAGTCCCAGCGGTTGGAATCACCATGTACAGTCCCAGGGTTGGAATCCCCATATAGATGCCCAGGGTTAGCATCCCCATGTATAGTCCCAGGGTTAGAATCCCCATGTACACTCCCAGGGGTGGAATCCCCATGTACAGTTCCAGTGTTAGAATCCGCATGTACAGTCCCAGGGTTAGAATCCCCAGGGACAGTCCCAGGGATGGAATCCACATATACAGTCCCAGTGTTGGAATCCCCATGTACATTCCCAGTGTTGGAATCCCCATGTACAGTCTCAGGGTATGAATGCCCATGTTCAGTCCCAGGGTTGGAATCCCCAAGTACAGTCCCAGTGTTGGAATTCCCCTGTACAGTCCCAGGGATGGAATCCCCATGTACAGTCCCAGGGCTGGAATCCCCATGTACAGTCCCAGGGCTGGAATCCCATGTACATTCCCAGGGTTGGAATATCCATGTACTGTCTCATGGTTGGAAACCCCATGTACAGTCCCAGGGTTGGAATCCCCATGTACAGTCCCATGATAGCAATCCCCATGTACAGACACAGGGTTGGAATCCCCATGTACAATCCCAGGGTTGCAATCCCCATGTACAGTCCCAGGGGTTGGAATCCACATGTACAGTCCCAGGGTTGGAATCCCGATATAGAGGCCCAGGGTTAGAATCCCCATGTACAGTCCCAGGGTTAGAATCCCCATGTAGAGTCCCAGGATTGGGATCCCGGTGTACTGTCCCAGGGATGGAATCCACATATACAGTCCCAGGGTTGGAATCCCCATGTACACTCCCAGGGTTGGAATCCCCATGTACAGTTCCAGTGTTAGAATCCGCATGTACAGTCCCAGGGTTAGAATCCCCATGTACAGTCCCAGATTCGGAATCCCCATGTACAGGCTCAGGGTTAGAATGCCCATGTACAGTCCCAGGGTTGGACACCCCATGTAAAGTCCCAGGGTTGGAGTACCCATGTGCAGTCCCACGGTTGGAATCCCCATGTACAGTCCCAGGGTTGGAATCCCCATGTACAGTCCCAGGGTTGGAATCCCCATGTGCAGTTCAAGAGTTAGAATCCGTATGTACAGTACCAGGGCTGGAATCCCCATGTACAGTCCCAGGGTTAGAATCCCCATGTACAGTCCCAGGTTTGCAATCTCCATGTGCAGTCCCAGGGTTGGAATCCCCATGTACTGACCCAGGGTTGGAAGCCCCATGTCCAGTTCTAGGGGGTTGGAATCCCCATGTACAGTCCCAGGGGGTTGGAATCCCCATGTACAGTCCCAGGGTTAGAATCCCCATGTACAGTCCCAGGGTTGGAATCCCCATGTACAGTCCCAGGGTTGGAATCCCCATGTACAGTCCCAGGGTTGGAATCCCCATGTACAGTCCCAGGGCTGGAATCCCCATGTACAGTCCCAAGGCTAGAATCCCCATGTACAGTCCCAGGGCTAGAATCCCCATGTACAGTCCCTGGGTTGGAATCCCCATGTACAGTCCCAGGGCTAGAATCCCCATGTACAGTCCCAGGGTTAGAATCTCCATGTAAAGTCCCAGGGGTTTGGAATCCCCATGTGCAGTCCCAGGGGTTTGGAATCCCCATGCACAGTCCCAGGGGTTTGGAATCCCCATGTGCAGTCCCAGGGGTTTGGAATCCCATGTACATTCCCAGGGTTGGAATACCCATGTCCTGTCTCATGGTTGGAATCCCCATGTACAGTCCCAGGGTTGGAATCCCCATGTACAATCCCAGGGTTGCAATCCCCATGTACAGTCCCAGGGGTTGGAATCCCCATGTTCAGTGCCAGGGTTGGAATCCCCATATAGATGCCCAGGGTTAGAATCCCCATGTACAGTCCCAGGGTTAGACTCCCCATGTAGAGTCCCAGGATTGGGATCCCAGTGTACTGGCGCAGGGATGGAATCCACATATACAGTCCCAGGGTTGGAATCCCCATGTACACTCCCAGGGTTGGAATCCCCAAGTACAGTTCCAGTGTTAGAATCCGCATGTACAGTCCCAGGGTTAGAATCCCCATGTACAGTCCCAGAGTCGGAATCCCCATGTACAGGCTCAGGGCAAGAATGCCCATGTACAGTCCCAGGGTTGGAATCCCCATGTACAGTCCCAGGGTTGGAATCCTCCTGTACAGTCCCAGGGATGGAATCCACATGTACAGTCCCAGGTTTGGACTCCACATGTACAGTCTCAGGGTTAGCATGCCCATGTACAGTCCCAGGGATCGAATCCCCACGTACAGTCCCAGGGTTGGAGTCCCCATGTACAGTCCCAAGGCTGGAATCCCCATGTACAGTCCCAGGGTTGGAATCCCCATGTACAGTCCCAGGGGTTTCGAATCCCAATGTGCAGTCCCAGGGGTTTGGGATCATATGTACATTCCCAGGGTTGGAATACCCATGTACTGTCTCATGGTTGGAATCCCCATGTACAGTCCCAGGGTTGGAGTCCCCATGTACAGTCCCAGGGTTGCAATCCCCATGTACAGTCCCAGGGGTTTGGAATCCCCATATACAGTCCCAGGGGTTTGGAATCCCCATGTACAGTCCCAGGGGATTGGAATCCCCATATAGAGGCCCAGGGTTACAATCCCCATGTACAGTCCCAGGGTAAGAATCCCCATGTACAGTCTCAGGGTTAGAATGCCCATGTACAGGCCCAGGGGATTGGAATCCCCATGTGCAGTCCCAGGGGTTTGGAATCCCCATGTACAGTCCCAGGATTCGAATACACATGTACTGTCCCAGGGTTGGAATCCCCATGTACAGTCCCCGGGTTGGAATCCCCATGTACAGTTCCAGGGTTAGAATCCGCAAGTACAGTCCCATGATAGGAATCCCCATGTACAGTCCCAGGTTTGGAATCCCCATGTACAGTCCCAGGGTTAGAATCTGCATGTACAGTCCCAGGGTTAGAATCCCCAGGTACAGTCCCAGGGAGGGAAACCCCATGTGCAGTCCCACGGTTGTAGTCCCCAAGTACAGTCCCAGGGTTAGAATCCCCAGGGACCGTCCCAGGGATGGAATCCACAAAAACAGTCCCAGTGTTGGAATCCCCATGTACAGTCCCAGTGTTGGAATCCCAATGTACAGTCTCAGGTAAGAATGCCAATGTACAGTCCCAGGGATGGAATCCCCAAGTACATTCCCAGGGTTGGAATTCCTCTGTACGGTCCCAGGGATGGAATCCCCATGTACAGTCCCAGGGTTGGACTCCCCATGTACAGTCCCAGGGTTGGAGTCCCCATGTACAGTCCCAGGGTTGGAATCCCCATGTGCAGTTCAAGGGTTAGAATCAGCATGTACAGTCCCAGGGCTGGAATCTCCATGTGCAGTCCCAGGGTTGGAATCCCCATGTCCAGTCCCAGGGGCTTGGAATCCCCATGTACAGTCCCAGCGTTACAAACCCCATGTATAGTCCCAGGTTTGGAATCCCGGTGTACAGTCCCAGGGTTGGAATCTCCATGTACAGTCCCAGGGCTACAATCCCCATGTACAATCCCAGGTTTGGAATCCCTGCGTACTGTCCCAGGGTTAGAATCCCTGTGTACAATCCCAGGGTTAGAAACCCCGTGTACAATCCCAGGGCTAGAATCCCCATGTACAGCCCCAGGGCTAGAATCCCCATGTACAGTCCCAGGGGTTTGGAATCCCCATATACAGTCCCAGGGTTGGAATCCCCATGTACAGTCCCAGGTTTGGAATCCCCATGTACAGTCCCAGGGGTTTGGAATCCCCATTTACAGTCCCAGGGTTCGAATCCCCATGTACAGTCCCACGGTTGGAATCCCCATGTACAGTCCCAGGGTTGGAATGCCCATGTACAGTCCCAGGGTTGGAATCCCCGCGTACAGTCCCAGCGGTTTGGAATCTCCATGTGCAGTCCCAGGGGTTTGGAATCCCCATGTACAGTCGCAGGGTTGGAATACCCATGTACTGTCTCAGGGTTGGAATCCCCATGTACAGTCCTAGGTTCGGAGTCCCCATGTACAGTCCTATGATTGGAATCCCCATGTACAATCCCAGGGTTGGAATCCCCATTTACATTTCCAGGGTTAGAATCTGCATGTTCAGTCCCAGGGTTAGAATCCCCATGTACTGTCCCAGAGATGGAATCCCCATTTGCAGTCTCAGGTTTGGAATCCCCATGTACAGTCCCATGATTGGAATCACCATGTGCAGTCCCAGGGTTGCAATCCCCATGTACAATCCCAGGGTTGGAATCCCTGCGTACTGTCCCAGGGTTAGAATCCCTGTGTACAATCCCAGGGTTAGAAACCCCGTGTAAAATCCCAGGGCTAGAATCCCCATGTACAGTCCCAGGGCTAGAATCCCCATGTACAGTCCCAGGGGTTTGGAATCCCCATATACAGTCCCAGGGTTGGATTCCCCATGTACAGTCCCAGGGTTGGAATCAACATGTACAGTCCCAGCGATGGAATCCCCATGTGCAGTCTCAGGTTTGGAATCCCCATGTACAGTCCCAGGGTTGGAATCCCCAGGTACAGTCTGAGGGTTAGAATGCCCATGTACAGTCTCAGGGTTGGAATCCCCGCGTACAGCCACAGGGTTGGAATCCCCATTTGCAGTCTCAGGTTTGGAATCCCCATGTACAGTCCCATGATTGGAATCACCATGTGCAGTCCCAGGGTTGCAATCCCCATGTGCAGTCCCAGGGTTAGATTCCCCATGTACAGTCCCAGGATTGGAATCCCCGTGTACAGTCCCAGGAATGGAATCCCCATATACAGTCCCAGAGTTGGAATCCCCATGTACAGGCTCAGGGTTAGAATGCCCATGTACAGTCCCAGGTATTTGGAATCCCCATGTACAATCCCAGGGTTAGAATCCTAATGTCGAGTCCCTGGCTTAGAGTCCGCAAATACAGTCCCAGGGTTAGAATCCACGTGTACAATCCCAGGTTTCGAATCCCCATGTACAGTCCCAGGGTTGGAATCAACATGTACAGTCCCAGGGATGGAATCCCCATGTACAGTCCCAGGGTTGGAATCAACATGTACAGTCCCAGGGATGGAATCCCCATGTGCAGTCTCAGGTTTGGAATCCCCATGTACAGTCCCAGGGTTGGAATCCCCAGGTACAGTCTCAGGGTTAGAATGCCCATGTACAGTCTCAGGGTTGGAATCCCCGCGTACAGCCACAGGGTTGGAATCCACATGTACAGTCCCAGGGTTGGAATCCACATGTACAGTCCCAAGGCTGGAATCCCCATGTACAGTCCCATGACTGGAATCCCAATGGACAGTCCCAGGGTTGGAATCCCCATGTACAGTCCCAGGATTGGAATCAACATGTACAGTCCCAGCGGTTTGGAATCCCCAAGTGCAGTCCCAGGGGTTTGGAATACCCATGTACAGTCCCAGGGTTGGAATACCCATGTACTGCCTCAGGGTTGGAATCCCCATGTACAGTCCCATGATAGGAATCCCTATATACAGTCCCAGGGTCGGAATCCCCATGTACAGTTCCAGGGTTAGAATCCGCATGTACAGTCCCAGGGTTAGAATCCCCAGGTACAGTCCCAGGGCTGAAATCCCCATGTGCAGTCTCAGGGTGGCAATCCCCATGCACAGTCCCAGGGGGTTGGAATCCCCATGTGCAGTCCCAGGGTTAGAAACCCCATGTAGAGTCCCAGAGTTGGAATCCCCATGTACAGGCTCACGGTTAGAATGCCAATGTACAGTCCCAGGGTTGGAATCCCCCTGTACAGTCCCAGGATGGAATCCACATGTACAGTCCCAGTTTTGGACTCCACATGTACAGTCTCAGGGTTAGAATGCCCATGTACAGACCCAGGGTTGGAATCCCCGCGTACAGCCCAGGGTTGGAGTCCCCATGTACAGTCCCAAGGATGGAATCCCCATGCACAGTCCCAGGGTTGGAATTCCCATGTACAGTCCCAGGGTTGGAATCCCCATGTACAGTCCCGGGGTTTGGGATCCCCATGTGCAGTCCCAGGGGTTTGGAATCCCATGTACATTCCAAGGGTTGGAATCCCCATGTACAATCCTAGGGTTGCAATCCCCATGTACAGTCCCAGGGGTTGGAATCCCCATGTACAGTCCCAGGGGTTTGGAAACCCCATGTACAGTCCCAGGGTTGGAATCCCCATGTACAGGCCCAGGGTTAGAATCCCCATGTACAGTCCCAGGGTTAGAATCTGCATGTACAGTTGCAGGGTTAGAATCCCCATGTACAGTTCCAGGGTTGGAGTCCCCATGTACAGTCCCAAGGCTGGAATCCCCATGTACAGTCCCAGGGTTGGAATCCCCATGTACAGTCCCAGGGGTTTGGAGTCCCAATGTGCAGTCCCATGATAGGAATCCCCATGTACAGTCCCAGGGTTGGAGTCCCCATGTACAGTCCCATGATAGGAATCCCCATGTACAGTCCCAGGGTTGCAATCCCCATGTACAGTCCCAGGGGATTGGAATCCCCATGTACAGTCCCAGGGGTTTGGAATCCCCATGTACAGTCCCAGGGTTGGAAACCCCATATAGAGGCCCAGGGTTAGAATCCCCATGTACAGTCCCAGGGTTGGAATCCCCATGTACAGTCCCAGGGTTGGAGTGCCCATGTACAGTCCCATGATAGGAGTCCCCATGTACAGTCCCAGGGTTGGAGTCCCCATGTACAGTCCCATGATAGGAATCCCCATGTACAGTCCCAGGGTTGGAATCCCCATGTACAATCCCAGGGTTGCAATCCCCATGTACAGTCCCAGGGGTTGGAATCCCCATGTATAGTCCCATGATAGGAATCCCCATGTACAGTCCCAGGGTTGGAATCCCCATGTACAGTCCCAGGGTTGGAATCCCCATGTACAGTTCCAGGGTTAGAATCCGCATATACAGTCCCAGGGTTAGAATCCCGAGGTACAGTCCCAGGGATGGAATCCCCATGTGCAGTCCCAGGGCTGGAATCCCCATGTACAGTCCCAGGTTTGGAATCCCCATGTACAGTCCCAGGGTTGGAATCCCCAAGTACTGACCCAGGGTTGGAATCCCCATGTGCAGTCCCAGGGTTAGAATCCCCATGTAGAGTCCCAGGATTGGAATCCGCGTGTTCTGTCCCAGGGATGGAATCCACATATACAGTCCCAGGGTTGGAATCCCCATGTACTGTCCCAGGATTGGAATCCCCATGTACAGTCCCAGGGGGTTGGAATCCCCATGTACAGTCCCAGGGTTGGAATCCCCATGTACAGTCCCAGGGTTGGAATACCCATGTACAGTCCCAGGGCTTGAATCCCCATGTATAGTCCCAGGGTTGGAATCCCCATGTATAGTCCCAGGGCTTGAATCCCCATGTACAGTCCCAGGGTTGGAATCCCCATGTATAGTCCCAGGGTTGGAATCCCCATGTACAGTTCCAGGGTTAGAATCCACACGTACAATCCCAGGTTTGGAATCCCCATGTACAGTCCCAGGGTTGGAAACCCCATGTACAGTCCCAGGGTTGGAGTCCCCATGTACAGTCCAATGATAGGAATCCCCATGTACAGTCCCAGGGTTAGAATCCCCAGTTACAGTCCCAGGGATGGAATCCCCATGTGCAGTCCCAGGGTTGGAATCCCCATGTACAGTCCCAGGGTTAGAATCCCCATGTACAGTCCCAGGGCTGGAATCCCCATGTACAGTCCCAGGGTTAGAATCCCCATGTACAGTCCCAGGGTTAGAATCCCCATGTACAGTCTCAGGGTTGGAATCCCCATGTACAGTCCCAGGGTTAGAATCCCCATGCACAGTCCCAGGACTGGTACCCTCAGCAACACCGACTTGGAGAGGAACTGGGAGGTGATGGTGTTCCCATGCACCTGCTGCCCTTGTCCTTCTAGGTGGTGGAGGTCACGTGTTTGGGAGGTGCTGTCAATGTTCTAGTCAAGTTGCAGATGTATAAGGTCACTTCTTCACTCCTCGCCCTCCCACCTGTCTCTCTCCCCTCGCTTAGAGGCCAGAGTCTTGTGTAGGCCCAGACCAGGTGGCAGGTTCCCTTCCCTGAAGGACATTAGTGAACCAGATGGGTTTTTACGACAATCCGGCAGCTTTCATGGTCACCTTTTTCTAGTGCCGGCCCCACAAATTCCCGGATTCATTCAGCTCAATTTCACAACCTACCTTTGTGTTTTTGTGGGTTCTCTCTCGCCCCTTTTTCCTGTTTCAAATTCATTTTACAGGGTGTTTGAAGGGAAGGATTTGCAGACGGGAAACTCAAACCAAACATCACTTCAATATCGAGTCATAGAGTCATAGATTTATACAGCACAGAAAGAGGCCCTTCAGCCCATCGTGTCCGCGCCGGCCATCAGGCCCTGTCTAATCTAATCCCATTTTCCAGCATTTGGTCCATAGCCTTGTATGCTATGGCATTTGAAGTGCTCATCCAAATGCTTCTTGAATGTTGTGAGGGTTCCTGCCTCTATCACCCTTTCAGGCAGTGAGTTCTAGATTCCAACCACCCTCTGGGTGAAAAAGTTCTTCCTCAAATCCCCTCTGAATCTCCTGCCCCTTACCTTGAATCTATGCCCCCTTGTTATTGACCCCTCTACTAAGGGAAAAAAGTTCCTTTCTATCTACCCTATCAATGCCCCTCATAATTTTGTACACCTCAATCAGGTCCCCCCTCAGCCTTCTCTGCTCCAAGGAAAACAACCCCAGCCTGTCCAGTCTTTCTTCATAGCTGAAGCGCTCCAGCCCAGGTAACATCCTGGTGAATCTCCTCTGCACCCTCTCCAAAGCAATCACATCCTTCCTGTAGTGTGGCGACCAGAACTGCACACACTATTCCAGCTGTGGCCTAACCAGCGTTTTGTACAGCTCCATCATAACCTCCCTGCTCTTATATTCTATGCCTCAGCTAATGAAGGCAAGTATCCCATATGCCTTTTTAACCACCTTATCCACCTGTTCTGCTGCCTTCAGGGATTTATGTACATGCACACCAAGGTCCCTCTGATCCTCTGTCTTTCCTAAGGTCTTACCATTCATTGTGTATTCCCTTGCCTTGTTAGTCCCTCCAAAATGCATCACCTTGTTGAGATACCGCGGCAAACGTGGGAGTCGAGACCAGAGCTATTGAAAACTCAACTGCTTTATTCCAACCACATGACAAACAGGAACTAGAAAAGCCCGCGCATCCACTTAAATACTTCCCAGACAGGAAGTGCTCCCGGCAGCCTGTCCCTGCGGGAAACAAGTTGCTGGAGGAAAGGGCCCCCGGCTGGGGGCTTCTGCTTAGACTGTCTGTGCCGCCGTGAGCGGATTATGTCCAGTGGTGGCGTGTCGCCACAGAGCTCACCCCAGAATCCGCTTAGGAGGAGTGGACGAGTAGTGACGGTGGTCTAATGGTTCTGCCGCAGCGGCTCTGAGTGGTCGCCGGTCTGGTTGGTTGGGTCGGGCGGTTCGCCGCCGGCTGTGCTGGCTTGCCGGGGGGATGGCCTCTAGTTGGAGGCTGGGCCACGGGGACCTGTTCCCCTGGTTCTGTGTGTGCTGGTTTGAGCCGGTCGATGGAGACTGTCTCGACCCTGTCGCCGAGTCGCAGCTTGAAGACCTTGTCCCCGGATTGTAAAACCTCGTACGGACCGTCGTACGGGGGTCGCAGGGGCCCGCGGTGCGCGTCGTGTCGCACGAAGACGAAGCGCGCCTGCTGTAAATTTGGCGGGACGTGAGGTGCGAGTTCGCCGTGTCGGTTGACCGGAAGTGGGGCGAACTGCTGAGCGGAAGAGAAAGAGTCGAGCCGCTGCTGTTCGGCCGACCAAGGCTTGGTAGGCTCCGGAAGGAATTCGCCTGGGACGCGCAGCGGTTGTCCGTAGACTAACTCCGCTGCCGAGGACTGGAGGTCTTCCTTGACTGCGGTGCGTAGGCCGAGTAGCACCCACGGTAGGCGGTCAGTCCAGGTACTGTCCTGCAGGCCGGCGCGGAGTGAGGCCTTGAGTGACCTGTGGAAGCGTTCACAAAGTCCGTTGGCCTGCGGGTGGTACGCCGTGGTGCGGTGGAGCGTCACCCCGAGGTTGCGTGCTGTGGCCGTCCAGAGTTCGGAGGTGAACTGGGCGCCTCTGTCGGAGGTTATGTCGGCCGGTACGCCGAAACTCGCAACCCAGGTGTTAACGAACGCCCTGGCGATGTCGGCTGTGGTGGTGGAGGTCAGCGGCACTGCCTCAGGCCAGCGTGTGTAGCGGTCGACCATCGTGAGGAGATAAGTTTGGCCTTGCGATGGCGGCAGGGGACCGACGATGTCGACGTGTACGTGGTCGAAGTGGCGGCTGGGTACCTCGAAGTCTCCCAGGGGTGCTTTGGTGTGCAGCTGTACCTTAGCCCGTTGGCAGGCGAGGCAGGACGTGGCCCAAGTCCGAACATCTCTGCTGAGGCCGCGCCAGACGAAGCGCTTGGAGAGGAGTTTGACGGATGCGCGGGAACCCGGGTGAGAGAGCCCGTGGAGCGCGTCGAAGACGCGGTGGCGCCAGTTCTCAGGGACGACCGGCCTGGGTTGGCCGAGTGAGACGTCGCACGTGACTGCCGTGGCTTCGGGCCCGTGCGCGACCTTGGCTAGGCGTAGCCCTGGCAGGCTGGTAGCCGCCGAGAGGAGGTCTGGGTCCGTGAGCTGGGCCGCTGCTAGTTGTGCGTAGTCGACCACGAGGTGATTCGCACAGACGGCGGGACGGGAAAGGTAGTCGACGACCACTTTGTCTCTACCGGAGACGTGCTGAATGTCCGTAGTAAACTCGGAGACGGCCACGAGCTGGCGTTGCTGCCTAGCGGACCAGGGTTCGGTGTGCTTGGCCATCGCGTATGTGAGTGGCTTGTGGTCCACATATGCGGTGAAGGGGCGGCCTTCCAGGAGGAACCTGAAATGGCGGACCGACAGGTGGAGTGCGAGAAGCTCGCGGTCGTAAGTGGAGTATTTGACCTCCGGGGGGCGCAGTTGGCGGCTGTAGAAGGCAAGTGGCTGCCACGCGCCATTGACCCACTGCTCGAACACGGCCCCGACCGCGTGGTCGGAGGCGTCGGAGGTGAGCGCGACCCGGGCATCGGCCCTCGGGTGCGCGAGCAGAGTGGCGTCGGCGAGCGCGTTTTTGGTGGCGTCGAAGGCGGCTGCCGTGTCAGTGGTCCAGGCTACGTCCATCTTGCCGGAGTTTCCTCGGAGGGAGTCGTATAGGGGCTTCATGAGGGCTGCGGCTCTGGGGATGAACCTGTTGTAGAAGTTCACCATCCCGAGGAACTCCTGGAGGCCCTTGATGGTTGTGGGGCGGGGGAATTGCTGGACGGCCTGCACCTTGTTGGGCAGGGGGACGGCCCCAGCAGGGGTGATGTGGTGACCGAGAATATCGATCTCGGTTAGGCCGAATTGGCACTTCGCCGGGCTGAGGATGAGCCCGTGTTGGGCTAGGCGCCCGAACAGGATGCGAAGGTGTTCGAGGTGTTCCTGTTTGGAGGAGCTGGCCACGAGAATGTCATCTAGATAGACGAATAGGAAGTTCAGGTCCCGGAGGACTGAGTGCATAAGGCGCTGGAAAGCCTGTGCTGCATTCTTGAGGCCGAAGGGCAACCTCAGGAACTCGAACAGGCCGAATGGGGTGATGACGGCCGTTTTGGGGATGTCCGCGGGGTGTACGGGGACTTGGTGGTAACCACGCACCAGGTCGACTTTGGAAAAGACGGTTCGTCCGGCCAGTCGGGCCGAGAAGTCCTGGATGTGTGGCACTGGGTATCGATCGGGGGTGGTGGCGTCGTTGAGGCGGCGGTAGTCCCCGCAAGGGCACCAGCCTCCGCCGGGCTTGGGGGCGATGTGGAGGGGCGAGGCCCAAGGGCTGCTGGAGCGGCGGATGATGCCGAGTTGTTCCATGTTGGTGAACTCGGCCCGCGCGATTTCCAGCTTGGCCGGGTTGAGTCTGCGGGCGTGGGCAGAAACTGGGGGGCCGGTGGTGGGGGTATAGTGTTCCACACCGTGCTTGGCGGCTTTGGCCGAAAAGGTCGGGTTAGTGAGGGCGGGAAACTCAGCTAGGAGTGCCGAGTAGTCGTCCGTGGCTCTGGCGAGGCAGTGGGTCGTCAGGCCAGCCGAACGGTCCGGGGAAAAGGCGCCGGGGATGGGGGCCATAATGTTGATGTCGACGAGGCGGTGCCTCGGAATGTCAACAAGGAGGCCGTGGGCGCGTAGGAAGTCGGCGCCGATGAGTGGGCAGAGGACCTTGGCTGTGAGGAACTCCCAGCGGTAGCGGCGGCCCGCGAGGTCGAGCGTGACCATGCGGGTGCCATATG
Source organism: Somniosus microcephalus (assembly GCF_052327205.1). Taxonomy (NCBI): domain Eukaryota; kingdom Metazoa; phylum Chordata; class Chondrichthyes; order Squaliformes; family Somniosidae; genus Somniosus; species Somniosus microcephalus. The sequence goes on along the minus strand of NC_140990.1, from coordinate 150,494,939 downwards.
TGCGGATTTCAGAGCCGTTGGCTGCAGCCAGTGTGATACCCCGTGTGCCGCGTTGGATCTCGAGGGCGGAGGCGGGGGTGATGCTGTGCTGGGCCCCTGTGTCGCACAGAAATCGGCGGTTGGTTCTGTCGTCAGTGACGTACAGTAGGGGCTCCTTCTGCCCCGCAGCCATCGCGGGGGCCGGTGCGGGGGGGGATTTGAAGGTACACGGTGACGTGCAGCGTTGAGCCCTAGCGCCAAAACGGGTGTGGTAGTAGCAGTGACCCTGAGTGGTAGGGCGGTCGGGCCTAGCGGCCCGGGGAGACCGCGTGGTCGTTGCCGTGAGGTCGGGCGCGACGTCGCGAGCGGCCTGTGCAGAGAGCAGCCGGTCGGCCTTTTCGGCTATATCATTCAGGTCCGTGGAGTCAGACTCCACAATGAGCGGGCGGATGCTGGCGGGGAGCTGCCGAATGAAAAGCGTGCGAAAAAGGGCGCCGGGATTTTTGTCGTCTGAGAGGGACAGCATGTGGGAAAGCAGGTCTGATGGTGAAGCGTCACCAAGGCCGGGGAGGTCCAGGAGTTGGAAGTGGCGCTGGTAAGAGGACGTTTGAAATTTTTTAAGTAGCGCAGCCTTCAGATGTTCGTACTTGCCCTCCGTTGGTGGATTCTGCAGCGCTGCCCAAACCTTGGGGACTGTAGCGTAGGTGAGCGAGGCGACGAGGTAGTCGTACTTCGTGGCGTCGACTGTAATGCCTTTCAGCCGGAATCTGGACTCAGCTTGAACGAACCAGGCTTCGGCGAGGTTCTCCCAAAAGTCTGGTAATTTAACCGTGACTGCGTTTGTATCCGCCATGCTAGCTTAGGATTCGTCCTGAGCGTCGAGGTCACCAGTGTTGAGATACCGCGGCAAACGTGGGAGTCGAGACCAGAGCTATTGAAAACTCAACTGCTTTATTCCAACCACATGACAAACAGGAACTAGAAAAGCCCGCGCATCCACTTAAATACTTCCCAGACAGGAAGTGCTCCCGGCAGCCTGTCCCTGCGGGAAACAAGTTGCTGGAGGAAAGGGCCCCCGGCTGGGGGCTTCTGCTTAGACTGTCTGTGCCGCCGTGAGCGGATTATGTCCAGTGGTGGTGTGTCGCCACAACCTCACACTTTCCAGGGTTAAATTCCATTTGCCACTGTTCCGCCCATCTGACCAACCCATCTATATCGTCCTGCAGACTGAGGCTACCCTCCTCGCTATTTACCACCCCACCAATTTTTGTGTCATCTGCGAACTTACTGATCATACCTGTTACATTCACATCCAAATCATTAATGTAGACGACAAACAGCAAGGGACCCAGCAACGATCCCTGCGGTACTCCACTGGACACAGGCTTCCAGTCACAAAAACAACCTTCGACCATCACCCTCTGCCTTCTGCCACTAAGCCAGTTTTGGATCCAATGTGCCAAGGCACCCTGGATCCCATGGGCTCTTACTTTCTTGACCAGTCTCCTATGCGGGACTTTATCGAAAGCCTTACTGAAATCCATGTATACCACATCCACTGCACTACCCTCATCCACACACCTAGTCACCCCCTCGAAAAATTCAATCAAATTAGTCAGACATGATCTTCCCTTGACTATCCCTGATTAATCCTTGCCTCTCCAAGTGGAGACTAATTCTGTCCCTCAGAATTTTTTCCAATAATTTCCCTACAACTGATGTTAGGCTCACTGGCCTGTAATTCCCTGGTTTATCCCTACTACCCTTCTTGAATATCTGACTGAGTCACTCAATTCATCAGGACCTTTGAGCATGGAAACAGAAAGCACCGTTCAGAGCAGGGGGAAACCGTACACATGTTGTGTGTGTGGACGAGGCTTCAGCCAATCCTCTGTCCTGTCGAGACACAAGCGCAGTCACACTGGGGAGAGGCCGTTCACCTGCACCAAGTGTGGGAAGTGATTCACGTGTTCATCCAACCTGCTGACACATCAGCGAGTTCACACCGGGGAGGGTCTCTTCACCTGCTCTGAGTGTGGGAAGGGATTTACTCAGTCATCCGACCTGCTGATAAACCAGCAAATTCACACTGGGGAGAGACCGTTCACCTGCTCTGAGTGTGGGAAGGGATTCACTCGGTCATCCAACTTGCTGAAACACCAGCAAGGTCACAAGTGATTGCAGGGGTTGGATTCTGCTGTTATTGCTGCTGTTAATCACATCCCGGACTGAATCGTGTTCACACTGACAGCTGGAGTTCGTTTCTGCTGATGTTCATAACCCCTGTAACTGGGCTGGAGTTTAAATTAATATAATTGCAAAATACTGCGGATGCTGGAAATCTGAAATAACAACAGAAAATGCTGGAAATACTCAGCAGGTCAGGCAGCATCCATGGAGAGCGAAACAAAGTTAACGTGTCAGGTCTGGGACCCTTCATCAGAACTGGAAAAAGCTGGAGATGTAACAGATATTAAGCAGGTGCAGAGACGGGGGGCGGGGGGGGGGAGGGGTTAGGACGGGAGGAAGAAATAGAAAGAACATCCTGTATGTGGTGTATGTACCTTTAAGGGAATAACTGGTCTCAGACTGCAGTACCGGCAGTGACCACCCCTGTATAAAAGGCGCTAGCAGCCTTCTGTAGTTTCAGTTCCCGATTGTCTCCATTCAGTAAAGACTTGTTAAACCAACTCCTGCATTCCGTGTCTCCATTAACACACGGATCTAATACTGGCGACGAGTAAGAAACGAACCTACCTGCAACTCGGCAGCACCTCAGACGACGTTATTGAAGGTCGAAGCCAGAAGAAAGAAAAAAAAAATAATCCAAAGAAACTCGAGAAATGGGCGTCGACCGTGGGCAACCGCCCTCCAAATCATCGGATTGAAAACTTGCAGGAGAGACTGTCAAGAGCCAGGCTTGGTTCTCCAGTCTGTGGTTTCCCAGCTAATCGGGCTGGTGGCAGGTAGTGCACTGATCCTTCCTGGGCTGCGGCGGGCTAGAGCTCGAGCGGGTGGCTCTGCAACGGGGCCGGGCAGCGAGTCGGGAAGCAAAGAGAGAGAGAGAGGGTGGAGCACACAGGGCGCAGCCGGTGCTTCGCAGCCGGGCAGCGTTCGGACCTAAGAAGAGGGAGGGAAGTGTCCCAGAGGGTCCGCTCCACGACGGGAACGGTTCTTCAATTAACGGAGCAAATATTGAAGCGCGATAGAAAAATAAAAATACCTGTAAGCCTTACATCAGTTGTGGGCAAAATGCTGGAGTCCATCATTAAGGATGAAATAGCGGAGCACTTAGCAAATGGGGACAGGATAGGACAGAGTCAACATGGATTTACAAAGGGTAAATCGTGCTTGACTAATCTATTGGAATTTTTTGAGGGAGTAACTGGTAGAATAGATGGGGGAGAGCCAGTAGATGTGGTGTACCTGGACTTCCAAAAGGCCTTCGATAAGGTCCCACATAAAAGATTAGCATGGAAAATTGAGGCTCATGGGATAAAGGGGAAAGTTTTGGCGTGGATAGGGAACTGGCTGTCAGATAGAAAACAGAGAGTTGGAATAAACGGCTCATTTTCTGAATGGCAGGCAGTAACAAGTGGGGTACCACAGGGATCTGTCCTGGGCCCCCAGCTGTTCACAATTTACATTAATGACCTGGATCAGGGAGTCGGATGCAGCATTTCCAAATTTGCAGACGACACTAAACTAGGAGGGGGGGTGGGCTCAGAGGAAGAGACCAGGAAGCTCCAGAGCGATTTGGACAGACTGGGCGATTGGGCGGATAAATGGCAGATGCACTATAATGTGGACAAGTGCGAAGTTATCCACCTTGGGTGCAGGAACGGGAGGGCAAATTATTATTTAAATGGCAATAGATTGGGAGAGGGGGAAGTACAGAGAGACCTGGGTGTTCTTGTACACCAGTCACTGAAGGCGAGCATGCAGGTGCAACAGGCGGTCAAGAAGGCAAACGGTATGCTGGCCTTCATAGCAAAAGGGTTAGAATACAGGAACAGGGATACCTTGCTGCAGCTGTACAGGGCACTGGTGAGACCACACCTCGAGTACTGTGTACAGTTTTGGTCGCCTCATCTGAGGAAGGATGTTCTTGCCATGGAGGGGGTGCAGCGGCGATTCACCAGGCTGATACCAGGAATGGCGGGAATGACCTATGAGGAGAGACTATGTAGTTTAGGGATGTACACACTGGAGTTTAGAAGATTGAGAGGGGACCTCATAGAAGTGTATAAAATTCTGACAGGTCTAGACAGACTGGATGCAGAAGGAATGTTTCCCTTGGCGGGTGAGAACAGAACTAGAGGACATAATTTAAGGATAAGGGCTAAACCATTTAGGACAGAGATGAGGGGGAATTTCTTCACTCAGAGAGTGGTGAACCTGTGGAACTCATTGCCACAGAGGGCAGTGTACGCCAGCTCATTAAATATATTTAAGAGGGAATTAGATATATTTCTACGGGCAAAAGGGGTTAAGGGTTACGGAGAGAAGGCGGGGACGGGATACTGAATTAAAGGATCAGCCATGATCTCATCGAATGGCGGAGCAGGCACGAAGGGCCGAATGGCCTACTCCTGCTCCTATCTTCTATGTATCTATGTATCTATGAGAACAGCGTTGGCAGCAGCGGCAGAGCGCGGGAGGCGCCATTTTGATCCATCGGGGAAGAAAGCAAAGCGCGGGAGGCGCCATCTTAGATTTCCAAGATGCCGAAGACTGGCTATATCACTGCCTTCGATAATGCAATAGAAGACTGGACCACGTATGTGGAAAGAGTCGAGGTATATTGCGAGGCAAACGAAATAGCCGATGAGAAAAAGGCATCGGTATTGCTAAATTTAATGGGCGCAAGAACGTACGGCCTATTGCGGGACCTGATTACTCCAGCCAAACCGAAGGCGAAGAGTTTTAACGAAATTGTTGCTATCCTACAGGAACACCTAAATCCTACACCGCTGCTGATAGCAGAAAGATTTAAATTCCACAGGAGAAATCAGCATAAAAATGAGAGCAATGCTGATTACCTTACGGAACTACGCAAGCTATCAAAGCACTGCCAGTTCGGAGCAGGACTGGCAGATACCCTACGGGACAAATTTGTCTGTGGACTCCTGAGTGAAGGAACCCAGAAAAGTTACTCTCAGAGAAAGAGCTGACGCTAGATAAGGCTTTCAGCGTGGCAGTATCGTATGAAGCAGCAGCCAGGGGAGCTGCGGAAATACAACAAAAGCCACAGGAATACGGCACCCACAAAATGACACGGGGATTTGCAAAATGTTATCGCTGCGGCAGAACAACCCATGACCAGAAGGATTGTTGGTCCAAGGACAAAATATGCAGGCAATGCGGAAAGATGGGACACATTGCACGAGTTTGCAGGTCTGGGAAGAAGACCAACGACAACAAAAAGGCTACTAAGGAACCGTACAAGAAAGTACAAAAGATGACGGACAGTAGCTCCGAAGACCAGATGAGCGATAGTGAATCCGGGAACAAGAGACTAAGCTGTCTCAAACTTCACAATGTAATCGCAAAAGAGGATCACCGAACCATTTGGGTCACCCTCACGATAGCAGGGTCCCAAGTTAAAATGGAATTGGATACAGGATCAGCTCTAACCGTCATGAATCGACGAGACTACGAGCGGCTATTCTCACACATACCCTTGAAAGAGACATCCATCGTCTTGACGACGTATACGGGGCAAAAAGTATACCCCAGAGGAAAAATAAGGGTGCCTGTCGAATACAACGGCAAGAAAATACGGAAATTGTATCTCTACATACTGCAAGATGGTGGACCACCGTTATTGGGACGTGAATGGATCAGAAAGATAAGCTTAGGCTGGCACTCCATTCAGGCAATGACGGTGGCTGGTAAAAAAGATGACGACCTCACTCCTGGACGATTGTCAACAATCTTAGCTAACGCCAAAGAGGTATTTCAACAAGAACTGGGCACTCTTAAAGGCGTAACCGCCTCGATAAAAATAGAAGAGAATGCAATTCCCAAGTTTTTCAAAACAAGACCGGTACCATATGCAATTCGCCCAGCCGTCGAGGCAGAGCTGGAGAATCTGGAGAATGCAGCGTATTGCCTAAGGTAGACTGGAGCGAGTGGGCGACACCCATCGTTCCTGTCATGAAGAAAACGTTAAACAATAAGTCTGAGGAGCCAAGGAAGGTTCGCATCTGTGGGGGCTTCAAGGTGACGGTGAACTCAGTCCTTCACACAGTACAATATCCTCTTCCAAGGATAGAAGACATCTTCGCCTCACTATCTGGAGGGAAGCGTTTTACAAAAATTGACCTAGCACAAGCATTTTCACAGATGGAGGTTGAAGAATCCTCTAGGAAGTATCTCACGATAAACACTCACAAAGGTCTTTACCAGTATCATCGATTGGTATTCAGAGTAGCATCAGCTCCGGCGATATGGCAAAGAGCGATGGAACAAGTCCTGCAACGGATTCCAGGGACTCAGCGTTACTTGGATGACATCCTAGTGACAGGTGAAGATGAAAGTGAACACCTTAACAACCTAGAACAGGTGCTCACTAGACTACGTGAACATGGGCTACGAGCCAACCGCCCCAAGTGCGAGTTTTTTAAGAAACAGATATCGTATTGTGGCCACGTGATTGATGAAGAGGGGTTACATAAGTCCCCTGACAAAATTGAAGCGGTTGTTAAGGCCCCAGCGCCTGAAAATGTGTCGCAACTGAAGTCATTCCTCGGATTGGTGAATTACTACCATAAGTTTTTACCGAATTTGTCCACAATTCTGCACCCACTGAACGCCCTACTACGAACGGGAGTAGCATGGAAATGGAGCAATGACTGTAAGCGGGCCTTTCAGAAGAGTAAGGACTTAATCACTTCAAGAGAAGTATTGGCTCACTACAACCCATCACTACCGATAAGACTGGCATGTGGTGCATCTCCCTACGGCATTGGGGCGGTACTGTCACATAAATTCCTTGATGGTTTAGAGAGGCCGATAGCTTTTGCGTCATGCTCGTTAACTTCAGCCAAGCGTAACTATGCCCAGATTGACAGAGAGGCCCTCAGCCTAGTGTGGGGGGTGAAGAAGTTCAATCACTACCTGCACGGTCAAAAATTTACTCTAACAACTGATCATCAACCTCTTGTCTCCATTTTCAACCCTCAGAAGGGCGTACCGATAATGACAGCACAACGGCTACAGAGGTGGTCCCTTTTCCTAGGGGCACACCAATATGACATCGAGTACAAAGGAACTAAACAGCATGGGAATGCTGATGGATTGTCGCGCCTACCGTTGCCGACGGTGGAAGAAGAACTTGCAGTGGATCCAATGGAGATATTCCACTCGACCATAGTCGAATGTCTCCCTGTGACGAATGCAAACATAGAAAAGGAAACACGAAATGACCCGACACTATCCCGGGTCTATGATTTAACGGTGAAGGGATGGCCAGCACATGGCGAACCACTGCTGCCAGCATTCTCGCCGAGAAGAGAACAGCTGTCAGTGTGCAGAGGAACCTTGATGTGTGGATCCAGAGTAGTAATTCCACCCAAATTGAAGGATAGAGTGCTCAATGAGCTTCATGAGGGTCATCTGGGAGGGGTAAAAATGAAGAACTTAGCCAGAGCGTTTGTGTGGTGGCCGGGAATCGATAGAGAAATCGAAGAGATGACCAAGAGCTGTACAGGATGCCAGAAGGTCCAAAACGCCCCACCACAAGCCCCTCTACATCCATGGGAGTGGCCCTCATCTCCATGGCAAAGGGTGCACATTGATTTTGCTGGTCCCTTCATGGACTCAATGTTTTTAATTGCGGTGGATGCACATTCAAAGTGGCCAGAGGTAATAAAAATGTCCTCAACCACCACAGAAAAAACTATCACAGTCTTACGAACCATATTCGCCAGGAATGGGCTGCCTGAACAGATTTGCTCTGACAATGGACCACAGTTTGTGTCTGAAGAGTTCCGGAGGTTCTTAAAGAACAATGGTGTTAAGCATTACACATCCGCCCCATATCATCCAGCCACTAATGGATTGGCCGAGAGGTTTTTTCAAACATTCAAGAAGGCTATCAAGGCAATGTGTAATGAAGATATACCCCTACAACACAAGGTGGACAACTTCTTGTTTGCCTACCGGAATGCGACACATGCGGTTACCAACCAAACTCCTGCCATGATGTTCTTCAATCGAAGACTACGATGCCGCTTGGATTTGGTTAAGCCGAACATCAGAAGAGATGTGGAGAACAGGCTGTTTCAGAATATGAATGAAAGGCCGACCAGGAGTTTTAAGATAGGTCAACCAGTTTTGGCCCGGGACTACCGCACAGAGAAATGGCAGCCAGGAACGATCTGTACACGGCAAGGACCTCTCGTGTATACCGTGGACGTTGGAGAGAGCATTGTAAGACGCCATGCTGACCAGATTCTAGAGTCACTAGAAAACGTCAACTCCACACCACGATCTGATACACCTGGCGATGAAACCGACGTACCAATTGCATCTACCGCAGAATCGGTGATATTGGAAGCAGATGAACCAAACAACGACATTGATCCCGACTCAACTTTACCAGAAGAACTTGATACCCCAAAGAGGCGTTATCCAGACAGAACCAGGAAGCCTCCTCAAAGACTGAACTTATAATTGCTTAACCTCAACCAATGTATCTAGCAACCGTAATTGTAATTGTAATTAGTTATCATTTAGTTGTTAAATGAATGTTATGTACTGTTTATCTAAAAGGGGAGGAATTGTTGTGTATGTACCTTTAAGGGAATAACTGGTCTCAGACTGCAGTACCGGCAGTGACCACCCCTGTATAAAAGGCGCTAGCAGCCTTCTGTAGTTTCAGTTCCCGATTGTCTCCATTCAGTAAAGACTTGTTAAACCAACTCCTGCATTCCGTGTCTCCATTAACACACGGATCTAATACTGTACTTTTGTAAGAGGCAGGAAAGATAAAATGTTGCAAATGGGAATGGCAAAAATCATACTGCATGAAAAATGGGGGCAGGGATAATTATCTGAAATTGTTGAACTCAATGTTGAGTCCGGCAGGCTGCAAAGTGCCCAATCGAAAGGTGAGGTGCTGTTCCTCGAGCTTACGTTGAGCTTCATTGGAACAATGCAATAGCCCGAGGACAGAGAGATCAGAGTGGGAGTGAAGCGGTGAATTAAAGTGACAGGCGACCGGAAGCTCAGGGTCACTTAAACACATTGTTGTGGACTTTTGTCATTCCCACCTGAGTGTTTAGCATCACCTGGCTGGAGCTCAGAAAGGACAATCTCGGGGGAGGATCGTACGGCGGGAACAGAAGTACAGCCTGGACACAGTCCTTCAGGGCCACAATGAGAGGGGCAAACGGTACTTTGGTCTTTCTCGTCTCTCTTCACTGAAAGGAAAGTTGTCGGGCAGATTAAGAACATCAGAAAAGATCATAATAATTAGGAGCAGGAGTCGGTCACACGGCCCCTCGAGCCTGCTCCGCCATTCAATAAGATCATGGCTGATCATCCACCTCAACTCCATATCCCTTGATTCCCCTAGAGTTTAAAAATCTATCGATCTCAGCCTTGAATATACTCAAAGACTCAGCATTCACAGCCCTCTGGGGCAGAGAATTCCAAAGATTCACAACCCTCTGAGTGAAGAAATTCCTCCTCATCTCGGTCTTAAATGGCCGACCCCTTATCCTGAGACTTTGCCCCCTATTTCTAAACACTCCAGCCAGGGGAAACAACCTCTCAGCATCTACCCTGTCAATCCCCTTCAGAATCTTGTATGTTTCAATGAGATCACCTCTCATTCTTCTAAACTCCAGAGAGTATAGGCCCATTCTACACAATCTCTCATCATATGACAGCCCTCTCATCTCAGGAATCAATCTAGTGAACATTCGTTGGACCGCTTTCAAGGCATGTATATCCTTCCTTAGATAACTGTGCACACTCCAGGTGTGGTCTCACCAAGGCCCTGTACAATTGTAGCAAGACTTCCTTACTCTGATACTCCAACCCCCTTGCAATAAAGACCAACATGCCATTTGCCTTCCTTATTGCTCGCTGTACCTGCATGCTAGCTTTCTGTGTTTCTTGCACGAGGACACCCAAATCTCTCTGAACACCAACATTTGAAAGTTTCTCACCATTTAAAAAATATTCTGTTTTTCTATTCTTCCTACCAAAGTGAATAACCTCACATTTCCCTACATTATACTCCATCTGCCACCTACTCACTGAGTCTATCTTTATCCTTTTACAGACCTATATCCCTTTAATCTTGAGGCCGATAAGGAATGTGTCCCAGCCGCTCTCTTCCATGGGTCAGAACTCCTAGGCACGGAACAGAAGGCTCCTTTACAACTGTGTTTAGAGTCAGGAAGAACAACGGTGAATGCTGGAAATGTGCTGACTGAAAGTGAAACGTCAGGGTTAAGTTTCCAGTCTAAAAATGACTGGTAATTATTCCACGAAGATTTAATATGTGTGTGTGAAACAGTCCTGAGTTGACCATTTTAAGGCAGGTGTTAGCTCATTTAAAATAAACCCGTTTAAAATAAATTGATTAAAGTCTGCATTAAAATAGCAGAGGGAGGAGTTCACAGGAGCCTGCTAACTGCTGGTACAATTATACAACAGACATTTGATCTCCAGATAAAGAAGGACCTTTTTAAAATTAAACTCGGTGATTTATATTTTGTTTGTAAACCAGAGCCCTTAAATATATCATTTAGCTGTAAGGTAACTTCAATTCTGCGGTTTATATTTTCTAGGGTCTCTCTGGTGTAGCGGGGACTTCTGCCATACAAGCGCCCTAGAGTATATCTTTAATTGGTGGTATTGAATTAATTTAAATTAATTAAAGGGTAAGTCATGTCAGGACAACCCAGCCCCGTGTTATGCTCCACCTGTGCTATGTGGGAATTCAGGGACGCTGCCGGTGTCCCTGACGACCATGTGTGCCGGAAATGTATCCAGCTGCAGCTACTAGCAGACCGCATTGAGGCGCTGGAGCTGCGGATGGATGAGTTTTGGAGCATTCGTGATGCTGAGAGGGTCGTGGATAGCACGTTTAGTGAGTTGGTCACACCGCAGGTAAGGGCTGCACAGGCAGAAGGGAAATGGGTGACCATCAGGCGGAGCAGTAGAAGCAGGCAGGTAGTGCAGGGGACTCCTGTGGCCATCCCCCTCTCAAACAGGTATACTGATTTGGATACTGTTGAGGGGGATGACTTACCAGGGGAAGGCAGCAGCAGCCAACTTCCTGGCACCAGGGGTACTTCTGCTGCTCAGGAAGGGAGGAAAAAGAGAGGGAGAGCAATAGTGGTAGGGGATTCTATCGTAAGGGGAATAGATAGGCGTTTCTGTGGCCGTAGACGTGACTCCAGGATGGTTTGTTGCCTCCCTGATGCCAGGGTCAAGGATGTCACTGAACGGCTGCAGGGCATTCTGAAGGGGGAGGGTGAACAGTCAGAGGTCCTGGTTCACATTGGGACCAACGACATGGGTAGGAAGAGGGATGAGGTCCTGCAGCAAGAATTTAGGGAGCTAGGTGAAGGATTAAAGAGCAGGACCTCAAAGGTTGTAATCTCTGGATTACTCCTGGTGGCACGTGCTAGTGAGTATAGGAATAGGAGGATAGAGCAGATGAATGCATGGCTAAAGAGTTGGTGCAGGAGGGCGGGCTTTAGTTTCCTGGATCACTGGGTCTGCTTCTGGGGAAGGTGGGACTTGTACAAGTTGGACGGGTTGCACCTGAACCAGAACGGGACAAATATCCTTGTGGGGAGGTTTGCTAGCACTGTTGGGGGGGGTTTAAACTAACTTGGCAGGGGGATGGGATACAGAGTGGAGCTATAATAGGGGGTGATGTACAGCCAAATATAGAGGAAAAAACAAGTCAGCTTGGAAGGCAGAGCACAAGGGAGTAGGGCAAGGCTGGAAGGCATTTATTTTAATGCAAGGAGTCTTGCGAATAAGGTGGATGAACTGAAGGTGTTGATGAACACATGGGAGTATGATATTGTTGCTATCACGGAGACATGGTTGAGGGAGGGGCAAGACTGGCAGCTCAATATTCCGTGGTATAGAATCTTCAGGCGAGACAGAGGGGGGGCAAAAGAGGAGGGGGTGTCGCAATATTAATTAAGGAGTCAATTACTGCTGTAAGGAGGGATGATATATTAACAGGTTCCTCTAATGAGGCCATATGGGTAGAACTGCTGGGAGTATACTATAGGCCCCCAAACAGTCAGGGGGAGATAGAGGAACAGATATGTAGGCAAATCTCAGAGAAGTGTGCAAATAATAGGGTAATTATAGTGGGGGATTTCAACTTCCCCAATGTTAACTGGGATAGTCAGAGTGTGAAAGGCTTAGAGGGTGCAGAATTCTTAAAGTGCATCCAGGAGAGCTTTTTGAGCCAGCATGTAGAAAGTCCTACAAGAGAGGGGGCGGTACGGGACCTAATTCTAGGGAATGTGGCTGGGCAAGTGTTAGTAGGTGAGCACTTTGGTGACAGTGACCATAATTCGGTGAGGTTTAAGGTAGTCATGGAAAAGGACAGAGATGGACCGGAAATAAAGGTTCTAAATTGGGGGAAGGCTGATTTTAATATGATAAGGCAGGATCTGGCCAAAGTGGACTGGGATCAGCTACTTGTAGGAAAATCCACATCGGAGCAATGGGAGTCTTTCAGAAAGGAAATTGAGAGCGCACAATGGCAACATGTTCCCGTAAAGGTCAAGGGTGGGACCAACAAGCCCAGGGAACCGTGGATGTTAAGGGATATACGAGAATGGATTAGGAAAAAAGGGGGGGCTTTTGGCAGATACAAAGGACTAAAGACAGAGGAAGACCTAGAGGAGTATAAAAAGTGCAGTGGATACTTAAAAAAGAAATAACACAGGCAAGCAAAATAAAGGAAAATCCTAAGGTGTTTTATAAGTATAATTAAGGGCAAGAGGATAACTAGGGAAAGAGTAGGTCCCATTAGGGACCAAAGTGGCAATCTGTGTGTGGAGCCAGAAGATGTAGGTGGGGTTTTAAATGAATTTTTTGCATCTGTGTTCACGATGGAGAAGGACGATGTAGACATAGAAATCGGGCAGGGGGACTGTGATGTACTTGAACATATTAGCATCGAGAGGGAGGAGGTACTAGTGGTTTTAGCAGGCTTAAAAGTGGATAAATCCCCAGGCCCGGATGAGATGTATCCCAGGCTGCTCTGTGAGGCAAAGGAGGAGATTGCAGGGGCTCTGACACAAATTTTCAAAACCTCTCTGGCCACAGGGGATGTGCCAGAGGACTGGAGAACAGCTAACGTAATACCATTATTCAAGAAGGGTAGTAGGGATAAACCAGGGAATTACAGGCCAGTGAGCCTAACATCAGTGGTAGGGAAATTATTGGAAAAAATTCTGAGGGACAGAATTAGTCTCCACTTGGAGAGGCAAGGATTAATCAGGGATAGTCAGCATGGCTTTGTCAAGGGAAGATCATGTCTGACTAATTTGATTGAATTTTTCGAGGGGGTGACTAGGTGTGTGGATGAGGGTAGTGCAGTGGATGTGGTATACATGGATTTCAGTAAGGCTTTCGATAAAGTCCCGCATAGGAGACTGGTCAAGAAGGTAAGAGCCCATGGGATCCAGGGTGCCTTGGCACATTGGATCCAAAACTGGCTTAGTGGCAGAAGGCAGAGGGTGATGGTGGAAGGCTGTTTTTGTGACTGGAAGCCTGTGTCCAGTGGGGTACCGCAGGGATCGGTGCTGGGTCCCTTGCTATTTGTGGTCTACATTAATGATTTGGATGTGAATGTAAAAGGTATGATCAGTAAGTTCGCAGATGTCACGAAAATTGGTGGGGTGGTAAATAGCAAGGAGGGTAGCCTCAGTCTGCAGGACGATATAGATGGGTTGGTCAGATGGGCGGAACAGTGGCAAATGGAATTTAACCCTGAAAAGTGTGAGGTGATGCATTTTGGAGGGACGAACAAGGCAAGGGAATACACAATGAATGGTAAGACCCTAGGAAAGACAGAGGATCAGAGGGACCTTGGTGTGCATGTACATAGATCCCTGAAGGCAGCAGAACAGGTAGATAAGGTGGTTAAAAAGGCATATGGGATACTTGCCTTCATTAGCCGAGGCATAGAATATAAGAGCAGGGAGGTTATGATGGAGCTGTACAAAACGCTGGTTAGGCCACAGCTGGAATAGTGTGTGCAGTTCTGGTCGCCACACTATAGGAAGGATGTGATTGCTTTGGAGAGGGTGCAGAGAAGATTCACCAGGATGTTACCTGGGCTGGAGCACTTCAGCTATGAAGAAAGACTGGACAGGCTGGGGTTGTTTTCCTTGGAGCAGAGAAGGCTGAGGGGGGACCTGATTGAGGTGTACAAAATTATGAGGGGCATAGATAGGGTAGATAGAAAGGAACTTTTTCCCTTAATAGAGGGGTCAATAACAAGGGGGCATAGATTCAAGGTAAGGGGCAGGAGGTTTAGAGGGGATTTGTGGAAAAACTTTTTCACCCAGAGGGTGGTTAGAATCTGGAACTCACTGCCTGAAAGGGTGGTAGAGGCAGGAACCCTCACAACATTCAAGAAGCATTTGGATGAGCACTTGAAATGCCATAGCATACAAGGCTACGGACCAAATGCTGGAAAATGGGATTAGATTAGACAGGGCCTGATGGCCGGCGCAGATGCGATGGGCCGAAGGGCCTCTTTCTGTGCTGTATAACTCTATGACTCTATGACCTGCAGCATGTTTCCAGGAATTCCCTGTTTTATTGATGTGTGCGTGTTAGACACCAGGATAACTAAAAAGACTCTAACAATCTCCCCTTGACATTCAATGGCATTACCATCGCTGAATCCCCCACTATCAACATCCTGGGGTTACCATTGATCAGAAACTGAACTGGACCAGCCATATAAATACTGTGGCTACAAGAGCAGGCCAGAGGCTGGGAATTCTGCTGCGAGTGTCTCACCTCCTGACTCCCCAAAGCCTTTCCACCATCTACAAGGCACAAGTCAGGAGTGTGATGGAATACTCTCCACTTGCCTGGATGAGTGCAGCTCCAACAACACTCAAGAAGCTCGACACCATTCAGGATAAAGCAGCCCGCTTGATTGGCACTCCATCCACCACCTTCAACATTCACTCCCTCCACCACCGGCGCACTGTGGCTGCAGTGTGTACCATCTACAAGATGCACTGCAGCAACTCGCCAAAGCTCCTTCAACAGCACCTTCCAAACCCGCGACCTCTACCACTTAGAAGGACAAAGGCAGCAGACGCATGGGAACATCACCACCTACAAGTTCCCCTCCAAGCCACACATCATCCTGACTTGGACCTGTATCGCCGATCCTTCACTGTCGCTGGGCCAAAATCCTGGAACTCCCTTCCAAACAGCATTGTGGATGTACCTACACCATATGGACTGCAGCGGTTCAAGAAGGCGGCTCTCAAACAGGTATACCGCTTTGGATACTGTTGGGGGGGATGACTCACCAGGGGAAGGCAGCAGCAGCCAACTTCCTGGCACTGGGGGTGCTCCTGCTGCCCAGAAAGGGGGGAAAAAGAGTGGGAGAGCAATAGTGGTAGGGGATTCTATAGTAAGGGGAACAGATAGGCGTTTCTGTGGCCGTAGACGTGAATCCAGGATGGTTTGTTGCCTCCCTGGTGCCAGGGTCAAGGATATCACTGAGCGGCTGCAGGGCATTCTGGAGGGGGAGGGTGAACAGCCAGAGGTCGTGGTCCACATTGGTACCAACGACATAGGTAAAAAGAGGGATGAGGTCCTGCAGCAAGAATTTAAGGAGCTAGGTGAAGGATTAAAGAGCAGGACCTCAAAGGTTGTAATCTCTGGATTACTCCCCGTGCCACGTGCTAGTGGGTAGAGGAATAGGAAGATAGAACAGATGAATGCGTGGCTAAAGGGATGGTGCAGGGGGGAGGGCTTTAGTTTCCTGGATCACTGGGTCTGCTTCTGGGAAAGGTGGGACTTGTACAAGTCGGACGGTTTACACCTGAACCAGAGGGGAACCAATATCCTTGCGGGGAGGTTTGCTAGCACTGCTGGGGGGGGGTTTAAACTAACTTGGCAGGGGGATGGGGTACAGAGTGGAGCTATAGTAGGGGGTGATTTACAGCCAAATACAGAGGAAAAAACAAGTCAGCTGGGAAGGCAGAGCAAATATGTGAAGGCAAAAGGGAATATGGCAGGGCTGGAAGGCATTTATTTTAATGCAAGGAGTCTTGCAAATAAGGTGGATGAACTGAAGTTGTTGTTGAACACATGGGAGTACGATATTGTTGCTATCACGGAGACATGGTTGAGGGAGGGTCAGGACTGGCAGCTCAATATTCCGGGGTATAGAATCTTCAGGCGAGACAGAGGGGGGTGTAAAAGGGGAGGGGGTGTTGCAATATTAATTAAGGAGTCAATTACTGCTGTAAGGAGGGACGATATATTAGCGGGTTCCTCTAATGAGGCCATATGGGTAGAACTTAAAAACAAAAAGGGGGCAAGCACTTTGCTGGGAGTGTACTATAGGCCCCCAAACAGTCAGGGGGAGATAGAGGAACAGATATGTAGGCAAATCTCAGAGGAGTGCGAAAATAATAGGGTAATAATAGTGGGGGATTTCAACTTCCCCAATATAAATTGGGATAGTCAGAGTGTGAAAGTCTTAGAGGGTGCAGAATTCTTAAAGTGCATCCAGGAGAGCTTTTTGAGCCAACATGTAGAAAGTCCTACAAGAGAGGGGGCGGTACTGGACCTAATTCTGGGGTATGTAGCCGGGCAAGTGGTGGAAGTATCAGTAGGAGAGCATTTTGGCGACAGTGACCATAATTCGGTGAGATTTAAGGTGGTCATGGAAAAAGACAAAGACGGCCCGGAAATAAGGGTTCTAAATTGGGGGAAGGCCGATTTTAATGTGATAAGGCAGGATCTGGCCAAAGTGGACTGGGAGCAGCTACTTATAGGAAAATCCACATCAAAACACTGGGAGACTTTCAGAAGGGAAATAGAGAGAGTACAGCGCCAACATGTTCCTGTAAAGGTCAAGGGTGGGACCAACAAGCAAAGGGAACCTTGGATGACAAGGGATATACAAAAATGCATTAGAAATAAAAGGGGGGCTTTTGGCAGTTACAAAAGACTAAAGACGGAAGAAGCCCTAGAGGAGTATAAAAAGTGCAGGGGCATACTTAAAAAAGAAATTAGGAGGGCGAGGAGGGGCCATGAAATAACACTGGCGAGCAAAATAAAGGAAAATCCTAAGATGTTTTATAAGTATATTAAGGGCAAGAGGATAACCAGGGAAAGGGTAGGGCCCATTAGGGACCAAAGTGGCAATCTGTGTGTAGAGCCAGATGATGTAGGTGGGGTTTTAAATGAATTTTTTGCATCTGTGTTCACTATGGAGAAAGACGATGCAGACATAGAAATCGGGCAAGGGGACTGTGACATACTTGACCATATTAGCATCGAGAGGGAGGAGGTGCTAGTGGTTTTAGCAGGCCAAAAAGTGGATAAATCCCCAGGCCCAGACGAGATGTATCCCAGGCTGCTGTGGGAGGCAAAGGAGGAGATTGCAGGGGCTCTGACACAAATTTTCAGAACCTCTCTGGCCACAGGGGATGTACCAGAGGACTGGAGAACAGCTAATGTAGTACCATTATACAAGAAGGGTAGCAGGGATAAACCAGGGAATTACAGGCCAGTGAGCCTAACATCTGTGGTAGGGAAATTATTGGAAAAAATTCTGAGGGACAAAATTAGTCTCCACTTGGCGAGGCAAGGATTAATCGGGGATAGTCAGCATGGCTTTGTCAAGGGTAAATCATGTCTGACAAATCTGATTGAATTTTTCGAGGGGGTGACTAGGGGGGTGGATGAGGGAAATGCTGTGGATGTGGTTTACATGGACTTCAGTAAAGCCTTTGACAAAGTCCCGCATAGGAGACTGGTCAAGGTAAGAGCCCATGGGATCCAGGGTGCCTTGGCGCGTTGGATCCTAAACTGGCTGAGTGGCAGGAGGCAGAGGGTGATGGTCGAAGGTTGCTTTTGTGACTGGAAGCCTGTGTCCAGTGGGGTACCTCAGGGATCGGTGCTGGGTCCCTTGTTGTTTATGATCTACATAAATGATTTGGATGAGAATGCAGAAGGTATGATCAGCAAGTTCGCAGATGACACGAAAATTGGTGGGGTGGTCAATTGCGAGGAGGAAAGCCTCAGGCTACAGGACGATATAAACGGGTTGGTCAGATGGGCGGAAAAGTGGCAAATGGAATTTAACCCTGAAAAGTGCGAGGTGATGCATTTTGGACGGACAAATAAGGCAAGGGAATACACAATGAGTGGTAGGACCCTAGGAAGTACAGAGGGTCAGAGGGACCTTGGTGTACATGTACATAGATCCCTGAAGGCAGCGGAACAGGTAGATAAGGTGGTTAAAAAGGCATATGGGATACTTGCCTTCATTAGCCGAGGCATAGAATATAAGAGCAGGGAGGTTATGATGGAGCTGTACAAAACGCTGGTGAGGCCACAGCTGGAGTACTGTGTGCAGTTCTGGTCGCCTCACTATAGGAAGGATGTGATTGCTTTGGAGAGGGTGCAGAGAAGATTCACCAGGATGTTACCTGGGATGGAGCGCCTCAGCTATGAAGAAAGACTAAACAGGCTGGGGTTGTTTTCCTTGGAGCAAAGAAGGCTGAGGGGGGACCTGATTGAGGTATACAAAATGATGAGGGGCATAGATAGGGTAGACAAAGAGGAACTTTTCCCCTTAGTAGGGGGGTCAATAACAAGGGGGCATAGATTCAGGGTAAGGGGCAGGAGATTTAGAGGGGATTTGAGGAGGAACTTTTTCACCCAGAGGGTGGTTGGAATGTGGAACTCAATGCCCAAAACGGTGGTAGAGGCAGGAACCCTCACAACATTCAAGAAGCATTTGGATGAGCACTTGGAATGCCATTGCATACAAGGCTATGGACCAAATGCTGGAAAATGGGATTAGACTGGACAGGGATGGATGGGCGGCGCAGACACGATGGGCCGAAGGGCCTCTTTCTGTGCTGTAAAACTCTATGACTCTAACTCTATGACCACCATCTTCTCAAGGGCAATTAGGGATGGGCACTAAATGCAGGCCTAGCCAGCGACGCCCACATCCCATCAATGAATAAAAAAAAATTAAAAATCCACGGGGTGCAATCCCGACAGTTACTCTGGGACCACTGGCCCTGCTGAAGGTTGTAGGCTCAGGGAGTGGGGCCTCCAGGAGTGGACTGTGAGGAAGCTGGGTTTCAGTATCCTGACAAATATATGGTGAGGAACCAGAGGAATCCTTACTAAGGAACTGTCTGAGGTTTTATCCACCGGGATGAGATGGGATGATTTATTTATTTAATGGTTTGAAGCATTGGTCTAGTCTTATTAATAACTGTCAGAAGCTGTGTGCAATGTCTAATTGATGTGGGATTATGTGGGTAATATCTGTGTTGAAAGGACGGGGTGAACTTTGTAACAATCCTCCAGAGATGAGCTGGGATTGAGGAACAGGACTGAAGGTGAGCAATAGTGCCCTGCACTTTGCACTAATTAGTGACAAACTCTGTTAAAGTTTAACAATTCACACTTGTGTTGTGCGGTGCCGATTGCTCCCAGTTTGTGAATGGTCAGGATTGTTTTTGCTGCAGTATTTTCTATTGAGCTTTGGCGGGACCCACTGATTGGGTGAGACAGAGCCTGGAACCGTGGCTTCACAGCACCGCCGGATGGGCAGCCTCAGGGTCCTAATGCCCACCGGGTGCACCAGCTCTCAGCGGGTTCAGAGCAACAACTGAAAAGAGCCTCACAAAGTGTTTGCTGTGTGTGTACAAAGCGCATTATTCTTAATGTGCGCAAGCACATTCCACACAGAGAGAAATCATTATCTTCAGCCATTATTGATCAGCATTTTATTTCCTGTATTTAAAATGTAACTTCAGAGCATTGAATCCCTTTAACATTTATTGATAACCCATTGTCTTGTGGGCGCTTGTTTGGAAAGTGATGTCACACTGACCATTCCGTTCCCAAGGTGAGCCTGTCTGTCCGCAGTATTCAGTGAGAAAGGGGATTAAATCACACCGAGGATAATGAGCAGCCACCCACCAGCAGGACACAAAGAGGCTGCAAAGGGATATAGACAGGTTAAGTGAGTGGGCAAGAAGGTGGCAGATGGAGTATAATGTGGAGAAATGTGAGGTCATTCACTTTGGTAGGAAGAATAGAAAAACAGAATATTTTTTAAATGGTGAGAAATTATTAAATGTTATGGTTCAGAGGGATTTGGGTTTCCTCGTACACAAATCAGAGAGTTAGCATGCAGGTACAGCAAGCAATTAGGAAGGCAAATGGCATTTATTGCAAGGGGGCTGGAGTACAAGAGTGAGGAACCCTTACTACAATTCTATAGGGCTTTGGTGAGACCACACCTGGAGTTCTGTGGACAGTTTTGGTCTCTGTACCTAAGGAAGGATATACAGGCCTTAGGGAGGGTGCAACGAAGGTTGACTAGGTTGATTCCTGGGATGAGAGGCTTGTCCTATGATGAGAGATTGAGTAGATTGGGCCTATAATCTCTGGAGCTTAGAAGAATGAGAGGTGATCTCATTGAAACATAAGATTCTGAGGGGATAGTGAGAGGTTTTTTTGACAGGGTAGATGCTGAGAGGATGTTTCCCCTGGCTGGAGAGTCTAGAACTAGGGAGCATAGTCTCAGGATAAGGGTAGGTCATTTAGGACTGAGATGAGAGGATTGTGAATCTTTGGAATTCTCTACCCCAGAAGGCCGTGGATGCTCAGTCGTTGAGTATATTCATGGCTGAGATCAATAGATTTTTGGATATTAAGGGAATCAAGGGATATGCAGAGCGGGTGGGAAAGTGGTGTTGAGTTCTATGATCAGCCATGATCTTATTGAATGGTGGAGCAGGATCAAGGGGACGTATGGCCTACTCCTGCTCCTATCCCGTGTAGTCCCACACTCCAGCTTTTTCCCATATCATTGCAAATTAGTCCTCTTCAAGTATGTGAAAATAGAATGAGAGTAAACTAGCAAGAAATATGAAAACAGATTGTAAGTGCTTCTGCAAGTAAGTAAAAAGGAAGAGAGAAACAAAAGTAAGCATTGGTCCCTTAGAGGCTGAGACAAGAGAAATTATATTGGAGAACAAGAAAATGGCAGAGATTTTAAACAAATATTGTATATCTGTCTTCATAGTAGACACAAAAAGCAGATCCAAAATAGTGGGGAACCAAGGGGCTAATAAGAGTGAGGAACTAAAAGTAATTAATATCAGTAGAGAAAAAGTACTTGAGAAACTAATGGGACTAAAATCCGACAAATCCCAATGACCTGACGGCCTACATCCGAGGGTTCTAAAAGAGGTGGCTGCAGAGATAGTGGATGCATTGGTTGTGATCTTCCAAAATTCCCCAGACTCTAGAACAGTCCCAGCGGATTGGAAGGTAGCAAATGTAACACTGCTATTCAAGAAAGGAGGGAGAGAGAAAACAGGCCAGTTAACCTGACATCAGTTATAGGGAAAATGCTGGAATCCACTGTTAAGGAAGTGGTAACAGGACACTGAGAAAATAATAACATGATTAGGCAGAGTCAACATGGTTTTATAAGGTAAATCGTGTTTAACAAATTTATTAGAGTTTTTTGAGGATGTTACTAGCAGGATAGATAAAGGGGAACTAGTGGATGTAGTATATTTGGATTTCCAAAAGGCATTCGATAAGGTGCCACATAAAAGGTTGCTACGCAAGATATGGGCTCATGGGGTTGTGGGTAATGTATGAGCATGGATAGAGGATTGGTTAACGGGCAGAAAACAGGGAGTGGGGATAAATGGGTCATTTTCCATTTGGCAGGCTGTAACTGGTGGGGTGCTGCAAGGATCAGTGCTTGGGCCTCAGCTATTTACAATCGATATCAATGACTTTGATAAAGGGACCGAGTGCAATGTATCCAAGTTTGCTGATGATACAAAGCTAGGTGGGACAGTAAGCTGTGAGGAGGACACAAAGTCTGCAAAGGGATATGGACAGATTAAGTGAGTGGGCAATAAGGTGGCAGATGCAGTATAATGTGGGGAAACGTGAGGTTATTCACTTTGGTAGGAACTATAGAAAAACAGAATATCTTTATACGGTGAGAAACTATTAAATGTTGGAGTTCAGAGAGATTTAGGTGTCCTCGTACAGGAAACACAAAGTTAGCATGAAGGTACAGCAAGCAATTAGGAAGGCAAATGGCATGTTGGCCTTTATTGCAAGGGGGCTGGAGTACCAGAGTGAGGAAGTCTTGCTACAATTGTACAGGGCCTTGGTGAGACCACACCTGGAGCTTTAGTCGCCTTATCTGAGGAAGGACATACATGCTTTAGAGGCGGTGCAACGAAGGTTCACTAGATTGATCCCTGGGATGAAAGGCTTGTCCTATGAAGAGAAATTGAGTAGATTGGGCCTATACTCTCTGGAATTTAGAAGAATGAGAGGTGATCTCATTGAAACATCTGAGGGGGGATTGAGAGGTTTTTCCCCCCCCTGGCTGGAGAGTCGAAAAGTTAGTGCTGTTGGGGAGGGTTTAAATTAATTTGGCAGGGGGATGGGCACCAGGATGTAGCATTAGGAAGGAGAAACAAAGGATTGGGAGAGACAGATAGCATTATAGTAAGACAGAGTAAGGTAATACAGGAAACTTTCGATTTACCGGCACCTAAATAACCGGAAATCTCGGTTAACCGGCAAAATTCAGGAGTAGGTTTTACTTCATATTGACTTGCGTTCCTCCATCTGTTGCTGTGCAAGGGTGTGGCTGCAGCTGTTGCTAAGCTACAGAGACGCTTGCAACTTGTGGCCATTGTTCTGAACTTGTTGCTAAGCAACAGGGTTTGTTGCTTTATACGGAGCTGGCAGCTCTCCGTATCTTTTACTATAGCGTTCGGTTATCCGGAATTTTTGATGTACCGGCACCACGTCGGTCCCGTCCGCGCCGGATAAAGAAAACGTTTCCAGTAGATGGAATCAGACTAAGAGAGAATACAAGAAGGTCTAAGATAGGTTTACAGTGCATATGTGTAAACGCACGAAGCATGGTAAATAAAGTTGGTGAGCTGCAGGTGCAGATAGCCACATGGAAATATGATGTCCTGGCGATAATGGAGACCTGGCTCAAAAAAGGGCAGGATTGGGTCCTAAATATTCCTGGATATAACGGGCACTTGGAGAGGTTTAAGCTAATTAAGGAGAGCCAACACGGATTAGTAAAAGGCAGATCGTGTTTGACTAATCTAATTGAATTTTTAGATGAAGTTACAGGGAGGATTGATGAAGGGAATGCAAAGGATGTTGTCTACATGGATGTTAGGAAGGCGTTTGACAAAGTACCACATAGAAGGCTGGTTAACAAAATGGAGGCTCATGGAATAGGTGGGTCAGCGGCAGCTTGGATAAGGAATTGGCTTAAGGACAAAAAACAACGAGTTGTGGCAAATGGTGGTTTTTCAGACTGGAGTATGGTAGACAGTGGTGTTCCCCAAGGGTCTGTGCTGGGGCCACTGCTTTTTTGATATATATCAATGACCTGGATATTGGAATACAAAGTAGAATTTCTAAATTTGCCGATGACACCAAACTCGGGGGGGGTACCAATCGACTGCAACAGGACATAGAAAGACTAGCAGAATGGGCAGACAAGTGGCAGATGGAATTTAATACAGAGAAGTGTGAGGTGATGCATTTTGGCAGAGGGAACAGGGAGAGGCAATATACACTTAATGGCATAGTTTTAAAGATTGTGCAGGGACAGAGGACTGCCTTTAAAGAGGAGATGGTTCAGGTACAGTCACACGAGGGGAAAAGGTAGGACAACCAAAGCCAGAGCTCCTTGGATGACGAAAGCCATAGGGAGTAAGATGAAGCAGAAAAAGGGGGAGTATGACAGATGTCAGGTTGAGAATACAAGTGAGAACCAGGCTGAATATAGAACGTTCAAAGGGGAAGTGATAAAGGAAATAAGAGGGGCAAAGAGAGAGTATGAGAATGGACTGGCAGCTAACATAAAAGGCAATCCTAAAGTCTTCTATAGCGTATAAATAATAAACGGGTAGTAAAAGGAGGGATGGGGCCGATTAGAGACCAGAAGGAGACCTATGCATGGAGGCAGATGACATGGCTGAGGTACTAAATGAGTACTTTGCATCTGTCTTTACCAAGGAAGAAGATGCTGCCAAAATCACAGTGAAAGAGGAGGTAGTTGAGATACTGGATGGGAGAAAAATTGATAAAGAGCAGGTACTAGAAAGGCTGGCTGTACTTAAAGTAGATAAGTCACCAGGACCAGATGGGATGCATCCCAGGATGCTGAAGAAGGTAAGGGTGAAAATTGCAGAGGTACTGGCCATAATATTCCAATCCTCCTTGGATACGGGGGTGGTGCCAGAGGACTGGAGAATTGCAAATGTTACACCATTATTCAAAAAAGAGTGTAAGGATAAACCCAGTAACTACAGGCCAGTCAGTTTAACCTCGATGGTGGGGAATCTTTTAAAAACGATAATCCGGGACAAAATTAGGCAAATCGTGTTTAACTAACATGATTGAGAGGTAACAGAAACAGTTGATGAGGGTAATGTGGTTGATGTGGTGTACATGGACTTCCAAAAGGCGTTTGATAAAGTGCCACATAATAGGCTTGCCAGCAAATTTGAAGCCCATGGAATAAAAGGAACAGTGGCAGCATGGATAGGAAATTGGCTAAGTGACAGGAAAGGGAGAGTAGTGGTGAACAGTTGTTTTTCGGACTGGAGGAAGTTATGCAGTGGTGTTCTCCAGTGGTCGGTTCTAGGACCACTGCTTTTCTTGATATATATTAATGACTTGGACATGGGTGTACAGAGCACAATTTTGAAATTTGCTGATGACACAAAACTTGGAAGTGTAGGGAACAGTCAGGAGGATAGTGACAGACTTCAAGAGGACATAGACAAGCTGGTGGAATGGGCGGACACGTGGCAGATGAAATTTAACACAGAAAAATGCGAAGTGATACATTTTGGTAGGAAGAATGAGGAGAGGCAATATAAACTAAAGGGTAGAATCCTAAAGGGGGTGCATGAACAGAGAGACCTGGGGGTTTATGTGCACAAATCGTTGAAGGTGGCAGGTCAGGTTGAGAAAGCGGTTAAAAAAGCTTACAGGATCCTGGGCTTTATAAGTAGAGGCATAGAGTTCAAAAGCAAGGAAGTTATGATGAACCTTTATAAAACACTAGTTCGGCCACAACTGCAATATTGTGTCCATTTCTGGGCACCGCACTTTAGGAAGGATGTGAAGGTTTAGAGAGGGTGTGGAAAAGATTTATCACAGAAATCACAGAAACCTCACAGTGCAGATAGAGGCCATTTCGGCCCATCGAGCCTGCACCGACACATATCCCACCCGATCCCCGTAACCCCACGTATTTAATCCTCCTAACACTAAGGGTCAATTTTATCATAGCCAATCAACCTAACCCGCACATCTTTGGACTGTGGGAGGAAACCGGAGCACCCGGAGGAAACCCACGCAAACACGGGGAGAATGTGCAAACTCCACACAGACAGTCACCCGAGGCCGGATTCGAACCCGGGTCCCTGGCGCTGTGAGGCAACAGTGCTAACCACTATGCCACCGTGCTGCCCTGGAACCATTTACAAGAATGGTTCCAGGGATGAGGGACTTCAGTTACGTGGATAGAGTGGAGAAGCTGGGGTTGTTCTCCTTAGAGCAGAGAAGGTTGAGAGTAGATTTGATAGAGGTGTTCAAAATCATGAGGGATCTGGACAGAGTAGATAGAAAGAAACTGTTGGCGGAACTGTTCCTATTGGCGGAAGGGTCGAGAACCAGAGGACACAGATTTAAGGTGATTGGCAGAAGAACCAAAGATGACATGGGGAAAAACTTTTTATGCAGTGAGTGGTTAGGATCGGGAATGCACTGCCTGGAAGGGTGGTGGAGGCAGATTCAATCGTGGCTTTCAAAAGGGAATTGGATGAGAACCTGAAGGACAAAAATTTGCAGGGCTACGAGGGAAGGGTGGGGGAGTGGGACTAGCTGAAGAGTTCTTGCAGAGAGCCGGCACGGGCTTAATGGGCCAAATGGGCACATTCTGTGCTGTAACCATCCTATGATTCTACGAACACATTAAACCTTCATAGAATAATTAACAGTCATTTTTAGACTGGAAACTTAACGCTGCCGTTTCACTTTCAGTCAGGAACAGATCGCAGTTTGACACCTGGTATCTCAGCAAGTGGGATGAACACGTGAATCCCTTCCCACACTCAAGAGCAGGTGAACGGTCTCTCCCCAGTGTGAACTCGCTGGTGTTTCACCAAGTCGGATGACTGAGTGAATCCCTTCCCACACTCAGAGCAGGTGAACGGTCTCTCCCCAGTGTGAACTCGCTGGTGTGTCAGCAGGTGGGATGAACATGTGAATCCCTTCCCACACTCAGAGCAGGTGAACGGTCTCTCCCCAGTGTGAACTCGCTGGTGTGTCAGCAGGTGGGATGAACACCTGAATCCCTTCCCACACTCAGAGCAGGTGAACGGTCTCTCCCCAGTGTGAACTCGCTGGTGTATAAGCAGGTGGGATGAACACGTGAATCCCTTCCCACACTCAGAGCAGGTGAACGGCCTCTCCCCAGTGTGAACTCGCTGGTGTTTCACCAAGTCGGATGACTGAGTGAATCCCTTCCCACACTCGGAGCAGGTGAACGGTCTCTCTCCAGTGTGAACTCGCTGGTGTGTCAGCAGGGTGGATGACTGAGTGAATCCCTTCCCACACTCGGAGCAGGTGAACGGTCTCACCCCAGTGTGAACTCGCTGGTGTTTCAGCAGGCTGGATGAACACGTGAATCCCTTCCCACACTTGGAGCAAGTGAACGGCCTCTCCCCGGTGTGAACTCGCTGGTGTATCAGCAGGCTGGATGAACGAGTGAATCCCTTCCCACACTCAGAGCAGGTGAACGGCCTCTCTCCAGTATGAGTGCGCTGGTGTACAGTGAGGTGAGATGATCGCCTGAACCCAGTCCCACAGTGAGAGCACCTGAACAGTCTCTCGTCAGTGTGAACATGTTGATGACACGTCAGTTCCCCGGAACTTTTATAGCACTTCCCGCAGTCCGGGCATTTAAAAGGTCTCTCCCCAGTGTGAACTCGCTGGTGTGTCAGCATGGTGGATGAATGAGTGAATCCCTTCCCACACTCGGTGCAGGTGAACGGCCTCTCCCCAGTTTGACTGTGCTTGTGTCTCGACAGGCCAGAGGATCGGCTGAAGCCTCGTCCACACACAGAACACGTGTACGGTTTCTCCCCGCTCTGAACGGTGCTTTCTGCTTCCATGTTCAGAGGTCCTGATGAATCAAGTGACTCTGTCAGATCTTGAAGTAATGTTTGGGTTGAGCTTCCCGTCTACAAATCCTCCCCTTCTAACACCCTGCAAAATTAATTTAAAACAGGAAAAAGGGAGGGTGAGAGAAAACTCACAAAAACACAAAGGCAGGTTGTGAAATTGAGCTGAATCAATCTGAGAATTTGTGGGGCCAGCACTAGAAAAAAAGTGACCATGAAAGCCGCCGGATTGTCGTAAAAACCCAACTGGTTCACTAATGTCCTTCAGGGAAGGGAACCCGCCACCCGGTCTGGGCTGACACAAGACTCTGGCCTCTATGGGAGGAGAGAGAGCAAGGTAGGAGGGGGAGGGGTGAAGGAGAGTGACTTTTTACATCTGCAACTCAACCGGAACTTTGACAGATCCTCCCAAACACGCGACCTCCACCACCTAAAAGGACAAGGGCAGCAGGTGCGTGGGAACACCATCACCTCCCAGTTCCCCTCCAAGTCACACACTATCCTGATTTGGGCATATATCGCCATTCCTACTCGGTGTTGCCCCGGGCCCGGTGGCTCTGACTCGGGACCCGAGACCCGCACTCGGTGTTGCTGAGGGTTCCAACCCTGGGACTCCACACGGGGATTCCAACCCTGGGACTCCACACGGGGATTCCAACCCTGGGACTCCACACGGGGATTCCAACCCTGGGACTCCACACGGGGATTCCAACCCTGGGACTCCACACGGGGATTCCAACCCTGGGACTCCACACGGGGATTCCAACCCTGGGACTCCACACGGGGATTCCAACCCTGGGACTCCACACGGGGATTCCAACCCTGGGACTCCACACGGGGATTCCAACCCTGGGACTCCACACGGGGATTTCAACCCTGGGACTCCACACGGGGATTCCTATCCTAGGACTGTACATGGGCATTCCAACCCTGGGACTGTACAGGGGAGCCCAGCTCTGGGGCTCTTCTGTTGCAATTGTGTGGGATGTTAACCATATGCTTTGCTTTTACCAGCACCTTCAGGAGAGATGGTGAGAATTCCGAAGTGTGGAGAGTTTGAATCAACTATCAGATGGCTTGCATCCCTGGTTGCAAAAGGAATTGGGGAAGGAGATAGCAGAAGGGCTTGCCATAATTTTCCAATCTTCCCTACATGTGGGGGAGGTGCCTGAGGATTGGAAAGTGGCAAATGTGACACCATTGTTCAAGAAAGAGGATAAGGAAAATCCAAGTAACTACAGGCCAGTCAGTTTAACATCAGTGTTAGGTAAAGTTTTAGAAACAATAATCGAGGAAAAAAATTAACGGGCATTTGGAGAGGTTTAAGCTAATTAAGGAAAGCCAACATGGGTTTGTAAAAGGCAGATTGTATTTGACTAATCTAATTTAATTTTTTGATGAAGTAACAGAGAGGATTGATGAAGGGATGCAATGGATGTTGTCTACATGGATTTCAGGAAGGCGTTTGACAAAGTACCACATAGAAGGCTGGTTAACAAAATTGAGGCTCAAGGAATAGGTGGGTCAGTGGCAGCTTGGATAAGGAATTGGCTTAAGAGCAGGAAACAGCGAGTTGTGGTAAATGGCTGTTTTTCAGACTAAAGGATGGTGGACAGTGGTGTTCCCCAAGGGTCAGTGCTGGGGCCACTGCTTTTTTTGATATATATATATATAATGACTTGGATATTGGAATACAGAGCAGAATTTCAAAATTTGCCGATGACATCAAACTTGGTGCTGTGGCAAACAGTGATGATGATATCAATCGACTGCAACAGAACATAGAAAGGCTAGCAGAATGGGCAGACAAGTGGCAGATGGAATTTAATACAGAGAAGTGTGAGGTGATGCATTTTGGCAGAAGGAACAGGGAGAGGCAATATACACTTAATGTGCTTAGGTCCCTGAAGGTGGCAAGACATACTGAGAGAATGGTTAACAAAGCATATGGGATCGTGGGCTTCATAAATAGAGGTATTGAGTACAAAAGTAGAGAAGTTATGCTGAACCTTTATAAAGTGCTGGTTAGCCCACAACTGGAGTATTGCATCTGGTCACCACACTTTCGGAAGGATGTGAAGGCCTTTGAGAGGGTGCAGAGGAGATTTACCAGAATGTTTCTGATTGTTTTCATTCGAACAAAGGAGGTTGAGAGGTGATTTGATAGAGGTGAACAAGATTATGATATGTTTGGATAGGCTAGACGGGGAAAGGCTCTTCCCACTAGTTGATGGTACAAGGACGAGGGGACACAGATTTTGGTTTTGGGCAAGAGATACAGGAGGATGTGAGGAAAAACACCTTTACGCAGTGAGTGGTGAGGACCTGGAACTCGCTGCCAACGGAAGTGGTGGGAGTGGAGACACTTAATGTTTTCAAGGGGAGACTGGATAGGCATTTGAGGGAAATAAACTTGCAGGGCTACAGGGATAGAGCAGGGGAATGGGATTGAATGGACTGCTGTACCAGAGAGCTGGCACGGACTCGATGGGCCGAATGGCCTCCTCTGTGCCGTCATGGCTCTATAAAGGTGCTGACTCTGGCTGGATTCAGTTCTACACTCACTGGTTCCCCTCCCTCTCCTCCCCTGAAGGTGCTGACTCTGGCTGGGTTCACTTCACTCACTGGTTCCCTTCCCTCTCTTCCCCTGAAGGTGCTGACTCTGGCTGGGTTCACTTCACTCACTGGTTCCCTTCCCTCTCTTCCCCTGAAGGTGCTGACTCTGGCTGGGTTCAGTTCACTCACTGGTTCCCTTCCCTCTCCTCCCCTGAAGGTGCTGACTCTGGCTGGGTTCAGTTCACTCACTGGTTCCCCTCCCTCTCCTCCCCTGAAGGTGCTGACTCTGGCTGGGTTCAGTTCTACACTCACTGGTTCCCCTCCCTCTCCTCCTCTGAAGGTGCTGACTCTGGCTGGATTTAGTTTTACACTCACTGGGACAATGAAGCCCCGACTAGTAGTTCCTTTACAAAGATGGCCGCACACGCGCTCTCAGAGGTTAAAGCAAGATGACGACGCACAAACCTTCAGCTGTCCTTTACAAAGATGGCGACCAGTAACCTGGGCCTGTTCCTGGCAAAAAGCCTCCCAGCTGGAACCGCAGAACCTGTAGGTTCTCATTTAGGGCTTGCAGCCTACACCAGGTGTTTATGAAATCCACCCGTCGGGTGCATTACCTTCCTGCGCCCCGCTGATTCGTAATCGGCGTAAATCGCGTCTGCAACCTTTGTCCGCGAGTGGCACTCGCCGTCCCAAAATCACAATGACACTGCGCATGCTCTAAATTATGCTGTACACTGCGCCTGCGCAATAGGCTCCTCCTGTGTGAATCGGCATTCTCCCCCGCAGAGCATTCTGGGGAACAACCCCGCCATTGAAAGCCCAAATAGTGAATGGAGAATGAGTTTCTGTGACCCCATTGTGAGAAAATTCATCAATAATTCACACAGAAACCCAAGTGCACGGGCATTCTGCCATGGTTCAGTCCTGGATGTGATTAATAACAGAATCCAAACCCCTGCAGTCACATGTGAACTCACTGGAGTCTCAGCAGATGGGGTGAATTTCTCCCCGCACACAGGATATTGAAACAGCCTCTCTCCAGTATCAATGCGCTGATCGTACATCAGCTGCTTTGAAGGTTGAAAGCTTTTCTCACAGTCAGAGTATTTACAGCAACTGTTCTCAATGTGGACACTCTGGAGTGTCAACAGTTGAGACCTTCGAGTGAATCCCTTCCCACACGTGAAGCATCTAAACGGTCTCACTCCGGTGTGACTGTGCTGGTGTGTCAGTAAATGGGATGGTCGATTGAATCCCTTTCCACATACAGAGCAGTGAATGGATTCTCCCCCTTACGAGTATGTTAGGGTGGGAATAGATGAGATAAGCAAGTGACTCTCTTTCCACACTCAGCTGGTGAACGGCCTCTCCCCGGTGTGACTGATTCGATGAGTTTGCACCTCAGACAGGCAACTGAATCCGTTCCCACATTCCCCACATTTACACTGTTGATTCAGGTGGGCGCACGAGTCTCACAGACTAGACAATTTGTTAAAAGTGGATCCAGGCACAGAACACTTGCCCTGTTTCTCCCCGCTGTGATTGGTGCTTTTTCCTTCTATATCCAAAGGCCGATGATATTCAGGTCCTGATAATCCGGTGAATCTGTCAGATCTTGACGCAATGTTTGGATTCAGTTTCCATCTGCAGATCCTCCCCTTCTAATACCCTCAAGTGGTGTTTACAACAGGATATAACTTCAGAACAGACAAATCTATTTTCTATACAACATCCTTTTCCCTAATGTCCTGCCTAAGCTGTAAATTCCCCATTCTACACATTCTCCCTCCATCCTTACTGTCTTTAAACAACATTCATTACATCATCTTGGATTTTGTGTCTCCCCTTCTCTCCAGAAGGAACTGTATCTGCAATTAGTTAACTCTACATTTTGGTAGGAAGAACGAGGAGAGGTAATATAAACTAAAGGGTACAATTCTAAAGAGGGGTGCCTGAAGAGAGAGACCTAGGGGTTTATGTGCACAAATCATTGAAGGTGGCAGCGCAGGTTGAGAAAGTGGTTAAAAAAGCATATGGGGTCCTGAGCTTAATAAATAGAGGCATAGAGTACAAAAGCAAGGAAGTTGTGATGAACTTTTATAAAACACTGGTTCGACCTCTCTGGAGTTTAGAAGAATGAGAGATGATCTCATTGAAACATACAAGATTCTGAAGGGGATTGACAGGGTAGATGCTAAGAGATAGTTTCCCCTGGCTGGAGTGTCTAGAACTAGGAGGCATAGTCTCAGGATAAGGGGTCGGCCATTTAAGACTGAGATGGGGAGGAATTTCTTCACTCAGAGGGTTGTGAATCTTTGGAATTCTCTGCCCCAGGGGGCTGTGAATGCTGAGTCTTTGAGTATATTCAAGGCTGAGATAGGTAGGTTTTTGGACTCTAGGGGAATCAAGGGATATGAAGAATAGGCAGGAAAGTGGAGTTGAGGTCGATGATCAGCCATGATCTTATTGAATGGCGGAGCAGGCTCGAGGGGCCGTGTGACCTACTCCTGCTCTTATTTCTTATACATTTATGAGCTCAATTGGTGTATTGTCTCCAATTCTGGGCACCACAATTTAGGAAGGATGTGAAGGCCTTCGAGAGGGTGATGAAAAGATTTGTTCCAGAAAAAATCTTGGATGAGGGACTTCAGTTACATGGATAGGCTAGAGAAGCTGGGGTTGTTCTCCTTGGAGCAGAGAAGGTTGAGTGGAGATTTGATAGAGATGTTCAACATCATGAGGGGTCTAGACAGAGTAGATAGAGAGAAGCTGTTCCCATTGGCGGAAGGGTCGAGAACCAGAGGACAGAGATTTAAGGTGATTGGCAGATGAACCAAAGATGACATGAGGAAAAACTTTTTTATGCAGCAAGTGGTTAGGATCTGGAATTCACTGCCTGAAAGGGCTGTGGGGGCAGATTCAACTGTGGCTTTCAAAAGGGAATTGGATAAGTACCTGAAGGAAAAATGTTGGCAGGGCTACGAGGAAAGGGCAGGGGGAGTGGGACTAGCTAAAGTGTTCTTGCAGAGAGTCGGCACGGGCTTGATGGGCCTCCTGCTGTGCTCTAACAAGTCTAGGATTCTATGATTCTAGAGCCTTACCGTCAGCCGACTCAGTGAGTGTCAGCAGTGACAGCAGTCCAATCCTGCCCTCAATTGACATCCATACACTTCACAGTTGATGTCACTGGATCTCCATCAAAAGCAGGAGCAGTGGCTGATTCGTACTCTTAGTTAGCCCAGTGGTACTGAGGATAATTATAGCCCCTGAACTGCTGCCTTGTCAGAGATCAACTAACAGCCCAGACCAAGGATTGAACTTGGTACCTTCCTGGTCAGTAGTGCAGAGCATTTTAAAGTGGAAGGGGGAGGGTGAGAATAGAATATTGAGAAAGAAATATTGTAATGTATATACCTTTAAGGGGGGAAACTACTTTGTACAGCTCATGTATACTGTAGAACCGGCAGTGACCACACCTGTATATAGCACTGAGTAGTAATCGGTACAGATCAGTTGCAGTGTGAGCCACATTGAGTAAACACCTGTTGTACCGCTCTCCGCAGTCTGTGTCTCATTATACATGGACGCAACATTGGCGACAAGGCAAGTTCGAACCTACCTGCAACTCTGCATCACCTCCCGGGGATTCGTTCCTGGAGATCAGTGGATTGGAGGTCAAGGCCAGAGACTCGGGCGTCGACCACGGGCAACCGCCCAGTCATCCAGCAGAGACTCGAGAATTGCGGGGGAGGCTGTCGAGAGCCAGGCTTGGCTTTCTAGTCAAGGTGGTCCAGCGAAACGGGCTGGCAACAGGTAGTGCGCAGACCCTTCCCGGACAGCGGCGGGCTAGAGCCCGACCGAGCGGCACAGCAAAGGGCCGAGCAGCGTCGATGGGGGAGAGAGAGAGGGGGCAGAGCGCACAGGGTGCAGCCGGTATTCAGGGGCCGAGCGGCGTCGGACAGAGGGAGAGAGAGACACACAGAAACCCACGAGGTGCCGTCATTGCCATGAGGACCAACAAGAGCGGCGTTGGCAGCAGTGCAGGAGAAGCATGCAAAACCTACAGGGTGCCGCCATTGCCACGAGGACCGCCGAGAGCGGCGTTGGCAGCAGCGGGGGAGGAAGGAAAGCGCGGGAGATGCCATTTTAAGCCATTGGGAGATGCCATTTTAAACCACACCCACAATGCCGAAGAGTGGCAGTATCACCGCATTTGACAATGAAGTCGAAGATTGGACTACATATGTCGAACGAATAGAGGTGTACTGCAAGGCAAATGAGGTGTCAGATGACAAGAAAGCGTCGGTATTGTTAAATTTTATGGGTGCAAAGACGTATGGTTTATTACAAAATCTAGTAACCCCAACGAAGCCAATGGAAAAGAGTTTTGAAGACAAAGTAACGATACTAAAGGAACATTTAAACCCCACACCGCTGCTGATAGCAGAAAGACTCAAGTTTCACAAATCGAACCAGCATAAGGATGAAAGCAATGCTGATTATTTAACAGAACTGTGCAAACTATCAAAACACTGCCAGTTTGGAGCGGGACTGGCAGATACATTAAGGGACAAGTTTGTGTGTGGGCTTCAAAGTGAAGGAACCCAGAAACGGCTTTTATCTGAAAAGGACCTTACGCTGGAAAAGGCTTTCAGCATTGCGGTATCATATGAAGCACCAGCACGGGGTGCTGCAGAGATACAACAGAGACTGCAAGAATATGGCACAAATGAAATGTCATATGGAACAGGGAAGTGCTATCGCTGTGGCAGAACAACACACGACCAGAATGATTGCTGGTTCAAAGACAAAGTGTGCAGACAGTGTGGAAAAGTAGGACACATAGCACGAGTCTGCAGGTCGGGAAAGAAAGCCAGCAATAAGAAACCTACCAAAGGAAAGTACAAGAAGGTACATAAGATGATGGAGAATAGTTCACATGAACAAAAGAGTGATAATGACACTGAAAGCAGGGAACTGAGTTGTCTGAAACTGCATAATGTGATCACAACGGAGGATCACCGAACCATTTGGGTCACTCTCAAGATAGCAGGAGTCCAGGTAAAGATGGAATTGGACACAGGATCAGCCCTAACAGTCATAAACGGACGGGACTAGGAGCGGCTATTCTCACACATACCCTTGAGAGACACAAAAATTATTTTGAAGACGTACACGGGGCAAAAAGTCTACCCCAAAGGAAAAATAAGGGTGACCGTTATATATAACGGTAAGGAAACACCACAACTAGACCTGTATGTATTGCAAGATGGAGGACCACCATTACTGGGACATGAATGGATCCGGAGAATACAACTGGATTGGCATTCCATACAGGTACTGACTGTGGCTGACAAAAAGGATGACCACGTCACGCCTGGGCGAGTGTCAAAGATCCTAATTGACGCGAAAGAAGTGTTCCAGCAAGGACTCGGAACACTAAAAGGCATGACAGTGACGATTAAAATAGAAGAAAACGCAAGCCCAAACTTTTTTAAGGCCAGACCGGTACCTTATGCGATCCGCCCGGCCGTCGAAGCAGAGCTGGAGAGTCTGGAACATTCAGGTGTACTGTCCAAGGTAGACTGGAGCAAGTGGGCTACACCCGTCGTCCCTGTGATGAAAAAGTCATTGAGCAGCACGCCTGGGGGACCAAGGAAGGTTCGCATCTGTGGGGACTTTAAAGTAACAGTGAACCTGGTCCTTCACACTGTACAATATCCACTTCCGCGGATTGAAGATATTTTCGCCTTGCTATCTGAAGGGAAACGCTTCACTAAGATTGATCTGGCCCAGGCGTATCTGCAAATGGAGGTAGAAGAAGCATCAAAAAAATACCTCACAATCAACACCCATAAAGGTCTCTACCAATACAACCGGCTGGTATTCGGGGTAGCATCAGCTCCGGCTATTTGGCAGAGGTCAATGGAACAAGTCCTGCAAGGGATCCCAGGGACCCAGTGTTATTTGGATGACATCCTGGTCATGGGCGAAAATTACAGTGATCACCTTGCCAACCTGGAGCAGGTGCTCACTAGATTGCAGGAATATGGGCTCCGAGCTAACCGCCCCAAATGCACGTTTTTTAGAAAACAGATCTCGTATTGTGGCCATGTTATCGATAAAGAGGGGTTACATAAGTCCCCAGAGAAGATTGAGGCAGTAGTCAAGGCTCCAGCACCGGAAAATGTGTCACAACTGAGGTCGGTCCTCGGGCTGGTAAACTACTACCATAAATTCTTGCCAAATTTGTCCACAATACTACACCCACTGAACACCCTACTGCAAACTGGGGTGCCATGGAAGTGGAGTGACGAATGTAGATGAGCTTTCCAGAAGAGCAAAACACTAATCACATCGAAAGAGGTATTGGCCCATTACAACCCAGCATTACCAATTCGGTTGGCATGTGATGTGTCACCCTACGGCATTGGAGCGGTCCTGTCGCACAAATTCTCGGACGGCTCAGAGAGGCCAATAGCCCTTGCGTCACGATCACTAACCTCAGCCGAGCGTAACTACGCCCAGATTGACAGGGAGGTCCTCAGCCTAGTGTGGGGAGTGAAAAAGTTCAATCACTATCTGTACGGGCAGAAATTCACCTTGCTGACTGATCACCAGCCTCTTGTCTCCATTTTTAATCCGAAGAAGGGCATTCCGGTGATGACTGCGCAACGACTACAAAGATGGTCACTTTTTCTAGGGGCGCACCACTATGAGATTGAATATAAGGGCACGAAACAGCATGGAAATGCTGATGGGCTATCATGCCTGCCACTGCCGACTGCGGAGGAAGCACCAGCAGTGGATCCTGTCGAAATATTCCATTTGACTATAGTTGAATACCTACCAGTAACTAACACTTGTATCGAAAAGGAAACCCGAAATGACCCGACACTGTCTCGGGTATATGATTTGACGGTGAAGGGATGGCCAGCACATGGCGACTCACTGTTCACAGAATCACAGAATCACAGGATCACAGAATCACAGAAACCCCACAATGCAGATAGGGGCCATTTCGGCCCATCGAGCCTGCACCGACACATATCCCACCCGATCCCCGTAACCCCTACATCAACACATATCCCACCCTATCCCCGTAACCCCACGTATTTAATCCCCCTAACACTAAGGGTCAATTTATCATAGCCAATCAACCTAACCCGCACATCTTTGGACTGTGGGAGGAAACCGGAGCACCCGGAGGAAACCCACGCAAACACGGGGAGAATGTGCAAACTCCACACAGACAGTCACCCGAGGCCGGATTCGAACCCGGGTCCCTGGCGCTGTGAGGCAACAGTGCTAACCACTATGCCACTGTGTTGCCAGCATTCTCGACAAGGAAAGAAAGGGGGACCTTGATGTGTGGATCCCGAGTGGTAATTCCACCCAAGTTAAGGGATAGAGTGCTCAATGAGCTTCATGAGGGTCATCTGGGAGGGGTAAAAATGAAAAGCCTAGCCAGGACTTATGTGTGGTGGCTGGGAATCGATAAACAAATCGAGGACCTGACCAAGAGCTGCTCAGGATGCCAGAAAGTCCAAAATGCACCACCACAGGCCCCTCTACACCCATGGGAGTGGCCCTCATCTCCATGGCAACGGGTGCATATTGATTTTGCTGGTCCATTCATGGACTCAATGTTTTTAATAGCCGTGGATGCACACTCGAAATGGCCTGAGGTCATCAAAATGTCCTCCACCACCACGGAGAAAGCTATTGCAGTCCTACGGACCATTTTTGCCAGGAATGGCTTGCCAGAACAGATTTGCTCCAACAATGGACCACAGTTTGTGTCCAAAGAGTTCCGGAGGTTCTTGAAAAAGAATGGGTAAGGCATTACACATCCGCCCCGTATCATCCAGCCACAAATGGATTGGCTGAGAGGTTCGTACAAACCTTTAAGAAGGCAATAAAGGCTATGTACAATGACAACATTCTGCTGCAGCACAAGGTGGACAATTTCCTGTTCGCCTACCGGAATGCGACACAGCCCCGAGACCGGAGAAGCAGCGGACCTGCGCGGGAGCAGCCCGAGGCGGGAGAATTTAAGGCTTAAAAGGGAGCAGTCAGAGGCACCGAGGCCCACAGCCCCGAGACCGGAGAAGCAGCGGACCTGCGCGGGAGCAGCCCGAGGAGGGAGAGCTTAAAGGCTTAAAAGGGAGCAGTCAGAGGCACCGAGGCATACCAATCCAGGTTCCAGGAGAGAGGTAAAAAGTAATCCAAGTGTGACGTCACCAGGGAGCCGCCTCGGGCTGCTCCCGCGCAGGTCCGCTGCTTCTCCGGTCTCGGGGCTGTGTCGCATTCCGGTAGGCGAACAGGAAATTGTCCACCTTGTGCTGCAGCAGAATGTTGTCATTGTACATAGCCTTTATTGCCTTCTTAAAGGTTTGTACGAACCTCTCAGCCAATCCATTTGTGGCTGGATGATACGGGGCGGATGTGTAATGCCTTACCCATTCTTTTTCAAGAACCTCCGGAACTCTTTGGACACAAACTGTGGTCCATTGTTGGAGCAAATCTGTTCTATATAATGGGAAATAAGGAAATGGCAGATCAACTAAATGCATACTTTGGGTCAGTCTTTACGAAGGAAGACACAAAAAACCTCCCTGGGATATCGGGAAAAATAGGGACATTGGCAAAGGAGGAACTGACGCAAATCAATATCTCTAAGGATATGGTGTTAAGGAAGCTAAAGGGATTGAAGGTGGACAAATCCCCAGGGCCTGATAACATGCATCCTAGGGTACTGAAGGAGGTGGCCCTAGAGATAGCGGATGCACTAAGGATGATTTTTCAGAATTCATTAGACTCGGGAACAGTGCCGATGGATTGGAGGGTAGCTAACGTTACCCCACTATTCAAAAAGGGGGGTAGGGAAAAAGCAGGTAATTACAGACCTGTAAGCCTTACATCAGTTGTGGGCAAAATGCTGGAGTCCATCATTAAGGATGAAATAGCGGAGCACTTAGCAAATGGGGACAGGATAGGACAGAGTCAACATGGATTTACAAAGGGTAAATCGTGCTTGACTAATCTATTGGAATTTTTTGAGGGAGTAACTGGTAGAATAGATGGGGGAGAGCCAGTAGATGTGGTGTACCTGGACTTCCAAAAGGCCTTCGATAAGGTCCCACATAAAAGATTAGCATGGAAAATTGAGGCTCATGGGATAAAGGGGAAAGTTTTGGCGTGGATAGGGAACTGGCTGTCAGATAGAAAACAGAGAGTTGGAATAAACGGCTCATTTTCTGAATGGCAGGCAGTAACAAGTGGGGTACCACAGGGATCTGTCCTGGGCCCCCAGCTGTTCACAATTTACATTAATGACCTGGATCAGGGAGTCGGATGCAGCATTTCCAAATTTGCAGACGACGCTAAACTAGGAGGTGGGGTGGGCTCAGAGGAAGAGACCAGGAAGCTCCAGAGCGATTTGGACAGACTGGGCGATTGGGCGGATAAATGGCAGATGCACTATAATGTGGACAAGTGCGAAGTTATCCACCTTGGGTGCAGGAACGGGAGGGCAAATTATTATTTAAATGGCAATAGATTGGGAGAGGGGGAAGTACAGAGAGACCTGGGTGTTCTTGTACACCAGTCACTGAAGGCGAGCATGCAGGTGCAACAGGCGGTCAAGAAGGCAAACGGTATGCTGGCCTTCATAGCAAAAGGGTTAGAATACAGGAACAGGGATACCTTGCTGCAGCTGTACAGGGCACTGGTGAGACCACACCTCGAGTACTGTGTACAGTTTTGGTCGCCTCATCTGAGGAAGGATGTTCTTGCCATGGAGGGGGTGCAGCGGCGATTCACCAGGCTGATACCAGGAATGGCGGGAATGACCTATGAGGAGAGACTATGTAGTTTAGGGATGTACACACTGGAGTTTAGAAGATTGAGAGGGGACCTCATAGAAGTGTATAAAATTCTGACAGGTCTAGACAGACTGGATGCAGAAGGAATGTTTCCCTTGGCGGGTGAGAACAGAACTAGAGGACATAATTTAAGGATAAGGGCTAAACCATTTAGGACAGAGATGAGGGGGAATTTCTTCACTCAGAGAGTGGTGAACCTGTGGAACTCATTGCCACAGAGGGCAGTGTACGCCAACTCATTAAATATATTTAAGAGGGAATTAGATATATTTCTACGGGCAAAAGGGGTTAAGGGTTACGGAGAGAAGGCGGGGACGGGATACTGAATTAAAGGATCAGCCATGATCTCATTAAATGGCGGAGCAGGCACGAAGGGCCGAATGGCCTACTCCTGCTCCTATCTTCTATGTATCTATGTATCTAAGTGATTGGTTGGTGAGTATTTCTCTCTTTTCAATACAAGCTTGAATTCTGTGGTGTTAAATTTCTGTGGTGTAGTGGGGACAGTTGGTAAATAAAGCGCCCTAGAGTATACCTGTAACTGGGGTATTGAATACATTTTTTAATTAATTAAAGGAGTAAGTCATGGCAGGAGAGTTCAGACCCGTGTTCTGTTCCTCTTGCTCCACGTGGGAAGTCAGGGACGCTGCCAGTGTCCCTGACGACCATGTGTGCGGGAAATGCATCCAGCTGCAGCTACTTGTAGACCACATTGCGGCGCTCGAGCTGCGGGTGGATGAATTTTGGAGCATGCGCGATGCTGAGAGGGTCGTGGATAGCACGTTTAGCGAGTTGTTCATGCCTCAGGGTAGGGCAGCACAGGGGGTGACCATCAGGTGGAGCAACAAAGGCAGGCAGGTAGTGCAGGGAACCCCTGCGGACATCCCCCTTTCAAACAGGTTGTTGAGATACCGCGGCAAACGTGGGAGTCGAGACCAGAGCTATTGAAAACACAACTGCTTTATTCCAACCACATGACAAACAGGAACTAGAAAAGCCCGCGCATCCACTTAAATACTTCCCAGACAGGAAGTGCTCCCGGCAGCCTGTCCCTGCGGGAAACAAGTTGCTGGAGGAAAGGGCCCCCGGCTGGGGGCTTCTGCTTAGACTGTCTGTGCCGCCGTGAGCGGATTATGTCCAGTGGTGGCGTGTCGCCACAGAGCTCCCCCCAGAATTCGCTTAGGAGAAGTGGACGAGTCGTGACGGTGGTCTAATGGTTCTGCCACAGCGGCTCTGAGTGGTCGCCGGACTGGTTGGTTGGGTCGGGCGGTTCGCCGCCGGCTGTGCTGGCTTGCCGGGGGGACGGCCTCTAGTTGGAGGCTGGGCCACGGGGACCTGTTCCCCTGGTTCTGTGTGTGCTGGTTTGAGCCGGTCGATGGAGACTGTCTCGACCCTGTCGCCGAGTCGCAGCTTGAAGACCTTGTCCCCGGTTTGTAGTACCTCGTACGGACCGTCGTACGGGGGTCGCAGGGGCCCGCGGTGTGCGTCGTGTCGCATGAAGACGAAGCGCGCCTGCTGTAAATTTGGCGGGACGTGAGGTGCGAGTTCGCCGTGTCGGTTGACCGGATGTGGGGCGAACTGCTGAGCAGAGGAGAAAGAGTCGAGCCGCTGCTGTACGGCCGACCAAGGCTTGGTAGGCTCCGGAAGGAATTCGCCTGGGACGCGCAGCGGTTGTCCGTAGACTAACTCCGCTGCCGAGGACTGGAGGTCTTCCTTGACCGCGGTGCGTAGGCCGAGTAGCACCCACGGTAGGCGGTCAGTCCAGGTACTGTCCTGCAGGCCGGCGCGGAGTGAGGCCTTGAGTGACCTGTGGAAGCGTTCACAAAGTCCGTTGGCCTGCGGGTGGTACGCCGTGGTGCGGTGGAGCGTCACCCCGAGGTTGCGTGCTGTGGCCGTCCAGAGTTCGGAGGTGAACTGGGCGCATCTGTCGGAGGTTATGTCGGCCGGTACGCCGAAACTCGCAACCCAGGTGTTAACGAACGCCCTGGCGATGTCGGCTGTGGTGGTGGAGGTCAGCGGCACTGCCTCAGGCCAGCGTGTGTAGCGGTCGACCATCGTGAGGAGATAAGTTTGGCCTTGCGATGGCGGCAGGGGACCGATGATGTCGACGTGTACGTGGTCGAAGCGGCGGCTGGGTACCTCGAAGTCTCCCAGGGGTGCTTTGGTGTGCAGCTGTACCTTAGCCCGTTGGCAGGCGAGGCAGGAGGTGGCCCAAGTCCGAACATCTCTGCTGAGGCCGCGCCAGACGAAGCGCTTGGAGAGGAGTTTGACGGATGCGCGGGAACCCGGGTGAGAGACCCCGTGGAGCGCGTCGAAAACGCGGCGGCGCCAGGTCTCAGGGACGACCGGCCTGGGTTGGCCGAGTGAGACGTCGCACGTGACTGCCGTGGCTTCGGGCCCGTGCACAACCTTGGCTAGGCGTAGCCCTGGCAGGCAGGTAGCCGCTGAGAGGAGGTCTGGGTCCGTGAGCTGGGCCGCTGCTAGTTGTGCGTAGTCGACCGCGAGGTCATTCGCACAGACGGCGGGACGGGAAAGGCAGTCGGTGACCACGTTGTCTCTACCGGAGACGTGCTGAATGTCCGTAGTAAACTCGGAGACGGCCGCGAGCTGGCGTTGCTGCCTAGCGGACCACGGTTCGGTGTGCTTGGCCATCACGTATGTGAGTGGCTTGTGGTCCACATACGCGGTGAAGGGGCGGCCTTCCAGGAGGAACCTGAAATGGCGGACAGACAGGTGGATTGCGAGAAGCTCGCGGTCGAAAGTGGAGTATTTGACCTCCGGGGGGCGCAGTTGGCGGCTGTAGAAGGCAAGTGGCTGCCACGCGCCATTGACCCACTGCTCGAACACGGTCCCGACCGTGTGGTCGGAGGCG
This sequence comes from Somniosus microcephalus, assembly GCF_052327205.1. Taxonomy (NCBI): domain Eukaryota; kingdom Metazoa; phylum Chordata; class Chondrichthyes; order Squaliformes; family Somniosidae; genus Somniosus; species Somniosus microcephalus. Next base: position 150,452,130 of record NC_140990.1, on the reverse strand, counting down.
TCGGTGGTGAGCGCGACCCGGGCATCGGCCCTCGGGTGCGCGAGCTGAGTGGCGTCGGCGAGCGCGTTTTTGGTGGCGTCGAAGGCGGCTGCCGTGTCAGTGGTCCAGGCTACGTCCATCTTGCCGGATTTTCCTCGGAGGGAGTCGTATAGGGGCTTCATGAGGGCTGCGGCTCTGGGGATGAACCTGTTGTAGAAGTTCACCATCCCGAGGAACTCCTGGAGGCCTTTGATGGTTGTGGGGCGGGGGAATTGCTGGACGGCCTGCACCTTGTTGGGCAGGGGGACGGCCCCAGCAGGGGTGATGTGGTGACCGAGAAAATCGATCTCGGTTTGGCCGAATTGGCACTTCGCCGGGCTGAGGATGAGCCCGTGTTGGGCTAGGCGCCCGAACAGGATGTGAAGGTGTTCGAGGTGTTCCTGTTTGGAGGAGCTGGCCACGAGAATGTCGTCTAGATAGACGAATAGGAAGTTCAGGTCCCGGAGGACTGAGTGCATAAGGCGCTGGAAAGCCTGTGCTGCATTCTTGAGGCCGAAGGGCATCCTCAGGAACTCGAACAGGCCGAATGGGGTGATGCCGGCCGTTTTGGGGATGTCCGCGGGGTGTACGGGGACTTGGTGGTAACCGCGCACCAGGTCGACTTTGGAAAAGACGGTTCGTCCGGCCAGTCGGGCCGAGAAGTCCTGGATGTGTGGCACCGGGTATCGATCGGGGGTGGTGGCGTCGTTGAGGCGGCGGTAGTCCCCGCAAGGGCGCCAGCATCCGCCGGGCTTGGGGGCGATGTGGAGGGGCGAGGCCCAAGGGCTGCTGGAGCGGCGGATGATGCCGAGTTGGTCCATGGTGGTGAACTCGGCCCGCGCGATTTCCAGCTTGGCCGGGTTGAGTCTGCGGGCGTGGGCAGAAACTGGGGGGCCGGTGGTGGGGATATAGTGTTCCACACCGTGCTTGGCGGCTTTGGCCGAAAAGGTCGGGTTAGTGAGGGCGGGAAGCTCAGCTAGGAGTGCCGAGTAGTCGTCCGTGGCTCTGGCAAGGCAGTAGGTCGTCAGGCCGGCCGAACGGGCCGGGGTAAAGGCGCCGGGGATGGGGGCCATAGTGTTGATGTCGACGAGGCGGTGCCTCGGAATGTCGACAAGGAGGCCGTGGGCGCGTAGGAAGTCGGCGCTGATGAGTGGGCAGAGGACCTTGGCTGTGAGGAACTCCCAGCGGTAGCGGCGGCCCGCGAGGTCGAGCGTGACCATGCGGGTGCCATATGTGCGGATTTCAGAGCCGTTGGCTGCAGCCAGTGTGATACCCCGTGTGCCGCGTTGGATCTCGAGGGCGGAGGCGGGGGTGATGCTGTGCTGGGCCCCTGTGTCGCACAGAAATCGGCGGTTGGTTCTGTCATCAGTGACGTACAGTAGGGGCTCCTTCTGCCCCGCGGCCATCGCGGGGGCCGGTGCGGGGGGGTTTTGAAGGTACACGGTGGCGTGCAGCGTTGAGCCCTAGCGCCAAAACGGGTGTGGTAGTAGCAGTGACCCGGAGTGGTAGGTCGGTCGGGCCTAGCGGCCCGGGAAGACCGCGTGGTCGTTGCCGTGAAGTCGGGCGTGACGTCGCGAGCGGCCTGTGCAGAGAGCAGCCGGTCGGCCTTTTCGGCTATATCATTCAGGTCCGTGGAGTCAGACTCCACAATGAGTGGGCGGATGCTGGCGGGGAGCTGCCGAATGAAAAGCGTGCGAAAAAGGGCGCTGGGGTTTTTGTCGTCTGAGAGGGACAGCATGTGGGAAAGCAGGTCTGATGGTGAAGCATCACCAAGGCCGGGGAGGTCCAGGAGATGGCAGTGGCGCTGGTAAGAGGACGTTTGAAATTTTTTAAGTAGCGCAGCCTTCAGATGTTTGTACTTGCCCTCTGTTGGTGGATTCTGCAGTGCTGCCCAAACCTTGGGGACTGTAGCGTAGGTGAGCGAGGCGATGAGGTAGTCGTACTTCGTGGCGTCGACTGTAATGCCTTTCAGCCGGAATCTGGACTCAGCTTGAACGAACCAGGCTTCGGCGAGGTTCTCCCAAAAGTCTGGTAATTTAACCGTGACTGCGTTTGTATCCGCCATGCTAGCTTAGGATTCGTCCTGAGCGTCGGGGTCACCAGTGTTGAGATACCGCGGCAAACGTGGGATTCGAGACCAGAGCTATTGAAAACACAACTGCTTTATTCCAACCACATGACAAACAGGAACTAGAAAAGCCCGCGCATCCACTTAAATACTTCCCAGACAGGAAGTGCTCCCGGCAGCCTGTCCCTGCGGGAAACCAGTTGCTGGAGGAAAGGGCCCCCGGCTGGGGGCTTCTGCTTAGACTGTCTGTGCCACCGTGAGCGGATTATGTCCAGTGGTGGCGTGTCGCCACAAGGTATACCAAGTTGGACACTGTTGAGGGGGATGACTCACCAGGGGAAGGCAGCAGCAGCCAGCTTCCTGGCACCAGGGACGCTTCTGCTGCTCAGGAAGGGAGGAAAAAGAGTGGGAGAGCAATAGTGGTAGGGGATTCTATTATAAGGGGAACAGATAGGCGTTTCTGTGGCCGCAAACGTGACTCCAGGATGGTTTGTTGCCTCCCTGGTGCCAGGGTCAGGGATGTCACTGAGCGGCTACAGGGCATTCTTAAGGGGGAGGGGGAGCAGGCAGAGGTCGTGGTCCACATTGGGACCAACGACATAGGTAGGAAGGGGGATGAGGTCCTGCATCAAGAATTTAGGGAGCTAGGTAACAGATTAAAGAGCAGGACCTCAAAGGTTGTAATCTCTGGATTACTCCCAGTGCCACGTGCTAGTGAGTATAGGAATGGGAGGATAGAGCAGATGAATGCGTGGCTAAAGAGTTGGTGTAGGGGGGAGGTTTTACTTTCCTGGATCACTGGGCCTGCTTCTGGGAAAGGTGGGACTTGTACAAGTCGGACGGGTTGCACCTGAACCAGAGCGGGACAAATATCCTTGCGGGGAGGTTTGCTAGCACTGTTGCGGGGGGTTTAAACTAACTTGGCAGGGGGATGGGATACAGAGGGGAGCTGAAATAGGGGGTGATGTGCTGCCAATTATAGAGAAAAAAACAAGTCAGCTTGGTAGACAGGGCAAATATATAAGGGCAAGGCTGGATGGCATCTATTTTAATGCAAGGAGTCTTGCAAATAAGGTGGATGAACTGAAGGTGTTGATAAACACATGGGAGTATGATATTGTTGCTATCACGGAGACATGGTTGAGGGAGGGGCAAGACTGGCAGCTCAATATTCCGGGGTACAGAATCTTCAGGCGAGACAGAGGGGGAGGTATAAGAGGAGGGGGTGTCGCAATATTAATTAAGGAGTCAATTACTGCAGTATGGAGGGATGATATATCAGCAGGTTCCTCTAATGAGGCCATATGGGTGGAGCTTAAAAACAAAAAGGGGGCAAGCACTTTGCTGGGAGTGTACTATAGGCCTTCAAACAGTCAGGGGGAGATAGAGGAACAGATATGTAGGCAACTCTCAGAGAAATGTGCAAATAATAGGGTAATAATAATGGGGGATTTCAACTTCCCCAATATCAACTGGGATAGTCAGAGTGTGAAAGGCTCAGAGGGTGTAGAATTCTTAAAGTGCATCCAGGAGAGCTTTTTGAGCCAGCATGTAGAAAGTCCTACAAGAGAGGGGGCGGTACTGGACCTAATTCTAGGGAATGTGGCCGGCCAAGTGGAAAAAGTGCTAGTAGGTGAGCACTTTGGTGACAGTGACCATAATATGGTAAGATTTAAGGTGGTCATGGAAAAGGACAGGGATGGGCCGGAAATAAAGGTTCTAAATTGGGGGAAGGCCGATTTTAATAGGATAAGGCAGGATCTGGCCAAAATGGACTGGGATCAGCTACTTGTAGGAAAATCCGCATCAGAGCAATGGGAGGCTTTCAGAAGGGAGATTGGGATCATACAATGGCAACATGTTCCCGTAAAGGTCAAGGGTGGTTCCAAAAACCACAGGGAACCTTGGATGTCAGGGGATATACGAGAATGGATTAGGAAAAAAAGGAGGGCTTTTGGCAGATACAAAAGGCTAAAGACGGAGAAAGCCCTAGAGGAGTACAAAAAGTGCAGGGGGATACTTAAAAAAGAAATTAGGAGATCAAGGAGGGGCCATGAAATAACACTGGCGAGCAAAATAAAGGAAAATCCTAAGATGTTTTATAAGTATATTAAGGGTAAGAGGATAACTAGGGAAAAAATAGGGCCCATTAGGGACAAAAGTGGCAATCTGTGTGTGGAGCCGGAAGATGTAGGAGGGGTTCTAAATGAATTTTTTGCATCTGTTTTCACTATGGAGAAGGACGATGTAGACATAGAAATAGGGCGGGGGGACTGTGATATGCTCGAACATATTCACATCGAGAGGGAGGAGGTATTGGCGGTTTTAGCTGGCCTAAAAATGGATAAATCCCCAGGCCCGGATGAAATGTATCCCAGGCTGCTGCGTGAGGCAAAGGAAGAGATTGCGGGGGCTCTAACACATATATTCAGGACCTCTCTGGCCACAGGGGATGTGCCAGAGGACTGGAGAACCGCTAATGTAGTACCATTATTCAAGAAGGGAAGTAGGGAAAAACCGGGGAACTACAGGCCAGTGAGCCTAACATCAGTGTTAGGAAAATTATTGGAAAAAATTCTGAGGGACAAAATTTGTCTCCACTTGGAGAGGCAAGGATTAATCAGGGATAGTCAACATGACTTTGTCAAGGGAAGATCATGTCTGACTAATTTGATTGAATTTTTTGAGGGGGTGACTAGGTGTGTGGATGAGGGTAACGCAGTGGATGTGGTATATATGGATTTCAGTAAGGCCTTCGATAAAGTCCTGCACAGGAGACTGGTCAAGAAGGTAAGAGCCCATGGAATCCAGGGTGCCTTGGCACATTGGATACAAAACTGGCTTAGTGACAGAAGCCATGGTGTGGAGATGCCGGAGTTGGACTGGGGTGGACAAATGTAAGAAATCACACAACACCAGGTTATAGTCCAACAGCTTTATTTGAAATCACAAGCTTTCGGAGCGCTGCTCCTTCTTCAGGTGAAGTGGAGAAATGCATAAAGACACAGCTTATATAGTCAGAGAATCATGTCAGATGTTTACAGGTAACCTTTCCAACTGCCATTTATCGCACCTCGGCAGGGAGATAATCACAGCAGTCAAAGGTGCGAATGGTGTCCAAACAGGTCAGTCAGGGAAACATTACATCAAAGAACAATGAGGTGGGGTCACAAGGGGTCAAATATTGCAGATGCTGGGGTCTGTATGAAAAACAAAAAAACAGACAAAAAACATTTTTTTTGGCTGGAAATCACAGCAGGTCCAGCCACATCTGTGTAGAGAGAACAAGCCAATGTCGACTCGAGTCTGGATGACCCTGCATCAGGTGGGGTTACATGTAGCGTGACATGAACCCAAGATCTCGGTTAAGGCCGTCCTCATGGGTGCGGAACTTGGCTATCAGTTTCTGCTCGACGATTTTGCGTTGTCGTGTGTCTCGAAGGCCACCTTGGAGAATGCTTACCCGAAGATTGGAGGCTGAATGTCCTTGACTGCTGAAGTGTTCCCCGACTGGGAGGGAACACTCCTGCCTGGTGATTGTTGCACGGTGTCCGTTCATCCGTTGTCGCAGTGTCTGCATGGTCTCGCCGATGTACCATGCTCCGGGGCATCCTTTCCTGCAACGTATGAGGTAGACAACGTTGGCCGAGTCACATGAGTATGTACCATGTACCTGGTGGGTGGTGTCCTCACGTGTGACCCCACCTCATTGTGACCCCACCTCATTGTTCTTTGATGTAATGTTTCCCTGACTGACCAGTTTGGACACCATTCACACCTTTGACTGCTGTGATTATCTCCCTGCCGAGGTGCGATAAATGGCAGTTGGAAAGGTTACCTGTAAGCATCTGACATGATTCTCTGACTATATAAGCTGTGTCTTTATGCATTTCTCAACTTCACCTGAAGAAGGAGCAGTGCTCCGAAAGCTTGTGATTTCAAATAAAGCTGTTGGACTATAACCTGGTGTTGTGTGATTTCTTACATTAGTGACAGAAGGCAGAGGGTGATGGTCGAAGGTTGTTTTTGTGACTGGAAGCCTGTGGCCAGTGGGGTACCACAGGGATCGGTGCTGGGTCCCTTGCTGTTTGTGGTCTACATTAATGACTTGGATATGAATGTAAAAGGTATGATCAGTAAGTTCGCGGATGATACAAAAATTGGTAGGGTGGTAAATAGCGAGGAGGGTAGCCTCAGTCTGCAGGACGATATAGATGGGTTGGTCAGATGGGCGGAACAGTGGCAAATGGAGTTTAACCCGGAAAAGTGCGAGGTGATGCACTTTGGGGGGACTAACAGGGCAAGGGAATACACAATGAATGGTAAGACCCTAGGCAAGATGGAGGGTCAGAGGGATCTGGGTGTGCAAGTACACAGATCCCTGAAGGCGGCGGAACAGGTGGATAAGGTGGTAAAAAAGGCATATGGGATACTTGCCTTCATTAGCCGAGGCATTGAATATAAGAGCAAGGAGGTTATGATGGAACTGTATAAAACATTGGTTAGGCCACAGCTGGAATACTGTGTGCAGTTCTGGTCGCCACACTACAGGAAGGATGTGATCGCGTTGGAGAGGGTGCAGAGGAGGTTCACCAGGATGTTACCGGGGCTGGAGCACTTCAGCTATGAAGAGAGACTGGGCAGATTGGGTTTGTTTTCCTTGGAGCAGAGGAGGCTGAGGGGGGACATGATTGAGGTGTACAAAATTATGAGGGGCATAGATAGGATGGATGCTGAGGAGCTTTTTCCCTTAGTAGAGGGGTCAATAACTAGGGGGCATAGATTCAAGGTAAAGGGCGGGAGGTTTAGAGGGGATTTGAGAAAGAACTTTTTCACCCAGAGGGTGGTTGGAGTCTGGAACTCACTGCCTGAAAGGGTTGTGGAGGCAGGAACCCTCACAACATTTAAGAAGCATTTGGATGAGCACTTGAAATGCCATAGCATACAAGGCTACGGACCAAATGCTGGAATATGGGATTAGATCAGACAGGGCTTGATGGCCGGCGCGGACACGATGGGCCGATGGGCTGAAGGGCCTCTATCCGTGCTGTATAACTCTATGACTCTATGACTCTATGACATGCAGTCACCAACCAGGCCCCAGCCATGATGTTCTTTAACCGAAGGTTAAGATCTCGCCTGGATTTGCTCAGACCAAACGTACGAAGAGATGTTGAGAGTAAGCAATTCCAGCACATCCATGAGAAGCCAACAAGGAGCTTCAATGTAGGGCAACCAGTCTTGGCCCGCGACTACCGAACAGAAAAATGGCAGCCAGGAACGATATGCACACGGCAGGGCCCACTAATGTACACAGTGGACGTTGGGGAGAGCATCGTGAGACGCCATGCTGACCAGATCCTAGAGTCACAGGAACAAGTCAACCCCATGCCTCGCCCATACGTACCTGGTGATGAACCCGACGTACAGGTCGCATCTACCCCAGAAACAGTAGCATCGGAAGCTGATGAACCAACCGACGACAGGGGGCCAGAATCGCCTCCGCACCAAGAGCAAGACACTCGGGAAAGGCGCTATCCAGAAAGGATCAGGAAGCCTCCCCAGAGACTGAATATATAAATAGACTATTTTCAGCTAATGTTGCATGTTAACAGTGTTAATTGTAATTAGTTCGATATTTAATTGTTAAATGAGTATTATGGTACTGTTAATCTAAAAGGGGAGGAATTGTAATGTATATACCTTTAAGGGGGGGAACTACTTTGTACAGCTCATGTATACTGTAGTACCGGCAGTGACCACACCTGTATATAGCACTGAGTAGTAATCTGTACAGATCAGTTGCAGTGTGAGCCACGTTGAGTAAACACCTGTTGTACCGTTCTTCGCAGTCTGTGTCTTATTATACACGGACGCAACAAATATCACTCCACGTTTAAACAAAACCTTCGTTACACTGCAAAATTCTGAAGGCTTTCAACATTAAACAAGCAAGTCAAATGGATCGTCAAAAATAGTGAGACATCTTAGAAAGGCTCAAGTCACTGAAACAGACAGGTTTACAATCACTGCACAGTACAGAAGGGAGCGACTGTTAATGAGAGCTTTGTTAGTGAAGTCCGCCGACACTCCAAGATGAATAAAGCTGTCCCTTTAACTATACATTGGCAGAGAAACAGGAGTTCCTGTCCCTTTAAATATCTGCGCCATTCCCCTAGGCAGTCAGAGGAGGAACAGCGCGTGGTCTCTTTATATCCAGACCCAGCGGGAACTTGCTCTGTGTGGGGGTGGGGCCTGGGGAACCCGCACTGTGTGGTGGGGGGACCTGGAGAACCCCCTCTGTGTGGGGGCGAGGCCTGGGGAACCCGCTCTATGAATAACTGCTTACACCGAGACACCAAATCCAGGGACAACTTGTACTGAGACACCAAATCCAGGCACCACTTACAATGTGACACCAAGTCCAAGGACCACTTACAGTGTGACACCGAATCCAGGGACCACTTACACTGAGTCTATAAAATGTGAATCAGAGAGCCTCAGTATGGGGAATGGTCATGGTGGTGAAACCAGCTCCAGTGAGGGTGAAAGGCTGGTAATGGATGAAGATATGATGGTGGAAACAGATGCTGACTGGTGGGGCCTGGTGACAGGTTATTGTCAGAAGCCCTTTTCAGGCAGACCAATGATTGGATGTAACCAGAACAACACCAAGATCTGCCTGTTCTTGTCCCCAATTCTAATGACCCTGATGTCTTTTTCTGTGGCAAATGTAGAGATGTGAAAGAAGGGAGGAAATCAGGCTCGGGCCAGAAAGATGGTTCCTTAAATGAACAATTCATGAGGCTGTTTTCTGACTCATGTGCCTGAAGTTAAAACACCATGAAATGAAAGAGTACATGTCTAGTGACACTGGCGTTGTCAATAATGGTTTCTATCCCTAATCACAACCTCATAAGCCTAACATCCTAACCCGAACCTGAGTCCCTAAACCCTAACCAAGGATTACTGACAGGGATCAATGGAGGAGCTAAAGAACCGATAAAGGAAGTATTTGAAACAATTATCTTGAATGAAGACATAGTGCAAGGTATGTTAGTTACAAGAGATTAAATCAAAGAGACCATCAAAATCAGCAATGACAATTACAAAGATCAGAACACTTCAAAGGCGATCACAGGCAATATGTGTGAAGGAGCTTTTACTAAATCTGATCCAAAAAGAGTTAAATGATACAGAAAATAACGGATTTCAAATCTTATGCAGGATAGTTCTATAAAGTGGTGGACACTGCAGTTCAGTCTATAACACCCACAAGCCATGTACTCAAACAAAACAAGTTTGAGGTTAGATGTGGTAGAAAGTGAACTAGGTGAGAATCATTATAATCTAGAGTAAGAAATGCCCCAAAATGGAAGAGTCAGTAACAGAACCTCAATGTGTCTCCTCTTATCACGGAGAAATCAAATATTCAATACACTGCACAATCGCAAAATACTGCGGATACTGGAAATCTGAAATAACAACAGAAAATGCTGGAAATACTCAGCAGGTCAGGCAGCATCCATGGAGAGAGAGACAGAGTTAACGTTTCAGGTCTTCGTCAGAACTGGAAAAAGTTAGAGATGTAACAGATTTTAAGCAGGTGCAGAGGCAGGGGAAGGCGGAGGGGAGGAAAGAACAAAAGGGACGGTCTGTGATTGGGTGGAAGGCAGGAGTGGTGAAATGTTACAAATGGGGATGGCAGAATCATCAACACCTGCTGCCTGAAAAAATAGGGGCAGGGGTTATAGTCTGAAACTGTTGAACTCAATGTTGAGTCCAGAAGGCTGTAATGTGCCTAAACAAAAGATGAGGTGCTGTTCTTCGAGCTTACATTGAGCTTCTTTGGAACAGTGTAAGAGGCCGAGGACGGAGAGGTCAGAGTGTGAGTGGAGCGGAGAGTTAAAGTGACAAGCGACCGGAAGCTCGGGGTTGTTGAGATACCGCGGCAAACGTGGGAGTCGAGACCAGAGCTATTGAAAACACAACTGCTTTATTCCAACCACATGACAAACAGGGACTAGAAAAGCCCGCGCATCCACTTAAATACTTCCCAGACAGGAAGTGCTCCCGGCAGCCTGTCCCTGCGGGAAACAAGTTGCTGGAGGAAAGGGCCCCCGGCTAGGGGCTTCTGCTTAGACTGTCTGTGCCGCCGTGAGCGGATTATGTCCAGTGGTGGCGTGTCGCCATAGAGCTCCCCCCAGAATCCGCTTAGGAGGAGTGGACGAGTCGTGACGGTGGTCTAATGGTTCTGCCGCAGCGGCTCTGAGTGGTCGCCGGTCTGGTTGGTTGGGTCGGGCGGTTCGCCGCCGGCTGTGCTGGCTTGCCGGGGGGACGGCCTCTAGTTGGAGGCTGGGCCACGGGGACCTGTTCCCCTGGTTCTGTGTGTGCTGGTTTGAGCCGGTCGATGGAGACTGTCTCGACCCTGTCGCCGAGTCGCAGCTTGAAGACCTTGTCCCCGGTTTGTAGTACCTCGTATGGACCATCGTACGGGGGTCGCAGGGGCCCGCGGTGCGCGTCGTGTCGCACGAAGACGAAGCGCGCCTGCTGTAAATTTGGCGGGACGTGAGGTGCGAGTTCGCCGTGTTGGTTGACCGGAAGTGGGGCAAACTGCTGAGCGGAAGAGAAAGAGTCGAGCCGCTGCTGTTCGGCCGACCAAGGCTTGGTAGGCTCCGGAAGGAATTCGCCTGGGACGCGCAGCGGTTGTCCGTAGACTAACTCCGCTGCCGAGGACTGGAGGTCTTCCTTGACTGCGGTGCGTAGGCTGAGTAGCACCCACGGTAGGCGGTCAGTCCAGGTACTGTCCTGCAGGCTGGCGCGGAGTGAGGCCTTGAGTGACCTGTGGAAGCGTTCACAAAGTCCATTGGCCTGCGGGTGGTACGCCGTGGTGCGGTGGAGCGTCACCCCGAGGTTGCGTGCTGTGGCCGTCCAGAGTTCGGAGGTGAACTGGGCGCCTCTGTCGGAGGTTATGTCGGCCGGTACGCTGAACCTCGCAACCCAGGTGGTAACGAACGCCCTGGCGATGTCGGCTGTGGTGGTGGAGGTCAGCGGCACTGCCTCAGGCCAGCGTGTGTAGCGGTCGACCATCGTGAGGAGATAAGTTTGGCCTTGCGATGGCGGCAGGGGACCGACGATGTCGACGTGTACGTGGTCGAAGCGGCGGCTGGGTACCTCGAAGTCTCCCAGGGGTGCTTTGGTGTGCAGCTGTACCTTAGCCCGTTGGCAGGCGAGGCAGGAGGTGGCCCAAGTCCGAACATCTCTGCTGAGGCCGCGCCAGATGAAGCGCTTGGAGAGGAGTTTGACGGATGCGCGGGAACCCGGGTGAGAGAGCCCGTGGAGCGCGTCGAAGACGCGGCGGCGCCAGGTCTCAGGGACAACCGGCCTGGGTTGGCCGAGTGAGACATCGCACGTGACTGCCGTGGCTTCGGGCCCGTGCACGACCTTGGCTAGGCGTAGCCCTGGCAGGCTGGTAGCCGCCGAGAGGAGGTCTGGGTCTGTGAGCTGGGCCGCTGCTAGTTGTGCGTAGTCGACCGCGAGGTGATTCGCACAGACGGCGGTACAGGAAAGGCAGTCGGCGACCACGTTGCCTCTACCGGAGACGTGCTGAATGTCCGTAGTAAACTCGGAGACGGCCGCGAGCTGGCGTTGCTGCCTAGCGGACCAGGGTTCGGTGTGCTTGGCCATCGCATATGTGAGTGGCTTGTGGTCCACATACGCGGTGAAGGGGCGGCCTTCCAGGAGGAACCTGAAATGGCGGACCGACAGGTGGAGTGCGAGAAGCTCGCGGTCGAAAGTGGAGTATTTGACCTCCGGGGGGCGCAGTTGGTGGCTGTAGAAGGCAAGTGGCTGCCACGCGCCATTGACCCACTGCTCGAACACGGCCCCGACCGCGTGGTCGGAGGCGTCGGTGGTGAGCGCGACCCGGGCATCGGCCCTCGGGTGCGCGAGCAGAGTGGCGTCGGTGAGCGCGTTTTTGGTGGCGTCGAAGGCGGCTGCCGTGTCAGTGGTCCAGGCTATGTCCATCTTGCCGGATTTTCCTCGGAGGGAGTCGTATAGGGGCTTCATGAGGGCTGCGGCTCTGGGGATGAACCTGTTGTAGAAGTTCACCATCCCGAGGAACTCCTGGAGGACCTTGATGGTTGTGGGGCGGGGGAATTGCTGGACGGCCTGCACCTTGTTGGGCAGGGGGACGGCCCCAGCAGGGGTGATGTGGTGACCGAGAAAATCGATCTCGGTTAGGCCGAATTGGCACTTCGCCGGGCTGAGGATGAGCCCGTGTTGGGCTAGGCGCCCGAACAGGATGTGAAGGTGTTCGAGGTGTTCCTGTTTGGAGGAGCTGGCCACGAGAATGTCATCTAGATAGACGAATAGGAAGTTCAGGTCCCGGAGGACTGAGTCCATAAGGCGCTGGAAAGCCTGTGCTGCATTCTTGAGGCCGAAGGGCATCCTCAGGAACTCGAACAGGCCGAATGGGGTGATGACGGCCGTTTTGGGGATGTCCGCGGGGTGTACGGGGACTTGGTGGTAACCGCGCACCAGGTCGACTTTGGAAAAGACGGTTCGTCCGGCCAGTCGGGCCGAGAAGTCCTGGATGTGTGGCACCGGGTATCGATCGGGGGTGGTGGCGTCGTTGAGGCGGCGGTAGTCCCCGCAAGGGCGCCAGCCTCCGCCGGGCTTGGGGGCGATGTGGAGGGGCGAGGCCCAAGGGCTGCTGGAGCGGCGGATGATGCCGAGTTGTTCCATGTTGGTGAACTCGGCCCGCGCGATTTCCAGCTTGGCCGGGTTGAGTCTGCGGGCGTGGGCAGAAACTGGGGGGCCGGTGGTGGGGATATAGTGTTCCACACCGTGCTTGGCGGCTTTGGCCGAAAAGATCGGGTTAGTGAGGGCGGGAAACTCAGCTAGGAGTGCCGAGTAGTCGTCCGTGGCTCTGGCAAGGCAGTAGGTCGTCAGGCCGGCCGAACGGGCCGGGGTAAAGGCGCCGGGGATGGGGGCCATAGTGTTGATGTCGACGAGGCGGTGCCTCGGAATGTCGACAAGGAGGCCGTGGGCGCGTAGGAAGTCGGCGCCGATGAGTGGGCAGAGGACCTTGGCTGTGAGGAACTCCCAGCGGCAGCGGCGGCCCGCGAGGTCGAGCGTGACCATGCAGGTGCCATATGTGCGGATTTCAGAGCCGTTGGCTGCAGCCAGTGTGATACCCCGTGTGCCGCGTTGGATCTCGAGGGCAGAGGCGGGGGTGATGCTGTGCTGGGCCCCTGTGTCGCACAGAAATCGGCGGTTGGTTCTGTCGTCAGTGACGTACAGTAGGGGCTCCTTCTGCCCCGCGGCCATCGCGGGGGCCGGTGCGGGGGGGGGTTTGAAGGAACACAGTGGCATGCAGCATTGAGCCCTTGCGCCAAAACGGGTGTGGTAGTAGCAGTGACCCGGAGTGGTAGGGCGGTCGGGCCTAGCAGCCCGGGAAGACCGCGTGGTCGTTCCCGTGAGGTCGGGCGCGACGTCGCGAGCGGCCTGTGCAGAGAGCAGCCGGTCGGCCTTTTCGGCTATATCATTCAGGTCCGTGGAGTCAGACTCCACAATGAGCGGGCGGATGCTGGCGGGGAGCTGCCGAATGAAAAGCGTGCGAAAAAGGGCGCCGGGATTTTTGTCGTCTGAGAGGGACAGCATGTGGGAAAGCAGGTCTGATGGTGAAGCATCACCAAGGCCGGGGAGGTCCAGGAGTTGGCAGTGGCGCTGGTAAGAGGACGTTTGAAATTTTTTAAGTAGCGCAGCCTTCAGATGTTCGTACTTGCCCTCCGTTGGTGGATTCTGCAGCGCTGCCCAAACCTTGGGGACTGTAGCGTAGGTGAGCGAGGCGACGAGGTAGTCGTACTTCGTGGCATCGACTGTGTTGTGTATGTAACCGTTTACCTTTAAGGGAACTATAGAATGTAACCGTTCGCCTTTAAGAGCACTACTTTCGGTGTGGCACTATTTGTTGGCTCATGTATACTGTAATACCGATAGTGACCACACCAGTATATAACGGTTGTGATACGTTAACTAGGGCAGAATCGCCCGAGCCTCTGAATAGTAAAGACATGTTTTATTTTGTTAACAGTGGAGTCTGTGATTATTTATAATACAACCCACAGACTTAACAGACTGTAATGCCTTTCAGCCGGAATCTGGACTCAGCTTGAACGAACCAGGCTTCGGCGAGGTTCTCCCAAAAGTCTGGTAATTTAACCGTGACTGCGTTTGTATCCGCCATGCTAGCTTAGGATTCGTCCTGAGCGTCGGGGTCACCAGTGTTGAGATACCGCGGCAAACGTGGGAGTCGAGACCAGAGCTATTGAAAATACAACTGCTTTATTCCAACCACATGACAAACAGGGACTAGAAAAGCCCGCGCATCCACTTAAATACTTCCCAGACAGGAAGTGCTCCCGGCAGCCTGTCCCTGCGGGAAACCAGTTGCTGGAGGAAAGGGCCCCCGGCTGGGGGCTTCTGCTTAGACTGTCTGTGCCGCCGTGAGCGGATTATGTCCAGTGGTGGCGTGTCGCCACAGGGTCACCCTTACGGACTGAACAGAAGTGTTCCGCAAAGCGGTCACCCAATCTACATTTCGTCTCCCCAGTGTAGAGGAGATCGCATCGACAGCAGTGAATACAGTACATGTAAATCGCTGTTTCACCTGGAAGGGGTGTTTGGGGCCCTGGACAGTGGGAAGGCAGGAGGTAAAAGGGCAGGTGTTGCATCTCCTGCGTTTGTACGGGAAGGTACTGTGGGGAGGAGCGGGGCTGTTGGGGGTGATTGAGGAGTGGACCAGGGTGTCGCGGAGGGAGCGGTCCCTTCGGAATGCTGAAAGGGGAGGTGAGGGGAAGATGCATTTGGTGGTGGGATAATGCTGGAGGTGGCGGAAATGGCGGAGGATAATCTGTTGAATGTGAAGGCTGGTAGGGTGAAACTGAGGACAAGGGGAACCCTATCGTGGTTCTGGGAGGGAGGGGATGGGGTGAAAGCAGAAGTGCTGGAAATGGACAGATACGGTTGAGGGCCATGTCAACCACGGTGGAGGGGAATCCTCAGTTGAAGAAAAAGGAAGGCATATCGGAAGCACTAGTATGGAAGGTGGCATCATCAGAACAGATGCGGCGGAGATGGAGAAACTGTGAGAATGGAATAGAGTCCTTACAGAAAGTGGGGTGGGAGGAAGTGTAGTCCAGGTAGCTGTGGGCTTATAGCGGAGGTTTGTCGCTAGCCTATCCTCAGAAATGGAGATAATGAAGTCGAGGAAGGGAAGGGAAGAGTCAGAGATGTGAAGGTGAGTGAAGGGTGGAAATTGGAAGCAAAGTGAATGAAATTTTCTAGTTCTGGGTGAGAGCAGGAAACGGCACCAATACAGTCAACAATGTACCAGAAAAAGAGGTGAGGGAGGGGACCTGAGTAGGACTGGAACAAAGAATGTTCCACATATCCCATGAACAGGCATAGCTAGGGCCCATGTGGGTTCCCACAGCAACACCTTTAATTTGAAGGATGTGAGTGGAGTCAAAGGAGAAATTGTTCAATGTGAGAACAAGTTCAGCCAGGCGGAGGAGGGTGGTGGTGGATGGGGACTGGTTGGGCCTCTGTTCAAGGAAGAAGCGGAGCGACCTCAGGCCATCCTGGTGTGGGATGGAGGTATGTAGGGATTGGACGTCCATGGTGAAAAGGAGATGGTTGGGGCCAGGAAACTGGAAACTGTTCAAATGGCAGAGGGCATCGGAAGAGTCGCAAATATAGGTAGGAAGAGACTGGACAAGGGGAGCAAAAATAGAGTCAAGATAGGAAGAAATCAGTTCCATGGGGCAAGAACAGGCTGAAACAATGGGTCTACCAGGGCAGCCCGGTTTGTGGATCTTGGGAAGGAGGTAGAAGCGGGCTGTGCAGATTTAGGGGACTATGAGCTTGATGGCCATGGGGGGAAGATTTCCAGAGGAGATGAGGTCAGTGGCAGTCTTGGAAACAATGGCTTGATCTTTGTTGGTGGGGTCATGGTCCAGGGGGAGGTAGGAGGAGATGTCAGAGTTGGCGTTCAGCCTTCAACCCTTGTCAGCAGGTTTAATGAGAATGTTAGGGTTGGATTGGCGAGAACGGAGTGCTGCAAGTTCAGATGGAGGGAGGTTGGAGTGAGTGAAGGGTGCAGAGAAATTGAGATGGCCGATGTCATGCCAGCAGTTCGCAATGAAAAGATCTAGAGAGGGTAAGAGGCCAGAGGGAGGGGTCCAGGTAGCGCGTGAATTCTGAAAGCAGGAGAAAGGGTCCGCTGTGCAGAGGGAAGACTCCTGGCCAAAGAAGGGGGCAGGGAGACAAAGACAATGGAAAAAGAGCTCAGAGTCATGCCGAGCTCGAAGTTCATTGAAGTGGGGGCGTAAGGGGATGAAGGCTGTGGACTTATCGTTCGGCGTCAGAGAAAGGAAGGTCAGAGCGGATAGTGAAAACATGGCAGGGGGTGAGATTGGAAGAAGGGATGGTGTCAGAAGAAAGTGAAGGGGAAGAAGGTTCCGGAGGGGCGTTGGTGTCCAAGAGTTGTTGAAGCTTGCAATCCTTGACAGCTGTAAGGAAGAAACAAAGTTTTTTATGGAAGCACCAGATGAGGCAAAGGATGAAATGGAACTGCGGACTAGGACAGCTCTGAGATAGAGTGAGTCAGTGCTGCTGAAGAGAGAGGTCAAGAGTGTTCATGTTTGCTAGTGCTCTGGGGGAGGGTTTAAACTAAAATGGCAGGGGGTTGGAAACCTGAGCAAGGGGACAGAGTAAAGGGAAACGAGGAGAAAAACAAAAGTGGCAGTCAGAGAAATCAACGGTTTAAATCAAACATGGCCACAGTAAATAATAATTCTAATAGGTGTAAGAGCGTTAAAAAAACAAGCTGAAGGCTTTGTGTCTTAATGCGAGTAATAAGGTGGATGAATTAGCTGTGCAAATAGAGGTAAACGAATATGATTTGATTGGGATTATGGAAACATGGCTCCAGGGTGGCCAAGGCTGGGAACTCAACATCCAGGGGTATTCAATATTCAGGAAAGATAGGCAAAAAGGAAAGGGAGGTGGGGTAGCATTGCTGGTAAAAGGGATCAACACAATTGTAAGGAAGGATATTAGCTCTGACGATGTGGAATCTGTATGGGTAGAGCTGAGAAATACCTTGGGGCAGAAAATGTTAGTGGGAGTGGTATATAGACCTCCAAACAGTAATGCGGAGGTTGGGGATGGCATTAAAAGGGAAATTAGAAAAGCGTGCAATAAGGGCACAGCAGTCATCATGGGTGACTTTAATCTACTTATAGAGTGGGCTAACCAAATTAGTAACAATACTGTGGAGGAGGAATTCCTGGAGTGTTTATGGGATGGTTTCCTGGACCAATATGTCAAGGAACCAACCAGAGATCAGGCCATCTTAGACTGGGTATTATGTAACAAGAAAGGATTAATTAGCAATCTTGTTGTACGAGGCTCCTTGGGTCGGAGCGATCATAATATGCTCGAATTCTTCATTAAGATGGAAAATGAAATAGTTGACTCAGAGACTAGGGTCCTCAATTTAAATAAAGGAAACTACGATAGTCTGAGGCACAAGTTAGGTAGGATTGATTGGGGAATGGCACTCAAAGGGTTGGCGGTGGATAGGCAATGGCAAACATTCAAAGGCCACATGGATGAACTACAGAAGTTGTTCATCCCAGTTTGGCATAAAAATAAAACAAAAAAGGTGACTCAACCGTGGCTAACAAGGGAAATTAGGGACAGCATAAGATCCAAGGAGAAGACATATAAATTGGCCAGAAAAAGCAGTAAACCTGAGGATTGGGAGCAGTTTAGGATTCAACAAAGGAGGACAAAGGGATTAATTAAGAAAGGGAAAATAGAATATGAGAGTAAGCTTGCAGGGAACATAAAACTGACTGTAAAAGCTTTTATAGATATGTGAAGAGAAAAAAATTGGTGAAGTCAAGCGTAGGTCCCTTGCAGTCAGAATCAGGAGAATTTATAATGGGGAACAAAGAAATGGAAGACCAATTAAACACATATTTTGGTTCTGTCTTCACAAAGGAGGACACAAATAACCTCCCAGAGATGTCGGGGAACATAGGGTCTGATGAAAGGGAGGAACTGAAAGAAATCAGTATTTGTAGGGAAATGGTGTTAGGGAAATTGATGGGATTGAAGGCCGATAAATCCCCAGGGCCTGATAATCTACATCCTAGGGTACTTAAGGAAGTGGCCCTAGAAATAGTTGATGCTTTGCTGATCATCTTCCAGCATTCAATGGAATCTGGAACAATACCCATGGATTGGAGGGTAGCTAATGTTACCCCACTATTCAAAAAAGGTGGTAGAGAGAAAACGGGCAATTACAGACTGGTAAGCCTGACATCGGTAGTGGGGAAAATGCTAGAGTCCATTATAAAAGATGTAATAGCAGAGCACTTGGAAAACAGTGACAGGATCGGACAAAGTCAACATGGATTTACAAAAGATAAATCGTGCTTGACTAATCTACTGGAATTTTTTGAGGATGTAACTGGTAAAATAGATAAGGGAGAACCAGTGGATGTGGTGTATTTGGACTTTCAGAAGGCTTTCGATAAGGTCCCGCATAAGAGATTAGCGTGTAAAGTTAAGGCACATGGGATTGGGGGCAAGGTATTGACTTGGATAGAGAACGGTTGGCAGACAGAAAGCAAAGAGTTGGAATAAACGGGTCTTTTTCCGAGTGGCAGGCAGTGACTAGTGGGGTACCGCAGGGATTGGTCCTTGGGCCCCAGCTATTCACAATATATATTAATGATCTAGACAAGGGAACTAGATGTAATATCTCCAAATTTGCAGACGACACAAAGCTGGGTGGGCGTGTGTGCTGTGAGGAGGATGCTGAGAAACTCCAGGATGATTTGGACAGGTTGGGTGATTGGGCCAAAGCATGGCAGATGCAATATAACATGGATAAATGCGAGGTTATCCACTTTGGTGGCAAAAACAGGAAGGCAGATTATTATCTGAATGGCAATAGATTGGGAGAAGGGAAAGTGCAATGAGACCTGGGTGTCCTTGTGCACCAGTCGCTGAAGGTAAGCATGCAGGTGCAGCAGGCGGTTAAGAAGGCAAATGGTATGTTGGCCTTCGTAGCGAGAGGGTTTGAGTACAGGAACAAGGATCTCTTGCTGCAGTTATACAGGGCCTTGGTGAGACCACATCTTGAGTATTGTGTGCAGCTTTGGTCGCCTTATCTGAGGAAGGATATTCTTGCCATGGAAGGAGTTCAGCGAAGATTCACCAGGCTGATACCTGGGATGGCTGGAATGACGTTTGAGGAGAGAGCGGGTCGATTGGGCTTATACTCGCTGGAGTTTAGAAGAATGAGAGGGGATCTCATTGAAACTTATAAAATTCTGACAGGACTGGACAGACTAGATGCTGGAAGGATGTTCCCGATGGTCGGGGAGTCCAGAACCAGGGGTCACAGTCTAAGGATAAGGGGTAGGCCATTTAGGACAGAAATGAGGAGGAATTTCTTCACCCAGAGTGGTGAACCTGTGGAATTCTCTACCACAGAAGGCAGTAGAGGCCAATACATTAAATATATTCAAGAAGGAGTTGGATACATTTCTTAAGGCTAAAGGGATCAAGGGGTATGGGGAGAAAGTAGGGACTGGGTACCGAATTTGGATGATCAGCCATGATCGCATTGAATGGCAGAGCAGGCTCGAGGGGCCGAATGGCCTACTCCTGCTCCTACCTTCTCTGTTTCTATGTTTCTATGTGGCAACGCATGGCGTTGAGCGTAGATCTCAGGATGCAGCGAGAGCAGTGGTTCAACATTGAGTTCAACAGTTTCAGATGATAACCTCTGCCCATATTTTTTCAGGCAGCAGGTGTTGATGATTCTGCCATCCCCAGTTGCAACGTTTAATCACTCCTGCCTTCCACCCTCTCACAGACCGTCCCTTTCATTCTTTCCTCCCCTCCGCCTTCCCCTGCCTCTGCACCTGCTTAAAATCTGTTACATCTCTAACTTTTTCCAGTTCTGACAAAGGGTCACAGACCTGAAACGTTAACTCTGTTTATCTCTCCACGGATGCTGCCTGACCTGTTGAGTATTTCCAGCATTTCTGTTGTTATTGAATAAAATGTGATTGAAACAAAGCTGATTTATTCAATACCAGCTGAATATCCAAGTACAGTCCCAGGGTTGGAATCCCCATGTACATTCGCAGGGTTGGAATACCATTCAACAGTCCCAGGGTTAGAATCCCCATGTACAGCCATAGGGTTGGAATCCCCATGTACAGTCGCAGGGTTGGATTACCAATGTACAGTCCCAGGGTTGGAATCCCCAAGTACATTCCCAGGGTTGGAATCCCCATGTACAGTCATAGGGTTGGAATCCCCATGTACAGTCGCAGGGTTGGATTACCAATGTACAGTCCCAGGGTTGGAATCCCCATGTACATTTCCAGGTTTGGAATCCCCATGTACAGTCCCAGGGTTAGAACCCCCATGTGAAGTCCCAGGGTTAGAATCCCCATGTGCAGTCCCAGGGTTGGAATCCCCATGTACAGTCCCAGTGTTGGAATCCCCATGTACCGTCCCAGTGTTGGAATCCCCATGTACAGTCCCAGTGTTTATAATCCCCATGTACAGTCCCAGGGTTGGAATATCCAAGTACAGTCCCAGGGTTGCAATCCCAATGTACAGTCCCAGGGTTGGAATCTCCATGCACAGTCCCAGGCTTGCAATCCCCATGTACAGTCCCAGCATTGCAATCCCCATGTACAGTCCCAGGGTTGGAATCCCCATGTACATTCACAGGGTTGGAATCCCCATGTACAGTCCCAGGGTTGGAATCCCCATGTACAGTCCCAGGGAAATAATCCCCATGTGCATTCCCAGGGTTGGAATCCCCATTTACAGTCCCAGGGTTGGAACCCACTTGCACAGTCCCAGGGTTGGAATTCCCTTGTACACTACCAACGTTGGAATCCCCGTGTACAGTCCCAGAGTTGGAATCTGCATGTACAGTCCCAGGGTTGCAATCCCCATGAAGAATCCCAGGGTTGGAATACCCATGTACAGTCCAAGGGTTGGAGTCCCCATGTACAGTCCCAGGGTTGGACTGGCCAAGTACAGACCCAGGGTTGGAATCCCCATGTACAATCCCAGGGTTGGAATCCCCATGAACACACCCTGGGATGGAATCCCCACATACCATCCCAGGGTTGGAATCTCAATGTACTGTCCCATGTTTGGAATCCCCATGTGCAGTCCCAGGGATAGAATCCCCATGTACAGTCCCAGGGTTGTAACCCCATGTGCCGTCCTATGGCTACAATCCCCATGTACAGTCCCAGGTTTCAATCCCGTGTGCAGTCCCAGGGATGGAATCCCCATGTGCTGTCCCAGGGTTGGAATCTCCATGTGCAGTCCCAGGTTTAGAATCCCCATGAACAGTCCCAAAGTTAGAATCCCCATGTGCAGTCCCAGGGTTAGAAACCCCGTGTGCCGTCCCAGGGTTGGAATCCCCATGTACAGTCCCAGGTTTGGAATCCCGATGTACAGTCCCATGGTTGGAATCCCCATGTACAGTCCCAGGGTTGCAATCCCCATGCACAGTCCCAGGGTTGGAATCCCAATGTACATTTCCAGGGTTGGAATCCCCTTGTTCAGTCCCAGGGTTGGAATCCCCATGTGCAGTCCCAGGGTTAGAATCCCCATGTGCTGTCCCAGGGTTGGAATCCACATGTACAGTCCCAGGGTTGCAATCCCCATGTACAATCTCAGGGTTGGATTCCCTAATATCCAGTTCCAGGTTTGGTATCCCCATATTCAGTCCCAGCATTGGAATCCCCATGCACAGCCCCAGGGTTGGAATCCCCATGTACAGTCTCAGGGTTGGAATACCCATGTGCATTTCCAGGGTTGGAATCCCCATGTACAGTCCCAGGGTTAGAATACCCATGTGCAGTCACAGGGATAGAATCCCCATGTGCAGTCCCAGATTTGGAATCCCCTTATACAGTCCCAGGGTTGGAATCCCCATGTACAGTCCCAGTATTGGAATCCCCATGTACAGTCCCAGGGTTGGAATACCCATGTGCAGTCACAGGGATAGAATCCCCATGTGCAGTCCCAGATTTGGAATCCCCTTATACAGTCCCAGGGTTGGAATCCCCATGTACAGTCCCAGTATTGGAATCCCCATGTACAGTCCCAGGGTTGGAATACCCAAGTACAGTCCCAGGGTGGGAAGCCCCATGCACAGTCCTCGGGTTGAAATACCCATGTACAGTCCCAGGATTGGAATCCCCATATACAGTCCCAGAGTTGGAATCCCCATGTACATTCCCAGGTTTGGAATCCCCATGTACAGTTACAGGGTTGGAATGCCCATGTATATTCCCAGGGTTGCAATCCCCATGTATATTCCCAAGTTTGGACTCCACATGTACATTCCCAAGGTTGGAATCCGCATTTACGGTCCCTGGGGTAGAATCCCCATGTACCGTCCCAGGGTTGGAATCCCCATGTACAGTCCCAGGGTTGGCATCCGCATGCACAGTCCCATCGTTGGAATCCCAATGTACAGTCCCAGGGTTGGAACCCCATGTACAGTTCTAGGGCTACGATCCCCATGTACAGTCCCAGGTTTCAATCCCGTGTACAGTCCCAGGGATGGAATCCCCATGTTCTGTCCCAGGGTTGGAATCCCCATGTACTGTTCCAGGTTTGGAATCCCCATGTTCAGTCCCAGTGTTGGAATCCCCATGTACAGTCCCAGGGTTGGAATGTCCATGTACATTCCCAGGGTTGGAATGCCCATGTACATTCCCAGGCTTGCAATCCCCATGTACATTCCCTAGTTTGGACTCCCCATGTACATTCCCAAGGTTGGAATCCCCATTTGCAGTCCCTGGGTTGGAATCCGCATGTACAGTCCCAGGGTTGGAACCCCATGTACAGTGCTAGGGCTACAATCCCCATGTACAGTCCCAGGTTTCAATCCCGTGTGCAGTCCCAGGGATGGAATCCCCATGTGCTGTCCCAGGGTTGGAATCCCCATGTGCAGTCCCAGGATTAGAATCCCCATGAACAGTCACAGGGTTAGAATCCCCATGTGCAGTCCCAGGGCTAGGAACCCCGTGTGCCGTCCCAGGGTTGGAATCCCCATGTACAATCCCAGGGTTGGAATCCCGATGTACATTCCCAGGGTTGGAATCTCCATGTACATTCCCAGGGTTGGAATCCCGATGTACAATCCCATGGTTGGAATCCCCTTGTACAGTCTCAGGGTTGCAATCCCCATGTACAGACTCAGGGTTGGATTCCCTAATATCCAGTTCCAGGTTTGGCATCCCCTTGTTCAGACCCAGCATCGGAATCCCCATGCACAGTCCCAGGGTTGGAATCCCAATGTACAGTTCCAGGGTCGGAATCCCCTTGTTCAGTCCCAGGGTTGGAATCCCCATGTGCAGTCCCAGGGTTAGAATCCCCATGTGCTGTCCCAGGGTTGGAATCCACATGTACAGTCCCTGAGTTGGAATTCCAAGGACAGTCCCAGGGTTGGTTTCCCCATGTACAGTCGCAGGGTTGGAATACCAATGTACAGTCCCATGGTTGGAATCCCCATGTACAGTCCCAGGGTTGGAATCCCCATGTGCAGTCCCAGGGTTAGAATCTCCATGTGCAGTCCCAGGGTTGGAATCCCCAAGTGTAGTCACAGGGTTGGTATCCCCATGTACAATCCCATGGTTGGAATCCACATGTACCGTCCAAGGGTTACAATCCCCATGTTCAGTCTCAGGTTTGAATCCCGGGTACAGTCTCATGGATGGAATCCCCATGTACACACCCAGAGTTGGAATCCCCATGCACAGTCCCAGGGTTAGAATCCCCCTGAACAGTCCCAGCATTAGAAACCCCATGTACAGACACAGGGATGGAATCCACCTGTACTTTCCCAGGGTTAGAATCCCCATGTACAGTCCCAGGAGTTTGGAATCCCCATGTACAGGCTCAAGGGAATGGAATCACTAGGCACTGTTGCATGCATAGAATCCCCAGGTACGGTCCCAGGCTTAGGATCCCCATGTACACACCCAGGGTTGGAAACCCCAAGTACAGTCGCAGGGGTTTGGAATCCCCAGGTACAGTCCCAGTGGTTAGATTCCGCATGTGCGGTCACAGGGTGAGAATCCCCATGTGCAGTCCCAAGGTTGGAATCCCCATGTGTAGTACCAGGGTTGGAATCCCCATGTACATTCCCAGATATGGAATACACATGTACAGTCGCAGGGTTGGAATCCCAATATACTGTCCCAGGGTTGAAATCCCAATGTACCGTCCCAGGGTTGGAATCCCCATGTACAGCCCCAGGCTTAGAATCCCGATGTACAGTCCCAGGGTTAGAATCCCCATGTACAGTCCCAGGGTTGGAATCCCCATGTAGAATCCCAGGGTTGGAATCCCCATGTACAGTCCCAGGTTTGGAATCCCCAGGGTTAGAATCCCCATGTACGTACAGTCCCAGGTTTGGAATCCCCATGTAGAATCCCAGGGTTGGAATCCCCATGTACAGTCCCAGGTTTGGAATCCCCATGTACAGTCCCAGGGCTGGAATCCCCATGTAGAATCCCAGGTTTGGATTCCCATGTACAGTCCCAGGTTTGTACTCCCCATGTACAGTCCCAAGGTTGGAATCCCTATACACTGTCCCACGGTTGGAATCGCCATGTACAGTCTCAGGGTTGGAATGCCCATGCACAGTCCCAGGGTTGGAAAGCCCATTTACAGTCCCAGTTTTCGAATCCCCATGTACAGTCCCAGCTTTGGATCCCCATGTAGAATCCCAGGGTTGGAATTCCCATGTACAGTCCCAGGTTTGGAATCCCCATGTACAGTCCCAGGGTTGGAATCCCCATGCACAGTCCCAGGGTTGGAATCACCATGTACAATCTCAGGGTTGGAATGCCCATGTACAGTCCCAGGGTTGGAATGCCCATGTGCATTTCCAGGGTTGCAATCCCCATGTACATTCCCAAGTTTGGACTCCCCATGTGCATTCCCAAGGTTGGAATTCCAATTTACAGTCCCTGGATTGGAAACCCCATATACAGTCCCAGGGTTGGAATCCCCATGCACAGTCCCAGGGTTGGCATCCGCATGTACAGTCCCATGGTTGGAATTCCAATGTAAAGTCCATGGGTTGGAATCCCATGTACAGTCTCAGGTTTAGAAACACCATGAAGAGTCCCAGGGTTGGAATCCCCATGTACAGTCCCAGGTTTAGAAACCCCATGAAGAGTCCCAGGGTTAGAATCCCCATGTGCAGTCCCAGGGTTAGAATCCCCGTGTGGCGTCCCAGGGTTGGAATCCCCATGTACAGTCCCAGGGTTGCAATCCCCATGTACAGTCTCAGGTTTGGAATCCCCATGTAGAGTTCCAGGGTTGGAATCCCCATGTTCAGTCCCAGGTTTGGAATCCCCATGCACAATCCCAGGGTTGGAATCCCTACATACAGTCCCAGGGTTGGAATCCCCATGTACAGTCCCAGGATTAAAATACCCATGTGCAGTTCCAAGGATAGAATTCCCATGTGCAGTCCGAGTGTTAGAATCCCCATGTGCAGTCTCAGATTTGGAATCCTCTTGTACAGTCTCAGGGTTGGAATCCCCATGTACATTTCCAGGGTTGGAATCCCCATGATCAGTCCCAGGGTTGGAATCCCCATGTACAGTCCCAGGGTTAGAATACCCATGTGCAGTCACAGGGATAGAATCCCCATGTGCAGTCCCAGATTTGGAATCCCCTTGTACAGTCCCAGGGTTGGAATCCCCATGTACAGTCACAGTGTTGGAATCCCCATGTACAGTCCCAGGGTTGGAATACCCAAGTACAGTCCCAGGGTGGGAAGCCCCATGTACAGTCCTAGGGTTGAAATACCAATGTACAGTCCCAGGATTGGAATCCCCATATACAGTCCCAGAGTTGGAATCCCCATGTACATTCCCAGGTTTGGAATCCCCATGTACAGTTACAGGGTTGGAATGCCCATGTATATTCCCAGGGTTGCAATCCCCATGTATATTCCCAAGTTTGGACTCCACATGTACATTCCCAAGGTTGGAATCCGCATTTACAGTCCCTGGGGTAGAATCCCCATGTACCGTCCCAGGGTTGGAATCCCGATGTACAGTCCCAGGGTTGGCATCCGCATGCACAGTCCCATCGTTGGAATCCCAATGTACAGTCCCAGGGTTGGAACCCCATGTACAGTTCTAGGGCTACGATCCCCATGTACAGTCCTAGGGCTACGATCCCCATGTACAGTCCCAGGTTTCAATCCCGTGTACAGTCCCAGGGATGGAATCCCCATGTTCTGTCCCAGGGTTGGAATCCCCATGTACTTTCCCAGGTTTGGAATCCCATGTACAGTCCCAGTGTTAGGATCCCCATGTACAGTCCCAGTGTTAAAATCCCCATGAACAGTCACAGGTTTAGAATCCCCATGTACAGTCCCAGGATTAGAATCCCCATGTACAGTCCCAGGGTTGGAATCCCCATGTACAGTCCCAGGGTTGGAATCCCCATGTACATTCCCAGGTTTGGAATCCCCATGTACAGTCCCATGATTAGAATCCCGATGCACAGTCCCACAGTTGGATTCCCCATGCACAGTCCCAAGGTTGGATTCCCCATTTACAGTTCCAGGGTTAGAATCCCCATGTACAGTCCCAGGGTTAGAATACCCATGTGCAGTCCCAGGGATAGAATCCCCATGTGCGGTCCCAGGTTTGGAATCCCCATGTACAGTTCCAGGTTTGGAATCCCCATGTTCAGTCCCAGTGTTGGAATCCCCATGTACAGTCCCAGGGTTGGAATGTCCATGTACATTCCCAGGGTTGGAATGCCCATGTACATTCCCAGGTTTGCAATCCCCATCTACATTCCCTAGTTTGGACTCCCCATGTACATTCCCAAGGTTGGAATGCCCATTTACAGTCACTGGGTTGGAATCCACATGTACAGTGCTAGGGCTACAATCCCCATGTACAGTCCCAGGTTGCAATCCCGTGTGCAGTCCCAGGGATGGAATCCCCATGTGCTGTCCCAGGGTTGGAATCCCCATGTGCAGTCCCAGGATTAGAATCCCCATGAACAGTCACAGGGTTAGAATCCCCATGTGCAGTCCCAGGGCTAGAAACCCCGTGTGCCGTCCCAGGGTTGGAATCCCCATGTACAGTCACAGGGTTGGAATCCCGATGTACAGTCCCATGGTTGGTATCCCGATGTGCATTCCCAGGGTTGGAATCTCCATGTACATTCCCAGGGTTGGAATCCCGATGTACAATCCCATGGTTGGAATCCCCTTGTACAGTCTCAGGGTAGCAATCCCCATGTACAGACTCAGGGTTGGATTCCCTAATATCCAGTTCCAGGTTTGGTATCCCCTTGTTCAGTCCCAGCATCGGAATCCCCATGCACAGTCCCAGGGTTGGAATCCCAATGTACAGTTCCAGGGTTGGAATCCCCTTGTCAGTCCCAGGGTTGGAATCCCCATGTGCAGTCCCAGGGTTAGAATCCCCATGTGCTGTCCCAGGGTTGGAATCCACATGTACAGTCCCAGAGTTGGAAATCCAAGGACAATCCCAGGGTTGGTTTCCCCATGTACAGTCGCAGGGTTGGAATACCAATGTACAGTCCCATGGTTGGAATCCCCATGTACAGTCCCAGGGTTGGAATCCCCATGTGCAGTCCCAGGGTTAGAATCTCCATGTGCAGTCCCAGGGTTGGAATCCCCATGTGTAGTCACAGGGTTGGTATCGCCATGTAAAATCCCAGGGTTGGAATCCACATGTACAGACCCTGGGTTGGAATCCCCATGTACCGTCCAAGGGTTACAATCCCCATGTTCAGTCTCAGGTTTGAATCGCGGGTACAGTCTCATGGATGGAATCCCCATGTACACACCCAGAGTTGGAATCCCCATGTACAGTCCCAGGTTTAGAATCCCCATGTACAGACACAGTGATGGAATCCCCCTGTACTGTCGCAGGTTTGGAATCCCCATGTACAGTTCCAGGGGGTTGGAATTCCCATGTACACGCCCAGGGGAATGGTATTACTAGGCACAGTCCCACGGCTAGAATCCCCAGGTACGGTCCCAGGGTTAGGATCCCCATGTGCACACAGGTTTGGAATCCCCAAGAACAGTCCCAGGTGTTTGGAATCCCCAGGTACAGGCACAGGGGTTTAAAATCCCCATGTGCAGTCCCAGGGTGAGTATCCCCATGTGCAGTCCCAAGGTTAAAATCCCCATGTGCAGTTCCAGGTTTGGAATCCCCAAGTACAATCCCAGGGTTGGAATACCCTTGTACAGTCGCAGTGTTGGAATCCCTGTATACAGTCCAAGGGTTGAAATTCCAATGTACAGTCCCAGGGTTGGAACCCCCATATATCGTCCCAGGGTTGGAATCCCCATGTACATCCCCAGGGTTGGAATCCCCATGTACTGTCCCAGTTTTGGTATCCCCATGTACAGTCCCAGGGTTGGAATCCCCATGTACAATCCCAGGGTTTAAACACCCATGTACAGTCCCAGCTTTGGAATCCCCATGTACAGTCCCAGTGTTGGAATCCCCATGTACAGTCCCAGGGTTGGAATCCCCATGTACAGTCCCAGTGTAGGAATCCCCATGTACAGTCCCAGGGTTGGAATACCCAAGTACAGTCCCAGGGTGGGAAGCCCCATGTAAAATCCTAGGGTTGAAATACCCATGTACACTCCCAGGATTGGAATCCCCATGTACAGTCCCAGACTTGGAATCCCCATGTACCTTCCCCGGTTTGGAATCCCCATGTACAGTTACAGGGTTGGAATGCCCATGTATATTCCTAGGGTTGCAATCCCCACGTACATTCCCAAGTTTGGATTCCACATGTACATTCCCAAGGTTGGAATCCCCATTTACAGTCCCTGGGGTGGAATCCCCATGTACCATCCCAGGGTTGGAATACCCATGTACAGTCCCAGGGTTGGCATCCACATGTACAGTCCCATCGTTGGAATCCCAATGTACAGTCCCAGGGTTGGAACCCCATGTACAGTTCTAGGGTTACGATCCCCATGTACAGTCCCAGGTTTCAATCCCGTGTACAGTCCCAGGTAGGGAAGCCCATGATCTGTCCCAGGGTTGGAATCCCCATGTACTGTCCCAGGTTTGGAATCCCCATGTACAGTCCCAGTGTTAGAATCCCAATGTACAGTCCCAGGGTTAGAATCCCCATGTACAGTCCCAGGGTTGGAATTCCCATGTACATTCCCAGGTTTGGAATCCCCATGTACAGTCCCAGGATTAGAATCCCGATGTACAGTCCCATGGTTGGACTCCCCATGCACAGTCCCAAGGTTGGATTCCCCATTTACAGTTCCAGGGTTGGATTCCCCATGTTCAGTCCCAGGGTTGGAATCACCAAGCACAGTCCCAGGGTTAGAATCCCCATGTACAGTCCCAGGGTTAGAATACCCATATGCAGTCCCAGGGTTAGAATACCCATATGCAGTCCCAGGTTTGGAATCCCCATGTACAGTTCCAGGTTTGGAATCCCCATGTTCAGTCCCAGGGTTGGAATCCCCATGTACAGTCCCAGGGTTGGAATGCCCATGTACATTCCCAGGGTTGGAATGCCCATGTACAATCCCAGGTTTGCAATCCCCATGTACCTTCCCTAGTTTGGACTCCCCATGTACATTCCCAAGGTTCGAATCTCCATTTAAAGTCCCTGGGTTGGATTCCCCATGTACAGTCCCAGGGTTGGAATCCTCATGTACAGTTCCATGGTTGGAATCCCAATGACCAGTCCCAGGGTTGGAACCCCATGTACAGTTCTAGGGCTACAATCCCCATGTACAGTCCCAGGTTTCAATCCCGTGTGCAGTCCCAGGGATGGAATCCCCATGTGCTGTCCCAGGGTTGGAATCTCCATGTGCAGTCCCAGGTTTAGAATCCCCATGAACAGTCCCAAAGTTAGAATCCCCATGTGCAGTCCCAGGGTTAGAAACCCCGTGTGCCGTCCCAGGGTTGGAATCCCCATGTACAGTCCCAGGTTTGGAATCCCGATGTACAGTCCCATGGTTGGAATCCCCATGTACAGTCCCAGGGTTGCAATCCCCATGCACAGTCCCAGGGTTGGAATCCCAATGTACATTTCCAGGGTTGGAATCCCCTTGTTCAGTCCCAGGGTTGGAATCCCCATGTGCAGTCCCAGGGTTAGAATCCCCATGTGCTGTCCCAGGGTTGGAATCCACATGTACAGTCCCAGGGTTGCAATCCCCATGTACAATCTCAGGGTTGGATTCCCTAATATCCAGTTCCAGGTTTGGTATCCCCATATTCAGTCCCAGCATTGGAATCCCCATGCACAGCCCCAGGGTTGGAATCCCCATGTACAGTCTCAGGG
The DNA here is from genome assembly GCF_052327205.1 of Somniosus microcephalus. NCBI lineage: Eukaryota > Metazoa > Chordata > Chondrichthyes > Squaliformes > Somniosidae > Somniosus > Somniosus microcephalus. The sequence goes on along the minus strand of NC_140990.1, from coordinate 150,421,565 downwards.
TTGGAATCCCCATGTGCATTTCCAGGGTTGGAATCCCCATGTACAGTCCCAGGGTTAGAATACCCATGTGCAGTCACAGGGATAGAATCCCCATGTGCAGTCCCAGATTTGGAATCCCCTTGTACAGTCCCAGGGTTGGAATCCCCATGTACAGTCCCAGTATTGGAATCCCCATGTACAGTCCCAGGGTTGGAATACCCAAGTACAGTCCCAGGGTGGGAAGCCCCATGTACAGTCCTCGGGTTGAAATACCCATGTACAGTCCCAGGATTGGAATCCCCATATACAGTCCCAGAGTTGGAATCCCCATGTACATTCCCAGGTTTGGAATCCCCATGTACAGTTACAGGGTTGGAATGCCCATGTATATTCCCAGGGTTGCAATCCCCATGTATATTCCCAAGTTTGGACTCCACATGTACATTCCCAAGGTTGGAATCCGCATTTACGGTCCCTGGGGTAGAATCCCCATGTACCGTCCCAGGGTTGGAATCCCCATGTACAGTCCCAGGGTTGGCATCCGCATGCACAGTCCCATCGTTGGAATCCCAATGTACAGTCCCAGGGTTGGAACCCCATGTACAGTTCTAGGGCTACGATCCCCATGTACAGTCCCAGGTTTCAATCCCGTGTACAGTCCCAGGGATGGAATCCCCATGTTCTGTCCCAGGGTTGGAATCCCCATGTACTGTTCCAGGTTTGGAATCCCCATGTTCAGTCCCAGTGTTGGAATCCCCATGTACAGTCCCAGGGTTGGAATGTCCATGTACATTCCCAGGGTTGGAATGCCCATGTACATTCCCAGGCTTGCAATCCCCATGTACATTCCCTAGTTTGGACTCCCCATGTACATTCCCAAGGTTGGAATCCCCATTTGCAGTCCCTGGGTTGGAATCCGCATGTACAGTCCCAGGGTTGGAACCCCATGTACAGTGCTAGGGCTACAATCCCCATGTACAGTCCCAGGTTTCAATCCCGTGTGCAGTCCCAGGGATGGAATCCCCATGTGCTGTCCCAGGGTTGGAATCCCCATGTGCAGTCCCAGGATTAGAATCCCCATGAACAGTCACAGGGTTAGAATCCCCATGTGCAGTCCCAGGGCTAGAAACCCCGTGTGCCGTCCCAGGGTTGGAATCCCCATGTACAGTCCCAGGGTTGGAATCCCGATGTACATTCCCAGGGTTGGAATCTCCATGTACATTCCCAGGGTTGGAATCCCGATGTACAATCCCATGGTTGGAATCCCCTTGTACAGTCTCAGGGTTGCAATCCCCATGTACAGACTCAGGGTTGGATTCCCTAATATCCAGTTCCAGGTTTGGCATCCCCTTGTTCAGACCCAGCATCGGAATCCCCATGCACAGTCCCAGGGTTGGAATCCCAATGTACAGTTCCAGGGTCGGAATCCCCTTGTTCAGTCCCAGGGTTGGAATCCCCATGTGCAGTCCCAGGGTTAGAATCCCCATGTGCTGTCCCAGGGTTGGAATCCACATGTACAGTCCCTGAGTTGGAATTCCAAGGACAGTCCCAGGGTTGGTTTCCCCATGTACAGTCGCAGGGTTGGAATACCAATGTACAGTCCCATGGTTGGAATCCCCATGTACAGTCCCAGGGTTGGAATCCCCATGTGCAGTCCCAGGGTTAGAATCTCCATGTGCAGTCCCAGGGTTGGAATCCCCAAGTGTAGTCACAGGGTTGGTATCCCCATGTACAATCCCATGGTTGGAATCCACATGTACCGTCCAAGGGTTACAATCCCCATGTTCAGTCTCAGGTTTGAATCCCGGGTACAGTCTCATGGATGGAATCCCCATGTACACACCCAGAGTTGGAATCCCCATGTACAGTCCCAGGTTTAGAATCCCCATGTACAGACACAGTGATGGAATCCCCCTGTACTGTCGCAGGTTTGGAATCCCCATGTACAGTTCCAGGGGGTTGGAATTCCCATGTACACGCCCAGGGGAATGGTATTACTAGGCACAGTCCCATGGCTAGAATCCCCAGGTACGGTCCCAGGGTTAGGATCCCCATGTACACACCCAGGTTTGGAATCCCCAAGAACAGTCCCAGGTGTTTGGTATCCCCAGGTACAGGCACAGGGGTTTAAAATCCTCATGTGCAGTCCCAGGGTGAGTATCCCCATGTGCAGTCCCAAGGTTAAAATCCCCATGTGCAGTTCCAGGTTTGGATTCCCCAAGTACAATCCCAGGGTTGGAATACCCTGTACAGTCGCAGTGTTGGAATCCCCGTATACAGTCCAAGGGTTGAAATTCCAATGTACAGTCCCAGGGTTGGAACCTCCATATATCGTCCCAGGGTTGGAATCCCCATGTACATCCCCAGGGTTGGAATCCCCATGTACTGTCCCAGTTTTGGTATCCCCATATACAGTCCCAGGGTTGGAATCCCCATGTACAATCCCAGGGTTTAAACACCCATGTACAGTCCCAGCTTTGGAATCCCCATGTACAGTCCCAGGGTTGGAATCCCCATGTACAGTCCCAGGGTTGGAATCCCCATGTACAGTCCCAGTGTTGGAATCCCCATGTACAGTCCCAGGGTTGGAATACCCAAGTACAGTCCCAGGGTGGGAAGCCCCATGTAAAGTCCTAGGGTTGAAATACCCATGTACACTCCCAGGATTGGAATCCCCATATACAGTTCCAGACTTGGAATCCCCATGTACATTCCCCGGTTTGGAATCCCCATGTATAGTTACAGGGTTGGAATGCCCATGTATATTCCGAGGGTTGCAATCCCCACGTACATTCCCAAGTTTGGACTCCACATGTACATTCCCAAGGTTGGAATCCCCATTTACAGTCCCTGGGGTGGAATCCCCATGTACCGACCCAGGGTTGGAATACCCATGTACAGTCCCAGGGTTGGCATCCACATGTACAGTCCCATCGTTGGAATCCCAATGTACAGTCCCAGGGTTGGAACCACATGTACAGTTCTAGGGTTACGATCCCCATGTACAGTCCCAGGTTTCAATCCCGTGTACAGTCCCAGGTAGGGAAGCCCCATGTTCTGTCCAAGGGTTGGAATTCCCATGTACATTCCCAGGTTTGGAATCCCCATGTACAGTCCCAGGATTAGAATCCCGATGTACAGTCCCATGGTTGGACTCCCCATGCACAGTCCCAGGGTTAGAATCCCCATGTACAGTCCCAGGGTTAGAATACCCATGTGCAGTCCCAGGGTTAGAATCCCCATGTGCAGTTCCAGGTTTGGAATCCCCATGTTCAGTCCCAGGGTTGGAATCCCCATGTACAGTCCCAGGGTTGGAATGCCCATGTACATTCCCAGGGTTGGAATGCCCATGTACATTCCCAGGTTTGCAATCCCCATGTACCTTCCCTAGTTTGGACTCCCCATGTACATTCCCAAGGTTCGAATCCCCATTTACAGTCCCTGGGTTGGACTCCCCATGTACAGTCCAAGGGTTGGAATCCTCATGTACAGTTCCATGGTTGGAATCCCAATGACCAGTCCCAGGGTTGGAACCCATGTACAGTTCTAGGGCTACAATCCCCATGTACAGTCCCAGGTTTCAATCCCGTGTGCAGTCCCAGGGATGGAATCCCCATGTGCTGTCCCAGGGTTGGAATCTCCATGTGCAGTCCCAGGTTTAGAATCCCCATGAACAGTCCCAGAGTTAGAATCCCCATGTGCAGTCCCTGGGTTAGAAACCCCGTGTGCCGTCCCAGTGTTGGAATCCCCATGTACAGTCCCAGGTTTGGAATCCCGATGTACAGTCCCATGGTTGGAATCCCCATGTACAGTCCCAGGGTTGCAATCCCCATGTACAATCTCAGGGTTGGATTCCCTAATATCCAGTTCCAGGTTGGTATCCCCATATTCAGTCCCAGCATTGGAATCCCCATGCACAGCCCCAGGGTTGGAATCCCAATGTACAGTTCCAGGGTTGGAATCTTCATGTTCAGTCCCAGGGTTGGAATCCCCATGTACAGTCCCCGGGTTAGAATCCCCATGTGCTGTCCCAGGTTTGGAATCCCCATGTACTGTCCCAGAGTTGGAATATCCAAGTACAGTCCCAGGGTTGGATTCCACATGTACAGTCGCAGGTTTGGAATACCAATGTACAGTCCCATGGTTGGAGTCCCCATGTAGAATCCCAGGTTTGGAATCCCCATGTACAGTCCCAGAGTTGGAATCCCCATGTGCAGTCCCAGTGTTAGAATCCCCATGTGTAGTCCCAGGGTTGGAATCCCCATGTACAATCCCAGGGTTGAAATCCGCATGTACAGACCCTGGGTTGGAATCCCCATGTGCCGTCCAAGGGTTGGAATCCCCAAGTACAGTCCCAGGTTTGGAATCCCCATGAACAGTCCCGGGGATAGAATCCCCATGCTGAGCCCCAGTGTTGGAACCCCATGTACAGTCCTAGGGCTACAATCCCCATGTTCAGTCTCAAGTTTGAATCCCGTGTACAGTCTCATGGATGGAATCCCCATGTACACACCCAGAGTTGGAATCCCCATGCACAGTCCCAGGGTTAGAATCCCCATGTACAGACACAGGGATGGAATCCCCCTGTACTGTCGCAGGTTTGGAATCACCATGTACAGTCCCAGGGGGTTGGAATCCCCATGTACAGTCTCAGAGTTGGAATGCCCATGTAAAGTCCCAGTGTTGGAATGCCCATTTAGAGCCCCAGGGTTCGAATCCCCATGTACACAACCAGGGTTGGAATCCCCAAGTACAGTCCCAGGTGGTTGGAATCCCGATGTACAGTCCCAGGGAGTTGGAATCCGCCTGTACAGTCCCACGGTTGGAATCCCGATGTACAGTCCCAGGGTTGGATTCCCCATGTACAGTCCTAGGTTAGTGATCCCCATGTAGAGCCCCAGGGATGGAATCCCCATGTTCAGTCCAAGGGTTGGAATCCCCATATACCATCCCAGGTTTGGAATCCACATGTACAGCCCCAGGGTTAGAATCCCCATGTACAGTCCCAGGGTTAGAATCACCATGTGCATTCCCAGGGTTGGAATCGCCATGTAAAGTCCCAGGTTTCGAATGCCCATGTACATTCCTAGGGTTGCTGTACCTGCCCTGGGAGTGTTTGATGGGACAGTGTACAGGGAGCATTACTGTGTATCTAACCTGTACTGTTGCTGTACCTGCCCTGGGAGTGTTTGATGGGACAATGTAGAGGGAGCTTTACTCTGTATCTGATTCGTGGTATACCTGCCCTGGGAGTGTTTGATTGGACAGTGTAGAGGGAGCTTTATTCTGTATCTAAAGCTTTGTGTAATTGCCCTGGGATTGTTTGATGGGACAGTGTAGAGGGAGCTTGTCTCTGTATCTAACCCGTGCTGGACCTGCCCCGGGATTCTTTGATGGGACAGTGTCGAGGGAGCTTTACTCTGTTTCTAACTCACGCTGTACCTGCCCCAGGAGTGTTTGATGTACAGTGTAGAGGGAGCTTTACTCTGTATCTAACCTGCACTGTACCTGTCCTGTGTGTGTTTGATTGGACATTGTAGAGGGAATTTTACTCTGTATCTAGCCCGTGCTGTACCTGCCATGGGAGTGTTTGATGGGACAGCATAGAAGGAGCTTTACTCGGTATCTAACCCGTGCTTTACCTGCCCTGGGAGTGCTTGATGGGACAGTGTAGAGGGAGCTTCACTCTGAATCTAAGTCATGCTGTACCTGACCTTGCAGTGTTTGATGGGACAGTGTAGGGGAAGATTTACTCTGTATCTAACCCGCCATGGGAGTGTTTGATGGGACACTGCAGATGGAGCTTTACACAGTATCTAACCCATGCTCTACCTGCCCTGGGAGTGTTTGATGTAACAGTTTATGGGGTGATTTACTCTGTATCTAACCCGTGCTGTACCTGCGCTGGGAGTGTTTGATGGGACAGTGAAGTGGGAGCTTTACTCTGTATCGAACCTGTGCTGTACGAGCCCTGGGAGTGTTTGATGGGACAATGTAGAGGAAGCTTTACTCTGTATCTAACCCATGCTGTAACTGAACTGGGAGTGTTTGATAGGACAGTGTAGAGTGTGCTTTACTCTGTATCTAACCTGTGCTGTGCCTGCCCTGGAAGTGTTTGATGCGACAGTGTAGAGGGAAATTTAAGCTGTATGTAATGTGTGCTGTACCTGCCCTGGGGCGTGTTTGTTAGGAAAGTCTAGAGGGAGCTTTGCTCTGTATCTAACTCATGCTCTACCTGTCCTGGGAGTGTTTGATGGGACAGTGTAGAGGGTGCTTTGCTCTGGATCTAACACCTGCTGTACTTCCGCTGGGAGTGTTTGCTGGGCCAGTGAATTGGGAGCATTGCTCTGTATCTAACCTGTGCTCTACGTGTTCTGGGAGTGTTTGATGGGACACTGTAGAGGGAGCTTTACTCTGTATCTATTCCATGCTCTACGTGCTCTGCGACTGTTTGATGGGACAGTGTAGAGGAAGCTTTAGTCTGTATCTAACCCCATGCTGTACCTGTTCTGGGAGTGTTTGATGGGACAGTGCAGATGGAGCTTTGCTCTGTATCTAACCAATGCTGTATCTGTCCTGGGAGCGTTTGATGGGACAGTGTAGAGGGAGCTTTTCTCTGTATCAACCCCATGCTGTACCTGTTCTGGGAGTGTTTGATGGGACAGTGTAGAGGGTGATTTACTCTGTATCTAACCTGTGCTTTACCTGCCCTGGGAGTATTTGATGGGACAGTGTAGAGCGAGATTTACTCTGAATCTAAGCCGTGCTGTAGCTGCCATGGCAGTGTTTGATGGGCCAGTGTAGTGGGAGGTTTACTCTGTATTTAACCTGTGCTGCACCTGTCCTGGGAGTGTTTGATGGGACAATGTAGAGGAAGCTTTACTCTGTATCTAATCCATGCTCTACATGCCCTGCGAGTGTTTGATGGGACAGTGTAGAGGGAGCTTTACTCTGTATCTAAACTGTGCTGTACCTGCCCTGCGAGTGTTTGATGGGACAGTGTAGAGGGAGCTTTACTCTGTATCTACCCCCTGCTGTACCTACCCTGGGAGTGTTTGAATGGACAGTGAAGTGGGAGCTTTACCCTGTATCTAACCTGTGCTGTACCTGCCCTGGGAGTGTTTGATGGGACAGTGTAGAGGGAGTTTTACGCTGTGCCTAAACCATGCTCTACTTGCCCGGGAGGGTTTGATGGGACAGTGTAGAGCGAGCTTTACTCTGTATCTAAACTGTGCTGTACCTGCCCTGCGAGTGTTTGATGGGATAGTGTAGAGCGAGTTTTACTCTGTATCTAAACTGTGCTGTACCTGCCCTGGGAGATTTTGATTGGACAGTGTAGAGGGAGCTTTACTCTGTATCTAAACTGTGCTGTACCTGCCCTGGGAGTGTTTGATGGGACAGTGTAGAGGGAGCTTTACTCTGTATCTAAACTGTGCTGTACCTGCCCTGGGAGATTTTGATTGGACAGTGTAGAGGGAGCTTTACTCTGTATCTAAACTGTGCTGTACCTGCCCTGGGAGATTTTGATTGGACAGTGTAGAGGGAGCTTTACTCTGTATCTAACCCGTGTTGTAACTGCCCTGGGAGTGTTTGATGGGACAGTGTAGAGGGAGCTTTACTCTGTATCTATTCCATGCTCTACGTGCTTTTTGAGTGTTTGATGGGACAGTGTAGAGGGAGCTTTAGTTTGTATCTAACCCCATGCAGTACCTGCTCTGGGAGTGTTTGATGGGACAGTGTAGAGGGCGATTTATTCTGTATCTAACCCGTGCTTTACCTGCCATGGCAGCGTTTGATGGGCCAGTGTAGAGTGAGCATTACTCTGTGTCTAACCCGTGCTGCATCTGCTCTGGGAGTGTTTGATGGGACAGTGTAGTGGGAGGTTTACTCTGTATTTAACCTGTGCTGCACCTGCCCTGGTAGAGTTTGATGGAACTGTGTATTGGGAGCTTAACTCTGTATCTACACTGTGCTGTACCTGCCCTGGAATTGTTTGATGGTACAGTGTATGGGGAGCTTTACTCTGTATCTAACCCATGCCATACCTGCCCTGGGAGTGTTTGATGGGACAGTGTAGAGGGAGTTTTACGCTGTGCCTAACCCATGCTCTACTTGCCCGGGAGTGTTTGATGGGACAGTGTACAGCGAGCTTTACTCTTTATCTAAACTGTGCTGTACCTGCCCTGGGAGATTTTGATTGGACAGTGTAGAGGGAGCTTTACTCTGTATCTAACCCGTGTTGTAACTACCCTGGGAGTGTTTGATAGGACAGTGTAGAGGGAGTTTTACTCTGTATCTAACCTGTGCTGTACCTGCCCTCGAAGTTTTTGTTGAGACAGTGTAGTGCGAGCTTCACTCTGTATCTAACCCATGCCGTACCTGCCCTGGGAGTGTTTGATGGGGCAGTGTAGAGGGAGCATTTCTCTGTATCTGACCTGTGCTGTACCTGCCCTGTGTGTGTTTGATTGGACATGGTAAAGCGAATTTTACTCTGTATCCAGCCCGTGCTCTCCCTGCCATGGGAGTGATTGATGGGACAGTGTAGAAGGAGCATTACTCTGTACCTAACCCGTGCTTTACCTGCCCTGGGAGTGTTTGATGGGACAGTGTAGAAGGATTTTTACTCTGTATCTAACCCGTGCTTTACCTGCCCTGGGAGTGTTTGATGGGTCACTGCAGATGGAGCGTTCCAAGTATCTAACCCATGCTCTACCTGCCCTGGGAGTGTTTGATGTGACTGTTTAGAGGGTGCATTACTCTGCATCAAACCCGTGCTTAACCTGCGCTGGGAGTGTTTGATGGGACAGTGAAGTGGGAGCTTTACTCTGCATCGAACCTGTGCTGTAGGTGCCCTTGGAGTGATTGATGGAACAGTGTAGAGGGAGCTTTACTCTGTACCTAATCCGTGCTCTAAGTGCCCTGGGTGTGTTTCATGGGACAGTGTAGAGTGAACTTTGCTCTGTATCTTGCCCGTGCTGTACAATATCTTGTCGTGATTGATGGGCAAGTGCAGAGGGAGCTTTACTCTCTAGCTGACTCATGTTATACCTGCCCCAGGAGTGTTTGATGGAACAGTGTAGAGGGAGATTTACTCTGTATGTAACCCGTGCTGTACCTGCCCTGGGAGTGTTTGATGGGACAGTGTAGAAGGATTTTTACTCTGTATCTAACCCGTGCTTTACCTGCCCTATCAGTATTTGATGGGACAATGTAGAGGGAGCTTTACTCTGCATCTACCCCGTGCTGTACCTGTTCTGGGGGTGTTTGATGGTACAGTGCAGAGGGATCTTTACTCTGAATCGAACCAATGCTGTACCTGTCCTGGGAGCGTTTGGTGGCACAGTATAGAGGGAGCTTTTCTCTGTATCTCACACGTGATGTACCTGCCCTGGGAGTGTTTGATGGGACAGTGCAGATGGAAATTTAAACTGTATCTAACACATGCTCTACCTGCCGTGGGAGTGTTTGACGGGACAGTGTAGGGGGCGCTTTACCCTGTATCTATACCGAGCTGTCCCTGCCCTGTGAGTGCTGATGGGACAGTGTAGAGGGAGCTTTACTCTGTATCGAACCTGTGCTGTACGTGCCCTTGGAGTGTTTGATGGGACAGTGCAGAGGGAGATTTACTCTGTATGTAACCCGTGCTGTACCTGCCCTGGGTGTGTTTGATGGGACAGTGTAGATGACGCTTTACTCTCTATGTAACCCGTGCTGTACCTGTCCTGAGAGTGTTTAATGGGAGAGTGTAGAGGGAGCTTTACTGTGCATCTAACCCGTGCTGTACCTGTTCTGGGAGTGTTTGTTGGGACAGTGCAGAGGGAGCTTTACTCTGTATCTAACGAGTTGTGTACCTGCCCTGGGCATGTTTGATGGGACAGTGTAGAGGGAGCTTGATTCTGTATCTAACCCATGCTGTACTTGCCCTGGGAGTGTTTGATGGGACAGTGTAGAGGGAGCTTTACTCTATATCGAACCTGTGCTGCACCTGCCCTGTGTGTGTTTGATTGGACAGTGTAGAGGGAGATTTACTCTGTCTCTAACCCATGCTGTAACTGCCATGGGAGTGTTTGATGGGACAGCGTAGAAGCAGTTTTACTCTGTATCTAACATGTGCTTAACTGCCCTGGGAGTGTTTGATGGAACAGTGTAGAGGGAGCTTTACTCTGAATCTAACCACTGCTTTACCTGCCCTGTGAGTGTTTGATGGGACAGTGTAGAGGGAGCTTTACTCTGTATCTAGCCCATGTTGTACCTTCCCTGGGGTTCTTTGATGGGACAGTGTAGAGGGAGCTTTACTCTGTATCTAACTCGTGCTGTACCTGCCCTGTGAGTGTTTGATGGGACAGTGTAGAGGGAGCTTTACTCTGAATCTAAGCTGTGCTGTACCTGCCCTGGCAGTGTTTGATGGGACAGTGTAGAGGGATGTTTACTCTGTATCTAACCCATGCTGCACCTGCCCTAGGAGTCTTTGAAGAGACAGCTAAGAGTGAGCTTTACACTGTATCTAACCCATGCTACACCTGCCCTGGGAGTTTTTGATGAGACACTGTAGAGAGAAATTTACTCTGTATCTAACCTGTGCTGTACCTGCCCTGGAAGTGTTTGATGGGACAGTGTAGAGGGAGATTTAATCTGTGTTTAAAGTGTGCTGTACCTGCCCTGGGAGTGTTTATTAGGAAAGTGTAGATGGCGCTTTACTCTCAATCTAACCCATGCTGTACCTGCCCTGGGAGTGCTTGATGAGACAGTTTAGAGGGAGCATTACTTTGTATCTAACCCGTGCATTACCTGCCCTGGGAGTGTTTGATGGGACAGTGTAGAGGGAGCTTTACTCTGAATCTAAGCTGTGCTGTACCTGCCCTGGCAGTGTTTGATGAGATAGTGTAGAGGGATGTTTACTCAGTATCTAACCAGTGCTGCACCTGCGCTGGGAGTGTTTGATGGGACTGTGTCGTGGGATCTTTACTCTGCATCTAACCTGTCCTGTACCTGCCCTGGGAGTGTTTGATGGGGCAGTGTAGTGTTAGCTGTACTCTGTATCTAACCTTTGCTCTACCTGCCCTGGGAATGTTTGATGGGACAGTGTAGGGGGAGCATTACGCTGTTTCTAGGTCCTGCTCTACCTGCCCTTCGAGTGTTTGATGGGCAAGTGCAGAGGGTGCTTTACTCTGTATCTAACTCATGTTGTACGTGCCCTGGAAGTGTTTGATGGGACAGTGTAGAGGGAGATTTACTCTGTATCTACCCCGTGCTGTACCTGTTCTGGGGGTGTTTGATGGTACAGTGCAGAAACATAGTAACATAGAAGATAGGAGCAGGAGTAGGCCATTCGGCCCTTTGAGCCTGCTCCGCCATTCAATGAGATCATGGCTGATCATCCAAATTCAGTACCCTGTCCCTGCCTTCTCCCCATATCCCTTGATCCCTTTAGCCTTAAGAAATATATCCAACTCTTTCTTGAATATATTTAATGAACTGGCCTCCACCGCCCTCTGTGGCAGAGAATTCCACAGGTTCACCACTCTCTGGGTGAAGAAATTCCTCCTCACTTCAGTCCTAAATGGCTTACCCCTTATCCTTAGACTATGACTCCTGGTTCTGGACTCCCCGGCCATCAGAAACATCCTTCCTGCATCTAGTCTGTCCAGACCTGACAGAATTTTATAGGTTTCGATGAGATCCCCTCTGAATCTTCTAAACTCCAGTGAGTATAAACCCAATCGACACAATCTCTCCTCATACGCCATTCCTGCCATGCCAGGTATCATCCTGGTGAATCTTCGCTGCACTCCTTCCATGGCAAGAACGTCCTTCCTCAGGTAAGGTGACCAAAACTGCACACAATACTCAAGGTGCAGTCTCACCAAGGCCCTGTACAACTGTAGCAAGACATCCTTGTTCCTGTACTCGAACCCTCTTGCTACGAAGGCCAACATACCATTTACCTTCTTAACTGCCTGCTCCACCTGCATGCTTATCTTCAGCGACTGGTGCACAAGGACCCCCAGGTCTCTTTGCACTTCCCCTTCTCCCAATCTATTGCCATTCAAATAATAATCTGCCTTCCTGCTTTTGCCACCAAAGTGGATAACTTCACATTTATCCACATTAAAGTGCATTTGCCATGTTTCTGCCCAATCACCCAACCTGTCCAAATCGTACTGGAGTTTCACGACATCCTCCTCACAGCATACCCTCCCACCCAGCTTTGTGTCGTCTGCAAATTTGGAGATATTACATCCAATTCCCTCGTCCAGATCATTAATATATATTGTGAACAGCTGGGGTCCTAGGACCGATCCTTGCGGTACCCCACTAGTCACTGCCTGCCACTCGGAAAATGACCCGTTTATTCCAACTCTTTGCTTTCTCTCCGCCAACCAGTTCTCTATCCAAGTCAATACCTTGCCCCCAATCCCATGTGCCTTAATTTTGCACGCTAATCTCTTATGTGGTACCTTATCGAAAGCCTTCTGAAAGTCCAAATACACCACATCCACTGGTTCTCCCTTATCTATTTTACCAGTTACATCCTCAAAAAATTCCAGTAGATTAGTCAAGCATGATTTACCTTTAGTAAATCCATGTTGACTTTGTCCGATCCTGTCACTGCTTTCCAAGTGCTCTGCTATTACATCTTTTATAATGGACTCTAGCATTTTCCCCACTACCGATGTCAAGCTTACCGACCTATGTTTCCCCGCTTTTTCTCTACCACCTTTTTTGAATAGTGGGGTAACATTAGCTACCCTCCAATCCATGGGTACTGTTCCATAGTCAATCGAGTTCTGAAAGATGACCAGCAATGCATCTACTATTTCTAGGGCCACTTCCTTAAGTACCCTGGGATGTAGATTATCAGGCCCTGGGGATTTATCAGCCTTCACTCCCATCAATTTTCCTAACACCATTTCCCTTCAAATACTGATTTCTTTCAGTTCCACCCTTTCATCAGACCCTATGTTCCCTGGCATCTCTGGGAGGTTATTTGTGTCCTCCTTTGTGAAGACAGAACCAAAATATGTATTTAGTTGGTCTGCCATTTCTTTGTTCCCCATTATAAATTCCCCTGATTCTGAATGCAAGGGACCGACGCTTGACTTCACCAATATTTTTCTCTTCACATATCTATAAAAGCTTTTACAGTCAGTTTTTATGTTCCCTTCAAGCTTACTCTCAGATTCTATTTTCCCTTTCTTAATTAATCCCTTTGTCCTCCTTTGTTGAATCCTAAACTGTTCCCAATCCTCAGGATTATAGCTTGTTCTGGCCAATTTATATGTCCTCTCCTTGGATCTTATGCTAGCCCTAATTTCCCTTGTTAGCCATGGTTGAGTCACCTTTTTTGTTTTATTTTTATGCCAAACTGGGATGAACAAATTCTGTAGCTCATCCATTCGGTCTTTGAATGTTTGCCATTGCCTATCCACCATCAACCCTTTGAGTGCCATTCCCCAATCAATCCTACCCAACTCGCTCCTCAGACCATCGTAGTTTCCTTTATTTAAATTGAGGACCCTAGTCTCTGAGTCAACTACTTCATTCTCCATCTTAATGAAGAACTCGATCATATTATGATCGCTCCGACCCAAGGGGCCTCGTACAACAAGATTGCTAATTAATCCTTTCTAGTTACATAATACCCAGTCTAAGACGGCCTGATCTCTGGTTGGTTCCTCGACATATTGGTCCAGGAAACCATCCCGTAAACACTCCAGGAATTCCTCCTCCACAGTATTATTACTAATTTGGTTAGCCCAATCTATATGTAGATTAAAGTCACCCATGATGATTGCTGTGCCCTTATTGCATGCTTCTTTAATTTCCCTTTTAATGCCATCCCCAACCTCCGCCTTACTGTTTGGAGGTCTATATACCACTCCCACTAACGTTTTTTTCCCCTTAGGATTTCTCAATTCTACCCATACAGATTCCACATCATCAGAGCTAATATCCTTCATTACAATTATGTTAATCACTTCTTTAACCAGTAATGCTACCCCAGCTCCCTTTCCTTTTTGCCTATCTTTCCTGAATATCCAATACCCCTGGATGTTGAGTTCCCAGTCTTGGCCATCCTTGAGCCACGTTTCCGTAATCCCAACCAAATCGTATTTGCGCAGCCAATTCATCCACCTTATTACAAATGCTCCTCGCATTAAGACACAAAGCCTTCAGGCTTGTTTTTTCAACGCTCTTCGACCTATTAGAATTATTATTTACTGTGGCCATGTTTGATTTAAACTGTTGATTTCTCTGACTACCACTTTTGTTTTTCTCCTTCCTAGCTTTTGCTTTTAGCCTTGTTTCCCTTTCCTCTGTCTCCCTGCTCTGGTTCCCAACCTCCTGCCATTTTAGTTTAAACCCTCCCCCACAGCACTAGCAAACACTCCCCCTAGGACATCAGTTCCAGCCCTGCCCAGGTGCAAACCGTCCGGTTTGAACTGGTCCCGCCTCCCCCAGAACCAGTTCCAATGTCCCAGGAACTTGAATCCCTCCCCCTGGCACCATTCCTCTAGCCACGTATTCATCTGAAGTATCCTTCTATTTCTACTCTGACTAGCACGTGGCACTGGTAGCAATCCTGAGATTACTACCTTTGAGGTCCTGTTTTTTAATTTATCTCCTAACTCCCTATATTCCACTTTTAGGATCTCATCCCGCTTTTTACCTATATCGTTGGTGTCTATATGCACCACGACAACTGGCTGTTCACCCTCCCCTTCCAAGATGTTCTGCTTCCACTCGGAGACATCCTTGACCCTTGCACCAGTGAGGCAACACACCATCCTGGAGTCTCGTTTGCGGCCACAGAAACACCTATCTATTCCCCTTACAATAGAATCCCCTATTACTATAGCTCTACCCCTCTTTTTCCTCCCATTCTGTGCAGCAGAGCCATCCCTGGTGCCAGGAAGTTGGCTGCTGCTGCCTTCCTCTGATAAGCCATCCCCCCCAACAGTACCCAAAGTGGTGTATCTGTTGGAGAGGGGGATGGCCACAGGGGACCCCTGCACTACCTGCCTGCGCCTAGTACTCTGCCTGTTGGTCACCCGTTCCCTTTCTTCCTGTCCAACCTAGACCTGCGGTGTGTCCAACTCCGTAAACGTGCTATTCATGCTGTCCTGAGCATCGTGAACGCTCCAGTATGCATCCAATCGCAGCTCCAGTGCCGCAATGCGGTCTGTCAGTAGCTGCAGCTGGATGCACTTCTTGCACATGTAGTTGTCAGGGACACAGGAAGTGTTCCTGATTTCCCACATATCGCAGGAGGAGCATATCACGTGGCCCGGCTGTGATGCCATGAATTACCCTTTAATTAATTGAATTTAAATTAAATCAATCAGTCCCACTAATTACACTTCAGTTAACTGGTTTACCAACAGTCCCCGCTACACCAGAGAGACCTCAGTAACTATAAACCATAGAGTTCAAGTTTAAAAAAGAGAGAAATACTCACCAACCAATCACTTACCTGCTTCCTGGTGACGTCACACTTTGATTACTTTTTATCTCTCTCCCCCGCTGTTGAATTGGTAAGCCTCATTCACTGCTGCCGCCGGTTTTAACGGCTGCCGCTCCTCACTGCTCCCACACAGGTCCGATGCTCTGGTCGGGCCTCATTCACTGCTGCCCCCGGTTTAACTGCCATCGCTCCTCAGTGCTCCCACACAGGTCCGATGCTCTGGTCGGGCCTCATTCACTGCTGCCGCCGGTTTTAACTGCCGCCGCTCCTCACTGCTCCCACACAGGTCCGGTGCAGAGGGATCTTTACTCTGTATCGAACTGATGCTTGTAAGGGGTTTTCCCCTCTGAGATCGTCAAGGTTTCTCCCGCCAGAGGCCTCTCTCTCTCTTTTGCACAATAAAACCTTGAGTGGTTCGACCCACTCGCCCCTTAGATTCTAGACACTGGACTTAGGTGCAGGAACTACAATGCAAAGAAGACTCTTATAGACCAAGTTTAATGAATCAAAATGGAATTTTATTGCATATGCAAAAACAAATCAAATGCAAGCAAATAAGAGGGTACATGAGAGGGAAAAACAAATCATAACAATACAGTACCAGCTAAAATAGATACAGGCATATTATACCTTACAACAGTCATTATGAAATGGGGAAACACACGGAACATCGAGGGACAACAACTCATGTTAATTATACCCAAAATGACCACCCCCTTAAACCTATCTAGATCCGATTATGAAGGGCCAGAAACATGCTCACCAATCCAGTTGGAAAAGTATAGAGATTTGAAACAGGTCTGCGTTTTGATCCCCTCAGGTGTCCTGTTTCCTCGTGGTCAGTGGAGCCACAGCAGGCTGCGCCACACCTCACTCTCTCTCTCTCTCTCTCTCTCTCGAGGTGAAGGTCACGGACAGGTTGGACACTGACTGGCCTGGATGTCGGCGGAGATCATCTGCTTGACCACAGTTGGAAGCCCCTAGCCGGCTTTCATTTAGCAGTCTTCTGTAGTTTTACTACCTCCCGTTTCGTCAATGGCCCGGGGTTGGTCGATGATCTCCCGATGTTTTACTCCGGGGCGCGATGCCGGCTCGAACCATCTTCTTCTCCGAACTCCAGCTGCTATCGAAGGTAACGGCTATTACCGAAGATCCCATGAAGATAATGAAGAAAGGAACCTCTCTCTTCCCAATATCTAAGATGAAGCTTTTTTTTCGCTACCCCCGGTGTCTCCAATTATACTTCTCAGAAGGAGCCTCTATCTCCCGCCAAATTTGTTTAACTTTTGGTGGGCTTATGGCACAGCGGGGTAGTTATTATATTTAAACTGCTTTCGGGATGGCCGGTGATGGCCATCTCTGGTCTGCAATGACCTGGTAATGTTTTAATGTCTTCTTGATGTCTTTAACGGGTCATTGATGCATTCTTTATGAATATGGAACTGTTCCCCTTTGTCTGGGTAAACATTTAGATGGCCTTTATCTACAGGCCGATCTGACTGGATCTGCATCCAATCTTTATGTATGTGTGGGTGTCTGGTTTCATTCTCTCAGAAACGGCTTCCAGAACTTACTGTGGGTTGAATCCACAACAGCTGTCAGGGGACTGCAGGAACCATTTTAAAGTGTCCCAATAATTCAGTCACGGGGTCTGGTGGCCATTTTGTGTGCCCCTATTCTGGGCTTCTTTTAAAACAGTCTTTTTAAAATCAAGGCCTCTTCTGCCAGAGGACCCTTATAATACAATATTAATTTTGCAAATACTACAGTCCCCCCTGATGATACTATAACTTGCTTGAAGTATCATAATTCTGGTTGAGCAAAATTTCTGACCTTCCATAATTAAACCATCCCCTGTAATTACCTATCTATGACCCCACGACACATGTATTTCCCATTTCAGAAAACCTACAGTGTACAGTAAGCATCTATAGATGGCAAAACATTGGATTTAAAATCTGACACACTCATTTCCAGGCGTGGAGGGGGGCCTAATACCCCTACACCACCTGGTCCATACACATTATCATTTATTAACAACAACTCGCTTAACGAGTTTCAATAATAAAAATAAGGTGCACACAAAGAATACTCATGAACAAACAAACATAGAGGAGGGAGAGAAACTTTAACATTATACATAGCAGCAAAAATCTAAACAGGTGTCTCTTCTTCTACCCGCACATAATGCTCTCTCCATTCTCCTCTGTTCTCATACTTCTGCAAAAATCTGACATTTTTACAGTGTACAAACAGTAAATAAACCACAATAAAAACCTGACACACTACAGGGATATGAGAGGCTATCCTAATCCAAGAAGGGACTTCTATATTAGTGAACAGGTCCCACCACGGTGGGGTTACTATATCCAATATGCTTGCCCCGATCTCTAAAGTCTTCTGTTCCAGTGTGTAAAAATGTTTCTGTGAAATGACAACGGCTTTTAATATCTTGGTGAGGTGTTCAGGGAGAGGGGGAATGATATATCCAAAATGTGCAACGAATCGTTACAGATCGGTGAAATTCTCTTTAACAGTGATGTGAACAGTGGAAGGTTCAGGAATGGGGACAATTCGCTCTTGGGCCACTTGAACTTCTGCCTTGGGCTTGAAGCAGAAACTGCTGTCACTCACCGGACACCAGCCGTGCTGTCCATGTTGGTAGTGGGGCGCTGCAGTGGCGACACAGTATGTCCCACTCCTATATATGCCACCTGCGGGGGCACATGGCCTTCTGCCATTGCCTCCATGGTGCAATTTATAGGCTTCACGCCAGCAGTTCTGAACCCGCACTGTGGTTTTGAATAGGCATTCAAGTGCTGGGGACACAGGATGATGTGTGCTCCCTGGCTCCAGCACCCCGAGAGGTCGGTACCCATCATTGCATGCTCCCATCGAATGATGTAAGGTGGGACCGCTGTATAGCGAATGTGTGCACCCCCCTTAATGACTCCAATGTTCTCCACCCTGTATACCGGGGCGGGTCCAGCTGTCTTTCCCATCACCAGCATTCTTACCACTATACCCATAATGGTGTGACTAGACCGTCCACAGTCCACTGGGACTGGGTAGGCCTCTGAAGCTAGTCTGAGCTGGCACGGACTTAATGCATTCTCAAAAGGGTGGAGGGCTACGAGGTGCTTGTTGCTGATCCAGGAGGGGACTAAACCTTGTTTTAAATCCTCCAGATTACTGCGGCCCTCGCCCAGTAACCACGCCCAATACAGCACGCAAGCTTCGTTCTGCGCAGCCTGATCGGACGCATTCCGATCCTCCATGATGAGAGCATTTACCGTTTTCGCGTGTTTCTCCAGCTCAGCTATAATCTCTTTTAAGTGTAGTGTCATGGCCTGGTCCTCATGTAACTCAGAACCCACTACCTTGTTCTCGTCAGTCAGTATCTTTCGTAACTGTGTTTTCAAACCATTAATCTGGGTCTGTAGCTCCACGTCATCCAGAGTGTTGATGACGGAAGTTCCTGTGTTAAAAGCTGTAAAAATATCATTTACTGTACCCCTTCTTTGTCTCCCTACACTGTCCAAGACCTCATGTGGTGTGGTGTACAATTCGGCTCTGTCTATATCAGCAAAGTCGAATTCGTAAAACTGCCTGAACATGTTTGTTAACAGGACCTGGTACAATTTCTCCGCTTCCTTGGGGCACCACTCTGGCAATCGTACCTCGGTGAGGTTTAAGATCACCGAGGCCACCGCGTAGTGCACCTCTTGGTACAGCACCTGACTTGTGGGCACTAATACCAATTTGTTCCCGGGTCCCTTGGTAGTGGTGGGGCACCCTTCCTTGCGGGCTTTGGCTACCGGAATCGTGGGCAGGGGCTTACGGGGGCGGGTGATGAGCTCAGTGGCATTTACTGGGATCTGAGAGTATGGGACTCTGCACACCCGTGTGCTGACGTCCCACCTCATTCCTTTCCCAGCATCCTGCCACTGCCTTTGGAAAAAGATGGAGATGCCTGTGTGGCAGGCGCGTTCTGAACCCCACATACAGATGTAGATCCCCTCATCTGGTTCCCACCATTTGTCCCAACAGACACTCAACCCCCCTTGAGTCCCCCGTAATAGTCCGATGGGTAATGTTACCCAGTCTCTCCCACTTGACCGTGGACTTCTTCATGATCTTACTCAGCTTCCGAAGCCACCACCAGCGGTCCAAAGGAACATGTCCGTTACAAACCAGGCAAATCTTCTTCCCGACGGTGATGCTGACTCTGGGTGCGATGACCCTCACTCGGCGGCACATCAAGGAAGTCTCTCGGTACGCAAACCCGGACTGGCTGGAGTATTCTGTAGAGTTCGACCCCAGCCATCCTGGCCACCTCCCTTCGTGGAAATAGGTGGCTGTCTCCTCAACACCCCGCGTGCCCGACCCATCGGTCGCAATGGGGGTTGTGCTCCCCGAGCACCTGTAGATCGTGGAGTCCTTGGTGCGGCCCCGATAGGCCCAGCTACACCCGATCACCGCGAACGCGACGAGAATTCCTCTCGTCATCTCTTTGGTTCCTGTAACAAAATTAAACGATATAGCCAGGCTCCCGAGAGATTCTGGCTTAGGTGAAGGCATGATCGGGTCTCTCGACCTTGATCCAAAACAACACACATACTGGCCAGATTCCAAAACTACTTATAACGCTAATCACTTTAATATATACACACTTTAAACTTAATTAAACTTAAACTTAACTTATGTACAGCGCCGCCCATCCCCGGGCGGCTTACCTAATCCCTGATCGGACTGCAGCTCGCCGCTCCTTGTGGCGGGGCTGCACTGACCTGTGGCTTGGGTTCCCCGCAGCCTTTTGCTGTCAATTGGGGACTGCGTTTTGCCAGGGATTTCCCAAGTCTGCGTTTACTGAAGGTGGGGGAATCGGGCCAAGGTTTTACCGGCTGAGGCATTCGAGCCGACCTGCGAAGAGATACTTTGGGCGTGGCCCCCTTAGTGAGCGGACCTTCAGTTGGGACTTTAGCCCTCACAGCCCGTGGCACTTCCACGGCTGCTGGCTTCGGCTCCCTTCCCTCAGGTTCCGCCCCTTTGGGATTTGGGTCTGTGGCAGATGACTCCTCCTCACCTGTCCCTACAGGTGGAGGATCTCTGCCCCCAATTTCTACCTCCCCTAAGCTTGAGTCGAGGGCGGGAACTCCGTCCTTTGACTCCACCTCCTCCAGAATCATTTCGAGCGCGGGGCCTTGCTGTTCGGGCTCCCCCCCGATGGCATTCGGATCAGGAGGAGGGCTTTGGCCTTCGGGCTCCTCCTCGTCCGAGTCCCAGGCCAATGGGGAAACCTCCCAGGCGGGCGGGACAGTTTCTCCCTCCAGGCAGGCTGTGGTTCCAGCCTGTGTGGTCTGTGACTTATTGCACGCCTCAGGCTGAGGATTTTCACCCTCAGACCTGGCCTCAGTTGTTGGCTCCTTTGCACCCGGCTTAAACAGTTTGCACTGATTGATGTGAAACCATTTAGTGTGCCGGGGCAGCTTCACTGCGTAAACAGTGGTTCTAAACTCCCCACTCGGGCATAGTTTCTCACCATGACCTGATCTCCAATTTCCCACTCCTGTGTCTTACGGGGCTCGAGCAGCAGTCGGTAGCCCTGATGCTGCTTTCCCATGTTCCCAGCCGCTTGCCCATAAACCTGTTTTAGGCGCTCCAAAAGGGTCCGGGCAAACTTGTCCCGATTTACCTCTCGGAGCTGACCCTCGGTGAGCACCGGGGCTAGCACATGGGTGGGGGTCCGCATGACTCTCCCAGTCATTAATTCGTGCGGGGAGTACCCCATACTTTTAGACTGGCTCGCCCGGATCCCCATAAGGACTAGAGGCAAGGCTTCCACCCATTTCTGGGGCGAGCCCATTGTCTCTTTCCTCAGTTTTTCTTTGAGGGTGAAATTCATGCGTTCCACAATCCCAGATGACTGCGGATTGTGGGCCATGTGCCACTTCCCTGCAATGCCTAAGAGCATGAGGGTGTCCTGCATCACTTGGCCGGTGAAATGACTCCCTCGGTTGGACTCCACGAATCGTGGTAGCCCCCACTGCGAGAGCACTTCCTGGGCCAGTTGAAGGAATTCCCTCCGGTGCTGCTGTGGCACAACCCACTGTTCTTCTCGGAACAGCATGCCTTCCTTGATGGAGAGGGCTGCTGCACCATACGGACCCTCTACCTCCTTGCCCTCAGTGATGGCATTGAGGACTGTTTTTGGGCGGGATCTAGGGTTTGGACAGTCTTGAGATCTGGGGGCAGCGTTACCCCTGTGGTCCCCTGAGTCCCCTCCCTGCCTCGGATTACTGCCATGGGTTTGGACCCATAGGGATCCCAGAAAGCGCCGGTGCGGGCACCTTCCCTGGCTAGCGTATCCGCTTGCTGGTTACCCTGGTTGCGGGGTTCCGTGGAGGAATGAGCCTTCACCTTGTGGATAAAGACTTCCCCTTCCTCTCCCACTGCGACCAGGATTTTTTCTAACAAGGGCTTTACGGTTAAGGGTCGCCCGTCCGCAGAGGTATATCCGCGGTGGGACCAGATGGCTAGGTACTCTGTACACGAGTTGCATGTGAACATGCTGTCCGAGCAAATCGTGTACGGGGTGGGGAAGATTTCGGGGTGTGTAACGACGTACACTACCGCGGACAGTTCAGCCTGCTGGGCGCTCATAGTGCTGGGGAGCTTAATCGCCAGGGCAATGTCTGCCGTGGGGTCATAAACTCCACACCCCATGAGTCGCTCGCCAGCGGATACCGTGCTAGAACCGTCTACGTAGATCTCGCGGCCTGTGGGATGTATTCCGGCCCGTAATCCTACGTTCACTTCCCATACCCCCTCTACACAACACCGATGGGCTGTTCCGGGATATATCATGTTGGCCGCGAGCTTGGGCTCGCAGAGACCCTTTACCTTCAGCTCCATCTGTGAAAGGAGGAGGGTCCAGCGCACAATGTGGGCACTGCTTACTGTCCCATCCTTAATCCTTCCATCCAGAAGCATCCGAGTGGGTGTGTGATGGGTGAGGAGAGTGATGGGAGAGGTGCCTGTGAAGATCAGAGTCCTTTTCACAGCCCAATGCATGGCCAAGAGATGCCGCTCACAATTGGAAAAGCTCCTTTCCACATCGGTGAGCACCCTGGAGGAATAAACCACCGGCCTCAGCTTGCCGTGTCGCTCTTGAAGCAGTACAGCGCTCAAGCTATCCCCGCTAGCCACTACCTCCAGGAAGAACTCCTCCCCCCCATCTATGGCCCCCAGAGCTGGCGCGATCTGCAAGTCCCTCTTGAGTTTTTCAAATGCTGCCTGGCAACCCTCATCCCAGGACCACTCCACTCCCTTGTGTAGGAGTCGGAGCAGCGGGGCTGCTGTGGCTGCATAGTCCTCAATAAAGTCTCTGCAGTATCCGGTCAGTCCCAGAAAGGACCTCACACCCGTTACGGTGGTGGGGATCGGTAGATCTTGTACCGATTCCCGTCTGGCCTTATCTATGGCTCTCTCACCGGCGCAGATGGTCAGACCCAGGAATTTCACTTCCTGCTGGCCGATCCGTGCCTTCTTCGGGTTCACCTTGAAACCCTTCCTGCCTAACAGCTCCAATAGTTCGGCCAATAGTGGGCCATGCTCCTCTCTGGAACCTGTGAACAGGAGCAGGTCATCCACATACTGCACTAGCTGATTGGGCTGGCTGAACTCCTTTAAACTCCCTGCCATGCATTGATGGAAAATGCTGGGGCTGTTGTGGAAACCCTGTGGCAAGCAGTTCCAGGTGTACTGTTGCCCTTTAAAGGTAAAGGCAAACTTGTACTGATCCTCCCTCCTTAAAGGGATGGACCAAAACCCGTTGGAAATATCCAGCACCATGAACGTGGTCGCGGAGGCTGGAATACTCCCTATCAGGTCGGCAACTGCTGCTACCGTCGGCACGCAGGCTGGGATGTTGCTATTGAGGACTCGGTAGTCCACCGTGGCTCTCCAGGAATCGTCCGGCTTCCTCACCGGCCACAAAGGAGAGTTTACATGGGTGACTATCGGTCTCAACACGCCCTGCTGCACCAATGACGACATTGCTGTCTCCATGTCGGGCTCCGCTTCCCGGGGGATGTTGTATTGTTTTTGGGGTCGGGCCATGGGGTCTCCGTCTACTCTGACCTCAAACCCGGTAACCCTCCCGCAATTGTGTTTATGAGTGGCAAACGTAGTCAGGTGGTCTGACACGAATGCCTGCAGATCTTGTGGGACGCCTGCGACCATGAGCTCGAGGTCGTAGCCCTCTTTTGGCTTCACAGTGCACCAGGTCCCTCTTTCTACTTTCCCTGGTATGACGATTACTTCACCCTGTTTACCCTTACCCGCTCCCCAAAGACAATGATTTCTTAGGTCCACGAGAATCCCGTGTTCTGCCAAGAAATCGGACCTGAGGATCCCCTTTCCACCCTCCACCTCCCACTTCATCAGTATACACTTCCGCTTGGTGAGGAGTGGTCCTAAATGAATGAAGAGGGGAATGGAAATTGCGCCAGCCTGTTCCTTGCCTGTGAAGCCCGACAGAATATATGGAACCCCAGTGGACAGAGGTGAGGTGGCAGGGTCATCTGTGTGGATCACGGTGCATGATGCCCCCGTATCCAGCAAATAGATCCCTTTCACCTCCTCCACCTCCATCTCCACGAGGGGTCGCCTCCATACATCATATTGCAGCGCACACAAGTAAACGGGCTGCGCCAGCTCTAGTCATTTGGGCACAGGGGTCAGGGTTTCGGGAACGACAAGACCAGTGGTGACGGCTATCTTCTCCTGCGCGATCATAAGGGACCGCATTGTCTCTAAAATTGATTCTATCGCAGCGGGATCCATAGCCGCACCGGCTCCCTTAGCTGGGACAGGAGCTGCAGCTTGCGTTTGGGCTGGTGCTGGGGCGGTGGTCTGGGCTTGGGCTTGGGCTGCGGGAGATTTTCCCTTATTATCCTTCCACGGATTTTTACAGTCCTTGTACCAATGTCCATCCTTCCCACACCCGTAGCAATTGAGCTTGGCTTGGGCAGGGCGATTCCCTTCCTGACGCCACTCCTTCTTACTTGGGGCTGCGGGTTTTGCCTCATGCACCTTTCCCTTAGAGGGAGGTGCCTCCTGACCTCTACAATTCTTGCATGCCACGGTGAGCTGGTGGAGCACCATTTCCTCCATGACACCGGGACTTTGGGGGTCAAACCAGGACCTGGCTAAGGCCTGTATCTGTGGCAAGCTGTTAGCAACCAAGCAATGGAGCCAATGAACCCGCTGTTCGGCGCTCATTCCAACCCGTTCAGGCATGCCCGGACACCTGCATCGATACACTGGCCACTGCCTTTCTGCGAAAACCCGCGGGGGTTCTCCAGCTAGCTGCACAGTCCCTTCCACTCGCTGGAACGGATTACCATCGTCCACTCCCATAACTTCCAAGACTTCATCCCTGAGATCCGTATACCCTTTCCGCCCCCTCTTACTCTCGTCTGAGAGGCACTGAAGGATTGTGCTATCCAGGGAGAAGAGCAGCATCTTCACCTGTTCAAGATCATCACAATCATTGATGGCGGCTGTCCCCTCTATCTCCCTGAAATGAACTGACGGAGCAACCTTTACTGTGAGTCTTGGGAGGTGGCTCACCATGGATCTTAGTTGTGGGGCAGCGTAGGGCACCACGATTTGATTCACGTGGGATCCGGCATCGCCATTTGTGGCGTTGGGACTGAACCTCTGGTGCCGAGTCGGACACATTGGTGCCGGCTCCGGCTGTGCTACCAGGGGTTGTTCCTCCTCCTGTACCATCTTGGCTACCCTTTCTTCCACCACACCCTTCTCGGGCCAAGCCTCGCTGTAGCTTGGCGGGGCTGAGGGTTCAGTGGCTGGTGTCACAACTACTCCGCAAGGAATCGGATGTTTGGATTCCTGCAAAAAGTCAATCTGACTTGCTTTTGGGCTTACGAGGCATACCATGCCTTTTGCCTTAACCAGGGCCGTTCTCAGGTCTTCTATGGTCTTTTGGCAGGGGCCATGGTCTGCACTCTCAAACCCATTTTCAAGGGATAGCTTGTAAGCTGCCTTGACTTCCACTACTCTCTCCTCCTGCGCTCTTAGCTGCTGTACGAGGCGGGCGTTTTTCTCCCGTATTCTCGCTTCATGGATCTTTGCCTCAGTAACCTGGCATTCCAGATACTCTATTCTAGCCTGATGTTGGCTGGCTACAACTTGGCGTTCCTGATTCAGTGCGTGAAGCGCTGTGATGAGTTTTTCACCACCCATGGCCTTTTCCTCTATCTCTGCTGCCTGGGCAGTGATGTTGGCTGCCTGTGCTGCAACGACCCGGTCCAAAATCTGGACCTGTTTCTTGTAGCACATCAGCCACACTGTCTTTTCCACTGACTTCTTATGCTCTTTGCTCTCTGTCCACCTGATGGCTGCGTCTACCGGACGCCCATCCAGTAAGGGATCGGAAATCCACTGCTTAGTGAGATTTACCTTACCAAAGACATCATCCGCTATCCTCTCATCCATTGCATTTCGACCATTCAAACCTGGGTCTACTACATTGCAATCCTGCTGCCAGTGTCCTGCCGCAGTCGCCATTTTCTGTAAGGGGTTTTCCGCTCTGAGATCGCCGAGGTTTCTCCCGCCAGATGCCTCGCTCTCTCTTTTGCACAGTAAAACCTTGAGTGGTTCGACCCACTCGCCCCTTAGATTCTAGACACTGGACTTAGGTGCAGGAACTACAATGCAGAGAAGACGCTTATGGACCAAGTTTAATGAATCAAAATGGAATTTTATTGCATATGGAAAAACAAATCAAATGCAAGCAAATAAGAGGGTACATGGGAGGGAAAAACAAATCATAACAATACAGTACCAGCTAAAATAGATACAGGCATATTATACCTTACAACAGTTATTATGAAATGGGGAAACACACGGAACATCGAGGGACAACAACTCATGTTAATTATACCCAAAATGATCACCCGCTTAAACCTATCTAGATCCGATTATGAAGGGCCAGAAACATGCTCACCAATCCAGTTGGAAAAGTATAGAGTTTTGAAACAGGCCTGCGTTTTGATCCCCTCAGGCGTCTTGTTTCTTCGTGGTCAGTGGAGCCACAGCGGGCTGCGCCACACCTAACTCTCTCTCTCTCTCTCTCTCGAGGTGAAGGTCACGGACAGGCTGGACACTGACGGGCCTGGATGTCGGCGGAGATCATCTGCTTGACCACGGTTGGAAGCCGCTAGCCGGCTTTCATATAGGATTCTTCTGTAGTTTTACTACCTCCCGTTTCGTCAACGGCCCGGGGTTGGTCGATGATCTCCCGATGTTTTACTATGGGGCGGGATGCCGGCTCGAGCCGTCTTCTTCTCTGAACTCCAGCTGCTATCGAAGGTAACGGCTATTACCGAAGATCCCACGAAGATGATGAAGAAAGGAACCTCTCTCTTCCCAATATCTAAGATGAAGCTTTTTTTCGCTACCCCCGGCGTCTCCAATTATACTTCTCAGAAGAAGCCTCTATATCCCGCCTAATCAAGGTTAGTCTTTGTTTAACTTTTGGCGGGCTTATGGCACAGCGGGGTAGTTATTATATTTAAACTGCTTTCGGGATGGCCGGTGATGGCCAACTCTGGTCTGGAATGACCTGGTAATGTTTAAATGTCTTCTTGATGTCTTTAACGGGTCCTTGATGCGTTCTTTATGAATATGGAACTGTTCCCCTTTGTCTGGGTAAACATTTAGATGGCCTTTATCTACAGGCCGATCTGACAGGATCTGCAGCCAATCTTTATGTATGTTTGGGTGTCTGGTTTCGTTCTCTCAGAAACGTCTTCCAGAACTTACTGTGGGTTGAATCCACAATGGCTGTCTGGGGACTGCAGGAACCATTTTAAAGTGTCCCAATAAGTCAGTCACAGGGTCTGGTGGCCATTTTGTGTGCCCCTTTTATGGGCTTCTTTTAAAACAGACTTTTTAAAATCAAGGCCTCTTCTGCCAGAGGAATCTTATAATACAATATTAATTTTGCAAATTCTACATGCTGTACCTGTCCTGGGAGCGTTTGGTGGCACAGTGTAGAGGGAGCTTTTCTCTGTATCTCACCCGTGATGTACCTGCCCTGGGAGTGTTTGATGGGACAGTGCAGATGGAAATTTAAGCTGTATCTAACCCATGCTCTACCTGCCGTGGGAGTGTTTGATGGGACAGTGTCGAGGGAGCTTTACTCTGTATCTAAGCTGTGCTATACCTGCCCTGGGAGTGTTTGATGGGACAGTGTAGAGGGAGCTTTACTCTGTATCTAACCCGTGCTGTACCTGCCCTGGGAGTGATTGAAGGGACGGTGAAGAGGGAGCTTTAATCTCTATCTAACCTGTGCTGTACCAGCCTTGGGAGTGCTGGATGGGACAGTGTAGAGGGAGCTTTACCTGTACCTAACCCGTGCTGTACCTGCCCTGGAAGTGTTTGATAGAACAGTGTAGAGGGAGCTATACTCTGTATCTAACCCATGCTGTACATTTTCTGGGAGTGATTGATGGGACAATGCTGAGGGAGCTTTACTCTGTATCTAACTCATGTTGTACCTGACCTTGGCGTGTTTGATGGGACAGTGCAGAGGGCGATTTACTCTGTATGTAACCTGTGCTCTACCTGTTCTGGGACTGTTTGATAGGACAGTGCAGAGGGAGCTTTACTCTGTATCTAACCGATGCTATACCTGTCCTGGGAGCTTTTGATGGGACAGTGTAGAGGGAGCATTTCTCTGTATCTAACACGTGCTGTAGCTCCCCTGGGAGTGTTTGATGGGACAGTGCAGAGGGAGATTTACTCTGTATCTAACTCGTGCTGTACCTGTTCTGGGAGTGTTGTTGGGACAGTGTAGAGGGAGCTTTACTCTGTATCTAATGCGTTGTGTACCTGCCCTGGGAGTGTTTGATTGGGCAGTGTAGAGGGAATTTAACTCTGTATCCAACGTGTGCTGTACCTGCCACAGGAGTGTTTGTTGGATCAGCGTAGAAGGAGTTTTACTCTGAATCTAACCCATGCTTTACCTGCGTTGGGAGTGTTTGATGGGACAGTGTACAGGGAGCTTTACTCTGTATCTAACCCATGCTGTACCAGCCATGGGAGTGTTCGATGGGACACTGCAGATGGAGCTTTACTCTGTATCTAACCAATGCTCTACCTGCACTGGGAGTGATTGATGGGACAGTGGAGAGGGAGCTTTACTCTGTATCTAATTCATGCTCTACCTGCCCTGCGAGTGATTGATGAGACAATATAGAGGGAGCTTTACTCTGTATCTGCCCCATGCTGAACCTGTTCTGGGAGTGTTTGATGGGACAGTGCAGAGGGAGCTTTACTCTGTATCTAACCGATGCTGTTCCTGTCCTGGGAGCATTTGATAAAACAGTGAAGAGGGAGATTTTCTCTGTATCTAACCTGTGCTGTACCTGCCCAGGGAGTTTTTGATGGGACAGTGCAGATGGAGCTCTACTCTGTATCTAACCCATGCTCAACCTGCCCTGGGAGTGTTTGGTGGGACAGTGTAAATGGCGCTTTACTCTGTATCTAACCCGTGCTGTACCTGCCCTGGGAGTGTTTGATCGGACAGTGTAGAGGGAGCTTTACTCTGTATCTGACCGATGCTGTACCTGTCCTGGGAGCGTTTGATGGGACAGTGCAGAGGGAGCTTTTCTCTGTATCTAACCCATGCATAGAAAGATAGAAACATAGAAACATAGAAGATAGGAGCAGGAGTAGGCCATTTGGCCCTTCGAACCTGCTCCGCCATTCAATGAGATCATGGCTGATCATCCAAATTCAGTACCATGTCCCTGCCTTCTCCCCATATCCCCTGATCCCTTTGGCCTTAATAAATATATCCAACTCTTTCTTGAATATATTTAATGAACTGGCCTCCACTGCCCTCTGTGGCAGAGAATTCCACAGGTTCACCACTCTTTGGGTGAAGAAATTCCTCCTCATTTCAGTCCTAAATGTCCTACCCCTTATCCTTAGACTATGACCCCTGGTTCTGGACTCCCCGACCATCGGGAACATCTTTCCAGCATCTACTCTGTCCAGGCCTGGCAGAATTTTATAGGTTTCGATGAGATCCCCTCTCAATCTTCTAAACTCCAGTGAGTATAAGCCCAATCGACACAATCTCTCCTCATACGTCATTCCTGCCATCCCAGGTATCAGCATGGTGAATCTTCGTTGCACTCCTTCCATGGCAAGAACATCCTTCCTCAGATAAGGCGACCAAAACTGCACACAATACTCAAGGTGCGGTCTCACCAAGGCCCTGTACAACTGCAGCAAGACATTCTTGATCCTGTACTTGAACGCTCTTGCTACGAAGGCCAACATGCCATTTGCCTTCTTAACCGCCTGCTGCACCTGCATGCTTACCTTCAGCGACTGGTGCACAAGAACACCCAGGTCTCTTTGCACTTCCCCTTCTCCCAATCTATTGCCATTCAAATAATAATCTGCCTTCCTGTTTTTGCCACCAAAGTGGATAACCTCACATTTATCCACATTATAGTGCATTTGCCATGTTTCTGCCCAATCACCTAACCTGTCCAAATCGTACTGGAGTTTCATGACATCCTCCTCACAGCATACCCTCCCACCCAGCTTTGTGTCGTCAGCAAATTTGGAGATATTACATCCAATTCCCTCGTCCAGATCATTAATATATATTGTGAACAGCTGGGGTCCTAGGACCGATCCTTGCGGTACCCCACTAGTCACTGCCTGCCACTCGGAAAACGACCCGTTTATTCCAACTCTTTGCTTTCTCTCCGCCAACCAGTTCTCTATCCAAGTCAATACCTTGCCCCCAATCCCATGTGCCTTAATTTTGCACGCTAATCTCTTATGCGGGACCTTATCAAAAGCCTTCTGAAAGTCCAAATGCACCACATCCACTGGTTCTCCCTTATCTATTTTACCAGTTACATCCTCAAGAAATTCCAGTAGATTAGTCAAGCATGATTTACCTTTTGTAAATCGATGTTGGCTTTGTCCGATTCTGTCACTGCTTTCCAAGTGCTCTGCTATTACATCTTTTTTAATGGACTCTAGCATTTTCCCCACTACCGATGTCAGGCTTACCGGCCTATAATTCCCTGCTTTTTCTCTGCCACCTTTTTTGAATAGTGGGGTAACATTAGCTACCCTCCAATCCATGGGTACTGTTCCAGAGTCTATTGAGTTCTGGAAGATGACCAGCAATGCATCTATTATTTCTAGGGCCACTTCCTTAAGTACCCTGGGATGTAGATTATCAGGCCCTGGGGATTTATCGGCCTTCAGTCCCATCAATTTTCCTAACACCATTTCTCTAAAAATACTGGTTTCTTTCAGTTCCACCCTTTCATCAGACCCTATGTTCCCCGTTATTTCTGGGAGGTTATTTGTGTCCTCCTTTGTGAAGACAGAACCAAAATATGTATTTAGTTGATCTGCCATTTCTTTGTTCCCCATTATAAATTCCCCTGATTCTGACTGCAAGGGACCTACGCTTGACTTCACCAATCTTTTTCTCTTCACATATCTATAAAAGCATTTACAGTCAGTTTTTATGTTCCCTTCAAGCTTACTCTCAGATTCGATTTTCCCTAATTTCCCTTGTTGCCACGGTTGGTTCACCTTTTTTGTTTTATTTTTATGCCAAACTGGGATGAACAACTTCTGTAGTTCATCCATTCGGTCTTTGAATGTTTGCCATTGCCTATCCACTGTCAACCCTTTGAGTGCCATTCCCCAATCAATCCTATCCAACTCGCTCCTCAGACCATTGTAGTTTCCTTTATTTAAATTGAGGACCCTAGTTTCTGAGTCAAATACTTCATTCTCCATCTTAATGAAGAATTCGAGCATATTATGATCGCTCCGACCCAAGGGGCCTCGTACAACAAGATTGCTAATTAATCCTTTCTCGTTACATAATATCCAGTCGAAGATGGCCTGATCTCTGGTTGGTTCCTCGACATATTGGTCCAGGAAACCATCCCGTAAACACTCCAGGAATTCCTCCTCCACAGTATTGTTACTAATTTGGTTAGCCCAATCTATATGTAGATTAAAGTCACCCATGATGACTGCTGTGCCCTTATTGCACGCTTCTTTAATTTCCCATTTAATGCCATCCCCAACCTCCGCCTTACTGTTTGGAGGTCGAAATACCACTCCCACTAACGTTTTTTTCCCCTTAGTATTTCTCAATTCTACCCATACAGATTCCACATCATCAGAGCTAATATCCTTCATTACAATTGTGTTAATCCCTTCTTTAACCAGTAATGCTACCCCACCTCCCTTTCCTTTTTGCCTATCTTTCCTGAATATCGAATATCCCTGGAAGTTGAGTTCCCAGTCTTGGCCATCCTTGAGCCACGCTTCCGTAATCCCAACCAAATCATATTCGTTTACCTCCATTTACGCAGCCAATTCATCCACCTTAATACAAATGCTCCTCGCATTGAGACACAAAGCCTTCAGGCTTGTTTTTTTAACGCTCTTAGACCTATTAGAATTATTATTTACTGTGGCCACGTTTGATTTAAATCCTTGATTTCTCTGCCTGCCACTTTTGTTTTTCTCCTTCCTATCTTTTGCTTTTATCCTTGTTTCCCTTTCCTCTGTCTCCCTGCTCAGGTTCCCAACCCCCTTCCATTTTAGTTTAAACCCTCCCCCACAGCACTAGCAAACAAACCCCCTAGGAAATCGGTTGCAGCCCTGCCCAGGTGCAGACCGTTCGGTTTGAACTGGTCCCACCTCCCCCAGAACCGGGAGTGTTTGATGGGACAGTGCAGATGCAGCTTTACTCTGCATCTAACCCATGCTCTACCTGCACTGGGAGTGTTTGGTGGGACAGTGTAGAGGGCGTTTTACTCTGTATCTAACCCGTGCTGTACCTGCCCTGGGGAGTGTTTGATGGGACAGTGTAGAGGGAGCTTTACTCTGTATCTAACCCGTGCTGTACCTGCCCTGAGGAGTGTTTGTTGGGACAGTGTAGATGGAGTTTTACACTGTATCTTATCCATGCTCTACCTGACCTGAGAGTGTTTGATGGGACAGTGTAGAGGGAGCTTTACTCTGTATCTAACATGTGTTGTACCTGCCCTGGGAGTGATTGAACAGAGAGTGAAGAGGGAGCTTTACTCTCAATCTAACTTGTGCTGTACCAGCCTTGGGAGTGTTTGATGGGACAGTGTAGAGGGAGCTTTACTCTGTAACTGACCCGTGCTGTACCTCTTCAGGGAATGTTTGCTGGGATAGTGCAGAGGGAGCTTTACTCTGTAACTAACCCGTGCTGTACCTGCCCTGGAAGTGTTTGATTGGACAGTGCAGAGGGAGCTTTACTCTGTATCTAACCAGTGCTGTACCTGACCTGGGAGTGTTTGATGGGAAAGTGCAGAGGGAGCTTTACTTAGTTTCTAAGTCATGCTGTATCTGCCACAGGAGTGTTTGTTGGTACAGTGTAGAGGGAGATTTACTCTATCTTTAACCCGTGCTGTACCTGCCCTGGGAGTGTTTGATGGCACAGTTTAGAGTGATCTTTACTCTGTATCTAACCCATGCTGTGCCTATTCTGGGAGTGTTTGATAGGACAGTGTAGAGGGAGCTTTACATTGTTTCTAACGCGTTGTGTACCTGCCCTGGGTGTTTTTGATTTGACAGTGTAGAAGGAGTTTTACTCTGAATCTAACCCATGCTTTAACTGCCCTGGGAGAGTTTGATGGGTCAGTGTAGAGGGAGCTTTACTCTGTATCTAACCCATGCAGCACCTGCCATGGGAGTGTTCGATCGGACACTGCAGATGTAGCTTTACTCTGTATCTAACCCATGCTCTACCTGCCCTTGGAGTGATTGATTGGAGAGCGTAGAGGGTGCTTTACTCTGTATCTAACACGTGCTGTACCTGCGCTGGGAGTGTTTGATGGGAAAGTGAAGTGGGAGCTTTACTCTGTATCCAACCTGTGCTGTACGTGCCCTGGGAGTGTTTGATGGGACAGTGTAGAGGGAGCTTTAATCTGTATCTAATCCATGCTCTACCTGCCCTGCAAGTCTTTGATGGGACGGTGTAGAGGGAGCTTTACTCTGCATATAACTCCTGCTGTACCTGCCCTGGGAGTGTTTGATGGGACAATGTAGAGGGAGTTTTACTCTGTATCTACCCCATGCTGTACCTGTTCTGGGAGTTTTTGATGGGACAGTGCCGAGGATGCTTTAATGTGTATCTAACCGATGCTGTTCCTGTCCTGGAAGCGTTTGATAGGACAATGTAGAGGGAGATTTTCTCTCTTTCTAATCTGTGCTGTACCTGCCCAGGGAGCTTTTGATGGGACAGTGCAGGTGGAGCTTTACTCTGTATCTAACCCATGCTCTACCTGCCCTGGGAATGTTTGATGGGACAGTGCAGAGGGAGATTTACTCTGTATCTAACCTGTGCTGTATCTGCCCTGGGTGTGTTTGATTGGACAGTGTACAGGGAATTTTTCTCTGTATCTAGCCCGTGCTGAACATGCCATAGGAGTGTTTGATTGGACAGTGTAGAGGGAGCTTTACTCTGTATGTAACCCCTGCTGTACCTGCCCTGGGAGTGTTTGATGGGACAATGTAGAGGGAGCTTTACTCTGTAGCTACCCCATGCTGTACCTTTTCTGCGAGTGTTTGATGGGACAGTGCAGAGGAAGCTTTACTTTATATCTAATCCATGCTGTACCTGCCCAGGGAGTTATTGATGGGGCAGTGCAGGTGGAATTTTACTCTGTACCTAACCCATGCTCTACCTGCCCTGGGAGTGTTTGGTGGGACAGTGTAGAGGGAGCTTTACTCTGTATCTGACACGTGCTTTTCCTGACCTGGCAGTGATTGATGCGACGGTGTAGGGGAAGATTTACCCTGTATCTAATCCTTGCTGTACCTGCCATGGGAATGTTTGAGGGGACACTGCAGAGGGAGCTTTACACAGTATTTAACCCATGCTCTACCTGCCCTGGGAGTGTTTGATGTGACAGTTTAGAGGGTGCTTTACTCTGTATCTATCCCGTGCTGTACCTGCACTGGGACTGTTTGATGGGACAGTGAAGAGGGAGCTTTATTCTGTATCTAACCCCTGCTGTACCTGCCCTGCAAGTGTTTGATGGGACAGCGTAGAGGGAGCGTTACTCTGTATCTAAGCGGTGCTATACATGCCCTGGGAGTGTTTGATGTGACAGTGCAGAAGGAGCTTTTCTCTCTGTCTAATCCGTGCTGTACCTGCCCTGGGAGAGTTTGATGGGACAGTGTAGAGGGAACATTACACTGTATCTAAACCGTGTTGTGCCTGCCATGGGAGTGTTTGGTGCGACAGTGTAGATGGACCTTTACTCTGTACATAACTCCTGCTGCATCTGCCCTGGGAGTGTTTGATGGGTCAGTGTAGAGGGAGCTTTACTATCTATCTAACCGGTGCTGTACCAGCCTTGGGAGTGTTTGATGGGACAGTATAGAGGGAGCTTTACTCTGTATCTAAACCGTGCTGTACCTGCCCTGGGAGTGTTTGAAGGGAGAGTGAAGAGGGAGCTTTACTTTGTATCTAACCCGTGCTGTACCTGTCCTGGGAGTGTTTGATGGGACAATGCAGATGGAGCTTAACAGAGTATCTAACCCATGCTCTACCTGCCCTGGGAGTGTTTGATGTGACAGCTTAGAGGGTGCTTTACTCTGTATCTAACCTGTGCTGTACCTGCACTGGGAGTGTTTGATGGGACAGTGTCGAAGGAGCTTTACTCTGCATCTAAACTGTGCTATACCTGCCCTAGGAGTGTTTGGTGGGACAGTGTAAAGGGAGCTTTACTCTCTATCTAACCTGTGCTGTACCAACCTTGGGAGTGTTTGATGGGACAGTATAGAGGGAGCTTTACTCTGTATCTAATCCATGCTGTACCTGCCCTGGGAGTGTTTGAAGGGACAGTGAAGAGGGAGCTTTACTCTGTATCTAACCCATGCTGTACCTTAGAGTCATAGAGTCATAGAGTCATAGAGTAATACAGCACGGATAGAGGCCCTTCGGCCCATCGTGTCCGCGCCGGCCATCAAGCCCTGTCTAATCTAATCCCATATTCTAGCATTTGGTCCGTAGCCTTGTATGCTGTGGCATTTCAAGTGCTCATCCAAATGCTTCTTAAATGTTGTGAGGGTTTCTGCCTCCACAACCCTTTCAGGCAGTGAGTTCCAGACTCCAGCCACCCTCTGGGTGAAAAAGTTCTTTCTCAAATCCCCTCTAAACCTCCCGCCCTTTACCTTGAACCTATGCCCCCTATTTATTGACCCCTCTACTAAGGGAAAAAGCTCCTCAGCATCCATCCTATCTATGCCCCTCATAATTTTGTACACCTCAATCATGTCCCCCCTCAGCCTCCTCTGCTCCAAGGAAAACAAACCCAATCTGCCCAGTCTCTCTTCATAGTTGAAGCGCTCCAGCCCTGGTAACATCCTGGTGAACCTCCTCTGCACCCTCTCTAACGCGATCACATCCTTCCTGTAGTGTGGCGACCAGAACTGCACACAGTATTCCAGCTGTGGCCTAACCAGTGTTTTATACAGCTCCATCATAACGTCCTTGCTCTTATATTCAATGCCTCGGCTAATGAAGGCAAGCATCCCATATGCCTTTTTTACCACCTTATCCACCTGTTCCGCCGCCTTCAGGGATCTGTGTACTTGCACACCCAGATCCCTCTGACCCTCCGTCTTGCCTAGGGTCTTTCCATTCATTGTGTATTCCCTTGCCTTGTTAGTCCCCCCAAAGTGCATCACCTCGCACTTTTCCGGGTTAAATTCCATTTGCCACAGTTCCGCCCATCTGACCAACCCATCTATATCGTCCTGCAGACTGAGGCTACCCTCCTCGCTATTTACCACCCTACCAATTTTTGTATCATCCGCGAACTTACTGATCATACCTTTTACTTACATATCCAAGTCATTAATGTAGACCACAAACAGCAAGGGACCCAGCACCGATCCCTGTGGTACCCCACTGGCCACAGGCCTCCAGTCACAAAAACAACCTTCGACCATCACCCTCTGCCTTCTGCCACTAAGCCAGTTTTGTATCCAATGTGCCTAGGCACCCTGGATTCCATGGGCTCTTACCTTCTTGACCAGTCTCCTGTGCGGGACTTTATCGAAGGCCTTACTGAAATCCATGTATACCACATCCACTGCGTTACCCTCATCCACACACCTAGTCACCCCCTCAAAAAGTTCAATCAAATTAGTCAGACATGATCTTCCCTTGACAAAGCCATGTTGACTATCCCTGATTAATCCTTGTCTCTCCAAGTGGAGACAAATTTTGTCCCTCAGAATTTTTTCCAATAATTTTCCTACCACTGATGTTAGGCTCACTGGCCTGTAGTTCCCCGGTTTTTCCCTACTACCCTTCTTAAATAATGGTACTACACTAGCGGTTCTCCAGTCCTCTGGCACATCCCCTGTGGCCAGAGAGGTCCTGAATATATGTGTTAGAGCCCCCGCAATCTCTTCCTTTGCCTCACACAGCAGCCTGGGATACATTTCATCCGGGCCAGGGGATTTATCCATTTTTAGGCCAGCTAAAACCGCCAATACCTCCTCCCTCTCGATGTTAATATGTTCGAGCATATCACAGTCCCCCCGCCCTATTTCTATGTCTACATCGTCCTTCTCCATAGTGCAAACAGATGCAAAAAATTCATTTAGAACCCCTCCTACATCTTCCGGCTCCACACACAGATTGCCACTTTTGTCCCTAATGGGCCCTATTTTTTCCCTAGTTATCCTCTTACCCTTAATATACTTTTAAAACATCTTAGGATTTTCCTTTATTTTGCTCGCCAGTGTTATTTCATGGCCCCTCCTTGATCTCCTAATTTCTTTTTTAAGTATTCCCCTGCACTTTTTGTACTCCTCTAGGGCTTCCTCCATCTTTAGCCTTTTGTATCTACCAAAAGCCCTCCTTTTTTTCCTAATCCATTCTCGTATATCCCCTGACATCCAAGGTTCCCTGTGGTTTTTGGAACCACTCTTGACCTTTACGGGAACATGTTGCCATTGTATGATCTCAATCTCCCTTCTGAAAGCCTCCCATTGCTCCGATGCGGATTTTCCTACAAGTAGCTGATCCCAGTCCATTTTGGCCAGATCCTGCCTTATCCTATTAAAATCGGCCTTCCCCCAATTTAGAACCTTTATTTCCGGCCCATCCCTGTCCTTTTCCATGACCACCTTAAATCTTACCATATTATGGTCACTATCACCAAAGTGCTCACCTACTAGCACTTTTTCCACTTGGCCGGCCACATTCCCTAGAATTAGGTCCAGTCCCGCCCCCTCTCTTGTAGGACTTTCTACATGCTGGCTCAAAAAGCTCTCCTGGATGCACTTTAAGAATTCCACACCTTCTGAGCCTTTCACACTCTGACTATCCCAGTTAATATTGGGGAAGTTGAAATCCCCCATTATTATTACCCTATTATTTGCACATTTCTCTGAGATTTGCCGACATATCTGTTCCTCTATCTCCCCCTGACTGTTTGGAGGCCTATAGTACACTCCCAGCAAAGTGCTTGCCCCCTTTTTGTTTTTAAGCTCCACCCATATGGCCTCATTAGAGGACCCTGCTGATATATCATCCCTCCTTACTGCAGTAATTGACTCCTTAATTAATATTGCGACACCCCCTCCTCTTATACCTCTAGAGGGCGCTTTACTCTGTATCTAACCCGTGCTGTACCTTCCCTGGCACTGTTTGAAGGGACAGTGAAGAGGGAGCTTTACTCTGTATCTAACCCATGCTGTACCTTCCCTGGGAGTGTTTGAAGGGACAGTGAAGAGGGAGCTTTTACTCTGTATATAATCCATGCTGTACCTGCCCTGGGAGTGTTTGGTGTGACAGTCTAGAGGACGCTTTACTCTGTATCTAACCCGTGCTGTACCTTCCCTGGGAGTGTTTGATGGGACAGTGTAGAGGGAGCTTTACTCAGTATTTGAAACGTGCTGTACCTCCCCTGGGAGTGTTTGATGAGACAGTGTAGAGGCAGCTGACTCTGTATCTAACCCATGCTGTACCTGCCCTGGGGGTGTTCGATGGGCCAGTGTAGAGGGAGTTTTACTCTGTATCTAACCTGTTCTGTACCTGCCCTGTGTGTGTTTGATTGGACATTGTAGAGGGAATTATACTCTGTATCTAGCCCGTGCTGTACTTGCCATGTGAGTGTTTGATGGGACAGCATAGAATGAGCTTTACTCTATATCTACCCCGTGCTTTACCTGACCTGGCAGTGAGTGATGGGACAGCGTAGGGGTAGATTTACTCTGTATCTAACCCATGCTGTACCTGCCCTGGGAGTGTTTGATGAGACAGTGTAGAGGGAGCTTTACGCTGTATCTAACCCATTTTCTACTTGACCTGCGAGTGTTTGATGGGACAGTGTAGAGGCAGCGTTACTCTGTATCTAAGCTGTGCTATACCTGCCCTGGGAGTATTTGATGGGACAGTGTAGAGGGAGCTTTACTCTCTATCTAAACCATGCTGTACCTGCCCTGGGAGTGCTTGATGGGTCAGTGTAGAGGGAGATTTACTCTGTATCTAACCCGTGCTGCATCTGCCCTGGGACTGTTTGAAGGGACAGTTAAGAGGGAGCTTTACTCTGTATCTAACACATGCTGCGCCTGCCCTGGAAGTGTTTGATGCGACAGTGTAGAGGGAACTTTACACTGTATCTAACCCATGCTGTAACTGAACTGGGTGTGTTTGATAGGACAGTGTAGAGGGTGCATTACTCTGTCAGTAACCTGTGCTGTATCTGCCTTGGAAGTGTTTGATGGGACTGTGTAGAGGGAGATTTAACCTATCTCTAACCCGTGCTGTACCTGCCATGTGCGTGTTTGTTAGGAAAGTGTAGAGGGAGCTTTTCTCTGCATCTAACCCGTGATGTACCTGCCCTGGGAGTGCTTGATGAGACAGTGTAGAGGGAGCTTTACTCTGTATCTAACCTGTGCTGTACCTGCCCTGGGAGAGTTTGATGGGACAGTGTAGAGGGAACGTTACTCTGTATGTAATCCGTGTTGTGCCTACCATGGGAGTGTTTGGTGCGACAGTGTAGAAGGACCTTTACTCTGTATCTAACCCCTGCTGTACCCGCCCTGCGAGTGATTGATGGGACAGTGTCGAGGGAGCTATACTCTGTATCTAACCTGTGCTTTACCTACCCTGGGAGTGTTTGATGGGACAGTGTAGAGGAAGATTTACTCTCTATCTAACCTGTGCTGTACCAGCCTTGGAAGTGTCTGATGGGACAGCATATATGGAGCTTTACTCTATATCTAACCCATGCTGTACCTTTTCTGGGAGTGATTGATGGGACAGTGTAGAGGGAACGTTACTCTGTATGTAATCCGTGTTGTGCCTACCTTGGGAGTGTTTGGTGCGACAGTGTAGAAGGACCTTTACTCTGTATCTAACCCCTGCTGTATCCGCCCTGCGAGTGATTGATGGGACAGTGTAGAGGAAGATTTACTCTCTATCTAACCTGTGCTGTACCAGCCTTGGAAGTGTCTGATGGGACAGTATATATGGAGCTTTACTCGATATCTAACCCATGCTGTACCTTTTCTGGGAGTGATTGATGGAACAGTGCAGAGGGAGCTTTACTCTGTAGCTAACTCATGTTCTACCCGACCAAGCAGTGTTTGATGGGACAGTGTAGAGGGAGATTTACTCTGTATGTAACCCGGGCTGTAACTGTTGTGGGAGTGATTGATGGGACAGTGTAGAGGGAGCTTTACTCTGTATCTAAACCGTGCTGTACCTGCCCTGGGAGTGTTTGATAAGACTGTGTACACGGAGCTTTACTCTGTATCTAAGCTGTGCTGCACCTGCCCAGGGTGTGTTTGTTTGGACAGTGTAGAAGGAATTTTACTCTGTATCTAACCCGTGCTGTACCTGCCATGGGAGTGTTTGATGGGACAGTGTAGAGGGAGCTTTAATCTGTATCTAAACCATGCTGCACCTGCCCTTCGAGTGTTTGATGGGACAGTGTAGAGGGAGCTTTACTCTGTATCTAACCCCTGCTGTACCTGCCCTGGGAGTGTAAGATGGGACAGTGTAGATGGTGCTTTACTCTGTGTCTAACCCGTGATGTACCTGTTCTGGGTGTGATTGATGGGACAGTGTAGAGGGAGCTTTACTCTGTATCTAATGCGTTGTGAACCTGCCCTGGGAGTATTTGATGCGACAGTGTAGAGGAAGCTTTACTCTGTATCTACCGCATGCTGTACCTGTTCTGTGAGTGTTTGAGGGACAGTGCAGAGGGAGTTTTACTCTGTATCTAACCGATGCTGTACCTGTCCTGGGAGCGTTTGATGGGACACTGTAGAGGGAGCTTTTCTCTGTATCTAATCCAGGCTGTACCTGCCCTGGGAGTGTTTGATTGAACATTGCAGATGGAGCTTTAAACTGCATCTAACCCATGCTCTACCTGTCCTGGTGGTGTTTGATGGGA
Source organism: Somniosus microcephalus (assembly GCF_052327205.1). Classification (NCBI taxonomy): domain Eukaryota; kingdom Metazoa; phylum Chordata; class Chondrichthyes; order Squaliformes; family Somniosidae; genus Somniosus; species Somniosus microcephalus. Next base: position 150,380,564 of record NC_140990.1, on the reverse strand, counting down.
GAGTGTAGAGGGAGCTTTTCTCTGTATCTAACCCGTGCTGCACCTGCCCTGGGAGATTTTGATGGGGCAGTGTAGTGGGAGCTTTACTCTTTATCTAACCTTTGCTGCACCTGCCCTTGTAGTGTTTCATGGGACAATTTAGAGGGAGCTTTACTCTGTATCTAATTCCTGCTCTACCTGCCCTGGGAGTGTTTGATGGGACAGTTTAGAGGATGCTTTACTCTGTTTCTAACCCGTGCTGTAGGTGCCCTGGGAGTAATTGATGGGACAGTGTAGAGGGAGTTTTACTCTCTATCTAATCCATGCTCCACATGCCCTGTGAGTGTTTGATGGGACAGTGTAGACGGAGCTTTACTCTGTATCTAACCCCTGCTGTACCTGCCCTGGGAGTGTTTGATGGGACAGTGTAGAGGGAGCTTTACTCTGTATCTCAGCTTTGCTTTACCTGTCCTGGGAGTGTTTGATGGGAAATTTTAGAGGGAGCTTTACTCTGTTTCTTACACATTCTGTTCCTTCCCCAGGCGTGTTGGATGGGACAGTGTAGAGGGAGCTTTACTCTGTATCTAACCCGTGCTGTACCTGTTTTGAGAGTGTTTGATGGGACAGTGTAGAGGGAGCTTGACTCTGTATCTAACCCGTGCTGTACGTGCGCTGGGAGTGTTTGATGGGGCAGTGAAATGGGAGCTTTACTCTGTATCTACCCCGTGCTGTACCTATTCTGGGAGTGTTTGATGGGACAGTTTAGAGGGAGCTTTACTCTGTATCTAACCCATGCTCTACCTGCCCTGGGAGTGTTTGGTCAGACAGTGTAGAGGGCGCTTTACTCTCTATCTAACCCGTGCTGTACCCCCCCTGGGAGTGTTTGATGGGACAATGTAGAGGGAGGTACACTCTGTATCTAACACGTGCTGTAGCTGCCCAGGGAGTGTTTGATGGGACAGTGCAGATGGAGCTTTACTCTGTATCTGAAACGTGCTGTACCTCCCCTGGGTGTGTTTGATTTGACAGTGTAGAGGGAGCTTTACTCTGTATCTAAAGCATTTTGTAACTGCCCTGGGAGTGTTTGATGGGACAGTGTAGAGTGAGCTTTACTCTGTCTCCAACCCGTGCTGTACCTGCCATGGGAGTGTTTCGTGGGGCAGTGTAGAGGGAGCTTTACTCTGTATCTAAGCTGTGCTATACCTGCCCTGGGAGTGTTTGATGGGACAATGCAGATGGAGCTTTACTCTGTTTCTAACTCATGCTGTACCTGCCCTAGGAGTGTTTGATGGGACAGTGTAGAGGGAGATTTACTCTGTATATAACCAGTGCTGTACCTGCCCTGGGAGTGTTTGATGGGACAGTGTAGAGGGAGCTTTACTCTGTATCTAACCCATGCTGCACCTGTTCTGGGTGTGTTTAATGGGACAGTGTAGAGGGAGCTTTATTTAGTATCTAACCTGTGCTGCACCTGCCCTGGGAGTGTTTGATGGGACAGCGTAGAAGAGTTTTACTCTGTATCTAAACTGTGCTTTTCCTGCCCTGGGAGTGTTTGATGGGACAGTATAGAGGGAGCTTTACTCTGAATCTAAGTTGTGCTCCAGCTGCCCTGGCAGTGTTTGATGAGACAGTGTAGATGATGCTTTACTCTGTATCTAACCCGTGGTGTACCTGCGCTGGGAGTGTTTGATGGGACAGTGTAGAGGGAGCTTTACTCGTTATCTAACCCGTGCTGTACGTGTCCTGCGAGTGTTTGATGGGACAGTGTAGAGGGAGTTTACTCTGTATCTAACACGTGCTGTACCTTTTCTGGGAGTGTTTGATGGGACAGTGCAGAGGGAGCTTTACTCTGTATGTAACCCGTGCTGTACCTACCCTGGGAGTGTTTGCTGGGAGAATGTAGATGAAGCTTTACTCTGTATCTACCCCGTGCTGTACCTGTTCTGGGAGTGTTTGATGGGACAGTGCCGAGGGAGCATTAATCTCCATCTAACCGAAGCTGTACCTGTCTTGGGAGCGTTTGACTGGACAGTGTAGAGGGAGCTTGACCCTATATCTAACCCATGCTGTACCTACCCTTGGAGTGTTTGATGGGACAGCGTAGAGGGAGCTTTACTCTCTATCTAACCTGTGCTGCACCTGCCCTTGGTGTGTGTCATTGGACAGTGTAGAGGGAATTTTACTCTGTATCTAACCCGTGCAGTACCTGCCATGCGAGTGTTTGATGGGACAGCGTAGAAGGATTGTTACTCTGTATCTAACACATGCTTTAGCTGCCCTGGGAGTGTTTCATGTGAGAGCTTAGAGGCAGCGTTACTCTGAATCTATGTCGTGCTGTACCTGCCCTGGCATTGTATGATGGAACAGTGTAGAGGGAGCTTTACTCTGCATCTAACGCATGCTGTACCTGCCATGGGATTGTTTGATGGGACAGTGTAGAGGGAGCTTTACTCTGTATGTAATACAGGCTCTACCTGCCCTGCGAGTGTTTGATGGGACAGTGTAGGGGGAGCATTACTCTGTATCTAACCTGTGCTGCACCTGCCCTGGGAGTGTTTGATGGGACAGTGTAGAGAGAACTTTACTCTCTATCTAACCTGTGCTGTACCTGCCCTGGGAGTGTTTGAGGGGACAGCGTAGAAGGCGTTTTACTCTGTATCGAACCCGTGATTTAGCTGCCCTGGGAGTGTTTGATGGGATGGTGTAGAGTGAGCAGTACGCTGAATCTAAGTTGTGCTCCACCTGCTCCAGGAGTCTTTGATGCGACAGTGTAGTGGGAGATTTACTCTGTATGTAACCTGTGCAGTACCTGCCCTGGGAATATTTGATGGGACAATGTAGAGGGTGCTTTACTCTGTATCTAACCCGTGCTGTACCTGTTCTGGGAGTGTTTGATGTTAAAGTGCAGAGGGAGCTTGACTCTAAATCACACCCATGCGGTAAGATTCGAAATTTTCAGTAATTTCATCACGCAACAAAACAGGGTTAATAAAACAGTTTTATTGACCAAAAGAAGCTTGTACAGAAAAACCTTTGATAAAAAGGGCATACAAAATGGCCGCCGGACCTCGTGATCAGTTTCTGGGACCATTTGATTTCTGTTACTGCAAGCCAGACAGGCTTGTGGATTGAGGACAGTAAGCCCGCAAAAGCCAGTATCGGGAAAATGAAACTCAGGGAACTGAGCATACATATTAATTGGATTCTAAGTACAAGACAGTTTCAGGTAACAGGATGGGGCCCATCAAGAAATGGGCGGACTTTTGAATGAACACTTAAACCCATTTACTGTACAAAGGAAAAAACATTTAACAGCCATCAAGGGCAATCTCCAGACCGATCAATATACGAACCGAGCTACGGTGACAAAGTAAAAGACATTATCGGCCAGGAAGGCCAGTTAAGCTATCACCGGCTCCCGTTACAAGACAAAGCGCCCCTGCAGAGATTTCTGCCCGCCAAAAATATTACAAAGACTGGACTATGATTTGGCGGGAGATAAGACTGTCCCAACAAGGTATAACTGTGGATTGAAAGGTCCATCAGGGACTTCACTTCGGTTTTCATTTCTTCAATGCTTGGGAGTACGCTTCGGCGCTTCGCTTCAGATTCACCTTTCGGGACGGACTCTTCGGTTAAGGCAGCGTGGTCGGTGTTCGGCCAGGCAAGGCTCGGCCACAACGGGAAGACGACGAGGGTGGCCCGGGTACTTTTGTCGGGAGATCATCGACGACCCAGGCCGAAGGAGAAGACACCCTCAGGAAAACCGACGAGCCAGGCCGGAGGGAGAAATAAAAGGACACTCCGGGCCTAGCCCTCCAGGGCCTCAACATACCATTCGACCAGGAGTTTTCCCTGTGCAGCTCTGCAACGTCGCATCGGTGACTGAGTCTTCCATGGGCATCCAGTTCTTAAAGTCCCGCCGGTAACGGATTCAGTCATGACGAGCGCTCATCGAGACTGTATCTGCTGCTCCATCTCCTGAGAGAAAAACAAGCTGCGCCAGAAGTTTCCAAATCCACGTGACGACGGAAAGCTGTGCCAAAAGGCTGCTAACCCCCTTTTTTGTGAATCTGAAAGTGGTGAGCATGATTCCGAGTTCCTCAAGTCGAAACTTAGTTTAGGTCTAGGGGAGGGGTTTAAGGGAAATCGTAATGTGTTCCCCCTTTTACGACGTGCCGTGTGTTCCCCATTTCTATAGAGTTAAGTTTATAGATATGTGCATGATTGTAGTTAATTTTATCTGTGCTTATGACATGTATTTTACAATGCTGCAAACTGTTTTATAATAAAAGCCTCCATTTTGTGTTGTTCAACCTGGTCTATTGAGTTGTTTTCTCTGCACTCCAGTTCCCTGCACCTAAGTCCAAGGTCTAGAACCGTAGGGAAGAGTGGGTCGAACCACTCAAGGGTAATTATTGCACGAAGCCTGGTAGGAGACCAGAAAGAGCAAGAGAAACCCCCTACAGAGATGGCGACCGCGGCAGGACCTTGGCAGCAGGGATGCAGTGTGTTAGATCAAGGTCTGAATAAACGAAATGTGATGGATGAGAGAATAGCGGATTATGTTTTTGGGAAGGTAAACCTTACAAAACAGTGGATATCTGACCTATTAAGGGATAGGCACCCGCTGGTCGCAGCTATCAAGTGGACAGAAAGCAAAGAGCATAAGAAATCAGTAGAAAAGGCAGCCTGGCTGATGTGCTACAAGAAGCAAGTTCAGCTTTTGGACCAGGTCGTTGTAGCACAGACAGCCCAGATTAAAGGGCTACTGACAGAAGTAGAGGAAAGGGTTGCGGGAGGTCAGAAACTGATTAAATCGCTTAACGCGCTGAATCAGGAACGCCAATCTGTAACTCACCGCCATGAGACCAGGATAGAGTATTTGGAATGTCAGGTCATTGAGGCCAAGGCCAGTGAAGGTAGAATGAAAGAGAGGTGTTTCCGCCTAGCTAAACAGATAGCGACACAGGAGGAAAGAATTTTGGGGGCTAGGGCAGCATATAAGATGGCCATGGAGGATAGGTCTGAGAACATCGATCATAGCGCTTGCCACAGGGAGCTAGAGGACCTGAGAATGGCCCTAGCAAAGGCAAACGGCTTGGTGTGTCTCATAAACCCACCAGCAAGCCAGTTACTGTTAGCCAAGGAATCAAAAGGACCAATTCCACAGGAGGCAGTTAGGGTACCAACCCCCGAGCCCTCAGCACCTCCCGCCTATACCGAGTCTTGGACTGCGGGGAAGGAAACGGTGGAGTTAGACGAAGAGATTCCTGAGGTAGAACAGCCCCAGGTAGTCGAGTTGAAGCCGGCACCGATGTGTCCCGCTCGACACCGAAGGCTCGGTCCGGACCAAGCGAATGGCGAGGACGGACCCCTCGTAAATCAGATCATAATGCCCCACAGCGCACGACAGCAAAGGGAAATGATCAGTAACATCCCAAAACTCTCCGAGTCAGGAGATCCCTCCGTGCATTTTAGGGACGTGGAGCAAACCGCAGCAGTTAATGACTGCGACGGGGCCGAACTGTCCAAAATGCTCCTGTTCTCCCTGGACAGCTCGCTCCTCCAGTGTCTCCCTGACGAGAGCAAGAGAGGGCGCAAGATGTATGAGGAAGTACGGGACGAGATCCTGGAGATTATAGGGGAGGGTGACGGAACTCCGTTCCTCCGATTGGAACGGACGGTACAGCTAGAGGGAGAACCCCCATGGGTTTTCGCCGGAAGGTTGTGGCCAGTGTATCGGCGCAGCTGCCTGGGAGGACCGGACCGGAACGGGCTAAATGATGACCAAAGGGCTCATTGGTTCCGGTGTCTGGCCGCCAATTGCTTGCCACAGGTGAGGGAGCAGGCCAAAGCATGGTTTGACCCCACTAACCCCCGCTCCACGGAGGACGTAGTACTTGATCAGCTCACGATAAGTAACAGGAACAACAAGAGTAGGGATGTGCCTTCCTCAAAGGGAAAGGTGCATGAGGCAAGGCCAGCAGCTCCTGCCAAAAAGGAATGGCATCAGGAGGGGAATCGCCCTCCCCAAGCCAAGAGCAGTTGTTACGGGTGTGGGAAGGAGGGTCATTGGCGCCGAGACTGTAAAAATCCCTGGAAGGATTTAAAGGGAAAAACTTCCCCAGCCCCAGCCCAAGCGCCCGTCCGGGAGAAGGGAGCCGATGTGTCGATCCATCCCGATACGATCGAGTCGGTTTTAGGCAATGCAGTCTCTAATGACCTCGCAGGGGAAAATAGCGGTTGCCACCAGCCTCGTCGCTCCCGAAACTCCGATCGCTGTACCCAGGTGACTAGAATCGGCGCCGCCCGTCTACCTGTGTCCGCTCCGCTACGATGCATGGAGACGACCCCTCGTAGAGATGGAGGTGGAGGAGGTGAAGGAAGCTTATCTGTTGGATACGGGAGCATCGTGCACCGTAGTCCACGCAGATAACCCCACCAACTCGCTTTTGTCAACCGGGGTCCCGTATCGTCTGTTGAGCTTCACGGGCGAAGAACAGGCTGGCGCACATTCCCTTCCCCTCTCCATTTGTTTAGGGCCACTCCACACCACGTGGAAGTGTATCCTGCTGAGGTGGAAAGAGGGAGTGGGAGCGGGAGTCCTGGGGTCTGATTTCTTGGTAGCCCACGGGATCCACGTGGACCTGAGAAATCACTGTCTCTGGGGAGAGATTGCGAGCATGGAGGAGATAGAGAGTGTTCAGGAAACCCCTACAAAGGCGCGCCGGCGAGAAGTAAAATTCTTGGGTCTAACCCTATGCGCTGGTGAGAGAAACGTAGACCAGGAGGATGAGCAGGAATCGGTACAAAGTCCGCCGGCCTACGCCACTCGCACAGTGGAGGTGTCCCGTCGTAACAAGTGGTTTGGTGGGAAGTGGTGCAAACTGTTTAAGTCGGGAGCACAAGGGCCAACAACAGTGGCCAGGTCTGAGGACAAAAGTCCTCAGCCTGCGACAGAGTCACAGACCACACAGGCTGGAACAGTAGCCTGCGTGAAGGGAGGAGTCATCCCATTGGAGTGGGAGGTCTCCCCTCTGATTTGGGATTCGGACGGGGAAGAGCCCGAACAGCTCGGCCCCACCCTTGACCCGATCACGGAGGAGGAAGAGTCAGAGAACGAAGATCCCGCCCTCGACTCAAGCTTAGGGGAGGTAGGGATTGGGGGCGGAGACTCACTACCTGTAGGGACAGGTGAGGTGGAGTCGGATGCCACAAATCCCGGCCCCGGGGGGGCGGAGCCTGAGGGAAGGGAGCCGGAACCGGCAGCTGTGGTGGAACCACAGGCTGTGACGGTGAAAGCCTCAACCCCCGGTCCATCAGCCCTGGGAGCCTCACCCAAGGCAGCCCCTCGTAGGTCGACTCGAACGCCCCAGCCCAGGAAGCAATGGCCAAATTCTCCATATCTTCCCCAACCTCGGTACAGAGCAGCCCGAGAAAGGCACGATTCCCGTTCAGCAGCGACAGGCTGCGGGGGATCAAAGCCGAAGGTCAGTGCAGCCCCGCCACAGGGAGCAGCACGCTGCAGCCCTCACAGGAATTAAGTAGGCTGCCCGGAGGAGGGCGGCGCTGTACATAGGTGTTAGGAAATGATGAGTTAAGTTAGGTAATTGTAATGATAGTTTAAGGTGTGTAAAGTTTAAGATGATGGGGATGTTTAAAAGGTAGTTTTCGGAGTCTGCCCAGAATGTGTGGTTGTTTGGAAGTGGGGTCAGAGGACCCCGGCGTCCGTTTAATTAAGCCAGCACCTATTGGGAGCCTGGCTACATCATCTTTTCGGTTACAGAGACCAGGAATACAATGGAGAGGATTCTCGTGATACTCGCGGCGATCGGGTGCGGGTTGGCCTACCGGGGCCGCACCAAGGACGTCATCGTGTTCGGATGTTCCGGGGACACAGCCCCCATCACGACGGATGGGACGGGGAAGCGAGAGGTTGAGGAAACCGCCACCTATTTTCACCAAGGAAGATGGCCAGGTTGGCTGGGGACGAATTCTACGGAATACTCCAGCAATTTCGGTTTCGTCTACCAAGAGACTTCGTTAATGTGCCCTCGGGTGAGGATCCTTGCACCCAGAGTCAGCGTTACCGTGGGAAAGAGGATCTGTTTGGTGTGTAATGGGAACGTACCGTTAAGTAGATGGTGGTGGTTACAAAAGCTGGGAAAGGACATGAAGAACTCTACTATCGAGTGGGAACGACTGGGTAACAATACCCATCGGACAATTACGGGGACTCACGGGCAATTACGTGTGTGTTGGGACAAATGGTGGGAACCAGATGAAGGCATATATGTCTGTATGTGGGGTTCAAAACGCGTTTGCCCCAAGGGCGTATCCATCTTTTTCCAGAGGCAGTAGCAGGATGAAGGAAAGGGGATGAGATGGGATGTCAGCACTCGGGCGTGCGGAGCCCCATACTCCCCGATTCCAGTAAACGCCACGGAACTCATCACCCGCCCACGCAAGCCCCTGCCCACGATTCCGGTAGCGCTAGCCCAGAAGGAAGGGTGCCCCACCACCACAAAGGGACCCGGGAACGGTTTAGTATTGGTACCCACCGGTCAGGTGCTGTACCAAGGGGTACACTACGCGGTGGCCTCAGTGATTTATAACCTCACTGAGGTACGATTGCCGGAGTGGTGTCCCAGGGAAACGGAACAATTGTACCAGGTCCTGTTAACCCGAATGTTCAGGCAATTTTACGAGTTTGATTTTGCCGACATCGACAAGACCAAATTGTACACCACACCACAGGAAGTCTTGGATCGGGTAGGAAGGCAAAGAAGGGGTACTGTAAATGACATTTTCACTGCTTTTAACACCGGAACGTCTGTTGTCAACGCTCTAGACAACGTGGAGCTGCAGACACAGATCAATGGTTTAAAGGCCCAGTTAAGGAACATACTGACAAGCGAGAATAAGGTAGTGTGTTCTGAGCTACATGAGGACCAAGCCATGACACTACACTTAAAAGAAATAATTGCTGAGCTGGAGAAACACGCTAGAACGGTAAATGCGCTCATTAAGGAGGATCGGAATGCGTCCAATCAGGCTGCGCAGAACGAGGCCTGTGTGCTATACGGGGCGTGGTTACTGGGCGAGGGCCGCAGTAATCTGGAGGATTTAAAACAAGGTTTGGTCCCGTCCTGGATCAGCAACAAGCACTTGCAAGCGCTCCACCCTTTTGACAATGCATTAAGCCCGTGCCAGCTCAGACTAGCTGCAGAAGCGTACCCAGTCCCAGTGGACTGCGGACGCTCAAACCACACTATTATGGGAATAGTGGTAAGGATGCCGGTGTTGGGTCCCGCAGCAAAGCCCGCCCCGGTATACAGGGTGGAGAACATTGGAGTCATTCAGGGGGGTGCGCACATTCGTCACACAGTGGTCCCGCCTTATGTCTTCAGATGGGAGCGTACGATGACAGGCACTGACCTTTCGGGGTGTCGTAGCCGGGGAGCACACATCATCCTGTGTCCCCAGCACTTGAATGCCTTTTTGAAACCACAGTGCGGGTTCAGAGCTGCTAGTGTGAAGCCGATAAATTGCACCATGGAGGCGATGGCAAAGGACCATGTGCCCCCGCAGGTAGCATATATCGGAGGTGGGACATACTGTGTCACCACTGCAGCGCCTCACTACCGCCACGGACAGCACGCGTGGTGTCCGGTCAGTGACAGCAGTTTCTGTTTCAAACCCAGGGCTGAAGTTCAAGTGGCACAACAACGGATTGTCCCCATTCCTGCACCCTCCACCGTTCACCTCACTGTAAAAGAGAATTTCACGGGAAAGACATATTGGACATAGTCACCCCACCATGGTGGGACCTGTTCACCAATATAGAGATCCCGGCCTAGATTAGAATAGCATCCCACATCCTAGTAGTGTGTCAGGTTTTAATTGTAATATTTTTATTGTTCGTGCATTGCAAGAGAGGCAAACGCCTCCAGAGGCACGAGAACACAGGAGAATGGAGAGAACGCTATGTACGAGTGGGGGAAGAGGACACCCCAGTGTAAGCGGCTAGTATTAAAAGTTAAAGCGTCCCTCCATTTTTGGATTTCAGCCACTGCATGATTTAAGTGTGTGAATACTGTAGTGTTATAGCCGTTGGTGAAGTTTTGTTTTGTTTGATTAATAAAAGGTGTATGCAGGTGGCGCAAGGGGCATTGGCCCCCTTCGCATCTGAAAGATGAATGTGTTATAGTATAAGGTAATACTGCCTATGATTGTCCAACAGTTTACACAAGGTAATTTTTCTGAAATGGGAACTGCATGTGTCGTAAGGGCCATAGATAGTTAATTACCAGGAATGTTTGGATGTGAGGAATCAGGGAAAATTTGCTCACCAAGGATTATTGATACTTTAAGCAAGCTATCAGTATCACAGGGGGGACTGTAAGATTTGAAATTTTCAGTAATTTAATCACGCAACAAAACAGGGTTAATAAAACAGTTTTATTGACCAAAAGAAGCTTGTACAGAAAAACCTTTGATAAAAAGGGCATACAAAATGGCCGCAGGACCTCGTGATCAGTTTCTGGGACCATTTGATTTCTGTTACTGCAAGCCAGACAGGCTTGTGGATTGAGGACAGTAAGCCCGCGAAAGCCAGTATCGGGAAAATGAAACTCAGGGAACTGAGCATACATATTAATTGGATTCTAAGTACAAGACAGTTTCAGGTAACAGGATGGGGCCCATCAAGAAATGGGCGGACTTTTGAATGAACACTTAAACCCATTTACTGTACAAAGGAAAAAACATTTAACAGCCATCAAGGGCAATCTCCAGACCGATCAATATACGAACCGAGTTACGGTGACAAAGCAAAAGACATTATCAGCCAGGAAGGCCAGTTAAGCTATCACCGGCTCCCGTTACAAGACAAAGCGCCCCTGCAGAGATTTCTGCCCGCCAAAAATATTACAAAGACTGGACTATGATTTGGCGGGAGATAAGACTGTCCCAAAAAGGTATAACTGTGGATTGAAAGGTCCATCAGGGGCTTCACTTCGGTTTTCATTTCTTCAATGCTTGGGAGTACGCTTCGGCGCTTCGCATCAGATTCACCTTTCGGGACGGACTCTTCGGTTAAGGCAGCGTGGTCGGTGTTCGGCCAGGCAAGGCTCGGCCACAACGGGAAGATGACGAGTGTGGCCCGGGTACTTTTGTCGGGAGATCATCGACGACCCAGGCCGAAGGAGAAGACACCCTCAGGAAAACCGACGAGCCAGGCCGGAGGGAGAAATAAAAGGACACTCCGGGCCTAGCCCTCCAGGGCCTCAACATACCATTCGACCAGGAATTTTCCCTGTGCAGTTCTGCAATGTCGCATCGGTGACTTGAGTCTTCCATGGGCATCCAGTTCTTAAAGTCCCGCCGGTAACGGATTCAGTCATGATGAGCGCTCATCGAGACTGTATCTGCTGCTCCATCTCCTGAGAGAAAAACAAGCTGCACCAGAAGTTTCCAAATCCACGTGACGACGGAAAGCTGTGCCAAAAGGCTGCGAACCCCCTTTTTTGCGAATCTGAAAGTGGTGAGCATGATTCCGAGTTCCTCAAGTCGAAACTTAGTTTAGGTCTAGGGGAGGGGGTTAAGGGAAATCGTAATGTGTTCTCCCTTTTACGACGTGCCGTGTGTTCCCCATTTCCATAGAGTTAAGTTTATAGATATGTGCATGATTGTAGTTAATTTTATCTGTGCTTATAACATGTATTTTACAATGCTGCAAACTGTTTTATAATAAAAGCCTCCATTTCGTGTTGTTCAACCTGGTCTATTGAGTTGTTTTCTCTGCACTACAGTTCCCTGCACCTAAGACCAAGGTCTAGAACCGTAGGGAAGAGTGGGTCGAACCACTCAAGGGTAATTATTGCACGAAGCCTGGTAGGAGACCAGAAAGAGCAAGAGAAACCCCCTACAATGCTGTACCTGCCCTGGGAGTGTTTGATGCGACAGAGTAGAGGGAGCTTTACTCTCTATCGAACCTGTGTTGCACCTGCCCTTGGTGTGTGTGATTGGACAGTGTAGAGGGAATTTTACTCTGTATCTAACCCGTGCTGTACCTGCCATGGGAGTGTTTGATGGCACAGCGTAGAAGGAGTTTTACTCTGTATCTAACCCATGCTTTACCTGCCCTGGCATTTCTTGATGGGACAGTGTTGAGGGTGCTTTACTCTCTATCTAACACATGCTGTGCCTGCCATGGGAGTGTTTGATGGGACAATGCAGATGAAGCTTTACTCTGTATCTAACCCATGCTCTACGTGCCCTGGGAGAGATTGATGGGACAGTTTAGAGGGTGCTTTACTCTGCTTCTATCCTGTGCTGGACCTGCGCTGTGAGTGTTTGATGGGGCAGTGAAGTGGGAGCTTTACTCTGTATCTAACCTGTGCTGTACGTGCACTGGGAACGTTGATGGGACAGTGTACAGGGAGCTTTACTCTGTATGAAATCCAGGCTCTACCTGCCCTGCGAGTATTTGATGGGACAGTGTAGAGGGAGCTTTATTCTGTATCTAACCCCTGCTGTACCTGCCCTGCGAGTGTTTGATGGGACAGTGTAGAGGGAGCTTTACTCGGTATCTAACCCGTGCTGTACCTGCCCTGCGAGTGTTTGATGGGACAGCGTAGAGGGAGTTTACTCTGTATCTAACACATGCTGTACCTGCCCTGGGAGTATTTGCTGGGAGAATGTAGACGAAGCTTTACTCTGTATCTACCCCATGCTGTACCTGTTCTGGGAGTGTTTGATGCGACAGTGCCGAGGGAGCTTTACTCTCTATCTAACCGAAGCTGTACCTGTCTTGGGAGCTTTTCATTGGACAGTGTAGAGGGAGCTTGACTCTATATCTAACCCATGCTGTACCTGCCCTTGGAGTGTTTGATGGGACAGTGTAGAGGGAGCTTTACTCTCTATCTAATCTGTGTTGCACCTGCCCTTGGTGTGTGTGATTGGACAGTGTAGAGGGAATTTTACTCTGTATCTAACCCGTGCTGTACCTGCCATGGGAGTGTTGGATGGGACAGCGTAGAAGGAGTGTTACTCTGTATCTAACACATGCTTTACCTGCCCTGAGAGTTTAGAGGCAGCTTTACGATGAATCTAAGTCGTGCTGGACCTGCCCTGGCATTGTATGATGGGACAGTGTAGAGGGAGCTTTACTCTGTATCTAACACATGCTGTACCTGCCATGGGAGTGTTTGATGGGACAATGCAGATGGAGCTTTACATTGTAACCAACCCAAGCTCTACCTGCCCTGGGAGTGTTTGATGGGACAGTGTAGGGGGAGCATTACTCTGTATCTAACCTGTGCTGCACCTGCCCTGGGAGTGCTTGGTGGGACAGTGTAGAGAGAACTTTATTCTCTATCTAACCTGTGCTGTACCTGCCCTGGGAGTGTTTGAGGGGACAGCGTAGAAGGAGTTTTACTCTGTATCTTACCCGTGCTTTAGCTGCCATGGGAGTGTTTGATGGGACGGTGTAGAGGGAGAAGTACTCTGAATCTAAGTTGTGCTCCACCTGCTCCAGGAGTCTTTGATGCGACAGTGTAGTGGGAGATTTACTCTGTATGTAACCTGTGCTGTACCTGCCCTGGGAGTATTTGATGGGACAATGTAGAGGCAGCTTTACTCTGTATCTAACACGTGCTGTACCTGTTCTGGGAGTGTTTGATGTTACAGTGTAGAGGGAGCTTGACTCTAAATCACACCCATGCTGTATCTGCCCTGGGAGTGTTTGATGCGACAGTGTAGAGGGAGCTTTACTCTCTATCGAACCTGTGTTGCACCTGCCCTTGGTGTGTGTGATTGGACAGTGTAGAGGGAATTTTACTCTGTACCTAACCCGTGCTGTACCTGCCATGGGAGTGTTTGATGGCACAGCATAGAAGGAGTTTTACTCTGTATCTAACCCATGCTTTACCTGCCCTGGCATTTTTTGATGGGACAGTGTTGAGGGTGCTTTACTCTCTATCTAACCCATGCTGTGCCTGCCATGGGAGTGTTTGATGGGACAATGCAGATGAAGCTTTACTCTGTATCTAACCCATGCTCTACGTGCCCTGGGAGAGTTTGATGGGACAGTTTAGAGGGTGCTTTACTCTGCTTCTATCCTGTGCAGTACCTGCGCTGTGAGTGTTTGATGGGGCAGTGAAGTGGGAGCTTTACTCTGTATCTAACCTGTGCGGTACGTGCACTGGGAACGTTGATGGGACAGTTTAGAGGGAGCATTACTCGGTATCTAACACGTGCTGTACCTGCCCTGCGTGTGTTTGATGGGACAGTGTAGAGGGAGTTTACTCTGTAGATAACACATGCTGTACCTGCCATGGGAGTGTTTGATGGGACAATGCAGATGGAGCTTTACTTTGTAACTAACCCATGCTCTACCTGCCCTGGGAGTGCTTGATGGGACAGTGTAGAGGGAGCTTTACTCTGTATGTAATCCAGGCTCTACCTGCCCTGTGAGTGTTTGATGGGACAGTGTAGGGGGAGCATTACTCTGTATCTAACCTGTGCTGCACCTGCCCTGGGAGTGTTTGATGGGACAGTGTAGAGAGAACTTTACTCTGTATCTAACCTGTGCTGTACCTGCCCTGTGAGTGTTTGAGGGGACAGCGTAGAAGGGGTTTTACTCTGTATATAAATCGTGCTTTTCCTGCCCTGGAAGTGTTTGATGGGACAGTATAGAGGGAGCTTTACTCTGAATCTAAGTCGTGCTCTAACTGCCCTGGCAGTGTTTGATGGGACAGTGTAGATGATGCTTTACTCTGTATCTAACCCGTGGTGTACCTGCGCTGGGAGTGTTTGATGGGACAGTGAAGTGTGAGCTTTGCTCTGTATCTAAACTGTGCTGTACGTGCCCTGGGAGTGTTTGATGGGACATTGTAGATGGAGCTTTACTCTGTATCTAATCAATGCTCTACCTACCCTGTGAGTGTTTGATGGGACAGTGTAGAGGGAGCTTTACTCGGTATCTAACCCGTGCTGTACCTGCCCTGCGAGTGTTTGATGGGACAGTGTAGAGGGAGTTTACGCTGTATCTAACACGTGCTGTAACTTTTCTGGGAGTGTTTGATGGGACAGTGCAGAGGGAGCTTTACTCTGTATGTAACCCGTACTGTACCTGCCCTGGGAGTGTTTGATGGGACAGCGTAGAAGGAGCTTTACTCTGTATCTAAACCGTGCTTTTCCTGCCCTGGGAGTGTTTGATGGGACAGTATAGAGGGAGCTTTACTCTGAATCTAAGTTGTGCTCTAGATGCCCTGGCAGTGTTTGATGGGACAGTGTAGATGATGCTTTACTCTGCATCTAACCCGTGGTGTACCTGCGCTGGGAGTGTTTGATGGGATATTGTAGATGGAGCTTTACTCTGTATCTAATCAATGCTCTACCTACCCTGTGAGTGTTTGATGGGACAGTGTAGAGGGAGCTTTACTCGGTATCTAACCCGTGCTGTACCTGCCCTGCGAGTGTTTGATGGGACAATGTAGAGGGAGTTTACTCTGTATCTAGCACGTGCTGTACCTGTCCTGGAAGTGTTTGATGGGACAGTGTTGAGGGAGCTTGACTCTGTATCTAACCCATGCTGTGACTGCCCTGGGAGTGTTTGATGGGACCGTGTAGAGCGAGTTTTGCTCTGTATCTAACCCGTGCAGTACCTGCTCTGGCAGTGTGTGATGGGACAGTGTAGAGGGAGCTTTACTCTGTATGTAACCCTTGCTGTACCTGCCCTGGCAGTGTTTGATGGGACATTGTAGAGGCAGCTTTAGTCTGTATCTAACTCGTGCTGTACCTGCCATCGGAGTGTTTGATGGGATAGTGTAGAGGGAGCTTTTCATTGTATCTAACCCGTGCTGTACCTGTCCTGGGAGTGTTTGATGGGACCGTGTAGAGGGAGCTTTACTCTATATCTAACCTGTGCTGCACCTGCCCTGGGAGTGTTTGATAGGACAGTGTAGAGGGAGTTTTACTCTGTATCTCACCCGGGCTGTACCTGCCCTGGGAGTGTTTGATAGAACAGTGTAGAGGGAGTTTTACTCTGTATCTAACCCTGCTGTACCTGCCCTGGCAGTGTGTGATGTGACAGTGTAGAGGGAGCTTTACTCTGTATGAAACACGTGCTGTACCTGCCATGGGACTCTTTGATGGGACATTGTTAAGAGAAATTTACTCCGTATCTATCCTGTGCTGCACCTGCCCTGGGAGTCATAGAGTAATAGAGTTTTACAGCACAGAAAGAGGCCCTTCGGCCCATCGTGTCTGCGCCGTCCATCAATCCCTGTCCAGTCTAATCCCATTTTCCAGCATTTGGTCCATAGCCTTGTATGCAATGGCATTTCAAGTGCTCATCCAAATGCTTCTTGAATGTTGTGAGGGTTCCTGCCTCTACCATCCTTTCAGGCAGTGAGTTCCAGATTCCAACCACCCTCTGGGTGAAAAAGTTCCTCCTCAAATCCCCTCTAAATCTCCTGCCCCTTACCCTGAATCTATGCCCCCTTGTTATTGACCCCCCTACTAAGGGGAAAAGTTCCTCTTTATCCACCCTATCGATGCCCCTCATCATTTTGTACACCTCAATCAGATCCCCCCTCAGCCTTCTTTGCTCCAAGGAAAACAACCCCAGCCTGTTTAGCCTTTCTTCATAGCTGAGGCGCTCCATCCCAGGTAACATCCTGGTGAATCTTCTCTGCACCCTCTCCAAAGCAATCACATCCTTTCTATAGTGAGGCGACCAGAACTGCACACAGTACTCCAGCTGTGGCCTCACCAGCATTTTGTACAGCTCCATCATAACCTCCCTGCTCTTATATTCTATGCCTCGGCTAATGAAGGCAAGTATCCCATATGCCTTTTTAACCACCTTATCTACCTGTTCCGCTGCCTTCAGGGATCTATGTACATGTACACCAAGGTCCCTCTGACCCTCTGTACTTCCTAGGGTCCTACCACTCATTGTGTATTCCCTTGCCTTATTTGTCCGTCCAAAATGCATCACCTCGCACTTTTCAGGGTTAAATTCCATTTGCCACTTTTCCGCCCATCTGACCAACCCGTTTATATCGTCCTGTAGCCTGAGGCTTTCCTCCTCGCAATTTACCACCCCACCAATTTTCGTGTCATCTGCGAACTTACTGATCATACCTTTTACATTCTCATCCAAATCATTTATGCAGATCACAAACAGCAAGGGACCCAGCACCGATCCCTGAGGTACCCCACTGGACACAAGCTTCCAGTCACAAAAGCAACCTTCGACCATCACCCTCTGCCTCCTGCCACTCAGCCAGTTTAGGATCCAACGCGCCAAGGCACCCTGGATCCCATGGGCTCTTACCTTCTTGACCAGTCTCCTATGCGGGACTTTGTCAAAAGCTTTACTGAAGTCCATGTAAACCACATCCACAGCATTTCCCTCATCCACACACCTAGTCACCCCCTCGAAAAATTCAATCAGATTGGTCAGACATGATTTACCCTTGACAAAGCCATGCTGACTATCCCCGATTAATCCTTGCCTCTCCAAGTGGTGACTAATTTTGTCCCTCAGAATTTTTTCCAATAATTTCCCTACCACAGATGTTAGGCTCACTGGCCTGTAATTCCCTGGTTTATCCCTGCTACCCTTCTTGAATAATGGTACTACGTTAGCTGTTCTCCAGTCCTCTGGTACATCCCCTGTGGCCAGAGAGGTTCTGAAAATTTGTGTCCTCGGAGTGTTTGAATGGTCAGTGTAGAGGGAGCTTTACTCTGTGTCTAACCTGTGCTGTACCTGCCCTGGGAGTGTTATATGGGACAATGTGGAGGGCACTTTACTTTCTATGTAATCCGTGCTCTCCCTGCCCTGGGAGTGTTTGATGGGACAGTGTAGTGGGAGCTTTACTGTGTATCTAACCCCTGCCATACCTGCCCTTGGAGAGTTTGATGGGACAGTGCAGAGGGAGCTTCACTCTTTATCTAACCCATTCTGTACCTGTCCTGGGAGTGTTTGATGGGGCACTGTAGAGGGAGCTTTACTCTGTATCTAACCCGTGCCGTACCTGCCATGGGAGTGTTTGATGGGACAGTGTAGAAGGAATTTTTCTTTATATCTAACCCGTGCTGTTCCTGCCCTGGCAGTGTGTGATTGGACAGTGTAGAGGGAGCTTTACTCTGTATCTACCCCGTGCTGCACCTGCCCTGGCTGTGTTTGATTGGACAGTGTAGAGGGAGTTTTACTCTGTATCTAACCTGTGCTGTGCCTGCCCTGGGAGTGTTTGATCGGACAGCGTAGAGGGAGCTTCACTCTGTATCTAACCCGTGATGCACCTGTCCTCGGAGTGTTTGATGGGACCGTGTAGAGGGAGCTTTACTCTGTGTCTAACCTGTGCTGTACCTGCCTTGGGAGTGTTTGATAGGACAGTGTTCAGTGATCTTTACTCTGTATCTTACACGTGACGTACCTGCCCTGGGAGTGTTTGTTGGGACAGTGTTGAGGGAGCTTTACTCTGTATCTAACCCGTGCTGTACCTGTCCTGGGAGTGTTTGATGGGATAGTGTAGAGGGAGCTTTACTCTGTATCTAACCTGTTGTGTATGTACCTTTAAGGGAAAAACTGGTCTCAGACTGCAGTACCGGCAGTGACCACCCCTGTATAAAAGGTCCTAGCAGGCTTCTGTAGTTTCAGTTTCCAGGTTGTCTCCATTCAGTAAAGACTTGTTATAATCAACTTCTGCAGTCCGTGTCTCAATTACACATGGACATAATATTGGCGATGAGCAGATACGAACTTACCTACAGTCTGCACCACCTCATGGGATCCATCCCTAAAGCGAAGTGAGCAGAGGTCGAGGCCAGAAGGAAGAAAGAAACAGTAGAAACGGGCGTCGACCGTGGGCATCCGCCTCTGAGTCAGCGGAGTTGAAGATTTGCAGGAGAGGCTGTCGAGAGCGGGGCTTGGTTATCCTGTCAACGGTGCTTCAGCTAATCAGGCTGGTGGCAGGTAGTACACTGATCCTTCCTGGGCTGCAGCGGTCTAGAACTCGAGCGGGTAGCTTGCAACGGGGCCGAGCAGCGTTGTCGGGAAGAGGAGAGAGAGGGTGGAGCACACAGGGCGCGGCCGGTGCTACGAAGCCGGGCAGCGTACAGACCCGAGAAGAGGGAGGCAAGAGTCCCGCAGGGTTGTTCCGACGACGGGAAAATAATATAATAAAAAAATTAAATGCGCAGAAAGCCGCGAGGAGCTGCAGTTTGCCATGGAAACCGCGGAAAGCAGCGCTAGCAACAGCGGGGAAGAAGGCAAAGCGCGGGAGGCGCCATCTTAATCCAGCGGGGAAGAAGGCAAAGCGCGGGAGGCGCCATCTTAATCCAGCGGGGAAGAAGGCAAAGCGCGGGAGGTGCCATTTTGTTAAATCGGGGCACTTCCAAGATGCCGAAGACTGGCTATATCACTGCCATCGATAATGCAATAGAAGACTGGACCACGTATGTGGAAAGAGTCGAGGTATATTGCGAGGCAAACGAAATAGCCGATGAGAAAAAGGCATCGGTACTGCTAAACTAAATGGGCGCAAGAACGTACGGCCTATTGCGGGACCTGATTACTCCAGCCAAACCGAAGGCGAAGAGTTTTAACTAAATTGTTGCTATCCTACAGGAACACCTAAACCCTGCACCGCTGCTGATAGCAGAAAGATTTAAATTCCACAGGAGAACTCAGCATAAAGATGAGAGCAATGCTGATTACTTTACGGAACTACGCGAGCTATCAAAGCACTGCCAGTTCGGAGCAGGACTGGCAGATACCCTATGGGACAAATTTGTCTGTGGACTCCTGAGTGAAGGAACCCAGAAGAAGTTACTCTCAGAGAAAGAGCTGATGCTAGATAAGGCTTTCAGCGTGGCAGTATCGTACGAAGCAGCAGCCAGGGGAGCTGCGGAAATACAACAAAAGCCGCAGGAATACAGCACCCACTAAATGACACGGGGATTTGCAAAATGTTATCGCTGCGGCAGAACAACCCATGACCAGGAGGACTGCTGGTCCAAGGACAAAATATGCAGGCAATGCGGAAAGATGGGACACATTGCACGAGTTTGCAGGTCTGGGAAGAAGACCAACGACAACAAAAAGGCTACTAAGGAACCGTACAAGAAAGTACAAAAGATGACGGACAGTAGTTCCGAAGACCAGATGAGCGATAGTGAGTCCGGCTACAAGAGATTAAACTGTCTCAAACTTCACAATGTAATCGCAAAAGAGGATCACCGAACCATTTGGGTCACCCTCATGATAGCAGGGTCCCAAGTAAAAATGGAATTGGATACAGGATCAGCTCTAACTGTCATGAATCGACGAGACTACCAGCGGCTATTCTCACACATACCCTTGAGAGAGACATCCATCGTCTTGAGGACGTATATGGGGCAAAAAGTATACCCCAGAGGAAAAATAAGGGTTCCTGTCGAATACAACGGCAAGAAAATACGGAAATTGTATCTCTACATACTGCAAGATGGTGGACCACCGTTATTGGGACGTGAATGGATCAGAAAGATAAGCTTAGACTGGCACTCCATTCAGGCAATGACGGTGGCTGGTAAAAAGAATGGCGACGTCACTCCTGGACGATTGTCAACAATCTTAGCTAACGCCAAAGAGGTATTTCAACAAGAACTGGGCACTCTTAAAGGCGTAACCGCCTCGATAAAAATAGAAGAGAATGCAATTCCCAAGTTTTTCAAAACAAGACCGGTACCATATGCAATTCGCCCAGCTGTCGAGGCAGAGCTGGAGAATCTGGAGAATGCAGGCATGTTATCGAAGGCAGACTGGAGCGAGTGGGCGACACCCATCATTCCTGCCATGAAGAAAAGGTTAAACAATAAGTCTGAGGAGCCAAGGAAGGTTCGCATCTGTGGGGACTTCAAGGTGATGGTGAACCCAGTCCTTCACACAGTACAATATCCTCTTCCAAGGATAGAAGATATCTTCGCCTCACTATCTGGAGGGAAGCGTTTTACAAAAATTGACCTAGCACAAGCATATTTGCAGATGGAGGTTGAAGAACCCTCTAGGAAGTATCTCACGATAAACACTCGCAAAGGTCTTTACCAGTATCATCGACTGGTATTCGGAGTAGCATCAGCTCCGGCGATATGGCAAAGAGCGATGTAACAAGTCCTGCAAGGGATTCCGGGGACTCAGTGTTACTTGGACGACATCCTAGTGACAGGTGAAGATGACAGTGAACAACTTGCCAACCTAGAACAGGTGCTCACGAGACTACGTGAACATGGGCTACGAGCCAATCACCCCAAGAGCGAGTTTTTTAAGAAACAGATATCGTATTGTGGCCACGTGATTGATGAAGAGGGGTTACATAAGTCCCCTGACAAAATTGAAGCGGTAGTTAAGGCTCCAGCGCCTGAAAATGTGTCGCAACTGAGGTCATTCCTCGGATTGGTGAATTACTACCATAAGTTTTTACCGAATTTGTCCACAATTCTGCACCCACTGAACACTCTACTATGAACGGGAGTAGCATGGAAATGGAGCAATGAATGTAAGCGGGCCTTTCAGCAGAGTAAGGACTTAATCACTTCAAGAAAAGTATTGGCTCACTACAACCCATCACTACCGATAAAACTGGCGTGTGATGCGTCTCCCTACGGCATTGGGGCGGTACTGTCACATAAATTCCTTGATGGTTTAGAGAGGCCGATAGCTTTTGCGTCACGCTCGTTAACTTCAGCTGAGCGTAACTACGCCCAGATTGACAGAGAGGCCCTCAGCCTGGTGTGGGGGGTGAAGAAGTTCAATCACTACCTGCACGGTCAAAAATTTACTCTACTAACTGATCATCAACCTCTTGTCTCCATTTTCAACCCTCAGAAGGGCGTACCGATAATGACAGCACACCGGCTACAGAGGTGGTCCCTTTTCCTAGGGGCACACCAATATGGCATCGAGTACAAAGGAACTAAACAGCATGGGAATGCAGATGGATTGTCGTGCCTACAGTTTCCGACGATGGAAGAAGAACTTGCAGTTGATCCAGTGGAGATATTCCACTCGACCCTGTGACGAATGCAAACATAGAAAAGGAAACACAAAATGACCCGACACTATCCTGGGTCTATGATTTAACGGTGAAGGGATGGCCAGCACATGGCGAACCACTGCTGCCAGCATTCTCGCCGAGAAGAGAACAGCTGTCAGTGTGCAGAGGAACATTGATGTGTGGATCCAGAGTAGTAATTCCACCCAAATTGAAGGATAGAGTGCTCAATGAGCTTCATGAGGGTCATCTGGGAGGGGTAAAAATGAAGAACTTAGCCAGAACGTTTGTGTGGTGGCCGGGAATCGATAGAGAAATCGAAGAGATGACCAAGAGCTGTACAGGATGCCAGAAGGTCCAAAACGCCCCACCACAAGCCCCTCTACATCCATGGGAGTGGCCCTCATCTCCATGGCAAAGGGTGCACATTGATTTTGCTGGTCCCTTCATGGACTCGATGTTTTTAATTGCGGTGGATGCGCATTCAAAGTGGCCAGAGGTAATAAAAATGTCCTCAACAACCACAGAAAAAACTATCACAGTCTTACGAACCATATTCGCCAGGAATGGCTTGCCTGAACAGAATTGCTCTGACAATGGACCACAGTTTGTGTCTGAAGAGTTCTGGAGGTTCTTAAAGAACCTCCGGAATCCGCCCCATATCATCCAGCCACTAATGGATTGGCCGAGAGGTTTGTTCAAACATTCAAGAAGGCTATCAAGGCAATGTGTAATGAAGATATATCCCTACAACACAAGGTGGACAACTTCTTGTTTGCCTACCGGAATGCGACACATGCGGTTACCAACCAAACTCCAGCCATGATGTTCTTCAATCGAAGACTACGATGCCGCTTGGATTTGGTTAAGCCAAACATCAGAAGAGATGTGGAGAACAGGCAGTTTCAGAATATGAATGAAAGGCCGACCAGGAGCATTGTAAGACGCCATGCTGACCAGATTCTAGAGTCACTGGAAAACGTCAACTCCACACCACGATCTGATACACCTGGCGATGAAACCGAAGTACCAATTGCATCAACGCAGAATCGGTAATATTGGAAGCAGACGAACCAAACAATGACATTGATCCCGACTCAACTTTACCAGAAGAACCTGATACCCCAAAGAGGCGTTATCCAGACAGAATCAGGAAGCCTCCTCAAAGACTGAACTTATAATTGCTTAACTTCAACCAATGTATCTAGCAACCGTAATTGTAATTGTAATTAGTTATCATTTAGTTGTTAAATGAATGTTAAGTACTGTTTATCTAAAAGGGGAGGAATTGTTGTGTATGTACCTTTAAGGGAATAACTGGTCTCAGACTGCAGTACCGGCAGTGACCACCCCTGTATAAAAGGCCCTAGCAGGCTTCTATAGTTTCAGTTTCCAGGTTGTCTCCATTCAGTAAAGACTTGTTATAATCAACTTCTGCAGTCCGTGTCTCAATTATACACATAATATAACCCATGGGTAAGACGGTACATGATCAGTGGTGTACATTAAAGGAGTAATTTTACAACTTCCAAAAAAAAAATATTCCACTGAGGAAAAAAGGGTGTAAAAGAAAAGATAGCCATCCGTGGCTAAGTAAAGTAATTAAGGATAGTATCCGACTAAAAACAAGGGCATATAAGGTAGCCAAATCTAGTGGGAGGATGGAAGATTGGGAAGTCTTTAAAAGACAGCAAAAAATAACTAAAAAATAACTAAAAGATTGATTAAGAAAGGGAAGATAGATTATGAAAGTAAATTAGCAAAAAATATAAAAACAGACAGTAAAAGTTTCTATAGTTATATAAAAAGAAAAAGGGTGGCTAAAGTAAATGTTGGTCCCTTGGAGGATGAGACCGGGAAATTAATGGTGGGAAACATGGAGATGGCAAAAACACTGAACAATTATTTTGTATCAGTCTTTACAGTAGAGGACACTAAGAATATCCCAACACTGGACAAACAGGGGGCTCTAGGGGGGGAGGAACTAAATACGACTAAAATCACTAAGGAAGTGGTACTTGGTAAAATAATGGGACTCAAGGTGGATAAATCCCCTGGACCTGATGGCTTGCATCCTAGGGTCTTGAGGGAAGTAGCAGTAGGGATTGTGGATGCTGCATTGGTAATAATTTTCCAAAACTCCCTGGACTCAGCAAAGGTCCCGGCAGATTGGAAAACTGCTAGTGTAACACCCTTATTTAAAAAGGGTAGCAGGCAGAAGGCTGGAAACTATAGACCTGTTAGCCTAACATCTGTGGTTGGTAAAATGTTAGAATCCATTATTAAGGAGACAGTAACAGGACATTTGGAGAAACATAATTTAATAGGACAAACTCAGCATGGTTTCATGAAGGGGAAGTCATGTATGACAAATTTGCTGGAGTTTTTTGAGGAAGTAACATACAGGGTGGATAAAGGGGAACCAGTGGACGTAGTGTATTTAGACTTCCAAAAGGCATTTGACAAGGTGCCACACAAAAGATTATTGCTCAAGATAAAAAATCACGGGATTGGGGGTAATATTCTGGCGTGGGCGGAGGATTGGCTCTCTAACAGAAAGCAGAGAGTTGGGATAAATGGTTCGTTCTCTGATTGGCAACCAGTAACTAGTGGTGTTCCGCAGGGGTCAGTGCTGGGTCCCCAACTCTTTACAATCTATATTAACGATTTGGAGGAGGGGACCGAGTGTAACATATCAAAGTTTGCAGATGATACAAAGATGGGACGGAAAGTAGTGAGTGAGGAGGACATAAAAAACCTGCAAAGGGACATAGACAGGCTAAGTAAGTGGGCAGAGATTTGGCAGATGGAATACAATACTGGAAAGTGTGAGGTTATGCACTTTGGCAGGAAAAATCATAGAGCAAGTTATTATCTTAATGGCAAGAAACTGGAAAGTACTGTAGTACAAAGGGATCTGGGGGTCCTGGTGCACGAAACTCAAAACGTTAGTATGCAGGTGCAGCAAGTGATCAAGAAGGCCAATGGAATGTTGGCTTTTATTGCTAGGGGGATGGAATATAAAAACAGGGAGGTATTGCTGCAGTTGTACAAGGTATTGGTGAGACCGCACCTGGAATACTGCATCCAGTTTTGGTGTCCATACTTAAGAAAAGACAAACTTGCTCTCGAGTCAGTAAAAAGAAGGTTCACTCGGTTAATCCCGGGGATGAGGGGGTGGTCATATGAGGAGAGGTTGAGTAGATTGGGACTCTACTCATTGGAGTTCAGAAGAATGAGAGGCGACCTTATTGAATCATTTAAGATTGTGAAGGGGCTTGATCGGGTGGATGCGGTGAGGATGTTCCCAATGATGGGTGAAACTAGAACTAGGGGGCATAATCTTAAAATAAGGGGCTGCTCTTTCAAAACTGAGATGAGGAGAAACTTCTTCACTCAGAGGGTGGTAGGTTTGTGGAATTTGCTGCCCCAGAAAGCTGTGGAAGCTACATCATTAAATAAATTTAAAACAGAAATAGATAGTTTCCTAGAAGTAAAGGGAATTAAGGGTTACGGGGAGCGGGCAGGAAATTGGACATGAGTCTAGGTTCGGAATGGTCATGGCCCTGTGGGTAGTGGAGTGGGCCCAGGGGCCGTGTAGCCTGGTTCTGCTCCGACTGTGTTCTAATTCTGTGTTAGATTTCAGGAGATGGTTTAATTCCTGTTCCTGGCTGGGGTGGAGATCGCCTTTACAGAAGGTAAGTACTGTAGGAAATATAGGGACAGAGTGATCTCCTGGAAGGATTTCGATCGCCTAGATGGGTCGGAGAGGAATTTCCCAGATTTGTTTCTCCCAAATTGGCCATTGGGTCTTTATCTGGTTTTTCGCCTCTCCCGGGAGATCACATGGGTTCGGGTGGATGCAGAGTGATAGAAGATCTGAGGTTAGGATCAGATCAGCCATGAACTTATTGAATGGTGGAGCAGGCTCGAGGGGCCGATTGGCCTACTCCTGCTCCTATTTCTTATGTTCTTATGTTCTTATGCTGTAACTGCCCTGGGAGTGTTTGATGGGATAGTGTAGAGGGAGCTTTACTCTGTATCTAACCCGTGCTGTACCTGTCCTGGGATTGTTTGATGGGACAGTGAAGAGGGAGCTTTTCTCTGTATCTAACCTGTGCAGTACCTGCCCTGGGGATTTTTCTTGGGCCAGTGTAGGGGGAGATTTACTCTGTATCTATACTGTGCTCTACCTGCCCAGGGAGTGTTTGATCGGACAGCGTAGAGGGAGCTTCACTTTGTATCTATCCCAAGCTATACCTGCCCTGGGAGTGTTTGTTGGGACTGTGTGGAGGGAATTTTATTCTGTATCTAACCCGTGCCGTACCTGCCCTGGGAGTGTTTGATGGGATAGCATAGAGGGAGCTTTACTGTGTATCTAACCCGTGCTGTACCTGTCCTGGGAGTGTTTGATGGGATAGTGTAGAGGGAGCTTTACTCTGTATCTAACCCGTGCTGTACCTGCCCTGGGAGTGTTTGATGGGACAGTGTAGAGGGAGCTTTACTCTGTATGTAACCCTTGCTGTACCTGCCCTGGCAGTGTTTCATGGGACATTGTAGAGGCAGCTTTAGTATTTATCTAACCCGTGCTGTACCTGTAAGATTCGCGAAATTTTCATAAATAATCACGCAAGAAGTTAGGGTTAATAAAACAGTTTTATTGACCAAAAGAAGCTTGTACAGAGAAACCTTTGATAAAAGGGCACACAAAATGGCCGCCAGACCTTGTGACCAGCTTCTGGGACCATTTGAATTTCTGTTACTGCAAGCCAGACAGGCTTGTGGATTGAGGACATTAAAGCCCGCGATAAACCAGTTTCGGGAAACCGAAACTCATGGAACTGAGTATACATATTGATTAGTTTATAAGTACAGGACAGATTTGGGTAGCAGGATGAGGCCCATCAAGAAATGGGCGGACAATTGAATGAACACTTTAACCCATTTACTGTACAAAGAAAAGCCGTTTAACAGCCATCAAGGGCCATCTCCAGACCGATCAATATACAAGCCGAGTTACGGTGACAAAGCGAAGACATTATCGGCCCAGGAAGGCCAGTTAAGCTATAAGCGACTCCCGTTATGAAGACAAAACACCCCTGCAGAGAGTTCTGCCCGCCAAAATTATTCCAAAGACAGGACTATGATTTGGCGGGAGATAAGAATGTCCCAAAAAGGTATAACTGTGGATTGAAAAAAAGTCCATCAGTACGCTTCACTGGACGCTTCGCTTCAGAACTTCACTTGAGCTTGACAGGGGCTGCACTTCGGTTTTTCATTTCTTCAACGCTTCGGGACAGACTCTTCGGTTATGGCAGCACTTCGATTTCGGAACGTGGTCGGTGTTCGGCCAGGCAAGGCTCGGCCACGACGGGAAGACAACGAGGGTGGCCCGGGTACTTTTGTCGGGAGATCATCGACGACCCAGGCCGAAGGAGAAGACACCCTCGGGAAAAACGACGATCCAGGCCGGAGAAAAGGGACACTCCGGGCCCAGCACTCCAGTGCCTCAACATCCCTTCGTTAACGGATTCTCACAGGTGCATTCAGTGCTTCAACATCACGCCGGTGACGGATTCATCCATGGCGAGCGCTCACCAAGGCTGTATCGGCAGCCTCATCGCGGGAGAACCAAGAGGAAAACAAGCTGGGCCAGAAGTTTCCAAATCCATGTGACGACGGAAAGCTGTGCCAAAAAGGCTGCGAACCCCTTTTCGCAATTCTGAAAGTGGTGAGCATGATCCCGAGTTCCTCAAGTCGAAACTTAGTTAGATCTAGGGGAGGGAGTTAAGGGTAGTTGTAATGTGTTACCCCTTTTACGATGTGCCATGTGTTCCCCATTTCCATAGAGTTAAGTTCATAGATGTGTGCATGCTTGTAGTAGCTTTAATCTGTGCTTATGACATGTATATTATAATGCTGCAAACTGTTTAATAAAAGCATCCATTTCGTGCTATTCAACCTGGTCTATTGAGCTTTCTCTGCACTACAGTTCCCTGCACCTAAGTCCAAGGTCTAGAACCGTAGGGAAGAGTGGGTCGAACCACTCAAGGGTAATTATTGCAAGAAGCCTGGCGGGAGACCAGAGCAAGCAAGAGAAACCCCCTACAGAGATGGCGACCGCGGCAGGACCTTGGCAGCAGGAATTGAGGGCTAGATTTTCAGTCGCTTGCGCCAGCAGTTAGCGCCTAAAGAGAAGTGTTTTTTGGGCGCTATGCGTGTAGCGCCCAGGCGCAGCGCAGTTTGCGCCCCGCCCCAAATTAAGTTGCCCGTTAGCGCCGGCGCAAAGTTTAGCGCCCGCCCGGATGAGCGCGCAGAAAATGACGTCACATCCTCGTGCAACGCCCTTTGTGCGCCCCGATTCCAAACTTCAGTCGGACCGCCCCATTGTGCGGCTGGCGGCCAGAGCGTTTGGGAAAAGGAACGCAACACAACCAGCGCGGGCCCCAGGGGGCGCAAATTAAAGGGGACGTACTCTCCAGTATAAAGGCCAGCCTTTTTTCAGAAAACACTCTTGTGCAACGCATTTCTGGAGACACAACAAGGAGGATAGCTAACTGGTTTCAAGCAGCAAGAGCCAGGTATTTTTGGACTCAGGCCAGAGCGCTGCAAGTGGCCTTTTGGAAATTAGATTGTTTGCCAGGATTTGATGGGGGTTGCATGGGGTGCCAACGCGGAGCTGCAGCTCCATGTCCGTCGGGCTCGCAGACGCATTGTGAGAGGGGCAGCCCTGGCTAGAGGCAGAGGGGGCTACAGGCGTCGGCCACGTAGGCCTTACCCAGTCAGGCTATACCGCCAGCAGCGCTCCTACCTAAACATGAGTGCCGCGCGATGTGTTAAAAGGCTCCGATTCCGAAAGGAGGTGATTGCAGAGATCTGCCACCTGCTTCGCCGAGATCTGCGGCCAAAGCTCAGGTGCAGGACGTCTCTGTCGGTGGAAGTGAAGGTGACGGTGGCATTGAACTTCTATGCCACCGGCTCCTTCCAATACGCTGCTGGGGACATAGCAAACATCTCCCAGTACGGCGTGCATCGCTGCATCCGCCAGGTGACCGAAGCACTGTTCAGAAGGAGAAGCCAATTCATCTCCTTCCCCGTGGCCCTGGAGAGCCAGCATCAGCGCGCATTGGGATTTTCCAGACTCGGGGAATTCCCCTTGGTGCAGGGCGCCATTGACTGTACGCATGTGGCTTTGCGGGCCCCTCTGGAGCATGGCGAGCAGTATCGCAACAGGAAGGGCTACCATTCTCTGAATGTGCAGCTGGTCTGTGACCACAAGCAGCACATCATGGCAGTCAATGCCAGCTTCCCAGGCAGCAGCCACGATGCCTTTATCCTGCAGCAGAGTACTGTGCATGACATGTTCCAGGCACAGCCTCCCCCAAGAGGATGGCTACTCGGGGGCAAAGGCTATCCTTTGTGCACCTGGCTCATGACCCCGCTCCGCGCGCCCAGGACCGCTGCTGAAGAGGCCTACAACGAGAGCCATCAAACCACCCGCAACATCATCGAGCTAACTATTGGGGTCCTCAAGCAGTGGTTCCGCTGCCTTGATCGCTCCGGAGGAGCTCTCCAGTATTCGCCGGACCGGGTCTCCCAATTTGTGGTGGTTTGCTGCATGCTACACAACCTGGCTATCCGCAGGACTCAGGCACTGCCACCTGATGTTGGACCAGCACCTCAGGAGGAGGAGCAGGAGGAGCATGAGGAGGAGGAGGAGGAGGAGCAGGAGTACGTTCCCAGGAGGGAGCGACCAGGGCCAAGGGCCGCACGACGCCACCTTCTTACATGGTACTTCTAAGCCCCCTGTCAGGGAATGGCCAGGGGCCATGAGGGAAGATGAATGCAGCCGCTCCGCAAGCCCTCAGCCGGCGAAGCCAACAAACACTAAGAAGAACAACCATGGAGACTGCATGAATAAAGATAATTTTTTATTACACAAAAATGAAAAGCCCTTCCCACATGAATCCCCAAAAACAATAAACGGGCCCCACAAAAAGCCCAACAAACGACTCACTCCCACAAACTGGGGAGGAGTCACTCCACCTTTCTTCAAACCGGGCCTCAACGTCGGCCTAACGCAAAAAATAAGCCCTCCAACAACACAACCATGGGCAAAATAAAGATGGCCACCGCCATATAAAAGGAAAGCTGCCCACACCCTCTACTGAGTGGCCCGCGAGGGCGAGACCTTGCCCAGCCTTTTGCCTCCCCTGCCCGGCCTGCTGCTCCTTCGCAAGCTCTGCCCAGTGGCTGCTGCGAGGCTGGGGGAAGGTGCCTGAGGCTCAGATGCCCTTCCGCCAGATGCCGCTGGGGGGCGGCCTACATGGCGTTTGGGCCTCGAGGGGCCGTCTGCTGAGTGGCGCACCTGAGCCTGGCCACCATCAGCTGCAGCCGCTTGCCCTTGACGCCCCAGTGGGGGAATGGTGGCGACGGATGGCGCAATGTGGGCCAGCTGGCGTGTGGGATGCGCTGGCTGGTGCTGTGGCGCGGTGGCACTCGGCCGGGCCCGCACTGCAGGATCCGCAACAATCAGCCGAGGGGCGGCTTGCTGGGATGGTCCAGCGCGGCGGCTGCCCTGGCGATGCCTGCCTGAGACAGCGCGTGTGGCAGCAGTGAGTGCCCCTGTGGTCCTGGTGTGCGCGCGCATCACAGCCGCCAGGGTCTTGACGGCATCAGTCAGCATGCGGCCACTCGCGGCAGTTGCTGCCCCGAACTCGCGCACACTGGTCGCCAGCGACTCGATGGCCTCAGGCATGCGCCCCACCACGCTCATGAGCTCCGTGTGGCGCCGGTCCGAATCCTCGGCCATCTTATCCAGCTTCCGCACCTCCTCCGAGGTGAAGGTGTCCGGACTGGAGTCGCGACTCTCCCGCTGGGGAGGAGGGGGCCGAACTAGGGGACCCTTGCCGCGTTGGTGGCGGCGAGTGTGCCGAACAGCAGCACTCCCCTCTGATCCTTCCCCCCTTTGGGGGGAAGGCCGCGGGCCACGCGCACGGCTCCTGGGTGGCTGGACGCCACTGGTCCCAGAAGCTGCATTGCCCTGCGACAGTTCCTCCAGGCACTCGTCCAGTGAGGAGGTGTCAAGCATTTCCTCCTCTCCTGCGGGACGTGACTGTTCCCCCGAAGGTCCGGCTTGCTCCTCCTCCTCCTCCTGGTCGGAGGTGCTGTCACTGGCAGCTTCAGGGTCCTGGTCATCACCAGCTGAAAGCAGGAATGCACAAGAGTAGATTCAGAGTGAGGAGACGGCGTCAGCAAGGGAGTTAGGACTGGTGGCATTCAGCGCATTGGTGGGACAGTGGCAAAGGAGGTAGCTCGGATGGGCCAGTGCGACGCGAGAGGGCCAAAAGGCGAGGTCCTTACCATTGCCGGGCAGTGGAGGGTCGGATACTCCGCACGCTGTGGGGACAA
This sequence comes from Somniosus microcephalus, assembly GCF_052327205.1. Classification (NCBI taxonomy): domain Eukaryota; kingdom Metazoa; phylum Chordata; class Chondrichthyes; order Squaliformes; family Somniosidae; genus Somniosus; species Somniosus microcephalus. The sequence continues at coordinate 150,349,122 of NC_140990.1, read as the reverse complement.
TCACACGGGCTCCCATGAGCACACACACGCGCTCCTCCAGCCGAGTGAGCTTCTGCAGCTTGGCGCGGCCACCCCTGGCACGCGCCTGGCGATTAACCGCTACTTTAGCCTGCAAGAGAAAGGACGGGCTGTAAGTGCGCAGTGAAGCCCTGATGTAGTGTGCACTGCCTCCCATGGTGGAATAGCGTGGACAGAGTGAAGCCCTGATGTAGTGTGCACTGCCTCCCATGGTGGAATAGCGTGGACAGAGTGAAGCCCTGATGTAGTGTGCACTGCCTCCCATGGTGGAATAGCTTGGACAGAGTGAAGCCCTGATGTAGTGTGCACTGCCTCCCATGGTGGAATAGCTTGGACAAAGTGTAGAGTGCCGAATGGCCATGTGATGCTCATGACTGTCCCAATGCTGCTGGCTGAGGGCTGGCCAATAGGACTTTCAGCTCCCTTTGCCCATCATGTCAGGTGTACATGCAAGAATGAGGAGGAGACTGGAAAGGCTACTCACCTTCACAATCCTGGTCAGATCGTTGTATTTTTTACGACATTGTTTGTGGGTCCTGGGGGCATCGCCGGTGAACATCACCCTCTGGGCGATCTGCTTCCAGGCTTTGGTGTAGTCGTGGTGGGTTGGATTCCTCCTACTCTCTGGGAACAAGATCTTGCGCCTCACCTCCAGAGCTGTGACCATTATGTCCAGATCACCCTCTGAGAAGCGCAGGGCACGCTGACGGGCCTTCTCTGGCGTTGCCATGACTCACTGGGGCTGAGCAGCAGTGTTGAGGCCTCTTTGCAAGGCTGCAGTGTGCAGGGCGTGGCAGCAGACCAATTCGTCCCTTCCCCCTTTAAGAGCTGGTCGGCGCCACGGGGTCTGCTGTCAGTCCAAAAATGACCGCACCCGCGCTGCGCCCCGCCTGGGCGCTATCCCTCTGGACTGCCGGCTTAGCGCCTAAAGATAGGAGTGGAACGCCTCTTTTAGCGCTCCACCAATCTCTTAGGGTGAAGCCACTGAATTTCCGGCAACGGGGCGCTACTTTGGGGCGGGCGCTAACTTCGGGCGGGCGCTAAGGTTAGCGCCCCAAAACTGTCTATACTGAAAATCTAGCCCGTAGTGTTTTAGATCAAGGTCTGAATAAACGAAATGTGATGGATGAGAGAATAGCGGATTATGTTTTTGGGAAGGTAAACCTTACAAAACAGTGGATATCCGACCTATTAAGAGATAGGCGCCCGCTAGACGCAGCCATCAAGTGGACTAAAAGCAAAGAGCACAAAAGATCTGTAGAAAAAGCGGTGTGGCTGATGTGCTACAAGAAGCAAGTCCAGCTTTTGGACCAAGTCGTTGTAGCACAGACGGCCCAGATCAAAGGGTTGCTAGCAGAAGTAGAGGAAAAGGTTGCGGGAGGAAAGAGACTGATTGCATCGCTCAACGCGCTGAATCAGGAACGACAATCCGTAACCAATTGCCATGAGACCAAGATAGATTACTTGGAGTGTCAGGTCACTGAGGCCAAGATCAGTGAAGGAAGAATAAGAGACAGGTGTGTCCGCCTAGCTCAGCAGGTAAAGGCACAGGAGGAGAGTATTCTGGGAGCTAGAGCAGCGTACAAGATGGCCATCGAGGATAGGTCTGAGAACGCTGACCATAGCGCTTGCCAAAGGGAGCTAGAGGACCTGAGAACGGCCCTAGTGAAGGCAAATGGCTTGGTGTGTCTCATAAACCCACCAGCGAGCCATCTACAGTTAGCCAGGGAATCCAAAAGACCGATTCCGCGAGAGGCAGTTGGGGTACCAACCACCGAGCCCTCGGCACCTCCCAGCTATGATGAGTCTTGGGTTGCGGGGGAGGAAACGGTGGAGTTAGACGAAGAGATTCCTGAGGTAGAGCAACCCCAGGTAGTAAGGTCGAAGCCGGCACCGATGTGTCCCGCTCGACACCGGAGGCTCGGTTCGGACGACGCCAATGGCGATGACGGACCCCTCGTGAATCACATCGTAATGCCCCACAGCGCACAACAGCTAAGGGCAATGATAAGCCACATCCCAAAACTCTCCGAGTCAGGAGATCCCTCCGTCCATTTTAGGGACGTGGAGCAGACCGCAGCAGTTAATGACTGCGACGGGGTAGAGCAGTCCAGAATGCTGCTGTTCTCCCTGGACAGCTCGCTCCTCCAGTGTCTCTCTGACGAGAGCAAGAGAGGGCACAGGGTGTATGAGGATTTACGGGACGAGGTCCTGGAGGTTATGGGGGAAAATGACGGAAGTCCGTTCCTCCGATTGGATAGGACGGTACAGCTAGAGGGAGAGCCCCCACGGGTATTCGCCGGAAGGTTGTGGCCAGTGTATCGGCGCAGCTGCCCGGGCGGGCCGGCCCGGGACGGGCTGGACGCTGGTCAAAGGGCTCATTGGCTCCGGTGCCTGGTCACCAATTGCTTGCCACAAGTGAGGGAGCAGGCCAAAACATGGTTTGACCCCAATAACCCCCGTTCCACAGAGGAGATAGTACTTGATCAGCTCACGATAGGTTACAGGAACAGCAGAAGTCAGTAAACACCTCCCCAGAAAGGAAAGGTGCATGAGGCAAAACCCGCAGCTCCAAGCAAGAAGGAGTGGAGGCAGGAAGGGAATCACCCTGTCCAAGCCAAGCTCAATTGCTACGGGTGCAGGAAGGATGGACATTGGCGCAAGGACTGTAGAAATCCGTGGAAGGGTATTAGAGGGAAATTTCCCGCAGTCCAAGCCAGCACGGTGGCATAGTGGTTAGCACTGTTGCCTCACAGCGCCAGGGACCCGGGTTCGAATCCGGCCTCGGGCGACTGTCTGTGTGGAGTTTGCACATTCTCCACGTGTTTGCGTGGGTTTCCTCCGGGTGCTCCGGTTTCCTCCCACAGTCCAAAGATGTTCAGGTTAGGTTGATTGGCTATGATAAATTGACCCTTAGATGTTAGGGGGATTAAATACGTGGGGTTATGGGGATAGGGTGGGCTATGTGTTGGTGTAGGGGTTACGGGGTTCGGGTGGGATATGTGTCGGTGCAGGCTCGATGGGCCGAAATGGCCTCTATCTGCACTGTGGGGTTTCTGTAATTTCTGTGAAGCCCAGACCGCCGCCTCAGCACCAGCCCAAAACCAAACCGTAGCTCCTGCCCCAGCACCAGGAGCTGGTGCAGTTGTGGATCCCGCTGCGATTGAATCGATTTTAGAGACAATGCGGTCTCTGATGATTTCGCAGGGGAAAATAGCTGTCACCACCGGCCTTGTCGTTCCCGTAACCCCGACAGTTGTGCCCAATTGACTAGAGCCAGCGCAGCCTTTCGACCTGTGTCCTCTAGAAAGACATGCACAGGAAGAGACCTCCTGTAAAATGGAGGAATTCCTGCGGTGCCAGGTTGCGGAGGCTAAGTTAGTTGAGTAGGTTTTAAGGGAGGAGAACGCCAGGTTAACAGCGAGGGCTGGCAGTTTAGAGGGTCAGCTAAGGGTTTTTAAAATGGTTCATGACCAGTGTAATCTGTTTAAGCCAGGTGCAAAAGAACCAGCAGGGAAAGCCAGGTCTGAGAGTAAAAGCAATAAGCCTGAGGCAAGTAAAGAGTCACAGACCACACAAGCTGGCGTTGCAGCCTGCTTGAGGGGAGGAGCCATCCCGCCCACCTGGGAGGCTTCCCCGATGGCCTGGGACTCGGACGAGGAGGGACCCGAACAGCAAGGTCCCGCCCTCGACACGATTCTGGAGGAGGAGTCGGAGGACGGAGGTTCCGCCCTCGACTCAAGCGTGGGGGAGGTAGAAATTGGGGGCAGAGATCCTCCACCTGTAAGGACAGGTGGGGAGGAGCCGTCTGCCACAGACCCAATTCCCGAAGGGGCAGAGCCTGAGGGGAGGGAGCCGAAGCCCACAGTCGTGGAAGAGCCACGGGCTGTGAGAGCCAAAGTCCCACCCAAAGGTCCACTCGCCAAGGGAGCCTGCCCAAATCCCAAAGGGGCGGAGCCTGAAGGAAGGGAGCCGAAGCCTACTGTCGTGGAAGAGCCACGGGCTGCGAGAGCTGAGGTCCCACCCGAAGGCCCACTCGCTAAGGGAGCCACGCCCAAAGTACCTTCTCGCAGGTCGGCCCGAACGTCTCAGCCTGTAAAGTCTTGGCCCGAGTCACCCACTCCCAGTAGACACCGACTTCAGAAATCATTAAGAAAGCACAGTCCCCGTTTAACAGCAAAAGGCTGCGGGGAACCAGAGATACAGGTCACTGCAGCCCCGCCACAGGGAGCGGTGAGCTGCAGTCCGATCAGGGATTAGGCAAGCCGCCCGGGGACGGGCGGCGCTGTACATAAGTTTAGTTTAAGTTTTAAGGTGATTCGTTGTTTGTACACTGTAAAAAGGTCAAACATTCGCAAAAGTATGAGAATAGAGGGGAATGGAGGGAGCATTATGTGCGGGTAGAAGAAGAGACACCCGTTTAGATTTTGCTGCTCTGCATAAAGTTAAAGTTTCCCTCCCTCCTCTGTATTATTTTTTTGATGTGTATTCATGTGTTTTTGGATTTTCGTATGTATTTCATTTTATTATTGAAGTTTATTAGACGTGATTATTATTATTTGATAATGTGTATGTACTAGGTGATGTAGGGGTATAAGGCCTCCCTCCATGCCTGGAAGTAAGTTGTAAGATTTTTTAACTCCAAGGTATTGCCATCTATAGATGCTTAATGTACACTAGATTTTTCTGAAATGGGAAATGCATGTGTCGTGGGGGTTATAGGTAGTTAATTACTAGGAAGGTTTGGATGTGGGGAGCCAGGGAAAATTTGCTCACCAAGGGTTATTGATACTTTAAGCGAGCTATCAGTATCACAGGAGGGACTGTAAGATTCGCGAAATTTTCATAAATAATCACGCAAGAAGCTAGGGTTAATAAAACAGTTTTATTGACCAAAAGAAGCTTGTACAGAGAAACCTTTGATAAAAGGGCACACAAAATGGCCGCCAGACCTCGTGACCAGCTTCTGGGACCATTTGAATTTCTGTTACTGCAAGCCAGACAGGCTTGTGGATTGAGGACATGAAAGCCCGTGAAAAACCAGTTTCTGGAAACCGAAACTCACGGAACTGAGTATACATATTGATTAGTTTATAAGTACAGGACAGATTTGGGTAGCAGGATGAGGCCCATCAAGAAATGGGCGGACAATTGAATGAACACTTTAACCCATTTACTGTACAAAGAAAAGCCGTTTAACAGCCATCCAGGGCCATCTCCAGACCGATCAATATACAAGCCGAGTTAAGGTGACAAAGCAAAGACATTATCGGCCGAGGAAGGCCAGTTAAACTATCACCGACTCCCGTTATGAAGACAAAACACCCCTGCAGAGAGTTCTGCCCGCCAAAATTATTACAAAGGCAGGACTATGATTTGGCGGGAGATAAGAATGTCCCAAAAAGGTATAACTGTGGATTGAAAAAAAGTCCATCAGTACGCTTCACTGGACGCTTCGCTTCAGAACTTCACTTGAGCTTGACAGGGGCTGCACTTCGGTTTTTCATTTCTTCAACGCTTCGGGACAGACTCTTCGGTTAAGGCAGCACTTCGGTTTCGGAACGTGGTCGGTCTTCGGCCAGGCAAGGCTCGGCCACGACGGGAAGACGACGAGGGTGGCCCGGGTACTTTTGTCGGGAGATCATCGACGACCCAGGCCGAAGGAGAAGACACGCTCAGGAAAAATGACGATCCAGGCTGGAGAAAAGGGACACTCCGGGCCCAGCACTCCAGTGCCTCAACATCCCTTCGGTAACGGATTCTCACAGGTGCATTCAGTGCTTCAACATCACGCCGGTGACGGATTCATCCGTGGCGAGCGCTCGCCAAGGCTGTATCAGCAGCCTCGTCGCGGGAGAACCAAGAGGAAAACAAGCTGGGCCAGAAGTTTCCAAATCCACGTGACGACGGAAAGCTGTGCCAAAAAGGCTGCGAACCCCTTTTCGCAATTCTGAAAGTGGTGAGCATGATCCCGAGTTCCTCAAGTCGAAACTTAGTTAGGTCTATAGGAGGGGGTTAAGGGTAGTTGCAATGTGTTACCCCTTTTACGATATGCCGTGTGTTCCCCATTTCCATAGAGTTAAGTTCATAGATGTGTGCATGCTTGTAGTAGCTTTAATCTGTGCATATGACATGTATATTATAATGCTGCAAACTGTTTAAAAAAAGCATCCATCTCGTGCTATTCAACCTGGTCTATTGAGTTTTCTCTGCACTACAGTTCCCTGCACCTAAGTCCAAGGTCTAGAACCGTAGGGAAGAGTAGGTCGAACCACTCAAGGGTAATTATTGCAAGAAGCCTGGCGGGAGACCAGAGCAAGCAAGAGAAACCCCCTACAACCTGCCATGGGAGTGTTTGATGAGACAGTGTAGAGGGAATTTTTCATTGGGCCAGAAATTCGGGTCCAAATGCGTGAGTACGGTCTGGGTACTCACGCATCTGGCCGGTGGAAATGCCGGCGTTCAGCATGCACAGCGCATGCGGGGAACGCCGGCATTTCCAGTCCTCTGAACGAAGGGGTTCAGAGGCCCAGCGCGTGCGACTGCACAGGCAGCGCTTGCGCAGTGAACTTCGTCGATTTCATTCATGGATTCAGTGAGGGTAAGTCCTTACAAGTTACACTTGAAAAAAGCATGTGTAAAGTTGTTCCAAGGCTGCGGAGGAAGATATATTTTATCGTGGAGCTTCTGAAAGGCAATATTTTTGTTTGGGAAAGGGAGGGAAGTTATTTTAAGAAATTTTAAGTAAGTTTTAAAGTCTAAATTTTTTTTTTTAAACGGGTTTTCAGAACGGTAGGTAGAAGGAGCAATTGTGGCTGTGTGAATTGAATGTGAAAATGAGTGTTCTAAAATGAGTAATGTAACATTTCCTGCACTTTTAAGAAAGAAACTTTTCATCAGTAATAAGTAATTATGTATGTATGTCCGCATATATTCCTTTACGTATATGTATGTATGTTTTATATTCCTTTACTTATGTGTATGAATGTATGTTTTTAATTATGATTTTCCAATAAGTTACTTTCTCTGAAAGTCATAATTAAATAATACATTCATACACATAAGTAAAGGAATATATACATAACACGCAAAGGAATATATACAGACATACATACTTTCAGAAGCTCCACGATAAGAAATATCTTCCTCCGCAGCCTCTGGAGCAACTGTACCTATGCTTTTTTCATCTGTAAGTTGTAAGGACTTGACCTCACTGAAAGCATGAATGAAAGCGGCGAATTTTACTGCGCACGCGTTCTGCCTCTGAACCCCTTCATTCAGAGGACAGGAAATGCCGGTTTTCCCCGCATGCGCTGTGCATGCTGAAAACCGGCATTTCCTCCGGCCAGACGCGTAAGTACCCCGACCGTACTCGTGCATTTGGAAGGGAATTACTGGGCCAACATTTTACATGTCAATAAAATGAAAAATTTAACAATTGCACGATTTGCCCCCTCGCATCTGCGACTGAGGGTCCAAGGAGGTGCATTGCGCAAGAGGTCATCGTCGTACGTATCCTCACACTGTTCCCTTTCGGGAACTGTATGAAGTGGTGGAAGGATTTATGGCCGTGGTTAACGCTCATTCCGTGACCGTAACCATCTTTGAACCAGCCATTAGGGTGGTTAGTCCTATGGCGTGAGGGTTTTACGGGCTCCCACAACCCATCTGAGGGGGGGGGGGCCACCCACACCCACGGACGCAAGTATCCCGCTGGATGTCCACCCAGAATTTATAGTTGGAGCTCCGACTCCACTTGCCGGGACTGTCTGGAGTGGGGTTCGAAACCCTACTCCTTCTGGCCCAGCGGCGGGGATGCTTACTGCTACGCAAAAGGCCCACTCCGCACAAAAGGTGACACCCATACGTTTCCTGCGCCTTTTCCCTCCCCGTGACTGGAGCCCTATGCTGCCACTTGAAAGACCAAGCTATCATCTGCCCTTTTTGCGGCGCCTTTGACTTCTCATTACCAATGATGAGCAGGCGCTGCGCCTCCACCTCCTTGAGGAGATTGCTGAGGTCATCATCAGTTCAATTGTGAGTTCTTTTAATGCCGTGAATTGTGCTCATTCCAGCCATTTCACGTTGTTAATCGGATTGGGCCTTTGGCATAGCGGTAGGATCTCCGCCGCTGGGCCAGATTAGGGTAGGGTTTCAAACCCCGCTCCAGACAGTCCCGGCAAGTGGAGTCGGAGCTCCGGCTCTAAATTCTGGGTTGACATCCAGTGGGATATTTGCGTCCGTGGGTGTGGGTGGCCCCCCCTCCTTGTATAGCTTGTGGGAGCCCGTAAAACCCTCCCGCCATAGGACTAACCGCCCTAATGGCTGGTTCAAAGATGGTTACGGTCACGGAATGAGCGTTAATCATGGCCATAAATCCTTCCACCACTTCATACAGTTCCCCAAAGGGAACAGTGTGAAGACACGTATGACGACGACATTGCTAAATAAATAAATGGAATTTAAAAAATTCTTTTAGGGTTTTTAAAAGTCTTTAAATTGCTTTAATTCTGTTTAAAACTACTTCAGATTCTTCAAAATAATGTAAACGTTTTTAAAAGTTTATAAAAGTTACCAAAAGCTTCAAAAAACTTCCAAAAACCTATTTAAACTGCTGCTTTGCATGTAAAAATGCTGAGCAGCTTGGCAGAAACATTGGGGGCGTGTCCTGTTAAACTGAGACCACAAGGGGCGTGTCTCAGTTGCACAGCGCGCTACAGGCTTCGTGCTGGCTGCACTCCTGGGCGGCGTGACGTCAGACGCTGCCCGGGAGTCAACATTTTAAAACAGCAATTCCAGGCGTCCCTGAAGCTCAACGGTCGGCGCGTCGGGTAAGTGCAGATCGGGGGCTTACACGCGCGGCAAGCCCCCGACTCGAATTTCTGGGCCATTGTATCTAACCCGTGCTGTACCTGCCCTGGCAGTGTGTGATGGGACACTGTAGAGGGAACATTACTCTGAATCTATCCTGTGCTGTACCTGCCCTGGCCATGTGTGCTGGGACAGTGTAGAGGGAGCTTTACTCTGTATCTAACCCGTGCTGTACCTGTCCTGGGAGTGTTTGATGGGACCATGTAGAGGGAGCTTTACTCTGTATCTAACCTGTGCTGTACATACCCTGGGAGTGTGTGATAGGACAGTGTAGAGGGAGCTTTACACTGTATCTAACCTGTGCTGTTTCTGCCCTGGAAGTGTTTGATGGGACTGTGTAGATAGAGCTTTACTCTGTTTCTAACCCGTGCTGTACCTGCCCTGGGAGTGTTTGATGGAAACAGTGTAGAGAGAATTTTACTCTGTATCTAACCCCTGCTGTACCTGCACTGGGAGTGTGTGATGGAACAGTGCAGAGTGAACTTTACTCAGAATTTTACCCCTGCTGTACCTGCCCTGGGAGTGTTAGATGGGATAGTGTTAAGGGAACATTACACTGTATCTAACCCATGCTGTAGCTGCCCTGGCCGTGTTTGATAGGACAGTGCAGAAGGAGCTTTACTCTGTATCTAACCCGTGCTGTACCTGCCCTGGGAGTGTTTGATACGATAGTGTGGAGGGCGTTTTACTCTGTACCTAACCCGTGCTGTACCTGCCATGGGAGTGTTTGATGGGACAGTGTAGAGGGAGCTTTTCATTGCATCTAACCCGTGCTGTACCTGTCCTGGGAGTGTTTGGTGGGACAGTGTAGTGGGAGCTTTACTCTGTATCTAACCTCTGCTGTACCTGCTCTGGCAGTGTTTGATGGGACAGTGTAGAGGGACCTGTACTCTGTATCTCACCCATGTTCTACCTGCCTGCGAGTGTTTGATGGGACAGTGTAGAGTGAGTATTACTCAGTATCTAAGTCGTGCTATACCTGCCCTGGGAGTGTTTGATGGGACAGTGTAGAGGGAGCTTTGCTCTGTATGTAACCCGTGCTGTACTTGCCCTGGAAGTGTTTGATAGGACAGTGTAGAGGGAATTTTACTCTGTATCTAACCCGTGCCGTACCTGCCCTGGGAGTGTTTGATGGGATAGCTTATAGGGAGCTTTACTGTGTATCTAACCCGTGCTGTACCTGACCCAGGAGAGTTTGATGGGACAGTGCAGAGGGAGCTTCACTCTTTATCTAACCCGTTCTGCACCTGCCCTGGGAGTGTTTGAAGGGACAGTATTAAGGGAGCTTTACTCTGTATCTAACCCATGCTGTGAATGCCCTGGGAGTGTTTGATGGGACAGTGTAGAGGGAGCTTCACTCTTTATCTAAACCGTTCTGTACCTGCCCTGGGAGTGTTTGCTGGGACAGTGCAGAGGGAACTTTACTCTGTATCTAACGCGTGCTGTACCTGCCCTGGGAGTGTTTGGTAGGACAGTGTAGAGGAAGTTTTACTCTGTATCTAACCCAAACTGTACCTGCCCTGGCAGTGTGTGATGGGACAGTGTCGAGGGAGCTTTACTCTTTATCTAAACCGTGCTGTACCTGCCCTGGGAGTGTTTTATGGGACAGTGTGGAGGGCACTTTACTTTGTATGTAACCCGTGCTCTCCCTGCCCTAGGAATGTTTGATGGGACAGTGTTGAGGGAATTTTACTCTGTATCTAACCCGTGCCGTACCTGCCCTTGGAGAGTTTGATGGGACAGTGCAGAGGGAGTTTCACTCTTTATCTAACCCGTTCTGTACCTGCCCTGGGAGTGTTTGAAGGGAGAGTATTAAGCGAGCGTTACTCTGTATCTAACCCATGCTGTAAATGCCCTGGGAGTGTTTGATGGGACCGTATAGAGGTAGCTTTTCTCTGTATCTAAACTGTGCTGTTTCTGCCCTGGAAGTGTTTGATGGGACTGTGTAGATAGAGCTTTACTCTGTTTCTAACACGTGCTGTACCTGCCCTGGGAGTGTTTGACGGGACAGTGTAGAGAGAATTTTACTCTGTACCTAACCCCTGCTGTACCTGCACTGGGACTGTTTTACGGGACCGTGTGGAGGACACTTTACTTTGTATGTAACCCGTGCTCTACCTGCCCTAGAGGGAACTTTACTCTGTATCGAAACCCTGATGTACCTGCCCTGAGAGTGTGTGATGGAACAGTGTAGAGGGAACTTTACTCAGAATTTTACCCCTGCTGTACCTGCCCTGGGAGTGTTAGGTGGGATAGTGATAAGGGAACTTTACTCTGTATCTAACCCATGCTGTAGCTGCCCTGGCCGTGTTTGATAGGACTGTGTAGAGGGAGCTTTACTCTGTATCTAACCCATGCTGTACCTGCCCTGGGAGTGTTTGATGGGATAGCGTAGAGGGAGCCTTACTCTGTATCTAACCCGTGCCGTACCTGCCCTGCGAGTGTTTGATGGGACAGTGTAGAGGGAGTTTTACTCTGTATCTAACCCGTGCAGTACCTGCCCTGGCAGTGTGTGATGGGACAGTCTAAAATACGCTTTACTCTGTATGTAACCCGTGCTGTACCTGCCCTGGCAGTGTTTGATGGGACATTGTAGAGGCAGCTTTGATCTGTATCTAACCCGTGCTGTACCTGCCATGGGAGTGTTTGATGGGACAGTGTAGAGGGAGCTTTTCATTGTATCTAACCCGTGCTGTACCTGTCCTGGGAGTGTTTGATGGGACCGTGTAGAGGGAGCTTTACTCTGTATCTAACCCGTGCCGTACCTGCCCTGGGAGTGTTTGATGGGACAGTGTAGAGGGAGCTTTACTCTGTATCGATCCCGTGCTTTACCTGCCCTGGGAGTGTTTGATGGGTGAGTGTAGAAGCAGCTTTACTCTGTATCTACCCCTGCTGCACCTGCCCTGCCAGTGTTTGATTGGACAGTGTAGAGGGAGATTTACTCTGTATCTAACACGTACTGTACTGTACATGCCCTGGGAGTGTTTGATGGGACAGTGTAGAGGGAGCTTTACTATGTATCTAACCCATGCTGTAACTGCCCTGGGAGTGTTTGATGGGACCGTGTAGAGGGAGCTTTACTCTGTATCTAACCGGTGCTGTACCTGCCCTGGGAGTGCTTGATAGGACAGTGTAGAGGGAGTTTTACTCTGTATCTCTCCCGTGCTGTACCTGCCCTGGCAGTGTTTGATAGAACAGTGTAGAGGGAGTTTTACTCTGTATGTAACCTGAGCTGTACCTGCCCTGGCAGTGTTTGAGAGGACAGTGTAGAGGGAGTTTTACTCTGTATCTAACTCCTGCTGTACGCGCCCTGGCAGTGCGTGATCTGACAGTGTAGAGAGAGCTTTACTCTGCATCAAACGCGTGCTGTTCCTGCCATAGGAAAGTTTGATGGGACAGTGTTAAGAGAAATTTATTCTGTATCTAACCTGTGCTGTATCTGCTCTGGGAGTGTTTGATAGGCAGTGCAGAGGGAACTTTACTCTGTATCTATCCCGTGCTGTACCTGTCCTGGGAGTGTTTGATGGGACAGTGTAGAGGGAGCTTTACTCTGTATCTAACCTGTGCTGTGCCTGCCCTGGGAGCGTTTGATCGGACAGCGTAGAGGAAGCTTCACTCTGTATCTAACCCATGCTATACCTGCCCTGGGAGTGTTTGATGGGACTGTGTAGAGGGAATTTTATTCTGTATCTAACCCGTGCCGTACCTGCCCTGGGAGTGTTTGATGGGATAGCGTAGAGGGAGTTCTACTCTGTGTCTAACCCATGCTGTACCTGCCCTATCAGTGTGTGATGGGACACTGTAGATGGAGCTTTACTCTGTATCTAACCCATGCTGTACTTGCCCTGGCCGTGTGTGATGGGACAGTGTAGAGTGAGCTTTACTCTGTATCTAACCCGTGCTGTACCTATCCTCGGAGTTTTTGATGGGACCATGTAGAGGAAGCTTTACTCAGTATCTAACCTGTGCTGTACCTGCCTTGGGAGTGTTTGATAGGACAGTGTTCAGTGATCTTTACTCTGTATCTTACATGTGACGTACCTGCCCTGGGAGTGTTGTTGTGACAGTGTAGAGGGAGCTATACTCTGTATCTAACCCATGCTGTACCTGTCCTGGGAGTGTTTGATGGGATAGTGTAGAGCGAGCTTTACTCTGTATCTAACCCATGCTGTAACTGCCCTTGGAGTGTTTGATGGGATAGTGTAGAGGGAGCTTTACTCTGTATCTAATCCGTGCTGCACCTGCCCTGGGAGTGTTTTATGGAACAATGTGGAGGGCACTTTACTTTCTATGTAACCCGTGCTCTACCTGCCCTGGGAGTGTTTGATGGGTCAGCGTAGAGGGAGCTTTACTCTGTATGTAACCCGTGCAGTCCCTGCCCTGGGAGTGTTTGATGGGACAGTGTAGAGGGAGCTTTACTCTGCATCTAACCTGTGCTGTACCTGTCCTGGGAGTGTTTGATGGGACAGTGTAGAGGGAGCTTGACTCTGTATCTAACCCATGCTGTGACTGCCCTGGGAGTGTTTGATGGGACCGTGTAGAGGGAGTTTTACTTTGTATCTAACCCGTGCAGTACCTGCCCTGGCAGTGTGTGATGGGACAGTGTAGAGGGAGCTTTACTGTGTATGTAACCCTTGCTGTACCTGCCCTGGCAGTGTTTGATGGGACATTGTAGAGGCAGCTTTAGTCTGTATCTAACTCGTGCTGTACCTGCCATGGGAGTGTTTGATGGGACAGTGTAGAGGTAGCTTTACTCTGTATGTAACCCGTGCTGTACCTGTCCTGGGTGTGTTTGATGGGACAGTGCAGAGGGAGCTTTACTCTGTATCTAACCCATGCTGTAACTGCCCTGGGGGTGTCTGATGGGACAGTGTAGAGGCAGCTTTACTCTGTATCTAACCCGTGCTGTCCCTGCCCTGGGAGTGTTTGAAGGGACTGTGTAGAGGGAGCTTTACTCTGCATCTAACCCGTGCTGTACCTATCTGGGGAGTGTTTGATGGGACAGTGTAGAGGGAGCTTTACTCTGTATCTAACCCATGCTGTAACTGCCCTGGGAGTGTTTGATGGAACCGTGTAGAGGGAGCTTTACTCTGTATCTAACCTGTGCTGTACCTGCCCTGGGTGTGTTTGATAGGACAGTGTATTGGGAGCTTTACTCTGTATCTAACCTGTGCTGTACCTGCTCTGGCAGTGTTTGATGGGACAGTGTAGAGGGACCTGTACTCTGTATCTCAACCATGTTCTACCTGCCTGCGAGTGTTTGATGGGACAGTGCAGAGGGAGCATTACTCTGTATCTAACCCCTGCTGTACCTGCCCTGCGAGTGTTTGATGGGACAGTGTAGAGTGAGTATTACTCAGTACCTAAGCCGTGCTATACATGCCCTGGGAGTGTTTGATGGGACAGTGTAGAGGGAGCTTTGCTCTGTATGTAACCCGTGCTGTACCTGCCCTGGAAGTGTTGGATAGGACAGTGCAGAGGGAATTTTACTCTGTATCTAACCCGTGCCGTACCTGCCCTGGGAGTGTTTGATGGGATAGCTTAGAGGGAGCTTTACTTTGTATCTAACCCGTGCCGTACCTGACCTGGGAGAGTTTGATGGGACAGTGCAGAGGGAGCTTCACTCTTTATCTAACCCGTTCTGCACCTGCCTTGGGAGTGTTTGCTGGGACAGTGTAGAGGGAGATTTATTCTGTATCTAACCCATGCTGTAAATGCCCTGGGAGAGTTTGATGGGACCGTATAGAGGGAGCTTTTCTCTGTATCAAACCTGTGCTCTACCTGCCCTGGGAGTGTTTGATGGGACAGTGTAGGATGAGATTTACTTTGTATCTAACCTGTGCTCCACCTGCCCTGGCAGTGCTTGAACGGAAAGCGTAGAGGGAGTTTTACTCTGTATCTAACCCGTGCTGTACATGTCCTGGGAGTGTTTGATGGGACAGTGTAGAGGGAGTTTTACTCTGTATCTGACACATGCAGTCCCTCCCCTGGGAGTGTTTGTTTGGACAGTGTAGAGGGAACTTTACTCTGTATCTAACCCGTGCTGTACCTGCCCTGGGAGTGTTTGAAGGGTCAGTGTTGAGGGCGCTTTACTCTGTATCTAATCCGAGCTGTACCTGCCCTGGGTGTGTTTGATAGGACAGTGCAGAGGGAGCTTTACTCTGTATCTAAGACATGCTGTCCCTGTCCTGGGAGTGTTTGATGGGACAGGGTAGAGGGAGCTTCACTCTGTATCTAATCTGAGCTGTACTTTGTAGGGGGTTTCTCTTTCTCGTTCTGGTCTCCTACCAGGCTTCGTGCAATAATTACCCTTGAGTGGTTCGACCCCCTCTCCCCTACGGTTCTGGACCTTTGACGTAGGTGCAGGGAACTGTAGTGCAGAGAAAGACTCAATAGACCAGGTTGAATAGCACGAAATGGATGCTTTCATTATTAAACAGTTTGCAGCATTGTAAAATACATGTCATTAGCACAGATTAAAGCAACTACAAGCATGCACATATCTATAAACTTAATTCCATGGAAATGGGAAACACACGGCACATCGAAAAAGGGGAAACACATTACGATTACCCTTACCCCCTCCCCTAGACCTAGACTAAGTTTCGACCTGAGGAACTTGGAATCATGCTCACCACTTTCAGATTCGCAAAAGAGGGGGTTCGTAGCCTTTTGGTACAGCTTTCCGTCGTCACGTGGATTTGGAAACTTCTGGCGCAGCTTGTTTTTCTCTCTCTCTCAGGCGATGAGGCAGTGGACACAGCCTTGACGAGCGCTCGTCATGGTTGAATCCATTAACAAGCTGTTGAAGAACTGGATACACATGGGAGAGTCCGAGAGTTTCTGGCCGAATGGTATGTCGAGGCCCTGACTGGCTAGGCCCGGAATGTCCTTTTATTTCTCGCTCCCGCCGGGCTCGGTGGTTTTCCAGAGGGTGTCTTCTCCTTCGGCCTGGGTCGTCGATGATCTCCCGACAAAAGTACCCGGGCCACCCTCCTTCGTCTTCCCGTCGTGGTTGAGCCTTGCCTGGCCGAGCTGGCTTCCCAGCCAAAGTCTTCTCGTCATCACCGAATTTACAAATTGTACCGAAGAAGTGAATCGTCCTACGAGTGAAGCGTAGCCATCGAGGTGAAGCGTTGCCTCCAGTGTGTCTTTACGAGAATCGCCAATCGCCAATCGCGCCCTGATGGACTTTTCAAATCCCTAGTTATACTCTTTTGGGACAGTCTTATCTCCCGCCAGATCATAGTCCAGTCTTTGTAATATTTTTGGCGGGCAGAAATCTCTGCAGGGGCGCTTTGTCTTGTAACGGGAGCCGGTGATAGCTTAACTGGCCTTCCTGGCCGATAATGTCTTTTACTTTGTCACCGTAACTCGGTTCGCATATTGATCGGTCTGGAGATTGCCCTTGATGGCTGTTAAACGGTCTTTCCTTTGTACAATAAATGGGTTTAAGTGTTCATTCAATTGTCCGCCCATATCTTGATGGGCCCCATCCTGTTACCTGAAACTGTCTTGTACTTAGAATCCAATTAATATGTATGCCCAGTTCCCTGAGTTTCGGTTTCCCGATACTGGCTTTCGCGGGCTTATTGTCCTCAATCCACAAGCCTGCCTGGCTTGCAGTAACAGAAATCAAATGGTCCCAGAAACTGATCACGAGGTCTGGCGGCCATTTTGTATGCCCCTATTTATCAAAGGGTTTTCTGTATAAGCTTCTTTTGGTCAATAAAGCTGTATTATTAATCCTGTTTTCTTGCATGATTAGTTAATGAAAATTTTCGAATCTTACAACTTGCCCTGGGAGTGTTTGATGGGACTCTGTAGAGGAAAGTTTACTCTGTATCTAACCCGTGCCGTACCTGCTCTGGGAGTGTTTGATGGGACAGTGTAGAGGGAGCTTTACTCTGTATCGATCCCGTGCTGTACTGTACATGCCCTGGGAGTCTTTGATGGGAGAGTGTACATAGATACATAGATACATAGAAGATAGGAGCAGGAGTAGGCCATTCGGCCCTTCGTGCCTGCTCCGCCATTCGATGAGATCATGGCTGATCCTTTAATTCAGTATCCCGTCCCCGCCTTCTCTCCGTAACCCTTAACCCCTTTTGCCCGTAGAAATATATCTAATTCCCTCTTAAATATATTTAATGAGCTGGCGTACACTGCCCTCTGTGGCAATGAGTTCCACAGGTTCACCACTCTCTGAGTGAAGAAATTCCCCCTCATCTCTGTCCTAAATGGTTTAGCCCTTATCCTTAAATTATGTCCTCTAGTTCTGTTCTCACCTGCCAAGGGAAACATTCCTTCTGCATCCAGTCTGTCTAGACCTGTCAGAATTTTATACACTTCTATGAGGTCCCCTCTCAATCTTCTAAACTCCAGTGTGTACATCCCTAAACTACATAGTCTCTCCTCATAGGTCATTCCCGCCATTCCTGGTATCAGCCTGGTGAATCGCCGCTGCACCCCCTCCATGGCAAGAACATCCTTCCTCAGATGAGGCGACCAAAACTGTACACAGTACTCGAGGTGTGGTCTCACCAGTGCCCTGTACAGCTGCAGCAAGGTATCCCTGTTCCTGTATTCTAACCCTTTTGCTATGAAGGCCAGCATACCGTTTGCCTTCTTGACCACCTGTTGCACCTGCATGCTCGCCTTCAGTGACTGGTGTACAAGAACACCCAGGTCTCTCTGTACTTCCCCCTCTCCCAATCTATTGCCATTTAAATAATAATTTGCCCTCCCGTTCCTGCACCCAAGGTGGATAACTTCGCACTTGTCCACATTATAGTGCATCTGCCATTTATCCGCCCAATCGCCCAGTCTGTCCAAATCGCTCTGGAGCTTCCTGGTCTCTTCCTCTGAGCCCACCCCCCCTCCTAGTTTAGTGTCGTCTGCAAATTTGGAAATGCTGCATCCGACTCCCTGATCCAGGTCATTAATGTAAATTGTGAACAGCTGGGGGCCCAGGACAGATCCCTGTGGTACCCCACTTGTTACTGCCTGCCATTCAGAAAATGAGCCGTTTATTCCAACTCTCTGTTTTCTATCTGACAGCCAGAGCTTTACTCTGTATCTAACCCATGCTGTAGCTGCCCTGGGAGTGTTTGATGGGACCGTGTAGAGGAACTTTACTCTGTATCTAACCGGTGCTGTACCTGCCCTGGGAGTGTTTGATAGAACAGTGTCGAGGGAGTTTTACTCTCTATGTAACCTGAGCTGTACCTGCCCTGGCAGTGTTTGATAGGACAGTGTAGAGGGAGTTTTACTCTGTATCTAACTCCTGCTGTACCTGCCCTGGCAGCGTGTGATGTGACAGTGTAGAGGGAGCTTTACTCTGTATCAAACGCGTGCTGTACCTGCCATGGGAATGATTGATGGGACAGTGTTAAGAGAAATTTATTCTGTATCTAACCTGTGCTGTACCTGCTCTAGGAGTGTTTGATAGGACAGTGCAGAGGGAACTTTACTCTGTATCTATCCCGTGCTGTACTTGCCCTGGGAGTGTTTGATGGGACAGTGTAGAGGGAGCTTTACTCTGTATCTAACCTGTGCTGTGCCTGCCCTGGGAGTGTTTGATCGGACAGCGTAGAGGAAGCTTCACTCTGTATCTAACCCATGCTATACCTGCCCTGGGAGTGTTTGAGGGGACTGTGTAGAGGGAATTTTATTCTGTATCTAACCCGTGCCATACCTGCCCTGGGAGTGTTTGATGGGATAGCGTGGAGGGAGCTTTACTCTGTAATAAACCTGTGCCGTACCTGCCCTGGGAGTGTTTGATAGGACATTGTAGAGGGAGTTTTACTCTGTATCTAACCCATGCTGTACCTGCCCTAGCAGTGTGTGATGGGACACTGTAGAGGAAGCTTTACTCTGTATCTAACCCGTGCTGTACCTGCCCTGGCCGTGTGCGATGGGACAGTGTAGAGGGAGCTTTACTCTGTATCTAACCCGTGCTGTACCTGTCCTCGGAGTGTTTGATGGGACCGTGTAGAGGGAGATTTACTCTGTATCTAACCTTTGCTGTACCTGCCTTGGGAGTGGTTGGTAGGACTGTGTTCAGTGATCTTTACTCTGTATCTTACACGTGACGTACCTGCCCTGGGAGTGTTTGTTGGGACAGTGTAGAGGGAGCTTTACTCTGTATCTAACCCGTGCTGTACCTGTCCTGGGAGTGTTTGATGGGATAGTGTAGAGGGAGCTTTACTCTGTATCTAACCTGTTGTGTATGTACCTTTAAGGGAAAAACTGGTCTCAGACTGCAGTACCGGCAGTGACCACCCCTGTATAAAAGGTCCTAGCAGGCTTCTGTAGTTTCAGTTTCCAGGTTGTCTCCATTCAGTAAAGAATTGTTATAATCAACTTCTGCAGTCCGTGTCTCAATTGTACACGGACATTATATTGGCGACGAGCAGATACGAACCTCATGGGATCCATCCCTGAAGCGAAGTGAGCAGAGGTCAAGGCCAGAAGGAAGAAAGAAACAGTAGAAACGGGCGTCGAACGTGGGCATCCGCCTCTGAGTCAGCGGAGTTGAAGATTTGCAGGAGAGGCTGTCGAGAGCGGGGCTTGGTTATCCTGTCGACGGTGCTTCAGCTAATCGGGCTGGTGGCAGGTAGTACACTGATCCTTCCTGGGCTGCAGCGGTCTAGAACTCGAGCGGGTAGCTTGCAACGGGGCCGAGCAGCGTTGTCGGGAAGAGGAGAGAGAGAGAGGGTGGAGCACACAGGGCGCGGCCGGTGCTACGAAGTCGGGCAGTGTACAGACCCGAGAAGAGGGAGGCAAGAGTCCCGCAGGGTTGTTCCGACGACGGGAAAATAATAAAATAAAAAAATTAAACGCGCAGAAAGCCGCGAGGAGCTGCAGTTTGCCACGGAAACCGTGGAAAGCAGCGCTAGCAACAGCGGGGAAGAAGGCAAAGCGCGGGAGGTGCCATCTTAATCCAGCGGGGAAGAAGGCAAAGCGCGGGAGGCACCATCTTAATCCAGCGGGGAAGAAGGCAAAGCGTGGGAGGCGCCATTTTGTTAAATCGGGGAAGAAGCAAAGCGCGGGAAGCGCCATTTTAGATTTCCAAGGTGCCGAAGACTGGCTATATCACTGCCTTCGATAATGCAATAGAAGACTGGACCACCTATGTGGAAAGAGTCGAGGTATATTGCGAGGCAAACGAAATAGCCGATGAGAAAAAGGCATCGGTACTGCTAAACTTAATGGGCGCAAGAACGTACGGCCTATTGCGGGACCTGATTGCTCCAGCCAAACCGAAGGCGAAGAGTTTTAACAAAATTGTTGCTATCCTACAGGAACACCTAAACCCTGCACCGCTGCTGATAGCAGAAAGATTTAAATTCCACAGGAGAACTCAGCATAAAGATGAGAGCAATGCTGATTACCTTACGGAACTACGCGAGCTATCAAAGCACTGCCAGTTCGGAGCAGGACTGGCAGATACCCTACGGGACAAATTTGTCTGTGGACTCCTGAGTGAAGGAACCCAGAAGAAGTTACTCTCAGAGAAAGAGCTGATGCTAGATAAGGCTTTCAGCGTGGCAGTATCGTACGAAGCAGCAGCCAGGGGAGCTGCGGAAATACAACAAAAGCCGCAGGAATACAGCACCCACGAAATGACACGGGGATTTGCAAAATGTTATCGCTGCGGCAGAACAACCCATGACCAGAAAGACTGCTGGTCCAAGGACAAAATATGCAGGCAATGCGGAAAGATGGGACACATTGCACGAGTTTGCAGGTCTGGGAAGAAGACCAACGACAACAAAAAGGCTACTAAGGAACCGTACAAGAAAGTACAAAAGATGACGGACAGTAGTTCCGAAGACCAGATGAGCGATAGTGAGTCTGGGAACAAGAGACTAAGCTGTCTCAAACTTCACAATGTAATCGCAAAAGAGGATCACCGAACCATTTGGGTCACCCTCATGATAGCAGGGTCCCAAGTAAAAATGGAATTGGATACAGGATCAGCTCTAACTGTCATGAATCGACGAGACTACCAGCGGCTATTCTCACACATACCCTTGAGAGAGACATCCATCGTCTTGAGGACGTATATGGGGCAAAAAGTATACCCCAGAGGAAAAATAAGGGTGCCTGTCGAATACAACGGCAAGAAAATACGGAAATTGTATCTCTACATACTGCAAGATGGTGGACCACCGTTATTGGGACGTGAATGCATCAGAAAGATAAGCTTAGACTGGCACTCCATTCAGGCAATGACGGTGGCTGGTAAAAAGGATGACGACGTCACTCCTGGACGATTGTCAACAATCTTAGCTAACGCCAAAGAGGTATTTCAACATGAACTGGGCACTCTTAAAGGCGTAACCGCCTCGATAAAAATAGAAGAGAATGCAATTCCCTAGTTTTTCAAAGCAAAACCGGTACCATATGCAATTCGCCCAGCCGTCGAGGCAGAGCTGGAGAATCTGGAGAATGCAGGCGTGTTATCTAAGGCAGACTGGAGCGAGTGGGCGACACCCATCATTCCTGTCATGAAGAAAACATTAAACAATAAGTCTGAGGAGCCAAGGAAAGTTCGCATCAGTGGGGACTTCAAGGTGATGGTGAACCCAGTCCTTCACAAAGTACAATATCCTCTTCCAAGGATAGAAGATATCTTCGCCTCACTATCTGGAGGGAAGCGTTTTACAAAAATTGACCTAGCACAAGCATATTTGCAGATGGAGGTTGAAGAATCCTCTAGGAAGCATCTCACGATAAACACTCACAAAGGTCTTTACCAGTATCATCGACTGGTATTCGGAGTATCGGAGTAGCATCAGCTCCGGCGATATGGCAAAGAGCAATGGAACAAGTCCTGCAAGGGATTCCAGGGACTCAGTGTTACTTGGACGACATCCTAGTGACAGGTGAAGATGACAGTGAACACCTTGCCAACCTAGAACAGGTGCTCACTAGACTACCTGAACATGGGCTACGAGCCAATCACCCCAAGTGCGAGTTTTTTAAGAAACAGATATCGTATTGTGGCCACGTGATTGATGAAGAGGGGTTACATAAGTCCCCTGACAAAATTGAAGCGGTAGTTAAGGCTCCAGCGCCTGAAAATGTGTCGCAACTGAGGTCATTCCTCGGATTGGTGAATTACTACCATAAGTTTTTACTGAATTTGTCCACAATTCTGCACCCACTGAACGCCCTACTACGAACGGGAGTAGCATGGAGATGGAGCAATGAATGTAAGCGGGCCTTTCAGAAGAGTAAGGACTTAATCACTTCAAGAAAAGTATTGGCTCACTACAACCCATCACTACCAATAAAACTGGCGTGTGATGCGTCTCCCTACGGCATTGGGGCGGTACTGTCACATAAATTCCTTGATGGTTTAGAGAGGCCGATAGCTTTTGCGTCACACTCGTTAACTTCAGCCGAGTGTAACTACGCCCAGATTGACAGAGAGGCCCTCAGCCTGGTGTGGGGGGTGAAGAAGTTCAATCACTACCTGCATGGTCAAAAGCTAACTCTACTAACTGATCATCAACCTCTTGTCTCCATTTTCAACCCTCAGAAGGGCGTACCGATAATGACAGCACACCGGCTACAGAGGTGGTCCCTTTTCCTAGGGGCACACCAATATGACATTGAGTACAAAGGAACTAAACAGCATGGGAATGCTGATGGATTGTCGCGCCTACCGTTGCCGATGGTGGAAGAAGAACTTGCAGTTGATCCAGTGGAGATATTCCACTCGACCATAGTCGAATGTCTCCCTGTGACGAATGCAAACATAGAAAAGGAAACACGAAATGACCCGACACTATCCTGGGTCTATGATTCAACGGTGAAGGGATGGCCAGCACATGGCGAACCACTGCTGCCAGCATTCTCGCCGAGAAGAGAACAGCTGTCAGTGTGCAGAGGAACATTGATGTGTGGATCCAGAGTAGTAATTCCACCCAAATTGAAGGATAGAGTGCTCAATGAGCTTCATGAGGGTCATCTGGGAGGGGTAAAAATGAAGAACTTAGCCAGAGCGTTTGTGTGGTGGCCGGGAATCGATAGAGAAATCGAAGAGATGACCAAGAGCTGTACAGGATGCCAGAAGGTCCAAAACGCCCCACCACAAGCCCCTCTACATCCATGGGAGTGGCCCTCATCTCCATGGCAAAGGGTGCACATTGATTTTGCTGGTCCCTTCATGGACTCGATGTTTTTAATTGCGGTGGATGCGCATTCAAAGTGGCCAGAGGTAATAAAAATGTCCTCAACAACCACAGAAAAAACTATCACAGTCTGACAATGGACCACAGTTTGTGTCTGAAGAGTTCCGGAGGTTCTTAAAGAACCTCCGGAATCCACCCCATATCATCCAGCCACTAATGGATTGGCCGAGAGGTTTGTTCAAACATTCAAGAAGGCTATCAAGGCAATGTGTAATGAAGATATATCCCTACAACACAAGGTGGACAACTTCTTGTTTGCCTACCGGAATGCGACACATGCGGTTACCAACCAAACTCCAGCCATGATGTTCTTCAATCGAAGACTACGGTGCCGCTTGGATTCGGTTAAGCCAAACATCAGAAGAGATGTGGAGAACAGGCAGTTTCAGAATATGAATGAAAGGCCGACCAGGAGCATTGTAAGACGCCATGCTGACCAGATTCTAGAGTCACTGGAAAACATCAACTCCACACCACGATCTGATACACCTGGCAATGAAACCGAAGTACCAATTGCATCTACCGCAGAATCGGTAATATTGGAAGCAGACGAACCAAACAACGACATTGATCCCGACTCAACTTTACCAGAAGAACCCGATACCCCAAAGAGGCGTTATCCAGACAGAATCAGGAAGCCTCCTCAAAGACTGAACTTATAATTTCTTAACTTCAACCAATGTATCTAGCAACCGTAATTGTAATTGTAATTAGTTATCATTTAGTTGTTAAATGAATGTTATGTACTGTTTATCTAAAAGGGGAGGAACTGTTGTGTATGTACCTTTAAGGGAATAACTGGTCTCAGACTGCAGTACCGGCAGTGACCACCCCTGTATAAAAGGCCCTAGCAGGCTTCTATAGTTTCAGTTTCCAGGTTGTCTCCATTCAGTAAAGACTTGTTATAATCAACTTCTGCAGTCCGTGTCTCAATTATACACGGACATAATATAACCCATGGGTAAGACGGTACATGATCAGTGGTGTACATTTAAGGAGTAATTTTACAACTTCCAAAAAAAATATATCCCACTGAAAAAAAACGGGTGTAAAAGAAAAGATAGCCATCCGTGGCTAAGTAAAGTAATTAAGGATAGTATCCGACTAAAAACAAGGGCATATAAGGTAGCCAAATCTAGTGGGAGGATGGAAGATTGGGAAGTCTTTAAAAGACAGCAAAAAATAACTAAAAGATTGATTAAGAAAGGGAAGATAGATTATGAAAGTAAATTAGCAAAAAATATAAAAACAGACAGTAAAATTTTCTATAGTTATATAAAAAGAAAAAGGGCGGCTAAAGTAAATGTTGGTCCCTTAGAGGATGAGACCAGGAAATTAATGGTGGGAATCATGGAGATGGCAAAAACACTGAACAATTATTTTGTATCAGTCTTTACAGTAGAGGACACTAAGAATATCCCAACACTGGACAAACAGGGGGCTCTAGAGGGGGAGGAACTAAATACGACTAAAATCACTAAGGAAGTGGTACTTGGTAAAATAATGGGACTCAAGGTGGATAAATCCCCTGGACCTGATGGCTTGCATCCTAGGGTCTTGAGGGAAGTAGCGGTAGGGATTGTGGATGCTGCATTGGTAATAATTTTCCAAAACTCACTGGACTCAGCAAAGGTCCCGGCAGATTGGAAAACTGCTAATGTAACACCCTTATTTAAAAAGGGTAGTAGGCAGAAGGCTGGAAACTATAGACCTGTTAGCCTAACATCTGTGGTTGGTAAAATGTTAGAGTCCATTATTAAGGAGACAGTAACGGGACATTTGGATAAACATAATTTAATAGGACAAACTCAGCATGGTTTCATGAAGGGGAAGTCATGTTTGACAAATTTGCTGGAGTTTTTTGAGGAAGTAACATACAGGGTGGATAAAGGGGAACCAGTGGACGTAGTGTATTTAGACTTCCAAAAGGCATTTGACAAGGTGCCACACAAAAGATTATTGCTCAAGATAAAAAATCACGGGATTGGGGGTAATATTCTGGCGTGGGTGGAGGATTGGCTCTCTAACAGAAAGCAGAGTGTTGGGATAAATGGTTCGTTCTCAGATTGGCAACCAGTAACTAGTGGTGTTCCGCAGGGGTCAGTGCTGGGTCCCCAACTCTTTACAATCTATATTAACGATTTGGAGGAGGGGACTGAGTGCAACATATCAAAGTTTGCAGATGATACAAAGATGGGATGGAAAGTAGTGAGTGAGGAGGACATAAAAAACCTGCAAAGGGACATAGACAGGCTAAGTAAGTGGGCAGAGATTTGGCAGATGGAATACAATACTGGAAAGTATGAGGTTATGCACTTTGGCAGGAAAAATCATAGAGCAAGTTATTATCTTAATGGCAAGAAACTGGAAAGTACTGTAGTACAAAGGGATCTGGGGGTCCTGGTGCACGAAACTCAAAACGTTAGTATGCAGGTGCAGCAAGTGATCAAGAAGGCCAATGGAATGTTGGCTTTTATTGCTAGGGGGATGGAATATAAAAACAGGGAGGTATTGCTGCAGTTGTACAAGGTATTGGTGAGACCGCACCTGGAATACTGCATCCAGTTTTGGTGTCCATACTTAAGAAAAGACATACTTGCTCTCGAGTCAGTACAAAGAAGGTTCACTCGGTTAATCCTGGGGATGAGGGGGTGGTCATATGAGGAGAGGTTGAGTAGATTGGGACTCTACTCATTGGAGTTCAGAAGAATGAGAGGCGATCTTATTGAAACATTTAAGATTGTGAAGGGGCTTGATCGGGTGGATGCGGTGAGGATGTTCCCAATGATGGGTGAAACTAGAACTAGGGGGCATAATCTTAAAATAAGGGGCTGCTCTTTCAAAACTGAGATGAGGAGAAACTTCTTCACTCAGAGGGTGGTAGGTTTGTGGAATTTGCTGCCCCAGAAAGCTGTGGAAGCTACATCATGAAATAAATTTAAAACAGAAATAGATAGTTTCCTAGAAGTAAAGGGAATTAAGGGTTACGGGGAGCGGGCAGGAAATTGGACATGAGTCTAGGTTCGGAATGGTCATGGCCCTCTGGGTAGTGGAGTGGGCCCAGGGGCCGTGTAGCCTGGTTCTGCTCCTACTGTGTTCTAATTCTGTGTTAGATTTCATGAGATGGTTTTATTCCTGTTCCTGGCTGGGGTGGAGATCGCCTTTACAGAAGGGAAGGCAGAGCAAATATGTGAAGGCAAAAGGGAATATGGCAAGGCTGGAAGGCATTTATTTTAATGCAAGGAGTCTTGCAAATAAGGTGGATGAACTGAAGTTGTTGTTGAACACATGGGAGTACGATATTGTTGCTATCACGGAGACATGGTTGAGGGAGGGTCAGGACTGGCAGCTCAATATTCCGGGGTATAGAATCTTCAGGCGAGACAGAGGGGGGTGTAAAAGGGGAGGGGGTGTTGCAATATTAATTAAGAAATCAATTACTGCTGTAAGGAGGGATGATATATTAGCGGGTTCCTCTAATGAGGCCATATGGGTAGAACTTAAAAACAAAAAGGGGGCAAGCACTTTGCTGGGAGTGTACTATAGGCCCCCGAACAGTCAGGGGGAGATAGAGGAACAGATATGTAGGCAAATCTCAGAGAAGTGCGAAAATAATAGGGTAATAATAGTGGGGGATTTCAACTTCCCCAATATTAATTGGGATAGTCAGAGTGTAAAAGGCTTAGAGGGTGCAGAATTCTTAAAGTGCATCCAGGAGAGCTTTTTGAGGCAACATGTAGAAAGTCCTACAAGAGAGGGGGCGGTACTGGACCTAATTCTCGGGAATGTAGCCGGGCAAGTGGTGGAAGTGTCAGTAGGAGAGCATTTTGGCGACAGTGACCATAATTCGGTGAGATTTAAGGTGGTCCTGGAAAAAGACAAAGACGGCCCGGAAATAAGGGTTCTAAATTGGGGGAAGGCCGATTTTAATATGATAAGGCAGGATCTGGCCAAAGTGGACTGGGAGCAGCTACTTATAGGAAAATCAACATCAAAGCAGTGAGAGACTTTCAGAAGGGAAATAGAGAGAGTACAACGCCAACATGTTCCTGTAAAGGTCAAGGGTGGGACCAACAAGCAAAGGGAACCTTGGATGACAAGGGATATACAAAAATGCATTAGGCAAAAAAGGGGGGCTTTTGGCAGTTACAAAAGACTAAAGACGGAGGAAGCCCTAGAGGAGTATAAAAAGTGCAGGGGCATACTTAAAAAAGAAATTAGGAGGGCGAGGAGGGGCCATGAAATAACACTGGCGAGCAAAATAAAGGAAAATCCTAAGATGTTTTATAAGTATATTAAGGGCAAGAGGATAACCAGGGAAAGGGTAGGGCCCATTAGGGACCAAAGTGGCAATCTGTGTGTAGAGCCAGATGATGTAGGCGGGGTTTTAAATGAATTTTTTGTATCTGTGTTCACTATGGAGAAAGACGATGTAGACATAGAAATCGGGCAAGGGGACTGTGACATACTTGAACATATTAGCATCGAGAGGGAGGAGGTACTAGCGGTTTTAGCAGGCCAAAAAGTGGATAAATCCCCAGGCCCGGACGAGATGTATCCCAGGCTGTTGTGTGAGGCAAAGGAGGAGATTGCAGGGGCTCTGACACAAATTTTCAGAACCTCTCTGGCCACAGGGGATGTACCAGAGGACTGGAGAACAGCTAACGTAGTACCATTATTCAAGAAGGGTAGCAGGGATAAACCAGGGAATTACAGGCCAGTGAGTCTGTGGTAGGGAAATTATTGGAAAAAATTCTGAGGGACAAAATTAGTCTCCACTTGGAGAGGCAAGGATTAATCGGGGATAGTCAGCATGGCTTTGTCAAGGGTAAATCATGTCTGACCAATCTGATTGAATTTTTCGAGGGGGTGACTAGGTGTGTGGATGAGGGAAATGCTGTGGATGTGGTTTACATGGATTTCAGTAAAGCTTTTGACAAAGTCCCGCATAGGAGACTGGTCAAGAAGGTAAGTGCCCATGGGATCCAGGGTGCCTTGGCGCGTTGGATCCTAAACTGGCTGAGTGGCAGGAGGCAGAGGGTGATGGTCGAAGGTTGCTTTTGTGACTGGAAGCCTGTGTCCAGTGGGGTACCTCAGGGATCGGTGCTGGGACCCTTGCTGTTTGTGATCTACATAAATGATTTGGATGAGAATGTAAAAGGTATGATCAGTAAGTTCGCAGATGACAGGAAAATTGGTTGGGTGGTAAATTGCGAGGAGGAAAGCCTCAGGCTACAGGACGATATAAACGGGTTGGTCAGATGGGCGGAAAAGTGGCAAATGGAATTTATCCCTGAAAAGTACGAGGTGATGCATTTTGGACGGACAAATGAGGCAAGGGAATACACAATGAGTGGTAGGACCCTAGGAAGTACAGAGGGTCAGAGCGACCTTGGTGTACATGTACATAGATCCCTGAAGGCAGCAGAACAGGTAGATAAGGTGGTTAAAAAGGCATATGGGATACTTGCCTTCATTAGCCGAGGCATAGAATATAAGAGCAGGGAGGTTATGATGGAGCTGTACAAAACGCTGGTGAGGCCACAGCTGGAGTACTGTATGCAGTTCTGGTCGCCTCACTATAGGAAGGATGTGATTGCTTTGGAGAGGGTGCAGAGAAGATTCACCAGGATGTTACCTGGGATGGAGCGCCTCAGCTATGAAGAAAGACTAAACAGGCTGGGGTTGTTTTCCTTGGAGCAAAGAAGGCTGAGGGGGGACCTGATTGAGGTGTACAAAATGATGAGGGGCATAGATAGGGTAGATAAAGAGGAACTTTTCCCCTTAGTAGGGGGGTCAATAACAAGGGGGCATAGATTCAAGGTAAGAGGCAGGAGGTTTAGAGGGGATTTGAGGAGGAACTTTTTCACCCAGAGGGTGGTTGGAATCTGGAACTCACTGCCTGAAAGGGTGGTAGAGGCAGGTACCCTCATAACATTCAAGAAGCATTTGGATGAGCACTTGAAATGCCATTGCATACAAGGCTATGGACCAAATGCTGGAAAATGGGATTAGACTGGACAGGGATTGATGGTCGGCGCAGACACGATGGGCCGAAGGGCCTCTTTCTGTGCTGTATAACTCTATGACTCTATGACTCTAAGGTAAGTACTGTAGAGAATATAGGGACAGAGTGATCTCCTGGAAGAATTTCGATCGCCTAGATGGGTCGGAGAGGAATTTCCCAGATTTCTTTCTCCCAAATTGGCCATTGGGTCTTTATCTGGTTTTTCGCCTCTCCCGGGAGATCACATGGGTTCGGGTGGATGCAGAGTGACAGAAGATTTGAGGTTAGGATCAGATTAGCCATGATCTTATTGAATGGTGGAGCAGGCTCGAGGGGCCGATTGGCCTACTCCTGTTCCTATTTCTTATGTTCTTATGTTCTTATCCTGTAACTGCCCTGGGAGTGTTTGATGGGATAGTGTAGAGGGAGCTTTACTCTGTATCTAACCTGTGCTGTACCTGCCCTGGGAGTGTTTGATGGGATAGTTTAGAGGGAGCTTTACTCTGTATCTAACCCGTGCTGTACCTGCCCTGGGAGTGTTTGATGGGACAGCGTAGAGGGAGCTTTACTCTGTATCTAACCCGTGCAGTCCCTGCCCTGGGAGTGTTTGATGGGACAGTGTAGAGGGAGCTTTACTCTGCATCTAACCCGTGCTGTACCTGTCCTGGGAGTGTTTGATGGGACAGTGTAGAGGGAGCTTGACTCTGTATCTAACCCATGCTGTGACTGCCCTGGGAGTGTTTGATGGGACCGTGTAGAGGGAGCTTTACTCTGTATCTAACCTGTGATGTACCTGCCCTGGGAGTGTTTGATAGGACAGTGTGGAGTGTGCTTTACTCTGTATCTAATCCGAGCTGTACCTGCTCTGGGAGTGTTTGATAGGACAGTGCAGAGGGAGCTTTACTCTGTAACTAACCCATGCTGTACCTGTCCTGGGAGTGTTTGATGGGAAAGTGAAGAGGGAGCTTTTCTCTGTATCTAACCTGTGCTGTGCCTGCCTTGGGAGTGTTTGATGGGACTGCATAGAGGAAGCTTTACTTTGTATCTAACCCGTGCAGTACCTGCCCTGGGGATGTTTCTTGGGCCAGTGTAGAGAGAGATTTACTCTGTATCTATTCTGTGCTCTACCTGCCCTGGGAGTGTTTGATCGGACAGCGTAGAGGGAGCTTCACTCTGTATCTAACCCATGCTATACCTGCCCTGGCAGTGTGTGATGGGACAAATTAGAGGGTGCTTTACTCTGTAGCTAACCCATGCTGTACCTGCCCTGGCCGTGTGTGATGGGACAGTGTAGCGGGAGATTTACTCTGTATGTAACCCGTGCTGCACCTGCCCTGGCAGTGTTTGATAGGGCAGTGTAGAGGGAGTTTTACTCTGTATCTACCTCCTGCTGTACCTGCCCTGGCAGTGCATGATGTGACAGTGTACAGGGCGCTTTACTCTGTATCTAATCCGAGCTGTACCTGCTCTGGGAGTGTTTGATAGGTCAGTGCAGATGTACTTTACTCTGTATCTAACCCGTGCTGTATCTGTCCTGGGAGTGTTTGATGGGACAGTGAAGAGGGAGCTTTACTCTGTATCTAACCTGTGCTGTACCTGTCCTGGGAGTGTTTGATGTGAGAGTGTAGAGGGAGCTTTACTCTGTATCTAACCCACGCTGTAACTGCCCTGGGAGCGTTTGACGGGATAGTGTAGAGGGAGCTTTAGTCTGCATCGAACCCATGCTGTACCTGCCCTGGGAGTGTTTGATGGGACATTGTAGAGGCAGCTTTAGTCCGCATCTAACCCATGCTGTACCTGCCCTGGGAGTGTTTTATGGGACAATGTGGAGGGCACTTTACTTTCTATGTAACCCGTGCTCTACCTGCCCTGGGAGTGTTTGATGGGACAGTGTAGAAGGAGCTTTACTCTGTATCTAACCCGTGCTGTAACTGCCCAGGGAGTGTTTGATGGAACCGTGTAGAGGGAGCTTTAGTTTGTATCTAACCTGTGCTGTACGTGCCCTGGGAGTGTTTGATGGGGCATTGTAGAGGGAGCTTTACTCTGTATCTAACCCGTGCTGTAACTGCCCAGGGAGTGTTTGATGGAACCGTGTAGAGGGAGCTTTAGTTTGTATCTAACCTGTGCTGTACGTGCCCTGGGAGTGTTTGATAGGACAGTGTAAAGTATGCTTTACTCTGTATCTAATCCGAGCTGTACCTGCCCTGGGAGTGTTTGATAGGACAGTGCAGAGGGAGCTTTACTCTGTATCTAACCCATGCTGTACCTATCCTGGGAGTGTTTGATGGGATAGCGTAGAGGGAGCTTTACTCTGTATCTAACCCGTGCTGTACCTGTCCTGGGAGTGTTTGATGGGACATTGTAGAGGGAACTTTACTCTGTATCTAACCCATGCTGCACCTGCCCTGGGAGTGTTTGATGGGACAGTGTAGAGGGAGCTTTACTCTGTATCTAACCCATGCTGTACCTATCCTGGGAGTGTTTGATGGGATAGCGTAGAGGGAACTTTACTCTGTATCTAACCCATGCTGCACCTGCCCTGGGAGTGTTTAATGGGACAGCGTAGAGGCAGCTTTACTCTGTATCTAACCCATGCTGTACCTATCCTGGGAGTGTTTGATGGGACAGTGTAGAGGGAACTTTACTCTGCATCTAACCCATGCTGTACCTGCCCTGGGAGTGTTTGATGGGACAGTGTAGAGGCAGCTTTAGTATGCAGCTAACCCGTGTTGTAACTGCCATGGGAGTGTTTGACGGGACAGTGTAGAGGGAATTTTTCATTGTATCTAACCCGTGCTGTACCTGCCCTGGCATTGTTTGATTGGACAGTGTAGAGGAAGCTTTACTCTGTATCTACCCCGTGTTGCACCTGCCATGGCAGTGTTTGATTGGACAGTGTAGAGGGAGATTTACTCTGTATCCAATCTGTTCTGTGCCTGCCCTGGGAGTGTTTGATGGGACTGCATAGAGGAAGCTTTACTTTGTATCTAACCCGTGCAGTACCTGCCCTGGGGATGTTTCTTGGGCCAGTGTAGGGGGTGATTTACTCTGTATCTATCCTGTGCTCTACCTGCCCTGGGAGTGTTTGATCAGACAGTGTAGAGGGAGCTTCTCTCTGTATCAAACCCGTGATATACCTGCCCTGGGAGTGTTTGATGGGACTGTGTAGAGAGAATTTTATTCTGTATCTAACCCGTGCCGTAACTGCCCTGGGAGTGTTTGATGGGATAGCGTAGAGGGAGTTTTACTTTGTATCTAACCCATGCTGTACCTGCCCTGGCAGTGTGTGATGGGACACTGTAGAGGGAGCTTTACTCTGAATCTAACCTGTGCTGTACCAGCCCTGGCCATGTGTGATGGGACAGTGTAGAGGGAGCTTTACTCTGTATCAAACCCGTGCTGTACCTGTCCTGGGAGTGTTTGATGGGACCATGTAGAGGGAGCTTTACTCTGTATCTAACTTGTGCTGTACCTACCCTGGGAGTGTTTGATTGGACAGTGTAGAGGGAGCTTTACACTGTATCTAACATGTGCTGTTTCTGCCCTGGAAGTGTTTGATGGGACTGTGTAGATAGAGCTTTACTCTGTTTCTAACCCATGCTGTACCTGCCCTGGGAGTGTTTGATGGGACAGTGTAGAGAGAATTTTACTCTGTACCTAACCCCTGCTGTACCTGCACTGGGAGTGTTTTATGGGACAGTGTGGAGGACACTTTACTTTGTATGTAACCCGTGCTCTACCTGCCCTAGAGGGAAATTTACTCTATCTAACCCCTGCTGTACCTGCCCTGCGAGTGTGTGGTGGAACAGTGTTGAGTGAACTTTACTCAGAATTTTACCCCTGCTGTACCTGCCCTGGGAGTGTTCGATGGGATAGAGT
This sequence comes from Somniosus microcephalus, assembly GCF_052327205.1. NCBI lineage: Eukaryota > Metazoa > Chordata > Chondrichthyes > Squaliformes > Somniosidae > Somniosus > Somniosus microcephalus. Next base: position 150,316,140 of record NC_140990.1, on the reverse strand, counting down.
TAAGGGAACTTTACTCTGTATCTAACCCATGCTGTAGCTGCCCTGGCCGTGTTTGATAGGACAGTGTAGAAGGAGCTTTACTCTGTATCTAACCCGTGCTGTACCTGCCTTGGGAGTTTTTGATACGATAGCGTGGAGGGAGTTTTACTCTGTACTTAACCCGTGCTGTACCTGCCCTGGGAGTGTTTGATGGGATAGCGTAGAGGGAGCCTTACTCTGTATCTAACCCGTGCAGTACCTGCCCTGGCAGTGTGTGATGGGACAGTCTAGAGTACGCTTTACTCTGTATGTAACCCGTGCTGGACCTGCCCTGGCAGTGTTTGATGGGACATTGTAGAGGCAGCTTTGATCTGTATCTAACCCGTGCTGTACCTGCCATGGGAGTGTTTGATGGGACAGTGTAGAGGGAGCTTTTCATTGTATCTAACCCGTGCTGTACCTGTCCTGGGAGTGTTTGATGGGACAGTTGAGGAAATCTACATATTATAAGGGGTTAATTTCAAGTGTTTGCTTGGTAAAAGTTTTCAGACTTGACACAGGTAAAGAGTCGATGTGTAACTAGAGCTATTGCACGAACCTGGATTACAGCCAAGAGCAGATGTCTGCCCACCTAATGAGAATGTAGAAATGAAACAATGGGTTCCTTTGATGTACCCAGTGACCTGATAACTTGTGACCGTAAGCAAAGCTAGCCTCCCAATATATGATTAAAGAGGACCTCCGGTTACACGATTCATGCCCTGTAATAGATTAACGGTTGACTTATGTGTCCAGGATCCTTCTGTCAATATGTTATTTCTACCTGATGATTAATCTAAAATGTATCCTGATAGAGGAACAAAGGAATGTCAATCAAACTTGTTTGTTACACTGTATAAATATGGAACGCTTACGCTGTATCATTGGAATAGTAGCCTCACCCCTTGAGTAGAGGTGCTGATTCCCCTTGCAAGAAGTGAAATAAAAGGCCTGTCTGTCTGACGAATCCAAGTGTGTATTGAGTCATTACCCAGAGCTAAGAAGTAAGGCACTTCTACAATTTGGAGGTTCCACCGAGATGGCTTGCTGTGCCAATTGGTGAGTTAACAGACGCCGAGTACGTTGCTCGGTTGGGAAAATCCCATCGGCCGAAGGTGGTCTTTTGCCACATTTTTGGGACTTTCCCTGCCAGAAGCATAGCTGCGCATAGTCTGTTTATTCCATTGGACAGTACTGCCATCGGGTAATTGACTCACAAGGTTCGGAGGTTAAACTGCCGTTGTGACTGCTTCCCTTTCAGCAACGGAACAGAGGACCAGCCATGAGGCGCTGACGCCCCGCGAACAGGATCGTGCAGAAAAGGACTGTATAAAGGTACCAGAGAGAGAAGGTTAAGTCAGGAATTTGATTAACTAAGGAGCTAGCGATTTATTGGAAATTGAACTAGCAAGGTTCCAGCTTGCTGAGAGAGAAGGTTAAGTCAGGAATTTGATTAACGAAGGAGCTAGCGATTTACTGGAAATTGAACTAGCAAGGTTCCAGCTTGAAGTTAGCTGGGACAAATTGAAGGCCCTTTTTGCCAAAGATTTGGCTAAAGGGAGTAGGGTAGAGGGAGAGCGAGTGGGTGAAGTTAGCTGGGACAAATTGAAGGCCCTTTTTGCTAAAGATTTGGCTAAAGGGAATAGGGTAGAAGGAGAGAAGAGTGGGCGGTTGTCTGAAACACAGTGTCAATGTTTAATGTTTATGAGAGTGAGTATTTAACTACTTGTTATTATCAATCAACTTTGCAGCTTTGTCCAGTAAGGCTGCATAGGTTGGGGATTTAGTAACACTTTGGTTATTGTTTAACAAATGTATTGTTTATTGTTTATTGTTATATGTATTAATGTTTAGTCATGTCTGATCTGTAGAGGCGTCCCACGCAGATCATAGAGTGTTACGGAATTGTTGTATGTTTCAACTAAAATATTTAAGCTGGAAAAAAAAACTGCAGAAGGGGTTGGAAAAGACCCAAGCCGGGGAAGTGAGTCCCGCGGCGGAATGTATTGTTGAGAAAATAGTGATGTCTTTTACATGATCCACTAAGCTATTGTGGATTCAGTATTTTCCCCAGTTAGAAATACCTTCCACGAGGGTTGAGAACCCTCGAGTTTTAAAGCATAAGGATATGTCTTAATGTGTTGTAAATATTTTTTTAAAAAAAACCTTGTTGCAGTCAGTTGACTAAATTCATTCGGGAAGTGCTGAGTTTCAGTCGCCTAGCCTCAGGCCGGTTATTAAGAGGGCAAATGCCCCACGTGAAGGCCGGGACCATAAAGTAGGCGCCGAAACTCTAAAGGCACTCGGAGCGACAAATGGTCAAGGACTTTGTGACACTGATTTGAAGTAAAGACCAAGAAGATTGGATGTGACTGTAATTTTGATACGTATGTATAGTTTATTAATCTGATCTGTAGGGGCGTACAACGCAGATCACGGATTGTCACGGGAGTTTAGATTGTTTTAAGTGAACCATTTAAGCTGCTAAAATGGGTGCTAGCACCAGTAAGCCACCCGAGAAAGGCACGCCAGCAGCCTTTATGTTAAAGAACTGTGGTCAATCATCCATTGATCACCTACCAAATTGGTCCAAATGGGCTGTAAATAAGACTAGACCCTTTCCCTCAGATGGTTCATTTAACATAGAAAGAATTACTTGTCTCGAGGAATGTTTAACGGACAAGAGAGAAATAGAGAACAGCCAGATAAAAAGACTGCCTCTATGTTTGTTGAGTCAGAAGAAAAAAAAAATTAATTACCCCCAAAGAAACACCTTTCTCCTCTATTATGGTAGGATAACAAGGTAACTATAGAAGGATGAATAGAGGGGAATATAGAGGAAGACGTGGTAGAGGAAGAGGGTATGGACGATCTGGTAATTGTTACAATTGCGGACAACCCGGACATTGGGCAAACCAATGCCCTGCGAAAAATCGCCAGAACCAAACCTCCAATAATGGACCTCCGTTAGAGAACAAAGGTCCTAATTTCACTGTCCATAACCCTTTTTCGGACCAGTCAGGAGGTTACCCTACAAACGGACAGGGATTTAGGAGAAATAGAGATCAGAATTACTGACTGACACCAGCAGCCCCAAGCGCCACAGACCACCAAATGCCCGTTGTTTCTTTAAATTCACGCAGCGAACCTGAAATTAAAATGCAAATAGCTGGGAGACCTATGTCATTTTAGTAGATACAGGAGCAACCTTTTCGGTGTTGGGGAAAGGATATTCTGAAGGAATGCCTATTAATGGAAAAAAGACCCCGATAGCTGGATTGGCTGGAATACTACAATGCTTGAATCAATCGACTCCCCTCACAGTAAAAGTAGAAGAATTTGAGGAAGAACACTCCTTTCTGTTATCAGGAGATGTCTCTATGAATTTATGTGGAAGAGACTTGCTGTGCAAAATGAATGCTACAATCATTTGCTCCCCATCAGGAGTAACGGTAGAAATCCAAGTAGATAAGGCATATGCGTACCCAGTAACAGAAATAAAACACCCTGTTCTTTACGCACGGGAAATTGCCGACCCAAGTTTGAGTCCCAAACTTGTCAGTCTGTTAGGAGCATGGGGATTCGTTACAAGCTCCATAAAATACCAGGAATCCCTGAAACTAGGGAAATGGCATCCAAAATTGCACTGCACGGCCTGCTATGACAAAACAGGACAAGATTATCAGCCGTTTTTAAATTTAAAATACCTCCTAACTATTAGACTGCACAGCCCTATAAAGTTACAATTAATCCAGCTGCACCATTACCCAAAAGGTCACAGTATCCATTGTCAGAGAAAGCAGAAAAAGGAATTGAGCCAGTGATGGAATCATTGTTAAAACAGGGAGTTAACGCCAGATAGAATAAAGGTCGTTTGCAACACATCGTTGCCAAAAACTAAAAGAGAAATGAAGCATTTTCTAGGAATGACTGGCTATTGTAGACAATGAATATTGAACTATTCAGAAATAACCAGACCACTATTGGACATGAGCATGACAAATTTGGAAAATTCGCGGTTACCTGACTTCCTCGGGAACCCAGATTAAAAATGCACAAGAAGTGCAAAATCTTTTACTAGCTATTCAGAGACGTAAACAGATTGCAATTATTAAGTGCCAAGCGCACACGGGGCATTTGGACGAGGTTGCGCTTGGAAACGCTGCTGCAGATAGCGCTGCTAAGTCAGTAGCTATATAAAGTACTGAACGACAAGTTTCAGCCTTCCCTGTTAGGGAAAAGCCAGAGATACCGCAGCCCCCGTCCTTAGATGATGTGCTGACCCATCAAGATAGGGCCAGTTCTGATGAAGTAAAGGAAGGGGTTGTTAATCATTGTTTTAAAAACACTGACGACTTATGGGTTCATCATGACGGCCGCATGGTGGCACCCAAATCATTACTATCACCAATTGCCCGATGTGTTCATAAATTCACCCATGCGGGCAAAGGGGGGATGGCGGACTGTATCCTCAAGACCTGGTATGCACCAGGAATCTCAAAGTTGGCAAAACAAATATGTGAAAATTGTACTATCTGCCAGACCATGAATGCAGGGAAAATAAAGAAGGTACAGCCCGCATCCCACCCAAACCCCATGGGCCCTTTTGTACACTTGCAAATGGATTTTATTGAACTACCTGTATGTATGAGCTTTAAATATGTATTAGTTATTATTGATATGTTTTCAAGATGGATTGAAGCTTTTCCTTGCAGAAAGAATGACGCTACCACTGTTGCTAAATGTTTATTGAAGGACATTGTACCAGCAAAACTGTCAAGTGACAATGGGTCCCATTTTACGGGAACAGTGATTAAGGAACTATGCAAAGCCTTGCAGATTAACCAGCACTTCCATTGCAGTTATCATCCACAGTCGGCTGGACTAGTGGAAAGATATAACGGGATGCTGAAAAACAAGCTTGCAAAACTGTGTAAAGAAACTGGACTTAAATGGGTTGATTTGTTACCCATAGCTTTAATGACAATGCGGTCTGCTACCAACAGAACTACAGGATTGTCGCCTCACGAGATCGTCATGGGAAGACCACAAAGATTGCCCTTTTCGGCACCTTTAACAGCTAAACAAATGGACATCCATAAAATGGAGGAAGATATGTTGAGTTATTGCATTGCACTAACCAAATGCATTTCTAGTTTCCATCAACAGGTGAAGGAAGCCCAGGTCGATCCCGCTGAAGGAAAGTGCCATACTTTCGAGCCAGGAGATAACGTCTACATAAAAATCTTCAAGTGAAAGAATGGCCTTCAACCCATATTTGAGGGACCCTTCCAAGTACTCCTGACCACAAACACCGCTGTAAAAGTAAAGGGGCGACCAACATGGATACATGCGTCCCATTGTAAGAAGGCATCAGTTGAAGACGATACACTGCCAAGGTGAACTGGATTTGGACTCTAATAAGACTGTTCCCTTTGTTAACGATAATTGAAACTGCCATATTGATTTACCCAGATCCCCTGAAGGGCAAACCATGCATAGAAGAATGTGTACTTTTAAACAGTGATTTCTTTTATATTATATGCTATAATGAGACTATGAAGGTTCAGCTTCAGGATAACACTATGCAGGTACCCCCGTATCAACCCCTGAGTCTTAGGATTAGGCAGAATACGATAGTAGAAGAAGATAGTGGACAGAAGCTTGATAAGCTATGGGTCACATGCCCTGATACTGTATTGCCAAGTGACAGAACTGCGAACGGAGGGGTTATCTGCCATGGTAATTCAAGAGGAGGACTGGCCCTGACAGCTAAGTCAATGTTTTGTGATAATCCTTTTACACAACCCCTTGTTCCAACATCAATTACTCAGAAAAGAAAAATTAATAGGACCGCTAAGAAACAAGGAGGGAGAGGTGGAAGACTGTTAAATAAGCATAACTATCATCATGTTAATACCTTTGTATACATGAGTTATTTGCACCAGATATGGAACAAATTTGAAGCCTATAATACCACCTATTTCATCTGTGGGCATAGAGCATACCCTTGGTTACCACAAAGTTGGACTGGGTCATGTTACTTGGGATATGTAGTGCCCTATATACATCATATTTCATCTTTGGATAGCCACCCTGGGACATGAGTAAAACGAGCCATTATAGAAACTGAAAGGTTCTTTGCTATAGCATTTCCCTGGTATGGAACAGGGAAGCTAGCAAGAGAATCTATAAACATGGCAGCAGTGTTGGAACAAATAGCCAATGATACTGCTGATGCTCTTAGTGATGTAAACGCAGAAATGGTGGCTTTGCGCACTGTTGCCTTACAAAACCGCATGGCTCTGGACTATTTGTTGGCAAAAGAAGGGGGCACATGTGCAATCACAAAAACCGAATGTTGCACCTATATCCCAGATAGCTCAGAAAATATCACCAACCTGGTAAACCACATAAAGGAGGCCGTAAAGAAACTACGTCAACCTGAACAGTGGTCCATGTGGGATTGGATTTCAGGGTGGGGAGGAGCACTAGGAAAGCAAATTTTGGAAGCCTTAATCGCAATTGTGATGATAATAATTTTAATTAGTTTATTGATTGGTTGTTTAAAATTATTGTGTATAAAAGTCCTTTCCTTATTAACGTCAACTCCTCCAGTACCAATGATGTCTGAATATGAGGATATTAAGGATGAGACCTTTGATGTAGAATTTCTTAAACTTAGCGAAATAGGTTGTCCTTAGAAAGGACAAAAGGGGGGAATGAGGAAATCTACATATTATAAGGGGTTAATTTCAAGTGTTTGCTTGGTAAAAGTTTTCAGACTTGACACAGGTAAAGAGTCGATGTGTAACTAGAGCTATTGCACGAACCTGGATTACAGCCAAGAGCAGATGTCTGCCCACCTAATGAGAATGTAGAAATGAAACAATGGGTTCCTTTGATGTACCCAGTGACCTGATAACTTGTGACCGTAAGCAAAGCTAGCCTCCCAATATATGATTAAAGAGGACCTCCGGTTACACGATTCATGCCCTGTTATAGATTAACGGTTGACTTATGTGTCCAGGATCCTTCTGTCAATATGTTATTTCTACCTGATGATTAATCTAAAATGTATCCTGATAGAGGAACAAAGGAATGTCAATCAAACTTGTTTGTTACACTGTATAAATATGGAACGCTTACGCTGTATCATTGGAATAGTAGCCGCACCCCTTGAGTAGAGGTGCTGATTCCCCTTGCAAGAAGTGAAATAAAAGGCCTGTCCGTCTGACGAATCCAAGTGTGTATTGAGTCATTACCCAGAGCTAAGAAGTAAGGCACTTCTACACAGTGTAGTGGGAGCTTTACTCTGTATCTAACCTGTGCTGTACCTGCTCTGGCAGTGTTTGATGGGACAGTGTAGAGGGACCTGTATTCTGTATCTCACCCATGTTCTACCTGCCTGCGAGTGTTTGATGGGACAGTGTAGAGTGAGTATTACTCAGTATCTAAGCCGTGCTATACCTGCCCTGGGAGTGTTTGATGGGACAGTGTAGAGGGAGCTTTGCTCTGTATGTAACCCGTGCTGTACCTGCCCTGGAAGTGTTTGATAGGACAGAGTAGAGGGAATTTTACTCTGTATCTAACCTGTGCCGTACCTGCCCTGGGAGTGTTTGATGGGATAGCTTATAGGGAGCTTTACTGTGTATCTAACCCGTGCCGTACCTGACAATGGAGAGTTTGATGGGACAGTGCAGAGGGAGCTTCACTCTTTATCTAACCCGTTCTGCACCTGCCCTGGGAGTGTTTGAAGGGATAGTATTAAGGGAGCTTTACTCTGTATCTAACCCATGCTGTGAATGCCCTGGGAGTGTTTGATGGGACAGTGTAGAGGGAGCTTCACTCCATATCTAAACCGTTCTGTATCTGCCCTGGGAGTGTTTGCTGGGACAGTGTAGAGGGAACTTTACTCTGTATCTAACCCACGCTGTACCTGCCCTGGCAGTGTGTGATGGGACAGTGTCGAGGGAGCTTTACTCTTTATCTAACCCGTGCTGTACCTGCCCTGGGAGTGTTATATGGGACAGTGCGGAGGACACTTTACTTTGTATGTAACCCGTGCTCTACCTGCCCTAGGAATGTTTGATGGGACGGTGTTGAGGGAATTTTACTCTGTATCTAACCCGTGCCGTACCTGCCCTGGGAGTGTTTGATGGGATAGCGTAGAGGGAGCTTTACTGTGTATCTAACCCGTGCCGTACCTGCCCTTGGAGAGTTTGATGGGACAGTGCAGAGGGAGCTTCACTCTTTATCGAACCCGTTCTGTACCTGCCCTGGGAGTGTTTGAAGGGAGAGTATTAAGGGAGCGTTACTCTGTATCTAACCCATGCTGTAAATGCCCTGGGAGTGTTTGATGGGACCGTATAGAGGGAGTTTTTCTCTGTATCTAACCTGTGCTGTACCTGCCCTGGGAGTGTTTGATGGGACAGTGTAGGGTGAGATTTACTTTGTATCTAACCCGTGCTGTACCTGTCCTGGGAGTGTTTGATGGGACCATGTCGAGGGAGCTTTACTCTGTATCTAACCTGTGCTGTACCTACCCTGGGAGTGTTTGATAGGACAGCGTAGAGGGAGCTTTACACTGTATCTAACCTGTGCTGTTTCTGCCCTGGAAGTGTTTGATGGGACTGTGTAGATAGAGCTTTACTCTGTTTCTAACCCGTGCTGTACCTGCCCTGGGAGTGTTTGATGGGACAGTGTAGAGAGAATTTTACTCTGTATCTAACCCCTGCTGTACCTGCACTGGGAGTGTTTTATGGGACAGTGTGGAGGACACTTTACTTTGTATGTAACCTGTGCTCTACCTGCCCAAGAGGGAACTTTACTCTGTATCTAACCCCTGCTGTACCTGCCCTGAGAGTGTGTGATGGAACAGTGTAGAGGGAACTTTACTCAGAATTTTACCCCTGCTGTACCTGCCCTGGGAGTGTTAGATGGGATAGTGTTAAGGGAACTTTACTCTGTATCTAACCCATACTGTAGCTGCCCTGGCCGTGTTTGATAGGACAGTGTAGAGGGAGCTTTACTCTGTATCTATCCCGTGCTGTACCTGCCCTGGGAGTGTTTGATGGGATAGCGTGGAGGGAGCCTTACTCTGTATCTAACCCGTGCCGTACCTGCCCTGCGAGTGTTTGATGGGGCAGTGTAGAGGGAGTTTTACTCTGTATCTAACCCGTGCAGTACCTGCCCTGGCAGTGTGTGATGGGACAGTCTAAAGTACGCTATTCTCTGTATATAACCCGTGCTGTACCTGCCCTGGCAGTGTTTGATGGGACATTGTAGAGGCAGCTTTGACCTGTATCTAACCCGTGCTGTACCTGCCATGGGAGTGTTTGATGGGACAGTGTAGAGGGAGCTTTTCATTGTATCTAACCCGTGCTGTACCTGTCCTGGGAGTGTTTGATGGGACCGTGTAGAGGGAGCTTTACTCTGTATCTAACCTGTGCTGTACCTGACTTGGGAGTGTTTGATGGGACAGTGTAGTGGGAGCTTTACTCTGTATCTAACCTGTGCTGAACCTGCTCTGGCAGTGTTTGATGGGACAGTGTAGAGGGACCTGTACTCTGTATCTCACCCATGTTCTACCTAAATGCGAGTGTTTGATGGGACAGTGTAGAGTGAGTATTACTCAGTATCTAAGTCGTGCTATACCTGGCCTGGGAGTGTTTGATGGGACAGTGTAGTGGGAGCTTTACTCTGTATCTAACCTGTGCTGTGCCTGCTCTGGCAGTGTTTGATGGGACAGTGTAGAGGGACCTGTACTCTGTATCTCACCCATGTTCTACCTGCCTGCGAGTGTTTGATGGGACAGTGTAGAGTGAGTATTACTCAGTATCTAAGTCGTGCTATACCTGGCCTGGGAGTGTTTGATGGGACAGTGTAGTGGGAGCTTTACTCTGTATCTAACCTGTGCTGTGCCTGCTCTGGCAGTGTTTGATGGGACAGTGTAGAGTGAGTATTACTCAGTATCTAAGCCGTGCTATACCTGCCATGGGAGTGTTTGATGTGACAGTGTAGAGGGAGCTTTGCTCTGTATGTAACCCGTGCTGTACCTGCCCTGGAAGTGTTTGATAGGAAAGTTTAGAGGGAATTTTACTCTGTATCTAACCTGTGCCGTACCTGCCCTGGGAGTGTTTGATGGGATAGCTTATAGGGAGCTTTACTGTGCATCTAACCCGTGCCGTACCTGACCCGGGAGAGTTTGATGGGACAGTGCAGAGGGAGCTTCACTCTTTATCTAACCCGTTCTGCACCTGCCCTGGGAGTGTTTGAAGGGACAGTATTAAGGGAGCTTTACTCTGTATCTAACCCATGCTGTGAATGCCCTGGGAGTGTTTGATGGGACAGTGTAGAGGGAGCTTCACTCTTTATCTAAACCGTTCTGTACCTGCCCTGGGAGTGTTTGCTGGGACAGTGTAGAGGGAACTTTACTCTGTATCTAACCCATGCTGTACATGCCCTGGGATTGTTTGATAGGACAGTACAGAGGGAGCTTTACTCTCTATCTAACGCGAGCTGTACCTGCCCTGGGAGTGTTTGGTAAGACAGTGCAGAGGAAGTTTTACTCTGTAGCTAACCCACGCTGTACCTGCCCTGGCAGTGTGTGATGGGACAGTGTCGAGGGAGCTTTACCCTTTATCTAACCCGTGCTGTACCTGCCCTGGGAGTGTTTTATGGGACAGTGTGGAGGACACTTTACTTTGTATGTAACCCGTGCTCTACCTGCCCTAGGAAAGTTTGATGGGACAGTGTTGAGGGAATTTTACTCTGTATCTAACCCGTGCTGTACCTGCCCTGGGAGTGTTTGATGGGATAGCGTAGAGGGAGCTTTACTGTGTATCTAACCCGTGCCATACCTGCCCTTGGAGAGTTTGATGGGACAGTGCAGAGGGAGCTTCACTCTTTATCTCACCCATTCTGTACCTGCCCTGGAAGTGTTTGAAGGGAGAGTATTGAGGGAGCGTTACTCTGTATCTAACCCATGCTGTAAATGCCCTGGGAGTGTTTGATGGGACCGTATAGAGGGAGCTTTTCTCTGTATCTAACCTGTGCTGTACCTGCCCTGGGAGTGTTTGATGGGACAGTGTAGGGTGAGATTTACTTTGTATCTAACCCGTGCTGTACCTGTCCTGGGAGTGTTTGATGGGACCATGTAGAGGGAGCTTTACTCTGTATCTAACCTGTGCTGTACCTACCCTGGGAGTGTTTGATAGGACAGTGTAGAGCGAGCTTTACACTGTATCTAACCTGTGCTGTTTCTGCCCTGGAAGTGTTTGATGGGACTGTGTCGATAGAGCTTTACTCTGTTTCTAACCCGTGCTGTACCTGCACTGGGAGTCTTTTATGGGACAGTGTGGAGGACACTTTACTTTGTATGTAACCTGTGCTCTACCTGCCCTAGAGGGAACTTTACTCTGTATCTAACCCCTGCTGTACCTGCCCTGAGAGTGTGTGATGGAACAGTGTAGAGGGAACTTTACTCAGAATTTTACCCCTGCTGTACCTGCCCTGGGAGTGTTAGATGGGATAGTGTTAAGGGAACTTTACTCTGTATCTAACCCATACTGTAGCTGCCCTGGCCGTGTTTGATAGGACAGTGTAGAGGGAGCTTTACTCTGTATCTAACCCGTGCTGTACCTGCCCTGGGAGTGTTTGATGGGATAGCGTAGAGGGAGCCTTACTCTGTATCTAACCCGTGCCGTACCTGCCCTGGGAGTGTTTGATGGGACAGTGTAGAGGGAGTTTTACTCTGTATCTAACCCGTGCAGTACGTGCCCTGGCAGTGTGTGATGGGACAGTCTAAAGTACGCTTTACTCTGTATATAACCCGTGCTAGAACTGCCCTGGCAGTGTTTGATGGGACATTGTAGAGGCAGCTTTGATCTGTATCTAACCCGTGCTGTACCTGTCCTGGGAGTGTTTGATGGGACCGTGTAGAGGGAGCTTTACTCTGTATCTAACCTGTGCTGTACCTGACTTGGGAGTGTTTGATGGGACAGTGTAGTGGGAGCTTTACTCTGTATCTAACCTGTGCTGTACCTGCTCTGGCAGTGTTTGATGGGACAGTGTAGAGGGACCTGTACTCTGTATCTCACCCATGTTCTACCTGCCTGCGAGTGTTTGATGGGACAGTGTAGAGTGAGTATTACTCAGTATCTAAGTCGTGCTATACCTGCCCTGGGAGTGTTTGATGGGACAGTGTAGAGGGAGCTTTGCTCTGTATGTAACCCGTGCTGTACCTGCCCTGGAAGTGTTTGATAGGACAGTCTAGAGGGTGTTGAGATACCGCGGCAAACGTGGGAGTCGAGACCAGAGCTATTGAAAACTCAACTGCTTTATTCCAACCACATGACAAACAGGAACTAGAAAAGCCCGCGCATCCACTTAAATACTTCCCAGACAGGAAGTGCTCCCGGCAGCCTGTCCCTGCGGGAAACAAGTTGCTGGAGGAAAGGGCCCCCCGCTGGGGGCTTCGGCTTAGACTGTCTGTGCCGCCGAGAGCGGATTATGTCCAGTGGTGGCGTGTCGCCACAGAGCTCCCCCCAGAATCCGCTTAGGAGGAGTGGACGAGTCGTGACGGTGGTCTAATGGTTCTGCCGCAGCAGCTCTGAGTGGTCGCCGGTCTGGTTGGTTGGGTCGGGCGGTTCGCCGCCGGCTGTGCTGGCTTGCCGGGGGGACGGCCTCTAGTTGGAGGCTGAGCCACGGGGACCTGTTCCCCTGGTTCTGTGTGTGCTGGTTTGAGCCGGTCGATGGAGACTGTCTCGACCCTGTCGCCGAGTCGCAGCTTGAAGACCTTGTCCCCGGATTGTAGTACCTCATACGGACTGTCGTACGGGGGTCGCAGGGGCCCGCGGTGCGCATCGTGTCGCACGAAGATGAAGCGCGCCTGCTGTAAATTTGGCGGGACGTGAGGTGCAAGTTCGCCGTGTCGGTTGACCGGAAGTGGGGCGAACTGCTGAGCGGAAGAGAAAGAGTCGAGCCGCTGCTGGTCGGCCGACCAAGGCTTGGTAGGCTCCGGAAGGAATTCGCCTGGGACGCGCAGCGGTTGTCCGTAGACTAACTCCGCTGCCGAGGACTGGAGGTCTTCCTTGGCCGCGGTGCGTAGGCCGAGTAGCACCCACGGTAGGCGGTCAGTCCAGGTACTGTCCTGCAGGCCGGCGCGGAGTGAGGCCTTGAGTGACCTGTGGAAGCGTTCACAAAGTCCGTTGGCCTGCGGGTGGTACGCCGTGGTGCGGTGGAGCGTCACCCCGAGGTTGCGTGCTGTGGCCGTCCAGAGTTCGGAGGTGAACTGGGCGCCTCTGTCGGAGGTTATGTCGGCCGGTACGCCGAACCTCGCAACCCAGGTGTTAACGAACGCCCTGGCGATGTCGGCTGTGGTGGTGGAGGTCAGCGGCACTGCCTCAGGCCAGCGTGTGTAGCGGTCGACCATCGTGAGGAGATAAGTTTGGCCTTGCGATGGCGGCAGGGGACCGACGATGTCGACGTGTACGTGGTCGAAGCGGCGGCTGGGTACCTCGAAGTCTCCCAGGGGTGCTTTGGTGTGCAGCTGTACCTTAGCCCGTTGGCAGGCGAGGCAGGAGGTGGCCCAAGTCCGAACATCTCTGCTGAGGCCGCGCCAGACGAAGCGCTTGGAGAGGAGTTTGACGGATGCGCGGGAACCCGGGTGAGAGAGCCCGTGGAGCGCGTCGAAGATGCGGCGGCGCCAGGTCTCAGGGACGACCGGCCTGGGTTGGCCGAGTGAGACGTCGCACGTGACTGCCGTGGCTTCGGGCCCGTGCGCGACCTTGGCTAGGCGTAGCCCTGGCAGGCTGGTAGCCGCCGAGAGGAGGTCTGGGTCCGTGAGCTGGGCCGCTGCTAGTTGTGCGTAGTCGACCGCGAGGTGATTCGCACAGACGGCGGGACGGGAAAGGCAGTCGGCGACCACATTGTCTCTACCGGAGACGTGCTGAATGTCCGTAGTAAACTCGGAGACGGCCGCGAGCTGGCGTTGCTGCCTAGCGGACCAGGGTTCGGTGTGCTTGGCCATCGCGTATGTGAGTGGCTTGTGATCCACATACGCGGTGAAGGGGCGGCCTTCCAGGAGGAACCTGAAATGGCGGACCGACAGGTGGAGTGCGAGAATCTCGCGGTCGAAAGTGGAGTATTTGACCTCCGGGGGGCGCAGTTGGCGGCTGTAGAAGGCAAGTGGCTGCCACGCACCATTGGCCCACTGCTCGAACACGGCCCCGACCGTGTGGTCGGAGGCGTCGGTGGTGAGCGCGACCCGGGCATCGGCCCTCGGGTGCGCGAGCAGAGTGGCGTCGGCGAGCGCGTTTTTGGTGGCGTCGAAGGCGGCTGCCATGTCAGTGGTCCAGGCTACGTCCATCTTGCCGGATTTTCCTCGGAGGGAGTCGTATAGGGGCTTCATGAGGGCTGCGGCTCTGGGGATGCACCTGTTGTAGAAGTTCACCATCCCGAGGAACTCCTGGAGGCCCTTGATGGTTGTGGGGCGGGGGAATTGCTGGACGGCCTGCACCTTGTTGGGCAGGGGGACGGCCCCAGCAGGGGTGATGTGGTGACCGAGAAAATCGATCTCGGTTAGGCCGAATTGGCACTTCGCCGGGCTGAGGATGAGCCCGTGTTGGGCTAGGCGCCCGAACAGGATGCGAAGGTGTTCGAGGTGTTCCTGTTTGGAGGAGCTGGCCACGAGAATGTCGTCTAGATAGACGAATAGGAAGTTCAGGTCCCGGAGGACTGAGTGCATAAGGCGCTGGAAAGCCTGTGCTGCATTCTTGAGGCCGAAGGGCATCCTCAGGAACTCGAACAGGCCGAATGGGGTGATGACGGCCGTTTTGGGGATGTCCACGGGGTGTACGGGGACTTGGTGGTAACCGCGCACCAGGTCGACTTTGGAAAAGACGGTTCGTCTGGCCAGTCGGGCCGAGAAGTCCTGGATGTGTGGCACCGGGTATCGATCGGGGGTGGTGGCGTCGTTGAGGCGGCGGTAGTCCCCGCAAGGGCGCCGCCTCCGCCGGGCTTGGGGGCGATGTGGAGGGGCGAGGCCCAAGGGTTGCTGGAGCGGCGGATGATGCCGAGTTGTTCCATGTTGGTGAACTCGGCCCGCGCGATTTCCAGCTTGGCCGGGTTGAGTCTGCGGGCGTGGGCAGAAACTGGGGGGCCGGTGGTGGGGATATAGTGTTCCACACCGTGCTTGGCGGCTTTGGCCGAAAAGGTCGGGTTAGTGAGGGCGGGAAACTCAGCTAGGAGTGCCGAGTAGTCGTCCGTGGCTCTGGCGAGGCAGTGGGTCGTCAGGCCGGCCGAACGGGCCGGGGTAAAGGCGCCGGGGATGGGGGCCATAGTGTTGATGTCGACGAGGCGGTGCCTCAGAATGTCGACAAGGAGGCCGTGGGCGCGTAGGAAGTCGGCGCCGATGAGTGGGCAGAGGACCTTGGCTGTGAGGAACTCCCAGCGGTAGCGGCGGCCCGCGAGGTCGAGCGTGACCATGCGGGTGCCATATGTGCGGATTTCAGAGCCGTTGGCTGCAGCCAGTGTGATACCCCGTGTGCCGCGTTGGATCTCGAGGGCGGAGGCGGGGGTGATGCTGTGCTGGGCCCCTGTGTCGCACAGAAATCGGCGGTTGGTTCTGTCGTCAGTGACGTACAGTAGGGGCTCCTTCTGCCCCGCGGCCATCGCGGGGGCCGGTGCGGGGGGGGGGTTTGAAGGTACACGATGGCGTGCAGCGTTGAGCCCTAGCGCCAAAACGGGTGTGGTAGTAGCAGTGACCCGGAGTGGTAGGGCGGTCGGGCCTAGCGGCCCGGGGAAACCGCGTGGTCGTTGCCGTGAGGTCGGGCGCGACGTCGCGAGCGGCCTGTGCAGAGAGCAGCCGGTCGGCCTTTTCGGCTATATCATTCAGGTCCGTGGAGTCACACTCCACAATGAGCGGGCGGATGCTGGCGGGGAGCTGCCGAATGAAAAGCGTGCGAAAAAGGGCGCCGGGACTTTTGTCGTCTGAGAGGGACAGCATGTGGGAAAGCAGGTCTGATGGTGAAGCGTCACCAAGGCCGGGGAGGTCCAGGAGTTGGCAGTGGCGCTGGTAAGAGGACGTTTGAAATTTTTTAAGTAGCGCAGCCTTCAGATGTTCATACTTGCCCTCCGTTGGTGGATTCTGCAGCGCTGCCCAAACCTTGGGGACTGTAGCGTAGGTGAGCGAGGCGACGAGGTAGTCGTACTTCGTGGCGTCGACTGTAATGCCTTTCAGCCGGAATCTGGACTCAGCTTGAACGAACCAGGCTTCGGCGAGGTTCTCCCAAAAGTCTGGTAATTTAACCGTGACTGCGTTTGTATCCGCCATGCTAGCTTAGGATTCGTCCTGAGCGTCGGGGTCACCAGTGTTGAGATACCGCGGCAAACGTGGGAGTCGAGACCAGAGCTATTGAAAACTCAACTGCTTTATTCCAACCACATGACAAACAGGAACTAGAAAAGCCCGCGCATCCACTTAAATACTTCCCAGACAGGAAGAGCTCCCGGCAGCCTGTCCCTGCGGGAAACAAGTTGCTGGAGGAAAGGGCCCCCGGCTGGGGGCTTCTGCTTAGACTGTCTGTGCCGCCGTGAGCGGATTATGTCCAGTGGTGGCGGGTCGCCACAAGGGAATTTTACTCTGCATCTAACCCGTGCCGTACCTGCCCTGGGAGTGTTTGATGGGATAGCTTATAGGGAGCTTTACTGTGTATCTAACCCGTGCCGTACCTGACCCGGGAGAGTTTGATGGGACAGTGCAGATTGAGCTTCACTCTTTATCTAACCCGTTCTGCACCTGCCCTGGGAGTGTTTGAAGGGACAGTATTAAGGGAGCTTTACTCTGTATCTAGCCCATGCTGTGAATGCCCTGGGAGTGTTTGATGGGACAGTGTAGAGGGAGCTTCACTCTTTATCTAACCCGCTCTGTACCGGCCCAGGAATGTTTGCTGGGACAGTGTAGAGGGAGCTTTACTCTGTATCTAACCCCTGCTGTACATGCCCTGGGATTGTTTGATAGGACAGTACAGAGGGAGCTTTACTCTGTATCTAACGCGTGCTGTACCTGCCCTGGGAGTGTTTGGTAGGACAGTGTAGAGGAAGTTTTACTCTGTATCTAACCCACGCTGTACCTGCCCTGGCAGTGTGTGATGGGACAGTGTCGAGGGAGCTTTACTCTTTATCTACCCCGTGCTGTACCTGCCCTGGGAGTGTTTGATGGGATAGCGTAGAGGGAGCTTTACTCTGTATCTAACCCGTGCCGTACCTGCCCTGCGAGTGTTTGATGGGACAGTGTAGAGGGAGTTTTACTCTGTATCTAACCCGTGCAGTACCTGCCCTGGCAGTGTGTGATGGGGCAGTCTAGAGTACGCTTTACTCTGTATGTAACCCGTGCTGTACCTGCCCTAGCAGTGTTTGATGGGACATTGTAGAGGCAGCTTTAGTCTGTATCTAACCCGTGCTGTACCTGCCATGGGAGTGTTTGATGGGACAGTGTAAAGGGAGCTTTACTCAGTATCTAAGCCGTGCTATACCTGCCCTGGGAGTGTTTGATGGGACAGTGTAGAGGGAGCTTTGCTCTGTATGTAACCTGTGCTGTACCTGCCCTGGAAGTGTTTGATAGGACAGTGTAGAGGGAATTTTACTCTGTATCTAACCCGTGCCGTACCTGCCCTGGGAGTGTTTGATGGGATAGCGTAAAGGGAGCTTTACTGTGTATCTAACCCGTGCCGTACCTGCCCTTGGAGAGTTTGATGGGACAGTGCAGAGGGAGCTTCACTCTTTATCTAACCCGTTCTGTACCTGCCCTGGGAGTGTTTGAAGGGAGAGTATTAAGGAAGCGTTACTCTGTATCTAACCCATGCTGTAAATGCCCTGGGAGTGTTTGATGGGACCATGTAGAGGGAGCTTAATTCTATATCTAACCTGTGCTGTAACTACCCTGGGAGTGTTTGATAGGACAGTGTAGAGGGAGCTTTACTCTGTTTCTAACCCGTGCTGTACCTGCACTGGGAGTGTTTTATGGGACAGTGTGGAGGACACTTTACTTTTTATGTAACCCGTGCTCTACCTGCCCTAGAGGGAGCTTTACTCTGTATCTAACCCCTGCTGTACCTGCTCTGAGAGTGTGTGATGGAACAGTGTAGACGGAACTTTACTCAGAATTTTACCCCTGCTGTACCTGCCCTGGGAGTGTTAGATGGGATAGTGTTAAGGGAACTTTACTCTGTATCTAACCCATGCTGTAGCTGCCCTGGCCGTGTTTGATAGGACAGTGTAGAGGGAGCTTTACTCTGTATCTAACCCGTGCTGTACCTGCCCATGGAGTGTTTGCTACGATAGTGTGGAGGGAGTTTTACTCGGTACCTAACCCGTGCTGTACCTGCCCTGGGAGTGTTTGATGGGATAGCGTAGAGGGAGCCTTACTCTGTATCTAACCCGTGCCGTACCTGCCCTGCGAGTGTTTGATGGGACAGTGTAGAGGGAGTTTTACTCTGTATCTAACCCGTGCAGTACCTGCCCTGGCAGTGTGTGATGGGACAGTCTAGAGTACGCTTTACTCTGTATGTAACACGTGCTGTACCTGCCCTGGCAGTGTTTGATGGGACATTGTAGAGGCAGCTTTGATCTGTATCTAACCCGTGCTGTACCTGCCATGGGAGTGTTTGATGGGGCAGTGTAGAGTGAGTATTACTCAGTATCTAAGTCGTGCTATACCTGCCCTGGGAGTGTTTGATGGGACAGTGTAGAGGGAGTTTTGCTCTGTATGTAACCCGTGCTGTACCTGCCCTGGAAGTGTTTGATAGGACAGTGTAGAGGGAATTTTACTCTGTATCTAACCCGTGCCGTACCTGCCCTGGGAGTGTTTGATGGGATAGCTTATAGGGAGCTTTACTGTGTATCTAGCCCGTGCCGTACCTGACCCGGGAGAGTTTGATGGGACAGTGCAGAGGGAGCTTCACTCTTTATCTAACCCGTTCTGCACCTGCCCTGGGAGTGTTTGAAGGGACAGTATTAACATAAGCACATAAGAACATAAGAAATAGGAGCAGGAGTAGGCCAATCGGCCCCTCGAGCCTGCTCCGCCATTCAATAAGATCATGGCTGATCTGATCCTAACCGCCAATCCACTATCACAGAACCATCTCCTGAATCTAAATGAATTAACACACGAAATAGGAGCAGGATCAGGCTACACGGCCCCTGGGCCCGGTCCGCTACCCACAGGGCCATGACCGATCCGAACCTAGACTCATGTCCAAATTCCTGCCCGCTCCCCGTAACCTTTAATTCCCTTTACTTCGAGGAAACTGTCTATTTCTGTTTTAAATTTATGTAATGATGTAACTTCTACAGCTTTTTGGGGCAGCATATTCCATGGACCTACCACCCTCTGAGTGAAGTAGTTCCTCCTCCTCTCAGTTTTGAAAGAGCAGCCCCTTATTCTAAGACTATGCCCCCTAGTTCTAGTTTCACCCATCATCGGAAACATCTTCCCCGCATCCACCCGATCCAACCCCTTCACAATCTTATATGTTTCAATAAGATCGCCTCTCATTCTTCTGAACTCCAATGAGTAGAGTCCCAATCTACTCAACCTCTCCTCATATGTCCATCCCCTCATCCCCGGGATTAACCGAGTGAACCTTCTTTGTACTGACTCGAGAGCAAGTATGTCCTTTCTTAAGTGTGGACACCAAAACTGTACGCAGTATTCCAGGTGCGGTCTCACCAATACCTTGTACAACTGAAGCAATACCTCCCTATTTTTATATTCTATCCCCCTAGCAATGAAAGCCAACATTCCATTGGCCTTCTTAATCACTTGCTGCACCTGCATACTAACCTTTTGAGTTTCGTGCACCAGGACCCCCAGATCCCTTTGTACTTCAGTACTTTCCAGTTTCTTGCCATTAAGATAATAACTTGCTCTACGATTATTCCTGCCAAAGTGCATAACCTCACACTTTCCAGTATTGTATTCCATCTGCCAAATCTCAGCCCACTTACTTAGCCTGTCTATGTCCCCTTGCAGGTTTTTTATGTTCTCCTCACTCACTACTTTCCCTCCCATCTTAATATCATCTGCAAACTTTGATATGTTACACTTGGTCCCCTCCTCCAAATCGTTGATATAGATTGTAAAGAGTTGGGGACCCAGCACTGACCCCTGCGGAACACCACTAGTTACTGATTACCAGTCTGAGAATGAACCATTTATCCCAACTCTCTGCCTTCTGTTAGATAGCCAATCCTCTATCCATGCCAGAATATTACCCCCAATCCCGTGATTTTTTATCTTAAGCAATAATCTTTTGTGTGGCACCTTGTCAAATGCCTTTTGGAAGTCTAAATACACTACGTCCACTGGTTCCCCTTTATCCACCCTGTATGTTACTTCCTCAAAAAACTCCAGCAAATTTGTCAAACATGACTTCCCCTTCATAAAACCATGCTGAGTTTGTCCTATTAAATTATGATTATCCAAATGTCCTGTTACTGTCTCCTTAAGAGGGGTCAATAACTAGGGGGCATAGATTCAAGGTAAAGGGCGGGAGGTTTGGAGGGGATTTGAGAAAGAACTTTTTCACCCAGAGGGTGGTTGGAGTCTGGAACTCACTGCCTGAAAGGGTTGTGGAGGCAGGAACCCTCACAACATTGAAGAAGCATTTGGATGAGCACTTGAAATGCCATAACATACAAGGCTACGGACTAAATGCTGGAATATGGGATTAGATTAGACAGGGCTTGATGGCCAGCACGGACACGATGGGCCGAAGGGCCTCTATCCGTGCTGTATAACTCTATGACTCTATGACTCCAAAATTTTACCTACCACAGATGTTAGGCTAACCGGTCTATAGATTCCAGCCTTCTGTCTACTGCCCTTTTTAAATAAGGGTGTTACATTTGCAGTTTTCCAGTCTGCCGGGACCTTTGACGAGTCCAGGGAGTTTTGGAAAATTATTACCAATGCATCCACAATCCCTACCGCCACTTCCCTCAAGACCCTAGGATGTAAGCCATCAGGTCCAGGTGATTTATCCGCCTTGAGTCCCATTATTTTACCAAGTACCACTTCCTTAGTGATTTTGATCACGTTTAGCTCCTCCCCCACTTTAGCCCCCTGTTTGTCCAGTGTTGGGATATTCTTAGTGTCTTCTACTGTAAAGACTGATGTAAAATATTCATTCAGTGTTTTTGCCATCTCCATATTTCCCACCATTAATTTCCTGGTCTCATCCTCTAAGGGACCAACATTTACTTTAGCCACCCTTTTTCTTTTGAAATAACTATAAAAACTCTTACTATCTGTTTTTATATTTTTTGCTAATTTACTTTCATAATCTATCTTCCCTTTCTTAATCAATCTTCTTGTTATTTTTTGCTGTCTTTTAAAGTTTTCCCAATCCTCTATCCTCCCACTAGATTTGGCTACCTTATATGCCCTTGTTTTTAGTCGAATACTATCCTTAATTTCTTTACATAGCCACGGATGGCTGTCTTTTCTTTTACACCCTTTTCTTCTCAGTGGAATATATTTTTTTTGGAAGTTGTAAAATAAGGGAGCTTTACTCTGTATCTAGCCCATGCTGTGAATGCCCTGGGAGTGTTTGATGGGACAGTGTAGAGGGAGCTTCACTCTTTATCTAACCCGTTCTGTATCTGCCCTGGGAGTGTTTGCTGGGACAGTGTAGAGGGAGCTTTACTCTATATCTAACCCATGCTGTACATGCCCTGGGATTGTTTGATAGGACAGTACAGAGGGAGATTTACTCTGTATCTAACGCGTGCTGTACCTGCCCTGGGAGTGTTTGGTAGGACAGTGTAGAGGAAGTTTTACTCTGTATCTAACTCACGCTGTACCTGCCCTGGCAGTGTGTGATGGGACAGTGTCGAGGGAGCTTTACTCTTTATCTGCCCCGTGCTGTACCTGCCCTGGGAGTGTTTTATGGGACAGTGTGGAGGACACTTTACTTTGTATGTAACCCGTGCTCTACCTGCCCTAGGAATGTTTGATGGGACAGTGTTGAGGGAATTTTACTCTGTATCTAACCCGTGCCATACCTGCCCTGGGAGTGTTTGATGGGATAGCGTAGAGGGAGCTTTACTGTGTATCTAACCCGTGCTGTACCTGCCCTTGGAGAGTTTGATGGGACAGTGCAGAGGGAGCTTCACTCTTTATCTAACCCGTTCTGTACCTGCCCTGGGAGTGTTTGAAGGGAGAGTATTAAGGGAACGTTACTCTGTATCTAACCCATGCTGTAAATGCCCTGGGAGTGTTTGATGGGACCGTATAGAGGGAGCTTTTCTCTGTATCTAACCTGTGCTGTACCTGCCCTGGGAGTGTTTGATGGGACAGTGTAGGGTGAGATTTACTTTGTATCTAACCTGTGCTCCACCTGCCCTGGCAATGCTTGAGCGGAAAGCGTAGAGGGAGTTTTACTCTGTATCTAACCCGTACTGTACATGCCCTGGGAGTGTTTGATGGGAGAGTGTAGAGGGAGCTTTACTCTGTATCTAACCCGTGCTGTACATGCCCTGGGAGTGTTTGATGGGAGAGTGTAGAGGGAATTTTACTCTGTATCTAACCTGTGCTGTCCCTGCCCTGGGAGTGTTTGATAGAACAGTGTAGAGGGAAATTTACTCTGTATCTAACCCATGCCGTACCTGCCCTGGGAGTGTTTGATGGGATAGCGTAGAGGGAGCTTTACTCTTTATCTAACACGTGCTGTACCTGCCCTGGGAGTGTTTGATGGGATAGCGTAGAGGGAGCTTTACTCGATATCTAACACGTGCTGTACCTGACTGGAGAGTGTTTAATGGGACAGTGTGGAGGGCAATTTACCTTGTATGTAACCCGTGCTTTACCTGCTATGGGAATGTTTGATGGGACAGTGTTGAGGTAATTTTACTCTGCATTTAACCTGTGCTGTACCTGCCCTGGGAGTGTTTGATGGGCTAGCTAAAAGGGAGCTTTACTCTGTATCTAACCCCTGCTGTACCTGCCCTGGCAGTGTGTGATGTGACTGATTGATGGGAAGGTGTTAAGAGAACTTTACTCTGTATCTAACCCGTGCTGTACCTGCCCTGGGAGTGTTTGAAGGGTCAGTGTAGAGGGCGCTTTACTCTGTATCTAATCCGAGCTGTACCTGCCCTGGGAGTGTTTGATAGGACAGTGCAGAGGGAGCTTTACACTGTATCTAAGCCATACTGTACCTGTCCTGGGAGTGTTTGATGGGACAGGGTAGAGGGAACTTCACTCTGTATCTAATCTGAGCCGTACCTGCCCTGGGAGTGTTTGATCGGATACCGTAGAGGGAAGTTTACTCTGTGTCTAACCCGTGCCGTACCTGCCCTGGGACTGTTTGATGGGACAGTGTAGAGGGAGCTTTACTCTGTATTGATCCCGTGCTGTACCTGCCCTGGGAGTGTTTGATGGGAGAGTGTAGAAGGAGCTTTACTCTGTATCTACCCCCTGCTGCACCTGCCCTGCCAGTGTTTGATTGGACAGTGTAGAGGGAGATTTACTCTGTATCTAACCCGTATTGTACTGTACATGCCCTGGGAGTGTTTGATGGGACAGTGCAGAGGGAGCTTTACTCTGTATCTAACCCATGCTTTAACTGCCCTGGGAGTGTTTGATGGGACCGTGTAGAGTAACTTTACTCTGTATCTAACCGGTGCTGTACCTGCCCTGGGAGTGTTTGATAGGACAATGTAGAGGGAGTTTTACTCTGTATCTCCCCCGTGCTGTACCTGCCCTGGGAGTGTTTGATAGAACAGTGTAGAGGGGGTTTTACTCTGTATGTAACCTGAGCTGTACCTGCCCTGGCAGTGTTTGATAGGACAGTGTAGAGGGAGTTTTACTCTGTATCTAACTCCTGCTGTACGTGCCCTGGCAGTGTGTGACGTGACAGTGTAGAGGGAGCTTTACTCTGTCTCAAACGCGTGCTGTACCTGCCCTGGGAGTGTTTGATAGAACAGTGTAGAGGGGGTTTTACTCTGTATCTAACCTGTGCTGTACCTGCTGTGGGAGTGTTTGATAGGACAGTGCAGAGGGAACTTTACTCTGTATCTATCCCCTGCTGTACTTCCCGTGGGAGTGTGTGACATGACAGTGTAGAGGGAGCTTTACTCTGTATCTAACCTGTGCTGTGCCTGCCCTGGGAGTGTTTGATCGGACAGCGTAGAGGAAGCTTCACTCTGTATCTAACCCATGCTATACCTGCCCTGGGAGTGTTTGATGGGACTGTGTAGAGGGAATTTTATTCTGTATTTAACCCGTGCCGTACCTGCCCTGGGAGTGTTTGATAGGACAGTGTAAAGTATGCTTTACTCTGTATCTAATCCGAGCTTTACCTGCCCTGGGAGTGTTTGATAGGACAGTGCAGAGGGAGCTTTACTCTGTATCTAGCACGTGCTGTACCTGTCCTGGGAGTGTTTGATGGGACAGTGAAGAGGGAGCTTTTCTCTGTATCTAACCTGTGCTGTGCCTGCCCTGGGAGTGTTTGATGGAACTGTGTAGAGGGAGCTTTACTCTGTATCTAACCTCTGCTGTACCTGCCCTGGGAGTGTATGATAGGACAGTGTCAAGTATGCTTTACTCTCTATCTAATCCGAGCTGTACCTGCCCTGGGAATGTTTGATAGGACAGTGCAGAGGAAGCTTTACTCTGTATCTAACCCGTGCTGCACCTGTCCTGGGAGTGTTTGATGGGACAGTGAAGAGGGAGCTTTTCTCTGTATCTAACCCGTGCAGTACCTGCCCTGGGGATGTTTCTTGGGCCAGTGTAGGGGGAGGTTTACTCTGTGTCTACACTGTGCTCTACCTGCCCTGGGAGTGTTTGATTGGACAGCGTAGAGGGAGCTTCACTCTGTATCTAACCCAAGCTATACCTGCCCTGGGAGTGTTTGATGGGATAGCGTAGAGGGAGCATTACTCTGTATCTAACCCGTGCTGTACCTGTCCTGGGAGTGTTTGATGGGACAGTGTAGAGGGAGCTTTACTCTGTATCTAACCCGTGCTGTACGTCTCCTGGGATTGTTTGATGGGACAGTGTAGACGGAGCTTTACTCTGTATCTAACCCATGCTGTAACTGCCATGGGAGTGTTTGATGGGATAGTGTAGAGGGAGCTTTACTCTGTATCTAACCTGTGCTCTCCTGCCCTGGGAGTGTTTGATGGGACAGTGTAGAGGGAGCTTTAATCTGTATGTAACCCTTGCTGTACCTGCCCTGGCAGTGTTTGATGGGACATTGTTGAGGCAGCTTTAGTATGTATCTAACCCGTGCTGTACCTGCCATGGGAGTGTTTGATGGGACAGTGTAGAGGGAGTTTTTCATTGTATGTAACCCGTGCTGTACCTGCCCTGGCAGTGTTTGATTGGACAGTGTAGAGGGAGCTTTACTCTGTATCTACTCCGTGCTGCACCTGCCCTGGCAGTGTTTGATTGGACAGTGTAGAGTAAGCTTTACTTTGTATCTAACCCGTGCAGTACCTGCCCTGGGGATGTTTCTTGGGCCAGTGTAGGGCGTGAATAACTCTGTATCTATCCTGTGTTCTACCTGCCCTGGGAGTGTTTGATCGGACAGTGTAGAGGGAGCTTCTCTCTGTATCTAACCCGTGATATACCTGCCCTGGGAGTGTTTGATGGGACTGTGTAGAGAGAATTTTATTCTGTATCTAACCCGTGCCGTACCTGCTCTGGGAGTGTTCGATAGGACATTGTCGAGAGTGTTTTACTCTGCATCTAACCCATGCTGTACCTGCCCTGGCAGTGTGTGTTGGGACACTGTAGAGGGAGCTTTACTCTGAATCTAACCTGTGCTGTACCTGCCCTGGCCATGTGTGATGGGATAGTGTAGAGGGAGCTTTACACTGTATCTAACCTGTGCTGTTTCTGCCCTGGAAGTGTTTGATGGGACTTTGTAGATAGAGCTTTACTCTGTTTCTAACCCGTGCTGTACCTGCCCTGAGAGTGTTTGATGGGACAGTGTAGAAAGACTTTTACTCTGTATGTAACCCCTGCTGTACCTGCATTTGGAGTGTTTTATAGGACAGTGTGGAGGACACTTTACTTTGGATGTAATCCGTGCTCTACCTGCCCGAGAGGGAACTTTACTCTGTATCTAACCCTTGCTGTACCTGCCCTGAGAGTGTGTGATGGAACAGTGTCGAGGGAACTTTACTCAGAATTTTACCCGTGCTGCACCTGCCCTGGGAGTGTTAGATGGGACAGTGTTAAGGGAACTTTACTCTGTATCTAACCCATGCTGTAGCTGCCCAGGCCGTGTTTGATAGGACAATGCAGAGGGAGCTTTACTCTGTATCTAACCCGTGCTGTACCTGCCCTGGGATTGTTTGATACGATAGTGTAGAGGGAGTTTTACTCTGTACCTAACCCGTGCTGTACCTGCCCTGGGAGTATTTGATGGGATAGCGTAGAGGGAGCTTTACTCTGTACCTAACCCGTGCCGTACCTGCCCTGCGAGTGTTTGATGGGACAGTGCAGAGGGAGTTTTACTCTGTATCTAACCCGTGCAGTACCTGCCCTGGCAGTGTGTGATGGGACAGTGTAGAGGGAGCTTTACTCTGTATGTAACCCGTGCTGTACCTGCCCTGGCAGTGTTTGATGGGACAGTGTAGTGGGAGCTTTACTCTGTATCTAACCCGTGCTGTAACTGCCCTGGGAGTGTTTGATGGAATAGTGTCGAGGGAGCTTTACTCTATATCTAACCTGTGCTGTACCTGCCCTGGGAGTGTTTGATGGGACAGTGTAGAGGGAGTTTTACTCTGTATCTAACCCGTGCCGTACCTGCCCTGGGAGTGTTTGATGGGATAGCGTAGAGGGAGCGTTACTCTGTATCTAACCCGTGCAGTACCTGTTCTGGGAGTGTTTGATGGGACAGTGTAGAGGGACCTGTACTCTGTATCTAACCCATGCTGTATCTGTCCTGGGAGTGTTTGATGGGACAGTGTAGAGGGAGCTTTACTCTGTATCTAACCCATGCTGTAACTGCCCTGGGAGTGTTTGATGGGATAGTGTCGAGGGAGCTTTACTCTATATCTAACCTGTGCTGTACCTGCTCTGGGAGTGTTTGATGGGACAGTGTAGAGGGAGTTTTACTCTGTATCTAACCCGTGCTGTACCTGCCCTTGCAGTGTTTGATGGGACAGTGTAGTGGGAGCTTTATTCTGTATCTAACACGTGCTGTACCTGTCCTGGGAGTGTTTGATGGGACACTGTAGAGGGAGCTTAACTCTGTATCTAACCCATGCTGTAACTGCCCTGGGAGTGTCTGATGGGACAGTGTAGAGGGAATTTTTCTTTGTATCTAACCCGTGCTGTTCCTGCCCTGGCAGTGTGTGATTGGACAGTGTAGAGGGAGCTTTACTCTGTATCTACCCCATGCTGCACCTGCCCTGGCAGTGTTTGATTGGACAGTGAAGAGGGAGATTTACACTGTATCTAACCTGTGCTGTGCCTGCCCTGGGAGTGTTTCATCGGAGAGCGTAGAGGGAGCTTCACTCTGTATCTAACCCGTGATATACCTGCCCTGGGAGTGTTTGATGGGACTGTGTAGAGAGAATTTTATTCTGTATCTAACCCGGGTCGTACCTGCCCTGGGAGTGTTTGATCGGACAGCGTAGAGGAAGCTTCACTCTGTATCTAACCCATGCTATACCTGCCCTGGGAGTGTTTGATGGGCCTGTAGAGGGAGCTTTACTCTGTATCTAACCCGTGCCGTACCTGCCCTGGGAGTGTTTGATAGGACATTGTAGAGGGAGTTTTACTACATCCTAGGGTACTTAAGGAGGTGGCCCTAGAGATAGCAGATGCTCTAAGGATCATCTTCCGGAACTCCATTGACTCGGGAACAGTACCCGTGGATTGGAGGGTAGCTAATGTTACCCCAATATTTAAAAAGGGGGGTAGAGAGAAAGCAGGGAATTATAGACCAGTAAGCCTTACATCGGTTGTGGGCAAAATGCTAGAGTCCATTATTAAGGATAAAATAGCGGAGCACTTGACAAATGGGGAAAGGATCGGACAGAGTCAACATGGATTTACAAAGGGTAAATCGTGTTTGACTAATCTGCTGGAATTTTTTGAGGAAGTAACTGGTAAAATAGATGGGGGAGAGCCAGTGGATGTGGTGTACCTTGACTTCCAGAAAGCCTTCGATAAGGTTCCACACAAAAGATTATCATGCAAAATTAAGGCTCATGGGATTGGGGGCAAAGTATTAACGTGGATAGAGAACTGGTTGGCGGATAGAAAACAGAGAGTTGGAATAAACGGCTCGTTTTCGGAGTGGCAGGCAGTGACCAGCGGGGTGCCGCAAGGATCTCTCCTGGGACCCCAGCTGTTCACAATATATATAAATGATCTGGATCAGGGAATTGGATGCAATATTTCCAAATTCGCTGACGACACTAAACTAGGAGGAGGGGTGGGCTCTGATGAGGATGTCAGGAGGCTACAGTGCGATTTGGACAGGTTGGGGGAATGGGCGGATACGTGGCAGATGCACTATAATGTGGATAAATGCGAGGTTATCCACTTTGGGGGTAAAAACAGGAGGGTGGATTATTATCTAAATGGCAATAGATTGGGAGATGGGGAAGTGCAGAGGGACCTGGGTGTTCTTGTGCACCAGTCACTGAAGGAGAGCATGCAGGTGCAACAGGCGATTAAGAAGGCAAATGGTATGTTGGCCTTCATATCAAGGGGGTTCGAGTATAGGAATAGGGATACCTTACTACAGCTGTACAAGGTGCTGGTGAGACCGCATCTGGAGTATTGTGTACAGTTTTGGTCGCCCCATCTGCGGAAGGATGTTCTTGCCATGGAAAGAGTGCAGCGGCGATTCACCAGGCTGATACCTGGAATGGCGGGAATGACCTACGAGGAGAGATTGAATTGTTTGGGCTTGTACTCACTGGAGTTTAGAAGATTGAGAGGGGATCTCATCGAAACATATAAAATTATGGCAGGCCTGGACAGGCTGAATTCAGAGAGAATGTTTCCAATGGCAGGGGAGCACAGAACCAGGGGCCACAGTCTAAAAATAGCGGGCAAATCATTTAAAACAGAGATGAGGAAGAATTTCTTCACTCAAAGAGTGGTGAGCCTGTGGAATTCCCTGCCACAGAGGGCTGTGAAGGCTAATTCAATAAATATTTTCAAGAGAGAATTGGATATATTTCTGAAGGCTAAGGGGATTAAGGGTTACGGAGAAAAGGCGGGGACGGGGTACTGAACTGGTAAGATCAGCTATGATCTCAGACGAAGATCAGCCATGATCTCATTGAATGGCGGAGCAGGCTCGAAGGGCCGAATGGCCTACTCCTGTTCCTATCTCTATGTTTCTATGTTTCTATGTATCTAACCCATGCTGTACCTGCCGTGGCAGTGTGTGATGGGACACTGTAGAGGGAGCTTTAGTCTGTATCTAACCCGTGCTGTACCTGCCCTGGCCGTGTGTGATGGGACATTGTAGAGGGAGCTTTACTCTGTATCTAACCCGCGCTGTACATGTCCTGGGAGTGTTTGATGGGACAGTGTAGAGGGAGCTTTACACTGTATCTAACCCGTGCTGTACCTGCCCTGGCAGTGTGTGATGGGACAGTGCAGAGGGAGCTTTACTCTGTATCTAACCCGTGCTGTACCTGCCCTGGCAGTGTTTGATGGGACATTGTAGAGGCAGCTTTAGTCTGCATGTAACCCATGCTGTACCTGCCCTGGGAGTGTTTGATGGGACAGTGTAGAGGGAGCTTTACTCTGTATCTAACCCGTGCTGTACCTGTCCTGGGAGTGTTTGATGGGACAGTGTAGAGGGAGCTTTACTCTGTATCTAACCCATGCTGGAACTGCCCTGGGAGTGTCTGATGGGACAGTGTAGAGGCAGCTTTACTCTGTATCTAACAATTGCTGTCCCTGCCCTGGGAGTGTTGGATTGGACAGTGTAGAGGGAGATTTACTCTGCATCTAACCCGTGCTGTACCTAACCGGGGAGTGTTTGATGGGACAGTGTAGAGGGAGCTTTACTCTGTATCTAACCCATGCTGTACCAGCCCTGGGAGTGTTTGATAGAATAGTGTAAAGTGTGCTTTACTCTGTATCTAATCCGAGCTGTACCTGCCGTGGGAGTGTTTGATAGGACAGTGCAGAGGGAGCTTTACTCTGTATCTGACCCGTGCTGTACCTGTCCTGGGAGTGTTTGATGGGACAGTGAAGAGGGAGCTTTTCTCTGTATCTAACCTCTGCTGTGCATGCCCTGGGAGTGTTTGATGGGACTGCATAGAGGAAGCTTTACTTTGTATCTAACCCGTGCAGTATCTGCCATGTGGATGTTTCTTGGGCCAGTGTCGGGGGAGATTTACTCTGTATCTATACTGTGCTCTACCTGCCCTGGGAGTGTTTGATCGGACAGCGTAGAGGGAGCTTCACTCTGTATCTAACCCAAGCTATACCTGTCCTGGGAATGTTTGATGGGACTGTGTAGAGGGAATTTTATTCTGTATCTAACCCGTGCCGTACCTGCCCTGGGAGTGTTTGATGGGATTGCGTAGAGGGAGCGTTACTCTGTATCTAACCCGTGCAGTACCTGTCCTGGGAGTGTTTGATGGGACAGCGTAGAGGGAGCTTTACTCTGTATCTAACCCATGCTGTATCTGTCCTGGGAGTGTTTGATGGGACAGTGTAGTGGGAGCTTTACTCTGTATCTAACCCATGCTGTAACTGCCCTGGGAGTGTTTGATGGGATAGTGTCGAGGGAGCTTTACTCTATATCTAACCCATGATGTAACTGCCCTGGGAGTGTTTGATGGAACCGTGTAGAGGGAGCTTTACTCTGTATCAAACCTGTGCTGTACCTGCCCTGGGAGTGTTTGATAGGACAGTGTAGAGGGAGTTTTACACTCTATCTAACCTGTGCTGTAGCTGCCCTGGGAGTGTTTGATAGAAAAGTGTAAAGTGTGCTTTACTCTGTATCTAATCCAAGCTGTACCTGCCCTGGGAGTGTTTGATTGGACTGTGTAGGGGGAATTTTATTCTGTATCTAACCCGTGCCGTACCTGCCCTGGGAGTGTTTGATGGGATAGCGTAGCGGGAGCTTTACTCTGTATCTAACCCATGCTGTAACTGTCCTGGGAGTGTTTGATGGGACAGTGTAGAGGGAGCTTTACTCTGTATCTAACCCATGCTGTAACTGCCCTGGGAGTGTTTGATGGGATAGTGTAGAGGGAGATTTACTCTGTATCTAACTTGTGCTGTACCTGCCATGGGAGTGTTTGATGGGACAGTATAGAGGGAGTTTATCATTGTATCTAACCCATGTTGTACCTGCCCTGGCAATGTTTGATTGGACAGTGTAGAGGGAGATTTAATCTGTATCTAACCTGTGCTGTTCCTGCCCTGGGACGGCATAGAGGAAGCTTTACTTTGTATCTAACCCGTGCAGTACCTGCTCTGGGGATTTTTCTTGGGCCAGTGTAGGGGGTGATTTACTCTGTATCTAACCCGTGATATACCTGCCCTGGGAGTGTTTGATGGGACTGTGTAGAGAGAATTTTATTCTGTATCTAACCCGTGCCGTACCTGCCCTGGCAGTGTGTGATGGGACACTTTGGAGGGAGCTTTACTCTGTATCTAACCCGTGCTGTACCTGTCCTGGGAGTGTTTGATGGGACCGTGTAAAGGGAGCTTTACTCTGTATCTAACCTGTGCTGTACTTGCCCTGGGAGTGTTTGACAGGACAGTGTAGAGGGAGTTTTACTCTGTATCTCACCAGTGCTGTACCTGCCCTGGGAGTGTTTGATAGAACAGTGTCGAGGGAGTTTTACTCTGTATCTAACCCCTGCTGTACCTGCCCTGGCAGTGTGTGATGTGACAGTGTAGAGGGAGCTTTACCCTGTATGAAACCCGTGCTGTACCTGCCATGGGACTGTTTGATGGGACAGTGTTAAGAGAAATTTACTCCGTATCTATCCCGTGCTGTACCTGCCCTGGGAGTGTTTGAATGGTCAGTGTAGAGATCGCTTTACTCTGTATCTAATCCGAGCTGTACCTGCCCTGGGAGTGTTTGATAGGACAGTGCAGAGGGAGTTTTACACTGTATCCAACCCGTGCTGTACCTGTCCTGGGAGTGTTTGATGGGACCGTGTAGAGGGAGCTTTGCTCTGTATCTAACCTGTGCTGTACTTGCCCTGGGAGTGTTTGATAGGACAGTGTAGAGGGAATTTTACTCTCTATCTAACCCGTGCCGTACCTGCCCTGGGAGTGTTTGATGGGACAGTGTGGAGGGCACTTTACCTTATATGTAACCCACGCTCTACCTGCTCTGGGAGTGTTTGATGGGACAGCATAGAGGGAGCTTTACACTGTATCTAACCTGTGCTGTTTCTGCCCTGGAAGTGTTTGATGGGACTGTGTAGATAGAGCTTTACTCTGTTTCTAACCCGTGCTGTACCTGCCCTGGGAGTGTTTGATGGGACAGTGTAGATGGAATTTTACTCTGTATCTAACCCCTGCTGTACCTGCCCTGGGAGAGTTTGATGGATAATGCAGAGGGAGCTTCACTCTTTATCTAAACCGTGCTCTACGTGCTATGGGAGTGTTTGATGGGACAGCATAGAGGGAATTTTACTCTGTAATCTAACCCGTGCTGTACCTGCACTGGGAGTGTTTTATGGGACACTGTGGAGGACACTTTACTTTGTATGTAACCCGTGCTGTACCTCCCCTAGAGGGAACTTTACTCTGTATCTAACCCCTGCTGTACCTGCCCTGAGAGTGTGTGATGGAACAGTGTAGAGGGAACTTTACTCAGAATTTTACCCCTGCTGTACCTGCCCTGGGAGTGTTTGATGGGACAGTGTTAAGGGAACTTTACTCTGTATCTAACCCATGCTGTACCTACCCTGGCAGTGTGTGATGGGACGGTGTAGAGGGAGCTTTACTCTTTATCTAACCCGTGCTGTACCTGCCCTGGGAGTGTTTTATGGGACAGTGTGGAGGACACTTTACTTTGTATGTAACCCGTGCTCTACCTGCCCTGGGAGTGTTTGATGGGACAGTGTAGAGGGAATTTTACTCTCTATCTAACCCGTGCTGTACCTGCCCTGGCAGTGTTTGTTGGGACAGTGTAGAGGGAGCTTCACTCTTTATCTAACCCGTACTGTACCTGCCCTGGGATTGTTTGATGGGACAGTGTAGAGGGAGTTTTACTCTGTATCTAACCCGTATTGTACATGGCCTGGGAGTGTTTGATGGGACTGTGCAGAGGGACCTTCACTCGTTATCTAACCCGTACTGTACCTGCCCTGGCAGTGTTTGATAGGACAGTGTAGAGGGGGTTTTACTCTGTATCTAACCCGTGCTGTACCTGCTCTGGCAGTGTTTGATGGGACAGTGTAGAGGGAATTTTACTCTGTATCTAACCCCTGCTGTACCTGCCCTGGGAGTGTGTGATGGGACAGTGTAGAGGGAGCTTTACTCTTTATCTAACCCGTGCTGTACCTGCACTGGGAGTGTTTTATGGGACAGTGTGGAGGACACTTTACTTTGAATGTATCCCGTGCTCTACCTGCCCTAGAGGGAACTTAACACTTTATCTAACCCGTGCTGTGTTGTGTCCGTCAGTAGTAAGACACAGACTGCAGGAGAACGGTACAACAGGTGTTTACTCAACGTGGCTCTCTCTGGAACTGAACTGTACAGATTGTTGCTCAGTGCTATATACAGGTGTGGTCACTGCCGGTACTACAGTATACATGAACTGTAAAAAGTAGTTCCCCCTTAAAGGTATATACATTACAATTCCTCCCCTTTTAGATTAACAGTACCATAACACTCATATCACAATTAAATATCAAACTAATTACAATTAACACTTTTAACATACAACGTTAGCTGAAAATAGTCCATTTATATATTCAGTCTTTGGGGAGGCTTTCTGATCCTTTCTGGATAGCGCCTTTCCCGAGTGTCTCACTCTTGGTGCGGAGGCGATTCTGGCACCCTGTCGTCGGTTGGGTCATCAGTTTCCGATGCTACTGTTTCTGGGGTAGATGCGACCTGTACGTCGGGTTCATCACCAGGTACGTATGGGCGAGGCATGGGGTTGACTTGTTCCTGTGACTCTAGGATCTGGTCAGCATGGCGTCTCACGATGTTCTCCCCAACGTCCACTGTGTACATTAATGGGCACTGCCGTGTGCATATCGTTCCTGGCTGCCATTTTTCTGTTCGGTAGTCGCGGGCCAAGACTGGTTGCCCTTCATTGAAGCTGCTTGTTGGCTTCTCATGGATGTGCTGGAATTGCTTACTGTCAACATCTCTTCGTACGTTTGGTCCGAGCAAATCCAGGCGCGATATTAACCTTCGGTTAAAGAACATCATGGTCGGGGCCTGGTTGGTGACTGCATGTGTCGCATTCCGGTAGGCGAACAGGAAATTGTCCACCTTGTGCTGCAGCGGAATGTTGTCATTATACATAGCCTTTATTGCCTTCTTAAAGGTTTGTACGAACCTCTCAGCCAATCCATTTGTGGCTGGATAATACGGGGCGGATGTGTAATGCCTTACCCCATTCTTCTGCATAAACCTCCGGAACTCTTCGGACACAAACTGTGGTCCGTTATCGGAGCAAATCTGTTCTGGCAAGCCGTTTCTGGCAAAAATGGTCCGTAGGACTGCAATAGTTTTCTCCGTGGTGGTGGAGGACATTTTGATGACCTCAGGCCATTTCGAGTGCGCATCCACGGCTATTAAAAACATTGAGTCCATGAATGGACCAGCAAAATCAATATGCACCCATTGCCATGGAGATGAGGGCCACTCCCATGGGTGTAGAGGGGCCTGTGGTGGTGTATTTTGGACTTTCTGGCATCCTGAGCAGCTCTTGGTCAGGTTCTCGATTTGTTTATCGATTCCCGGCCACCACACATAAGCCCTGGCAAGGCTTTTCATTTTTACCCCTCCCAGATGACCCTCATGAAGCTCATTGAGCACTCTATCCCTTAACTTGGGTGGAATTACCACTCGGGATCCACACATCAAAGTCCTCCGGCACACTGACAGCTGTTCTCTTCTTGTCGAGAATGCTGGCAACGGTGAGTCACCATGTGCTGGCCATCCCTTCACTGTCAAATCATATACCCGAGACAGTGTCGGGTCATTTTGGGTCTCCTTTTCTATACGAGCGTTAGTTACTGGTAGGTATTCAACTATAGTCGAATGAAATATTTCGACAGGATCCACTGCTGGTGCTTCCTCCGCAGTCGGCAGTGGCAGGCGTGAGAGCCCATCAGCATTTCCATGCTGTTTCGTGCCCTTATATTCAATCTCATAGTGGTGCGCCCCTAGAAAGAGTGACCATCTTTGTAGTCGTTGCGCAGTCATCACCGGAACGCCCTTCTTCGGATAAAAAATGGAGACAAGAGGCTGGTGGTCAGTCAGCAAGGTGAATTTCTGCCTGTGCAGATAGTGATTGAACTTTTTCACTCCCACTAGGCTGAGGGCCTCCCTGTCAATCTGGGCGTAGTTACGCACGGCTGAGGTTAGTGATCGTGACGCAAGGGCTATTGGCCTCTCTGAGCCGTCCGAGAATTTGTGCGACAGCACCGCTCCAATGCCGCAGGGTGACGCATCACACGCCAACCGAATTGGTAGTGCTGGGTTGAAATGGGCCAATACCTCTTTCGATGTGATTAGTGTTTTGCTCTTCTGGAAAGTTCATTTACATTCGTCACTCCACTTCCATGGCACTCCAGTTTGCAGTAGGGTGTTCAGTGGGTGTAGTATTGTAGACAAACTTATGGTAGTAGTTTACCAGCCCGAGGAATGACCTCAGTTGTGACACGTTTTCCGGTGCTGGAGCCTTGACTACTGCCTCAATCTTTTCTGGGGACTTATGTAACCCCTCTTTATCGATAACGTGGCCACAATATGAGATCTGTTTTTTAAAAAACTCGCATTTGGGGCGGTTAGCTCGGAGCCCACATTCCTTCAATCTAGTGAGCACCCGCTCCAGGTTGGCGAGGTGATCACTGTCATTTTCGCCCGTGAGCAGGATGTCGTCCAAATAACACTGGGTCCCTTGGATCCCTTGCAGGACTTGTTCCATTGCCCTTTGCCAAATAGCCGGAGCTGATGCTACCCCGAATACCAGCCGGTTGTATTGGTAGAGACCTTTATGGGTGTTGATTGTGAGGTATTTCTTTGATGCTTCTTCTACCTCCATTTGCAGATACGCCTGGGCCAGATCAATCTTAGTGAAGCGTTTCCCTCCAGATAGCGAGGCGAAAATATCTTCAATCCGCGGAAGTGGATATTGCACGGTGTGAAGGACTGGGTTCACTGTTACCTTAAAGTCCCCACAGATGCGAACCTTCCTTGGTTCCCCAGGCGTGCTGCTCAACGACTTTTTCATCACAGGGACGATGGGTGTAGCCCACTCGCTACAGACTACCTTGGACAGTACTCCTGAATGTTCCAAACTCTCCAGCTCTGCTTCAACAGCTGGGCGGATCGCTAAAGGTATCGGTCTGGCCTTAAAAAATTTTGGGCTTGCGTTTTCTTCGATTTTAATTGTTGCTGTCATGCCTTTTAGTGTTCCGAGTCCTTGCTGGAACACTTCTTGCGTGTCGGTTAGGATCTTTGACAGTCGCCCAGGTGTGACGTCGTCATCCTTTTTGGCAGCCACAGTCAGTGCTTGTATGGAATGCCAATCCAGCTGTATTTTCCGGATCCATTCACGTCCCAGTAATGGTGGTCCTCCATCTTGCAATACATACAGGTCTAGTTTTGGTGTTTCCTTACCGTTATATATAATGGTCACCCTTATTTTTCCTTTGGGGTAGACTTTTTGCCCCGTGTACGTCTTCAAAATAATTTCTGTGTCTCTGAAGGGTATGTGTGAGAATAGCCGCTCATAGTCCCATCGGTTTATGGCTGTTAGGGCTGATCCTGTGTCCAATTCCATTTTTACCTGGACTCCTGCTATCTTGAGAGTAACCCAAATGGTTCGGTGATCCTCCATTTTGATCACATTATGTAGTTTCAGACAACTCAGCTCCCCGATTTCGGAGTCGGTATCACTCTTTTGTTCGTCTGAACTATTCTCCATCACCTTATGTACCTTCTTGTACTTTTCTTTTGGAGATTTCTTATTGCTGGTTTTCTTTCCCGACCTGCAGACTCATGCTATGTGTCCTACTTTTCCACACTGTCTGCACACTTTGTCTTTGAACCAGCAATCATTGTGGTCGTGTGTTGTTCTGCCGCAACGATAGCACTTCTCTGTTCTGTATGACATTTCGTTTGTGCCATATTCTTGCGGTCTCTGTTGTATCTCTGCAGCGCCCCGTGCTGCTGCTTCATATGATACCACAATGCTGAAAGCCTTGTCCAGCGTAAGGTCCTTTTCAGATAAAAGCCGTTTCTGGGTTCCTTCACTTTGAAGCCCACACACAAACTTGTCCCTTAAGGTATCTGCCAATCCCGTTCCAAACTGGCAGTGTTTCGATAGTTTGCGCAGTTCTGTTAAATATTCAGCATTGCTTTCATCCTTATGCTGGTTCCGTTTGTGAAACTTGAATCTTTCTGCTATCAACAGCGGTGTGGGGTTTAAATGTTCCTGTAGTATCGTCACTATGTCTCCAAAACTCTTTACCACTGGCTTTGCTGGGGTTACTAGATTTTGTAATAAGCCATACGTCTTTGCACCCATTAAATTTAACAATACTGGCGCTTTCTTGTCATCTGACACCTCATTTGCCTTGCATTATACCTCTATCCGTTCGACATATGTAGTCCAATCTTCGACTTCATTGGCAAATGCGGTGATACTGCCACTCTTCGGCATTTTGGGTGTGGTTTAAAATGGCTTAAAATGGCGTCTCCCGCACTTTCCTTCCTCCCCCGCTGCTGCCAACGCCGCTCTCGGCGATCCTCGTGGCAATGGTGGCGCCCTGTAGGTTTTGCGCGCTTCTCCTGCGCTGCTGCCAACGCCGCTCTCGGCGGACCTCGTGGCAATGGCGGCGCCTCGCGGGTTTCTGCACGTCTCTCTCCCCCTCCTCGACGCTGCTTGGCCCCTGAACACCAGCTGCGCCCTGTGCGCTCTGCCCTCACTCTCTCTCTCCCGTCGACGCTGCTCGGCCCTTTGCTCTGCCGCTCGGTCGGGCTCTAGCCCGCCGCTGTCCGGGAAGGGTCTGCGCACTACCTGTTGCCAGCCGGTTTCGCTGGACCACTGCGACTGGAAAGCCAAGCCTGGCTCTCAACAGCCTCCCCTGCAATTCTCGCGACTCTGCTGGTTGACTGGGCGGTTGCCCGTGGTCGACGCCCGTGTCTCTGGCCTTGACCTCCAATCTACTGCTCTCCAGGAACGAATCCCTGGGAGGTGATGCAGAGTTGCAGGTATGATCGAATTTGCCTCGTCGCCAATTTTGTGTCCGTCAGTAGTAAGACACAGACTGCAGGAGAACGGTACAACAGGTGTTTACTCAACATGGCTCACTCTGGAACTGAACTGTACAGATTACTAATCTGTGCTATATACAGGTGTGGTCACTGCCGGTACTACAGTATACATGAGCTGTAAAAAGTAGTTCCCCCCTTAAAGCTATATACATTACATGCTGTACCTGCCCTGAGAGCGTGTGATGGAACAGTGTAGAGTGGACTTTACTCAGAATCTAACCAGTGCTGTACCTGCCCTGGGAGTGTTTTATGGGACAGTGTGGAGGACACTTTACTTTGTATGTAACCTGTGCTCTACCTGCCCTGGGAGTGTTTGATGGGACAGTGTAGCGGGAGCTTTACTCTTTATCTAACCTGTGCTGTACCTGCCCTGGGAGTGTTTGAAAGAACAGCGTAGAGGGAGCTTCACTCTATCTAACCCATACTGTACCTGCCCTGGGAGTGTTTTATGGGACAGTGTAGAGGGCACTATACTCTGTATCTATCCCGTGCTGTACCTGCCCTGTGTGTATTTGATGCGACAGTGTAGAGGGAGATTTACTCTGTATCTGACCCATGCTGTACCTGCCCTGGCAGTGTTTGATGGGACAGTGTAGAGGGAATTTTACTCTGTATCAAAGCCGTGCCGTACCTTCCCTGGGAGTGTTTAATGGGATGGCGTAGAGGGAGCTTTACTCTGTATCTAACACCTGCTCTCCCTCCCCTGAGTGTGTTTGATGGAACAGTGTAGATGGAGTTTTACTCTGTATCTAACCTGTGCTGTACTTGCCCTGGCAGTGTTTCATAGGACAGTTTAGAGGGAGCTTCACTCTGTATCTAACCCGTGCTGTACCTGCAATGGCAGTGTTTGATGGGTCAGTGCAGGGGGAGCTTTACTTTGTATCTATCCTGTGCTGTACCTGCCCTGGGAGAATTTGATGGGACAGCGTAGAGGGAGATGTACTCTGTATGTAACCCGTGCTGTACCTGCCCTGGGAGTGTATGATGGGACAGTGTAGAAGGAGCTTTACTCTGTATCTAAACCGTGCCATACCTGCCCTGGGAGTTTATGATGGGACAGTGTAGAGGGAATTTTACTCTGTATCTAACCCCTGCTGTACCTGTCCTGACAGTGTTTGATGGAACAGTGTACAGGGATCTTTACCCTGTATCTAACCCGTGCTGTACCTGTCCTGGAGAGTGTTTGATGGGACCATGTAGAGGGAGCTTTACTCTGTATCTAACCTGTGCTGTACCTACCCTGGGAGTGTTTGATAGGACAGTGTAGAGCGAGCTTTACACTGTATCTAACCTGTGCTGTTTCTGCCCTGGAAGTGTTTGATGGGACTGTGTCGATAGAGCTTTACTCTGTTTCTAACCCGTGCTGTACCTGCACTGGGAGTGTTTGATAGGACAGTGTAGAGGGAGCTTTACTCTTTATCTAACCTGTGCTGTACCTGCACTGGGAGTGTTTCATGGGACAGTGTGGAGGACACTTTACTTTGTATGTAACCCGTGCTCTACCTGCCCTAGAGGGAACTTTACACTTTATCTAACCCGTGCTGTACCTGCCCTGAGAGCGTGTGATGGAACAGTGTAGAGTGAACTTTACTCAGAATCTAACCCGTGCTGTACCTGCCCTGGGAGAGTTTGATGGGACAGTGCAGAGGGACCTTCACTCTTTATCTAACCCGGGCAGCACGGTGGCATAGTGGTTAGCACTGTTGCCTCACAGCGCCAGGGACCCGGGTTCGAATCCGGCCTCGGGCGACTGTCTGTGTGGAGTTTGCACATTCTCCCCGTGTTTGCGTGGGTTTCCTCCGGGTGCTCCGGTTTCCTCCCACAGTCCAAAGATGTGCGGGTTAGGTTGATTGGCTATGATAAATTGACCCTTAGTGTTAGGGGGATTAAATACGTGGGGTTACGGGGATAGGGTGGGATATGTGTTGGTGTAGGGGTTACGGGGATCGGGTGGGATATGTGTCGGTGCAGGCTCGATGGGCTGAAATGGCCTCTATCTGCACTGTGGGGTTTCTGTGATTCTGTGAACCCATAATGTACCTGCCCTGGGAGTGTTTGATGGGACAGTGTTAAGGGAACTTTACTCTGTATCTAACTTGTGCTGTACCTGCCCTGGGAGTGTTAGATGGGATAGCGTAGAGGGAGCTTTACTCTGTATCTAACCAGTACTGTACCTGCCCTGGCAGTGTTTGATGGGACAGTGTAGAGGGAGCTTTACTCTGTATCTAACCTGTACTTTACCTGAGTGGAGAGTGTTTAAGGCAGACACTAGCTGCTCAGGACACCCCATTCCCCAGCACTGTCATCCATCAGCTCTAGTGGAACATTTAACCCAAAGGTTAGAGAAACTCATCAGTTTCGGAGGGACAATGAGTGTCCTTGTACGATGTGCTCAATAGTTCATCCCTGGGTCTGAGCCTTTTGGTGATGGTTTGAATTTGATGCCCACTAGTTCCTGACTCACCGACTGTTGGAAATAGTTTTTCCTCATTTACCTGATCAAATTTTGAACACCTCCTTTAGATCTCCAATTACCCTGTGTTCTAATGAAAAGAGTCCCAGTTTCTCTAATCTCTCCTGATAACTAAAACCTCTTTATCTGGTATCATCTCAGTGAATCTCTGCACCCTCTCCACGGCCTTGACATCCTTCCTGGTGTAAGATGCCCCAAAACTTGACCCAATATTCTAACTGACCTCTGCCCTTTTGTACTCTACACCCCTATTTATAAAACAAGTATCCCTCAGAGCCGGTGGATGTGCGGCCAGGACCCCGGCACCATTAACCCCAGGGTGCAGCGCCTCCCCCAGACAAGAAACACAGCAACTTGCATTTATGCAACAGAGGGAGCAATTCAGAGCCGGTTAGCATCAGGGTGGTTGGTGGGTGTGGAACTCGGTCCCTGGCCTCCTGTGTTGGTCTTTCTTGTTGCATCAGTTTGAGCTGGAGTGGAGAGGGGGGAGAAGCTGCTGGGTTTAACCCCCAGTACTTCTGAGCCCAGTGGGACCCAACAATTTCCAATGTGAGACTGTGAAGGGAGGTGGATTCTAGGGGAGATTAAGTTGCTAAACAGACCCTGTCCATCCCTGTAAAAGATTATCATTTTAGGAACATGTATTTCTGTAGAGGCTTTCAATCCATTTTATATATACAGACTATTTAAATTCATTTGATGTGGGTGTCACTAGTAAGGCCAAAGTGAGGAGTTCCAGGATTTTCACCCAGCGACGATGTAGGAACAGCGATATATGCCCAAGTCAGGATAGTGTGTGACTTGGAGGGGAACTGGGAGGTGATGTTGTTCCCATGCACCTGCTGCCCTTGTCCTTCTAGGTGGTGGAGGTCGTGTGTTTGGGAGGTGCTGTCAAACTTCTCGTCAAGTTGCAGATGTATAAAGTCGCTCTCCTTCACTCCTCCCCCTCCCACCTCACTCTCTCTCCTCCCATAGAGGCCAGAGTCTTGTGTCAGCCCAGACCGGGTGACGGGTTCTCTTCCCTGAAGGACATTAGTGAAGCAGTTGGGTTTTTATGACAATCCGGCAGCTTTCAGTCACTTTTTCTAGTGCCAGCCTCACAAATTCCCAGATTCATTCAGCTCAATTTCACAAACTGCCTTTGTGTTTTTGTGGGTTCTCGTTCACTTTTACTTGTTTTAAATTAATTCTACAGGGTATGAGAAGGGGAGGACTTGCAGTTAGGAACCCCAAACCAAACATCACTTCAAGATCTGACTCAAGAGTCACTTGATTCATCAGGGGTGGAATATCATTGGCCTCTGAACATGGTAGGAGAAAGCACCGTTCATAGTGGGGAGAAACCGTACATGTGTTCGGTGTGTGGACGAGGCTTCAGCCGGTCCTCTGGCCTGTTGAGACATCAGCGCAGTCACACTGGGGAGAAACCATGTAAGTGTGGGGACTGTGGGAAGCGATTCGACTACCCATTTGAGCTGGAAACTCATCGACGAGTTCAGACCGGGGAGAGGCCGTTCACCTGCTCCGAGTGTGGGAAGGGATTCACTCAGTCATCCACCCTGCAGACACACCAGCGAGTTCAAACTGGGAAGTGGCCGTTCAACTGCTCCCCGTGTGTGGGAAGGGATTCTCTTGGTCATCCACACTGCTGAGACACCAGCAAGTTCACACTGGGGAGAGGCTGTTCGCCTGCTCCGAGTGTGGGAAGGGATTCACTTGGTCATCCCACCTCACTGAACATCAGCAAGTTCACACTGGGGAGAGGCCGTTCACCTGCTCCGTGTGTGGGAAGGGATTCACTTGTTTATCCAACCTGCCGAAACACCGGTGAGTTCACAAGTGACTGCAGAGGTTGGATTCTGCTGTTATTGCTGCTGTTAATTACATCCAGGGCTGAACCATGTTCATTCTGACAGTTGGGGTTTGTTTCTGGTGATATTAGTAACCCCTGTAACTGGGCTGAAGTTTAATATTCTGGATATATGTCAAATAAATCAGCTTAGTTTTAAACATATTGTTGTGGGTTTTTGTCGTTCCCACCTGTGTGTTTAGCATCGCCTGGCTGGAGCTCAGAATGGACAATCTGGGGGGAGGATTGTACGGCAGGAACAGAACTACAGCCTGGACACAGTCCTTCAGGGCCACACTGAGAGGGGCAAATGGCACTTTGGTCTTTCTCGTCTCTCTTCACTTAAACCAAAGTCGCTGTGTGGGTTAATCGTGAGGCCTGTAAGGTCCAGATGATTTCCACCCAAAGGTGTTTAAAGAGATCGGACAGGTTCTCTGTGAGCCCCTTGCCTGTGTCTTCAGCTCAGTAGAGTCAGGGACTGCTTCCTGAGATTGGAAGGTAGCTCACGTAGTTCCCATTTTCCAAATTGGCGACAAATCAGAGCCAGGGAACTAGAGGCCCATCAGTGTGATATCGATCACAGGGAAGGTGCCTGAAGGGATCCTGGGAGAACTAGAGGCCCATCAGTGTGATATCGATCACAGGGAAGGTGCCTGATGGATCCTAAGAGAACTGGAGGCCCATCAGTGTGATATCGATCACAAGGAAGGTGCCTGAAG
This sequence comes from Somniosus microcephalus, assembly GCF_052327205.1. NCBI lineage: Eukaryota > Metazoa > Chordata > Chondrichthyes > Squaliformes > Somniosidae > Somniosus > Somniosus microcephalus. Next base: position 150,272,590 of record NC_140990.1, on the reverse strand, counting down.
GAATCCTAAGAGAACTAGAGGCCCATCAGTGTGATATCGATCACAAGGAAGGTGCCTGAAGGAATCCTAAGAGAACTAGAGGCCCATCAGTGTGATATCGATCACAGGGAAGGTGCCTGAAGGGATCCTGGGAGAACTAGAGGCCCATCAGTGTGATATCGATCACAAGGAAGGTGCCTGAAGCGATCCTAAGAGAACTAGAGGCCCATCAGTGTGATATCGATCACAGGGAAGGTGCCTGAAGCGATTCTAAGAGATGCTGTTTTCGATCACAGGGAAAGGGAAGGAGCCGTTAGAGATATTCAACATGGTTTCCGGAAAACAAGGCCAACTTGTTTGAGTTTTGTGAAGAAGTTGCTGGGTTGGTGGATGAGGGGAATCCTGTTGACATTGCCTACCTCAGGGGAGTCAATCTCATTTTCCATGGTGGGCCGAATCCGATATCCTGGCCCTTGGCGAGGGCCACATTCAGCAAAAGTTATTAAAATAGGAATAAATGAAGATTAACTATATTGATACTTCGAATCATAGAATGGTTACAGCACAGAATGTGGATATTCGGCCCGTCGAGCCCGTGCTGGCTCTCTGCAAGAGCACCTCAGCTAGTCCCACTCCCCCGCCCTTTCCCCGGAGCCCTGCCATTTATTTCCCTTCAGGACCTTATCCAATTCCCTTTTGAAAGCTACGACTGAATCTGCCTTCCCCACCCTTTCAGGCAGTGCATTCCGATCATAACCACTCGCTGCGTAAAAGTTTTTTCTTACATCACCTTTGGTTCTTTTGTCAATCACCTTAAATCTGTGTCCTCTGGTTCTCAATCCTTCCACCAATGGGAACAGTTTCTCTCTCTCTACTCTGTCCAGACCCCTCATGATTTTGAACTCCTCTATCAAATCTCCTCTCAATCTTCTCTGCACTAAGGAGAACAACCCGATCTTCTGCAGTCTATCCACAGAACTGAAGTCCTTCATCCCTGGAAGCATTCTTGTAAATCTTTTCTGCACCCTCTCTAAGGCCTTCAGATTCTTCCTAAAGTGTGGTGCCCAGAATTGGACACAATACTCCAGAAATTTTTTCCAATTAAATATTGGGAAGACCGAAGCCATTGTTTTCGGTCCACGCCACAAACTCCGTTCCCTAGCCACTGACTCCATCCTTCTCCACAACATCGGTCTGAGGCTGAACCAGACTGTTCAGAACCTTGGTGTTATATTTGACCCTGAAATGAGCTTCTGACCACATATCCGCAGCATAACAAAGACCGCCTACACTCACCTCCGTAACATCGCATGTTTCCGCCCTTGCCTCAGCTTATCCGCTGCTGAAACCCTCATCCATGCCTTTGTTAGCTCAACACTTGACTATTCCAATGCTCTCCTGGCTGGCCTCCCACATTCCACCCTACGTAAACCTGAGGTCATCCAAAACTGGGCTGCCCATGTCCTAACTCGCACCAAGTCCCGTTCGCCCATCACAGAATCACAGAAACCCCACAGTGCAGATAGAGGCCATTTCGGCCCATTGAGCCTGCTCCGACACATATCCCACCCGATCCCCGTAACCCCACGTATTTAATCCCCCTAACACTAAGGGTCAATTTTATCATAGCCAATCAACCTAACCCGCACATCTTTGGACTGTGGGATGAAACCGGAGCACCCGGAGGAAACCCACGCAAACACGGGGAGAATGTGCAAACTCCACACAGACAGTCGCCCGAGGCCGGATTCGAACCCGGGTCCCTGGCGCTGTGAGGCAATAGTGCTAACCACTATGCCACCGTGCTGACTGACCTACATTGGCTCCTGGTTAAGCAGTGCCTCGATTTCAAAATTCTCATCCTTGGTTTCAAATCCCTCCAGAGCCTCGCCCCTCCCTATCTCTGTAATCTCCTTCAGCCCCACAACCTCCCGAGATATCTGTGCTCCAGGGCCTCGCCCCTCCCTATCTCTGTAATCTCCTTCAGCCCCACAACCTCCCGAGATATCTGTGCTCCAGGGCCTCGCCCCTCCCTATCTCTGTAATCTCCTCCAGCCCCACAACCCCCCGAGATATCTGTGCTTCTCTAATTCTGCCCTTTTGAGCATCCCAGAGTATAATCGCTCAACCATTGGTGGCCGTGCCTTCTGTTGCCTCGGCCCTTAGCTCTGGAATTCCCTGCCTAAACCTCTCCACCTCTCTACCTCTCTTTTAAGGTGCACCTTAAAACTTATCTCTTTGCCCTAATTTCTCTTTATGTGGCTTGGTGTCAAATTTTTTGTCTTATAATATTCCTGTGCAGCGCCTTGGGACGTTTTACTATATGAAAGGTGCTATATAAATACAAGTTGTTGTTGCACTCAGGCAGATTCAGATTTTTCTGGAGAGAAGGGGAGAAAGAGAATCACAGATGGTGTCATGAATGTTTTTAGACAGTAAGAATGGAGGGAGAGTTTGTAGAATGGGGAATTTACAGTTCAGGAGGGACAGGAGTGAAAAAAATGTTGTATAGAAACTAGATTTGTCTGTTCTGAATTTCTATTCTGTTGTAAACATCATTTGAGGGTATTAGAAGGAGAGGATCTGCAGATGGAAACTTAAACCAACCATCGCTTCAAGAGCTGACAGATTCACTGGATTCATCAGGACCTGAATATCATCGGCCTTTGGATATAGAAGGAAAAAAAACACCAATCGCAGCGGGGAGAAACAGCACACGTGTTCTGTGTGTGGATCCACCTTTAACAAATCGTCTAGTCTGTGAGACTCATGCACCCACCTGAACCAACAGTGTAAATGTGAGGAATGTGGGAAAGGATTCCATTGCCCATTTGAGGTGCAAACTCATGGATACAGTCACACCGGGGAGAGGCTGTACACCAGCTGAGTGTGGAAAGAGATTCACTCACTCATCTCACCTATTACCACACGAACACGTTCGTAATGCTCTGAATGTGGAAAGGGATTCAATGAATCATCTCATTTACTGACACACCAGCACACTCACTGAGAGACCATTTAGATATTTCACATGTGGGAAGGGATTCTCGCCGTTGTCCCAACTGTTGACACTCCAGATTGTCCACATTGAGAACAGTTGCTGTAAATACTCTGACTGCGAGAAAAGTTTTCAAAGTTCAAAGCAGCTGATGCACAATCAGCGCATTGATACTGGAGAGAGACTGTTTCAATATCCTGTGTGTGGGAAGAAATTCACCCCACCTGCTGAGACTCCAGTGAGTTCACATGTGACTGCAGGTGTTTGGATTCTGTTCTTAATCACATCCAGGACTGAATCATGGCAGAATGCCCATGCACTTGGGTTTCTGTGTGAATTATTGATGAATTTGCTCTCAATGAGATCACAGAAACTCATTCTCCATTCACTAATTAGGGCTTTCAATGTTCCCCAGAATGCAACGCGGGGGAGAATGTGCCCCAGTCACACTGGAGGAGCCCAGTGCCCACCTGTATTTAGAGCATGCGCAGTGACACAGTGATTAGAGCCGGGTGAGTGCGACAAGAGGAGAAAGGTCAGAGAAGCGATTTTACGCCGATTACGAATCAGCGGGGCGCAGGGAGGTAACGCATCCGGCGAGTGGGCTTCATAAACACCTGGGCCTAGAAATTGGGTATAGCCCCGCTTGAGGCGCTAGAACTGGCGGTGCGCAAAGTTTATAGCCAGACGAAACTTATCGCTGCCTGGTGAGATATTGGGTTGCATCACACCCAAAGGAGATTGAGGCGCTAATTCAGCCGTTGCACGGTGCTCCTAAGGCGCATAAGTTAAGGCACTTCTCAATATCAACGCAGACGGGCGCAGCGCAGGTGATCTCAATTACGGGAAACCACGAGACTTCCAGGCGCCGGCCGGCTCTTAAAGGGGTGGGTCAGTCAGCCTGAGCTTCAACACCCAATGCCCTCTAGGCCTCAGAATCGGCGCTCGCCCTTCTCTGGCGTTAGAAACTTGTTGAGCATGGAGAAGGTTAGACAGAGAGCAGAGCGCTTCAGCACTGAGGCTCTGGACCAGTTGGTGGCTGCAGTTGAGCGCCGTCGAGATGTCCTGTATCCGGACAATGGCAAGAGGCCGAATCAGAAGGCTTACCGACGATCTTGGAAGGAGGTTGCTGTGAGGGTCAACTCCAGCATCATGGCGACCAGGACTCCTGTTCAGTGCAGGAAGAAATTCAAAAACCTCACACGGATCGTTAGGGTGAGTGATGGTTTAGCAAACTTCTGATTCCCTCCATCTGCAGCTGACTTCGGGCACCCTGTTGCAATGATGCCCCAATGGCCATCTGTCAGCAAGCACCCATGGCCCTTTCTGGGCACACACATGGACAGATGTCTCAAGGCCTCATGTAAGGGCTCTTTCACCATGGGGGGCATGCAATGATGTCTCAAGGCCTCATGTAAGGGCTCTTTCACCATGTGGGGCATGCGATGATGTCTCAAGGCATCATGTAAGGGCTCTTTCACCATGGGGGGCATGCGATGATCTCTCAAGGCATCATGTAAGGGCTCTTGCACCATGGGGGGCATGAGATGATCTCTCAAGGCATCATGTAAGGGCTCTTGCACCATGGGGGGCATGAGATGATCTCTCAAGGCATCATGTAAGGGCTCTTGCACCATGGGGGGCATGAGATGATCTCTCAAGGCATCAAGTTACAGAACTTCCCCTTCTTTTCCAAGCTGGCGACGATCCGAAAGGAGCAGCGTCGAACCGGTGGCGGACCTCCACAAGTGGTCACTCTCACGGATCTGGAGGAGAGAGTGCACCAGATTCTTGGAGGACGTCTGTGTGGTCCGGTGACCACTGCATCTGCCGACCCCATTTCCGACAGCGAGGGTAAGACTCTCACCTTTTTCACCTGTTGCCTTCCACTTGGTCCCCCCGCCAGCATGCTTCCTCAGTGTGCAGCCATGTCAGAGCCTTGCTGCAATCTGGCATGCCTTTCAGCAAACCTGTCCTTTTGCTAAAGCCACTCTTCCACCTCCCTACTTTCAGATGAATCAGCACCAACTCGGGCTCAACGCACTGAAGCTGCCAGTGCCAGTGCCACCGGAGGCGAGGAGCAGGAGGAATCCGGACCAGCCGTTGCAGAATCCGGGGAGCGGACACATCTACAGACTGGGGATAGTAGTCCCCTGGAGGGGAGGGAGGGGGGCTCTGAGGATGAACCAGTTGCCGGAACAAGCAGCATGCAGCAACGCAAGGGGGATAGGCAAGTTCGGCCACTGTCTCCCCGGAGGGCAAGGCAGGTAGTGATGACTGCTGCACAGAGTGCAGATGAGGTGCGTCGCCTGGCTGAAATGAGCAAACAGGCCCGGCTCAGACACACGGAGCTGATGGCTGCAGTGGAGAAGATGCCTGAGTCAATAGATTCATTGGCTAAGAGTATGTTGGACTTCGGGGCAACAATGGAGAGGACTCTCCAGGGCTTTGGGGCAACAATGGACAGGACTCTCCAGGGCTTCGGGGCAACAATGGACAGGTCTATCCAGGGCTTCGGGGCAACAATGGACAGGACTATCCAGGGCTTCGGCACAACAATGGAGAGGACTGTCCAGGGCTTTGAGTCCGCTATGGAAAGGACTGTTCAGGGCTTCGGACAATCCCTGGAAAGGTCTGTCCAGGGCTTGTCCGAGGCAGAGGAGCGGTCGGCACCTGCCTTGTCCGAAGCAATGGGAAGAACTGTCCAGGGCTTCTCCGAAGCACTGGCGCCTGGCACACAGGTCCTCACTGTTGCCACGCAGTCACTTGCTGGGCTCTTCCACACCCAGATTGAGGCAACGCGATCTCTCACTGCAGCCACCCTCTCTGCATCAGTTAGGATCACCCCGGGCCCTTCCAGTCCCATACAAGGCCAGGAATCAGTGGAGCATGCGATTGTGGCGGATGAGCCGAGCCGCTCCCCTCAGATAGCCAGTGTGTCGTCCGACCATGGTGCAGGTGTCCTCTCTCGGCAGGAGACCATTGCACATGCCAGCGCTGGGACGTCTGCAGTGCAGCTGCCACTACCTGCAGGGCACACTGCTTCCAGCCATGGTCACATCAAGCATCCTGCGTCTGCACCCTCCAAGCCCAGAGGTCGGCCAGGCCATACCTCAGGGGCTTCTGCGCTTCCACACAGTCAGCAGGCGTCCCCCAGCCTTGAGCCTGCCACTGGGGTCCAATTACGTAGGAGCAGCAGGGAGGGAAGGGGCCGGGCGCGAAAGAGAAGTCGTTCTCCCTCAAGGGGCCAGTTGTAGAGGGAGGTGCTGAGACGTTTCTTTGTCCAAATTCAAGGACACCCTCACCTGTTGTTATATTTGCAGAAGGTTTGTTGAGTTTTGCGGCTTTGCCGAAGAGTTCACAGTTATTTTGTAACTTATGGTTTCTGTTGACACTACGTTGTTTTGCTGTAATGAAAGACTTTTGTGACATTAAACAGAAGTTTCAATGTGGCATGGTGCACGTGACTACTTTCAGTGATGCTGGCATTCAGAGGCCGCCAAACATCCAAAGTGAACAGGAGTTAAGGCTCTCATCATTCCGCCACAGGGGTCTCGAAACGGGTCCGGATGAGCCTCTGAGGTATGGCCCTTCCACTTTCAGGAGCCCTTCCATCTTCCTCCTCCTCCTCCGCCTGCTCTTCGTCCTCCTCCTCCTCCTCCACCTGCTCTTCTCTTCCTCCTCCTCCTCATCCTCCTCCTCCGCCTGCTCTTCCTCCTCCTCCTCCGCCTCCGCCTGCTCTTCCTCCTCCTCCTCCTCCTCATCCTCCTCCTCCTCCGCCTGCTCTGCTGGTCGTTGAGGGACAGCTGGAATTGGCTGGGTGCGTCGATTCGCCAAGTTGTGGAGCATGCAGCAGACGACGATGATGTGTCCCACTTGCTGCGGCGAGTACTACAGGGATCCCCCCGAATGTTCCAGACATCGGAAACACTTTTTGAGAACACCAATAGTGTGCTGTTTACTGTGCCTGGTCGCCTGATGGCCGCTGCTGATCAGCTCTTCTGCTGGGGTGTCGGCCACACGGAGTGTTGTCATCAGCCATGGGCAGAGAGGATAGCCCTTGTCCCCAGTAAGCCAGCCTTGTGTTCGAGCCAGCCCCTCAAAAAGGTTACAAACTGAGGTCAACTGCAGGATAAAGGCATCGTGGCTGCACCCTGGGAAATGCGCGGTGACTGCCATGATGATTTGGCGGTGGTCACAGACCAGCTGCACGTTGAGGGAGTGGAACCCCTTGCGGTTGCGGAAGTCCTAAGGATGCTGGCATGGCGCCCTCAAAGCCACGTGTGTGCTGTCAGTCACCCCCTGCACCATGGGCAAGTCCGCAATAGAAGCGATACCCTGCGCGCGCTCCGCCTGCTTGTGCAGGGTCAGAGGGAAGGTCATGAATTGACGCCTTCGCCTATAAAGGGCATCTGTAACTTGCCGGATGCAACAGTGGACTGCAACCTCAGCGACAGTCGCAATGTCCCCAATGGCTGACTGAAAGGATCCGTTGGCATAAAAATTGAGGCCATCAGTCAGTTTAGCGATCACGGACAGAGAGGTTCTGCACCGTTCACGCGGCTGCAGATCCTGACCAAGCAGGTGGCACAGATCAGTAACAATGTCCCTCCAGAATCGGAGCCTTCCCAAACACTGCTCCTCCGACATGTCAAGGCTTGACACCTGCTGCCTAAAGACCCTCGCAGCATCCCGTCGGATTGGCCAACCTCCATTGCCCCTCCTCCTTCTGGCCAATCCCGGCCCTCTCTCCCGCCGTCTCTCTGCCCCTTCACAGTGTTGGGCGATGAGGCCGTCCCCCTCCAAAGCAGCTCCCATTCCGATGCCAGTTGGTCAAAAGGCTTTTAGGTGTAGTGCTGCAAGTGTTTCGGACAGGTTTGAAGGTCTCAAGTACTCTAAAGCTAAATTCCCAAAACTCTGCTCCACAGTAGCTCACCAACTCTCTCCAGCAACGATCGCAATGAGCAGGCCAAGTGGCTGAAGATTCTGTACTAGAGCTGTCCCCTTTAAATAGCGCCCCCCTACTCCGAGAAGGGCCTGCTAGCCCTCCCTCGAACTGTCACTAATAGCGCTAGGCGTTAAGGCTCCGGGCGCCACCCAATATGTGCTCAGGCGCTCCTAAAAGGCGTTGCACACTGAAATGACGTCATGATCTGCTTGCGCTCGCGGGCACGCGCAAACACTTAGCGCAGGCGTTAAATGTATAGTCAATATCTGAGTTGTCGCTATCTTCATAGCGACCGCCCCAACATAGGGTGTCGCCCCAATTCTAGGTCTCTTTAGGCGCTCAGCGCCGGCACTACCAACCGAATTTCTAGGCCCTGGTGTCGTCCGCAAGCCCCGAATGAGAACTTACAGGTTCCGCATTTGCAACTCCGGGGCATTTTCCCAGTTAAAGGCCTAGGTTAACGACGGCCATCTTTGTAAAGGTTTGTGCGCTGCCAGCTTGCTTCATCGATCAGTAGAACGCATGCGCTGACATGTTTGTCACGGAACTGCTAGTAGGCGGGGCTTCAGGGTCCCAGTCAGTGAGTGAACTGAACCCAGCCAGAATCAACACCTTCAGGGGAGGAGAACCAGTGAGTGTGGAACTGAACCCAGCCTGAGTCAGCACCTTCAGGGGAGGAGAACCAGTGTGTGTAGATCTGAACCCAGCCAGAGTCAGCACCTTCATAGAGTCATGATGGCACAGAGGAGGCCATTCGGCCCATCGAGCCCGTGCCGGCTCTCTGTACAGCAATCCATTCAGTCCCATTCCTCTGCTCTATCCCTGTAGCCCTGCAAGTTTATTTCCCTCAAGTGCCTATCCAGTCTCCCGATGAAAACATTGAGTGTCTCAGCTTTCACCACTTCCATTGGCAGCGAGTTCCAGGTCCTCACCACTCGCTACATAAAAAAGCTTTTCCTCACGTCCCCCCCGTATCTCTTGCCCAAAACCTTAAATCTATGTTGCCTAGTCCTTGTACCATGAACTAGTAGGAACAGCCTTTCCCCGTCTAGTCTATCGAAACCCGTCATAATCTTCTACACCTCTATCAAATCACCCCTCAACCTTCTTTGCTGTAATGAAAACAAATCCAGCTTTGCCAACCTGCCCTTGTAGCTAAGATCCCCCAACCCTGGAACCATTCTGGTAAATCTCCTCTGCACCCTCGCAAGTGCCTTCACATCCTTTCTAATGTGTGGTGACCAGAACTGGCTGCAATACTCCAGTTGTGACCTCTCCAGCACTTTATAAAGGTTCAGCATAACTTCTCTACTTTTGTACTCAATACCTCTATTTATGAAACCCAAGATCCCATATGCTTTGCTAACCACTCTCTCAATATGTCCCGCCACCTTCAGGGACATATGCACATTAACTCCCAGGTCCCTCTGTCCCTGCACATTCTTTAAAACTGTGCCATTAAGTGTATATTGCCTCTCCTTGTTCCTTCTGCCAAAATGCATCACCTCACTCTTCTCTGTATTAAATTCCATCTGCCACTTGTCTGCCCATTCTGCTAGCCTTTCTATGTCCTGCTGCAGTCGATTGGTATCATCCTCACTGTTTTCCACACCACTAAGTTTGGTGTCATCGGCAAATTTAGAAATTCTACTCTGTATACCAATATGCAGCTCATTTATATATATCAAAAAAGCAGTGGCCCCAGCACTGACTCTTGGGGAACACCACTCCAGTCTGAAAAGCAGCCATTTATCACAACTCGCTGTTTTCTATCCTTAAGCCAATTCCTTATCCAAGCTGCCACTGACCTACTTATTCCATGAGCCTCACTTTTGTTAACCAGCCTTCTATGTGGTACTTTGTCAAACACCTTCCTAAAATCCATGTAGACAACATCCTTTGCATTCCCTTCATCAATCCTCCCTGTTACTTCATCAAAAAATTTAATTAGATTAGTCAAACACAATCTGCCTTTTACAAATCCGTGTTAGCTCTCCTTAATTAGCTTAAACCTCTCCAAGTGCCCATTAATTTTTTCCTTGATTATTGTTTCTAAAACTTTACCCACCACTGATGTTAAACTGGCTGGCCTGTAGTTACTAGGGTTGCCCTTACACCCTTTCTTGAACAATGGTGTCACATTTCCCACTTTCCAATCCTCAGGCACCTCACCCCGCATCTAGGGAAGATTGGAAAATTATGGCTTTCCCTTCCGCTACCTCCTCCTTTAGCAACCTGGGATGCAACCCAGCTGGAACAGGTGACTTGTCCACTCTAAACATACCCACCCTTCTAGTACATCTTGTCTATCAATTTTCACCCCTTCCATTGCTTCTATCTTTTCCACTTCTACCGATATTTTTCAGCATTCACCTCCTTAGTAAACACTGATACAAAGTACTCATTGAGTACTCTAGCCTTACCCTGCGCCTCTCAGCATATATCACCTTCTTTGTCCCTAATAGGCCCCACCCCACCTCTTACTGTTTACATGCTGGTGGAAGATTTTGGGGTTCCCTTTTATGTTAACTGCCATTCTGCTCTCATATTCTCTCTTTGCCAATCTTATTTTCATCCTCTCTTCCCCTCTCAACTTATTCTATTTGGTCTGGTTCTCCCTTGAAGAATTCACCTGACATTCATCATATACCCTCTTTTTTTGTTTCATCATCTTCTCTATCTCCCTCGTCATCCAAGGAGCCCTTGCTTTGGTTCCCTTACCATTCCCTCTTGTTGTGGAGATGCCGGTGTTGGACTGGGGTGGACAAATGTAAGAAATCACACAACACCGGGCTATAGTCCAACAGCTTTATTTGAAATCACAAGCTTTCGGAGCGCTGCTCCTTCGTCAGGTGAAGTGGAGAGATGCATAAAAACACAGCTTATATAGTCAGAGAATAATGTCAGATGTTTACAGGTAATCTTTCTAACTGCCATTTATCACACCTCGGCAGATAGATAATCACAGCAATCAAAGGTGTAAATGGTGTCCAAACAGGTCAGTCAGGAAAACATTACATCAAAGAATAATGAGGTGGGGTCACAAGGGGTCAAATGTAGCAGATGCTGGGGTCTGTATGAAAAACAAAAGACAAAAAACATTTTTTTTGCTGGAAATCACAGCAGGTCCGGCCGCATCTGTGTGGAGAGAACAAACCAACGACGACTCGAGTCTGGATGACCCTACATCAGGTGGGGTTACATGTAGCGTGACATGAACCCAAGATCCCGGTTGAGGCCGTCCTCATGGGAGCGGAACTTGGCTATCAGATTCTGCTCGACGATTTTGCGTTGTCGTGTGTCTCGAAGGCCGCCTTGGAGAATGCTTACCCGAAGATCGGAGGCTGAATGTCCTTGACTGCTGAAGTGTTCCCCGACTGGGAGGGAACACTCCTGCCTGGCGATTGTTGCGCGGTGTCTGTTCATCCGTTGTCGCAGTGTCTGCATGGTCTCGCATTTCACCCCTTGTGACCCCACCTCATTGTTCTTTGATGTAATGTTTTCCTGACTGAGCTGTTTGGACACCATTTACACCTTTGATTGCTGTGATTATCTCTCTGCCGAGGTGTGATAAATGGCAGTTAGAAAGATTACCTGTAAACATCTGACATTATTCTCTGACTATATAAGCTGTGTTTTTATGCATCTCTCCACTTCACCTGATGAAGGAGCAGCGCTCCGAAAGCTTGTGATTTCAAATAAAGCTGTTGGACTATAACCTGGTGTTGTGTGATTTCTTACATTCCCTCTTGTTGGAATGCACCCTGCATGTACTTGGAACATCTCCTCCTTAAAGATCACCATTGTTCCATTACAGTTTTTCCTGTCAGTCTTTGGTTCCATTTTACCCTGGCTAGATCCTTTCATATCCCATTGAAGTTAGCCCTATTCCAGTTTAGAAGTTCCACTCCAGGTTGTTCCTTGCTGCTCTCCATTGCTTATCCAAATCTTATGATATGATGATCACTCGTACCCAAGTGTTCTCCCACAGACACTCAGTCGATCTGGCCCACCTCATTCCCCAGCACCAGATCCAGCAATGCCTCCTTCCTAGTTGGGCCAAGAACATATTGGTCAAGGAAATTCTCCTGAACACATTTCAGAAATTCCTCCCCCTCCTTTCCCTTTACCCTGGCATTATCCCAATCGAATTTTGGGTAATTAAAGTCGCCCAATATCACCACTCTATAACTCTTGCATATCTCTGCGATTTTCCTGCAGATTTGCTCCTCTACCTCCCTCTCACTATTTGGAGGCCTGTAGAATACCCCCAAAATCGTGATCATACCCTTTTTGCTCCTCAACTCTAACCAAATGGATTCTGTCCTTGTCCCCTCAAGAGCATCCTCCCTTTCCAACACTACAATGTCTTCCTTAATCAGCACTGCCACCCCACCTCCCTTTTTTCCTTCCCTATGTTTTCTGAACACCTTGTACCCTTGAATATTAAGTGCCCTGTCCTCACCGTTTTTAAGCCATGTTTCCATTATTGCCACATCATCATATTGCCACACGGCTAATTGTGCTTGTAGCTCACCAACCTTATTCACCACACTTTGTGCATTTACGTACAAGCATTCTAAACCCATTTTTGAATTTTTCATAGTCTTTTTTAGTCTGCTCCAATCTAATATGGTACTACTTCCGCTCTAGTACTACTTTCTTCTCTAGTACTATCCAACACACTCACTCTTTTATGCACCTTATTCCTCTTTTTCTCCTCCTATATGCTGGTGCCCATCCCCCTGCCAAGCTGGTTTAAACCTTCCCCAACAGCACTAGCAAACCTCCCCGCAAGAATATTGGTCCCGTCCCTGTTGAGGTGTAACCCGTCCGGCTTGTACAGGTCCCACCTTCCCCAGAAATATTCCCAATGTCTCAGGAATCTAAAGCCCTCCCTCCTGAACCATCCCTCCAACCACACAGTCATCTGTTCAATCCTCCTATTCCTGTACTCACTAACACGTGGCACCAGGAGTAACCAGAGATTACTACCTTTTGAGGTTCTGCTTTTTAATCTCTTTCCTAGCTCCCTATAGTCTAGCTGCAGGGCCTCATCCCTCTTTCTGCCTATGTCGTTGGCACCGATATGGACAATGACCTCCTGCTGTTCACGCTCCCCCCTCAGAGTGTCATGCAGCCACTCAGTGACATCCTTGACCCTGGCACCAGGGTGGCAACATACCATCCTGGAGTCACATCTGCATCCACAGAAACACCTATCTGTTCCCCTAACCAATGAGTCCCCTATCACTATTGCTCTTCTACTCTTCTTCCTCACCCCCTGTGCAGCTGAGCCACCCGTGGTGCTGTGGCCTTGGCCCTGGCTGCTCTCCCAGAGGAACCATCACCCCCACCAATTTCCAGAGCCGTGAACCAGTTAGTGAGCGAGATGCACTCTGGGGATTCCTGCCCTACCTGCCTGGTCGTCCTCCTCTGTCTGGCACTCACCCATTCCCTCTCTGCCTGCATATTCTGAGGCTGCGGGGTGACCACTTCTAGAAAAGTGCTTTCCAAGTATTTCTCAGCCTCATGGATGCACTGTAGTGACTCCAGCTGCTGCTCAAGCTCCGAAACCCGGAGCTCGAGTTGCTGCAGTTGGCGACACTTCCGGCACACGTGGTCGTCCAGGCCGCAAGAAGTGTCCAGGATTTCCCACATGGCACAAGATGTGCAAATCACAGGACTGAGCTGCCCTGCCATGCCTCTATTTACCAGATTATGGAGGTCATTTAACAGAAATAAACGTAACAAGAAACACTCAACAGATACCCACCAATCAGCACTTCCCTCTATTAGATAGGCTATGAACTACATAGCAGAAATATACTCAAAACAGAACAAAAACAAACTGACCACAAATCCTCAGCCGATACTCACCCCTCAGCTCCCTTGTCCCAGCGACACCTTTGAATTCTGACATCACTCCTTCGTCTCTTGCCGACTGTCTCCCTCGCAGAAAGTCCGCTCACTCAGACTGAGTGTGTTTTTGCTGATCTTAATAACGCCTATACCTGGGCTGGAGATTAATATTCTGTATAAATAGTGAATAAAGCAGCTTTGTTTCGAACACAGTGTATTGAATATTTGATTTCTCCATGATCAGAGGAAACTAATTGATGTTCTGTTACCCACTCTTCCATTTTTGGGCTTTTCTTACTCTTGATTATATCACTACTCACCTAGTTCACCGTCTACCACATCTAACCCCAAGCTGGTTCCGTTTGACTACATGGCTTGTAGGTGTCATAGACTGAAATACAGTGTCTCACTTTATACTCATCTGAAATTCCTTTCAACCAACCCTTGAAAGAACTCTCTTGCTTCAGATTTGAAATCAGTTATTGTGTGCATGGTTTAACACTTCTTGGATGTGGTTAGTACAACTCCTCCACAGGTCCTGCATGTGACAGCCTTTGGAATGTTCTGATCTTTGTCATTGTCTTTGCTGATTGTGATGGTGTCCTTGATTTAATCTCCTAGAACTAACACACCGTGCACTATTTCCTGCATCGAGATCATTGTTTCAAATACTGAGCTTGAGCACAGAGCTTGGAGACAGAGCCGGGAGATTCACAAACGCGGTGATTCACAAGCAGAGTGGGCGCAGGAATTGGTGGAGAGGAAGAAGGCGGTGGAGACGTCTGAGTGAAAAGGAGGAGTGGAGCCACAGAACCCAAGTTAATAGGCACGAGAGCGGAGCTGTGGGACAGTGAGAGGAGCGACCGCAGATAAAGACAGGCCCAAGAGCCCGGAGGGAGCGCCAGTGTCAGGGAGCGAGGTAAGTGACCTCAGCACAAGGGAAGGAGCTGATTGGGGAGGGATTGTTTTTAAGTCTCGAGTTTATTTCTGTTTGTTACTTAAAAAAAAGTTAGTTAATAGTCAAATAATTAAAGGCACAGCAGGGCAACTGGGTCCAGCGGATGCACATCCTGTGCCTTTCCACCATCTACAAGGCACAAGTCAGGAGTGTGATGGAATACTCTCCACTTGTCTGGATGAGTGCAGCTCCAACAACACTCAAGAAGCTCGACACCATCCAGGACAAAGCAGCCCCTCCACCACCGGTGTACCGTGGCTGCAGTGTGTACCATCTACAAGATGCACTGCAGCAACTCGCCAAGGTTTCTTCAGCAGCACCTCCCAAACCCACAACATCTTCGACCTAGAAGGACAAAGGCAGCAGGCGCATGGGAACACCACCACCTCAAAGTTCCCCTCCAAGTCACACACCATCCTAACTTAGAAGTATATCGCCAATCCTTCGTCGTCGCTGGGTCAAAATCCTGGAACTCCCTCCCTAACAGCTCTGTGGGAGTACCTTCACCACATGGACTGCAGCGGTTCAAGGCGGCGGCTCACCACCACCTTCTCAAGGGCAACTAGGGATGGGCAATAAATGCTGGCCTTGCCAGTGATGCCCACAGCCCATGAACAAATAAAAAAAATAGTGGGAACTCCAGGACGCTTCCCGTGTCCTGGACAACCACGAGTGCAGGAGGTGTCGTCAGCTGGAGGAGCTCGAGCTCCGGGTTTCAGAGCTTGAGCAGCATCTGTTGTCACTGCAGTGCATCTGCGAGGCTGAGAGCTACGTGGATAGCACGTGTCAGGAGGTGGTCACCCCACAGCTAATGAGTGCGCAGGCAGAAAGGGAATGGGTGACTGCCAGACAGAAGAGGAGGACCAGGCAGGTAGTGCAGGAGTCCCCGGAGTGCATCTCGCTCTCCAACCAGTATTCTGTGCTGAGTACTGGTGAGGGTGATGGTTCCTCTGGGGAGTACAGCCAGAGCCAAGGCCATGGCACCACGGGTGGCTCAGCTGCACAGGGGTGGAGGAGGAAGACAGGGAAATCAATAGTGGTAGGGGATTCAATAGTTAGGGGAGTAGACAGGCAGCTGCAGACCTGACTCCCGGATGGTATGTTGCCTCCCTGGTCCCAGGGTCAAGGATGTCACCGAGTGGCTGCAGAACATTCTGAGAGGGGGAGGGTGAACAGCCAGAGGTTGTGGTCCATATCGGTACCAACAACGTAGGTAGAAAGAGGGATGAGGTCCTGCAGACAGATTTTAGGGAGCTCGGAAAGATTAAAAAGCAGGACCTCAAACGTAGTAATCTCTGGATTGCTCCTGGTGCCACGCACAAGTGAGTATAGAAATAGGAGGATAGAGCAGATGAATGTGTGGCTGGAGAGGTGGTGCTGGAGGGAGGGCTTCAGGTTCCTGGGGAATTGGGGCCAGTTCTGGGGGTGGTGGGACCTGTACAGGCCGGACGGGTTGCACCTCAACAGAGCCGGTACCAATATCCTCGCAGGATGGTTTGCTAGTGCTGTTGGGAGGGTTTAAACTAAGTTGGCAGGGGGATGGGCACCAGGATGTAACATTAGAAAGGGGAAATAAAGTGCTCAAAGGACTGGGAGAGGCAGAGAGCACTAAAGTAAGAAATAGTAAGGTATTAGGTGGGGTCAAACTAAGCGAGAATACAGGATGGTCTAAGATGGGTTTACAGTGTATGTATGCGAACGCACAAAGCGTAGTAAACAAAGTAAGTGAGCTGCAGGCACAAATAGCCACCGGGGAATATGATGTTGTGGCAATAACTGAAACCTGGCTCAAAAAAGGGCAGGATTGGGTATTAAATATTCCTGGTTAAAAAGTGTTCAGTAAAGATAGGAGGTGGTGTGGCAGTATAGGTCAAGGAGAATGTTACAGTGCTGGAGAGGGAAGATGTCCTGGAGGGGTCAAGGACAGAATTTATATGGCTAGAGTTAAGAAATAATAGAGGTGCCATTACACTACTAGGTGTATTCTATAGACCACCAAATCGTGGGAAAGATATGGAGGAGCAAATTTGCAGAGAAATTACAGAGAGGTGCAAGAACTATAGAGTAGTGATAATGGGGGACTTCAACTATCCTAATATAGACTGGGATCGTAATAGTGTTAAGGACAGAGAAGGGGAAGAATTTCTGAAGTGTGTTCGGGAGAACTTTCTTGATCAGTATGTTTCCGGCCCAATGAGGGAGGAGGAATTGCTGGATCTGTTTCTGGGGAATGAGGTAGGTCAAGTGGAGCAAGTGTCAGTAGGTGAACATTTAGGGAACAGTGATCATAGTATCATAAGGTTTAGATTAGCTATGGAAAAGGACAAGGAGCAATCTAGAGTAAAAATGTTTAACTGGGGGAAGGGCAATTTCAGTGAGATGAGAACGGATCTGGCCCGGGTAAACTGGAATCAAAAATTAGCAGGCAAAACTGTAATGGAACAATGGGCTGCCTTTAAAGAGGAAATAGTTCAGGTGCAGTTGAGGTACATTCCCACTCGGGGAAAGGCAGGGCAACTAAAGTCAGGGCTCCCTGGATGATGAGAGAGAGAATATGATGAATCAGAAAAAGAGCACGTATGACAGATGTCAGGTTGTAAATACATCTGAGAATCAGGCTATATATAGAAAGTGGAGAAGTGAAAAAGAAACTAAGCGGGGCAAAGAGAGGGTATGAGAATAGAATGGCAGCCAACATAAAAGGTAATCCAAAAGTCTTTTATAGGCACATAAATAGTAAATGGGTAGTAAGAAGAGGGGTGGGGCCGATTAGGGACCATAAAGGAAACCTATGCATGAAGGCAGAGGGTATGGCTGAGGTACTAAACGAGTACTTTGCATTTGTCTTCACCAAGGAAGAAGATGCTGCCATAGACATAGTGAAGGAGGAGGTAGTGGAGATACTGGATGGGATAAACATTGATAAAGGAGTTATTAGAAAGACTGGCTGTACTTAAAGTAGATAAATCACCAAGAGTGGATGGGATGCATCCTAGGATGCTGAGGGAATTGAGGGAGGAAATTGCAGAGGTACTGGCCATAATATTCCAATCCTTCTTGGATACGGGGGGTGGTGCCAGAGGACTGGAGAATTGCAAATGTCTTGTTCAAAAAAGGGTGTAAAGATAAACCCAGCAACTACTGACCAGTCAGTTTAACTTCAGTAGTGGGGCAGCTTTTAGAAACAGTAATCAGGGACAAAATTAATAGTCACTTGGATAGGTGTGAATTAATTAAGGAAAACCAGCACAGATTTGTCAAAGGCAAATCATGTTTAACCAACTTGATCAAGTTTTTTGATGAGGTAACAGAGAGGGTTGATGTAGTGTACACGGATTTCCAAAAGGTGTTTGACAAAGAGCCACATAATAGGCTTGCCAGCAAAGTTGAAGCCCATGGAATAAAAGGAACAGTGGCAGCATGGATACGAAATTGGCTAAGTGACAGGAAACAGAGAGTAGTGGTGAAAGGTTGTTTTTTGGACTGGAGGAAGGTATAAAGTGGTGTTCTCCAGGGGTTGGTTCAAGGACCATTGCTTTTCTTGATACATATTAATGACTTGGACTTGGGTGTACAGAGCACAATTTCAAAATTTGCAGATGACACAAAACTTGCACATATAGTGAACAGTGAGGAGGAGAGTGACAGACTTCAGGAAGACATAGACAGGCTGGTGAAATGGGCGGACACGTGGCAGATGAAATTTAATGCAGAAAAGTGCAAAGTGATACATTTTGGTGGAAAGAATGAGGAGAAGACATGTAAACTAAATGGTACAATCCTAAAGTGGGTGCACGAACAGAGAGACCAGGGGTATGTGTGCACAAATCCTTGAAGGTGGCAGGGCAGGTTGAGAAAGCAGGTAAAAAGGCTTACGGGACCCTGGACTTAATAAATAGAGGTATAAAGTACAAAAGTGTGGAAATGATGATGTAACACTGGTTCGGCGCCAACTGGAGTACTGTGTCCAATTCTGGGCACCACACTTCAGGAAGGATGTGACGGCCTTAGAGAAGGTGCAGAAAAGATTTACGAGAATTATTCTAGGAATGAGGGACTTCAGTTACCTTGATAGACTGGAGAAGCTGGGTTGTTCTCCTTGGAGCAGAGGAGATATGATAGAGGTGTTCAAAATCATGAGGGGTCTGTACAGAGTAGAGAGAAACTGTTCCCATTGGCGGAAGGATCGAGAACCAGAGGACACAGATTTAAGGTGATTGGCAGAAGAACCAAAGGTGACATGGGGAAAAACTTTTACGCAGTGAGTGGTTAGGATCGGGAATGCACTGCCTGGAAGGGTGGTGGAGGCAGATTCAATCGTGGCTTTCAAAAGGGAATTGGATGAGAACCTGAAGGACAAAAATTTGCAGGTCTATGAAGGAAGGGTGGGGGAGTGGGACTAGCTGAAGTGCTCTTGCAGAGAGCCGGCACGGGCTCAACGGGCCAAATGGCCTCCTTCTGTGCTGTAACCATTCTATGATCACGTTAAACCTTCATAGAATAATTACCGATTATTTTTAGACTGGAAACTTAACCCTGCCGTTTCACACTCAGTCAGGAACAGATCGCAGTTTGACACCAATCTGTGATTGGACAGCACGTTTCCAGCATTTTCTGTTGTTCTTCCTGACTCTAAACACAGTTGTAAAGGAGCCTTCTGTTCCATGCCTAGGAGCTCTGACCCATGGGAGAGAGCGGCTGGGACACATTCCTTACAGACCTCAAGATTAATCTGAACGGGGACTTTCCTTTCAGTGAAGAAAGACGAGAAAGACCAAAGTGCCGTTTGCCCCTCTCAGTGTGGCCCTGAAGGACTGCTTCCAGGCTGTAGATCTGTTCCCACTGTACGAACCTCCTCCCAGATTGTCCTTTCTGAGCTCCAGCCAGGTGATGCTAAACACTCAGGTGGGAACGACAAAAATCCACAACAATGTGTTTAAAGCTAAGCTGATTTATTTGACATATATCCAGAAATTTAAACTCCAGCCCAGCTACAGGGGTTATTAACATCAGCAGAAACAAATCCCAACTGTCAGAATAACATGATTCAGTCTGGGATGTGATTAACAGCAGCAAGAACAGCAGAATCCAACCCCTGCAGTCACTTGTGAACTTGCTGGTGTCTCAGCAGGCTGGATGATCGAGTGAATCCCTTCCCACACTCTGAGCAGGTAAACGGTCTCGCCCCAGTGTGAACTCGCTGGTGTATCAGTAGGTGGGATGAATCCGTGAATCCCTTTCCACACACGGAGCAGGTGAATGGCCTCTCCCCAGTGTGAACTCGCTGGTGTACAGTGAGGTGAGATGATCGCCTAAACCCAGTCCCGCAGTGAGAGCACCTGAAGGGTCTCTCGTCAGTGTGAACACATTGATGGCGCATCAGTTCCCTGGAACTTTTAAAGCACTTCCTACAATCCGGGCATTTAAAAGGTCTCTCGTCAGTGTGAACTCGCCAGTGCTGCAGCAGGTGGGATGAATTAGTGAATCCCTTCCCACACTCAGAGCAGGTGAACGGCCTCTCCCCGGTGTGAACTCGCTGGTGCGTCAGCAGGTTTGATGACTGAGTGAATCCCTTCCCACAGTCAGAGCAGGTGAACGGTCTCTCCCCAGTGTGAACTCGCTGGTGTGTCAGCAGGCTGGATGAATTAGTGAATCCCTTCCCACAGTCAGAGCAGGTGAACGGCCTCTCCCCGCTTTGACTGCACTTGTGTCTCGACAGGCCAGAGGATCGGCTGAAGCCTTGTCCACACACACAACACATGTACGGTTTCTCCCCACTCTGAACGGTGCTTTCTGCTTCCATGTTCAAAGGTCCTGATGAATCGAGTGACTCTGTCAGATCTTGAAGTGATGTTTGGTTTGAGCTTCCCGTCTGCAAATCCTCCCCTTCTAATACCCTGTAAAATGAATTTAAAACAGGAAAAAGGGAGGGTGAGAGAGAACCCACAAAAACACAAAGGCAGGTTGTGAAATTGAGCTGAATGAATCTGGGAATTTGTGGGGCCGGCACTAGAAAAAAGTGACTGTGAAAGCTGCCGGATTGTCGTAAAAACTCAACTGGTTCACTAATATCCTTCAGGGAAGGGAACCCGCCACCCGGTCTGGGCCTACACAAGACTCTGGCCTCTATGGGAGCAGAGAGAGTGAGGTGGGAGGGGGAGGGGTGAAGGAGAGCAACTTTATACATCTGCAACTCGACCAGAACTTTGACAGCACCTCCCAAATATGTGACCTTCACCATCTAGAAGGACAAGGGCAGCAGGTGCATGGGAATACCATCACCTCCCAGTTCCCCTCCAAGTCACACACTATCCTGACTTGGGCATATATCGCCGTTCCTACATCGTCGCTGGGTGATAATCCTTGAACACCTCACCTAACAGCATTCTGAGAGTACCTTCACCACACGGACTGCAGAGGTTCAAGAAGAAGACCTACCACCACCTTCTCAACGGGAAGCTGGGGACTGGCAATATATGCTGGTCCTGCTAGTGACACACACATCAAATGAATTTAAAAAAAATATATATATATAAAATGGATTGATAGCCTCTACAGATAATCTTTTACACTGTACAGACAGTGTCTGTTCAGCAACTTAATCTCCCCTAGGATCCACCTCCCTTCACAGTCTCACATTGGAAATTGTTGGGTCCCACTGGGCTCAGAAGTACTGGGGGTTAAACCCAGCAGCTTCTCCCCCCTCTCCACTCCAGCGCAAACTGATGCAACAAGAAAGCCCTACACAGGAGGCCAGGGACCGAGTTCCACATCCATCGCCCACCCTGATGCAAACCTGCTCTGAATTGCTCCCTCTGCTGTATAAATGCAAGTTGTTGTGTTTCTTGTCTGGGAGAGGTGCTGCACCCTGGGGTTAATGGTGCCGGGGTCCTGGCCGCACGTCCGCCGGCTCTGACTCGGGGCCTGAGATCCACACTCGGTGTTGTTGAAGGATTCTAAACCTGGGACTGTACATGGGGATTCCAACCCTGGGACTGTACATGGGGATTCCAACCCTGGGACTGTATATGGGGATTCCAACCCTGGGACTGTACATGGGGATTCCAACCCTGGGACTGTACATGGGGATTCCAAACCTGGGACTGTACATGGGGATTCCAACCCTGGGACTGTACATGGGGATTCCAACCCTGGGACTGTACATCGGGGATTCTAACCCTGGGACTGTACAGGGGATTCCAACCCTGGGACTGTACAGGGGATTCCAACCCTGGGACTGTACATGGGGATTCCAACCCTGGGACTGTACATGGGGATTCCAGCCCTGGGACTGTACATGGGGATTCCAGCCCTGGGACTGTACATGGGGATTCCAACCCTGGGACTGTACATGGGGATTCCAACCCCGGGACTGTACATGGGGATACCAACCCCGGGACTGTACATGGGGACACTAACCCCGGGACTGTACATGGGGACTGAAGTGGAGCAGCGGCGCCCTTCAGGAATTAAGGGGTTAACAATGCAGCTTGCACACTAGACAGTTCAGACATGTTGACCACAAGGTCTTGATACTTTTTCAAGATTAGATGAAATTAGCTCAGAAGCACCAACCACAAACTATGGAAGTGAAAACACATGGGGCACAGCAAGACAGAAATGCAGACATGTGGTTTTACTAAAGGTTACAAAATATAACAGGTGAGATCATAAAGATCATGTGACAATAAAATATAGGCGAAAGATTGTGTGATGCAAGATAGGGAATAAGCCAATCAGCAACTGTGCACGCGGGCCTTAAGCCAATTAAAACAGTGTAATGGAATATGCACGAGGTTACCATGACTTTTGAACGCATAAATATGTAACGCTTACTGTATAATTTCGGAGAAGTCTGCTGGTGCGCCAGTAAAGATCGTTTCCCCATCAGTGTAATAAAGACTTTTGATTTGTACCTGACAGACTTGGGTCGAGTGATGAATAAATACTCCATAACAATTGGCGTAGTCGTGTGGAAATGTAGCTTTTAAAGCTGAATATAGTTACATGTGCCCCTTTTTTTGACAAACAAAATGGAGTCCCGGTCCTCCCAGAAGCCTCTGCAGAAATGTCCTCTATTCCTTCCTTAAACATGTTAACCTTGACTAAACACTGAAAACAGTTGCTTATCTGCGTTAAAAACAAAGACCATTTACATGAGTAAAGGGAACCTTAGTCAAGCCACCTGGCCAGAGGCTTGACCACCAGATAACAGAAGAAACATACTGTATGAAGTATCTACATTCCAAACAGTACTGATAGTCTTAATTAAATAGTCTAGAATAAATAACTACCCATTGTATTATCAATAGTCTTTCGCTACGCCAGACTTTAGAAATATGTAGAAACTTAGATAAGGATTGAAGAACTCTTTGTCCCTTTGTCTGACTTGAAAGACACATGATGATACCATAACCTGTTTACTTGACTGTATAAATATGTTATTAATCTGTACTTCTGGAGAGAGTCTCTGCTTAGCCTTTGACTGAGCGGGACGCTCTCCTTGCCGCAAGTAAAAGCTTAATAAAAGAACATCTACCGGAGCTGATCGTTTCAGAGTCTCATTGAGAGTCGAGATTTCGACAGTTATCACAGAATCACAGAAACCCCACAGTGCAGATAGAGACCATTTCGGCCCATCGAGCCTGCACCGACACATATCCCACCCAATCCCCGTAACCCCTACACCAACACATATCCCACCCTATCCCCGTAACCCCACATATTTAATCCCCCTAACACTAAGGGTCAATTTATCATAGCCAATCATCCTAACCCGCACATCTTTGGACTGTGGGAGGAAACCGGAGCACCCGGAGGAAACCCACGCAAACACGGGGAGAATGTGCAAACTCCACACAGACAGTCACCCGAGGCCGGATTCGAACCCGGGTCCCTGGCTCTAGTCTGTGAGTGAACAGATGCCGGCATAGTGCCTCTTCAGTGAAGGGCTTAACTGGCGAGAATAAGGTGAGCCTTTTTGCACAAAGAGTTGTATTGATTTCTTTGTGGGTTCAATGACGAGACATTTATGAAAGAGAATGACTTTTTATCTAAAGTAAGTTCAACTCAGTTAACAGCATTTACAGGAGACACGATGCTCGTGATGCATCTAGAACGAAACTGAAACTAAACTAAACTGCCTTGCTTGTCTCGGTCACATGCACTCTGCTGGTCAGGCACAAGCAATCAATACATGCAATTATGCTGGTAAGGCATGATAATCAAACAGGCAAATAACATCACTATTTGCTGATATCATTACATCTCCCTTTCTTAAAACAAAAGTATTTTACTTTTAACTAACAACATGTTTTCTTTGTATTAATCTGCATTTTAACTGTAACACTTAATGAACTTACATTAACATTATCATTATCAAGGTTTTTTAACCTTGCTTTGTGTGTTCACATGAAATATGTAAATACACTAGAACTTGAAGAAAGAATAAGATAACATTACTTCCTTCTATAACAAGAGTCCTTAAATTGGCTCAATGAGTCTCTCAGGAGGCTTCACGTGTCTTGAGGATTTTCTGATTGATTGTCCTTGAATCTGAGTTGTTGCCTCAGATGATGGTTTCTCAGCTGTGTGATCAGGTTGTTCAACAGTATCAGTCTTCTGACTTGCTGTGGCTGGTCCCATGAGAAGATCTCGACGTTGATATAGCAGGGACTGTTGGTAGACTATACAAGCACCTTAGAGATATCTTTAATTGCTGATAGTAAATTAATTTTAATTAATTAAAGGGAAGGTCATGCCAGGAGAGCCCAGCCCCGTGATATGCTCCTCTTGCTCTATGTGGGAATTCAGGGACACTGCCGGTGCCCCTGATGACCACGTGTGCCAGAGATGCATCCATCTGCAGCTACTAGCAGACCGCATTGAGGCACTGGAGCTGCGGGTGGATGGGTTGTTGAGCATTCACGATGCTGAGAGGGTCGTGGATAGCACGTTTAGTGAGTTGGTCACACCGCAGGGTAGGGCTGCACAGGAAGAAAGGAAATGGGTGACCACCAGGCGGAGCAATAGAAGCAGGCAGGTAGTGCAGGAGACCCCTGTGACCATTCCCCTCTCAAACAGGTATACCGCGTTGGATACTGTTGAGGGGGATGACTCACCAGGGGAAGGCAGCAGCAGCGAACTTCCTGGCACTGGGGGTGCTCCTGCTGCCCAGGAAGGGAGGAAAAAGAGTGGGAGAGCAATAGTGGTAGGGGATTCTATAGTAAGGGGAACAGATAGGCGTTTCTGTGGCCGTAGACGTGAATCCAGGATGGTTTGTGGCCTCCCTGGTGCCAGGGTCAAGGATGTCACTGAGCGGCTGCAGGGCATTCTGGAGGGGGAGGGTGAACAGCCAGAGGTCGTGGTCCACATTGGTACCAACGACATAGGTAAAAAGAGGGATGAGGTCCTGCAGCAAGAACTTAAGGAGCTAGGTGGAAGATTAAAGAGCAGGACCTCAAAGGTTGTAATCTCTGGATTACTCCCGGTGCCACGTGCTAGTAAGTATAGGAATAGGAAGATAGAACAGATGAATGCGTGGCTAAAGGGATGGTGCAGAAGGGAGGGCTTTAGTTTCCTGGATCACTGGGTCTGCTTCTGGGAAAGGTGGGACTTGTACAAGTCAGACGGTTTACGCCTGAACCAGAGGGGGACCAATATCCTTGCGGGGAGGTTTGCTAGCACTGTTGGGGGGGTTTAAACTAACTTGGCAGGGGGATGGGATACAGAGTGGAACTATAGTAGGGGGTGATTTACAGCCAAATACGGAGGAAAAAACAAGTCAGCTGGGAAGGCAGAGCAAATATGTGAAGGCAAAAGGGAATATGGCAAGGCTGGAAGGCATTTATTTTAATGCAAGGAGTCTTGCAAATAAGGTGGATGAACTGAAGTTGTTGCTGAACACATGGGAGTACGATATTGTTGCTATCACGGAGACATGGTTGAGGGAGGGTCAGGACTGGCAGCTCAATATTCCGGGGTATAGAATCTTCAGGCGAGGCAGAGGGGGGTGTAAAAAGGGAGGGGGTGTTGCAATATTAATTAAGGAATCAATTACTGCTGTAAGGAGGGATGATATATTAGCAGGTTCCTCTAATGAGGCCATATGGGTAGAACTTAAAAACAAAAAGGGGGCAAGCACTTTGCTGGGTGTGTACTATAGGCCCCCGAACAGTCAGGGGGAGATAGAGGAACAGATATGTCGGCAAATCTCAGAGAAGTGAGAAAATAATAGGGTAATAATAGTGGGGCATTTCAACTTCCCCAATATTATTTGGGATGGTCAGAGTGTGAAAGGCTTAGAGGGTGCAGAATTCTTAAAGTGCATCCAGGAGAGCTTTTTGAGCCAACATGTAGAAAGTCCTACAAGAGAGGGGGCGGTACTGGACCTAATTCTCGGGAATGTAGCCGGGCAAGTGGTGGAAGTGTCAGTAGGAGAGCATTTTGGCGACAGTGACCATAATTCGGTGAGATTTAAAGTGGTCATGGAAAAAGACAAAGATGGCCCGGAAATAAGGGTTCTAAATTGGGGAAAGGCCGATTTTAATATGATAAGGCAGGATCTGGCCAAAGTGGACTGGGAGCAGCTACTTATAGGAAAATCCACATCAAAGCAGTGGGAGACTTTCAGAAGGGAAATAGAGAGAGTACAACGCCAGCATGTTCCTGTAAAGGTCAAGGGTGGGACCAACAAGCAAAGGGAACCTTGGATGACAAGGGATATACAAAAATGCATTAGGAAAAAAAGGGGGGCTTTTGGCAGTTACAAAAGACTAAAGACGGAGGAAGCCCTAGAGGAGTATAAAAAGTGCGGGGGCATACTTAAAAAAGAAATTAGGAGGGCGAGGAGGGGCGATGAAAGAACACTGGCGAGCAAAATGAAGGAAAATCCTAATATGTTTTATAAGTATATTAAGGGCAAGAGGATAACCAGGGAAATTAGGGACCAAAGTGGCAATCTGTGTGTAGAGCCAGATGATGTAGGCGGGGTTTTAAATGAATTTTTTGCATCTGTGTTCACTATGGAGAAAGACGATGTAGACATAGAAATCGGGCAAGGGGACTGTGACATACTTGAACATATTAGCATCGAGAGGGAGGGGGTACTAGCGGTTTTAGCAGGCCAAAAAGTGGATAAATCCCCAGGCCCGGACGAGATGTATCCCAGGCTGTTGTGTGAGGCAAAGGAGGAGATTGCAGGGGCTCTGACACAAATTTTCAGAACCTCTCTGGCCACAGGGGATGTACCAGAGGACTGGAGAATAGCTAACGTAGTACCATTATTCAAGAAGGGTAGCAGGGATAAACCAGGGAATTACAGGCCAGTGAGCCTAACATCTGTGGTAGGGAAATTATTGGAAAAAATTCTGAGGGACAAAATTAGTCTCCACTTGGAGAGGCAAGGATTAATCGGGGATAGTCAGCATGGCTTTGTCAAGGGTAAATCATGTCTGACCAATCTGATTGAATTTTTCGAGGGGGTGACTAGGTGTGTGGATGAGGGAAATGCTGTGGATGTGGTTTACATGGATTTCAGTAAAGCTTTTGACAAAGTCCCGCATAGGAGACTGGTCAAGAAGGTAAGAGCCCATGGGATCCAGGGTGCCTTGGCGCATTGGATCCTAAACTGGCTGAGTGGCAGGAGGCAGAGGGTGATGGTCGAAGGTTGCTTTTGTGACTGGAAGCCTGTGTCCAGTGGGGTACCTCAGGGATCGGTGCTGGGACCCTTGCTGTTTGTGATCTACATAAATGATTTGGATGAGAATGTAAAAGGTATGATCAGTAAGTTTGCAGATGACACGAAAATTGGTGGGGTGGTAAATTGCGAGGAGGAAAGCCTCAGGCTACAGGACGATATAAACGGGTTGGTCAGATGGGCGGAAAAGTGGCAAATGGAATTTAACCCTGAAAAGTGCGAGGTGATGCATTTTGGACGGACAAATAAGGCAAGGGAATACACAATGAGTGGTAGGACCCTAGGAAGTACAGAGGGTCAGAGCGACCTTGGTGTATATGTACATAGATCCCTGAAGGTAGCGGAACAGGTAGATAAGGTGGTTAAAAAGGCATATGGGATACTTGCCTTCATTAGCCGAGGCATAGAATATAAGAGCAGGGAGGTTATGATGGAGCTGTACAAAACGCTGGTGAGGCCACAGCTGGAGTACTGTGTGCAGTTCTGGTCGCCTCACTATAGGAAGGATGTGATTGCTTTGGAGAGGGTGCAGAGAAGATTCACCAGGATGTTACCTGGGATGGAGCGCCTCAGCTATGAAGAAAGACTGAACAGGCTGGGGTTGTTTTCCTTGGAGCAAAGAAGGCTGAGGGGGGACTTGATTGAGGTGTACAAAATGATGAGGGGCATAGATAGGGTAGATAAAGAGGAACTTTTCCCCTTAGTAGGGGGGTCAATAACAAGGGGGCATAGATTCAAGGTAAGGGGCAGGAGGTTTGGAGGGGATTTGAGGAGGAACTTTTTCACCCAGAGGGTGGTTGGAATCTGGAACTCACTGCCTGAAAGGGTGGTAGAGGCAGGAACCCTCATAACATTCAAGAAGCATTTGGATGAGCACTTGAAATGCCAATGCATACAAGGCTATGGACCAAATGCTGGAAAATGGGATTAGACTGGACAGGGATTGATGGTCGGCGCAGACACGATGGGCTGAAGGGCCTCTTTCTGTGCTGTATAACTCTATGACTCTATTTCTTCTCAGAACAGCACCCTCATCTGTCTGAATGGTGTATGATCTTGGTTGAACTTCACTCAGGACAGTTCCCTTCTGAGTCCATATGTTTGTTTTGTCTTTGAACCTTCCTTGGTCACCAGTGTGGAGTTCAGGTAGGTTTTGTCTTCCTCTGTCATAGTAGTACTTTTGCTTTTCTTTCTGTTGTTCTTTGAACTTCCTCACTTTCTCCCCCTCTTTTGTTTTCAGGAGGTTCTCCGGGATGGGTAGGTTTGACCTTAGCCGACGTCCCATCAGGAGTTGGGCTGGTGACATACCACACTCGAGCGGCGTTGTGCGGTATACAAGCATGCTTTGGTAGAAGCCAGTTCCACTGTCTTTTGCCTTGTACATCAGTCTTTTCACTGTCTGGACCGATTTTTCCACTAGTCCATTGGACTGTGGATAGTGAGGACTTGACGTTGTGTGGACAAAGTCCCACTCTTTGGCAAAGTGTCGGAAACTTGCATTGTAAAACTGGGGTCCGTTGTCTGTGAAGACCTCGCTTGCCACGCCATGTCTGGAGAATATGGCTTTCATACATGTTATCACAGCATCTGCAGTGGTGGTGTGCAGTCTACAAACCTCTGGATACAGGGAGTAATAGTCTGTGACTACAAGATAGTCCTTCCCTTGACATACGAATAGGTCAGCGCCTACCTTCTGGTAAGGTCTGTCTGGTGCTGGGTGTGGCTTTAGTGGTTCTACCGGATTGCTTGCTCGATATTTCAGGCATATTGTGCAGTTTGACACCTCATTTGTCACATCTTGGTTGATTCGTGCCCAGTACATCACCTCTCGTGCTCTTTTGTTACACTTTTCAATTCCCAGATGTCCTCCAAGGATCTTTTTAACATCTCTTTTCTCAGACTCTTTGGGATAACTATTTTACTTCCTTTGTAGATGATGTCTTCGACCACTGATAGTTCCACCCTGCAGTTCCAGTACTCTGCCATGTCAGGTGAGCAGTCTTGCTTCATGTTGGGCCATCCCTCCAAGATGCTTTTCCTCAGTCATCTCATTGTTTCATCTTTGTATGTCTCAGTCTTTATGAGCTCCATTTTTGCATCTGCTATGGGCAGTGCACTTGTGATCATGTCCACGTAGGCGTTCACTTTTTCATCCATTGTGGTGTTTGCGGGCTCACTTGGGTCAACAGCTCTGGACGTGTCTGCTGTATACATCAGCTTACCCGGTGTGTACGCAACATTCAGTGTATAGCGTTGCAGCCTGATCATCATTCTTTGTATTCTAAGCGGACAGCTATTTAGTGGCTTTTGGAACAATGCAATCAAGGCCTTATGGTCAGTCTCTACACTGATTGCTTGTCCTGCCACAAACTGGTGAAATCTTCCACAGGCGTATGTGATGCTGAGCAGCTCCTTTTCTATTTGAGCATATCGCGTCTCCGTGTCTGTCATTGAGCGCGATGCATATGCAATAGGTTGCCAGTAGTCATATTTTTGCAGAAGAACGGCACCGAGCCCACTCTGCGATGCATCTGATGATATCTTGATGGGTCTCGCTGGGTCATAAAACCTCAGAACTGGTTCCTCTGTGAGCAGTTTCTTTAGATCGCTCCATGACTTCTCATGCTCATGATTCCATTCCCATTCTATGTTCTTTTCAGTTAGTCTTCTCAGTGGCGCCGTCTTTTCTGAGAGGTTGGATATGAATTTCCCCATGTAGTTGATCATTCCATTAAACCTCTGCATGTCCTTTTTGCATTGTGGCTTTGGCATATTCTCAATGGCGGACACCTTTCTGGGATCTGGTCTGATGCCCTCACTGCTAAGGATATCTCCCACGAATGTCAGTTCTGTCACCCCGAGCTGGCATTTCTCTCCATTCAGCTTCAGGTTTGTTTTCCTTGTTGCTGCCAGCACTTTTTTCAGTCTCTCGTCATGCTCAGTTCTCGTGGTTCCCCATACTATGATGTCATCCATTGATGTATCAACTCCCTCCAGGTGCTCATAGATCATATGGATAGTTTTGTGATACACTTCAGGAGCTGAGGCCATGCCAAATGGTAACCTTAGGAATCTGTATCTGCCAAATGGACTGTTGAACGTGCACAGTCTTGAACTTGCTTCGTCCAATTTCATCTGCCAAAATCCTGATGATGCATCTAACTTGCTGAAATACTTTGCATTTGCAAACTGTGCCATGATTTCCTCACGTGTAGGAAGCTTGAAGTGCTCTCTCTTTATTGCTCTGTTTAGATCTCTTGGATCCAGGCAAATTCTGAGCTTTCCATTCCTTTTGTCCACTACGACGAGGGACCTCACCCACTCAGTTGGCTCATCTATCTTCCGAATCACGTTCAGGCTTTCCATCCTGTCCAACTCTGCCTTCAGTTGCTTTTGAAGAGCAAACGGAACTTTTCTGCATGGATGTATGACCAGTGTCATACTTTTATCTACTCTGATCGTGTGTTCTCCTGGAAGGCAGCCTAGACCCTTAAATAGGTCATTGTACTCTTTCATGAGTTCATCATAGACTGTCACTCCTTCGCTTTCCACAACGAGGACTCTCTTTACCAGGTTCAGTCTCTCACAGGCTTTTAAACCTAGTATGGCTTGCACATCCTTTGGCACCACGATTAATGCTAACGTGTGCTCTCTGTCCTTGTGTGTCACTTTGACAATGCATCTTCCTTTCACTGGTATTTCAGTACCTGAGTATCCTGTCACTTTCACTTTTATTCCATGTATCTTTGGTCTGGGTCTAATTTTCTTAAAATCAGTCTCTGATATCACATTAACTTGTGCTCCAGTATCCAATTTAAATGGAATATGTATGTCATTCACTTTTAGTGTCAACATCCAGTCTCTTTCTTCTTTGTTTTCAGACACAACATCTACATTGAACTCCTCTATCTCGCTTTCATCTACTGTATCGACCTTGCTTTGTTGCGCTTGGTTCTTGCAGCAACGGGCATAATGGTTGTTTATGTTGCAACTATTGCATGTTTTACCATATGCTGGACACTTTCTTGGTGGATGCTGTGTACCGCATCGACTACATGACTTTCGATTGTCCCTTTCATTTTCGTTCGCTGGCCACGCCTCTTTTTTCACATTGGCGCTCTTTTTGTTAAACGGTTTGTATCCGTTCATTCTCACTGCATCCACGTTGCAGCTATTGTCACTGAACAGCTCCTTTGCCTGCAACTTCACAGTCTCTGTAGCCCTACACAGTGCTATGGCTTTTCCCAGGTCTAGATCTTGCTCTCTTAGCAGTCTTTCCCTTAGACCATTATCTGGAATACCACACACCAGTCTGTCTTTTATCAGCGAGTCTGTCAGTCCCCCAAATTCACACGATTTGCTTCTGTTTCTCAGTTCAGTCACAGACTGATCAATAGTCTCTCCCGTTTTCTGTACACATGTGAAAAATCTGTGCCTCTCAAACGTCACGTTACGTTTAGGTATGCAGTAGGCCTCAAACTGTTCCATTATTTTATCTAGCTTCATTTTGTCTCCATCAGCAGTGAATGTGAAGTTATTATACACCTCCAGCGCTTCATCACCCACGACATGTAAGAACAGTGACGATTTCTTTTTATTACTTTTCTCGTCAGCTCCGATTGCCGCTAAATACAACCCAAACGTTGTTTGAACCTCCTCCAATTTTCAGCCACATTACCTGTCAACTGAAGCGTCGCTGGTGGGTGTATACCTTCCATTTTTTCACTTCGTTTGCTATTCTCCAATGGTAAGCAACGATGTTCTCTTTTGGCTTGCTAATTTGTGGAGAGCTGATTTAACTTCAGATTTTTTCTCTTCATCTCTTTCAATCACTTCTGACACCATGTATTGATTTCTTTGTGGGTTCAATGACGAGACATTTATGAAAGAGAATGACTTTTTATCTAAAGTATGTTCAACTCAGTTAACAGCATTTACAGGAGACACGATGCTCGTGATGCATCTAGAACGAAACTGAAACTAAACTAAACTGCCTTGCTTGTCTCGGTCACATGCCCTCTGCTGGTCAGGCACAAGCAATCAATACATGCAATTATGCTGGTAAGGCATGATAATCAAACAGGCAAATAACATCACTATTTGCTGATATCATTACAAGAGTCTCTTTACTGTTGAACCGCATATGTAATCTGTTGTCCACAGCGGAGGTACTGCGATCTACGAGACTCGAAATCCAGGATCTAAAGTTATTTTTGTAATCATTTCCATTTCAGCCTATAGGCAGAAGGGATCTGATCCTGAAAATATCCGGTCTTGAAACAGCCCGGGGAGATTTTCATTAGTAGAAGGTAAGAAGAGCGCTATAGAAATCGATCGATTATCCTTGTGTGATAGGATAATTATCCTTGTGTGATAGGATAAGACAAGTTCGCGAAGGGACAGGATCCTTGTTCGATAGGATCATAGAGATGAATAAGATTTTAAAAAATTAATTAGGGTAAGTTAAGGACTTGGTCTGTAGTGGCGTACAACGCAGACTGAGAATTGACTATTTGTTTAGATAGAGTTTAAGGCTATGATTTGTATATCCACGTGGATGTTGTTTGTCCTAGTTGTCCTTGTTATACTGTTGTGTTCAATACTTTTGCGCGACATTGCAATTGAAGAAACGGGAAGAGTCACTCGGGAAAATTGTGATTCGGAAAAACATTCTTTGATTGAGAAAGGAAACAAGTGCCTAATTGATCGACTACGGTTGGTTCGTGTCAACATATCTCACACACCCAGGCTGAGCCTGAATTAAGAGCCTTTTTAGGCAACGTGACGGCCAGGAGAAGTGGGCGTAGAGAACTCAGTTGACCAAAAAGGATTGTGAGATCAGAAACTGTAAAAACTCTCAATCAATCAGAATGGGTGCCGGAGCAAGTAAAACACCACCAAGGGCATGCCAGCCTATTTTATGCTCCGGAATTGTGGTCAGTCTTCAATTGACCATTTACAAAATTGGACAAAATGGACTAAGGATGGAAACAGGCCATTTCCACCTGATGGTTCCTTTAATTTAGAAAGAATAACATGTCTAGAGGAGTGTCTTATAGAGAGAGACCAGGCAGAAGAGGTAAAAGGAAAGTAAATTGGTCGGCATTTGGGGATTGGAAAAGGGAAGCTGAAAAACGACATGAGAAAAGCCTACAGGTCAGCAAGCAGTGTACTAAAGGGAAAAAGCAAGCAAATAAACAAGCAGAGCAGGTAAATTGTCCTCGACATGGTAAAAACCCATTTATGATGGTTGCTAAAGAAACAAAAGGACACTCGCCAAATGCCCCTAAGGATCGGGAAAAAGATGAGGATGAGGATTGGGATGAGAATTGGACTCCCTACAGCAGGCCACCACCATATGTTCAGCATGCTCCAGACCAAAATGAAGGTGATCAGGCCGTTCCACCTGTAGTTCAAGCTCTTGCACCCCCGGCTGCCCCACAAAACGGCGCAGTAGCAGGAGCACCTGTCACTCCTGACAATGATAATACAAATCAATTCCACGAAGGTCCAGCAGAGTATACACGGAGTCAGACATAACAAAGGGAACGCAGTGAAAATAATACAGGATCTGATCCTCCACCCACTCTTATAATGCCAGTGAGACTTTTTCCCAATCCAACTCCGAACGGAGATCCAGTTGGTGTTTATCGACCATGGTCAGCAAGTGAGTCAAGAACAATTGTGGAAGGATTAGCAGACCCCAAAACCAGTCTTGAAAAGGCCATAGACCAATTAAAAGTAATCGTCATGTGCCATGAGCCCAGCATATTAGATGGCCAAATTCTGCTAAAAGCATGGTTAAAAGACACCAAATTTGCCGAATTCGAGACGAAATTCCAAGATTTTAAAACACATCGTGAAACTGTCGGTGCCGCTCCCGGCACCAGACCGCCCAATGACGAATTCTGGGAAAGGTGCTGGGAAGCCTTACACAAGGTGTTCCTAAAGAAAACAAATTGGTCTAAAATTATGGAAACCACACAAAGAAAGGATGAGGATGTTTGAGGATTACGTTGAGAGGATGCGAGAAATTATGAGCCAATGTTCAGGCATGAAAACAGAGGAATGAGATTCCCCCATGCTCAGTGCCGTTGGAAACGGACTACGACCTGAACTCAGGGATCCCTTTAAATGAGTTTGTTTCGGATGGCGACAGGAAACGCTATCCAAGGTTGTTTCTATGTTAAAAGACATACAAGATCGAAATAGAGAAACTAAAAGCAAGGTTACCGTGTTCATGGAGCGAGCAGCTCCAACGGCACCAGCCCCAACAACACCCACCAATTACCCACAACGTGGTAGGGGAAGAGGACAGGGTGGGGGGAGGGGACAGTTTCGGGGTAGAGGCGGTGGAGGTGTTGGACGAGGACGGGGTGGGGGGAGAGGACAGTTTCGGGGTAGAGGCGGTGGAGGTGTAGGACGAGGATGGGGTGGGGGGAGAGGCAGTGGAGGTGTCGGACGAGGATGGGGTGGGGGGAGAGGACAGTTTCAGGGTAGAGGCGGTGGAGGTGTAGGACGAGGATGGGGTGGGGGGAGAGGACAGTTTTGGGGTAGAGGCGGTGGAGGTGTCGGACAAGGATGGGGTGGGGGGAGAGGACAATTTTCGGGGTAGAGGCGGTGGAGGTGGAGGACGAGGACGGGGTGGGGGGAGAGGACAATTTTCGGGGTAGAGGCGTGAGGTGTAGGACGAGGACGGGGTGGGGGGAGAAGACAATTTTCGGGGTAGAGGCGGTGGAGGTGTAGGACGAGGACGGGGTGGGGGGAGAGGACAGTTTTGGGGTAAAGGCGGTGGAGGTGTCGGACGAGGACGGGGTGGGGGGAGAGGACAGTTTCGGGGTAGAGGCGGTGGAGGTGTAGGACAAGGATGGGGTGGGGGGAGAGGACAGTTTGGGGGTAAAGGCGGTGGAGGTGTCGGACGAGGACGGGGTGGGGGGAGAGGACAGTTTCGGGGTAGAGGCGGTGGAGGTGTCGGATGAGGACGGGGTGGGGGGAGAGGACAGTTTCGGCGTAGAGGCGGTGGAGGTGTCGGACGAGGACGGGGTAGGGGGAGAGGACAGTTTTGGGGTGGAGGCGGTGGAGGTATCGGACGAGGACGGGGTGGGGGGAGAGGACAGTTTGGGGGTAAAGGCGGTGGAGGTGTAGGATGAGGACGGGGTGGGGGGAGAGGACAGTTTCGGGGTAGAGGCGGTGGAGGTGTCGGATGAGGACGGGGTGGGGGGAGAGGACAGTTTCGGGGTAGAGGCGGTGGAGGTGTCGGACGAGGACGGGGTGGGGGGAGAGGACAGTTTCCGGGGAGAGGCGGTGGAGGTGTCGGATGAGGACGGGGTGGGGGAGAGGACAGTTTCGGGGTAGAGGCGGTGGAGGTGTAGGACGAGGACGGGGTCGGGGAGAGGACAGTTTCGGGGTAGAGGCGGTGGAGCTGTCGGACGAGGACGGGGATGGGGGAGAGGACAGTTTCGGGGTAGAGGCGGTGGAGGTGTAGGAAGAGGATGGGGTGGGGGAGAGGACAGTTTCGGGGTAGAGGCGGTGGAGGTGTAGGACGAGGATGGGGTGGGGGGAGAGGACAGTTTCAGGGTAGAGGCGGTGGAGGTGTAGGACGAGGATGGGGTGGGGGGAGAGGACAGTTTCGGGGGAGAGGCGGTGGAGGTGTTGGACGAGGATAGGGTGGGGGGAGAGGACAGTTTCGGGGTAGAGGCGGTGGAGGTGTCGGACGAGGACGGGGTGGGGGGAGAGGACAGTTTTGGGGTAGAGGCGGTGGAGGTGTCGGACGAGGACGGGGTGGGGGGAGAGGACAATTTTCGGGATAGAGGCGGTGGAGGTGTAGGACGAGGACGGGGTGGGGGGAGAGGACAATTTTCGGGGTAGAGGCGGTGGAGGTGTAGGACAAAGACGGGGTGGGGGGAGAAGACAATTTTCGGGGTAGAGGCGTTGGAGGTGTAGGACGAGGACGGGGTGGGGGGAGAGGACAGTTTCGGGGTCGAGGCGGTGGAGGTGTCGGACGAGGACGGGGTGGGGGGAGAGGACAGTTTCGGGGTAGAGGCGGTGGAGGTGTAGGACGAGGACGGGGTGGGGGGAGAGGACAGTTTTGGAGTAGAGGCGGTGGAGGTGTCGGACGAGGACGAGGACGGGGATGGGGGAGAGGACAGTTTCGGGGTAGAGGCGGTGGAGGTGTCGGACGAGGGCGGGGTGGGGGGAGAGGACAGTTTCGGGGTAGAGGCGGTGGAGGTGTAGGACGAGGACGGGGTGGGGGGAGAGGACAGTTTCGGGGTAGAGGCGGTGGAGGTGTAGGACGAGGATGGGGTGGGGGGAGAGGACAGTTTCGGGGTAGAGGTGTCGGACGAGGATGGGGTGGGGGGAGAGGACAGTTTCGGGGTAGAGGTGGTGGAGGTGTAGGACGAGGATGGGGTGGGGGGAGAGGACAGTTTCGGGGTAGAGGCGGTGGAGGTGTAGGATGAGGACAGGGTGGGGGGAGAGGACAATTTTCGGGGTAGAGGCGGTGGAGGTGTAGGACAAGGACGGGGTGGGGGGAGAAGACAATTTTCGGGGTAGAGGCGGTGGAGGTGTAGGACGAGGACGGGGTGGGGGGAGAGGACAGTTTCGGGGTAGAGGCAGTGGAGGTGTAGGACGAGGACGGGGTGGGGGGAGAGGACAGTTTCGGGGTAGAGGCGGTGGAGGTGTCGGACGAGGACGGGGTGGGGGGAGAGGACAGTTTCGGGGTAGAGGCAGTGGAGGTGTAGGACGAGGACGGGGTGGGGGGAGAGGACAGTTTCGGGGTGGAGGCAGTGGAGGTGTAGGACGAGGACGGGGTGGGGGGAGAGGACAGTTTCGGGGTAGAGGCAGTGGAGGTGTAGGACGAGGACGGGGTGGGGGGAGAGGACAGTTTCGGGGTAGAGGCAGTGGAGGTGTAGGACGAGGACGGGGTGGGGGGAGAGGACAGTTTCGGGGTGGAGGCGGTGGAGGTGTCGGACAAGGACGGGGTGGGGGGAGAGGACAGTTTTGGGGTAGAGGCGGTGGAGGTGTCGGACGAGGACGGGGTGGGGGGAGAGGACAGTTTCGGGGTGGAGGCGGTGGAGGTGTCGGACGAGGACGGGGTGGGGGGAGAGGACAGTTTCCGGGTAGAGGCGGTGGAGGTGTAGGACGAGGACGGGGTGGGGGGAGAGGACAGTTTCGGGGTAGAGGCGGTGGAGGTGTCGGACGAGGACGGGGAGAGTACATTTTCGGGGTAGAGGCGGTGGAGGTGTAGGACAAGGATGGGGTGGGGGGAGAGGACAGTTTCGGGGTAGAGGCGGTGGAGGTGTCGGACGAGGACGGGGTGGGGGGAGAGGACAGTTTCGGGGTAGAGGCGGTGGAGGTGTCGGACGAGGATGGGGTGGGGGGAGAGGATAGTTTCGGGGTAGAGGCGGTGGAGGTGTCGGACG
This sequence comes from Somniosus microcephalus, assembly GCF_052327205.1. NCBI lineage: Eukaryota > Metazoa > Chordata > Chondrichthyes > Squaliformes > Somniosidae > Somniosus > Somniosus microcephalus. The sequence goes on along the minus strand of NC_140990.1, from coordinate 150,234,727 downwards.
AGGACGGGGTGGGGGGAGAGGACAGTTTGGGGTGGAGGTGTCGGATGAGGACGGGGTGGGGGAAGAGGACGGGGTGGGGAGAGAGGACAGTTTCGGGGTGGAGGTGTCGGACGAGGACGGGGTGGGGGAAGAGGACAGTTTCGGGGTAGAGGCGGTGGAGGTGTCGGACGAGGACGGGGTGGGGGGAGAGGACAGTTTCGGGGTAGAGGCGGTGGAGGTGTCGGACGAGGACGGGGTGGGGGGAGAGGACAGTTTCGGGGTAGAGGTGGTGGAGGTGTCGGACGAGGACGGGGTGGGGGAAGAGGGCAGTTTCGGGGTAGAGGCGGTGGAGGTGTAGGACGAGGACGGGGTGGGGGGAGAGGACAGTTTCGGGGTAGAGGCGGTGGAGGTGTCGGACGAGGACGGGGTGGGGGGAGAGGAAAGTTTCGGGGTAGAGGCGGTGGAGGTGTCGGACGAGGACGGGGTGGGGGGAGAGGACAGTTTCGGGGTAGAGGTGGTGGAGGTGTCGGACGAGGACGGGGTGGGGGAAGAGGGCAGTTTCGGGGTAGAGGCGGTGGAGGTGTAGGACGAGGACGGGGTGGGGGGAGAGGACAGTTTCGGGGTTGAGGCGGTGGAGGTGTCGGACGAGGATGGGATGGGGAGAGAGGACAGTTTCGGGGTAGAGGCGGTGGAGGTGTCGGACGAGGACGGGGTGGGGGGAGAGGACAGTTTCAGGGTAGAGGCGGTGGAGGTGTCGGACGAGGACGGGGTGGGGGGAGAGGACAGTTTCGGGGTAGAGGCGGTGGAGGTGTCGGACGAGGACGGGGTGGGGGGAGAGGACAGTTTCAGGGTAGAGGCGGTGGAGGTGTCGGACGAGGACGGGGTGGGGGGAGAGGACAGTTTCGGGGTAGAGGCGGTGGAGGTGTCGGACGAGGACGATCCGGTGCCTGCTACAATTGTGGCCAGACTGGGCACTGGGCTAAAAATTGCCATCAAAACAGCAGCAACCAAATTATAACTGGACTCACCAGGCCGGTAACGGGCCGCCTCCTCCACCTCCAGAACCCAATCCGTATGTGACCCGAGCCCAACTACATGCTAGACCTCAAACCAGATTTTCTGTTCAAAATCCGTTTGGACCACAAAATCAAAATTCAGATCAATTCGGCCAAGGATTCAATTGTCCGTATAATCAATGACTAGTTGCTCCATATCCAAGTGCTGCAAGCAAACAATTACCCGTTGTTTCATTAAATGCCACAAGCGAGCCTGAAGTAAAAATACGAATACAGGGAAAGGATATTCCATTTCTAGTGGATACTGGTGCCACCTTTTCGATCCTTACGAAACAGGATACACAGGGAATTCCTATTTCCACCAATCAAACCTCAGTAACTGGACTATCTGGGACAGCTCATCAAATGGTTTTCTCCAATCCCATTGATGTCCAATTCAATGATTATGAAGACAGTCATTCATTCCTACTATCTAATGAAGTCCCACTGAACTTGTGTGGACGGGACTTATTGTGTAAAATGAATGCCACTATCCTCTGTTCTCCAACCGGTATGGAAGTACGAATCCCCACGGATAAGTGTGGAGCCTATCCACTACTCCAATCAAGAACACCTATATTATATGCCTGGGAAAATTCGTATCCCACACTAAGCAAAGCCCTAGCCTATCTGGTCAGCTCATATTGGTGTGTGACAAGATTAATTACAGACTACCTCAAATCTTTAAATATAGGAAACTGGCACAAAACGTTACATTGTACTGCATGCTATGACGAAACTGGATTAGATGCCATAACCCAAAATTTTTACCAACCATTCTTGCACCGGAAATATCGATTGAAGATTGAACAAATTTTTATCGGACCTGCAGGAATCGCAGCAGGAGTAGAATTATCCTCCCATAGCCAGACCTTGTTTAAGGTTAAAAGTAGTGTTCCACACTGCACCCTTGCGGTTGCAGACACATGTAAACCCCAGGATCTAGGTGCAATGGTTAAAAGAATGCAAGGATATTTAGTGCAAAGGGAATGGCAGACATCTGGTGGAACTCTGGGTAGATATGATGGGGAGGAAGGCTTCTCTATCAAAATGGATAGGGAAATATATTTCGATGCTGTCTTAGCAGAAAAGATACTTTCGGTCACCAGTTTTCTATTGCAACGCGAAACAGAAGAACTTCTTGCTAAAGTCCCAGAGCAGCTATGGTCTACTCACCCTAATGAAGTAGGGAAAATGCTTACCGCACAACCATATAAGGTAGCGATCAATTCAACCGTACCACTTCCTAAGAAACCCCAATATCCCTTGTCTCTAGCTGCAGAACAGGGTATCGAGCCAGTAATTACTTTGCTGCTAGCCCAAGGGATAATAGTCCCAACTAAAAGCCCTTGTAACACACCAATCTTTCCGGTCCAGAAACCCAATAGTGACAAATGGAGATTTGTTCAAGACCTACGAGCTATGAATGAAGCTGTGTTCCCAACTTATCCGGTCGTGCCCAATCCTGCGACTATACTTACCAGTATTCCAGTAAACTCAACGTATTATATGGTGATCGATCTATGTTCAGCATTTTTCTCAATACCCATTCACCCAGAGTCTCAATTCCTTTTTGCCTTCACGTATAAAGGACGCCAATATACGTGGACAAGACTCCCGCAGGGATTTACCGAAAGTCCTACTATAGTTTCCACAGTGTTCAAAGAAGGATCTAGAGGATGTGATTTTACCAGCAAGTTCTACACTCATACAGTATGTTGATGATTTATTACTCGCCTCACCCTCCAAATCAGCCTGTGAAACAGGTTCTCTTGTGCTGTTAAAAGCTTTAGCCTCGAAAGGACACAAAGTGTCAAAGGCAAAATTACAATTGGTCTCAGAAAGGGTTCAGTATCTAGGACATAAATTGGTACGAGATACAAGGCAATTGACACAAGACAGAGTAAAAGCAATCTGCTCTGCTCCACTACCAATAACCAAGAGAGAAATGAAACATTTCCTCGGCATGTCAGGATATTGCAGACAATGGATTATGAATTATTCCAAAATAATTAGACCATTGTTAGACATGTCCATACCCTCACTACCAGAAGATTTAGTTTGGAATGAAGCATCCCGGAACGCTTTTCAGAATCTTAAACAGTCCTTCATATCAGCACCTGCTTTGGGACTACCGGACTATGCTAAGCCATTTAATTTGTTCGCTCACCACAAGTCAGGTTTTGCGCAATCTGTCTTGACTCAATTACACGGAGACAGACAGCGACCGATAGCGTATTTTAGTACCCAACTAGATCCAGTGGCACGCGGACTACCAGGATGTCTTCCTTCTTTGGCAGCAGCTTATTATGCTGCACAACAGGCTCAGACAATAACTCTAAATCATCAGACTATTTTGTATATCCCACACTCTGTCGAGATTTTACTTACCAAATGCGCCACCCAACACCTAACTTCTGCAAGAACCACTAAATACGAAGTTGAACTGTTATCAAATCTGAACCTTATCATCAAAAGATGTACCACCTTAAATCCAGCCACTCTACTCCCCACGGAAGAAGACGGCGAATCCCATTCATGTGAGATGGTAACCGAACTGGTAACTAAACCACGTATTGATTTAACAGATATACCGATATGTAACCCTGATCTGGTGTACTACGTTGACGGATCAGCCCTACGAAATGACAGGGGCCAGCCCAAAGCGGCATATGCAGTTGTGACTCAGTATAACGTTGTTGAAACAGCCTGTCTTCCAGATTCCTTTTCAGCCTAGCAAGCCGAATTATTTGCATTGACTCGAGCATGCATTCTCGCTCAAGGACAAACAGTTAATATCTACACTGAGTCCAGGTATGATTTTGGTGTAACTCATGACTATGGACAAATTTGGAAAATTCGCGGGTACCTGACCTCTTCAGGAACCACCATTAAGAATGCGGAACAGGTAGGAAATCTTCTGCGAACCATTCAATGTCCTTTAAAACTTGCCATTATTAAATGCCAAGCACATACAGGCCACTTGGATGAGGCAGCACTTGGAAATGCCAGAGCTGACAATGCAGCTAAATCAGCAGCTCTGTCAGACAAAGGGGAACAAGTATCAGCGTTCCCAGTAAGGGAAAATAACTCCACAGATCAACCGCCCACTATTAATGATGTGCTGGCCTTTCAGTCACAGGCCAGTACGGATGAGGTATTAACCTGGGCAAGGGATCAATGTTGTAAAACTCAAGAAGGAATATGGGTTTACCATGACGGCCGCATGGTGGCACCCAAATCCTTACTTCCATGGATTGCCCGATGTGTTCATACATTCACACATGCGGGCAAAGGGGGGATGGCAGATTATATTTTGGCAACTTGGTATGCACCAGGTATTTCGGCAATTGCAAAACAAATTTGTGAAAATTGTTTTACCTGTCAGACAATGAATCCGGGTAAGACGGAAAAGGTAAAACCTGCCTCCCACCCAAACCCAACGGGACCTTTTGTACATTTACAAATGGATTTTATTGAATTACCTATGTGTATGGGATTTAAGTATGTATTAGTTATTGTAGATGTGTTTTCTAGATGGATTGAAGCTTTTCCTTGTAAAAAGGCCGATGCCACTACTGTTGCTAAATATTTGTTGAAAGAAATCATGCCGCGCTTCGGAATTCCTGTTAAACTTTCAAGTGATAATGGGTCTCATTTTACTGGAACTGTTATAAAAGAAATGTGTAAAGCCTTACAGATTAACCAACATTTTCATTGCAGTTATCATCCACAATCCGGAGGAAAAGGAGAAGGAACCAGAGGGAGAGAAAAAGATTTACACAGACTATGGGGACTGACAGTACTATGCTTAACAGGATTATGCTTTGTGTTACTGACAGCACCAGAGGTACAGACACGTGAACAAAGGGAACTACATATAAATGTATTCATGGCACTGAGTCATGAGCATGCACAAGAAAGAGATTTATCCAACTGTTGGGTATGTGCACATGTGCCCATTCACTCGAAAGGAGGCATCCCTCTAAGACGCATTCCCTTTAACGAATCAGAAACGGCTGAGTGGATAATCAGTCAGTACGATACGCGTGGTAATACTTCCCAGAAAAGGCACACATCTTATGGGGGCACTACTAGTACAGAGGATTAGAGGCCGGAATGGGAATCAGCAGGCTATAATCTCACTGCCTTCCAGGGGTGGTACCAACCCAAATATAATCGGACTCGGCAGCCCCCATTCCTAGTTCTTACTAATACCTCAGGTATAGGGGCCCCAATGGGTAAAATATGTTTAGTAAGGAACATAGCAGGGGGCGAGAATGTGGGTAAAAGCAAATGCGCCCAGAATTTTACCATAACTCGACCCCACAACTGGCGCGATGTGGGTCAGTTTAACATGACAAATGTCCGTAATAAGACGGGTGGGGGTACCTGGACCGGTTCCAACCCTATGATGACAAAGAAGAAGTTGCAATTCACTTCTTATAATGGAACCTATTTTATCTGTGGTCATAAGGTCTACCCCTGTTTAGTACAATCATGGACAGGATCCTGTTACTTAGGATATGTGATACCCTTTATTAGAACAACAAAGACCCTGAGGGACGCCTATGAAAGCCATCGACCTAAACGGGATTTGACATGGTTAAATGGAATATTCAAGGTAATGATACCACCCTATGGGACAATGTCAAACGAGTGGGAAGTACGGGAACTGGCTAAATGAGTAGAATCAGTAGCCAACGCAACCTCACAAACCTTCGAAAGGGTAAATGACGAAATGGTAGCCATTCGGACAGTGGCTCTCCAAAATCGTATGGCCCTAGATTATCTCCTAGCCAAGGAAGGAGGGACATGCGCTTTGATTGGTGAGGAATGCTGTACGTACATCCCGGATCACTCAGAAAAGATCAGCAGTCTGGCAGAACTTATTAGAGAGAAGGTAATAGAGTACAAACAAATTACTGGCCTAGGCGGTACCACTTTGTGGGGTTGGGCATCCGGATGGCGAGGATCCCTGGGAAAATCCCTGGTACAGGGCCTGATCATATTCTTGCTGATAATCTTTTCCCTATACCTTCTGTTTGTATCAATCAAGTGCTGCTGTGTCAGAGTGGGAAAAACAGTGTTACCAACAGCAACCACTACTAAGGATTCTGCGCAGAAATGGAAATAGAAAGACTAAGCAGGATTGGAATGGCAGTGAATGGATTAAGTTGTCCTCGTGAAGGACAAAAGGGGGGAATGTGGAAATGTACCTTATAAAGCTGAATATAAGTTACATGTGCCCCTTTTTTTGACAAACAAAATGGAGTCCTGGTCCTCCCAGAAGCCTCTGCAGAAATGTCCTCTATTCCTTCCTTAAACATGTTAACCTTGACTAAACACTGAAAACAGTTGCTTATCTGCGTTAAAAACAAAGACCATTTACATGAGTAAAGGGAACCTTAGTCAAGCCACCTGGCCAGAGGCTTGACCACCAGATAACGGAAGAAACATATTGTATGAAGTATCTACATTCCAAACAGTACTGATAGTCTTAATTAAATAGTCTAGAATAAATAACTACCCATTGTATTATCAATAGTCTTTCGCTACGCCAGACTTTAGAAATATGTAGAAACTTAGATAAGGATTGAAGAGCTCTTTGTCCCTTTGTCTGACTTGAAAGACATATGATGAAACCATAACCTGTTTACTTGACTGTATAAATATGTTATTAATCTGTACTTCTGGAGAGAGTCTCTGCTTAGCCTTTGACTGAGCGGGATGCTCTCCTTGCCGCAAGTAAAAGCTTAATAAAAGAACATCTACCGGAGCTGATCGTTTCAGAGTCTCATTGAGAGTCGAGATTTCGACAGTCGGCAGGAACCACCCAGAGGACAAACTACTGACCGAGATGGACCATCACGGAGTGAGTACGTTAAAATACCACTCCATTGACAACTACTAAAAAGTCCCTATTAATAAGGGGAGTTGGCGGGTCAACTGCTCGAGCGCAACAGAGTGAGGTGGTAGTCCTGGAAGTGGCGGCGATATTGATCCCTGCTCAATTCTGGGATCGTGAAAATCCTGAAGGGACTATCCTGGGTATCATCGACCTGTTAAGACAACTAGGGGGGTTAATTGACCCATTACAAAATAAAATTACGTGGAAAGACTGTTCGGGAAGAGAAAGAATTACCTTAGGCGGTCGGGGTGGATACAAAGGCCACGCTCGTATTGGGAGTGTAAAGGTCCTGGACCGGGACTGGTCTGAAGACGGTAGATGGGGATTGATTCGCGCCAGCCTCGGGGAGGTCTGGGCAAAATCAAAACAGGACTCTGGATTAGTAGACACAGAGCCCATCACAGTACCCGGCCCAGAGCACAAAGCACACAAACAATATCCCATACGACCCGAGGCCCGCAAGGCATTGTCCAGATCGTACAGGATCTGGTGACAGACGGGGTATTGAGAGAGACAGCGGCCATCACCAATTCATCTGTTTGGCCGGTAAAGAAACCAGACGGATCATACCGTCTAACGATTGATTATACCGCATTGAATAAGGTGACACCGAGAGAACGCCCTATCAGCCAGTCCGGCGACTATCTTTAACGGTCTGAAACGTGAACATAAACATAGAAACATAGAAGATAGTAGCAGGAGTAGGCCATTCAGCCCTTCGAGCCTGCTCCGCCATTCAATGAGATCATGGCTGATCATCCAAATTCAGTACCCTGTCCTGCCTTCTCCCCATATCCCTTGATCCCTTTAGCCTCAAGAAATATATCCAACTCTTTCTTGAATATATTTAATGAACTGGCCTCCACCGCCCTCTGTGGCAGAGAATTCCACAGGTTCACCACTCTCTGGGTGAAGAAATTCCTCCTCATTTCAGTCCTAAATGGCTTACCCCTTATACTTAGACTATGACCCCTGGTTCTGGACTCCCCAGCCATCAGAAACATCCTCCCTGCATCTAGTCTGTCCAGACCTGACAGAATTTTATAGGTTTCGATGAGATCCCCTCTCAATCTTCTAAACTCCAGTGAGTATAAGCCCAATCGACACAATCTCTCCTCATACGTCATTCCTGCCATCCCAGGTATCAGCCTGGTGAATCTTCGCTGCACTCCCTCTTTGGCAAGAACATCCTTCCTCAGGTAAGGTGACCAAAACTGCACACTACTCAAGGTGCGGTCTCACCAAGGCCCTGTACAACTGTAGCAAGACATCCTTGTTCCTGTACTTGAACCCTCTTGCTACGAAGGCCAACATACCATTTGCCTTCTTAACCGCCTGCTGCACCTGCATGCTTACCTTCAGCGACTGGTGCACAAGGACACCCAGGTCTCTTTGCACTTCCCCTTCTCCCAATCTATTGCCATTCAAATAATAATCTGCCTTCCTGTTTTTGCCACCAAAGTGGATAACCTCACATTTATCCACATTATAGTGCATTTGCCATGTTTCTGCCCAATCACCCAACCTGTCCAAATCGTACTGGAGTTTCCCGACATCCTCCTCACAGCATGCCCTCCCACCCAGCTTTGTGTCGTCTGCAAATTTGGAGATATTACATCCAATTCCCTCATCCAGATCATTAATATATATTGTGAACAGCCGGGGTCCTAGGACCGATCCTTGCAGTACCCCACTAGTCACTGCCTGCCACTCGGAAAACGACCCGTTTATTCCAACTCTTTGTTTTCTGTCCGCCAACCAGTTCTCTATCCAAGTCAATACCTTGCCCCCAATCCCATGTGCCTTAATTTTGCACGCTAACCTCTTATGTGGGACCTTATCGAAAGCCTTCTGAAAGTCCAAATACACCACATCCACTGGTTCTCCCTTATCTATTTTACCAGTTACATCCTCAAAAAATTCCAGTAGATTAGTCAAGCATGATTTGCCTTTTGTCCGATCCTGTCACTGCTTTCCAAGTGCTCTGCTATTACATCTTTTATAATAGACTCTAGCATTTTCCCCACTACCGATGTCAGGCTTACCAGTCTATAATACCCCGCCTTTTCTCTACCACCTATTTTGAATAGTGGGGTAACATTAGCTACCCTCCAATCCATGGGTACTGTTCCAGAGTCTATTGAGTTCTGGAAGATGACCAGTAATGCATCTACTATCTCTAGGGCCACTTCCTTAAGTACCCTGGGATGTAGACCATCAGGCCGTGGGGATTTATCGGCCTTCAGTCCCATCAATTTTCCTAACACCATTTCCCTACAAATACTGATTTCTTTCAGTTCCTCCCTTTCATCAGACCCTATGTTCCCCGGCATCTCTGGGAGTTAATTGGGTCCACCTTTGTGAAGACAGAACCAAAGTATGTATTTAGTTGGTCTGCCATTTCCTTGTTTCCCATTATAAATTCCCCTGATTCTGACTGTAAGGGACCTACACTTGACTTCACCAATCTTTTTCTCTTCACATATCTATAAAAGCTTTTACAGTCAGTTTTTATGTTCCCTGATAGCTTACTCTCATATTCTATTTTCCCTTTCTTAATTAATCCCTTTGTCCTCCTTTGTTGATTCCTAAACTGCTCCCAATCCTCAGGATTATTGCTTTTTCTAGCCAATTTATTATGTCCTCTCCTTGGATCTTATGCTATCCCTAATTTCCCTTGTTAGCCATGGTTGAGTCACCTTTTTTGTTTTATTTTTATGCCAAACTGGGATGAACAAATTCTGTAGCTCATCTATTCGGTCTTTGAATGTTTGCCATTGCCTATCCACCGTCAACCCTTTGAGTGACATTCCCCAATCAATCCTACCCAACTCGCTCCTCAGACCATCGTAGTTTCCTTTATTTAAATTGAGGACCCTTGTTTCTGAGTCAACTACTTCATTCTCCATCTTAATGAAGAATTTGATCATATTATGATCGCTCCGACCCAAGGGGCCTCGTACAACAAGATTGCTAATTAATCCTTTCTCGTTACATAATACCCAGTCTAAGATGGCCTGATCTCTGGTTGGTTCCTCGACATATTGGTCCAGGAAACCATCCCGTAAACACTCCAGGAATTCCTCCTCCACAGTATTGTTACTAATTTGGTTGGCCCAATCTATATGTAGATTAAAGTCACCCATGATGACCACTGTGCCCTTATTGCAAGCTTCTTTAATTTCCCTTTTAATGTCATCCCCAACCTCCGCCTTACTGTTTGGAGGTCTATATACCACTCCCACTGATGTTTTTTTCCCCTTAGTATTTCTCAATTCTACCCATACAGGTTCTACATCATCAGAGCTAATATCCTTCATTACAATTGTATTAATCCCTTCTTTAACCAGTAATGCTACCCCACCTCCCTTTCCTTTGTGCCTATCTTTCCTGAATATCGAATACCCCTGGATGTTGAGTTCCCAGTCTTGGCCATCCTTGAGCCACATTTCTGTAATCCCAACCAAATCATATTCGTTTACCTCTATTTGCGCAGCCAATTCATCCACCTTATTACAAATGCTCCTCGCATTAAGACACAAAGTCTTCAGGCTTGTTTTTTTAACTCTCTTAGACCTATTAGAATTATTATTTACTGTGGCCACGTTTGATTTAAACCGTTGATTTCTCTGACTGCCACTTTTGTTTTTCTCCTTCCTATCTTTTGCTTTTATCCCTGTTTTCCTTTCCTCTGTCTCCCTGCTCAGGTTCCCAACCCCCTGCCATTTTAGGTTAAAACCCCCCGAACAGTGCTAGCAAACCTCCCCGCAAGGATATTTGTCCCGCTCTGGTTCAGGTGCAACCCGTCCGACTTGTAGAAGTCCCATCTTCCCCAGAAGCAGGCCCAGTGATCCAGGAAACTAAAGCCCTCCCTCCTGCACCAACTCTTTAGCCACGCATTCATCTGCTCTATGCTCCTATTCCTATAATCACAAGCACGTGGCACCGGGAGTAATCCAGAGATTACAACCTTTGAGGTCCTACTCTTTAATCTGCTACCGAGCTCCCTAAATTCTTGCTGCAGGACCTCATCCCTCTTCCTACCTATGTCGTTGGTCCGAATGTGAACCACGACGTCTGCCTGTTCACCCTCCCCCTTCAGAATGCCCGACAGCCGTTCAGTGACATAAGAACATAACATAAGAAGTAGGAGCAGGAGTAGGCCATACGGCCCCTCAGGCCTGCTCCGCCATTCAATAGGATCATGGCTGATCTGAATCCAGACTCACGTCCACTTCCCTGCCCTCTCCCCGTAACCCCTAATTCCCTTATCTGCTAGGAAACTGTCTATCCCCATTTTAAATTTATTTAATGTTGCAGCTTCCACAGCTCTCTGGGGTAGCAAATTCCATAGATTTACTATCCTCTGAGTGAAGAACTTTCTCCTCATCTCAGTTTTGAAAGGGCAGCCCCTTATTCTTAGATTATGCCCCCTAGTTCTAGTCTCACCCATCAGTGGAAACATCCTCCCCGCATCCACCCGATCAAGCCCCCTCACAATCTTATATGTTTCGATAAGATCGCCTCTCATTCTTCTGAACTCCAATGAGTAGAGTCCCAACCTACTCAACCTTTCCTCATACGTCAACCCCCTCATCTCCGGAATCAACCGAGTGAACCTTCTCTGAACCACCTCGAGAGCAAATATATCTTTTCTTAAATATGGAAACCAAAACTGCACACAGTATTCCAGGTGTGGCCTCACCAATACCCTGTATAACTGCAGCAAGACTTCCCTGTTTTTATACTCCATCCCCCTTGCAATAAAAGCCAAGATTCCATTGGCCTTCCTGATCACCTGCTGCACCTGCATACTAACTTTTTGTGTTTCATGCACCAGGATCCCCAGATCCCTTTGTACTGTAGCACTTTGCAGTTTCTCTCCATTTAGATAATAACTTGCTCTGTGATTTTTTCTGCCAAAGTGCATAACCTCACACTTTCCAACATTATATTGCATCTGCCAAATCTCTGCCCACTCACTTAGCCTGTCTATGTCCTTTTGCAGGTTTTTTATGTCCTCCTCACTCATTGCTTTCCCCCCCATCTTTGTATCGTCGGCAAACTTGGATATGTTGCACTTGGTCCCTTCCTCCAAATCGTTAATATAGATTGTAAAGAGTTGGGGTCCCAGCACTGACCCCTGCGGAACACCACTAGTTACTGATTGCCAGCCCGAGAATGAACCATTTATCCCAACTCTTTGTTTTCTGTTAGATAGCCAATCTTCCACCCATGCCAGTATATTCCCCCCAATCCCGTGATTTCTTATCTTGATCAGTAATCTTTTGTGTGGAACCTTGTCAAATGCCTTTTGGAAGTCCAAATACACTACATCCACTGGTTCCCCTTTATCCACCCTGTATGTTACAGCCTCAAAGAATTCAAGCAAATTTGTCAAACATGACTTCCCCTTCATAAAACCATGCTGACTCTGTCCTATTGAATTATGTTTATCCAAATGCTCTGTTACTGTTTCCTTAATAATGGACTCCAACATTTTGCCAACCACAGATGTTAGGCTAACTGGTCTATAGTTTCCAGCTTTTTGTCTACTTCCCTTCTTAAATAAGGGTGTTACATTAGCAGTTTTCCAATCTGCCGGGACCTTTCCTGAGTCCAGGGAGTTCTGGAAAATAATCACCAATGCATCCACAATCCCTACCGCCACTTCTCTCAAGACCCTAGGATGTAGGCCATCAGGTCCGGGGGATTTATCCGCCTTAAGTCCCATTATTTTATTGAGTACCATCTCCTTAGTGATTTTAATCATCTTTAGCTCCTCCCCCCCCATTGCCCCCTGTTTGTCCAGTGTTGGGATATTTTTAGTGTCCTCTACTGTAAAGACTGATACAAAATATTTGTTCAGCGTCTTTGCCATCTCCATGTTCCCCACCACTAGTTTCCCGGTCCCATCCTCTAAGGAACCAACATTCACTTTAGCCACCCTTTTTCTTTTTATATAGCTGTAGAAACTCTTGCTATCTGTTTTTATATTTTTTGCTGGTTTACTTTCATAATCTATCTTCCCTTTCTTAATTAATCTTTTAGTTATTGTTTGCTGGCTTTTAAATGCTTCCCAATCTTCTATCCTCCCACTAGATTTGGCTACTTTATATGCCCTTGTTTTCAGTCGGATACTATCCTTTATTACTTTACTAAGCCACGGATGGCTGTCTTTTCTTTTATTCCCCTTTTTCCTCAGTGGAATATATTTGTCTTGAAAGATGTGAAATATCTCCTTGAATGTAGACCACTGCTCTTGTACCGTCTTACACTTTAATCTGTTTTCCAAGTCCACTTTAGTCAATTCTACTCTCATACCTTCATAGTCTCCTTTATTTAATCTCAGTATGCTGGTTTGAGATCCAATTCTCTCATCCTCAAACTAAATTTGAAATTCAACCATATTATGGTCACTCATTCCAAGGGGATCCTTTACTAGGACATTTTTTATTAATCCTGTCTCATTACACAGGGCCAGATCTAAGATTGCCTGCCCCCTGGTTGGTTCAGTTACATACTGCTCAAGGAACCCGTCCCTAATACACTCTATGAACTCTTCCTCAAGGCTGCCATGCCCAATTTGTTTAGTCCAGTCAATATGAAAGTTAAAATCCCCCATGATTATAGCTGTTCCCTTATTACAAGCCCCAACTATTTCCTGATTTATACTCCAACCAACAGAGTTGCCACTGTTAGGAGGCCTATAGACTACGCCCACTAGTGACTTTTTCCCCTTCTTATTCCTTATTTCCACCCAAACTATTTCACTATCCTGATCCTTTGACCCAATATCATTTCTGACTATTGCAGTGATTCCATCCTTGATTAACATAGCAACCCCACCTCCCTTTCCTTCCTGTCTGTCCTTCCTAATTGTCAAATACCCTTGTATGTTTAGTTCCCAGTCATGATTATCTTGCAGTCATGTTTCCATAATGGCCACCAGATCATACCCATGTGTAGTTATTTGTACCGTCAACTCGTCAATTTTGTTACGAATGCTGCATGCATTCAGATAAAGAACTTTCAAATATGTTTTCTGACAATTTATTCCTGCTTTTACCCCTTTTACTACTTTACCTTTATCATTATACATTCTGTCCCTTCCTGACACGCTCTGGTTTTTAATTCCCTCACTGCTACCTTGCTCTATTACCTTCTCCGCTGTCATTTTTATTTTTCGCTCTCTTAAAACCTCCCCCCCACTAATTAGTTTAAAGCCCTCTCTACAGCCCTAGTTATTCGATTCGCCAGGACTCTAGTCCCAGCATTATCTTCTGCGAAAATCGCTCGCAAAAGTCGGGGTCAGCAATGTAGGAATGTCTAGTGCCTATCCAAAGACTGAGGTCCACTCAGGCGCTTAACCAAAACAAAGTTTAATGGAAACTAACAGGCTTAAACAAGTAACTGCAGGAGAACATCGAGTGTAGGTCTATTCAGTTCGGAGGCTCCACGAGGACTGCTGGCTGGTCCCGTGGTTGACATCATGACGTTCTTCCCGCCAGTGGGGGATCACGTGATGTACGGCGTGACATCATCGCGTTTACCCGCGCTGTTAAAGTAATCACGCTCTGTACAAGTAAACAGTATAAAGATACAGACTCAGGCTGTAGCTAACATGCTGTTAAAGGGAATTATATACAAACGATCTGAGTCCTTTAGTGGCTCCGCCACAAGAGGACATATAAATTGACCAGAAAAAGCAGCAAACCTGAGGATTGGGAGCAGTTTAGCATTTAACAAAGGAGGACAAAGGGATTAATTAAGAAGGGGAAAATAAGAGTATGAGAGTAAGCTTTCAGGGAGCATAAAAACTGACAGTAAAAGCTTTTATAGATCTGTGAAGAGAAAAAGATTGGTGAAGTCAAGAGTCATGGGAATTTATAATGGGGAACAAAGAAATGGAAGACCAACTAAATAAATATTTTGGTTCTGTCTTCGCAAAGGAGGACACAAATAACCTCCCAGAGATGTTAGGGAACATAGGGTCTGATGAAAGGGAGGAACTGAAAGAGATCAGTATTTGTAGGGAAATGGTGTTAGTGAAATTGATGGGATTAAAGGCCGATAAATCCCCAGGGCCTGATAATCTACATCCTAGGGTACTTAAGGAAGTGGCCCTAGAAATAGTAGATGCATTGCTGGTCATCTTCCAACATTCGACAGAATCTGGAACAATGGATTGGATGGTAGCTAATGTTACCCCACTATTCAAAAAAGGTGGTAGGGAGAAAACGTGGAAATACAGACCAGTAAGCCTGACATCGGTAGTGGGAAAATGCACAAGTCCATTATAAAAGATGTAATAGCAGAGCACTTGGAAAACAGTGGCAGGATCGGACAAAGTCAACATGGATTCACAAAAGGTAAATCGTGCTCGACTAATCTACTGGAATTTTTTGAGGATGTAACTGGTAAAATAGATAAGGGAGAACCAGTGGATGTGGTGCATTTGGACTTTCAAAAGGCTTTCGATAAGGTCCCGCATAAGAGATTAGCGTGTAAAGTTAAGGCACGAGAGACTGGGGGCAAGGTATTGACTTGGATAGAGAACTGGTTGGCAGACAGAAAGCAAAGAGTTGGAATAAACAGGTCTTTTTCCGAGTGGCAGGCAGTGACTAGTGGGGTACCGCAGGGATCGGTCCTTGGACCCCAGCTATTCACAATATATATTAATGATCTAGAAATGATCTAGACGAGACATCCTTGACCCTGGCACCAGGGAGGCAACAAACCATCCTGGAGTCATGTCTACGGCCACAGAAACGCCTATCTGTTCCCCTTACGATAGAATCCCCTACCACTATTGCTCTCCCACTCTTTTTCCTCCCTTCCTGAGCAGCAGAAGCACCCCTGGTGCCAGGAAAATGGCTGCTGCTGCCTTCCCCTGGTGAGTCATCCCCCCCAACAGTATCCAAATTGGTATACCTGTTTGAAAGGGGGATGGCCACAGGGGTCCCCTGCACTACCTGCCTGCTTCTACTGCTCCGCCTGGTGGTCACCCATTTCCCTTCTGCCTGTGCAGCCCTACCCTGCGGCGTGACCAACTCATCAAACGTGTAATCCACGACCCTCTCAGCATCGTGAATGCTCCACAACCCATCCATCCGCAGCTCCAGCGCCTCAATACGGCCCGTTAGTAGCTGCAGCTGGATGCATTTCTGGCGCACGTGGTCGTCAGGGACACTGGCAGCGTCCCTGAATTCCCACATAGAGCAAGAGGAGCATAACACGGGGCTGGGCTCTCCTGGCATGACTTACCCCTTTAATTAATTTAAATTAATTCAATACCACCAGTAAAAGGTATACTCTAGGGTGCTTATTTACCAACTGTCCCCACTACACCACAGAGTCCCAAGAAAATATAAACCGCAGAATTTAAGCTTGTAATAAAAAGGAGAAAGAAATACTCACCAACCAATCACTTACCTGCTTCCTGGTGACGTCACACTTGGATTACTTTTTACCTCTCTCCCCTGCTGTTGAATTGGTACACCTAGCTGAACCCGCCGCTTTTAACTGCCGCCGGTCGCGCTGCACTCCTCACCCAGGTCCGTCGCTCTGGTCGGGCCTCGCTGAACCCGCCGCTTTTAACTGCCGCCGGTCGCGTTGCACTCCTCACCCAGGTCCGTCGCTCTGGTCGAGCCTCGCTGAACCCTCCGCTTTTAACTGCCGCCGGTCGCGCTGCACTCCTCACCCAGGTCCGTCGCTCTGGTCGGGCCTCGCTGAACCCGCCGCTTTTAACTGCCGCCGGTCACGCTGCACTCCTCACCCAGGTCCGTCGCTCTGGTCGGGCCTCGCTGAACCCGCCGCTTTTAATTGCCGCCGGTCGCGCTGCACTCCTCACCCAGGTCCGTCGCTCTGGTCGGGCCTCGCTGAACCCGCCGCTTTTAACTGCCGCCGGTCACGCTGCACTCCTCACCCAGGTCCGTCGCTCTGGTCGGGTCTCGCTGAAGCCGCCGCTTTTAACTGCCGCCGGTCGCGCTGCACCCCTCACCCAGGTCCGTCGCTCTGGTCGGGCCTCGCTGAATCCCCCGCCGGTCGCGCTGCACTCCTCACCCAGGTCCGTCGCTCTGGTCGGGCCTTGCTGAATCCGCCGCTTTTAACTGCCGCCGGTCGTGCTGCACTCCTCACCCAGGTCCATCGCTCTGGTCGGGCCTCGCTGAATCCGCCGCTTTTAACTGCCGCCGGTCGCGCTGCACTCCTCACCCAGGTCCGTCGCTCTGGTCGGGCCTCGCTGAATCCGCCGCTTTTAACTGCCGCCGGTCACGCTGCACTCCTCACCCAGGTCCGTCGCTCTTTACGGTGTTGAATATAGCCAATGGATTTTGGTCAATACCCTTGGAACAAGGGTCCCAGAATAAGTTTGCGTTTACTGTAGGCGAGCGACAATACACCTGGACAAGGGTGCCACAAGGCTTCCACAACAGTCCAGCAATCTTCCACCGCACTTTGAGCAAAGTCCTGGAAAAGGTGGATTTGTCTCCATACAGGAGTACAGTACTACAATACGTGGACGACCTATTAATAGCATCCGAGACCGTGAAGGGGCACATTGGGGCGCTGGTAGAAATACTGGAGGTACTCCAAGAATCAGACTTTAAGGTCAACCCAAAGAAAGCACAGATAGGACAGCCCAAGGTACAGTACTTGGGGCACAAAATCTCACAGGGATCCCGGGCTATGTCAAATGACAGGCGAGATGCCATCCGTGCGATGCTGTGCCCAACTACTGTAAGAGGGGTCAGGAAGGTATTGGGGCTTTTTAACTACTGTAGAAATTTTGTCCCTAATTTTGCAGCCTTGGCAGAACCAATCCAGAGACTGGTGAAAGGAGGAAAGCCCTCCCTTGAGCCTTTAGAATGGGGCCCAGAGCAGGAGGCGGCATATAGGGGTCTCAAAGAGGCTCCGATGTCTGCTCCGGCGCTGGGACTGCCCAACATGGAACTGCCATTCCACATATATTGCGACAACGAAGGGGACTTCTATGGAGCTGTGGTAACGCAAGACCATGGCGACCGACAGAGACCCGTCGCCTACTATTCGACAACAGTAGTCAGCAGCGGCCAGACTCTCAAAGGTGTGTAGCCGCCCTAGACTGTGCTACGTGGGCAGTGAAAATAAGCAAGCCCGTAGTAATGACAGGGGAAACAATCCTCCACACAAGACACACACTGGTTGAAATGTTGAATACGGGAAAATTAAGAGCTGTGTCTAATGTAAGAAGGGCAAAATGGGAGGCAATACTATTGCCCAGGGATGGGTCAGTCAAGATAGTAAGAGATACAGGCGAAAACCCAGCTGAGGGCATGTTGACCTCGGGGGAGCCACATGTACGTCACTAACATGGGGTTCCCTGCACCGGGTGGGATCAAGAATTTAACACCCGAATCAGTGGGGCACTAGACGGTGGATTCTCGGCACAGGCGGCAGAATTGATCGCATTGACCGAGGCCCTCAAACTCGTCGAGGGTCAACGGGTAAACATCTACACCGATAGTCGCTATGCCTTTGGTGTGGTACATGATTACATGACCGCTTGGGGCAGACGAGGATCTGTCACCTCAGGAGGGGAGGCCATCAAACATGAAGGCCGAATTAGGCTGTTATTGGATGCTGCTAGTAAACCTGTCCAAGCAGCAGTAATTAAAATAAAGGCTCACCAGAAGGTGAAAAACAAGGTACAGAAGGGAAATGAGGCAGCAGACATCGCCGCACATAGTGCGGCGGAGACCCAGACCACCATGACTGAGGCCGTGGGTGCTTTGACCCTTGGAGAAGATAGTATAGACGTTGCGAAATTGCAAGCAGATGCCAACCATAGGGATCAACAAGAGTGTGCAGACCAAAACGAGGATATGGGGGGTCCGGCATACGTCACCAGTAGAAGAGAAGGTTATGTTTAAGGGTCTGCCTGGGTGAACGGGGTTCGCCCCTCGGTGGACCGGGCCATACGAGGTATTAATAAGCAGGGACAGGTGCGCATGCATAGATATGAGGGAAAAGAGTAGGTGGAAACATTGGACCCAACTAAAACGATACAACAATAACCCATCTAACCTTAAATCCCACAGGAACAATGGAATAAACACCGGAGATAAACTAACATCTGGTGACGACCAGATTTCTGCTTAAGTTACAGGTAACATGGGCCTTGGACGACAGAGGCACCCACCCTAAGTTCTACCCACAGAATGTTGCCTCTATACACCACGATCCTGATAGTACTAGGGACACTACTGGATGCCATAGGAACAGGAAACCTTCTGAGAAATCGCTAACATCCAGAGGACCAGGGAGAACCGAATTACCGACAGGTCCTCGTTGGAGGGAGAGTATATATATTCCGGTGGAAGGGCACCAAGTACTTCAATTTTCCTGAAACGGGCCGAACATTTTGCGGGTGTTAGGGAACCCAACCCACGATATTGGGCGTTGAGTTAAAGTACAATAGGACCTTGTGTATTGAATGTCGTAGTAGGGTATGGACGAACCTACGGACATATCAGAGATGTATGTGGATTAAGTTTAGGTATCTACCAGGGATGCCACAGATACGACATGCCTGTAGAAACATGTGGCTGCACGTTAACTATATGCAGTGTCTCGACAGACAGGGTTCCGCCGTCATAAGCGAGGTTTAGTCAATGACGTACTGACTGGAATAAATACCGGCACGTCCTTTGTAAATGCCCTGGATATCCAATCCGTGAAAGCAAGCTCGGAGAGTCTTAAAGAGACTATGCGGATTTTGCTCCAGAGGCACATGGGTGACGTCCGGACGGGAGTAGACTTGGGGCAGCAGACCACCAAGATATTATTACAGGGACTTGCGATAATGGAGGGGCATGCTACCACCATTAATCGCTTAATTGACCGAGAATACAAGGATGCCACCAATAGGGTGAAGCGAAACACTTGTCAAGCATATGGGGGATGGATGATAGGACAAGTCTGACATAACCTGGACCAGATGCAGACAGGCAGGGTCCCCGACTGGATCAATAGTACTCACCTACTGCAGTTGGCACAGCACCCAGGATCACTGGATGGCTGTATACTAAAGGGCATGACAAGGGTCTACCCTGTGACGGGTGGGTGCACTGACTCTCACACCTCGCTGATAGGGATGGTACTTATGATCCCGGTAATGACTGGAGACACGAAACCATACACGCAGTACGAGGTAGAGAACATAGGACTGATCAGGGGAAGGGACTACCTGCGGTATTACCCAATGGATCAATACGCGATCAAAAGAAACAGAACCATGAGAGGGGTCTCATTGATTGGGTGCCGCAGGGAAGGAAGCCTCATGATCTGCCCACACCCGGTGGGGCAATGTAGTAAGGATGGGTGTGGGTTCAATCAGACTGTTGGATGTGTGCTGGAAATAAGCCCAGCGGAATCCGAACCGACCCACTCTGCCTACCGGGGAAAGGGCGAGTATTGCATGGTGACAACCCAACGGACGTACGACTATGGCGGACTAACATGTAACATCACGAATCCCAACTTCTGCTTCACCCCCAGCCTACCCATGACAATCGGGTGTGCAAGGAGGACGTACATTCACGCACGAAAAACGGTCACTCAGAATCTAACAGAATAAGAGCGGACCTGGGGCTATACGAGGAACACCTCACAGCGCCCATTCCGCATCTCCCAGCGGATCTAAAGAAGCTTAGGGACCCTCTATGCGAGAACATAAAATGGTACGATGTGGAGATGCCGGCGTTGGACTGGGGTGGACAAATGTGAGAAGTCACACAACACCAGGTTATAGTCCAACAGCTTTATTTGAAATCACAAGCTTTCAGAGCGCTGCTCCTTCATCAGGTGAAGTGAAGGGATGCATATAGACACAGCATATATAGTCAGAGAATACTGCCAGATGATTACAGGTAATCTTTCTAACTGCCCTTTATCACACCTCGGCAGAGTGATAATCACAGCAATCAATGGTGTGAATGGTGTCCAAACAGGTCAGTCAGGAAAACATTACATCAAAGAACAATGGGGTGGGGTCACAAGAGGTCAAATGTTGCAGATGCTGGGGTCTGTATGAAAAACAAAAACAAAAATTTTTTTGCTGGAAATCACAGCAGGTCCGGCCGCATCTATGTAGAGAGAACAAGCCAACGACGACTCAAGTCTGGATGACTCTACGTCAGGTGGGGTTACATGTAGCGTGACATGAACCCAAGATCCCGGTTGAGGCCGTCCTCATGAGTGCGGAACTTGGCTATCAGTTTCTGCTCGACGATTTTGCTTTGTCGTGTGTCTCGAAGGCTGCCTTGGAGAATGCTTACCCGAAGATCGGAGGCTGAATGTCCTTGACTGCTGAAGTGTTCCCCGACTGGGAGAGAACACTCCTGCCTGGCGATTGTTGTGTGGTGTCCGTTCATCCGTTGTCGCAGTGTCTGCATGGTCTCGCCGGTGTACCATGCTCCGGGTCATCCTTTCCTGCAACGTATGAGGTAGACAACGTTGGCCGAGTCACATGAGTATGTACCATGTACCTGGTGGGTGGTGTCCTCACGTGTGAGGATGGTATCTGTGTTGATGATCTGGCATGTCTTGCAGAGGTTGCCGTGGCAGGGTTGTGTGGTCGCTGTTCTCTTGAAAGCTGGGTAATTTGCTGCGAACGATGGTCTGTTTGAGGTTAGGCGGCTGTTTGAAGGCGAGTAGTGGAGGCGTGGGGATGGCCTTAGCGAGGTGTTCGTCGTCATCGATGACATGTTGGAGGCTGCGAAGAACATGGTGTAGTTTCTCCGCTCCGGGGAAGTACTGGACGACGAAGGGTACTCTGTTGGTTGTGTCCCGTGTTTGTCTTCTGAGGAGGTCTATGCGATTTTTCGCTGTGGCCCGTCGGAACTGTCGATCGACGAATCGAGCGTCATATCCTGTTCTTACAAGGGTGTCTTTCAGCGTCTGTAGGTGTCCATCGCATTCCTCCTCATCTGAGCAGATCCTGTGTATTCACAGGGCTTGTCCATAGGCGATGGCTTCTTTAACGTGGTTAGGGTGGAAGCTGGAGAAGTGGAGCATCGTGAGGTTGTCCGTGGGCTTGCGATAGAGTGAAGTGCTGAGGTGTCCGTCTTTGATGGAGATTCGTGTGTCCAAGAATGAAACCGATTCTGAGGAGTAGTCCATGGTGAGTTTGATGGTGGCATGGAACTTGTTGATGTTATCATGTAGTCTTTTCAGTGATTCTTCGCCGTGGGTCCATAGGAAGAAAATGTCATTGATGTATCTGGTGTATAGCGTTGGTTGGAGGTCCTGTGCAGTGAAGAAGTCTTGCTCGCACTTGTGCATGAAGATGTTGGCGTATTGGGGTGCGAATTTGGTCCCCATGGCTGTTCCGTGTGTTTGGGTAAAGAACTGGTTGTCAAAGGTGAAGACATTGTGGTCAAGGATGAAGCAGATGAGTTGTAGGATGGCGTCTGGAGATTGGCTGTTGTTGGTGTTGAGTACTGAGGCTGTCGCAGTGATGCCGTCATCGTGGGGGATACTGGTGTAGAGTGCCGAGACGTCCATCGTGGCGAGGAGTGTTCCTGGTTCAACTAGTCCGTGGGTGCTGAATTTCTGTAAGAAGTCTGTAGTGTCGCGACAGAAGCTGGGGGTTCCCTGTACGATGGGTTTCAGGATGCCCTAGACGTATCTAGAGAGGTTCTCACACAGGGTTCCGTTGCCTGATAAGATAGAACGTCCGGGTGTGTTGGCTTTGTGTATCTTTGGGAGGCAGTAGAAGTCTCCCACGTGGGATGAGAGCGCGTAGGATGCTTTGAAGGTCTGGATCGAAGGTCTTGATCAGTCTGTTGAGTTGGCGGGCGTGTTCTTTGGTCGGATCTGCGGGTAACTGTCTGTAGTGTTCCTGGTTGTCCAGTTGTCGGTATGCTTCTTTGCAATAGTCCATTCTGTTCTGTATGGCGATGGCTCCTCCTTTGTCTGCTGGTTTGATGACGATGTTGCGGTTGGTCTTGAGAGCGTGGATGGCATTGCATTGTGCTCGGGTGACATTCTGGACTGTCTTGTGAGTGCGGCTGATGAATCTGGCGTTGATGCATCTCCTGACAGCTTGAGCATACATGTCAAGCTTAGGGCAGCGACCCTCCGGAGGGGTCCAATTTGACTCTTTCTTCTTCGGTTGCTCTATCTGCTGTTCCGGATCATTGATTGTCTCATTGGTTTCGCTGCTGACATCTTGGGATTTGTGGAAGAATTCCCGGAGCCTCATTCTCCTGATGAATTCCTCTGTGTCTGCCACTCATGAAGACGGCCTCAACAAGGATCTTGGGTTCATGTCATGCTACATGTACCCCCACCTGGCGTAGTCATCCAGACTCGAGTCATCGTTAGCTTGTTCTCTCTACACAGATGCGGCCGGACCTGCTGTGATTTCCAGCAAAAAAAATTTTTTTTTTTTTTGTGTCTTTTGTTTGTTTTTTGTTTTTCATACAGACCCCAGCATCTGCAACATTTGACCCTTTGTGATCCCACTTCATTGTTCTTTGATGAAATATTTTCCTGACTGACCTGTTTGGACACCATTCACACCTTTGATTGCTGTGATTATCTCTCTGCCGAGGTGTGATAAAGGGCAGTTAGAAAGATTACCTGTAATCATCTGGCAGTGTTCTCTGACTATATATGCTGTGTCTATATGCATCCCTTCACTTCACCTGACGAAGGAGCAGCGCTCCGAAAGCTTGTGATTTCAAATAAAGCTGTTGGACTATAACCTGGTGTGTGACTTCTCACATAAAACGGTACCATCTCCTAAAACAAGTTACAGGAACTAGACAAGGAGATCGAAACCAAACTCCGTAAGATACCGTGGTATGAAACAGTCTGGAACTGGGGCTTGAACGTAGATATCTACCCTTGGATCCGCATCATCTCTCATGTGCTGGTAGCGCTACAATTAATATTAGCATTAGGTTGGCTTACAGTGACTTGTGCTGCTTGCTCAAAACGTAGAAACAAAACCAGGGCAAAGGCGACAGTTAAGGAACAGAGTAAGCTGCTCAAACATGTGCAAGACGAAGGAATTATTTAGCTCTAAACGCACTGTGTCCCCAACCTAGCAGCTGGCCACTGCAAGTGGGGCGGGACGCCTAAGGCAGTATTAGTCATAATTGGTCATCTTGTGTAGGTTAGCCAAGGACCAAAAGGGGGGACTGAAGTGGAGCAGCGGCGCCCTTCAGGAATTAAGGGGTTAGCAATGCAGCTTGCACACTAGATCAGCGGAGACAGTTCAGACATGTTGACCACAAGGTCTTGATGCTTCTTGCAAGATTAGATGAAATTAGCTCAGAAGCACCAACCACAAACTACAGAAGTAAAACCACACGGGGCACAGCAAGACAGAAATGCATACATGTGGTTTTACTAAAGGTTACAAAATATAACAACAGGTGAGATCATAAAGTTCATGTGACAATAAAATATAGGCGAAAGTTTGTGTGATGCGAGATAGGGAATTAGCCAATCAGCAACTGTGCACGCGGGCTTTAAGCCAATTAAAAGTGCAGCGGAATATGTACGAGGTTACCACGACTTTTGAACACATAAATATGTAACGCTTACTGTATAATTTCGGAGAAGTCTGCTGGTGCGCCAGTAAAGATTGTTTCCCCACCGGTGTATTAAAGACTTTTGATTTGTACCTGACAGACTTGTGTCGAGTGATGAATAAATACTCCACAACAGCACCTTCAGTATAGGCTCACAGCTCAGAATTACCACTCGGCAAGGTACAGGAGGGCAAACAGTGACTGGGACCGAACCCCACCATCACACAGCATCTTCAGTATAGGCTCACAGCTCAGAATTACCACTCGGCAAGGTACTGGAGGGCAAACAGTGACTGGGGCCGAACCCCACCATCACACAGCTCCTTCAGTATAGACTCACAGCTCAGAATTACCACTCGACAAGATACTGGAGGAGAAACAGTGACTGGGCCCGAACCCCACCATCACACAGCACCTTCAGGAGAGAAAGGAAGAAAAATCCGAGCCTGCGATGAATCTGCATTTCAAACAGTGAGGATGTGGCGAGGAGGGGGGTGTGTGTGGGATGAGGAATTTACAGATTAGGAGGGGCAAGAGAGGAAAGAATGTTCCAGAGAAACTAGAACTGTCTGTTCAGAATTTCTATCCTGTACTGACAGTGATGACTTTTGTAAATTATGAAGACAGGTTGCATAGACAGGCGTCTATTCCCTTGAATATAGAAGATTAAGCGGCGATCTAATTGAGGTGTTTAAGATGATTAAAGGAGTTGATCGGATAAACAGAGAGAAACTATTTCCTCTGGTGGGGGAGTCCACAGCAAGGGGACATAACCTTAAAATCAGAGCCAGGCCGTTCAGCGGTGATGTCAGGAAGCACTTCTTCACACAAAGGGTACTGGAAATCCGGAACTCTCTCCCCCAAAAACTGCTGCGGCTGGGGGTCAATTGAAAATCTCAAAATTGGGTGTGCTAGATTTTTGCTAGTCAAGGGTACTTAGGGTTAAAGAACAAAGATGGGTAGATGGATCTCACACACAGATCAGCCAGCATCTAATTGAATGAGGGAACTAGCTCGATGGGCTGCATGACCTCCGCCTGTTCCTACTTACAGTGATGACTTTTGTAAACAGCTTTCACAGGGTATTAGGAGGGGAGGATATGCAGACAGGATTAATCCTGGCCAGCTCCTGTTCTTATGACAGACTGAACCAATCACACAGCTCAGTATCAGATTGAATTATTCCTCTCTCCAGCCTGTAACCGAGGAAACTTGTAACACTGAGGCCGAAATTCCATTTCTGTGAGCCGGGGATGCAGGCAGTGCTGGGCTCACAGAGAGCAGCAAGCCGGGTTCAGAGTGTGCACACTGGGATTGCCCTTGAACTGGGTTTTACAGTGAGCATGTGCTGGGGCCCAAGCTCATTGGCAGAGCGGTCCTGGGACGCCACACGGGGATTCCAACCCTGGGACTCGACAAGGGGATTCCAACCCTGGGACTCGACAAGGGGATTCCAACCCTGGGACTGCACATGGGAATTCCAACCCTGGGGCTGCACATGGGGATTCCTATCCTGGGACTGTACATGGGGGTTCTAACCCTGGGACTCTACAAGGGGATTCTAACCCTGGGACTGTACATGGGGATTCCAACCCTGGGACTGCACATGGGGATTCCAGCCCTGGGACTGTACATGGGGATTCCAGCCCTGGGACTGCACATGGGGATTCCAGCCCTGGGACTGCACATGGGGATTCCAGCCCTGGGACTGCACATGGGGATTCCAACCCTGGGACTGTACAGGGGGATTCCAACCCTGGGACTGTACATGGGGATTCCAACCCTGGGACTGTACATGGGGATTCCAACCCTGGGACGGTACATGGGGATTCCAACCCTGGGAGTGCACATGGGGATTCCAACCCTGGGACTGTACATGGGGATTCCAACCCTGGGACTGTACATGGGGATTCCAACCCTGCGACTGTACATGGGGATTCCAACCCCGGGACTGTACTTGGGGATTCAAACCCTGGGACTGTACATGGGGATTCCAACCGTGGGACTGCACATGGGGATTCCAGCCCTGGGGCTCATAGAGTTATACAGCACAGAAAGAGGCCCTTCGGCCCATCGCGTCCACACTGGCCATCAAGCCCTATCTAATCTAATCCCATTTTCCAGCATTTGGTCCGTAGCCTTGTATACTATGGCATTTCAAGTGCTCATCCAAATGCTTCTTGAATGTTGTGAGGGTTCCTGCCTCTACCACCCTTTCAGGAAGTGAGATCCAGATTCCAACCACACTCTGGGTGAAAAAGTTCTTCCTCAAATCCCCTCTGAACCTCCTGCCCCTTACCTTGAATCTATGCCCCCTTGTTATTGACCCCTCTACTAAGGGGAAAAGTTCCTTTCTATCCACCCTATCTATGCCCCTCATAATTTTGTATACCTCAATCAGGTCCCCCCTCAGCCTTCTCTGCTCCAAGGAAAACAACCCCAGCCAGTCCAGTCTTTCTTCATAGCTGAAGCGCTCCAGCCCAGGTAACATCCTGGTAAATCTCCTCTGCACCCTCTCCAAAGCAATCACATCCTTCCTATAGTGTGGCGACCAGAACTGCGCACAGTACTCCAGCTGTGGCCTTACCAGCGTTTTGTACAGCTCCATTATAACCTCCCTGCTCTTATATTCTATGCCTTGGCTAATGAAGGCAAGTATCCCATATGCCTTTTTAACCACCTTATCCAGCTGTTCTGCTGCCTTCAGGGATCTATGCACATACACACCAAGGTCCCTCTGATCCTCTGTCTTTCCTAGGGTCTTGCCATTCATTGTGTATTCCCTTGCCTTGTTAGTCCGTCCAAAATGCATCACCTCACACTTTTCAGGGTTAAATTCCATTTGCCACTGTTCCGCCCATCTGACCAACCCATCTATATCGTCCTGTAGCCTGAGGCTTCCCGCCTCGCTATTTACCACCCCACCAATTTTCGTGTCATCTGCGAACTTACTCATCATACCTTTTACATTCACATCCAAATCATTAATGTAGACCACAAACAGCAAGGGACCCAGCACCGATCCCTGCGATACCCCACTGGACACAGGCTTCCAGTCACAAAAACAGCCTTCCACCATCACCCTCTGCCTTCTGCCACTAAGCCAGTTTTGGATCCAATGTGCCAAGACACCCTGGATCCCATGGGCTCTTACCTTCTTGACCAGTGTCCTATGCGGGACTTTATCAAAAGCCTTACTGAAATCCATGTAAACCACATCCACTGCACTACCCTCATCCACACACCGAGTCACGCCCTCGAAAAATTCAATCAAATTGGTCAGACATGATCTTTCCTTGACAAAGCCATGCTGGCTATCCTTAAGTAATCCCTGCCTCTCCAAGTGGAGACCAATTCTGTCCTTCAGAATTTTTTCCAATACAAGGGGATTCCAACCCTGGGACGGTACAGGGGGATTCCCAGCCCTGGGAATGTACATGGGGATTCCAGCCCTGGGACTGTACATGGGGATTCCAACCCTGGGACTGTACATGGGGATTCCAGCCCTGGGACTGTACATGGGGATTCCAGCCCTGGGACTGCACATGGGGATTCCAGCCCTGGGAATGTACATGGGGATTCCAGCCCTGGGACTGTACATGGCCATTCCAGCCCTGGGACTGTACATGGGGATTCCAACCCTGGGACTGTACATGGGGATTCCAACCCTGGGACTGTACATGGGGATTACAGCCCTGGGACTGTACATGGGGATTCCAACCCTGGGACTGTACATGGGGATTCCAACCCTGGGACAGTACATGGGGATTTCAACCCTGGGACTGTACATGGGGATTCCAGCCCTGGGACTGTACATGGGGATTCCAGCCCTGGGACTGCACATGGGCGTTCCAGCCCTGGGGCTGCACATGGGGATTCCTGCCCTGGGATTGTACATGGGGATTCCAGCCCTGGGACTGTACATGGGGATTCCAGCTCTGGGACTGTACATGGGGATTCCAGCCCTGGGGCTGTACATGGGGATTCCAGCCCTGGGACTGTCCATGGGAATTCCAGCCCTGGGACTGTCCATGGGGATTCCAGCCCTGGGACTGCACATGGGGATTCCAGCCCTGGGACTGTACATGGGGATTCCAGCCCTGGGACTGTACATGGGGATTCCAGCCCTGGGACTGTACATGGGGATTCCAGCCCTGGGACTGTACATGGGGATTCCAACCCTGGGACTGTATATGGGTATTCCAGCCCTGGGACTGTACATGGGGATTCCAACCCTGGGACTGCACATGGGCATTCCAGCCCTGGGACTGTACATGGGGATGCCAACCCTGGGACTGCACATGGGGATTCCAGCCCTGGGACTGCACATGGGCATTCCAGCCCTGGGACTGTACATGGGGATTCCAACCCTGGGACTGCACATGGGGATTCCAGCCCTGGGACTGCACATGGGTATTCCAGCCCTGGGACTGTCCATGGGAATTCCAACCCTGGGACTGCACATGGGCATTCCAGCCATGGGGCTCTACATGGGGATTCCAGCCCTGGGACTGTACATGGGGATTCCAACCCTGGGTCTGTACATGGGGATTCCAGCCCTGGGACCGTACATGGGGATTCCAGCACTGGGACTGTACATGGGGATTCCAGCCCTGGGACTGTACATGGGGATTCCAGCCCTGGGACTGTACATGGGGATTCCAGCACTGGGACTGTACATGGGGATTCCAGCCCTGGGACTGTACATGGGGATTCCAGCCCTGGGACTGTACATGGGGATTCCAGCCCTGGGACTGTACATGGGGATTCCAGCCCTGGGACTGTACATGGGGATTCCAACCCTGGGACTGTACATGGGGATTCCAGCCCTGGGACTGTACATGGGGATTCCAGCCCTGGGACAGTACATGGGGATTCCAGCCCTGGGACTGTACATGGGGATTCCAGCACTGGGGCTGTACATGGGGATTCCAGCCCTGGGACTGTACATGGGGATTCCAGCCCTGGGACTGTCCATGGGGATTCCAGCCCTGGGACTGTCCATGGGGATTCCAGCCCTGGGACTGTACATGGGGATTCTGACCCTGGGACTGTACATGGGGATTCCGGCCCTGGGATTGTACATGAGGATTCCAGCCCTGGGACTGTACATGGCGATCCCAGCCCTGGGACTGCACATGGAGATTCCAGCCCTGGGGCTCATAGAGTCAGAGTTATACAGCACAGAAAGAGGCCCTTCGGCCCATCGCGTCCGCGCCGGCCATCAAGCCCTATCTAATCTAATCCCATTTTCCAGCATTTGGTCCGTAGCCTTGTATGCTATGGCATTTCAAGTGCTCATCCAAATGCTTCTTGAATGTTGTGAAGGTTCCTGCCTCTACCACTCTTTCAGGCAGTGAGTTCCAGATTCCAACCACCCTCTGGGTGAAAAAGTTTTTCTTCAAATCCCCTCTAAACCTCCTGCCCCTTACCTTGAATCTGTGCCTCCTTGTTATTGACCCCTCTACGAAGGGGAAAAGTTCCTTTCTATCCACGTATCTATGCCCCACATAATTTTGTATACCTCAATCAGGTCCCCCCTCAGCCTTCTCTGCTCCAAGGAAAACAGCCCCAGCCTGTCCAGTCTTTCTTCATAGCTGAAGCGCTCCAACCCAGGTAACATGCTGGTAAATCTCCTCTGCACCCTCTCCAAAGCAATCACATCCTTCCCATAGTGTGGTGACCAGAACTGCACACAGTACTCCAGCTGTGGCCTTACCAGCGTTTTGTACAGCTCCATCATAACCTCCCTGCTCTTATATTCTATGCCTCGGCTAATGAAGGCAAGTATCCCATATGCCTTTTTAACCACCTTATCCAGCTGTTCTGCTGCCTTCAGGGATCTATGTACATACACACTAAGGTCCCTCTGATCCTCAGTCTTTCCTAGGGTCTTACCATTCATTGTGTATTCCCTTGCCTTGTTAGTCCGTCCAAAATGCATCACCTCACACTTTTCAGGGTTAAATTCCATTTGCCACTGGTCCGCCCATCTGACCAACCCATCTATATCGTCCTGTAGCCTGAGGCTTCCCGCCTCGCTATTTACCACCCCACCAATTTTCGTGTCATCTGCGAACTTACTGATCATACCTTTTACATTCACATCCAAATCATTAATGTAGACCACAAACAGCAAGGGACCCAGCACCGATCCCTGTGGTACCCCACTGGACACAGGCTTCCAGTCACAAAAACAACCTTCCACCATCTCCCTCTGCCTTCTGCCACTAAGCCAGTTTTGGATCCAATGTGCCAAGGCACCCTGGATCCCATGGGCTCTTACCTTCCTGACCAGTCTCCTATGCGGGACTTTATCCAAAGCCTTACTGAAATCCATGTAAACCACATCCACTGCACTACCCTCATCCACACACCTAGTCACCCCCTCGAAAAATTCAATCAAATTGGTCAGACATGATCTTCCCTTGACAAAGCCATGCTGGCTATCCCTAATTAATCCCTGCCTCTCCAAGTGGAGACCAATTCTGTCCCTCAGAATTTTTTCCAATACAAGGGGATTCCGGCCCTGGGGCGGCACCTGGGGGATTCGGGCCCTGGGGCTGCACCTGGGGGATTCCGGCCCTGGGGCTGCACCTGCGAGATTCGGGCCCTGGGGCTGCACCTGGGGGATTCCGGCCCTGGGGCTGCACCTGGGGGATTCCGGCCCTGGGGCTGCACCTGGGGGATTCCGGCCCTGGGGCTGCACCTGGGGGATTCGGGCCCTGGGGCTGCACCTGGGGGATTCCGTCCCTGGGGCTGCACCTGGGGGATTCCGTCCCTGGGGATGCAGCTGGGGGATTCCGGCCCTGGGGCTGCACCTGGGGGATTCCGGCCCTGGGGCTGCACCTGGGGGATTCCGGCCCTGGGGCTGCACCTGGGGGATTCTGGCCCTGGGGCTGCACCTGGGGGATTCCGGCCCTGGGGCTGCACCTGGGGGATTCCGGCCCTGGGGCTGCACCTGGGGGATTCCGGCCCTGGGACTGCACCTGGGGGATTCCGGCCCTGGGGCTGCTCCTGGGGGATTCCGGCCCTGGGGCTGCACCTGGGGGATTCCGGCCCTGGGGCTGCACCTGGGGGATTCCGACCCTGGGACTGCACATGGGGATCGCGGCCCTGGGACTG
This sequence comes from Somniosus microcephalus, assembly GCF_052327205.1. Taxonomy (NCBI): domain Eukaryota; kingdom Metazoa; phylum Chordata; class Chondrichthyes; order Squaliformes; family Somniosidae; genus Somniosus; species Somniosus microcephalus. Next base: position 150,203,072 of record NC_140990.1, on the reverse strand, counting down.
CAAATGGGGATTCCAGCCCTGGGACTGTACATGGGGATTCCAGCCCTGGGACTGCACCTGGGGGATTCCGGCCCTGGGGCTGCACCTGGGGATTCCAGCCCTGGGACTGTACATGGGGATTCCAACCCTGGGACTGTACATGGGGATTCCAGCCCTGGGACTGTACATGGGGATTCCAGCCCTGGGACTGTACATGGGGATTCCAGCCCTGGGACTGTACATGGGGATTCCAGCCCTGGGACTGTACATGGGGATTCCAGCCCTGGGACTGTCCATGGGGACTCCGGCCCTGGGACTGTCCATGGGGATTCCGGCCCTGGGACTGTACATGGGGATTCTGGCCCTGGGACTGCACATGGAGATTCCAGCCCTGGGGCTCATAGAGTCAGAGTTATACAGCACAGAAAGAGGCCCTTCGGCCCATCGCGTCCGCGCCGGCCATCAAGCCCTATCTAATCTAATCCCATTTTCCAGCATTTGGTCCGTAGCCTTGTATGCTATGGCATTTCAAGTGCTCATCCAAATGCTTCTTGAATGTTGTGAAGGTTTCTGCCTCTACCACTCTTTCAGGCAGTGAGTTCCAGATTCCAACCACCCTCTGGGTGAAAAAGTTTTTCCTCAAATCCCCTCTAAACTTCCTTCCCCTTACCTTGAATCTATGCCCCCTTGTTATTGACCCTTCTACGAAGGGGAAAAGTTCCTTTCTATCCACGTATCTATGCCCCACATAATTTTGTATACCTCAATCAGGTCCCCCCTCAGCCTTCTCTGCTCCAAGGAAAACAGCCCCAGCCTGTCCAGTCTTTCTTCATAGCTGAAGTGCTCCAACCCAGGTAACATGCTGGTAAATCTCCTCTGCACCCTCTCCAAAGCAATCACATCCTTCCCATAGTGTGGCGACCAGAACTGCACACAGTGCACTAGCTGTGGCCTTACCAACGTTTTGTACAGCTCCATCATAACCTCCCTGCTCTTATATTCTATGCCTCGGTTAATGAAGGCAAGTATCCCATATGCCTTTTTAACCACCTTATCCAGCTGTTCTGCTGCCTTCAGGAATCTATGTACATACACACTAAGGTCCCTCTGATCCTCAGTCTTTCCTAGGGTCTTGACATTCATTCACTGTGTATTCCCTTGCCTTGTTAGTCCGTCCAAAATGCATCACCTCACACTTTTCAGGGTTAAATTCCATTTGCCACTGGTCCGCCCATCTGACCAACCCATCTATATCGTCCTGTAGCCTGAGGCTTCCCGCCTCGCTATTTACCACCCCACCAATTTTCGTGTCATCTGCGAACTTACTGATCATACCTTTTACATTCACATCCAAATCATTAATGTAGACCACAAACAGCAAGGGACCCAGCACCGATCCCTGTGGTACCCCACTGGACACAGGCTTCCAGTCACAAAAACAACCTTCGACCATCACCCTCTGCCTTCTGCCACTAAGCCAGTTTTGGATCCAATGTGCCAAGGCACCCTGGATCCCATGGGCTCTTACCTTCCTGACCAGTCTCCTATGCGGGACTTTATCCAAAGCCTTACTGAAATCCATGTAAACCACATCCACTGCACTACCCTCATCCACACACCTAGTCACCCCCTCGAAAAATTCAATCAAATTGGTCAGACATGATCTTCCCTTGACAAAGCCATGCTGGCTACCCCTAATTAATCCCTGCCTCTCCAAGTGGAGACCAATTCTGTCCCTCAGAATTTTTTCCAATACAAGGGGATTCCGGCCCTGGGGCGGCACCTGGGGGATTCCGGCCCTGGGGCTGCACCTGGGGGATTCCGGCCCTGGGGCTGCACCTGCGAGATTCGGGCCCTGGGGCTGCACCTGGGGGATTCCGTCCCTGGGGCTGCACCTGGGGGATTCCGGCCCTGTGGCTGCACCTGGGGGATTCCGGCCCTGGGGCTGCACCTGGGGGATTCCGGCCCTGGGGCTGCACCTGGGGGATTCCGGCCCTGGGGCTGCACCTGGGGGATTCCGACCCTGGGGATGCACCTGGGGGATTCCGGCCCTGGGGCTGCACCTGGGGGATTCCGGCCCTGGGGCTGCACCTGGGGGATTCCGGCCCTGGGGCTGCACCTGGGGGATTCCGTCCCTGGGGCTGCACCTGGGGGATTCCGGCCCTGGGGCTGCACCTGGGGGATTCGGGCCCTGGGGCTGCACCTGGGGGATTCCGGCCCTGGGGCTGCACCTGGGGGATTCCGGCCCTGGGGCTGCACCTGGGGGATTCCGGCCCTGGGGCTGCACCTGGGGGATTCCGGCCCTGGGGCTGCACCTGGGGGATTCCGGCCCTGGGGCTGCACCTGGGGGATTCCGGCCCTGGGGCTGCACCTGGGGGATTCCGGCCCTGGGGCTGCACCTGGGGGATTCCGGCCCTGGGGCTGCACCTGGGGGATTCCGGCCCTGGGGCTGCTCCTGGGGGATTCCGGCCCTGGGGCTGCACCTGGGGGATTCCGGCCCTGGGGCTGCACCTGGGGGATTCCGGCCCTGGGACTGCACATGGGGATCGCGGCCCTGGGACTGCACATGGGGATCCCGGCCCTGGGGCTGCACATGGGGATTCCGGCCCTGGGACTGCACCTGGGGGATTCCGGCCCTGGGGCTGCACCTGGGGGATTCCGGCCCTGGGGCTGCTCCTGGGGGATTCCGGCCCTGGGGCTGCACCTGGGGGATTCCGGCCCTGGGGCTGCACCTGGGGGTTGCGGCCCTGGGGCTGCACATGGGGATCGCGGCCCTGGGACTGCACATGGGGATCCCGGCCCTGGGGCTGCACATGGGGATTCCGGCCCTGGGACTGCACCTGGGGGATTCCGGCCCTGGGGCTGCACCTGGGGGATTCCGGCCCTGGGGCTGCTCCTGGGGGATTCCGGCCCTGGGGCTGCACCTGGGGGATTCCGGCCCTGGGGCTGCACCTGGGGGTTGCGGCCCTGGGGCTGCACCTGGGGGTTGCGGCCCTGGGACTGCACCTGGGGATTGCGGCCCTGGGACTGCACCTGGGGATTGCGGCCCTGGGACTGCACCTGGGGATTGCGGCCCTGGGACTGCACCTGGGGATTGCGGCCCTGGGACTGCACCTGGGGATTGCGGCCCTGGGACTGCACATGGGGATTGCGGCCCTGGGACTGCACATGGGGATTGCGGCCCTGGGACTGCACATGGGGAATGCGGCCCTGGGACTGCACATGGGGATTGTGGCCCTGGGACCAGGGTTGCAAAGGGGTGGAAAGTTTCCGGTAAATTTCCGGAAATTTTCCACGGGAAGTTTAGCTTGGGAACTTTGCCCAAAAAAGCACATGCTAGCATAATTTTGTTTTTTTTGTATTTCTTTCTTTTTTTTCCCACAGGTCCTCTCTTAAAATTACTAACAGAGATGGAATCTTAATTAAGGTATTTCTTAATCAATATATGTTTATCTTCTTAATTGGCTTGTTTTAATAATTACAAGTTTTGTGTGTGACTGTGAACAAATGTGTCCTGATTGGTTGGATGAGTGGATGAGCGATTAGCTCCCTCTATTTGTAATATTTGCATATCGAATTGTGATTGGCCTGCAGGCATCTGTAAGACTGCTATAGTTTTTTTAAGATGCAGGTTAGGGGTCCTGAGGGAAGTCATTTTGTTTTCTGCTGATGTTGTGATGATGCAGTAAGTAAATCAGACTTTATACCAAATAAACCAGTTACTTGTTGAACTCTGTTGTCCTTCAATTTAAAATATACAAAATAATACACTATTGGTGATGTAGTGTCGTGTGTGTACAGGTCATGCTTCCATCACATGGAGCATCAGCAAAAATGTACTCACCCTGTTGCAATCGTGCTGATCGACCGCAGTTCGACACAGAGATGAATGCCCTTTATTTCTCTGCATAGAACAATGCCACGTTTACCGTCGGATGTGTGGAAGCATTTTACCCCAGGCATTAAAGATGGAAAGACTGTGTACATGTGCAAACACTGTAGAAAGCCATATGTAAAGAATGCCACAAAGATGCAGCGGCATTTATCCAAATGCAACAACTTCACTCAAAGCTCACAGCAGTCAGCCCAGAGTTCCTCTGCTTCCATTCAAGAAGATGATGGTTCTCATTCAGCATCAGGCTCATCATCAGCAACTGCTGGCCCACTTGCAAGGTTCTTTGATACAATGGATAACCATAGCCAGAAGAATGCAGATGAGTGCCTTGCTCAAGTTGTATATGCAACAGGCTCACCCCTCATGCTCATAGCCAATGTGTACTGGAAGAGATTTTTCAATGTTATTCGCCCTGCATACTGTCCTCCCACCAGACATGCTTTGTCTACTTATTTGCTGGAGGCTGAGTATAACAGAGTCCAAGGAAAGCTCAAAGAAACGATAGCGATGGCAGACTGTGTTGCAGTTATCTCAGATGGGTGGTCAAATGTACGAGGGGAGGGCATCATAAACTACATCATCTCCACTCCTCTCCCAGTGTTCTTCAAGAGCACAGACACGAAGGACAACAGACACACAGGCACATACATTGCTGATGAGCTGAAAGCGGTCATCAACGATCTTGGCTCACAAAAGGTCTTTGCAGTAGTTACTGACAATGCTGCGAATATGAAGGCTGCTTGGGCTCAAGTGGAGGAGGCCTACCCTCATATGTCTATTGGGTGCGCAGCTCATGGGCTTAACCTGCTCCTCAAGGACATCATGGGTTTGAGAACCATGGAAGCACTGTACAAGAGAGCCAAGCAAGTTGTTAAGTATGTCAGGGGAAAACAGGTAGTTGCAGCAACCTACAACTCCAAGCAAATGACAAAGAACAAGAACACCACACTGAAGCTGCCCAACAACACTAGATGGGGTGGTGTTGTCATAATGTACAACAGCCTTCTGGAGGGTAAGGAGTCGCTGCAAGAAATGGCAATATCCCAGTCTGGGGATATGGAAACCACCATCAAGAAAATACTGCTGGATGATGTGTTTTGGGAGAGAGTGGTTAGCAGCCTTAAACTACTCTCACCAGTAGCATCTGCAATTGCTCAGATTGAAGGAGATGACGCTGTCTTGTCAGATGTTCTCAGGCTTTTTACTGATTTAAAAGAACAAATCAGCATTGCCCTACCCACATCCCTGCTGCTCAAAGCAGAGGAGAAGGCAATTGTTCAATTCATACAGACGCGTCAAGAATTTTGTGTCAAGCCGATTCATGCTGCAGCATACATGCTGGACCCAAAGCATGTTGGGAGACCAATACTTTCTGGAGAACAGATCAACAGCGCGTACAGTGTGATTTCTACCCTCTCACGCCACCTCAATCTGGACGTGGGCAAAGTTCTGGGAAGTCTGGCAAAGTTCTCTACCAAGCAAGGTCTTTGGAATGGGGATGGGATATGGGAATCATGCAAGCATATCAGTGCACATACCTGGTGGAAGGGACTTTGTGCATCTGAGGCCCTGTCACCTATTGCATCGGTGATACTCCAAATCCCACCTTCATCAGCGGCCTCTGAACGAAACTGGTCACTTTTTGGGAATACGCATACAAAGGTGCGCAACAGGCTGACTAACAAGAGAGTGGAGAAACTGGTGGCTATCCGGGTGAACCTACAACTTATTGAGCCAGATACAGAAGTGTCCACCACACAGCTAGACACTGACACAGAGGAGGAAATGGACACGTCAGAGCCAGAGTCAGAGAATCAGGAGGAGCAATGAGGAGTAGAAGACTCAAAGGGACAAAATAAGGACAAATTACAGGCTAAATAAGCTGACGCTGTTTTTATTTAATTTTAGATGGGTCTTTTTTGTGGGGGTTCAATAAAGTTCAAAATTATAACCTAAATAAAGTTTTGAAAGCCTGTTTTTATTTGTATGGAACAGTATGTCTATTTTGACGACAAAGATAATATAAGGGTCAGAGACAAAAACCATCAGTGCGCAAAAAAACTCAAAATTCCCATAAATTCCCATAAATTCCCGAAAATTCCCATGGAAAGTTTCCTCTTTTAAAAATTCCCAGAATTTTGCAACCCTACCTGGGACTGCACATGGGGATCCCGGCCCTGGGGCTGCACATGGGGATTCCGGCCCTGGGACTGTACATGGGGGTTCTAACCCTGGGTCTGTACATGGGGCTTCCAGCTCTGGGACTGTACATGGGGATTCCAGCCCTGGGACAGTACATGGGGATTGTAACCATGGGACTGTACATGGGGCTCCCAGCCTAGGGACTGCAAATGGTGATTCCAACCCTGGGGCTGTACATGGGGATTCCAACTCTGGGACTGTACATGGGGATTCCAACCCTGGGACTGTACATGGGGACTCCAACTCTGGGACTGTGTAAGAATTCGCAATGATTTACAGTTCTGAAGATTCATGTTTTTTGATTAAAGTATCCCTGGGCAATGTGCTTTTTAAATTTCCAGGGATAAAATGGCTGTCACACCACATGGCCGAGACAAAAAGGCTTGGAATGCAGCTTTCTGTGTCTGGAAGTAAGGTTCAATGAAGACAAAGGACAATGCTTTGTTTACAAAGCAACTGAATGCTATTAGCATTTGTTTAGATACACCTGAAACTGCAGAAGAGACGTTTGCACCTTGAATGGGAAGCGTTAACTTTAAATGGGTTTCCAATCACCCAGTACTGGACTATAGAGCAGATGTATCCCCCTTTTGTTTCAGCAAAGGGAGCTCTGAAAATCACATTAACTCAATCTAACCACTTTGAGTTAGCCTATCACAACTTTGGGGTTAATTTTGCACACAGCCCTTGCAAGGCACGGATGTGAGGGGCTCACCAGGTATAAAAAAAGGGCTGAGCAGCCAGCTCGCGCTCTTGACTCTTGGCTCTTGACTTCCTGGGACGATAAGGTGAGCGCTCTCTCTCTCTCTCTCTCTCTCCCTCTCTCTTCGCTGGACCATGTGAGCAGAGATTTTCTGACTCTCAACAAGGCAACCTAGCAGGAGTTAAGGGGGGATGGTGATTTAAGGGAATTGCTAAGATTGTTTAAATAACATTGTAGCCATTGTACCCCTCGTTTTTGCCGTGTGTACCCCCTTGATATATAGTTTTACAATTTTACTGTGTTCGTGTGGGATAGTTTGATATTGTGATTGTAGTTTCTTTTAGTTAATAAAGCTTGATAATTTTCTCTCATCCAAACCACGTGTTCCGTTTTAATATCATTAATTATAAGTTCCTCCACTCAGAACTAAAGGAGGGGTAGCGATTCGAAACCGCTGTTCGTAAATTGGTTTAGAGTGCAGCAGCAAAAAGACTGCTGGCCAGGTAGATTACCTTAAACCAGTTTAAACAAAGCCCCCGAAATCCTTACAACAGTACTTGGGGATTCCAACCCTGGGACTGTACATGGGGATTCCAACCCTGGGGCTGTACATGGGGATTCCAACCCTGGGGCTGTACATGGGGATTCCAACCCTGGGACTGTACATGGGGATTCCAACCCTGGGACTGTACATGGGGATTCCAATCCTGGGACTGTACATGGGGATTCCAACCCTGGGACTGTACATCGGGATTCCAACCCTGGGACTGTACATGGGGATTCCAACCCTGGGACTGTACATGGGGATTCCAACCCTGGGACTGTACATGGGGATTCCAACCCTGGGACTGTGCATGGGGATTCCAACCCTGGGACTGTACATGGGGATTCGAGTCGGCGGGAATCTCGGAGCGGTGGAGTGAGGATAAAGGCTCCAAGAGACCAGGTAGGCCTCAGTGCGGAGTGTGATTCGGCGGGAATCTCGGAGCGGTGGAGTGAGTATAAAAGGATCCAAGAGACCAGGTAGGCCTCAGTGCGGAGCGCGAGTCGGCGGGAATCTCGGAGCGGTGGAGTGAGTATAAAAGGATCCAAAAGACCAGGTAGGCCTCAGTGCGGAGCGCGAGTCGGCGGGAATCTCGGAGTGGTGGAGTGAGTATAAAAGGATCCAAGTGACCAGGTAGGCCTCAGTGTGGAGCGCGAGTCGGCGGGAATCTCGGAGCGGTGGAGTGAGTATAAAAGGATCCAAGAGACTAGGTAGGCCTCAGTGCGGAGCGCGAGTCGGCGGGAATCTCGGAGCAGTGGAGTGAGTATAAAAGGATCCAAGAGACCAGGTAGGCCTCAGTGCGGAGCGCGAGTCGGCGGGAATCTCGGAGCGGCGGAGTGAGTATAAAAGAGGCTCCAAGAGACCAGGTAGGCCTCAGTGCGGAGCAGGAGTCGGCGGGAATCTCGGAGCGGTGGAGTGAGTATAAAAGGATCTAAGAGACCAGGTAGGCCTCAGTGCGGAGCGCGAGTCGGCGGGAATCTCGGAGCGGCGGAGTGAGTATAACAGAGGCTCCAAGAGACCAGGTAGGCCTCAGTGCGGAGCGCGAGTCGGCGGGAATCTCGGAGCGGCGGAGTGATTATAAAAGAGGCTCCAAGAGACCAGGTAGGCCTCAGTGCGGAGCAGGAGTCGGCGGGAATCTCGGAGCAGTGGAGTGAGTATAAAAGGATCCAAGAGACCAGGTAGGCCTGAGTGCGGAGCGCGATTCGGCGGGAATCTCGGAGCGGTGGAGTGAGTATAAACGGATCCAAGAGACCAGGTAGGCCTCAGTGCGGAGCGCGAGTCGGCGGGAATCTCGGAGCGGCGGAGTGAGTATAAAAGGATCCAAGAGACCAGGTCGGCCTCAGTGCGGAGCGCGAGTCGGCGGGAATCTCGGAGCGGTGGAGTGAGTCGAAAAGGATCCAAGAGACCAGGTAGGTTTACCAATCTCCAATCTCAGAACTCAGAGGGAAGGAGAGAAGTAAAAAGTAATCTAAGTGTGACGTCACCAGAAAGCAAGTAAGTGATTGGTTGGTGAGTATTTCTCTCTTTTTTAAACTTTAACTCTGTGGCTTATAGTTTCTAAAGTCTCTGTGATGTAGCGGGGACTGTTTATAAACCAGAGCCCTTAAATATACTATTTAACTGTAGTGTAATCGGTGGGATTGATTTAATTTAATTTAATTGCAATTAATTAAAGGGTAAGTCATGGCAGGACAGCCCGGTGCCGTGGTATGCTCCTCCTGCGCTATGTGGGAACTCAGGGACACTTCCTGTGTCCCTGACAACTATGTGTGCAGGAAGTGTGTCCAGCTGCAGCTACTTGCAGACCGCATTGCGGCGCTGGAGCTGCGATTGGATTCATTCTGGACCATCCGCGAGGCTGAGGACGTTGTGAATAGCACGTTTGATCAGTTGGTCACACCACAGGCAAAGGTTGGACAGGCAGAAAGGGAATGAGTGACCAACAGACAGAGTACTAGGCAGAGGCAGGTAGTGCAGGGGTCCCCTGTGGACATCCCCATCTCAAACAGATACACCACTTTGAGTACTGTTGGGGAGGATGGCTTACCAGAGGAAGGCAGCAGCAGCCAACTTCCTGGCACCAGGGGTGGCTCTGCTGCACAGGACAGGAGGAAAAAGAGGGGTAGAGCTATAGTAATAGGGGATTCTATTGTAAGGGGAATAGATAGGCGTTTCTGCGGATGCAAACAAGACTCCAGGATGGTGCATTGCCTCCCTGGTGCAAGGGTCAAGGATGTCTCAGAGCGGCTGCAGAACATCTTGGAAGGGGAGGGTGAACAGCCAGTTGTCGTGGTGCATATAGGTACCAACGATATAGGTAAAAAGCGGGATGAAGTCCTAAAAGCGGAATATAGGGAGTTAGGAGGTAAATTAAAAAATAGGACCTCAAAGGTAGTAATCTCAGGATTGCTACCAGTGCCACGTGCTAGTCAGAGTAGAAATGGAAGGGTATTTCAGATGAATACGTGGCTAGAGGAATGGTGCAAGGGGGAGGGATTCAAATTCCTGGGAAATTGGAACCGGTTCTGGGGGAGGTGGGACCAGTTCAAACCGGACGGTTTGCACCTGGGCAGGGCCGGGACCAATGTCCTAGGGGGAGTGTTTGTTCGTGCTCTGGGGAGGGTTTAAACTAAGATGGCAGGGGGCTGGGAACCTGAGCAAGGGGACAGAGGAAAGGGAAACAAGGATAAAAGCAAAAGATAGGAAGGAGAAAAACAAAAGTGGCAGTCAGAGAAATCAACGGTTTAAATCAAAAGTGGCCACAGTAAATAATAATTCTAATAGGTGTAAGAGCGTTAAAAAAACAAGCCTGAAGGCTTTGTGTCTTAATGCGAGGAGCATTCGTAATAAGGTGGATGAATTAGCTGCGCAAATAGAGGTAAACGAATATGGTTTGATTGGGATTACGGAAACATGGCTCCAGGGTGGCCAAGGCTGGGAACTCAACATCCAGGGGTATTCAATATTCAGGAAAGATAAGCAAAAAGGAAAGGGAGGTGGGGTAGCATTGCTGGTTAAAGAAGGGATTAACACAATTGTAAGGAAGGATATTAGCTCTGATGATGTGGAATCTGTATGGGTAGAACTGAGAAATACCAAGGGGCAGAAAACGTTAGTGGGAGTGGTATATAGACCTCCAAACAGTAATGCATGGGTTGGGGATGGCATTAAAAGGGAAATTAGAGAAGCGTGCAATAAGGGCACAGCAGTCATCATGGGTGACTTTAATCTACATATAGATTAGTACCAAATTAGTAACAATACTGTGGAGGAGGAATTCCTGGAGTGTTTAAGGGATGGTTTCCTGGACCAATATGTCGAGGAACCAACCAGAGATCAGGCCATCTTTGACTGGGTATTATGTAACGAGAAAGGAATAATTAGCAATCTTGTTGTACAAGGCCCCTTGGGTCGGAGCAATCATAATATGATCGAATTCTTCATTAAGATGGAGAATGAAGTAGTCGACTCAGAGACTAGGGTCCTAAATTTAAATAAAGGAAACTACGAAGGTTTGAGGCATGAGTTGGGTAGGATTGATTGGGGAATGTCACTCAAAGGGTTGACGGTGGATAGGCAATGGCAAACATTCAAAGACCGCATGGATGAACTACAGAATTTCTTCATCCCAGTTTGGCATAAAAATAAAACAAAAAAGGTGACTCAACTGTGGCTAACAAGGGAAATTAGGGATAACATAAGGTCCAAGGAGAGGACATATAAATTGGCCAGAAAAAGCAGTAAACCTGAGGATTGGGAGCAGTTTAGGATTCAACAAAGGAGGACAAAGGGATTAATTAAGAAAGGGAAAACAGAATATGAGAGTAAGCTTTCAGGGAACATAAAAACTGACTGTAAAAGCTTTTATAGATATGTGAAGAGAAAAAGATTGGTGAAGTCACGCATAGGTCCCTTGCAGTCAGAATCAGGGGAATTTATAATGGGGGAACAAAGAAATGGCAGACCAATTAAATACATATTTTGGTTCTGTCTTCACAAAGGAGGACACAAATAACCTCCCAGAGATGTCAGGGAACATAGGGTCTGATGAAAGGGAGGAACTGAAAGAAATCAGTATTTATAGGGAAATGGTGTTAGGGAAATTGATGGGATTGAAGGCCGATAAATCCCCAGGGCCTGATAATCTATATCCTAGGGTACTTAAGGAAGTGGCCCTAGAAATAGTTGATGCTTTGCTGATCATCTTCCAGCATTCGATGGAATCTGGAACAGTACCCATGGATTGCAGGGTAGCTAATGTTACCCCACTATTCAAAAAAGGTGGTAGAGAGAAAACGGGGAATTACAGACCGGTAAGCCTGACATCGGTAGTGGGGAAAATGCTAGAGTCCATTATAAAAGATGTAATAGCAGAGCACTTGGAAAACAGTGACAGGATCGGACAAAGTCAACATAGATTTACAAAAGGTAAATCGTGCTTGACTAATCTACTGGAATTTTTTGAGGATGTAACTGGTAAAATAGATAAGGGAGAACCAGTGGATGTGGTGTGTTTGGACTTTCAAAAGGCTTTCGATAAGGTCCCGCATAAGAGATTAGCGTGTAAAGCTAAGGCACATGGGATTGGGGGCAAGGTATTGACTTGGATAGAGAACTGGTTGGCAGATGGAAAGCAAAGAGTTGGAATAAATGGGTCTTTTTCCGAGTGGCAGGCAGTGACTAGTGGGGCCCCAGCTATTCACAATATATATTAATGATCTAGACAAGGGAACTAGATGTAATATCTCCAAATTTGCAGACGACACTAAGCTGGGTGGGCCTGTGTGCTGTGAGGAGGACGCGGAGAAACTCCAGGATGATTTGGACAGGTTGGGTGATTGGGCAAAAGCATGGCAGATGCAATATAACATAGATAAATGCGAGGTTATCCACTTTGGTGGCAAAAACCAGAAGGCAGATTATTATCTGAATGGCAATAGATTGGAAGAAGGGGAAGTGCAACAAGACCTGGGTGTCCTTGTGCACCAGTCGCTTAAGGTAAGCATGCAGGTGCACCAGGTGTTTAAGAAGGCAAATGGCATGTTGGCTTTCGTAGCGAGAGGGTTTGAGTACAGGAACAAGGATGTCTTGCTGCAGTTATACAGTGCCTTGGTGAGACCACATCTTGAGTATTGTGTGCAGTTTTGGTCGCCTTATCTGAGGAAGGATGTTCTTGCCATGGAAGGAGTTCAGCGAAGATTCACCAGGCTGATAGCTGGGATGGCAGGAATGACGTATGAGGAGAGATTGGGTCGATTGGGCTTGTACTCGCTGGAGTTTAGAAGAATGAGAGGGGATCTCATTGAAACTTATAAAATTCTGACAGGGCTGGACAGACTAGATGCTGGAAGGATGTTCCCGATGGTCGGGGAGACCAGAACCAGGGGTGACAGTCGAAGGATATGGGGTAGGCCATTTAGGACAGAAGTGAGGAGGAATTTCTTCACCCAGAGAGTGGTGAACCTGTGGAATACTCTACTACAAAGGCAGTAGAGGCCAATACATTAAATATATTCAAGAAGGAGTTGGATACATTCCTTAAGGCTAAAGGGATCAAGGGGTATGGGGAGAAAGCAGGGACCGGGTACTGAATTTGAATGATCAGCCATGATCGCATTGAATGGCAGAGCAGGCTTGAGGGGCCAAATGGCCTACTCCTGCTCCTATCTTCTATGTTTCTCTGACAGTACATGGGGATTCCAACCCTGGGACTGTACATGGGGATTCCAACCCTGGGACTGTACATGGCGATTCCAACCCTGGGACTGTACATGGGGATTCCAACCCTGGGACTGTACATGGCGATTCCAACCCTGGGACTGTACATGGGGATTCCAACCCTGGGACTGTACATGGGGATTCCAACCCTGGGACTGTACATGGCGATTCCAACCCTGGGACTGTACATGGCGATTCCAACCCTGGGACTGTACATGGGGATTCCAACCCTGGGACTGTACATGGGGATTCCAACCCTGGGACTGTACATGGGGATTCCATCCCTTGGACTGTACATGGGGATTCCAACCCAGGGACTGTACATGGGGATTCCAACCCTGGGACTGTACTTGGGGATTCCAACCCTGGGACTGTACTTGGGGATTCCAACCCTGGGACTGTACTTGGGGATTCCAACCCTGGGACTGTACTTGGGGATTCCAACCCTGGGACTGTACTTGGGGATTCCAACCCTGGGACTGTACTTGGGGATTCCAACCCTGGGACTGTACTTGGGGATTCCAACCCTGGGACTGTACTTGGGGATTCCAACCCTGGGACTGTACTTGGGGATTCCAACCCTGGGACTGTACTTGGGGATTCCAACCCTGGGACTGTACTTGGGGATTCCAACCCTGGGGCTGTACTTGGCGATTCCAACCCTGGGACTGTACTTGGCGATTCCAACCCTGGGACTGTACTTGGCGATTCCAACCCTGGGACTGTACTTGGCGATTCCAACCCTGGGACTGTACTTGGCAATTCCAACCCTGGGACTGTACATGGGGATTCTAACCCTGGGACTGCACAAGGAGATTCCAACCCTGGGACTGTACATGGGGATTCCAACCCTGGGACGGTACATGGGGATTCTAACCCTGGAACCGTACATGAGGATTCCAACCCTGGGACTGTGCAAGAGGATTCTAACCCTGGGACGGTGCAATGGGATTCTAAACCTGGGACTGCATATGGGGATTCATAGAAACAAAGATAGGAGCAGGAGTAGGCCATTCGGCCCCTTGAGCCTACTCCGCCATTCAATGAGATCATGACTGATCATCCAAACTCAGTACCCGGTTCCTGCCTTCTCCCCATATCCCTTTAGCCTTCAGAAATATATCTAACTCCTTCTTGAACATATTTAATGAATTGGCCTCAACTGCCTTCTGTGGTAGAGAATTCCACAGGTTCACCACTCTCTGGGTGAAGAAATGCCTCCTCATCTCTGTCCTAAATGGCTTACCCCTTATCCTTAGACTGTGACCCCCTGGTTCTGGACTCCCCCGCCATCGGGAACATCCTTCCTGCATCTCGTCTGTCTCGTCCTGTTAGAATTTTATAAGTTTCAATGAGATCCCCTCTCATTCTTCTAAACTCCAGCGAGTATAAGCCCAATTGACCCAATCTCCCCTCATACGTCATTCCTGCTATCCCAAGTATCAGTCTGGTGAATCTTCGCTGCACTCCCTCCATGGCAAGAACATCCTTCCTCAGATAAGGCGACCAAAACTGCACACAATACTCAAGGTGTGGTCTCACCAAGGCCCTGTACAACTGCAGCAAGACATCCTTGCTCCTGTACTCGAACCCTCTCATTATGAAGGCCAACATACCATTTGCCTTCTTAACCACCTGCTGCACCTGCATGCTTACCTTCAGCGACTGGTGCACAAGGACGCCCAAGTCTCGTTGCACTTCCCCTTCTCCCAATCTATTGCCGTTCAGATAATAATCTGCCTTCCTGTTCTTGCCACCAAAGTGGTTAACCTCGCATTTATCCACATTATGCTGCATCTGCTATATCACCCAACCTGTTCAAATCATACAGAGATTCTAACCCTGGGACGGTACATGGGGATTCCAACCCTGGGAATGTACATGGGGATTCCAACCCTTGGACTGTACATGGGTGGCACAGCTCTGGGGCTCTTCTGCTACAATTGCGTGGGATGTTAACCGTATGCTCTGCTTTTACCAGCGCCTTCAGGAGAGATGGTGAGAAATCCGAAGTGTGAAGAGTCTGAATCAAATAACTGAGTCAATTAATTACTCTCCCGGGCACGAGGACCCCGTTGGGAACAGACACTGAAGCCCCGCCCACTCTTTGTTCCTGACCAAGTGTCTGCGCATGCGCTTTGCTACACACAATCAAAATGGCGGCCGTTAGCGTGGGCCTGTGACCGGGAGAAGCCCCGAAGTTGCAAACGCGGGACCTTCAGGTTATTATTCGGGGCTTGCGGCCGACACTGGTTGTTTATGAAGCCTCCCGGCCCACCTACCGGTCCAATACTCCGCTCCGTTTGGCCGCTACTCACTAACTTATCAGCAGCTGCTCCATATCAATCATCTTCCGGGTTGACACGCACCGCGCATGCTCCAAACCTAGGCTGCCCCACGCCTGCGCACTGGGCTCCTGTAGTCTGGGTGCGGCACCTTCTCCGCCGCGGGGAATGCTGGGCAAACAAACCGCCATTAAAACGCCCCATTTGTGAATAGAACATGATTTACTGAGATTGCATTGAGCTCTGAACCATGTTCATTCCAGCAGTTAGAGTGTGTTTTTGCTGATCTTAATAACCCCTATATACCTGGGCTGCAGATTAATATTCTGTATAAATATCTATAAATTGCCCTCGCAACGCGGGGCTCCCCAGCTAGTCTATCTATATATATAAAGCGGCTCTTCTGTCTGTCTGTCTGTCCGCCTGGTCTCTATACGTTTGGAAGTTACAGAGCGTACCGACGCGCGCGTCGCCTCAAAAGAAAGCTTGCGATTCCGGACCGGTCATCGGTGTATTTACGTTTCGGCCGGACAAAAATCCCGCCCGCGGTATCCCAAAAACGTTCAGCGTTCCGCTCATTAGCATCTCATTAGCGACCGTGTGACGTCGAGGTCTTCCTACAGTTGAGTGTCGAGTGACTCGACGATTGACCAATCCTACGCTTCGGTGACCTGACCGGTCGACCAATCGGTGCGTGTGTGGGCGGGCCTTATCCTTCTGAACCGAGGTGAGTGGCCGCCATCTTGATTTTCCACGATTTTTTCCCCCACACTTTCTGTGTGTTAGGGAACTAAGGTAAATATTTCAATTATGTGTTAGGCAATTAATTAACATTTTATTTGAGTTTTATATTGTGTTTAGCAATGCCCCCTCCTCCTCACCCTCGTGCAGGGGGGACTCGGGGCCTGAAGCTGAAAAATTTCTCTCTCTCTCTCTCTCTTTCTTCCCTCTCTCTCTCTCCTTCTCCTCTTCCCTCTCTCTCTCTCCTTCTCTTCCCTCTCTCTCCTTCTCCTCTTCCCTCTCTCCTCTTCCCTCTCTCTCCTTCTCCTCTTCCCTGTCTGTCTCTCTCTATTTCCCCCTCTCAGGTGTCGCGGACGGAGCGCGGGCGCGCCGCCCGAAGTTTCCCGCTCGCTAACGGCCTTGCCGGCTCCCGCGGGCCGCTCGCACTGACCGCGCATGCGCCGCCCGCACTCACCGTGCATGCGCCGCCCGCACTCACCGCGTATGCGCTGCCCGCCCGCCCGCAGCGGCCGTCCATCAGCCGCGCGATACGCGGGGGACCTCAGCAACGGCACCGGACCTCAGGCGCTAGGCAGGGGGAGGGGCTGGAGAGAGGGACAGAGGGGAGTAGGGGAGGGGTGGGGGGGGGAGAGGGAGACAGGGAGGGGAGGGGAGAGAGGGGAGGGGAGGGAGAGAGGGGAGGGAGGGATAGGACAGGGAGAGGACATGACAGGGAGAGGGGGGACACACAGGGGCAGGGAGACCAAACGCCCCAAAATTGCCCTCGCGCCCCAAAATTGCCCTCGCAACGCGGGGCTCCCCAGCTAGTATTGAATAAATCAGCTTTGTTTCAAAGAAAGAGTTGGATATATTAATTGAGGCTAAAGGGATCAAGGGATATGGGGAGAAAGCAGGGACAGGGTACTGAATTTGGATGATCAGCCATGATCTCATTAAATGGCGGGGCGGGCTCGAGGGGCCGAATGGCCGACTCCTGCTCCTATCTTCTATGTTTCTAAAAGACTGTGTATTCAATAACAACAGAAAATGCTGGAAATACTCAACAGGTCAGGCAGCATCCACGGAGAGATAAACAGAGTTAACATTTCAGGTCTGTTTCTCTTCGTCAGAACTGGAAAAAGTTAGAGATGTAACCGATTTTAAGCAGGTGCAGAGGCAGGGGAAGACGAAGGGGAGGAAAGAATAAAAGGGACGATCTTTGATAGAGTGGAAGGCAGGATTGATTAAACGTTGCAACTGGGGATGGCAGAATCATCAACACCTGCTGCCTGAAAAAATATGGGCAGGGGTTATAGTCTGAAACTGTTGAACTCAATGTTGAACCACTGCTCTCGCCGCATCCTGAGATCCACGCTCAGCGCCATGCATTGCCATGTGAACACTCTCGACCTCTCTCTTCAGCAGCACCGACTCACTCTATCTCAGAGCTGTCCTGGTCCACAGTTCCATTTCATCCTTTGCCTCATCTGGTGCTTCAATAAAAAACGTTTTTTCTTCCTTTCAGCTGTCAAGGATCACAAGCTTCAACAACTCCTGGACACCAAAACCCCTCCAGAACCTTCTTCCCCTTCACTTTCTTCTGACACCATCCCTTCTTCCAATCTCACCCCTGCCGTGTTTTCACTATCCGCTCTGACCTGCCGCTCCCTGATGCCAAACGATAAGTCATCAGCAAAGGTCTGAGCTTCATCCCTTTACACCCCCACCTCAATGATCTTCGAGCTCAGCATGACGCTGAGCTCCTTTTCCATCACCTTTGTCTCCCTGCCCACTTCTTTGGCCAGGAGTCTTCCCTCTGAACCCTTTCTCCTGCTTTCAGAATTCACACTGTACCTGGATCCCTGCCTCTGGCCTCTTACCCTCTCTAGATCTTTTCATTGTGAACTGCTGGCATGATGTCGGCCGTCTCAATTTCTATGCTCCTCTCACTCACTCCAACCTACCTCCCTCTGAACTTGCAGCATTTCATTCGCACCGATCCAACCCTAACATTGTCATTAAACTTGCTGACAAGGGTGGCGCTGTTGCTGTTTGGTGAATTGACCTCTACTGTGTGCAGGCTGAACGCCAACTCTGACATCTCCTCCTACCTCCCCCTGGACCATGACCCCACTACCAAAGATCAAGCCATTGTTTCCAAGACTGTCACTGACCTCATGTCCTCTGGAAATCTTCCCTCCATGGCCATCAACCTCATAGACCCCCAAACCCGTACAGCCCACTACTACCTCTTTCCCAAGATCCACAAACTGGGCTGCACTGGCAGACCCATTGTTTCAGACTGTTTTTGCCCATGGAACTGATTTCTTCCTATCTCAACTCTATTTTTGCTCCCCTTGTCCAATCTCTTCCCACCTACATTTGCGACTCTTCCAATGCCCTACACCATTTGAACAATTTCCGGTTTCCTGGCCACAACCTTCACCATTTCACCATGGACATCCAATCCCTATACACCTCCATCCCCCACCAGGATGGCCTGGGGGCACTCCACTTCTTCCTTGAACAGAGGCCCAACCAGTTCCCATTCACCACCACCCTCCTCCGCCTGGCTGAACTTATTCTCACATTGAACAACTTCTCCTTTGACTCCACTCACTTCCTCCAAATTAAAGGTGTCGCTATGGGAACCTGCATACGTCATTCCTGCCATCCCAGGTATCAGTCTGGTGAATCTTTGCTGCACTCTCTCCATGGCAAGAACATCCTTCCTCAGATAAGGTGACCAAAACTGCACACAATACTCAAGGTGTGGTCTCACCAAGGCCCTGTACAACTGCAGCAAGACATCCTTGTTCCTGTACTCGAATCCTCTCGCTATGAAGGCCAACATACCATTTGCCTTCTTAACGGCCTGCTGCACCTGCATGCTTACCTTCAACGACTGGTGCACAAGGACACCCAGGTCTCATTGCACTTCCCATTTTCCCAATCTATTGCCATTCAGGTAATAATCTGTCTTCCTGTTTTTGCCACCGAAGTGGATATCCTCACATTTATCCACATTATACTGCATTTGCCATGCATCTGCCCAATCACCCAACCTGTCCAAATCATACTGGAGTATCTCTGCATCCTCCTCACAGCACACATGCCCACTCAGCTTTGTGTCATCTGCAAACTTGGAGATATTACATCTAGTTCCCTCGTCTAGATCATTTATATATATTGTGAATAGCTGGGTACTAGCACCGATCCCTTCGGTACCTCACTAGTCACTGCCTGCCACTCAGAAAAATACCCATTTATTCCAACTCTTTGCTTCCTGTCTGCCAACCAGTTCTTTATCCAAGACAGTACCTTACCCGCAATCCCGTGTGCTTTAACTTTGCATGCTAATCTCTTATGTGGGATCTTATCGAAAGCCTTCTGAAAGTCCAAATACACCACATCCACTGGTTCTCCCTTATCTATTCTACCAGTTACATCCTCAAAAAATTCCAGTAGATTAGTCAAGCATGATTTACCTTTTGTAAATCCATGTTGACTTTGTCCAATCCTGTCACTGTTTTCCAAGTGCTCTGCTATTACATCTTTTATAATGGACTCTAGCATTTTCCCCACTACTGATGTCAAACTTACCAGTCTATTATGCCCCGTTTTCTCTCTACCATCTTTTTTAAATAGTGGGCTTACATTAGCTACCCTCCAATCCATGGGAACTGTTCCAGAGTCTATAGAATTTTGGAAAATGACCAGCAATGCATCTACTATTTCTAGGGCCACTTCCTTAAGTGCCCTATGATGTAGATTATCAGGCCCTGGGGATTTATCGGCCTTCAATCCCGTCAATTTTCCTAACACCATTTCCCTACAAATACTGATTTCATTCAATTCCTCCCTATCATTGGACCCTATGTTCCACGACATCTCTGTGATGTTATTTGTGTCCTCCTTTGCTGAGTGTGGAAAGAGAGTCACTCACTCATCTCATCTATTCCTACACTAACATGTTCATAAGGAGGAGAATCCATTCACTGCTCTGTATGTGGAAAGGGATTCAATCAATCATCCCATTTACTGACACACCAGCACAGTCACACTGGAGAGAGACCGTTTAGAAAGTTCACGTGTGGGAAGGGATTCACTCCGTTTTTCCAATTGTTGACACTTCAGACTGTTGCTGTAAATACACTGACTGCGAGAAAAGCTTTCAAAGTTCAAAGCAGCTGATGCACGACCAGCGCATTGATACTGGAGAGAGGTTGTTTCAAGATCCTGTGTGTGGGAAGAAATTCACCTCACCTGCTGAGACGCCATTGAGTACACATGTGACTGCAGGGGTTTGGATTCTGTTATTAATCACATCCAGGACTGAACCATTGCAGAGTGCCCGTGCACTTGGGTTTCTGAGTGAATTATTAATGAATTGTCTCTCAATGGGATCAGAGAAACTCATTCTCCATTCACCAGTTGGGGCTTTCAATGTTCCCCAGCATGCCTCGCGGGCTAGAATGTGCCCTATTCACACCGGAGGAGCCCAGAGCGCAGGCGCAGTGCCCGCCTGTATTTGGAGCATGCGCAATATCACTGTGATCAGAGCCGGGCAAGTGGGACAAGCGGATAAAGATAGGAGTCGTGATTTTTGCACCGATTACGAATCAGCGGGGCGCAGGAAGGTAACGCAACCGGCAGGTGAGCTTCATAAACACCTGGTGCAGGCCGCAAGGCCCGGATGAGAACCTAAAGGTTCCGCGATTGCAGCTCCGGGGCTTTTTCCCGTTAAACGGCCCAGGTTAACGACGGCCATCTTTGTAAAGGAAAGCGCAGGGTTTGTGCGCCGCTATCTTGCT
Source organism: Somniosus microcephalus (assembly GCF_052327205.1). Lineage (NCBI taxonomy): Eukaryota > Metazoa > Chordata > Chondrichthyes > Squaliformes > Somniosidae > Somniosus > Somniosus microcephalus. Next base: position 150,182,212 of record NC_140990.1, on the reverse strand, counting down.
TCATCATAAGGTAGATCGCATGCGCAGCCATCTTTGTGAAGGAACCACTCGTGGGCGAGGCTTCCGGGTCCCAGTGAGTGAACTGAACCCAGCCAGAGTTAGCACCTTCAGGGGAGGAGAGAGAGGAGAACCAGTGAGTGAACTGAACCCAGCCAGAGTCAGCACCTTCAGGGGAGGAGAGGGAGGGGAACCAGTGAGTGTAGAACCGAACCCAGCCAGAATCAGCACCGTGGTTAGGAGAGGAGAGGGAGGGGAATCAGTGAGTGTCGAACTGAACCCAGCCAAAGTCAGCACCTTCAGGTGAGAAGAGGGTGTGACTGGAAAAGCACCGAGACCCACACACCCAAGTGAGAGTGTTCCAGTGCACTGACTGTGGAAAGAGCTTTAACCAGTTACACAGCCTGAAAAAACATTGCACCATTCACAGTGGGGAGAAACCATACACGAGTTCTGTGTGTGACGAGGCTTCAACTGATCATAGTGGTTAGCACTGTTGCCTCACAGCGCCAGGGACCCGGGTTCGAATCCGACCTCGGGCGACTGTCTGTGTGGAGTTTGCACATTCTCCCCGTGTTTGCGTGGGTTTCCTCCGGGTGCTCCGGTTTCCTCCCACAGTCCAAAGATGTGCGGGTTAGGTTGATTGGCTATGATAAATTGACCCTTAGTGTTAGGGGGATTAAATACGTGGGGTTACGGGGATAGGGTGGGATATGTGTTGGTGTAGGGGTTACGGGGATCGGGTGGGATATGCGTCAGTGCAGGCTCGATGGGCCGAAATGGCCTCTATCTGCACTGTGGGGTTTCTGTGATTCTGTGATCGTCCACCCTGGAGAGACACAAGGACACCCACACCATGGAGGAATCGGGGAAATGTGGAGACTGTGGGAAGGGATTCAGTTACCCGTCCCAGCTGGAAATTCATCGGCAAAGTCACACCGGGGAGAGGCTGTTCACCTGCTCCATGTGTGGGAAGGGATTCAGTCAGTCATCCAGCCTGCTGACACACCAGCGAGTTCACACTGATAAGAGACTGTACAAATGTTCTGACTGTGAGAAAAGCTTTAAAAGCAAACAGCACCTGCTGAGATACCAACGCACTCACACTGGGGAGAGTTCGTTCACCTGCTCTGTGTGTGGGAAGAGATTCTCTGATTCATCCAGCCTGCTGAGACACCAATGCACTCACACTGGAGTAGACCGTTCACCGCTCCGTGTGGGGGAAGGGATTCACTCAGTCATCCAACCTGCTGCAGCACCAGCGTGTTCACACTGGAGAGAGGCTGTTCACCTGCTCTGAGTGTGGGAAGGAATTCGCTCGGTCATCCCACCTTCTGACACACCAGCTCGTTCACGCTGATAAGAGACCATTTAAATGTTCTGACTGTAAAACGAGCTTTAAAAGCACAAGGGCTCTGCTGACACACCCACACACTCACACCGGGGAGAGGCCGTTTATCTGCTCTGTGTGTGTGAAGAGATTCACTCTGTCATCTGACCTGCTGAGACCAGCGAGTTCACACCAGAGAGAGGGCGTTCACCTGCTCTGAGTGTGGGAAGGGATTCACTCAGTCATCCCACCTGCTGAAACACCAGCGAGTTCACTTGTGACTGCAGGGGTTGGATTCTGCTGTTATTGCTGCTGTTAATCACATCCAGGACTGAACCATGTTCATTCTGACAGTTGGGGTTTATTTCTGTTGATATTAGTAACCCCTGTAACTGGGCTGGAGTTTAATATTCTGGATAAATGTCAAACACTCAGTGAATCGAATATTTGATGTCTCTGAGATAAGAGCAGACTAATTGATGTCCTGTTACCGACTGCTCCATTTCTGGGCCTTTTCTCCTTTCTAAGTCTAGATAATTTCAGTTCTCATTACTTCTGTTACTCTCAAGTCCCAGCTCCCCATATCTTCCCCAGTGCGTGTAATAGAAAGTGACTGAACATTTGTCCCAGTGTAACTTTTGCTGTTATGAAATCAAAAAGACTTAAATTTTTATCCCGCCTTTCACAACCTCAGGATGTCCCAAACACTTTACAGACAATGAAACACCTTTGAAGTGTAGTCACTGTTGGAATGTAGGAAATGCGGCTGCCAATTTGCGCACAGCAAGATCCCACACACATCATTATGGTATTGAGCAGATAATCTATTTTCCTGATGTTGATTGAGGATGGAAGGGGATGTGTAAAGAGATGGTCTGTGTATGGAGATGTGAAACATGGAAATGGTATCTGTGTGACAGTGACACAGCCTTGTGGTGACAGTCAGATCAATGCACAGATGTCTCACGTTTGAGCAGGGCCAGATCACGAATGCCGGAAACAAGTTCAGTATAACTGTCGCCAGTGTAGCCACAGCTTGTTACAACAGACCTGGGGAGAAGAGAGCTCTGAATCCATTGTATTATCCCTGTCTCCGGACGGGTAACTATACTCTGTCTGTATTTTTGCAGTGCTGTTAATAAAGTCAGTAAAAGACTATCTGTTGTTGTGAGCTTGATTATCTGGTGTCTGAAACCACAAGACTCAATTTTTAGAGTCAACAACATGAACAAGTGAACACATCTCGACCCAATACACCAGCTCCGTATTCACAGGAGAAAGTCTGTTATCTAACGCCTCGAGTAGATGGAATAGAGAAAGATCCCAACTCGAAGAACATCTACAATCTGTTGTAAATACCTTTCAAATCCCGACTGGTACAAACTGTCGGTTTAATTTCAATCAGAAGGCAACAGAATGAAGAATGATCCCAACTCTAAGAAACAATCAAATCATTTGTAAATATCTTTCAAATTCTGACAGGTTCCAAATATCAATGGAAGATGAAAGGGGGTTGGAGAGTAGGGGTGAAAGAGGAGTTGGGGTGAGGGGTGTTGGAGAGTAGGGGTGAAAGAGGAGTTGGGATGAGGGGGTTGGAGAGTAGGGGTGAAAGAGGAGTTGGGGTGAGGGGTGTTGGAGAGTAGGGGGTTAAAGAGGAGTTGGGGTGAGGGGTGTTGGAGAGTAGGGGGTTAAAGAGGAGTTGGGGTGAGGGGTGTTGGAGAGTAGGGGTGAAAGAGGAGTTAGGATGAGGGGTGTTGGAGAGTAGGGGTGAAAGAGGAGTTGGGGTGAGGGGTGTTGGAGAGTAGGGGGTTAAAGAGGAGTTGGGGTGAGGGGGTTGGAGAGAGGAGGGAGAGAGAGAGGGGAGGTCGCACGAAAGATGAGCTGCTGAGTTTTAATGTTTTTTAGTGTTTAAAGTGGGGAAAAAAAGTTACATTTCAAGTTTTAAGAGGTATAAATTCTAGCTAAGTTAGTTCAGTTTAGTTTAGCTTAGTCTAGTTTAAGTTTAAGGTTAGTTTAACTTAGTTTAAGCACAGAAAGAAAAGAAGAAAAAGACCGCAAGAAAAAAAAAGAGCGCCAAAGGCGGGACCCGAAAATAAAAACACAAAAAAACCAGAGGAAAGCAGAAAACAGAAAGAAAAGCCAAAGCAAAAAGACAGAAGAAGGAGAGGAATATACAGACCAAGGAAGAATCCGAACAGCGGCCTCACGGGGCCAGAACAGCAGCCGGAGCGCGGCAACTCAACGGAGGCCACACGGGGCCAGAACAGCAGCCGGAGCGCGGCGACTCAACGGAGGCCGCACGAGGCCAGAACAGCAGCCGGAGCGCGGCGACTCAACGGAGGCCGCACGGGGCCAGAACAACAGCTGGAGCGCGGCGACTCAACGGAGGCCGCACGGGGCCAGAACGGAGGTCGGAGCGCGAGTCCTGAACAGCGGCTGGAACACAGGACCGTAAACCAGGGAAAGGCCAGAGGAGCCGGGCCGAGACAGAGGCCTGGAGACCTCTGAGGGAGAGGGGAGCAGCCCGAAGGCACCGTGAGGCAGCGGCTCCCAGACGCAGACAGTGAGTACGGGTCCTGGGGAGGGAGCCTGAAGCCAGGGAAAGGCCCGAGGAGCCGGGCCAAGACAGAGGCTCAGAGACCTCTGAGGGGGAGGGGAGCAGCCGGGAGACACCGGGAAACAGCAAATCCCAGACGCAGACCAGGACAGTGAGTACGGGGCCTGGGGAGGGCCTGGAGAGCGAGCGAGTCCGGGGCCTGGGAAAGTTCGCGAGCCGGGAGAGGGAAACACCAAACCCGGGGCCCCAGAAAAGCTTATTCTAAGGTCAACAATAATTTCTACCTCTACAATACTAAAAATGAGTGAATCAGAGGAGCCACAGCAGCTCCCGAGGCACACTGAGAGCAAACTCTTCCAGATTCCCCCCAACACCAAAAAAAATGCTTAAAAATCGCTCAAGCAAGACCAGCTGAGAGCAAAACCAGAAACTCTTTTTGCTGACTGGTACAGCACTGGGAAAAAGTGTAATCTCATTTTTTACTCAGATCAGTCAGCGGCTTGGATCACAGCAATAAAATCACACTATACCAGGGTTAAGCAGGAAAGAACCGCTAATGGGTCCAAACTGAAAATTAAGAAACCAGGGGACCCGGACAGTGCAACCACGACTGTCAACATGTACAATAACGGAACAATATTGGTGCAAGGCAACCTCGACGACTTTGAAACGGCCTTCAAGACACTGAAAGAAATAACTGAGAGGGGAAGGAACAGCCCCAGAGTGGCTAACAGGGAAAAAGCGACTCGCACTCCCCCCACCATTGACAACTCACCAGGAGTAAATCAGCCTGGTCAGGAGGTGAATGAGCCACACAGTTCTAACCAGACACTCACCCCGGGGCCCCACAGCCACATGGTACAGTTGACCAACCCCAGCGTAATTACCAGGGAGGAAGCCACACATACTCCCCCTACCACTTCCAGCTCACCAAGAGAAGAGCAGCCTAGCCAGGAAGTGAGTGAGCCCTCCAGCGCCGACCGGACACACACCCTGGGATTACACAGCCAGATACAACTAAAGGATAAATTTAACCAGTTGGAGACAGAGCTGGTTAAACTTAGAGAGGAGGTCCTTAAACTGAAACATGAACAAAAGCAAGAGAGGGAGAGATACAGGAGAGAGCTGAATCTACTTGGGAATCAGGTGAAAGAGCTGCAGAAAAACAAAGAGAGCCATAGGGGAGAGATAGCACCATTAGACCAGCAGCCAGAGGCTAGAGATAAGACAATACAGAGCCTGACTGAACAACTGCACTCCCACACTGAACAACAGCAGCAGACACACAATACAGGGGGTGCCACACAGACCGACCAGCATACTGAAGCTCAGTCTTCCCCCACCACTGTGGAACCACAAGCGAGCCGCTCACAAGAGGAGTGCACACACCAGACACGACCACCCCAGTCCAACACACAACATATGAGTCCAGGCGAAAGACACCAGACAGTAAACATCAACAAGGCTGACATCGTAATACTCATAGACTCAAATGGGAAATTTCTATGGGAGAAAAAGCTCTTCCCTAGACATACAGTAAAAAAGATCCGGTGCCCAACAACAGACGGAGCCCTGGAATGGTTGACCAAAACCCGTTTAGGCTCCCCCAACACATAATAATACACACTGGCACAAATGACCTAAAGGCCCAGCAGAAAGGGGTAGCAACATCGCTCAGAGCAGTGATTGAGAAGGCAAGCAATACATTCCCAAACACTAGAATCACTGTTTCCACAATATTGCCGAGAACAGACTTTAACAACAAAACAATTTGTGAGATAAATGCCAGCATAGCAAGAGACTGTGAATTAAAACACAACGTACACCTGGCCCAACACCCCACCCTCGATGTGGAATGTCTTCACGACCGCGTCCATATCCACAGGAAACGAATATCGATCTTTGCTAAAGCCCTGAAGGACGTCGCTTTTAACCGGATCCATACCCAGACTCCAGGAGGACCCCCCCCCCGACCACCAGAGATCAGCGGGGTACATACCAGGACTACTACAGAGACCACCACCACACCAACCGGGACCAGAGAGGATCCCCATGCACAACAACAATATCAGACCTGCACCACTCCTGTCCTACAGGGGAACAGGACCGCCCCCAGCCAGACAGAGGGAGAGATGCACAGGACGTACGCAATACCTCAGGCAGAGACAATCCATTAAGAGACAATAGGCAGACGTGCAGCACCATCTACTTCTGCCTTATGGATCAGAAAATGAAAAAAAAAAATTAAGGACTAGTTACTAGAAAGAATTGTAACCAAGTAGTATTAGCATTTTTAGACAATTGAGATGATCTTTTTTCCCCCCATTTAGACACGACAAACACATATCATTCTTTAACCTATCATAGTAAAAGATCAAACCTAACATGAAATCCTTATATATTTCGACCTGGAATATCCAAGGTCTACGCTCTTCGGTGCTCGACGTGAAGAGTTCATAGATGAAACTAAAGATCTGGATATTATCATTTTACAGGAAACTTGCTATAGAGGAGAAGGACACACTGGCCGTCCCCAAGGGTACACAGAGCTGGTGGTCCCCTCCAATAAATTGCCAGGAGTAACCCAAGGCAGAGACTCTGGAGGCATACTGATTTGGTTTAAAGCAGAGCTTAAGAATTGCATCAAATTTATAAAAAAGGGCAAAAACCACATGTGGCTCAAAATTGAGAGGGGGATTATCTCTAACACTCAAGATGTTTTCATTTGCGCACTCTATATCCCCCCAATGAAATCCCCGTACTTTAAAGAGGACACCTTCTCCAACATTGAGAGGGAGATTATCCAATTCCAGGCCATGGGGAACATGTTGATCTGTGGTGCCTCAATTCAAGAACTGGTGAAGAACCAGACTTCACCAATAATCAGGGAAACAATTACATATTCAGGAATAACCACTTCGATATCCCTTCCCATCCATACAGGCATAACTGCGACAAACAGACAAATACTAACGGAAAACAGCTCCTGCAGCTCTGTCGAAGCCTGGGTCTGTACATTGTCAATGGTAGGTTCATGGGAGACCTCCTAGGAAGATCGACCTATTGCTCACCTCTTGGCTGTAGCACCGTAGACTATATGATTACGGATTTGGACCCATCCCCTTTCAGTGCATTCACAGTCAAACCACAAACAACACTGTCAGACCACAGTCAAATTACTTTGGCCTAGAAATTCACTATGGCCCCGCCAGCTGGCTAGCGCCCAAAAGTTAGCGCTGGGCGGGGAGCCATTAGCGATCGTCAGATATTCAGTTTTTGTGCCCCAATTCGGAACCGGGCGCTATTCCAGGGTGTGCCCGCCTCCGCTTGGGGCGCTGAAACTGAATTTCAGCGCTCTTGCCGCCGCTGCGCCAGCCGCTGCGGAGCGGCAGGCTGCGGTACTGCAGGCCTCCTTCTCTTAAGGGGGAGCTGCCTGCAACGGGGAGATCGCCGCTGCATAGTGCCGGCAAATGAGCCCGGCACCACGGAGAAGTGCCGGGTTCGCGGAAAGCAGCCGGCAATGCCGCGGGGGTGGGGTGGAGGAGGCCGGGGAAGGAGGTGCGGGCAGGCGGCCGCCGAAAAAGCGGCCGGCCGCACCGCCACCTTAAAGCGCCCCACTAAGGCTACAGTACGGCCCCGTTTTCTGGTCGTTTGCGGCCGCTGCGGAGGAGGCGGCCGCAACTAAATATGGGGATCGGGCCGGTTTCGGGGCGGAACCGGGGCACTACACACACCGATGACGTCATCGGTGCCAGCGCAGCGCTAACGGCTACCGCCGCCAATACCGCTGCGCTGAATATCAGCGCAAACTCCTTTTTGGCGCAGAAGCCCACTTTAGGCGGTAACTGGCCGCAAAGCTGGCAGCGCCTTAATGAATTTCTAGGCCCATGTATCTTAAAAAGACAGAAACAACCAACACAGAAACACAACCCAGTAAGCTGTACAACACCAAAAAATCGTACAGATGGGCCAAAAACAGCACGGAAAAATACCAGAAAGCAATTAGCAATCAATCAACTCAAGCTCTCTTGGACACCTTTCTTGAAAACATATACACTCACAATAAAGAAGGCGTAAACCGGGCAGTGAATAACCTAAATAATATTTTTGATAATTTGGCAACAAGGTCAAACTTGAAAGCTCGCAAGAACAAACCCAAAACAAAAAACTATGAAAAATGGTTTGACCCAGATTGCCATAACATGAGGAAAAAACTTAGAAAAATATCAAACCAAAAACACAGACAGCCAGAAAACGAGGAATTACGCCTTACTTACTGTCAGACACTAACACAATACAGAAACACACTCAGAACCAAAAAAGAGCAGTATATTAAGAATACACTCAGCTCCATTGAGGAATCCATTGATTCCAATTGTTTCTGCAACAACTGGAATACATCACACAAAAAACAACACGACGAATTGGCCATTCAAAATGGAGACAAATGGGATAACCACTTTGAAAAATTATACCAGAAAAACACACTAAGGCCAGAGCAACACCAAATATGCAAAAAACTGGAAAAGCGCGAAATGGCCATAAAAGATAACCAAAACCCGCTGGACCCTATAATAACAGAAGAAGAACTATTTGAAAAACTCAAGGACCTGCGACTAGGAAAAGCTTGCGGTGCAGACGGCATACTAAGCAAGATGATTAAACACACAGACGATAAAATGAAACTGGCTATCCTAAAACTCTTCAACTTGGTTCTGAGTGTCGGTTACTTCCCTGATATCTGGAACAAAGGACTCATAACGCCCATACACAAAAGTGGGGACAAAGTCGACCCAAATAACTATCGAGGCATCTGTGTAAACAGTAACCTGGGGAAGGTATTCTGTCGTATCATAAACAAAAGACTTATAAACTTCCTTGAGGAGCACAATGTCTTGAGTAAAAGCCAAATTGGATTCCTACCAAACTATAGAACATCAGATAATTTCTTCACCCTACAGACCCTAATTGACAAACATGTTCATCAAAACAAAAGCAAAATCTATGCATGCTTTATAGGTTTCCAGAAGGCTTTCGATTCCATCTGGCACGACGGTCTATTCCTGAAACTTATCGAAAGCGGGGTAGGGGGAAAAACATATGATGTAATTAAATCAATGTATACAAACAATAAATGTGCAGTTAAAATTGGAGACAAACAAACAAAATACTTCCCACGGGCGGGGGGGTGACGCAGGGCTCGCCCATCTCACCGACACTCTTTAATATTTACATAAATGAATTGGCAAAACTACTTGAACAATCTACAGCACCCGGCCTCACCCTATATGAATCCATGGTTAAATTCCTCCTATATGCAGATGACCTGGTTCTGCTGTCACCAACTAAGGAGGGTCTACAGCAGAACCTGGATCTGCTGGAGTCGTTCTGCCAGACCTGGGCCCTGACAATAAATCCCCAAAAACCGACGTCCTTGTGTTCCAGCAAAGATCCAGACATCAGGGACCCAAAATAAATTTCACACTAGGAACAACCAAAATTGAACAAACCACTGGTTGTGTCCGTGTGTTGATAGAGACACTGAAGACAGGAGTTGGTTTCACAGGTGTTTACTAAACAAAGTCTGGAGGGGAACTAACTGATACAACACAATATACAGGCTTATATAGCCCGAGTGGCCATTACCGGCATTACAGTACACCTGGAGCTCTTAAAGGCACATACACTACAATTCCTCCCCTTTTAGCCAACCAGTACATAATATTTTAAGTAATCATTAATTACATGTTACAAGAAAAATAATCTACACATTGCTGCAGTTAATTAATTATAAGTCAGTCTCTCTGGAGGCTTCCTGACTCGGTCCGGATAACGCCTCGGTGGTGTAGTAGTTTCTGGTGGTGTAGTAGGTTCTTTTGGCAAGGCTGATTCGGCTTGAATGCCAGTGTCAGGTTCATCGGGTTCCAGTACCACCGGATTGGAGGTAGATATGGGTATCTCTACTTCATCATTAGGCGTATAGAGCTCTGGTGTAGGTTGTCCCTTTTCGGATGACTCTATGATTTGGTCAGCATGGCGCCTTATTATGCTTTCTCCAATGTCCACGGTATACATCAGCGGTCCTAGTCATGTGCAGATAGTTCCAGGCTGCCATTTCTCGGTACAGTAGTCCCGGGCCAAAACTTGTTGACCTATCTGGAAGGTTCTAGTTGGCCTTTCATTCATGCCTTGAAATTGCCGGTTCTCCACGTCCCTTCTGCTGTTTGGCTTGATCTTAGGCTTCTATTGAAGAACATCATGGCGGGAGTTTGGTTTGTAACCATATGTGTTGCATTCCTGTATGCGAACAAGAAGTTATCCACCTTGTGCTGAAGTTTTATGTCTTCATTACCCATGGCCTTTATGGCCTTCTTGAAGGTCTGGACAAACCTTTCAGCCAATCCATTGGTGGCGGGATGGTATGGGGCAGACGTGTAGTGCTTAACCCCATTGTTTTTTAAGAACTTCCTGAATTCTTCGGACACAAATTGCGGTCCATTATCAGAACAGATCTGTTCCGGCAGCCCATTCCTGGCAAATATGGTCCTTAATACTGTGATGGTTTTTTCCGTGGTGGTGGAGGACATCTTTATTACCTCCACTTGGAGTGTGCATCAACCGCGATTAAGAACATTGAGTCCATAAATGGACCAGCAAAGTCGATGTGTACCCTTTGCCAGGGAGATGAGGGCCACTCCCATGGATGTAGAGGGGCTTGTGGTGGAGCGTTTTGGACCTTCTGGCATCCTAGGCAGCTCTTGGTCATTTCTTTGATGTCTCCATCGATACCTGGCCACCATACAAACGCCCGGCCACCATACAAACGCCCTGGCTAGGTTCTTCATTTTCACTCCATCCAGATGCCCCTCGTGAAGCTCCTTTAGAACTTGATCCTGGAGTTTGGGTGGAATCACTACTCTGGATCCACACATCAAGGTTCCTCGGCACACTGACAGCTGTTCTCTTTGCGAGAATGCTGGCAACAGTGGTTCACCATGTGCTGGCCATTCCTTCACTGTTAAATCGTAGACTCGTGAGAGAGTCGGGTCATTTCTAGTTTCCCTTTCAATGGCAGAATTTGTTACTGGTAGACATTCGACTATGGTAGAGTGGAAAATCTCCACTGGGTCTACGGTAGGCGCTTCTTCTACCGTTGGCAACGGTAGGCGCGATAACCCGTCAGCATTCCCATGCTGTTTTGATCCTTTGTATTCTATGTTGTATTGGTGTGCCCTAGAAAAAGGGACCACCTCTGTAGCCTTTGCGCTGTCATAATGGGAACATCCTTTTTAGGGTTGAATATGGAGATGAGGGGTTGATGGTCAGTCAACAAGGTAAATTTTTGTCCATGTAGGTAATGGTTGAATTTCTTCACTCCCCATACCAGGCTGAGTGCTTCCCTGTCGATTTGGGCATATTTACGCTCAGCTGAGTTCAATGAGCGTGGCGGAAAAGCTATCGGCCGTTCCGAGCCATCAGGGAATTTGTGCGATAATACTGCTCCTACGCCGTAAGGGGATGCATCGCACGCCAGTCTGATTGGCAGTGATGGGTTGTAATGAGCCATAACTTCTTTGGACGTGATTAAGTCTTTGCATTTATGGAAGGCACGTTTACAGTCTTCGCTCCATTTCCAAATTACTCCTGTTTGTAGCAGTTCATTAAGAGGGTGTAGAAGAGTTGATAAGTTCGGTAAAAATTTATGATAGTAATTTATTAATCCCAGGATCGACCTTAATTGTGAAACATTTTCAGGTGCTGGGGCTTTTATGACCGCTTCAATTTTTTCAGGTGACTTATACAAGCCTTCCTTATTAATTATGTGGCCACAATATGATATTTGATTTTGGAAAAATTCGCACTTGGGGCGATTTGCTCGTAGGCCCCATTCTCTCAGCCTAGTGAGCACCTGCTCCAAATTGGCAAGGTGCTCGTTGTCGTTTTCTCCTGTTACAAGGATGTCGTCCAGGTAGCATTGAGTCCCCGGAATCTCTTGGAGGACTTGCTCCATAGCTCTTTGCCAGGTAGCTGGAGCGGATGCTACTCCGAAAACCAGTCGATTGTACTGGTACGGACCTTTGTGTGTATTTATCGTGAGATATTTTTTAGAGGCCTCTTCAACCTCCATCTGTAGATATGCCTGTGCCAAGTCAATATTGGTGAAATGTTTCGCTCCGGATAGTGAGGCGAAAATATCTTCTATCCTCGGAAGAGGATACTGTACCATGTGAAGGACCGGGTTTACAGTCACCTTGAAGTCTCCACAGATGCGAATTTTTCTCTGTTCTTCAGATTTATCATTATTTAATGCTTTCTTCATGACTGGGATGTTGGGTGTTGCCCACTCGCTCCAATCTATTTTGGATAATACGCCTGCCTTTTCCAAATTCTCCAGCTCTGCCTCGACTGCTGGACGAATTGCGTATGGCACCGGTCTTGCCTTAAAAAACTTGGGAATTGCTGCATCTTCCACTTTTATTGAGGCAGTGATGCCTTTCAAGGTTCCTAGTTTCTCTTGAAACACTTCTTTGGCGTTGGCCAAGATGTCTTTTAATCATTCAGGTATGACGTCATCATCGTTTTTTCTTACTGGTCACCGTCAGTGCCTGAATGGAGTGCCAGTCTAAACGTATTTTCCTGATCCATTCACGTCCCAACAGCGGTGGACCACCATCTTGTAGAATGTATAAATACAACTTTTGTATTTCCTTGCCGTTGTATACAACAGGCACCTTTATTTTTCCTTTGGGGTATACTTTCTGCCCCGTATATGTTTTCAAGATAATGGATGTGTCTTTTAAAGGTATATGCAGAAATAGCCGCTCGTAATCCCGTCGATTTATGACGGTCAGAGCTGATCCTGTATCTAGCTCCATTTTAACTGGGGACCCTGCTATCGTGAAGGTAACCCAAATGGTCTGGTAATCATCTTTGGCAATTACATTATGTAATTTGAGACAGCTTAGTCTCTTGTTTTCGGAGTCGCTATCGCTCTTCTGGTCTTCGGAGCTACTGTCCGTCATCATTTGTACCTTTCTGTACTTTTCTTTATTGATTTTTTTTTTCCTGTCCGTGGATTTTTTTTGTCCAGATCGGCATACGCGTGCAATGTGTCCAATCTTTCCGCATTGCCTGCATGCTTTGTCCTTGAACCAGCAGTCCCTCTGGTCATGGGTGGATCTGCTGCAGCAATAACATCTTTCGAAACCCTGTGTCATTTCATGGGTGCCGAAGTCCTGTGTCTTTTGTTGTATCTCTGCAGCTCCTCTTAGAACATAAGAACAGGAATAAACCATCTCCTGAAATCTAACACAGAATTAGAACACAGTAGGAGCAGAACCAGGCTACACGGCCCCTGGGCCCACTCCACTACCCACAGGGCCATGACCATTCCAAACCTAGACTCATGTCCAATTTCCTGCCCGCTCCCCGTAACCCTTAATTCCCTTTACTTCTAGGAAACTATTTCTGTTTTAAATTTATTTAATGATGTAGCTTCCACAGCTTTCTGGGGCAGCAAATTCCACAAACCTACCACCCTCTGAGTGAAGAAGTTTCTCCTCATCTCAGTTTTGAAAGAGCAGCCCCTTATTTTAAGATTATGCCCCCTAGTTCTAGTTTCACCCTTCATTGGGAACATCCTCACCGCATCCACCCGATCAAGCCCCTTCACAACCTTATATGTTTCAATAAGATCGCCTCTCATTCTTCTGAACTCCAATGAGTAGAGTCCCAATCTACTCAACCTCTCCTCATATGCCCACTCCCTCATCCCCGGGATTAACCGAGTGAACCTTCTTTGTACTGACTCGAGAGCAAGTATGTCTTTTCTTAAGTATGGACACCAAAACTGTATGCAGTATTCCAGGTGCGGTCTTACCAATACCTTGTACAACTGCAGCAATACCTCCCTGTTTTTTTTTCCATCCCCCCTAGCAATAAAAGCCAACATTCCATTGGCCTTCTTGATCACTTGCTGCACCTGCATACTAACTTTTTGAGTTTCGTGCACCAGGACCCCCAGATCCCTTTGTACTACAGTACTTTCCAGTTTCTTGCCATTAAGATAATAACTTGCTCTATGATTTTTCCTGCCAAAGTGCATAACCTCACACTTTCCAGTATTGTATTCCATCTGCCAAATCTCTGCCCACTTACTTAGCCTGTCTATGTCCCTTTGCAGGTTTTTTATGTCCTCCTCACTCACTACTTTCCGTCCCATCTTTGTATCATCTGCAAACTTTGATATGTTACACTCGGTCCCCTCCTCCAAATCGTTAATAGAGATTGTAAAGAGTTGGGGACCCAGCACTGACCCCTGCGGAACACCACTAGTTACTGGTTGCCAATCTGAGAACGAACCATTTATCCCAACTCTCTGCTTTCTGTTAGAGAGCCAATCCTCCACCCACGCCAGAATATTACCCCCAATCCCGTGATTTTTTATCTTGAGCAATAATCTTTTGTGTGGCACCTTGTCAAATGCCTTTTGGAAGTCTAAATACACTACGTCCACTGGTTCCCCTTTATCCACCCTGTATGTTACTTCCTCAAAAAACTCCAGCAAATTTGTCAAACATGACTTCCCCTTCCTGAAACCATGCTGAGTTTGTCCTATTAAATTATGTTTATCCAAATGTCCCGTTACTGTCTCCTTAATAATGGACTCTAACATTTTACCAACCACAGATGTTAGGCTAACAGGTCTATAGTTTCCAGCCTTCTGCCTACTACCCTTTTTAAATAAGGGTGTTACATTAGCAGTTTTCCAATTTGCCGGGACCTTTGTTGAGTCCAGGGAGTTTTGGAAAATTATTACCAATGCATCCACAATCCCTACCGCCACTTCCCTCAAGACCCTAGGATGCAAGCCATCAGGTCCAGGGGATTTATCCGCCTTGAGTCCCATTATTTTACCAAGTACCACTTCCTTAGTGATTTTAATCATATTTAGTTCCTATCCCCCTAGAGCCCCCTGTTTGTCCAGTGTTGGGATATTCTTAGTGTCCTCTACTGTAAAGACTGATACAAAATAATTGTTCAGTGTTTTTGCCATCTCCATGTTTCCCACCATTAATTTCCCGGTCTCATCCTCTAAGGGACCAACATTTACTTTAGCCACCCTTTTTCTTTTTATATAACTATAGAAACTTTTGCTGTCTGTTTTTATATTTTTTGCTAATTTACTTTCATAATCTATCTTCCCTTAATCAATCTTTTAGTTATTTTTTGCTGTCTTTTAAAGACTTCCCAATTTTCCATCCTCCCACTAGATTTGGCTACCTTATATGCCCTTGTTTTTAGTTGGATACTATCCTTAATTACTTTACTTAGCCACGGATGGCTATCTTTTCTTTTACACCCTTTTTTCCTCAGTGGAATATATATTTTTTGGAAGTTGTAAAATAACTCCATAAATGTACACCACTGATCATGTACCGTCTTACCCTTTAATCTATTTTCCCAGTCCACTCTAATCAATTCTGCTCTCACACCTTCATAGTCTCCTTTATTCAAGCTCAGCACGCTTGTTTGAGATCCAACCTTCTCACCCTCTAATTGAATATGGAACTCAACCATGTTATGGTCACTCATTCCAAGGGGATCCTTTACTAGGACATTTTTAATTAATCCTGTCTCATTACACAGGACGAAATCTAAGGTTGCTTGCACCCTGGTCGGTTCAGTTACATACTGCTCAAGAAACCCATCCGTAATACACTCAATGAACTCATCCTCAAGGCTGCTCTGCCCAATTTGATTTGTCCAGTTAATATGATAATTAAAATCCTCCATAATTATAGCTGTTCCCTTATTACAAGCCTCAACTATTTCCTGATTAATACTCCGTCCAACAGAGTTGCAACTGTTCGGAGGCCTATAGACTACACCCACTAGTGTTTTTTTCCCCTTATTATTCCTTATCTCCACCCAAACTGTTTCACTATCCTGCTCCTTTGACCCAATATCATTTCTCTGTATTATAGTGATTCCTTCCTTTATTAACATAGCCACCCCACCTCCTCTCCCTTCCTGCCTGTCCTTCCTGATTGTTAAATAACCTGGTATGTTTAATTCCCAGTCATGGTCACCCTGCAGCCATGTTTCTGTAATGGCCACAAGATCATACCCATATGTCATTATTTGTGCCGTTAACTCATTCATATTGTTACGAATGCTATGTGCATTCAGATAGAGAACTTTCAAATATGTTTTGTAACACTTAGTTCCTTGTTTTTCCCTTTTTAGTACTTTACTTTTTACTCCATACCTTCTGTCCCTTCCTGACATGTTCTGTTTTTTAATTCCCCCACTGCTACATAAGTCTATGACCTTCTCTGTTGTCATTTCTATTATTTGCTCTCTAGAAACCTCCCCCCCCCACTAATTAGTTTAAAGCCCTCTCTACAGCCCTAGTTATATGATTCGCCAGGACTCTAGTCCCAGCACTGGCCAAGTGGAGTCCGTCCCAACGGAACAGCTCCCTCCTGTCCCAGTACTGGTGCCAGTGTCCCAAGAAGCAAAACCCATTTCTCCCACACCAGTCTTTGAGCCACGCATTTAACTCTTTAATTTTATTTATCCTAGCCAAATTCGCTCGTGGCTCAGGTAATAACCCAGAGATTATTACCCTTGAGGTTCTGTTTTTTAATTTGACCCCTAGCTGCTCATACTCCTTTAACAGAACCGTCTTCCTTGTCCTATCTACGTTGTTTGTACCAACATGGACCACGACAACTGGATCCTCCCCCTCCCACTCCAAGTTTCTTTCCAGCCCAGAAGAGATGTCCTTAACCCTGGCACCGGGCAGGCAACACAGCCTCCGGGACTCCCGCTCTTGACTGCAGAGAACCCTATCTATCCCCCTAATGATACTATCCCCTACCACTACAACATTTCTTTTTACTCCCTCCACTTGAATGGCCCCCTGTACCACGGTGCTGTGGCCAGGTTGCTCATCCTCCCTGCAGTCCCTGCTCCCACCCTCACAGGGAGTAAGAACCTCGATCCTGCTGGACAAGATCAAGGGCTGCATCTCCTTCAACACTACATCCTGGATCCCTGTACCTTCCTCACTCGTAGTCACACCGTCCTGTCCCTGACCACGGACTACATCTGCAGTAATTAACTTCATAGGTGTGACCACCTCCTGAAACATAGAGTCCAGGAACTTCTCCCCCTCCCTGATGTGTCGCAGTGTCTGAAGCTCGGTCTCAAGCTCCATAACATGGAACTTGAGTTTCTCTAGCAGCAAACACTTGTCACAGATGTAATCACCGTGAGCCTCAATGGGGTCCACTGGCTCCCACATCTCGCAACAGTAACACATCACCTGCTGCATTCTATATAATTAATTAAATTTCTTATTATTAGTTATGAAGACCCTGCCCGGATATAGATGATAATATCACACAACTATTCAATAGGACTTACCAACTTAAAGGTATAAAAGAAAAGAGAAGGAAGAAAACCAACCAACCAGCTGATCACCAACCTCCTCCTTGAATACTGTCTGTGGGGCCTGTTTGGTTTACTCATCTCGCTGCTCCACCTCTACAGTGCTGTCTAAGCCTGGGAGTGGGGGGAAAAACAGAGCAAAAAACACACCCTCACCTCCCACTTACCAAAACTCCAGCAGCACTCAATGCACAAAGCACTCCGTGCACAGCACTAGCCCCTCCCCTTTTATACCCGGATTCTACTTCCGGTTTAAACTGCCCAATAGTTTAATAAACCCTTAAAAAATTAAACTTACTTGAAATAATTGACTTCTTAACACACTAAAATTCACAAAATACACTTAAATGATTTTTCTCCCACTTACCAAAACTTCAGCAGCACTCAATGCACAAAGCACTCCATGCACAGCACTAGCCCCTCCCCTTTTATACCCGGATTCTACTTCCGGTTTAAACTGCCCAATAGTTTAATATACCCTTAAAAAATTAAACTTACTTCAAATAATTGACTTCTTAACGCACTAAAATTCACAAAATACACTTAAATGATTTTTCTCCCACTTACCAAAACTCCAGCAGCACTCAATGCACAAAGCACTCCGTGCACAGCACTAGCCCCTCCCCTTTTATACCCGGATTCTACTTCGGCTGCTTCATATGATACAGCCATACTGAAAGCCTTGTCCAGTGTTAAATCTTTTTCAGAAAGCAACCTTTTCTGTGTTCCTTCATTTAGGAGACCGCAGACGAATTTGTCTCGAAGATAATCTGCTAGTCCTGCCCCGAATTGGCAGTGTTTTGATAGCTTTCTTAATTCGGTGAGGTAATCAGCGTTACTTTCATTCTTGTGTTGATTTCTCTTGAAGAATTTGAATAGTTCCGCTATCAGCAGCGGTGTTGGGTATCAACAATTTCTTTAAAATTCTTGTCCTTTGGTTTGGCTGGAGTGATTAAATTTTGTAACAGCCCGTATGTCTTTGCGCCCATTAGATTTAGCAGTACTGAAGCTTTTTTTTCATCTTCTATTCCATTTGCGGTGCAATATACCTCCACTCTTTCCACATATGTGGTCCAATCCTCTATCTCGTTATCAAAAGCATCAATATTGCCAGACTTAGGCATCCTAGAAAAAAATGGCGCTTCCCGCGCTTATCTTTCGTTTCTGCAGAAAAGATATGGCACTTCCCGTGCTTCCCCGCCGCTGCTGCCAATGACAATGCTGTTTCCCGCAGTTTCCGTTCTTTTAATTTACTTATTTACAGTTGGAGACTCGTTCCCGCCGGACTCTCTCTCCAGGTCTGAACGCCGACCTGCTTGCAGCGCGGCCGTCTCCCGAGTGCTCCCTCCCTGTCTGTTACTGCTTGCCTCCGCTTTCGCTGCTTGGCCTAGCTGCAGAGCCAGCTGCTGGAGCCCCAGCCCGATGCCCAGGAAGGATTATTGCAGTAACTGCCACCAGCTTGGCTAGCTGGTTAAACCACAGCTTTTTCTTTTTCTTGATTTTTCTTCACCTTTGGATGCCAGAGGAATCGATGCCCTTGAGGTGCTGCCGAATTGCAGATAAGTCCGTTTCCAATTCATCGCCACTGTTGTGTCCATGTGTTGATAGAGACACTGAAGACAGGAGTTCGTTTCACAGGTGTTTACTAAACAAAGTCTGGAGGGGAACTAACTGATACAACGCAATATACAGGCTTATATAGCCCGAGTGGCCATTACCGGCATTACAGTACACCTGGGGCTCTTAAAGGCACATACACTACACCACTAACTACACATACTTGGGCTTAAAAATCAGTTCTACGGGAAATTTTCATCTGGCTTTGAATGAACTGAAAGAGAAAGCAAGAAGGGCTTTCTATGCCATTAAAAAATCAATCCAAATAGAAATCCCAATTAGCATTTGGCTCAAAATTTTTAAATCAGTAATTGAACCAATTGCACTCTATGGCAGTGAGGTGCGGGGACCGCTAACACAACAAGAATTTGCAAAATGGGACAAACACCCAATTGAGATCCTGCATGCAGAATTCTGTAAAAGTATCCTCCGGACTCAAAGGAAAACCGTAAACAATGCATGCAGGGCAGAACTAGGCCAATATCCATTAATAATCACTATCCAAAAAAGAGCCACCAAATTTTGGAAACACCTAAAAATGAGCAACCCCCACTGCTATCATTACGAAGCCCTGAAATGCCAAGAGAGGACCATAAAGAAGAATACCCTCAGTCAACTAGTCCTGGGACTCAGTGAAGTAACTACTAACACTACTAACAATAACCAGCCCCAGGACAGTGACAGCGTAACACAAAGAATCCGACCCAACACAATCGTCACTAAACAAAAGGAAAAATATCTGTCATATTGGGCAGAAACAACAAAAACCCAAAACAAACTCAATTGCTACTTGGCCCTAAACAGACAATACAACATGGCTGATTACCTGACCATGGTAAAGGATAGCAAACTGAGAAAAACCTTGACAATGTACAGACTTAGTGAACATAGCCTGGCGATCGAAAAAGGTAGACACAGGCAGACCCGGCTACCAAGAGAGGACAGGATATGCTCTCACTGCAGTCAGGGAGTGGTGGAGACAGAGATGCACTTCCTCACAGCTTGTAGAAAATGTCAGGGCATAAGGGAGAATTTCAACCCAAAATTCACCAAAATATGCCCGGAATTCAGAAATTTGAATGACGACCAAAAACTCCCATACCTACTAGGGGAAGAGAGAAATTGTGTAACCTTAGCGACACACTATGCTACAGCTTGCCATAAACAGAGGGACAACCACTAAATATAAGAAAAGAGTATATACAAATTATATGTATGTATATTTATACACTCAGGGATATATCTGTTTATACACTGTATGGATAGATCTGTATTTATGTGTTCAACCATGAATGTTTTTCGATGCTTTGGCAACATAAGATGTACCTTTTCATCATCATGCCAATAAAGTGATTTGAATTGAATTGAATTGAAAGAGGAGTTGAGGAGAGGGCTTGGAGAGTAGGGGTGAAAGGAGTTAGGGTGAGGGGTTGGAGAGTAGGGGTGAAAGAGGAGATGTGAGGGGGGTTGGAGAGTAGGGGTGAAAGAGGAGTTGGGGTGAGGGGGATTGGAGAGTAGGGGTGAAAGAGGAGTTGGGGTGAGGGGGGTTGGAGAGTTAGGATGAAAGAGGAGATGTGAGGGGGGTTGGAGAGTAGGGGTGAAAGAGGAGTTGGGGTGAGGGGGATTGGAGAGTAGGGGTGAAAGAGGAGTTGGGGTGAGGGGCTGTCACTGCATATTAATAGACTCTGTTGAACTATAATGGTGTTTATTTTCTCTTTACAGTGTTTTGAATTGTCTGTTTAACTGATGTCAGACACGGGGCTGCAGTTACTTGCAGGCACTGGGCTGTTTCTGGTGAATTAATTTGGACAGTGTTAATGGGTGATGTAAGCCCCCAAAGTGTGGACTGAGTGATATACACAGTCGACAACACTGGCTTGTTGTAAGAAAGACAGACCCAATAATTGAAGTAAAAACGGTTTATTCAGGCCTGGGGAGCTATGGCTCTTGCGTCCCAACACAAGGCTCCAACTCCACCGAATCTCTTGAGGTTCTCACAGTTATACAAAAATTAAGGCCCTGCCCTAAAGGCGGGGATAAGCTTATTAACATATACAGAATTATAGTTAAATTGTAATTATAAAACCATGACATTCCATTCTTCCAGTCGCTTACAAATCTCACATTTCGTTATCAGTTGGTCTTGTTACTTTCTCATGACCCGGGCCTCAATTTTATTACTTTACGATCGTCCATTTGCTGTTGTCAGATGGCTTGGTCTTTCTAAGTATTTCTCTAAGATAGTAGATCTTTCCAAAGCGGGCAATCCTCAGACTTTCTGTCTCTCTCTCTTGAATTATTTCTACAGAGCAAAAACACTTTAGTTAGTTAAAAGAATAGAACCCTATTGAGCTTCACACTTAACAAACCCTTAAGTGCAAGGGTGTCGACTCGCGTGGCCGAACCCATATATCTCTCCCTCTTTCTAAGGGGTTGTTTTGACAGTTTTAATCTCTCCGCAGTTAACCCATAGTCCTGTTTAAACCTTATCTGGGTTTATACAATTTTTACAGACTTCTATTGTTCAACTCAGAGCACAAATTAACCTATTCCCTCCATTTTATATATTGGTGTTATAGATGAATCCTGGTTTGTTTTACCTTATTAAATCCAATTTTTAATATCTTACTTCAGTCCCCCCTTTTGACCTTTGGACAATTGCTCCAAACAGGTCAACGTGTATTTCCACTTCCTGGTGTCTGCCAGAGCGTGCACTCCCTGGCCTTCTACCAGTTTAGGTTATACATGTATATATATATCTTATCAATTTGGAGGCCGACTTCCCCCTCTGTGGTATGGTGGTCTTTCCTTTACGGTGGTCTTTCCTTTAGGGTGGGCTTTCCTTTATGCACTCCGTCCGGTGTAACCATTCCTGGGGCCCCTTAGACCCTACACTAATGGTTGAGGCTTTCCTGCTCAAGCCTGTCCCTCATTCCCACGTGGGGTGTGTGACGTGCCAATTCGAGACTGTCATCACACACCAGTCCTCATTCACCACCCTCCTTCTGCCACCCTCCTTCTGCCACCTCCATCTTACGGTTGGCCGGCCCGGTCTTTAATTACCATGCCCAATTAATCCCACATAATTTCAGGGCTTCCCATCGCGTCTCACACCATTTGCCTTGGAGAGGCAGGGGAGTTGTCCATTCTTAACATCGCTACCTGCCCCTCCTCAGGCTCTACTTCTTTCACCGCACCAATTTCGGCCTTACTCATTCTGGCACAAAGGCACTGGAGAAATAAAAATACACAATATATCAGAATAACAATCAAGAGGAATATCATTATGCCTTGTACCACCGAGGCGCACAAAGTCCCCGACCATCCTGATCCCCAATTGTCAAAATATGAGGAAGTGGGTGAGTTTCCTCTAATGTTGCACTAATGTCTTTCTGTTGTTTCTTTAAGCCTTCTTCTATTTTATGATAGTACTTAAAATTTCCTTCGTTTCCTGTCGTAACTTCTGCCAAGCTTCCTCTAACTTAGGAATTGCCTTTGGCTCTGGTATGACATAAGTTTCAACCCTTTTTAGTAAGTCCCATATTATCAAATGACCAGGTTTTCCTATCTGTGTAGGTATCTTTAGACCAAAACAACGGTTTGGTTGGGGAATGGTATAAGCCATATCTTGATATTCATATTTCTGTTCAATTGTGGTGACACAACAGGTCCCATTGTTCCTTGATGCTACCCAGGTCCAGTGTATCCCCTTGGGTGAACCTCGAGGGTGCAATTGGTAATTTTCGTAAATCCGTACTCGGATGTGTCTCCCTCGGTGGGGGGGTGTGTGCACACCCATGTCCTTCCCTTGTGGTGGCACCCGTCCACTACCACCCCCCTTTAGGTTTCATTCTTCTGTTTATTATCTTCATTCCTTTCCCAAAGCACCTTGGTAGGGACATCATGATATTTAACCCACTTTCCCTTTGTACTTCTCCTATATTAATCACGTCGTATCGGAGTTGTCCCCCTTCTGGGAATTGTGGGATGGCCAGTACAAAGCCAATCATCTTAGTCCATGGGGTCAGACAATCGCCTGCCCGGTATACTTGTCCCATTTTACATTCCTTACATAGGCTTTTATTTGTGTCAATCCAAGGTTCCAGATCCTTATTAGTAATCCAATCAGGGATCTGTTCATTATTTATTTGCCTCATGTTATGCTGAGCATTCAACAATAGCCATGAGCCCTACGTGGCACATATTAGTTCCTTATCGGTTTGGTGAGAAGCATTATTAAGTCTATCAATAATTGTATTGATTGTTTCTGCATGGGGGGCTACTATCTCTTCCACCCCCGACAATTGCATTATTGTTTGATTTCCCTGCCAGTGTCAATTGCTGGCTATTTCCAGTAGCTTGTTTTAGTAACTTCTCTATTTTTGCTTGTAATTCTTCTACTCCTTCGTTTACTCCTTCTATGTCCAAGCTATTAACTGTTGCTAACCCGGCCGCATACCCTGCTCCGGTCATTTCCAATACTCCCCGTTTCTTACATCTTTGTAAGATAGATTTTTTCCTCCTGTGGATCCTCTAATTGTTTTACCCACAGGGAGTTCCAGGTTTGTTTTGTATCTCAAAAGTACTCATATTAATGGCAAGCTTAGTAACTCTATGTGCTACACTAAAATACACCTCATCCTGTGTTCTCCTTATTACTAATCCCCCTTGATAATGGCAATACTTATATTTATCCCTAGAATCAAGGCGAGGACGCTCCATCTCATTCCGGACGTCCAATGTTCCTGTAATTACAAAAAGGGGGCTGGTCGTCACCAGCCAGTTAGAATTATTCTGCTCTTATCCATTTTATCAGTTCAAAATGCTGTACATCTGGTTCATTTCTTGTTCTGTGGCTCTGTCCCCAGACATACCTGAAGATGCAAACTATGGCATATTATATCATCATACACAGCCTATTATCATCATACACAGCCCTATCATTGATATATGTAGTAACTCCCCTTCCCATTCTTTATATCTTCTAGTATACTCCTCACTCTGTCAAAAAGGGCACCATCTCTGGTTTACTCATTGTCTTTCTTATATATTTTTAACTGGGTCCAGTGTTTCCACCTTCCTTTACCCGTTCCAGACCCATCTACATGAGCACGTGTCATTATTCATTAATACTTCATAAGGTCCTGACCATCTGGGTGCTAGCCCTGGTTTGGCTGGTATTATTTCTGCTATCACTTTGCTATCTATTGCTAAGACCTTCTTCTGGTCATCCCGTGTATCCTGTTCTCGATCCCGTATAATCTGTTGGTCTTTGGCCTCATGTCTCTAACTATCTGTCCAGATTTATCTTTGGGTAACCGGACAGCCTCCCCAGCAGTCTCCCGGCCGTTTGAGACGGTGCTGCAATTAGTTTATAAGATAACTTCCATTTATCAAATCCTAATTTTCCTTCTATCACTGTGGGGAAATATCAGCTTAACATTAAGAAACTTAAATTTAATAATGTCCAATATCTTTAAATTCTATTCAGTAATACTGAAGTTGTTGCTTGGTGAACTCAAACAGCTGTCAGTGGAAAGGGTTAACTCCTTCGCAGGCTTTTGAAGGTGGAGCTAAACATTATTGCATCACTTCACGCAACCCAAAAAAACATCCCTGACTGAAAGACAGTTGTGGTTTCACACTTTGATTCAACATGAACATTTGGGCTTCATTGGTCAGATTCCCTCTCTCAGTTGATCGTTTAGCTGCCCATCCTCTTGTGTGCTTTAATTTATTATTACGGACTCTTTGGGTAGGAGAGAGGTTCCTACTAATTCTTTGATTATATTCTTGTCTCTTACGGGTCTTCTCCTGGTGTCATATATCCCTGCCTACTCCCGCTATCATGTAATCAGACACCACCCCAAAGGCATTCCGACTATCTATATAGGTTTACACATTTTCCTTTGGCTACCCCCCTTTGATCAAATCCTGTATAGGCTGGGCCATTTCTACTTTGTTTCCCGGGCCTGCCTGTTTGTTTGACTTATAATCTGGGGGCCAGTACACTTCATTCGCTTTAGGGTCGACTAAAGCTCCTACTTCTCGTAGTATATCTATCCCTAGGATTGTTCCTTCGGTGTTCTCGCATACCCACAACTGGGTAGGTATTATTATACATCCAATTTCTAGTAAGACTGTTTCGCTCTTATAAGCCCTGATTCTTCGTCCACCGATTCCTGCTATACTAACTGAAAGTTTCGTTCGGGGCAAGGGTAAGTCTGTCAATGAGATTGTGGCTCCTGTGTCTATTAACATTTTGCACTGTCGGCCCCCTACCAATGCATCAACAAACATCCTCGGATCCCCCTCCCCTCTCTGGCGCGGTCCCTTCCTGCTGCCATCCCTAGAAGCTTGCGAGCAATCAAAGCACGCAGCCAGTCCTAATGCCCCTCCCATCTGTTTTTGGGCATTTGTCTCTTCCCTTGTGTCACTATGTATCCTAGGTAGACTACTTCATCCTTCCCTACCTATACCTTTCTAAGGTTTAACTCTAGTCCCGCCTTCTATAAGGCTTCCAGTACCATAGTCAATTAAATATTGTAGAGGGACCTGCCACTATCGGATATTCTTGCGGAGTTGAGTTATCTTATTCAATTCGGACTACACCAATTTACATCAACCAGAATTTCACTGTGGCCACAATGAAAGTCTGGTTTTAATAGGTTAATTTACCTCATAACTTCAAGGTTAGATCTTAGACTGAAACTTAATCTTTCATTAAACAAACTTTTTGTTGCTCTTCTCAGTTTTTACACTTCAGCTTCACTTAAATTGTAATAGGTTTTTTTCATTCTGAGGGCACAATCTTATTTGCACATTCTTAAACTTCCAAAATCCCCGACAAGACAAAGGGGTTAAATGCTTTTACTTTAACACAGAGAAGTGGGTGGAGCTACAACACACAGCAGACAGTTCTTTTTCTTAACGGACAGATTTTCAGACAAAGGAATATTGAATCCTCTTAAACATTCCTAATCAGGAAAACATCCACACTCACACATTTTTATACAAATTGTAATTTCAGCATATGTCTAAGGTTCCTTTCACTCAGCAAATCTCGTGTTTTACTTGTCTTGGTACAGATGCTAATAACTTCCATGTTGGTAAAGCTTTAAGTTTATCTTTTCCTTCCTTTTTAAATCTGACTCAACAGCTTTCCCTAGTTTCCAAATCCCTCTTTGTTTTTTGTTTTTTTGCTGGGGTTTCAAATTGGTTTGCCTGCAAATTAGATCTTTTTCCTTCTTTATCTCTCCCTTCTGTTTCAATTCCTTACATTATCTGTTGCCTCTTTATCTTTAGCTCCTCCCCACCAAGCCTTTGGCTCTCTGCACTGTTTCTTTTTATTTTCCAGGAGTCGGGTTATAGAATCCAGGTCCCTTGAGGATTCTTCTTCCACCCTCTTAGTCATAACTAACTGCTATGTTTCACGCATAATTCACGATGTTGAGGAATTAGGTTTGTACGCTACGTTGTTCGCCCCATAGCGTCACCTTCATTAGTTTCTTGCTTTCTATTAGTCACTTTGTTTCGTTAGACACACACCAACCCTTTAGTCCCGAGGTTTTGGTACTGTGGGGTCTGTAGCTCCCGGCGTCCTACTTGATCCTGGCCGTCACGTGGGACTACTGTCCTCTTAATTCAGGCTCAGGCTAGGTGCTGGGGACAGACCTCACCCTTGTCCGTTCTAACCTCTTTATGACCGTAGGGTTTTATCTCATTCACTCACCACGGTGCACCCATTCATTCAATTGTTGAGATTTCGCCATCTCACGGATTTTAGGGAACTACCTGTCCCAAAGGTTGGTAGGGAACTACCTGCCCCTACCGAGGTTTTCCCGCCTCACGGTCCTTAGGGAACTACCTGTCCCAAAGGTTGGTAGGGAACTACCTGTCCCTACCGAGGTTTTCCCGCCTCACGGTCCTTAGGGAACTACCTGTCCCAAAGGTTGGTAGGGAACTACCTGTCCCTACCGAGGTTTTCTCGCCTCACGGTCCGTAGGGAACTACCTGTCCCAAAGGTTGGTAGGGAACTACCTGCCCCTACCCCTACTGCAGTTTACTTTTTAACCGCCTTCAATTAAAGGTGTCTTTCTTTTTATAGTTCTTTTATACGTCGATTCTGACTCAACGTCTCGCCAGCAGTTACCCCTAATTTTACAGGTGGTAATTAAAACATACTCACCCGTCTTAGGTTAACGCTGTCCGAGAGTCTGGTTCAGAACGCCCATCCCATCCTCGTCGCCAATTGATGTAAGCCCCCAAAGTGTGGACTGAGTGATATACACAGTCGACAACACTGGCTTGTTGTAAGAAAGACAGACCCAATAATTGAAGTAAAAACGGTTTATTCAGGCCTGGGGAGCTATGGCTCTTGCGTCCCAACACAAGGCTCCAACTC
Source organism: Somniosus microcephalus (assembly GCF_052327205.1). Taxonomy (NCBI): domain Eukaryota; kingdom Metazoa; phylum Chordata; class Chondrichthyes; order Squaliformes; family Somniosidae; genus Somniosus; species Somniosus microcephalus. The sequence goes on along the minus strand of NC_140990.1, from coordinate 150,154,849 downwards.
CACCGAATCTCTTGAGGTTCTCACAGTTATACAAAAATTAAGGCCCTGCCCTAAAGGCGGGGATAAGCTTATTAACATATACAGAATTATAGTTAAATTGTAATTATAAAACCATGACATTCCATTCTTCCAGTCGCTTACAAATCTCACATTTCGTTATCAGTTGGTCTTGTTACTTTCTCATGACCCGGGCCTCAATTTTATTACTTTACGATCGTCCATTTGCTGTTGTCAGATGGCTTGGTCTTTCTAAGTATTTCTCTAAGATAGTAGATCTTTCCAAAGCGGGCAATCCGCAGACTTTCTGTCTCTCTCTCTTGAATTATTTCTACAGAGCAAAAACACTTTAGTTAGTTAAAAGAATAGAACCCTATTGAGCTTCACACTTAACAAACCCTTAAGTGCAAGGGTGTCGACTCGCGTGGCCGAACCCATATATCTCTCCCTCTTTCTAAGGGGTTGTTTTGACAGTTTTAATCTCTCCGCAGTTAACCCATAGTCCTGTTTAAACCTTATCTGGGTTTATACAATTTTTACAGACTTCTATTGTTCAACTCAGAGCACAAATTAACCTATTCCCTCCATTTTATATATTGGTGTTATAGATGAATCCTGGTTTGTTTTACCTTATTAAATCCAATTTTTAATATCTTACTTCAATGGGGAATAGATTTGTGTGGAATCATTCTGTGCTGAACACATCGCTGGGCTGCAGGTTTGCACTCAGTTTCAGTGAGGAAGTGCTGTTGAAACACAAACCTGCCAGAGATTTAAACCCCGTGGGCAATCACGCAATGATGTCAATGTTGCCGAGTGAAAGATTCCTAACACCTGCCCCTCCCCTCTCGTGGGCACTGAACCTCCAATCACAGCCTCATAGCAAATTAAGTGACTATTTACACTGTGACCCCCAAATCGAGGGACCACTTACACCGTGACACCAAATCCAGGGACCATGTACACTGTGACACCAAGTCCAGGGACCGCTTACATTGAGACACCAAATCCAGGAACCAGTTCCCTTGAGACACCAAATCCAGGACCACTTACATTTAGACACCAAATCCAGGAACCACTTACATTGTGACCCAAAATCCAGTGACCACTTAAACTGTGAGCTGAAATCCAAGGACCACTTACACAGTGACACAAAATCCAGGGACCACTTACACTGAGACACCAAGTCCAAGGACCACTTACAGTGCCACACCAAATCCAGGGACGACTTACAGTGACACACCAAATCCAGAGACCACTTACAGTGTGACACCAAATCCAGGGACCACTTGCACTGACGCACCAAATGCAGGGACCACTTACACTGAGTCTATAAAATGAGAATCAGAGAGCCTCAGTATGGGGAATGGTCATGGTGGTGAAACCAGCTCCAGTGTTTCCCCTGGCTGGAGTGTCTAGAACTAGGGGGCATTGTCTCAGGATAAGGGGTAGGCCATTTAAGACTGAGATGATGAGGAACTTCTTCACTCAGAGGGTTGTGAATCTTTGGAACTCTCTGCCCCAGTGGGCTGTGAATGCTGAGTCTTTGCGTATATTCAAGGCTGAAATAGATAGATTTTTGGACTCTGGGGGAATCAAGGGATCTGGAGATGAGGCGGGAAAGTGGAGTTGAGGTCGATGATTAGCCATGACCTTATTGCATGGCAGAGCAGGCTCAAGGGGCCGTATGGCCTACTCCTGCTCTTATTTCTTATATTCTTATATTCTTTTGGGAGTGCAAAAGGCAGGTAATGGATGAAGCTATGATGGTGGAATCAGATGGTGACTGGTGGGACCTGGTGACAGGTTATTGTCAGAAGCCCTTTTCAGGCAGGCCAATGATTGGATGTAACCAGTACAACACCTGGATCCACCTGTTCTTGCCCCAAAATCTAATCTCCCTGATGACTTTTTCTGTGAGAAATGTAGAGATTTGAAAGAAGGAAGAAATGAGGCTTGCACAGGAAATAAGGTACCTTGAATGAACAATTCATGAGGCTGTTTTGTGACTCATCTGCATGAGGTTAAAAAACATGAAATGAAAAGGGGCACGTCTAGTGACACTGGCATTATCAATAGTGGTTTCTAACCATAATCACTATCTCCTAAGCCTAACATCCTACTACTACCCCCAAACACTAACCACAATCCTAACCAATAACCACAAACCACAACCACTAACGCCTAAACCTACACCCTAACCCCAGCCCATAACCAAGGATTGTTGACAGGGATCAATGCAGGAGCTGACGACCTGATAAAGGAAGTATGTTAAACAAATACCTCCATTAAAGAAATAGTGCAAGGTATGTTAGTAACAAGAGATTAAATCAACAAGATTATCAAAATCAGCAATGACAATTACAAAGATCAGAATATTTCAAAGGCTATCACCTGCACTAAATTGGATCCAAAAAATGTTGAATGGTACAGGAAATCACATTTCAGATATTATGCAAGATAGTTCAATAAAGCTGTTCTGACAAAGGGTCCCTGACTCAAAACATTGACTCTGTTTCTCTCTCCTCGATACTGAGTGTTTCCAGCGTTTTCTGTTGTTATTTCAGTTTTCCAGCATCCGCAGTATTTTGCTATTGCTGTAGTTCAATAAAGCGGTGGTTCAAAGTAACGTCAGGTGAGTATAAAGTGAGAATACTGCAGTTCAGACTATTACACCCACAAGCTATGTACTCAAACGGAACATGCTTGGGGCTTGATGAAGGTGAACTGGATGAGAAGTGATATAATCTAGAGTAAGAAAAGGCCCAAAATGGTACAGTGGGTAACAGAACATCAATTGGACTCCTCTTATTATGGAGAAATGAAATATTCGACACACTGTGAGTTTGAAACAAAGCTGATTTATTCAATACAGAATATCAATCTCCAGCCCAGGTATAGGGGTTAATAAGATCAGCAGAAACACACTCTAACTGCCAGAATGAACATGGTTCAGTGCTCAATGCAATCCCAGTAAATCTTGTTTTATTTACTAATGGGGTCTTTCAACGGCGGTGCTTTTACCCAGCATTACCCACGGAGAGGGGGAATGTGCCGCACCCTGACTACAGGAGTCCAGCGCGCAGGCGCGGGATCCATTGTGTTTGGCGCATGCGCAGTGCGTGTAATGACAGAGATGGTGGCTGCAGACCAGGGCTGCATCAATCGATAAGAAACTGCCGGAAGCAACGGAATAATGGACCGGCGACTGGCTGGAGAGGCTTAATTCACAACTGGTATAGGCCGCAAAATCCAAATAATAACCTGAAGGTTCCGCGTTTGCAGCTTTGGGACTTCTCCCAGTCACATGCCTAGGCTAATGACCGCCATCTTTGTGCAGGAAGGCGGGAGGTTCAGCGCGCCGCCATCTTGACTCAGTGACTTGCAACGTGCATGTGCGGCCATCTTCGTAAAGATTGTCTGGAGGTCTTCATCTTCCACCGCATGATCCTGACGTCTTGGGTAGTGGCCAAATTATCTAATTCAGTTTTGTTAAAAAGTTCATTATAGGCACGGACACAAATGTCTCTAAGAGAAAGCTATCAATTTACTATTCTTAACTTCACTTTCCTGACTTTCACTGGAAAGTTTAGGAAATTCCCACTTGGTGGTGTAATTAGAGTCATAGATTCATATAGCATAGAAAGAGGCCGTTCGGCCCATCGTGTCCGCGCTGGCCATCGAGCCCTATCTATTCTAATCCCATTTTCCAGCACTTCGTCTGTAGCCTTGTATGCTATGGCGTTTCAAGTGCTCATCTAAATGCTTCTTGAATGTTGTGAGGGTCCCTGCCTCTACCACCCTTTCAGGCAGTGAGTTCCAGATTCCAACCACCCTCTGGGTGAAAAAGTTTTTCCTCAAATCCCCTCTAAACCTCCTTCCCCTTACCTTGAAACTATGCCCCCTGATTATTGACCCCTCTACTAAGTGGAAAAGTTCCTTTCTATCTACCCTATCTATGCCCCTCATAATTTTGTACACCTCAATCAGGTACCCCCTCAGCCTTCTCTGCTCTAAGGAAAACAACCCCAGCCTGTCCCATCTCTTCATAGCTGAAGCGCTCCAGCCCAGGTAACAGTGTGCGTCGGCGGGAATCCTGAGCGGCAGAGCGGGGCTATAAAAGTCCCAGAGACCAGGTAAGGCCTCAGTGCGTCGGCGGGAATCCTGAGCGGCAGAGCGGGGCTATAAAAGTCCCAGAGACCAGGTAAGGCCTCAGTGCGTCGGCGGGAATCCTGAGCGGCAGAGCGGGGCTATAAAAGTGCCAGAGACCAGGTAAGGCCTCAGTGCGTCGGCGGGAATCCTGAGCGGCAGAGCGGGGCTATAAAAGTCCCAGAGACCAGGTAAGGCCTCAGTGCGTCGGCGGGAATCCTGAGCGGCAGAGCGGGGCTATAAAAGTGCCAGAGACCAGGTAAGGCCTCAGTGCGTCGGTGGGAATCCTGAGCGGCAGAGCGGGGCTATAAAAGTCCCAGAGACCAGGTAAGGCCTCAGTGCGTCGGCGGGAATCCTGAGCGGCAGAGCGGGGCTATAAAAGTCCCAGAAACCAGGTAAGGCGTACCAGTCTCCAGTCTGGAAGGAGAGAGGTAAAAAGTAATCCAAGTGTGACGTCACCAGAAAGTGGGTAAGTGATTGGTTGGTAAGTATTTCTCCCTTTTTAAGCTTAAATCTCTTTGGTTTATAGTTTCTAAGGTGTGATATTCACCATCTAGAATCGGGGCAGAGGATATTTAAGAATAATATTAATATATTTAATTAATTACATAGAATGGGAGATCAGGTGATGTGTTGCTGCTGCAATATGTGGGAGCTGGTGAACACCATTGATGCTCACGGTGATCACATTTGCAGTAAGTGTTGGCTGCTCGTGGAATTCCGGCTCCGTGTTGGAGAGCTGGAGTCCGAGCTTCAAACACTGAGACACATCAGGGAGGGGGAGAGTTACCTGGACTCTGTGTATCACGAGGTAGTCACGCCAATTAGATTAATTAATTCAGATATAGTCCGTGGCCAGGGTCAGGATGGTGTGACTAGAAGTGAGGCAGGTACGGGGATCCAGGAGGTAGTGTTGGAGGAACCGCAGCCCTTGCACTTGTCCAACAGGTTCGAGGCTCTTACTCCCTGTGAGGATGGGAACAGGGACTGCGGGGAGGATGAGCAACCTGACCACAGCACCGTGGAGCAGGGGGCCATTCAAGTGGGTGGAGTTATAAGAAATGTTGTAGTGGTAGGGGATAGTATCGTTAGGGGGATAGATAGAGTTCTTTGCAGCCGAGAGCGCGAGTCCCGAAGGCTGTGTTGCCTGCCCGGTGCCAGGGTTAAGGACATCTCCTCTGGACTGGAGAGAAACTTGGAGTGGGAGGGGGAGGATCCAGTTGTCGTGGTCCATGTTGGTACCAACGACATAGATAGGACAAGGAAGGAGGTTCTGCTGAGGGAGTTTGAGCAGCTAGGGGCCAAATTAAAAAGCAGAACCACAAGGGTAATAATCTCTGGATTATTACCTGAGCCACGAGCGAATTTGGCTAGGACAAATAAAATTAGAGAGTTAAATGCGTGGCTCAAAGACTGGTGTGGGAGAAATGGGTTTTGCTTCCTGGGACACTGGCACCAGTACTGGGGCAGGAGGGAGCTGTTCCATTGGGATGGGCTTCACTTGGCCAGTGCTGGGACTAGAGTCCTGGCGGATCATATAACTAGGGCTGTAGAGAGGGCTTTAAACTAACTAGTGGGGGGGAGGTTCCTAGAGAGCAAATAATAAAAATGACAACAGAGAAGGTCATAGACTTAGGTAGCAGTGGGGAAATTAAAAACCAGAGCGTGTCAGGAAGGGGCAGAAGGTATGGAGTAAAAGGTAAAGTAATAAAAAGGGCAAAAGCAGAAACTAAGTGTCACAAAACATATTTGAAAGTTCTCTATCTGAATGCACGTGGCATTCGTAACAAAATAGACGAGTTAATGGCACAAATAATTACATATGGGTATGATCTTGTGGCCATTACAGAAACATGGCTGCAGGGTGACAATGCCTGGGAATTAAACATACCAGGTTATTTAACGATCAGGAAGGACAGGCAGGAAGGAAGGGGAGGTGGGGTGGCTATGTTAATAAAGGAAGGAATCACTGTAATACAGAGAAATGATATTTGGTCAAAAGATCAGGATAATGAAACAGTTGGGTGGAGGTAAGGAATAATAAGGGGAAAAAAACACTAGTGGGCGTAGTCTATAGGCCTCCAAACAGTGGCAACTCTGTTGGACGGAGTATCAATCAGGAAATAGTTGAGGCTTGTAATAAGGGAACATCTATAATTATGGGGGATTTTAACTATCATATTAATTGGACAAATCAAATTGGGCAGGGCTGCCTTGAGGATGAGTTCATTGAGTGTATTAGGGATGGGTTTCTTGAGCAGTATGTAACTGAACCGACCAGGGGGCAAGCAACCTTAGATCTGGTCCTGTGTAACGAGACGGGATTAATTAAAAATGTCCTAGTAAAGGATCCCCTTGGAATGAGTGACCATAACATGGTTGAATTCCATATTCAATTAGAGGGTGAGAAGGTTGGATCTCAAACAAGCGTGCTAAGCTTGAATAAAGGAGACTATGAAGGTATGAGAGCGGAATTGAGTAGAGTGGATTGGGAAAATAGATTAAAGGGTAAGACGATACATGATCAGTGGTGTACATTTAAGGAGTTATTTTACAACTTCGAAAAAATATATATTCCACTGAGAAGAAAAGGGTGTAAAAGAAAAGACAGCCATCCGTGGCTAAGTAAAGAAATTAAGGATAGTATTCGACTAAAAACAAGGGCATATAAGGTAGCCAAAACTAGTGGGAGGATAGAGGATTGGGAAAACTTTAAAAGACAGCAAAAGATAACAAAAAGATTGATTAAGAAAGGGAAGATAGATTATGAAAGTAAATTAGCAAAAAATATAAAAACAGATAGTAAGAGTTTTTACAGTTATATAAAAAGAAAAAGGGTGGCTAAAGTAAATGTTGGTCCCTTAGAGGATGAGACCGGGAAATTAATGGTGGGAAACATGGAGATGGCAAAAACACTGAATGAATATTTTGTATCAGTGTTTACAGCAGAAGATACTAAGAATACCCCAACACTGGACAAACAGGGGGCTCGAGGGGGGGAGGAGCTAAACACGATCAAAATCACTAAGGAAGTGGTACTCGGTAAAATAATGGGACTCAAGGCGGATAAATCACCTGGACCTGATGGCTTACATCCTAGGGTCTTGAGCGAAGTGGCGGTAGGGATTGTGGATGCATTGGTAATAATTATCCAAAACTCCCTGGACTCGGTAAAGGTCCCGGCAGACTGGAAAACTGCTAATGTAACACCCTTATTTAAAAAGGGCAGTAGACAGAAGGCTGGAAACTATAGACCGATTAGCCTAACATCTGTGGTAGGTAAAATTTTGGAGTCCATTATTAAGGAGACAGTAACAGGACATTTGGATAATCATAATTTAATAGGACAAAGTCAGCATGGTTTTATGAAGGGGAAGTCATGTTTGACAAATTTGCTGGAGTTCTTTGAGGAAGTAACGTATAGGGTGGATAAAGGGGAACCAGTGGACGTAGTGTATTTAGACTTCCAAAAGGCATTTGACAAGGTACCACACAGAAGATTATTGCTTAAGATAAAAAATCACGGGATTGGGGGTAATATTCTGGCATGGATAGAGGATTGGCTATCTAACAGAAGGCAGAGAGTTGGGATAAATGGTTCATTCTCAGACTGGTAATCAGTAACTAGTGGTGTTCCGCAGGGGTCAGTGCTGGGTCCCCAACCCTTTACAATCTATATTAACGATTTGGAGGAGGGGACCGAGCGTAACATATCAAAGTTTGCAGATGATACTAAGATGGGAGGGAAAGTAGTGAGTGAGGAGGACATAAAAAACCTGCAAGGGGACATAGACAGGCTACGTAAGTGGGCAGATATTTGGCAGATGGAATACAATACTGGAAAGTGTGAGGTTATGCACTTTGGATGGATAAATCGTAGAGCAAGTTATTATCTTAATGGCAAGAAACTGGAAAGTACTGAAATACAAAGGGATCTGGGAGTCCTGGTGCACGAAACTCAAAAGGTTAGTATGCAGGTGCAGCAAGTGGTTAAGAAGGCCAATGGAATGTTGGCTTTCATTGCTAGGTGGATAGAATATAAAAATAGGGAGGTATTGCTTCAGTTGTACAAGGTATTGGTGAGAACGCACCTGGAATACTGCGTACAGTTTTCGTGTCCATACTTAAGAAAGGACATACTTGCTCTCGAGTCAGTACAAAGAAGGTTCACTCGGTTAATCCCGGGGATGAGGGGATGGACATATGAGGAGAGGTTGAGTAGATTGGGACTCTACTCATTGGAGTTCAGAAGAATGAGAGGCGATCTTATTGAAACATATAAGATTGTGAAGGGGTTGGATCGGGTGGAGGCGGGGAAGATGTTCCCGATGATGGGTGAAACTAGAACTAGGGGGCATAGTCTTAGAATAAGGGGCTGCTCTTTCAAAACTGAGATGAGGAGGAACTACTTCATTCAGAGGGTGGTAGGTCCATGGAATATGCTGCCCCAAAAAGCTGTAGAAGCTACATCATTACATAAATTTAAAACAGAAATAGACAGTTTCCTAGAAGTAAAGGGAATTAAGGGTTACGGGGAGCGGGCAGGAATTTGGACATGAGTCTAGGTTCGGATCGGTCATGGCCCTGTGGGTAGCGGAGCGGGCCCAGGGGCCATGTAGCCTGATCCTGCTCCTATTTTGTGTGTCTAAATCTGTTAGATTCAGGAGATGGTTCTGTGATAGTGGATTGGCGGTTAGGATCAGATCAGCCATGATCTTATTGAATGGCGGAGCAGGCTCGAGGGGCCGATTGGCCTACTCCTGCTCCTATTTCTTATGTAACATCCTGGTGAATCTACTCTGCACCCTCTCCAATGCAATCACCTCCTTCCTATAGTGTGGAGACCAGAACTGCATACAGTATTCCAGCTGTGGCCTAACTAGCGTTTTGTACAGCTCCATCATAACCTCCCTGCTCTTATATTCTATGCCTCGGCTAATGAATAATCCCATATGCCCTTTTAACCACCTTATCTACCTGTCCTGCTGCCTTCAGGGACCTATGTACATGCACACCAAGATCTCTCTGATCATCTGTCCTTCCTAGGATCCTACCATTCATTGTGTATTCCCTTGCCTTGTTAGTCCTCCCAAAATGCATCGCCTCACACTTTTCAGGCTTAAATTCCATTTGCCACTGTTCTGACCAACCCGTCTATATCATCCTGTAGCCTGAGGCTTCCCTTCTCGCTGTTTACCACTCCACCAATTTTCGTGTCATCTGCAAACTTACTGATCATACCTCCTACATTCATATCTAAATCATTAATGTACACTACAAACAGCAACGGACCCAGCACAGATCCCTGTGGTACACCACTGGACACAGGCTTCCAGTCACAAAAACAACCTTCGACCATCACCCTCTGCCTCCTGCCACTAAGTCAATTTTGGATCCAATGTGCCAAATTACCCTGGATCCCATGGGCTCTTACCTTCTTGACCAGTCTCTAATGCGGGACTTTGTCAAAAGCCTTACTGAAGTCCATGTAGACTACATCAACACACCTAGGCACCCCCTCGAAAAATTCAATCAAATTGGTTAGACGTGATCTCCCCCTGACAAAGCCATGCTGACTATCCTTGATTAATCCTTGTTCCTCCAAGTGGAGACTAATTCTGTCCCTCAGAATTATTTCCAATAATTTCCCTACAACTGATGTTAGGCTCACTGGCCTGTAATTCCCTGGTTTATCCCTACCACCCTTCTTGAATAATGGTACTACGTTAGCTGTCCTCCAGTCCTCTGGCACCTCCCCTGTGGCCAGAGAGATTCTCAAAATTTCTGTCAGAGCCCCTACATTCTCCTGTTTCTATCTCACACCCTCAATCACTTCCTCTCTCCATGTTACACATCCAATTAATTACCATTCATATCTCATTCATGAGCCCTGGAGGAACTTTACTGTCCAGTACAATATTGATTAACACTTTTTATTCATCATTATTTTAGAAGATCTTTTATTTTCCCAAATGTAACCCAATATATAGTGCCCGAGTCCATTTTGTTATTTCAAAACTATCCCAAAATCCAAACAGCAGTATTGTTGAACTGACAGGTTTTCTCAATGTTCAATTTCATTTCTATCAATTTATCTTATCAATTCCAATTTCAAAAACGAGTGATTCCCAGGCTGGGTGGTTTACACAGTATTTTAACATTAGAGACAGAAGTGCTACAATTCGTTTACAGGGTAACTTCCATATAACAAAAGAAAGAAGAGAATCCATTGTGGCTCTGCTTAGAGCCCAAAGGATTAATTTATCAAATCATAATTTTCCTTCTGTCACTGTGGGGAAATATTAACTTAAAATTAAGAAACTTAACGTCCAATATCTTTAAATTTCATACTAAAGTTGTTGCTTGGTGAACTTAAACAGCTGTCAGTGGAAAGAGTTAACTCCTTTGCAGGTTTTTGAGAAGGTGAAGCGAAACATTGTCAGGCACATGCAATTGCATCACTTCACGTAAATAAAGGAAACTTTCCCAATCAAAAAAGACAGTTGTGTTTTCACACTTCAACTAAACACGAACAGAACAAATAAAACAAAACAAAATAGCATATGCTAGCAGAAAACAGTAAATTACATCATATTTCTTATTGTCCTTTCTTCCGATGCCGTTCCAAAATACTGTAAAAACATTGAATATAGCAGGAGAAAAATTAGTTTTTCACATTTAAACAAATCAAATCAAACTGCCGTGGAAATTTTCACCATAGCAACCGCGACTCCAAGGTTAAATCTTAGTCTGAAACTTAATCACCTAACTATGTTTCTCTCTTAACTTGTTGTGTTAAACAAATTTTTTGTTGTTCTTCTCAGTTTTTATACACCAGCTTAACTTAAATTGTATTAGTTTTTTTCCAATTCTGGGGGCACAATCTTATTTGCATATTCTTAAAACTTCCAAAATCGAAGACAAGACAAAAGTTTTAAACGCTTTTAACATAGAGAAGTGGGTGGAGCTTTATAGACAGACTTTCAGACAAAAGAAATACTGTAACTTCTTCAACATTCATAGTCAGGAAAACTTTCACACTTTAACACACACTTTCACACAAGCTGAAATTCCAGCATTTTTTAAGGTTCCTTTCACTCAGCAAATTTTGTTTTATTTGTCTCAGCACAGATGTTAATAACTTCCACATCGGTAAAACTTTAAATTTCTCTTTTTTTCTCTTTTTAAATCAGCGCCTCAGCAGCTTTTCCTGGCTTTCCAAATCCCTGTTTTTTCCCTTCCTTTGCTGAGTTTTCAGATTGGTTAGCCTGCAAATTAGATCTTTTTCCTTCTTTATCTCTCCCTCTCTCTCCTGCACTTTATGCTTAACCACCTGGCTATGTTTCTCTCTTAACTCACGTTTTTTCTGATTCAAACGTTCCAGAATAAACTTTATCACTTTTTCAAAGGGGACTCGTTCTCCTTTGATTAAACATTCCGTCAATAATACCTATACTTCCTCCACACAGGCGCCTCTGTCTAACTTACTCTTACATGCATTAACAAAACTTTTACTAGACATTTGGTGATTTTCCTAACAGAACTCTACCAACAATAACTATTGCCGTGCAATTCATGGGCACTCCCCACTCCCCACGGGGTTTATCCCTCCTCAAGAGCAGCAGCTGAACAGGAAGCTCCTTTCGAGGTCCAATCTATTACACAATACCAGCTGCTTTGTCTTGTCCCATCTGGGGTGCCAATTTGTAAGATCGCAATGATCTCTGAGTTCTTGGACAAGACACAAATAGGCAGCAGCCAGTATGTTTGAGCAATAGATCAAGATTTATTAAGCATACAGTGTAATATACTTAATATTAGGCGATAATTTTAACGAGTAGCTCATAGCCCTTGGTCTCTGGAACCTCTCGGACACAGATGATGTTGTCTTAAGTCCGTTCCTTTGTTCTCGCAGTACGTCTGTGTAAAGTTGTTCTTTGAGTATCGAGGTTTTAACCTTTTTCTTATCAACAGTTTGCTTGGATAGTGTCGATATATGGTCTTTAACAAAATCACTTTATTATAATTGGTTCTAATGGTCAAAATACATGGGGATTACAACTCTGGGACTGTTCGTGGGGATTACAACACTGGGACTGTACACGGGATTTCTAACCTTGGGACTGTACACGGGGATTATAACCCTGGGACTGTACATGGGGATTCTAACACTGGGACTGTACACGGGTATTCTAACCGTGGGACTGTGCATGGGGATTCCAAACCTAGGACTGGACATGGGAATCCAACACTGGGACTGGACATGGGGATTCTAACCCTGGGACTGTACATGGGGCATCTAACCCTTGGACTGCACACGGGGATTCTAACTCTAGGACTGTAAAAGGGGATTCCAACCCTGGGACTGTACATGGGGATTGTAACCCTGGGACTGTACATGGGGATTCCAACCCTGGGACTGTACATGGGGATTCCAACCCTGGGACTGTAGATGGGGATTCTAACCCTGGGACTGTAGATGGGGATTCTAACCCTGGGACTGTACATGGGGATTCCAACCCTAGGACTGTACATGGGGATTCCAACCCTGGGACTGTAGATGGGGATTCTAACCCTGGGACTGTACATGGAGATTACAACCATGGGACAGAGCATATTCGGATTCCAACCCTGGGACTGTACATGGGGATTCTAACACTGGGACTGTACACGGGAATTCTAACCATGGGACTGTACATGGGGATTCCAACCCTAGGACTGGATATGGGAATCCAACACTGGGACTGTACATGGGGATTCTAACCCTGGGACTGTACATGGGGCATCTAACCCTAGGACTGCACATGGGGATTCTAACTCTAGGACAGTAAAAGGGGATTCCAAACCTAGGACTGTACATGGGGATTCCAACCCTGGAACTGTTTGTGGGGATTCCAACACTGGGACTGTACCTGGGGATTCCAACCTAGGATTGGACATGGGAACACAACACTGGGACTGTACATGGGGATTCGAACCCTGGGACTGTACATGGGGTATCCAACCCTAGGACTGCACATGGGGATTCTAAATCTAGGACTGTAAAAGGGGATTCCAACACTGAGACTGTACATGGCGATTCCAAACCTGGGGCTGTACATGGGGATTCCAACCCTGGGACTGTACATGGGTATTGCAACACTGGGACTTTACATGGTGATTGCAACCCTGCGACTGTACATGCGGATTCTAACCCTGTGACTGTACATGGTGATTCCAACCATGGGACCGTGCATATTCGGATTCCAACACTGGGACTGTACATGGGGATTCCAAAGCTGGGACTGTATATGGGGATTCTATCCCTGGGACTGTACATGGGGATTCTAAAACTGTGACTATACATGGGGATTCTAACAGTGGGACTGTACATGGGGATTCTAAACATTGGACTCTACATGGGGATTCCAACCCAAGGACTGGACATGGGAATCCAGCACTGGGACGGTGCATGGGGTATCTAACCCTGGGACTGCACATGGGGCATCTAACGCTAGGACTGCACATGGGGATTCTAACTCTAGGACTGTAAAAGGGGATTCCAACCCTGGGACTGTACATGGGGATTCCAACCCTGGGACTGTACATGGGGATTCCAACCCTGGGAATGTACATGTGGATTCCAACCCGGGGACTGTACATGGCGATTGCAAACCTGGGGCTGTACATGGGGATTCCAACTCTTGGACTGTACATGAGGATTCTAACCCTTGGACTGCACATGGGGATTCCAACCCTGGGATTGTACATGGGGATTCCAACCCTGGGACTTTACATGGGGATTGCAACACTGGGACTGTACATGGGGATTGCAGCCCTGCGACTGTACATGCGGATTCTAACCCTGGGACTGTACATGGGGATTCCAACCATGGGACCGTGCATATTTGGATTCCAACACTGGGACTGTACATGGGGATTCCAAAGCTGGGACTGTATATGGGGATTCTATCCCTGGGAGCGTACATGGGGATTCTTAAACTGTGACTGTACATGGGGATTCTAACAGTGGGAGTGTACATGGGGATTCTAAACGTGGGACTGTACATGGCGATTCCAACCCTAGGACTGGACATGGGAATCCAGCATTGGGACGGTGCATGGGGAATCTAACCTGGGACTGCACATGGGGCATCTAACCCTAGGACTGTGCATGGGGATTCTAACTCTAGGACTGTAAAAGGGGATTCCAACCCTGGGACTGTTCATGGGGATTCCAACCCTGGGACTGTACATGGGGATTCCAACCTGGGGACTGTACATGGCCAATCCAAACCTGGGGCTGTACATGGGTATTCCAACCCTTGGGCTGTACATGAGGATTCTAACCCTTGGACTGCACATGGGGATTCCAACCCTGGGATTGTACATGGGGACTCTATCCCTGGGACTGTACATGGGGATATTAACCCTGGGAATGTATATGGGGATTCCACCCCTGGGACTGCACATGTGGATTCCAACCCTGGAACTGTTCGTGGGGATTCCAACCCTGGGACTGTACATGGGGATTCCAACCCTAGGACTGCACATGGGGTTTCCAGCCCTGGGACTATACATGGGGATTCTAACCCTGGGACTCTACATGGGGATTCCAAACCTAGGACCGCACATGAGGTTTCCAACCCTGGGACTATACATGGGAATTCTAACCATGGGACTGCACATGGGAATCCAACACTGGGTCTGTACATGGAGATTCCAACTCTGGGACTGTACATGGGGTATCTAACCCTGGGACTGTACATGGGGAATCTAACACTGGGAATGTACATGGGGATTCTAACCGTGGGACTGTACATGGGGATTCCAACCCGAGGATTTGACATGGGAATTCAACACTGGGACTGTACATGGGGATTCCAACCCTGGGAATGTACATGGGGATTCTAACCATGGGACTGTACATGGGGATTCTAACCCGAGGACTGGACATGGGAATTCAACACTGGGACTGTACATGGGGATTCCAACCCTGGGACTGCACATGGGGATTCCAACCCTGGGATTGCACATTGGGTTTCCAACCCTGGTACTGTACATGGGGATTCTAACCCTAGGGCTGTAAAAGGGGATTCCAACCCTGGGACTGTACATGGGGAGTCCAAGCCTGGGACAGTTAATGGGGATTCCAACACTGGGACTGTAAATGGCGATTCTAACACTGGGACTTTACATGGTGATTCTAACCCTGGCACTGTACATGGGGATTGCAACCCTAGGGCTGCACATGGTGATTCTAAACCTAGGACTGTAAAAGGGGATTCCAACCATGGGACAGTGCATATTCGGATTCCAATCCTGGGAATGTACATGTGGATTCCAACCCTGGGACTGTACATGGGGATTCTAAAGCTGGGACTGTACATGGGGATTCTAAACCTGTGACTGTACATGGGGATTCTAACCGTGGGACTGTACATGGGGAATCCAACCCTAGGACTGGACATGGGAATCCACCACTGGGACTGTACATGGGGATTCTAACCCTGGGACTGTACATGGGGCATCTAACCCTAGGACTGCACATGGGGATTCTAACTCTAGGACTGTAAAAAGGGATTCCAACCCTGGGAGTCTGCATGGGGATAACAACCCTGGGACTGTTCGTGGGGATTCCAACAGTGGGACTGTACATGGCTATCTAACCCTGAGTCTGTACATGGGGATTCCAAACCTGGCAGTGTAAATGGGGATTCCAACATCTGGGACTCTATATGCGGTTTCCAACCCTGGGACTGAACATGGGGATTCTAAAAATGGGAATGCACATGGGGATTTCCAACCCTTGAACTGCACATGGGGTTTCCAACCGTGACAGTGTACATGGGGTTTCGAAATCTGCGACTGTACATGGGGATTCCTACCGTGGGATTGTACATGGGGATTCTAACCCTGGGACTGTACATGGGGACTCTATCCCTGGGACTGTACATGGGGATTTCAAACCTTGGACTGTATATGGGGTTTCAAACCCTGGGACCTTACATGGGGATTCTAACCCTAGGACTGTACATGGGGAATCTAACACTGGGAATGTACATGGGGATTCTAACTGAGGGACTGTACATGGGTATTCCAAACCGAGGACTTGACATGGGAATTCAACACTGGGACTGTACATGGGGATTCCAACCCTGGGAATGGACATGGGGATTCTAACTGTGGGACTGTACATGGGGATGCCAACCCTGGGACTGTACATGGGGATTCCAACCCTGGGATTGCACATGGGGTTTCCAACCCTGGTACTGTACTTGGGGATTCCAACCCTGGGACTGTACATGGGGATTCCAACCCTGGGACAGTACTTGGAGATTCCAACCCTGGGACTGTACATGGGGTTTCTAAACCTGGGACTGTACATGGGGATTCTAACCCTAGGACTGTAAAAGGGGATTAAAAACCTGGGACTGTACATGGGGAATCTAACACTAAGACTGTACATGGGGATTCCAATCCTGGGGCTGTACATGTGGATACCAACCCTGGGACTGTACATGGGAATTCCAACCCTGGGACAGTACATGGGAATTCCAACACTGGGACTGCACATGGGCATACAACCCTGGACTGTACATGGGGTTCCAACCCTGGGACTTTACTTGGGGATACTATCCCTGGGAATATATATGGGGATTCTAAGCCTCAGACTGTACATGGGGATTCAAACCCTGGGACTGTACATGATTTTTCTAACCCTGGGACAGCACATGGGGATTCCAACCCTGGGACTGTATATGGAGATTCCTGCCCTGTGATTGTATACGGGGATTCCAACCCTGGGACTGTACATGGAGATTCCTGCCCTGGGACTGTACATGGGGATTCTACCACTGGGACTGTACATGTGGTTCTAAGCCAAGGACTGAACATGGGAATACCAACCCTGGGACCGTACATGGAGATTCCAACACTGGGACTGTACATTTGGATTCTAACTGTGGGAGAGTACATGGGGATTCCAACCCTGGGACTGCACATGGCGATTCCAACCCTGGGACTGTCCAAGGGGATTCTAATCCTGGGACTGTACATGGGGATTTCACCCCTGGGACTGTACATGGGGATTCCAACCCTGAGACTGTACATTGGGATTCCAGCCCTGGGACTGTACATGGGGTTTCCAACACTGGGACTGTACATGGGCATTCCAACCCTGGAACTTTACATGGGCATTCCTGCCCTGGGACTGTACACTGGGATTCCAACCCTGGTACTGTACATGGGTATTCTAACACTGGGACTCCACATGGGGTTTCTAAATCTGGAAATGCACACGGAGTTTCCAAACCTGGGACTGTACATTGGGTTTCCAACCCTGGGACTGCACATGGGGATTCTAACACTGGGAAAAATATGGCGATTCTAAACCTGGGACTGTACATGGGGATTCCAACCCTGGGACTGTACATGGGGATTCTAAAGCTGGGACTGTACATGGGGATTCTAAACCTGTGACTGTACATGGGGATTCTAACCGTGGGACTGTACATGGGGAATCCAACCCTAGGACTGGACATGGGAATCCACCACTGGGACTGTACATGGGGATTCTAACCCTGGGACTGTACATGGGGATTCTAACCGTGGGACTGTACATGGGGGTTCTAAGACTGGGACTGTACATTGGGAATCCACCACTGGGACTGTACATGGGGATTCTAACCCTGGGACTGTACATGGGGATTCTAACCCTGGGACTTTACATGGCGATATCAAACCTGTGTATGTACATGGGGATTCCAACCCTGTAACTGTACATGGGGATTCTAACCCTTGGACTGTACATGGGGTTTCAAACCCTGGGACAGTACATGGGGATTATAAACCTGGGACTGTACATGGGGGTTCTAAGACTGGGACTGTACATTGGGTTTCCAACCCTGGGACTGTATATGGGGATTCCAAACCTGGGACTCTATATGGGGATTCAAAACCTGGGCCTGTACATGGGGATTCTAACACTGGGACTGTACATGGGGATTCTAATCCTGTGGAAGTACATAGGGATTCTAACACAGGGACTGTACATGGAGATTCTAACCCTGGGACCGTACATGGGTATTCCAACCCTAGGACTGGACATGGGAATTCAACACTGGGACTGTACATGTGGATTCTAACCCTGGGACTATGCATGGGGATTCTAATCCTAGGACTGCACATGAGGATTCTAACTCTATGACTGTAAAAGGGGATACCAAACCTGAGACTGCACGTGGGGATTCTAACACTGGGAAAAACATGGCAATTCTAAACCTGGGACTGTACTTGGGGATTCCAACCCTAGGACTGGACATGGGAATCCAACCCTGCGACTGTACATGGGGATTTTATCCCTGTGACTGTACATGGGGATTCTAACCCTGGGTCTGTACATGGGGATTCCAACCCTGGGACTGCACATGGGGTGTCCAACCCTGGGACTGTACATGGGGGTTCTAAGACTGGGACTGTACATTGGGTTTCCAATCCTGGGACTGTATATGGGGATTCCAAACCTGGGACTCTATATGGGGATTCAAAACCTGGGCCTGTACATGGGGATTCTAACAGTGGGACTGTACATGGGGATTCTAATCCTGTGGAAGTACATAGGGATTCTAACACAGGGACTGTACATGGAGATTCTAACCCTGGGACCGTACATGGGTATTCCAACCCTAGGACTGGAAATGGGAATTCAACACTGGGACTGTACATGTGGATTCTAACCCTGCGACTATGCATGGGGATTCTAATCCTAGGACTGCACATGAGAATTCTAACTCTATGACTGTAAAAGGGGATACCAAACCTGAGACTGCACGTGGGGATTCTAACACTGGGAAAAATATGGCGATTCTAAACCTGGGACTGTACTTGGGGATTCCAACCCTAGGACTGGACATGGGAATCCAACCCTGCGACTGTACATGGGGATTTTATCCCTGTGACTGTACATGGGGATTCTAACCCTGGGTCTGTACATGGGGATTCCAACCCTGGGACTGCACATGGGGTGTCCAACCCTGGGACTATACATGGGGATTCTAAACCTGGGACTGTATATGGGGATTCTAACCCTCAGACTGTAAAAGGGGATTCCATCCCTGGGACTGTAAATGGGGATTGCAAACGTGGGACTCTTCATAGGGCTTCCAACACTAGGACTGTACATGGGGATTACAACCCTGGGACTGTACATGGGGATTCTAACCCTGGGACTATGCATGGGGATTCTAATCCTAGGACTGCACATGAAGATTCTAACTCTATGACTGTAAAAGGGGATACCAAACCTGAGACTGCACGTGGGGATTCTAACACTGGGAAAAACATGGCGATTCTAAACCTGGGACTGTACATGGGGATTCCAACCCTAGGACTGGACATGGGAATCAAACCCTGCGACTGTACATGGGGATTTGATCCCTGTGACTGTACATGGGGATTCTAACCCTGGGTCTGTACATGGGGATTCCAACCCTGGGACTGCACATGGGGTGTCCAACCCTGGGACTGTACATGGGGATTCTAAATCTGGGACTGTATATGGGGATTCTAACCCTCAGACTGTAAAAGGGGATTCCATCCCTGGGACTGTAAATGGGGATTGCAAACCTGGGACTCTTCATAGGGCTTCCAACACTAGGACTATACATGGGGATTACAACCCTGGGACTGTACATGGGGATTCCAACCCTGGGACTGTACATGGGGATTCTAACCCTGGGACTGTACATGGGGATTCCATCCCTGGGACTGCACATGGGGTGTGCAACCCTGGGACTGTAAATGGGGATTCTTACCGTGCGACTATACATGGTGATTCTAACACTGGGACTGCCCATGGGGCTCCTAAAGCCGGGATTTGACATGGGGATTCTAACCCTCAGATTGTACATAGGGATTCCAACCCTGGGACTTTACATGGGTATTCCAACCCTGAGAATGTACATGAGGATTTCAACACGGGGACTGTACAGGGCGATATCAAACCTGTGTATGTACATGGTGATTCTAACACTGGCACTGTACATTGGGTTTCCAACCCTGGAACTGTACATGGAGTTTCCAACCCTGGGACTGTACATGGGGATTCTAACCATGGGACTGTACCTGAGGATTCTAAATCTGGGACTGTACATGGGGCATCTAACCCTAGGAATGCACTTGCGGATTCTAACTCTAGGACTGTAAAAGTGGATTCCAACCCTAGGTCTGGACATGGGGATTCTAACACTGGGACTGTGCATGGGGATTCCAAACCTGGGGCTGTACATGGGGATTCCAACCATGGGACTGTACATGGATATTCCCACCCTGGGACTGTAGAAGGGTATTCCAACCCTGGGAATGTACATGGGGATTTTAACTCTAGGACTGTACATGGCGATTCCAACCCTGGGACTGTTAATGGGGATTCCAACACTGGGACTGTACATGGAGATTCTAACCCTGGGAAACTACATGGGGATTCCAAACCTGGGACGGTACATGGGGATTCCAACACAGGGGCCTGCACATGGCGATACCAAACCTGGGTCTGTACATGGGGATTCCCACCCATGATTCTACATGGGGGTTCTTCCCCTGGGACTGTACATGGTGTTTCTAACCCTGGGACTGTACATGGGGATTCCAACCCTGGGACTGTATATGGAGATTGCTGCCCTGGGATTGTACATGCGGATTCTAACACTGGGATGTACATGTGGTTCTGAGCCAAGGACTTAACATGGGGATACCAACCCTGGGACTGTACATGGAGATTCCAACACTGGGACTGTACAAGGGGATTCTAACCGTGGGAGAGTACATAGGGATTCCAACCCTGGACTGTACATGGGGATTCCAACCCTGCAACTGTAAATTTGGATTCCCGCCCTGGGACTGTACATGGGGTATCCAACCCTGGGACTGTACATGGGCATTCCAACCCTGGAAGTTTACATGGGCATTCCTGCCCTGGGACTGTACATTGGGATTCCAACCCTGGTACTGTACATGGGTATTCTAACACTGGGAATCTACAAGGGGTTTCTAAAGCTGTGAATGCACACGGGGTTTCCAAACCTGGGACTGTACATTGGGATTCCAACCCTGGGACTGTACATGGGGATTCTAACACTGGGAAAAACATGGGGATTCTAAACCTGGGACTGTACATGGGGATTCCAACCCTAGGACTGGACATGGGAATCCAACCCTGGGACTGTACATGGGGATTCTAACCCTCGGACTGTACATGGGGAATCCAACAATGAGACTTTACATGGATATTCCTGCCCTGGGACTGTACAAGGGTATTCTAACCCTGGGACTGTATATGGGGATTCTAACCCTGGGACAGCACATGGGGATTCCCACCCTTGACTCTACATGGGGGTTCTACCCCTGGGACTGTACATGGTGTTTATAACCCTGGGACTGTACATGGGGAATCCAACCCTGGGAGTGTATATGGATATTCCTGCCCTGTGATTGTATATGGGGATTCCAACCCTGGGACTGTACATGGAGATTCCAACACTGGGACTGTACATGGGGAGTCTAACCGTGGGAGAGTACATGGGGATTCCAACCCTGGACTGTACATTGGGATTCCAAACCTGCGACTATACATTGGGATTCCCGCCCTGGGACTATACATGGGGTTTCCAACCCTGGGACTGTACATAGGCATTCCATCCCTGGAACTTTACATGGGCATTCCTGCCCTGGGACTGTACGTTAGGATTCCAACCCTGATACTGTACATGGGTATTCTAACACTGGGACTCTACATGGGTTTTCTAAAGCTGGGAATGCTCATGGGGTTTCCAAACCTGGGACTGTACATTGGGATTCCCGCCCTGGGACTGTACATGGAGTTTCCAACTCTGGGACTGTACATGGGGATTCTGACCCTGGGATTGTATCTGGGGATTCCAACCATGGGACAGTGCGTATTCGGATTCCAACCTTGGGACTGTACCTCTGGATTCCAACCCTGGGACTGTACATGGGGCTTCCAACCCTAGGACTGGACATGGGTATTCTAACACTGCGAATGTACATGGGTCATCTAACCCTAGGAATGCACATGCAGATTCTAACTCTAGGACTGTAAAAGTGGTTTCCAACCCTGGGATTGTACATGGGGATTCCAACCCTAGGTCTGGACATGGGGATTCTAACACTGGGACTGTACATGGGGGCCTAGAAATTCAGTGCCCTCAGCACCGATTTTGCGGCGCTCGAGGGCCTAGCGCTGCAATTGGCGCCGGTTCCTAAATTGCCTGGGGCCCTTCCGCGGCGGTAGACCGGTAGCGCTGCGCCGGCACCGATGACGTCATCGGTGTGCGCAGCGTCCCGGTTGCCGTGGTAACCCGGCCCCAAGCCGAAATTCAGTTGCGGCCGCCTCGCCAGTGGCAGCCACAGCTAAGACTCCGGCAAACGAGTGTTGCCGGAGTCTGCGCCGGCGCTTTAAGGAGGCGCGGCGGCCGGCCGCTTTCCCGCCGGCCGCCTGCCCGCAGCTCCCTCCCCGGACTTCTCCCCCCCCCCCACCGGAACAGATGCAAGCCCGGCACTTGTCCGAGGTGCCGGGCTCATTTTTGAAGAGATTTGCGCGGGCCGCGGCCGGGTGCAGGCAGCTCCTCCTTAACGGAAGGAGGAGGTCTGCACTTCCCGAGCCTGCCGCACCGCAGCGGGCGCCGCAGCGCCGGAATAGCGCCGCAATGTGGCGCGTTACGCCAGTTTTCAGGCGCTAAAACCCTTCAGTAGCGCCGGCAGCCGTTTGGGCGCGGCGCTACTGAATTTTTGGCGCGCGCAAAGGGACTTAGCGCCGGCGCTAACTTCCGGCGCTAAAGCCCTGGCGCAGCGCAAACTCAATTTCTAGGCCGGGGTTTCTAAACCTGGAACTGTACATCGGGAATCTAACCCTAGGGATGCACATGCGGATTCCAACTCTAGGACTGTAAAAGTGGATTCCAACCATGGGACTGTACATGGGGTTTCTTACCCTGGGTCTGTACATGGGGATTCCAACCCTGCAGACTGTAGATTGGGATTCCAACACGGGGACTGTACATGGCGATTCCAAACCTGGGGCTGTACATGGGGACTCCAACCCTTGGACTGTAAATGGTGATTCTAACCCTTAAACTGTACATGGAGATTCCAACCCTGGCAGTGTACATGGCAATTCCAACCCTGGGAATGTACATGGGGATTCCAACCCTGGGACTGCACATGGGGATTCCAACCCTGGGACTGCACATGGGGATTCCAACCCTGGGACTGTTCATGTGGATTCCAACCCTGGGACTGTACATGGGGATTCCAACCCTGGGATTGCACATGGGGTTTCCAACCCTGGGACTGCACATGGGGATTCCAACCCTGGGACTGTTCATGTGGATTCCAACCCTGGGACTGTTCATGTGGATTCCAACCCTGGGACTGTACATGGGGATTCCAACCCTGGGACTGCACATGGGGATTCCAACCCTGGGACTGGTCATGTGGATTCCAACCCTGGGACTGTACATGGGGATTCCAAACCTGGGACTGTACATGTGAATTCTAATACAGGGACTGTACTTGGGGTTCCAACCCTGGGAATCTACATGAAGATTCTAACCCTAGGACTGTTCATGTGGATTCCAACCCTGGGACTTTACATGGGGATAATAAACCGGGGATTGTACTTGGGAATTCTAACCCTGAGACTGTACATGGGGATACCATCACTGGGACTTTACATGGGCATTGCAACCCTGGGACTGCACTTGGGAATCCAACCCTGGGACTGTACATGGCGATTCGAACACTGGGACTGTACATGGGGAATCTAACCCTGGGACTGTACATGGGTATTCCAAACCTGGGACTGTACATGGGGATTCCAACCCTGGGACTGTACGTGGGGATTCCAGCCCTTGCACTGTACATGGGGATTCCAACACTGGGACTGTACATGGGGTGTCCAACCCTGGGACTGTACATGGGGACTCCAACCCTGGGACTGTACATGGGGATTCTTACCGTGGGACTGTACATGGGGATTCCAACCCTGGGACTGTACGTGGGGATTCCAGCCCTTGCACTGTACATGGGGATTCCAACACTGGGACTGTACATGGGGTGTCCAACCCTGGGACTGTACATGGGGACTCCAACCCTGGGACTGTACATGGGGATTCTTACCGTGGGACTATACATGGTGATTCTAACACTGGGACTGCCCATGGGGCTCCTAAAGCCTGGGACTGTAAATGGGGATTGCAAACCTGGGACTATTCATAAGGCTTCAAACACTAGGACTGTACATGGGGATTACAACCCTGGGACTGTACATGGGGATTCCAACCCTGGGACTGTACATGGGGATTCTAACCCTGGGACTGCACATGGGGATTCCATCCCTGGGACTGCACATGGGGTGTCCTACCCTGGGACTGTACATGGGGACTCCAACCCTGGGACTGTACATGGGGATTCTTACTGTTGGACTATACATGGTGATTCTAACACTGGGACTGCCAATGGGGCTCCTAAAGCCGGGATTTGACATGGGGATTCTAACCCTCAGACTGTACATGGGGTTTCCAACCCTGGGAATTTACATGAGTATTCCAACCATGGGAATGTACATGAGGATTTCAACACGGGGACTGTACATGGCGATATCAAACCTGTGTATGTACATGGTGATTCTAACACTGGGACTGTACATTGGGTTTCCAACCCTGGGACTGTACATGGGGATTCTAACCAGGGGACAGTACATGGGGATTCCAACCCTGGGACTGCACATGGGGATTCAACCCTGGGACTGTTCATGTGGATTCCAACCCTGGGACTGTACATGGGGATTCCAACCCTGGGATTGCACATGGGGTTTCCAACCCTGGGACTGTACATGGTGTTTCTAACCCTGGGACTGTACATGGGGATTCCAACCCTGGGACTGTATATGGAGATTGCTGCCCTGGGATTGTACATGCGGATTCTAACACTGGGATGTACATGTGGTTCTGAGCCGAGGACTTAACATGGGGATACCAACCCTGGGACTGTACATGGAGATTCCAACACTGGGACTGTACAAGGGGATTCTAACCGTGGGAGAGTACATAGGGATTCCAACCCTGGACTGTACATGGGGATTCCAACCCTGCAACTGTAAATTTGGATTCCCGCCCTGGGACTGTACATGGGGTATCCAACCCTGGGACTGTACATGGGCATTCCAACCCTGGAAGTTTACATGGGCATTCCTGCCCTGGGACTGTACATTGGGATTCCAACCCTGGTACTGTACATGGGTATTCTAACACTGGGAATCTACAAGGGGTTTCTAAAGCTGTGAATGCACACGGGGTTTCCAAACCTGGGACTGTACATTGGGATTCCAACCCTGGGACTGTACATGGGGATTCTAACACTGGGAAAAACATGGGGATTCTAAACCTGGGACTGTACATGGGGATTCCAACCCTAGGACTGGACATGGGAATCCAACCCTGGGACTGTACATGGGGATTCTAACCCTCGGACTGTACATGGGGAATCCAACAATGAGACTTTACATGGATATTCCTGCCCTGGGACTGTACAAGGGTATTCTAACCCTGGGACTGTATATGGGGATTCTAACCCTGGGACAGCACATGGGGATTCCCACCCTTGACTCTACATGGGGGTTCTACCCCTGGGACTGTACATGGTGTTTATAACCCTGGGACTGTACATGGGGAATCCAACCCTGGGAGTGTATATGGATATTCCTGCCCTGTGATTGTATATGGGGATTCCAACCCTGGGACTGTACATGGAGATTCCAACACTGGGACTGTACATGGGGAGTCTAACCGTGGGAGAGTACATGGGGATTCCAACCCTGGACTGTACATTGGGATTCCAAACCTGCGACTATACATTGGGATTCCCGCCCTGGGACTATACATGGGGTTTCCAACCCTGGGACTGTACATAGGCATTCCATCCCTGGAACTTTACATGGGCATTCCTGCCCTGGGACTGTACGTTAGGATTCCAACCCTGATACTGTACATGGGTATTCTAACACTGGGACTCTACATGGGTTTTCTAAAGCTGGGAATGCTCATGGGGTTTCCAAACCTGGGACTGTACATTGGGATTCCCGCCCTGGGACTGTACATGGAGTTTCCAACTCTGGGACTGTACATGGGGATTCTGACCCTGGGATTGTATCTGGGGATTCCAACCATGGGACAGTGCGTATTCGGATTCCAACCTTGGGACTGTACCTCTGGATTCCAACCCTGGGACTGTACATGGGCCTTCCAACCCTAGGACTGGACATGGGTATTCTAACACTGCGAATGTACATGGGTCATCTAACCCTAGGAATGCACATGCAGATTCTAACTCTAGGACTGTAAAAGTGGTTTCCAACCCTGGGATTGTACATGGGGATTCCAACCCTAGGTCTGGACATGCGGATTCTAACACTGGGACTGTACATGGGGGCCTAGAAATTCAGTACCCTCAGCACCGATTTTGCGGCGCTAGAGGGCCTAGCGCTGCAATTGGCGCCGGTTCCTAAATTGCCTGGGGCCCTTCCGCGGCGGTAGACCGGTAGCGCTGCGCCGGCACCGATGACGTCATCGGTGTGCGCAGCGTCCCGGTTGCCGTGGTAACCCGGCCCCAAGCCGAAATTCAGTTGCGGCCGCCTCGCCAGTGGCAGCCACAGCTAAGACTCCGGCAAACGAGTGTTGCCGGAGTCTGCGCCGGCGCTTTAAGGAGGCGCGGCGGCCGGCCGCTTTCCCGCCGGCCGCCTGCCCGCAGCTCCCTCCCCGGACTTCTCCCCCCCCCCCCACCGGAACAGATGCAAGCCCGGCACTTGTCCGAGGTGCCGGGCTCATTTTTGAAGAGATTTGCGCGGGCCGCGGCCGGGTGCAGGCAGCTCCTCCTTAACGGAAGGAGGAGGTCTGCACTTCCCGAGCCTGCCGCACCGCAGCAGGCGCCGCAGCGCCGGAATAGCACCGCAATGTGGCGCGTTACGCCAGTTTTCAGGCGCTAAAACCCTTCAGTAGCGCCGGCAGCCGTTTGGGCGCGGCGCTACTGAATTTTTGGCGCGCGCAAAGGGACTTAGCGCCGGCGCTAACTTCCGGCGCTAAAGCCCTGGCGCAGCGCAAACTCAATTTCTAGGCCGGGGTTTCTAAACCTGGAACTGTACATCGGGAATCTAACCCTAGGGATGCACATGCGGATTCCAACTCTAGGACTGTAAAAGTGGATTCCAACCATGGGACTGTACATGGGGTTTCTTACCCTGGGTCTGTACATGGGGATTCCAACCCTGCAGACTGTAGATTGGGATTCCAACACGGGGACTGTACATGGCGATTCCAAACCTGGGGCTGTACATGGGGACTCCAACCCTTGGACTGTAAATGGTGATTCTAACCCTTAAACTGTACATGGAGATTCCAACCCTGGCAGTGTACATGGCAATTCCAACCCTGGGAATGTACATGGGGATTCCAACCCTGGGACTGCACATGGGGATTCCAACCCTGGGACTGCACATGGGGATTCCAACCCTGGGACTGTTCATGTGGATTCCAACCCTGGGACTGTACATGGGGATTCCAACCCTGGGATTGCACATGGGGTTTCCAACCCTGGGACTGCACATGGGGATTCCAACCCTGGGACTGTTCATGTGGATTCCAACCCTGGGACTGTTCATGTGGATTCCAACCCTGGGACTGTACATGGGGATTCCAACCCTGGGACTGCACATGGGGATTCCAACCCTGGGACTGGTCATGTGGATTCCAACCCTGGGACTGTACATGGGGATTCCAAACCTGGGACTGTACATGTGAATTCTAATACAGGGACTGTACTTGGGGTTCCAACCCTGGGAATCTACATGAAGATTCTAACCCTAGGACTGTTCATGTGGATTCCAACCCTGGGACTTTACATGGGGATAATAAACCGGGGATTGTACTTGGGAATTCTAACCCTGAGACTGTACATGGGGATACCATCACTGGGACTTTACATGGGCATTGCAACCCTGAGACTGCACTTGGGAATCCAACCCTGGGACTGTACATGGCGATTCGAACACTGGGACTGTACATGGGGAATCTAACCCTGGGACTGTACATGGGGATTCCAACCCTGGGACTGTACGTGGGGATTCCAGCCCTTGCACTGTACATGGGGATTCCAACACTGGGACTGTACATGGGGTGTCCAACCCTGGGACTGTACATGGGGACTCCAACCCTGGGACTGTACATGGGGATTCTTACCGTGGGACTATACATGGTGATTCTAACACTGGGACTGCCCATGGGGCTCCTAAAGCCTGGGACTGTAAATGGGGATTGCAAACCTGGGACTATTCATAAGGCTTCAAACACTAGGACTGTACATGGGGATTACAACCCTGGGACTGTACATGGGGATTCCAACCCTGGGACTGTACATGGGGATTCTAACCCTGGGACTGCACATGGGGATTCCATCCCTGGGACTGCACATGGGGTGTCCTACCCTGGGACTGTACATGGGGACTCCAACCCTGGGACTGTACATGGGGATTCTTACTGTTGGACTATACATGGTGATTCTAACACTGGGACTGCCAATGGGGCTCCTAAAGCCGGGATTTGACATGGGGATTCTAACCCTCAGACTGTACATGGGGTTTCCAACCCTGGGAATTTACATGAGTATTCCAACCATGGGAATGTACATGAGGATTTCAACACGGGGACTGTACATGGCGATATCAAACCTGTGTATGTACATGGTGATTCTAACACTGGGACTGTACATTGGGTTTCCAACCCTGGGACTGTACATGGGGATTCTAACCAGGGGACAGTACATGGGGATTCCAACCCTGGGACTGCACATGGGGATTCAACCCTGGGACTGTTCATGTGGATTCCAACCCTGGGACTGTACATGGGGATTCCAACCCTGGGATTGCACATGGGGTTTCCAACCCTGGGACTGTACATGGTGTTTCTAACCCTGGGACTGTACATGGGGATTCCAACCCTGGGACTGTATATGGAGATTGCTGCCCTGGGATTGTACATGCGGATTCTAACACTGGGATGTACATGTGGTTCTGAGCCAAGGACTTAACATGGGGATACCAACCCTGGGACTGTACATGGAGATTCCAACACTGGGACTGTACAAGGGGATTCTAACCGTGGGAGAGTACATAGGGATTCCAACCCTGGACTGTACATGGGGATTCCAACCCTGCAACTGTAAATTTGGATTCCCGCCCTGGGACTGTACATGGGGTATCCAACCCTGGGACTGTACATGGGCATTCCAACCCTGGAAGTTTACATGGGCATTCCTGCCCTGGGACTGTACATTGGGATTCCAACCCTGGTACTGTACATGGGTATTCTAACACTGGGAATCTACAAGGGGTTTCTAAAGCTGTGAATGCACACGGGGTTTCCAAACCTGGGACTGTACATTGGGATTCCAACCCTGGGACTGTACATGGGGATTCTAACACTGGGAAAAACATGGGGAATCCAACCCTGGGACTGTACATGGGGATTCTAACCCTCGGACTGTACATGGGGAATCCAACAATGAGACTTTACATGGATATTCCTGCCCTGGGACTGTACAAGGGTATTCTAACCCTGGGACTGTATATGGGGATTCTAACCCTGGGACAGCACATGGGGATTCCCACCCTTGACTCTACATGGGGGTTCTACCCCTGGGACTGTACATGGTGTTTATAACCCTGGGACTGTACATGGGGAATCCAACCCTGGGAGTGTATATGGATATTCCTGCCCTGTGATTGTATATGGGGATTCCAACCCTGGGACTGTACATGGAGATTCCAACACTGGGACTGTACATGGGGAGTCTAACCGTGGGAGAGTACATGGGGATTCCAACCCTGGACTGTACATTGGGATTCCAAACCTGCGACTATACATTGGGATTCCCGCCCTGGGACTATACATGGGGTTTCCAACCCTGGGACTGTACATAGGCATTCCATCCCTGGAACTTTACATGGGCATTCCTGCCCTGGGACTGTACGTTAGGATTCCAACCCTGATACTGTACATGGGTATTCTAACACTGGGACTCTACATGGGTTTTCTAAAGCTGGGAATGCTCATGGGGTTTCCAAACCTGGGACTGTACATTGGGATTCCCGCCCTGGGACTGTACATGGAGTTTCCAACTCTGGGACTGTACATGGGGATTCTGACCCTGGGATTGTATCTGGGGATTCCAACCATGGGACAGTGCGTATTCGGATTCCAACCTTGGGACTGTACCTCTGGATTCCAACCCTGGGACTGTACATGGGGCTTCCAACCCTAGGACTGGACATGGGTATTCTAACACTGCGAATGTACATGGGTCATCTAACCCTAGGAATGCACATGCAGATTCTAACTCTAGGACTGTAAAAGTGGTTTCCAACCCTGGGATTGTACATGGGGATTCCAACCCTAGGTCTGGACATGGGGATTCTAACACTGGGACTGTACATGGGGGCCTAGAAATTCAGTGCCCTCAGCACCGATTTTGCGGCGCTAGAGGGCCTAGCGCTGCAATTGGCGCCGGTTCCTAAATTGCCTGGGGCCCTTCCGCGGCGGTAGACCGGTAGCGCTGCGCCGGCACCGATGACGTCATCGGTGTGCGCAGCGTCCCGGTTGCCGTGGTAACCCGGCCCCAAGCCGAAATTCAGTTGCGGCCGCCTCGCCAGTGGCAGCCACAGCTAAGACTCCGGCAAACGAGTGTTGCCGGAGTCTGCGCCGGCGCTTTAAGGAGGCGCGGCGGCCGGCCGCTTTCCCGCCGGCCGCCTGCCCGCAGCTCCCTCCCCGGACTTCTCCCCCCCCCCCCCCACCGGAACAGATGCAAGCCCGGCACTTGTCCGAGGTGCCGGGCTCATTTTTGAAGAGATTTGCGCGGGCCGCGGCCGGGTGCAGGCAGCTCCTCCTTAACGGAAGGAGGAGGTCTGCACTTCCCGAGCCTGCCGCACCGCAGCGGGCGCCGCAGCGCCGGAATAGCGCCGCAATGTGGCGCGTTACGCCAGTTTTCAGGCGCTAAAACCCTTCAGTAGCGCCGGCAGCCGTTTGGGCGCGGCGCTACTGAATTTTTGGCGCGCGCAAAGGGACTTAGCGCCGGCGCTAACTTCCGGCGCTAAAGCCCTGGCGCAGCGCAAACTCAATTTCTAGGCCGGGGTTTCTAAACCTGGAACTGTACATCGGGAATCTAACCCTAGGGATGCACATGCGGATTCCAACTCTAGGACTGTAAAAGTGGATTCCAACCATGGGACTGTACATGGGGTTTCTTACCCTGGGTCTGTACATGGGGATTCCAACCCTGCAGACTGTAGATTGGGATTCCAACACGGGGACTGTACATGGCGATTCCAAACCTGGGGCTGTACATGGGGACTCCAACCCTTGGACTGTAAATGGTGATTCTAACCCTTAAACTGTACATGGAGATTCCAACCCTGGCAGTGTACATGGCAATTCCAACCCTGGGAATGTACATGGGGATTCCAACCCTGGGACTGCACATGGGGATTCCAACCCTGGGACTGCACATGGGGATTCCAACCCTGGGACTGTTCATGTGGATTCCAACCCTGGGACTGTACATGGGGATTCCAACCCTGGGATTGCACATGGGGTTTCCAACCCTGGGACTGCACATGGGGATTCCAACCCTGGGACTGTTCATGTGGATTCCAACCCTGGGACTGTTCATGTGGATTCCAACCCTGGGACTGTACATGGGGATTCCAACCCTGGGACTGCACATGGGGATTCCAACCCTGGGACTGGTCATGTGGATTCCAACCCTGGGACTGTACATGGGGATTCCAAACCTGGGACTGTACATGTGAATTCTAATACAGGGACTGTACTTGGGGTTCCAACCCTGGGAATCTACATGAAGATTCTAACCCTAGGACTGTTCATGTGGATTCCAACCCTGGGACTTTACATGGGGATAATAAACCGGGGATTGTACTTGGGAATTCTAACCCTGAGACTGTACATGGGGATACCATCACTGGGACTTTACATGGGCATTGCAACCCTGGGACTGCACTTGGGAATCCAACCCTGGGACTGTACATGGCGATTCGAACACTGGGACTGTACATGGGGAATCTAACCCTGGGACTGTACATGGGGATTCCAACCCTGGGACTGTACGTGGGGATTCCAGCCCTTGCACTGTACATGGGGATTCCAACACTGGGACTGTACATTGGGTGTCCAACCCTGGGACTGTACATGGGGACTCCAACCCTGGGACTGTACATGGGGATTCTTACCGTGGGACTATACATGGTGATTCTAACACTGGGACTGCCCATGGGGCTCCTAAAGCCTGGGACTGTAAATGGGGATTGCAAACCTGGGACTATTCATAAGGCTTCAAACACTAGGACTGTACATGGGGATTACAACCCTGGGACTGTACATGGGGATTCCAACCCTGGGACTGTACATGGGGATTCTAACCCTGGGACTGCACATGGGGATTCCATCCCTGGGACTGCACATGGGGTGTCCTACCCTGGGACTGTACATGGGGACTCCAACCCTGGGACTGTACATGGGGATTCTTACTGTTGGACTATACATGGTGATTCTAACACTGGGACTGCCAATGGGGCTCCTAAAGCCGGGATTTGACATGGGGATTCTAACCCTCAGACTGTACATGGGGTTTCCAACCCTGGGAATTTACATGAGTATTCCAACCATGGGAATGTACATGAGGATTTCAACACGGGGACTGTACATGGCGATATCAAACCTGTGTATGTACATGGTGATTCTAACACTGGGACTGTACATTGGGTTTCCAACCCTGGGACTGTACATGGGGATTCTAACCAGGGGACAGTACATGGGGATTCCAACCCTGGGACTGCACATGGGGATTCAACCCTGGGACTGTTCATGTGGATTCCAACCCTGGGACTGTACATGGGGATTCCAACCCTGGGATTGCACATGGGGTTTCCAACCCTGGGACTGTACATGGTGTTTCTAACCCTGGGACTGTACATGGGGATTCCAACCCTGGGACTGTATATGGAGATTGCTGCCCTGGGATTGTACATGCGGATTCTAACATTGGGATGTACATGTGGTTCTGAGCCGAGGACTTAACATGGGGATACCAACCCTGGGACTGTACATGGAGATTCCAACACTGGGACTGTACAAGGGGATTCTAACCGTGGGAGAGTACATAGGGATTCCAACCCTGGACTGTACATGGGGATTCCAACCCTGCAACTGTAAATTTGGATTCCCGCCCTGGGACTGTACATGGGGTATCCAACCCTGGGACTGTACATGGGCATTCCAACCCTGGAAGTTTACATGGGCATTCCTGCCCTGGGACTGTACATTGGGATTCCAACCCTGGTACTGTACATGGGTATTCTAACACTGGGAATCTACAAGGGGTTTCTAAAGCTGTGAATGCACACGGGGTTTCCAAACCTGGGACTGTACATTGGGATTCCAACCCTGGGACTGTACATGGGGATTCTAACACTGGGAAAAACATGGGGATTCTAAACCTGGGACTGTACATGGGGATTCCAACCCTAGGACTGGACATGGGAATCCAACCCTGGGACTGTACATGGGGATTCTAACCCTCGGACTGTACATGGGGAATCCAACAATGAGACTTTACATGGATATTCCTGCCCTGGGACTGTACAAGGGTATTCTAACCCTGGGACTGTATATGGGGATTCTAACCCTGGGACAGCACATGGGGATTCCCACCCTTGACTCTACATGGGGGTTCTACCCCTGGGACTGTACATGGTGTTTATAACCCTGGGACTGTACATGGGGAATCCAACCCTGGGAGTGTATATGGATATTCCTGCCCTGTGATTGTATATGGGGATTCCAACCCTGGGACTGTACATGGAGATTCCAACACTGGGACTGTACATGGGGAGTCTAACCGTGGGAGAGTACATGGGGATTCCAACCCTGGACTGTACATTGGGATTCCAAACCTGCGACTATACATTGGGATTCCCGCCCTGGGACTATACATGGGGTTTCCAACCCTGGGACTGTACATAGGCATTCCATCCCTGGAACTTTACATGGGCATTCCTGCCCTGGGACTGTACGTTAGGATTCCAACCCTGATACTGTACATGGGTATTCTAACACTGGGACTCTACATGGGTTTTCTAAAGCTGGGAATGCTCATGGGGTTTCCAAACCTGGGACTGTACATTGGGATTCCCGCCCTGGGACTGTACATGGAGTTTCCAACTCTGGGACTGTACATGGGGATTCTGACCCTGGGATTGTATCTGGGGATTCCAACCATGGGACAGTGCGTATTCGGATTCCAACCTTGGGACTGTACCTCTGGATTCCAACCCTGGGACTGTACATGGGGCTTCCAACCCTAGGACTGGACATGGGTATTCTAACACTGCGAATGTACATGGGTCATCTAACCCTAGGAATGCACATGCAGATTCTAACTCTAGGACTGTAAAAGTGGTTTCCAACCCTGGGATTGTACATGGGGATTCCAACCCTAGGTCTGGACATGGGGATTCTAACACTGGGACTGTACATGGGGGCCTAGAAATTCAGTGCCCTCAGCACCGATTTTGCGGCGCTAGAGGGCCTAGCGCTGCAATTGGCGCCGGTTCCTAAATTGCCTGGGGCCCTTCCGCGGCGGTAGACCGGTAGCGCTGCGCCGGCACCGATGACGTCATCGGTGTGCGCAGCGTCCCGGTTGCCGTGGTAACCCGGCCCCAAGCCGAAATTCAGTTGCGGCCGCCTCGCCAGTGGCAGCCACAGCTAAGACTCCGGCAAACGAGTGTTGCCGGAGTCTGCGCCGGCGCTTTAAGGAGGCGCGGCGGCCGGCCGCTTTCCCGCCGGCCGCCTGCCCGCAGCTCCCTCCCCGGACTTCTCCCCCCCCCCCCCACCGGAACAGATGCAAGCCCGGCACTTGTCCGAGGTGCCGGGCTCATTTTTGAAGAGATTTGCGCGGGCCGCGGCCGGGTGCAGGCAGCTCCTCCTTAACGGAAGGAGGAGGTCTGCACTTCCCGAGCCTGCCGCACCGCAGCGGGCGCCGCAGCGCCGGAATAGCGCCGCAATGTGGCGCGTTACGCCAGTTTTCAGGCGCTAAAACCCTTCAGTAGCGCCGGCAGCCGTTTGGGCGCGGCGCTACTGAATTTTTGGCGCGCGCAAAGGGACTTAGCGCCGGCGCTAACTTCCGGCGCTAAAGCCCTGGCGCAGCGCAAACTCAATTTCTAGGCCGGGGTTTCTAAACCTGGAACTGTACATCGGGAATCTAACCCTAGGGATGCACATGCGGATTCCAACTCTAGGACTGTAAAAGTGGATTCCAACCATGGGACTGTACATGGGGTTTCTTACCCTGGGTCTGTACATGGGGATTCCAACCCTGCAGACTGTAGATTGGGATTCCAACACGGGGACTGTACATGGCGATTCCAAACCTGGGGCTGTACATGGGGACTCCAACCCTTGGACTGTAAATGGTGATTCTAACCCTTAAACTGTACATGGAGATTCCAACCCTGGCAGTGTACATGGCAATTCCAACCCTGGGAATGTACATGGGGATTCCAACCCTGGGACTGCACATGGGGATTCCAACCCTGGGACTGCACATGGGGATTCCAACCCTGGGACTGTTCATGTGGATTCCAACCCTGGGACTGTACATGGGGATTCCAACCCTGGGATTGCACATGGGGTTTCCAACCCTGGGACTGCACATGGGGATTCCAACCCTGGGACTGTTCATGTGGATTCCAACCCTGGGACTGTTCATGTGGATTCCAACCCTGGGACTGTACATGGGGATTCCAACCCTGGGACTGCACATGGGGATTCCAACCCTGGGACTGGTCATGTGGATTCCAACCCTGGGACTGTACATGGGGATTCCAAACCTGGGACTGTACATGTGAATTCTAATACAGGGACTGTACTTGGGGTTCCAACCCTGGGAATCTACATGAAGATTCTAACCCTAGGACTGTTCATGTGGATTCCAACCCTGGGACTTTACATGGGGATAATAAACCGGGGATTGTACTTGGGAATTCTAACCCTGAGACTGTACATGGGGATACCATCACTGGGACTTTACATGGGCATTGCAACCCTGGGACTGCACTTGGGAATCCAACCCTGGGACTGTACATGGCGATTCGAACACTGGGACTGTACATGGGGAATCTAACCCTGGGACTGTACATGGGGATTCCAACCCTGGGACTGTACGTGGGGATTCCAGCCCTTGCACTGTACATGGGGATTCCAACACTGGGACTGTACATGGGGTGTCCAACCCTGGGACTGTACATGGGGACTCCAACCCTGGGACTGTACATGGGGATTCTTACCGTGGGACTATACATGGTGATTCTAACACTGGGACTGCCCATGGGGCTCCTAAAGCCTGGGACTGTAAATGGGGATTGCAAACCTGGGACTATTCATAAGGCTTCAAACACTAGGACTGTACATGGGGATTACAACCCTGGGACTGTACATGGGGATTCCAACCCTGGGACTGTACATGGGGATTCTAACCCTGGGACTGCACATGGGGATTCCATCCCTGGGACTGCACATGGGGTGTCCTACCCTGGGACTGTACATGGGGACTCCAACCCTGGGACTGTACATGGGGATTCTTACTGTTGGACTATACATGGTGATTCTAACACTGGGACTGCCAATGGGGCTCCTAAAGCCGGGATTTGACATGGGGATTCTAACCCTCAGACTGTACATGGGGTTTCCAACCCTGGGAATTTACATGAGTATTCCAACCATGGGAATGTACATGAGGATTTCAACACGGGGACTGTACATGGCGATATCAAACCTGTGTATGTACATGGTGATTCTAACACTGGGACTGTACATTGGGTTTCCAACCCTGGGACTGTACATGGGGATTCTAACCAGGGGACAGTACATGGGGATTCCAACCCTGGGACTGCACATGGGGATTCAACCCTGGGACTGTTCATGTGGATTCCAACCCTGGGACTGTACATGGGGATTCCAACCCAGGGATTGCACATGGGGTTTCCAACCCTGGGACTGCACATGGGGATTCCAACCCTGGGACTGTTCATGTGGATTCCAACCCTGGGACTGTTCATGTGGATTCCAACCCTGGGACTGTACATGGGGATTCCAACCCTGGGACTGCACATGGGGATTCCAACCCTGGGACTGGTCATGTGGATTCCAACCCTGGGACTGTACATGGGGATTCCAAACCTGGGACTGTACATGTGAATTCTAATACAGGGACTGTACTTGGGGTTCCAACCCTGGGAATCTACATGAAGATTCTAACCCTAGGACTGTTCATGTGGATTCCAACCCTGGGACTGTACATGGGGATAATAAACCGGGGATTGTACTTGGGAATTCTAACCCTGAGACTGTACATGGGGATACCATCACTGGGACTTTACATGGGCATTGCAACCCTGGGACTGCACTTGGGAATCCAACCCTGGGACTGTACATGGCGATTCGAACCCCGGGACTGTACATGGGGAATCTAACCCTGGGACTGTACATGGGGATTCCAACCCTGGGACTGTACGTGGGGATTCCAGCCCTTGGACTGTACATGGGGATTCCAACACTGGGACTGTACATGGGGTGTCCAACCCTGGGACTGAACATGGGGACTCCAACCCTGGGACTGTACATGGGGATTCTTACCGTGGGACTATACATGGTGATTCTAACACTGGCACTGCCCATGGGGCTCCTAAAGCCGGGATTTGACATGGGGATTCTAACCCTCAGATTGTACATGGGGATTCCAACCCTGGGACTTTACATGGGTATTCCAACCCTGGGAATGTACATGAGGATTTCAACACGGCGACTGCACATGGCGATATCAAACCTGTGTATGTACATGGTGATTCTAACACTGGGACTGTACATTGGGTTTCCAACCCTGTGACTGTACATGGGAATTCCATCCCTGGGACTGTACATGGGGATTCTAAACAGGGGACAGTACATGGGGATTCCAACCCTGGAACTGTACATGGAGTTTCCAACCCTGGGACTGTACATGGGCATTCTAACCATGGGACTGTACCTGGGGATTCTAAATCTGGGACTGTACACGGGGCATCTAACCCTAGGAATGCACTTGCGGATTCTAACTCTAGGACTGTAAATTTGGATTCCAACCCTAGGTCTGGACATGGGGATTCTAACACTGGGACTGTACATTGGGTTTCCAACCCTGGGACTGTACATGGGGATTTCAAACCTGGGACTCTACATGGGGATTAAAACCTGGGACTGTACATGGGGATTCCAGTCCTGGGACTGTACATGTGGATACCAACCCTGGGACTGTACATGGGAATTCCAACCGTGGGACAGTACATGGGAATACCAACAGTGGGACTGCACATGGGCATACAACCCTGGACTGTACATGGGGTTCCAACCCTGGGACTTTACTTGGGGATACTATCCCTGGGACTGCACATGGGGTGTCCAACCCTGGGACTTACATGGGGATTCTAAACCTGGGACTGTATATGGGGATTCTAACCCTCGGACTGTAAAAGGGGATTCCATCCCTGGGACTGTAAATGGGGATTGCAAACCTGGGACTATTCATAAGGCTTCAAACACTAGGACTGTACATGGGGATTACAACCCTGGGACTGTACATGGGGATTCCAACCCTGGGACTGTACATGGGGATTCTAACCCTGGGGCTGTACATGGGGATTCCATCCCTGGGACTGCACATGGGGTGTCCAACCCTGGGACTGTACATGGGGACTCCAACCCTGGGACTGTACATGGGGATTCTTACCGTTGGACTATTCATGGTGATTCTAACACTGGGACTGCCAATGGGGCTCCTAAAGCCGGGATTTGACATGGGAATTCTAACCCTCAGACTGTACATGGGGATTCCAACCCTGGGACTTTACATGGGTATTCCAACCCTGGGAATGTACATGAGGATTTCAACACGGGGACTGTACATGGCGATATCAAACCTGTGTATGTACATGGTGATTCTAACACTGGGACTGTACATTGGGTTTCCAACCCTGGGACTGTACATGGGAATTCCAACCCTGGGACTGTACATGGGGATTCTAACCAGGGGACAGTACATGGGGATTCCAACCCTGGAACTGTACATGGAGTTTCCAACCCTGGGACTGTACATGGGGATTCTAACCGTGGGACTGCACCTGAGGATTCTAAATCTGGTACTGTACACGGGGCATCTAACCCTAGGAATGCACTTGCGGATTCTAACTCTAGGACTGTAAAAGTGGATTCCAACCCAAGGTCTGGACATGGGGATTCTAACACTGGGACTGTGCATGGGGATTCCAAACCTGGGGCTGTACATGGGGATTCCAACCATGGGACTGTACATGGATATTCCCGCCCTGGGACTGTACAAGGGTATTCTAACCCTGGGAATGTACATGGGGATTTTAACTCTAGGACTGTACATGGCGATTCCAACCCTGGGACTGTTAATGGGGATTCCAACACTGGGTCTGTACATGGAGAATCCAACCCTGGGACTGCACATGGGCTGTCCAACCCAGGAACGTGCATGTGGATTCCAACCCTGGGACTATACCTGGGGATTCTAACCCTGGGAAACTACATGGGGATTACAAACCTGGGGATGTACATGGGGATTCCAACCCTGGGAATGTACATGGGGATTCCAACACAGGGGCCTGCACATGGCAATACCAAACCTGGGTCTGTACATGGGGATTCCAACCCTGTGACTGTATATGGGGATTCTAACCCTTGGACTGTACATGGGGTTTCAAACCCTGGGACTGTACATGGGGATTCTAAACCTGGGACTGTACATGGGGATTCTAACACTGGGACTGTACTTTGGGTTTCCAACCCTGGGACTGTACATGGGGATTCCAAACCTGGGACTGTACATGGGGATTAAAACCTGGGACTGTACATGGGGATTCTAACACTGAGACTGTACATGGGGATTCCAATCCTGGGACTGTACATGTGGATACCAACCCTGGGACTGTACTTGGGGCTACTATCCCTGCAACTGTACATGGGGATTCTAAACCTAGGACTGTACATGGGGATTCCAACCCGGGACTGTACATGGGGAATCCAACCATGGGACATTACAGGGATATTCCCGCCCTGGGACTGTACAAGGGTATTCTAACCCTGGGACTGTACATGGGGATTCTAACCCTGGGACAGCACATGGGGATTCCCACCCATGACTCCACATGGGGCTTCTACCCCTGGGACTGTACATGGTGTTTCTAACCCTGGGACTGTACATGGGGATTCCAACCCTGGGACGGTATATGGAGATTCCTGCCCTGGGATTGTACATGGGGATCCTAACACTGGGATGTACATGTGTTTCTGAGCAGAGGACTGAACATGGGGATACCAGCCCTGGGACTGTACATGCAGATTCCAACACTGGGACTGTACAATGGGATTCTAACCGTGGGAGAGTACATGGGGATTCCAACCCTGCAACTGTAAATTGGGATTCCCGCCCTGGGACTGTACATGGGGTTTCCAACCCTGGGACTGTACATGGGCATTCCAACCCTGGAACTTTACATGGGCCTTCCTGCCCTGGGACTGTACATTGGGATTCCATCCTGGTACTGTACATGGGTATTCTAACACTGGGAATCTACATGGGGTTTCTAAAGCTGGGAATGCACACGGGTTTTCCAAACCTGGGACTGTACATTGGGATTCCATCCTGGTACTGTACATGGGGATTCTAACACTGGGAAAAACATGGGGATTCTAAACCTGGGACTGTACATGGGGATTCCAACCCTAGGACTGGACATGGGAATCCAACCCTGGGACTGTACATGGGGATTCTAACCCTCGGACTGTACATGGTGTAAGGAATGACCCAGATTCTGCCTCGCCTCACCACCAGAGGCCTCCATGAACTCTCTTAATTGTGTCCTTCTTTATTCATTATTGTATTCACCTGTGCATTGTTAGATGCCTACTATTTAAGTGGTGTTCACTTTATGTTCATTGCTCAGTCTTGAGTTTCACTGCCTGGTGATACCTCTTGCTGGCCTGCTAGCTTGTATTCTGTGCTGTTGTTATTTTGTTTATGTCAAGTAAAGTCTACCTTTGTTTTGCAACCTAACCTCTGCCTCAGTTTGTCTTACTGCAGTTGGGTGCACCTAGTTCCGGTCCTTACAGCAAGACTGAGCCAAAACATGGACCCAGCAGAGAAGGACCAATGGCTAAGACAAATTTCTGAACAGCGACAACTGATCTTGAACGAACTGTGGTGCCTCGCCACGGCATTCTCCCGAAGCCAGAATCAGCTGGAGGCCCTCGTCATTGCTTTCCATCAGAGCCAGAACCAGAGTCAGTTGATCCAAGCTGCTCCAGCACCGTTACCCGCTCCTACGGTTTCGCCTTCCCCTTTGAAAGAGCCCCGATTACCTGCACCCGAGCGCTACAACGGTAACCCAGGAGGATGTCGAGGTTTCCTAACCCAGTGTTCCCTGGCTTTCCAACTGCAGGGTTCATTATTTCCCAGTGACTGTTCCCGAGTGGCCTACATCATTTCGCTACTCACCGGCAAGGCACTTACCTGGGCTACGGCCGTCTGGGAACAGCAAACTCCGGCATGTTCAAACTACCAACTTTTCTCGGAAGAAATGAGAAGGGTCTTTGATCACCCTGTCAGTGGGAGAGAGGCATCTAACAAACTGCTTCGGCTTCGCCAGGGGTCTCGTAGCGTTGCGGACTACGCTATTGAGTTTCGCACTCTCGCTGCAGAAAGCCAATGGGATTCGGAGGCGCTCATCGCCACTTTTCGCCACGGTCTCACGGATGAGATCAAGGACGAACTGGCTTCCAGGGATCCGGTGAGTGATTTGGAGTCTCTTTTTGATATCTCCGTTCGTGTGGATAATCATCTCCGTGAGAGGCGAAGAGAACGCCACTCCTTTTTCACCCCGCTTCCAGAGACCAGAGCCTTTCCTGCTTCGAAGCCATCTGAGAACCTCCGAGCCATCCCGAGTCCATCTTTGACCGATCCAGAGGAGCCCATGCAGGTGGGAGTAACCCGCCCCTCGCAGCCCGAACTTGATCGCCGAATGAGAGAGGGATCTTGCCTCTATTGTGGGGAAGCTGGCCACTTTCGCTCTTCCTGTCCAGAGTTGGTGGGAAAAGCCGGGGCTCGTCCAGGACGGAGGGACCTGAGACGAGCGTAACCATCCCTTCCGACCCCACTGTTTCTAGGGTTTTGCTGGCATCCTCCCTTTTCTGGGGCAATCAACAACATGATCTTAAGGCCCTGGTGGATTCGGGGTCTGATGGTAACTTCATAGATCTGGGGTTAGCTAAACAGCTCAAGATTCCCCTGACCCATCCTGATCACCCCCTCACTGTTGTTGCCCTGGATGGAAGACCCCTGGGCTCTGGAACCATTCACCATCATACTGCCCCCCTGTGTTTGGGCATGGAAGGACAACATTTCGAGACCATCCAATTCTCCCTTATGCACTCTTCCGAGTTTCCATTAATTTTGGGTTACCCTTGGTTGGCCTGCCATAATCCTCGCTTGGATTGGGCCACCGGCCGGCTTACGGAATGGGGCTCCGCCTGCCATACTACCTGTCTTCGTGCCAAGTCTCCTTCCCAGCCCCAGGAGTCCCCATCACGCTCTGAATTGTCCCGAGTGCCACCCGAGTATGAGGATCTAAAAGAGGTCTTCAGTAAGGTTCAAGCCACATCACTTCCCCCTCATAGGCCATATGACTGTGCCGTTGACCTCCTGCCTGGGACATGCCCACCTAGGGGTAGGATCTTTTCCCTTTCTGCTCCTGAGACCGCCGCCATGGAGGAGTACATCCGTGACGCCCTCGCCGCTGGCTTCATCCGTCCGTCCACCTCTCCTGCTGGTGCCGGTTTTTTCTTCGTGAGTAAGAGAGATGGAGGTCTCCGTCCCTGCATTGACTACCGTGGCCTTAACCGGATTACTATAAAGAACCGTTATCCTCTTCCACTCATGTCAACGGCCTTCGAGCTACTTCAGGGAGCCACGGTCTTCACAAAATTGGACCTCCACAACGCCTACAACCTCATCCGCGTCCGCGAAGGGGACGAGTGGAAGACGGCATTCAACACACCTACTGGGCACTATGAGAACCTGGTTATGCCCTTTGGATTGACCAACGCCCCTGCTGTGTTCCAGGCGCTCATCAACGACGTTC
Organism: Somniosus microcephalus; assembly: GCF_052327205.1. Classification (NCBI taxonomy): domain Eukaryota; kingdom Metazoa; phylum Chordata; class Chondrichthyes; order Squaliformes; family Somniosidae; genus Somniosus; species Somniosus microcephalus. The sequence continues at coordinate 150,111,333 of NC_140990.1, read as the reverse complement.
TCCGAGACATGCTGAATCGCTTTGTTTTTGTCTACCTGGATGACATTCTCATTTTCTCCAAAACTCTTCACGATCATGTCCAGCATGTAAGACAAGTCCTGCAACTTCTGCTTAACAACCTCTTGTTTGTCAAGGCTGAGAAGTGTGAATTTCACGTTTCCACGGTTTCATTTCTGGGCTTCATCATCTCCAGCGGCAACATCCAAATGGACCCTGGCAAGACCCAAGCTGTCCGAGATTGGCCACCACCCACGTCTCTCAAACAGGTGCAACGTTTCTTGGGGTTTGCTAACTTCTATCGGAGATTCATCAGAAACTTCGGCACCATTGCTGCCCCTCTCAACGCCCTCACCAAGACCGCCTCTACCCGGTTCAGTTGGTCCGCTGAGGCTGTGCAGGCTTTCGAGGATCTCAAGCGGCGCTTCACGTCTGCTCCTGTCCGCGTGATTCCGGATCCCTCACTCCCCTTCATTGTCGAGGTGGATGCCTTGGATATAGGAGTGGGCACCGTTTTATCCCAACGGTCTAACGACAACAAACTGCACCCTTGCTCCTTTTTCTCTCGCCAACTCACTCCCGCTGAACGAAATTACGATATTGGGAACAGGGAATTACTTGCAGCTAAGTTGGCACTGGAGGAGTGGAGACATTGGTTGGAGGGGTCTAAACACCCATTCATTGTCTGGACTGACCATAAGAATCTGGCCTATATGCAGGAGGCCAAACGACTTAACTCTCGTCAAGCTCGCTGGGCACTGTTTTTTAATCGTTTTGATTTTGTCCTGTCATATCGTCCAGGATCCAAGAATCTCAAGCCTGATGCTCTCTCCAGGCAATTTGATCCACCCGAGCGGGAGAGACAACCAGAACCTATTATTTCTACTTCTCGAATTGTAGCACCGGTTCGCTGGGGGATCGAGACGCTGGTCAGAAAGGCGCAACAGAGGGAGGCAGACCCTGGCAACGGCCCACCCGGTCACCTTTTTGTCCCCAACACGACTCGCTCACAAGTCCTGCAGTGGGGGCATTCGTCGCGACTCACCGGTCATCCAGGCACATCCAGGACGCTGGAGCTTCTTCGCAGAAGGTTCTGGTGGCCCACCATGGAGAAGGACGTAAAGGCGTTCGTGGCAGCTTGTGCCATTTGTGCACGAAACAAGAACACTCGATCTCGCCCCCAGGGTTTGCTGCATCCTCTCCCCATTCCCACTCGCCCCTGGTCACACCTCTCGGTGGATTTCATCACAGGCCTTCCACCATCTCAAGGCAACACTGTCATTCTGGTCATCGTAGATCGCTTCTCCAAAGCCTGTCGCTTTCTGCCCTTGCCCTAGCTTCCCTCAGCCCAAGAGACAGCCGAGCTCATGGTCCAGCATGTTTTCAGGTTGTTCGGTTTGCCCCTTGACATGGTTTCTGACCGTGGTCCACAATGCGCCTCCCGGTTGTGGAGAGCCTTCTACAAGCTCATTGGAGCTACTGTCAGTCTTTCCTCGGGTTTCCACCCTCAGTCGAACGGTCAAACAGAACGGATCAACCAAGACCTGGAGACGACCCTGAGGTGTCTCGTGTCCGCTAACCCTGCGACCTGGAGTCGTCACATCGTCTGGGCTGAGTACGCGCACAACACATTGCGCTGCTCCCCCACAGGACTGTCGCCGTTCGAGTGCCAGTTCGGTTTTCAGCCTCCACTGTTGCAGGAGCTCGAGGTGGGGGTTCCGTCCGCGGAGAAGTTTGTCCAGCGTTGTCGGCGGACCTGGAGGAGAGCGCGGCTGGTCTTGCAACGAGCTTCTCGACAACGGCAGATCCAGGCCAACAAGCGGCGCAGACCGGCTCCTTCATTCTGTCCTGGTCAGAGGGTCTGGCTTTCTACGCAGGATCTCCCGCTGCGAGTGGAGTCCCGCAAGCTGGCGCCCCGTTTCATCGGTCCCTTCATGGTGTTGAGGAAGGTCAACCCGGTGTCCTACCGTCTCCAGCTGCCCCGCTCCATGCGGATTCATCCTACCTTCCATGTCTCCCGGCTTCGGCCAGTGGCCAGCAGTTCCCTGGCGCCCGCCACGAGGCCTCCTCCTGCTCCCCGCATCATCGACGGCCAGCCTGCTTACACGGTCCGTCGCGTGATGGACTCTCGCCGGGTTCGCGGGGGCCTCCAGTTCCTGGTGGGCTGGGAGGGATATGGTCAGGAGGAACGCTCTTGGGTCCCGGACCGGGACATCCTGGATCGCGATTTAGTACGGAATTTTTTTCGTCGTCACCATGGACCTTCTGGGGGAACGTCAGGGGCCGTTCCTAGGCGGGGGGGTCCTGTAAGGAATGACCCAGATTCTGCCTCGCCTCGCCACCAGAGGGCTCCATGAACTCTCTTAATTGTGTCCTTCTTTATTCATTATTGTATTCACCTGTGCATTGTTAGATGCCTACTATTTAAGTGGTGTTCACTTTATGTTCATTGCTCAGTCTTGAGTTTCACTGCCTGGTGATACCTCTTGCTGGCCTGCTAGCTTGTATTCTGTGCTGTTGTTATTTTGTTTATGTCAAGTAAAGTCTACCTTTGTTTTGCAACCTAACCTCTGCCTCAGTTTGCCTTACTGCAGTTGGGTCCACCTAGTTCCGGTCCTTACACATGGGGATTCCAACCCTGGGACTGTACATGGGGAATCCAACCATGGGACTTTACATGGATATTCCTGCCCTGGGACTGTACAAGGGTATTCTAACCCTGGGACTGTACATGGGGATTCTAACCCTGGGACAGCACATGGGGATTCCCACCCTTGACTCTACATGGGGTTTCTACCCCTGGGACTGTGCATGGTGTTTCTAACCCTGGGACTGTACATGGGTATTCCAACCCTGAGAGTGTATATGGATATTCCTGCCCTGTGATTGTATATGGGGATTCCAACCGTGGGACTGTACATGGAGATTCCAGCACTGGGACTGTACATGGGGATTCTAACCGTGGGAGAGTACATGGGGATTCCAAACCTGGACTATACATGGGGATTCCAAACCTGCGACTGTACATTGGGATTCCCGCCCTGAGACTGTACATGGGAATTCCAACCGTGGGACAGTATATGGGAATACCAACAGTGGGACTGCACATGGGCATACAACCCTGGACTGTACATGGGGTTCCAACCCTGGGACTTTACTTGGGGATACTGTCCCTGGGATTGTGCATGGGGATTCTAACCCTAGGACTGTACATGGGGATTCCAACCCTGGGACTGTACATGGGGATTCCAACCATGGGACTTTACATGGGCATTCCTGCCCTGGGACTGTACGTTGGGATTCCAACCCTGGTACTGTACATGGGCTTTCCATCCCTGGAACTTTACATGGGCATTCCTGCCCTGGGACTGTACGTTGGGATTCCAACCCTGGTGCTGCACATGGGTATTCTAACACTGGGACTCTACATGGGGTTTATAAAGCTGGGAATGCACACGGTGTTTCCAAACCTGGGACTGTACATTGAGATTCCAACCCTGGGACTGTACATGGGGATTCTTACCGTGGGACTATACATGGTGATTCTAACACTGGGACTGCCCATGGGGCTCCTAAAGCCGGGATTTGACATGGGGATTATAACCCTCAGACTGTACATGGGTGTTCCAACCCTGGGACTTTACATGGGTATTCCAACCCTGGGAATGTACATGAGGATTTCAACATGGGGACTGTACATGGAGTTATCAAACCTGTGTATGTACTTGGTGATTCTAACACTGGGACTGTACATTGGGTTTCCTACCCTGGGACTGCACCTGGGCTGTCCAACCCGGGACTGTATATATGGATTCCAACCCTGGGACTATACCTGGGGATTCTAACCCTGGGAAGCTACATCTGGATTCCAAACCTGGGACTGTGCATGGGGATTCCAACCCTGGGAATGTACATGGGGATTCCAACACAGGGGCCTGCACATGGCGATACCAAACCTGGGTCTGTACGTGGGGATTCCAACCCTGTGATTGTATATGGGGATTCTAACCCTTGGACTGTACATGGGGTTTCAAACCCTGGGACTGTACATGGGGATTCTAAACCTGGGACTGTACATGGGGATTCTAACACTGGGACTGTACCTTGGGTTTCCAACACTGGGACTGTACATGGGGATTCCAAACCTGGGACTGTACATGGGGATTAAAACCTGGGACTCTACATGGGGATTCTAACACTGAGACTGTACATGGGGATTCCAATCCTGGGACTGTCCATGTGGATACCAACCCTGGGACTGTACATGGGAATTCCAACCGTGGGACAGTACATGGGAATACCAACAGTGGGACTGCACATGGGCATACAACCCTGGACTGTACATGGGGTTCCAACCCTGGGCCTTTACTTGGGGATACTGTCCCTGGGACTGTACATGGGGATTCTACCTCTAGGACTGCACATGGGGATTCCAACCCTGGGACTGTACATAGGGAATCCAACCATGGGACTTTACATGGGCATTCCTGCCCTAGGACTGTACGTTGGGATTCCAACCCTGGTACTGTACATGGGCATTCCATCCCTGGAACTTTACATGGGCATTCCTGCCCTGGGACTGTACGTTGGGATTCCAACCCTGGTGCTGTACATGGGTATTCTAACACTGGGACTCTACATGGGGTTTCTAAAGCTGGGAATGCACATGGGGTCTCCAAACCTGAGACTGTACATTGGGTTTCCAACCCTGGGACTGTACATGGGGATTCTTACCGTGGGACTATACATGATGATTCTAACACTGGGACTGCCCATGGGGCTCCTAAAGCCGGGATTTGACATGGGGATTCTAAACCTCAGTCTGTACATGGGTATTCCAACCCTGGGACTTTACATGGGTATTCCAACCCTGGGAATGTACATGAGGATTTCAACACGGGGACTGTAAATGGCGATATCAAACCTGTGTATGTACATGGTGATTCTAACACTGGGACTGTACATTGGGTTTCCAACCCTGGGACTGTACATGGGAATTCCAACCCTGGGGCTGTACATGGGGATTCTAACCAGGGGACAGTACATGGGGATTCCAACCCTGGAACTGTACATGGAGTTTCCAACCCTGGGACTGTACATGGGGATTCTAACCATGGGACTGTACCTGGGGATTCTAAATCTGGGACTGTACACGGGGCATCTAACCCTAGGAATGCACTTGCGGATTCTAACTCTAGGACTGTAAAAGTGGATTCCAACCCTTGGTCTGGACATGGGGATTCTAACACTGGGACTGTGCATGGGGATTCCAAACCTGGGGCTGTACATGGGGATTCTAACCATGGGACTGTACATGGATATTCCCGCACTGTGACTGTAGAAGGGTATTCTAACCCTGGGAATGTACATGGGGATTTTAACTCTAGGACTGTACATGGCGATTCCAACCCTGGGACTGTTAATGGGGATTCCAACACTGGGACTGTACATGGAGATTCCAACCCAGGGACTGCACATGGGCTGTCCAACCCGGGACTGTAAATGTGGATTCCAACCCTGGGTCTATACCTGGGGATTCTAACCCTGGGAAACTACATGGGGATTCCAAACCTGGGACGGTACATGGGGATTCCAACACAGGGGCCTGCACATGGCGATACCAAACCTGGGTCTGTACATGGGGTTTCCAACCCTGTGACTGTATTTGGGGATTCTAACCCTTGGACTGTACATGGGGTTTCAAACCCTGGGACTGTACATGGGGATTCTAAACCTGGGACTGTACATGGGAATTCTAACACTGGGACTGTACATTGGGTTTCGAACCCTGGGACTCTACATGGGGATTCCAAACCTGGGACTGTACATGGGAATTAAAACCTGGGACTGTACATGGGGATTCTAACACTGAGACTGTACATGGGGATTCCAATCCTGGGACTGTACATGTGGATACCAACCCTGGGACTGTACATGGGAATTCCAACCGTGGGACAGTACATGGGAATACCAACAGTGGGACTGCACATGGGCATATAACCCTGGACTGTACATGGGATTCCAACCCTGGGACTGTACGGGCGGCGCAGACACGATGGGCCGAAGGGCCTCTTTCTGTGCTGTAAAACTCTATGACTCTATGACTCTATGGGGAATCCAACCATGGGACTTTACAGAGATATTCCTGCCCTGGGATTGTACAAAGGTATTCTAACCCTGGGACTGTACATGGGGATTCTAACCCTGGGACAGCACATGGGGATTCCCACCCATGACTCTACATGGGGGTTCTTCCCCTGGGACTGTACATGGTGTTTCTAACCCTGGGACTGTACATGGGGATTCCAACCCTGGGACTGTATATGGAGATTGCTGCCCTGGGATTGTACATGGGGATTCTAACACTGGGATGTACATGTGGTTCTGAGCCGAGGACTTAACATGGGGATACCAACCCTGGGACTGTACATGGAGATTCCAACACTGGGACTGTACAAGGGGATTCTAACCGTGGGAGAGTACATAGGGATTCCAACCCTGGACTGTACATGGGGATTCCAACCCTGCAACTGTAAATTGGGATTCCCGCCCTGGGACTGTACATAGGGTTTCCAACCCTGGGACTGTACATGGAGATTCCAACACTGGGACTGTGCATGGGGATTCTAACCGTGGGAGAGTACATGGGGATTCCAACCCTGGACTGTACATTGGGATTTCAAACCTGCAACTGTACATTGGGATTCCCGCCCTGGGACTGTACATTAGGATTCCAACCCTGATACTGTACATGGGTATTCTAACACTGGGACTCTACATGAGGTTTCTAAAGCTGGTAATGCACATGGGGTTTCCAAACCTGGGACTGTACATTGGGATTCCCGCCCTGGGACTGTGCATGGAGTTTCCATCTCTGGGGCTGTACATGGGGATTCTAACCCTGGGATTGTATCTGGGGATTCCAACCATGGGACAGTGCGTATTCGGATTCCAACCTTGGGACTGTACCTGTGGATTCCAACCCTGGGACTGTACATGGGGATTCCAACCCTAGGACTGGATATGGGTATTCTAACACTGGGACTGTACATGGGGCATCTAACCCTAGGAATGCACATGCAGATTCTAACTCTCGGACTGTAAAAGTGGTTTCCAACCCTGGGATTGTACATGGGGATTCCAACCCTAGGTCTGGACATGGGGATTCTAACACTGGGACTGTACATGTGGTTTCTAAACCTGGAACTGTACATCGGGAATCTAACCCTAGGGATGCACGTGCAGATTCTAACTCTAGGACTGTAAAAGTGGATTCCAACCATGGGACTGTACATGGGGTTTCTTACCCTGGGTCTGTCCATGGGGATTCCAACCCTGGGACTGTACATGGCGATTCCAAACCTGGGGCTGTACATGGGGACTCCGACCCTTGGACTGTAAATGGGGATTCTAACCCTTAAACTGTACATGGAGATTCCAACGCTGGCAGTGTACATGGCAATTCCAACCCTGGGAATGTACATGGGGATTCCAACCCTGGGACTGTACATGGGGATTCCAACCCTGGGACTGCACATGGGGATTCCAACCCTGGGACTGATCATGTGGATTCCAACCCTGGGACTGTACATGGGGATTCCAACCCTGGGACTGTACGTGGGGATTCCAGCCCTTGGACTGTACATGGGGATTCCAACACTGGGACTGTACATGGGGTTTCAATCCCTGGGACTGCACATGGGTTTTCTAATCCTGGGACTCGACATGTGGATTCCAACCCAGGGACTCTACATGGGGCTTCCAACCCAGGGACTGTGCAGAGGGCTTCCAGCCCTGGGACTCTACATGGGGATTGCAATCCTGGTACTGTACATGGGTTTTCCAACCCTGGGCCTGTACATGGGGGTTACAACCCTGGGACTGTACATGGGGATTCCAGCCCTGGGACTGTACATGAGGATTCCAACCCTGGGACTGTACATGGGGATTCCAACTCTGGGACTGCTCATGGGGATTCCAGCCCTGGGACTGTACATGGGGATTCTAACCCTGGGGCTGTACATGGGGATTCTAAACCTGGGAATGTACATGTGGTTTCCAACCCTTGGGCTCTACATGGGGCTTCCAGCACAGGGACTGTACATGGGGATTCCAGCCCTGGGTCCGTATATGGGGATTCCAATCCTGGGACAGTACATTGGCATTCCAGCCCTGGGACTGTATATGCCGATCCCAACACTGGGACTGTACATGGGGATTCCAACCCTGGGACTGGTCATGGGGATTCCAGTGCTGCGACTGTACATGGGTATTCCAACCCTGGGACTGTACATGGTGATTCCAACGCTGGGGCTGTACATGGAGATTCCAACCCTGGGACAGTACATGGGGGTTCTAACCGTGGGACTGTACATGGGGACTCCAGTCTTGAGACTGTACATGACGATTCCAACCATGGGAGTGTACATGGGCATTCTACATCCTGTGACAATACATGTGGATTCCAACCCTGGGAATGTACATGGGGCTACCAACACTGCCACTGTACGTTGGATTACAGCCCTGGGACTGAACATAGGAATTTCAACCCTGGGACTGTACATGGGGATTCCAACCCTGGGACTGTACATGGGCATTCCAGCCTTGGGACTGTATATGGGCATTCCAACGCTGGGACGGTACATGGGGTTTCCAAACCTGGTATTGTACATGGGGTTTCCAACCCTGCGACTGTACATGCAGATACCAACCCTGGGACTGTACCTGGGGTTTCCAATCCTGGGACTGTATATGGATATACTAACTCTGGGACTGTACTTGCGGATTCTTACCCTGGGGCTGTACATGGGGATACTAAACCAGGGATTGTACTTGGGAATTCTAACCCTGAGACTGTACATGGAGATACCATCACTGGGACTTTACATGGGCATTCCAACCCTGGGACTAAACCTAAAGATTCTAAGCCTGGGAATGTACATGGGTATTCCAACCCTGGGACTGCACATTGGGATTCTAAAGCTGAGACTGTACATGGGGACTCCTACCCTGGGACTGCACTTGGGAATCCAACCCTGGGACTGTACATGGCGATTCCAACCCTGGGACTGTACAAGGGGGAGCTAACCCTGCGACTGGACATGGGGATTCTAACACTAGGACTGTACATGGGGTTTCCAACCATGGGACGGTGCATGGGGATTCAGACCCTGGGACTGTACATGGGGATTCCAGCCCTTGGACTGTACATGGGGATTCCAACACTGGGACTGTACATGGTGATTCTAACGTGGGGACTGTACATGTCGATTGCAAACCTGGGTCTGTACATGTGGATTCCAAAACTGCCACTGTGCATGGGGATTTTAACCCTGGGAATGTACATGGGAATTCCAACCCTGGGACTGTACATGAGGATTCCAACCATTGGACTGCACATGGGGATTATAACCCTCGGTCTGTACATGTGGATTCTACCACTGGGACTTTACTTGGGGACTCTAACCCGGGGACTGTACATGGCGATTCCAACCCTGGGAATGTACATGGAGATTCCAAACCGTGGGACAGTACATGGGGATTCTAAACGTGGGACTGTACATGGGGATTCCAACCCTGGGATTGTACATGGGGATACCAACACTGAGACTGTACATGGGATTTGAGCCCTGGGACTGTACATGGGGATTCCAACCCTGAGACTGTACATGGGGTTTCCAGCCCTGGGACTTTATATGGGGATTCCAACCCTGGGACTGTACATGGGCATTTCCACCCTTCCCTCTGACTCTTCCCTTCCCTTCCTCGACTTCTCCGTCTCCATCTCTGGGGATAGGTTATCGACCAATATTCACTACAAGCCCACTGACTCCCACAGCTGCATGGAGTACACTTCCTCCCACCCCGCCTCCTGTAAGGACTCTACTCCATTCTCCCAGTTTCTCCGTCTCAGCCGCATCTGCTCCGACGATGCCACCTTCCACACCAGTACTTCCGACATGTCTTCCTTTTTCCTCAACCGAGGATTTCCCTCTACTGTGGTTGACACGGCCCTCGACCGTGTCCATTCTATCTCCTGCACTTCTGCCCTCATCCCTGCCCCACCCACCCGGAACCACGATAGTGTTCCCCTTGTCCTCACCTTTCACCCCACCAGCCTCCACATTCAACGGATCATCCTCCCCCATTTCCGCTACCTCCAAAGTGATCCCACCACCAAACGCATCTTCCCCTCCCCTCACTTTCAGCATTCCGTAGGGACCGCTCCCTTCGAGACACCCTAGTCCACTCCTCTATCACCCCCAACAACCCTCCCCCTTCACCTGGCACCTTCCTGTGCAAGCACAATAGATGTAACACCTACCCCTATACCTCCCCCCTCCCACTGTCCAGGGCCCCAAACAGCACTTCCAGGTAAAACAGCGATTTACTTGTACTTCTTGCAATCTAATATACTGTATTCGCTGCTCACGATGCAGTCTCCTGTACATTGGGGAGACCAAACGCAGATTGGGTGACCACTTTGCGGAACACCTCCGTTCAGTCCGTAAGGGTGACCCCGAGCATCCGGTCACCTGTCATTTTAAATCTCCACTCCATTCCCCCTCGGACCTCACCGTCCTTGGCCTCTTGCATTTTTCCACGGAAGCTCAATGTAAACTCGAGGAACAGCACCTGATCTTCCGATTAGGCACTTTGCAGCCTTCTGGACTCAATATCGAGTTCAACAATTTCAGATCATAACCTCGGCCCCTATTACATTTTTATTTATATTTTTTTCCACCCCTCTGTTTCGGGTTTTACCATCCCCCCCTTTCCTTTCTTTTCTCTCTCCCACATGGCAGCTGTCTCTCATCCTGCCGGTACACTTCACAGCTAAACTGAGCTGTCCTTTGTCTCCACTGTCCTTTTACCATCTCGTCTGGTCTTGATTACCTCTTAATGTCTCTTTACTTCTTTTGTTCTGTCGCAGCCCTGCCTTCGATCTATTTCATTTCCTTTCCAGTTTTGAAAAAAGGTTCACCTGAAACGTCAACCATAATTTCTCTCCACGGATGTTGCCTGGCCTGCTGAGTTTTTCCAGCATTTTCTGTTGTTATTTCATGGGGTTTCCAACTCTGGGACTGTACATGGGCATTCCAGCCTTGGGACTGTACAAGGGTATTCCAACCCTGGGACTGTACATGGGGATTCCAACCCTGGGATTGTACATGGGGATTCCTGCCCTGGGACTGTACATGGGGATTCCAAGCCCGGGACTGTACATGGGGATTCCATCCCTGGGACTGTATATGGGGAGTCCAACCCTGGGACTGTACATGGGGATTCCAACCCTGGGACTGTACATGGGGATTCCAATCCTGGGACTGTACATGGGGATTCTAACCCTGGGACTGCACATGGGGATTCTATATCTGGGACTGTACGTGGGGATTCTAACCCTGAGACAAATCCTGGTGATTCTAACCCTGGGAATATACATGGGGATTCCAACCCTGGGGCTGTACATGTGGATTCCAACCCTGGGACTGTACATGGGGATTCTAACCCTGGGACTTTACATGGGGATTCTAACCCTGGGAATGTAAATGGGGATTCCAACACTGGGAATGTACATGGGGATTTGAGCCATGGGACTGCACATGGGGTTTCCAAACCTGGGATTGTACATGGGGGTTCTAACCCTGGGACTGCGCATGGGGATACTAACCCTGGGACTGTACTTGGGGATTCCAACCCTGGGACATTAGATGGGGTTTCTAACCCTGGGAATGCACATGGGGATGCTAAACGTGGGACTGTACATGGGGATTCCAACCCTGGGACTGTAATTGAGGATTCCAACCCAGGGATAGTAAATGGGGTTTCCTGCCCTGGGACTGTACATGGGGACTCCAAGCCTGGGACTCTACATGGGGATTTCATCCCTGGGGATACTAACCCTGGGACTGGAGATGGGGATTCCAACCATGGGAATGTACAGGGGGATTCTAAACCTGGGACTGTACATGGGGATTCCAACCCTGAGACATATCCTGGTCATTCTAACCCTCAGAATCTACATGGGGATTTCAACCCTGTCTGTGTACATGGGGATTCCAACCCAGGGACTGTACATGTGGATTCCAAACCTGGCACTGCACATGGGGATTCTAACCCTGGGAATGTACATGGGGAATCCAAACCTCTGACTGTAAATGGCGATTCCAACCCTGGGTCTGTATATGGGGATTCCAACCATGGGACTGTTAATGGGGATTCCAACCCTGGGACTGTACAAGTGGATTCTAACCCTGGGACTGTACATGGGGATTCTAACCCTGGGAATGGACATGGAGATTCTAAACCTGGGACTGTAAATGTGGATAAAATCCCTGGGACTGTAAATGGGGATTCAAACCCTGGGACTGTACCTGGGAGTTATAACAGGGGACTGTACATGGGGATTCAAGTCTTGGGACTGTACATGGCGATTCCAACCCTGGGAGTGTACATGGGGATTCTATATCCTGGGACTGTACATGGGGATTCCAACCCTGGGACTGCACATGGGGATTCCAACCCTGGGACTGTACATGGGCATTCCAGCATTGGGACTGTACATGGGTTTCCAACCCTGGGACTGGAGAAAGGGATTCCAACCCTGGGATTGTACATGGGTATTCCTGCCCTGGGACTCTACATGGGGATTCCAACACTGGGTCTTTACATGGGGATTCCAAAGCTGGGACTGCACATGGGTATTCTAACCCTGGGACTGCACATGGTGATTCTAAACCTGGGGCTGTACATGGGGATTCTAGTCCTGAGACTGTATATGGGAATTCCAACACTGGGACTGTACATGGGCATTCAAGCCCTGGGTTTAAACCTGGGGATTCTAACCCTGAGAATCTTCATGGGAATTCCAAACATGGGACTGTACATGGGGATTCTAAATCTGGGACTGTAGATGTGGATTCTAAAGCTGAGACTGTACATGGGGATTACAAGCTTGGGACTGTACAGTTGGATTCCAACCCTTGGATTAATCCTGGTGATTCTAACCCTGGGAATCTACATGGGGATTCCAAACCTGGGACTGTACATGCGGATTCCAACCCTGGGACTGTAAATGGGGATACTAACCCTAGGTATGTACATGGGGAATCCAACCCTCAGACTGTACATGGCGATTCCAATCCTGGGACTGTACATGGGGATACCATTCCAGTGACTATTAATGGGAATTCCAACCCTGGGACTGTACATGGGTTTTCCAACCCTGGGATTGCACATGGCGATTCTAAGCTTGGGACTGTACATGGGGATTCTAACCCAGGGACTGTAAATGGTGATTCCAACACTGGGAATGTTCATGGGGATTCCAACCATGGGACTGTACATGGGGATTCTAACCCTGGGACTGCGCATGGAGATTTCAACCCCGGGACTATACATGGGGTTTACAACCCTGGGAATCTAAATGGGGATTCCAACCCTGGGACTATTCATGGGGATTCCAAATCTGGGAGTGTATATGGGGATACCAACCCTGGGACTGTACTTGGGGATTCCAACCCTGGGAGATTACATGGGGTTTCTAACTCTGGGAATGTACATGGGGTTTCTAAACCTGGGACTGTACATGGGGATTCTAATACTGGGACTGTACATTGGGGTTCCAACCCTGGGACTGTCCTTGGGGATTCCAACCCTGGGACTGTATATGGGGTTTCCAACCCTGGGCTTCTACATGGGGATTCCTGCCCTGGGACTGAACATGGGGATTCCAAGCCTGGGACTGTAAATGGGGATTCCATTCCTGGGACTGTATTTGGGGATTCTATCCCTGGGGCTGTACATGGGGATTCTAACCCTGGGACTGTACATGGTGGTTCTAAACCTGGGACTGTACATGGGAATACGAACCCTGAGACTGTACATGGGGATTCCAACCCTGGGACTTTACATGGGTATTCCAACCCTGCGACTGAACCTGCAGAAACTAACCCTGGGAATCTTCATGGGGATTCCAAACCTGGGGCTATACATGTTGATTCCAAAACTCGGATTGTACATGGGGATTCCAACCATGGGAATTTACAGAGGGATTCCAACCCTGGGACTGTATATTGGGATTCCAACCCTGGGACTGTACATGGGGATTCCAACCCTGGGACTGTAGATGGGATTTCCAAACCTGGGACTGTAAATGGGGATTTTAGCCGTGAGACAGTACATGGGGATTCCAACGCTCGGAATGTACATGGGCATTTAAACCCTGGGACTAAACGTGGGGATTCTAACCCTGAGATTCCTCATGGGGATTGCAAACATGGGACTGTACATGGGGATTCTTAATCTGGGACTGTACATGGGGATTCTAACCCTGGGAAGGTACATGGGGATTCCAACCCTTGGACTAATCCTGGTGATACTAACCCTGGGAATCTACATGGGGATTCCAAACCTGGGACTGTACATAGGGACTCCAACTGTGGGACTGTACATGGGGACTCCAACCCTGGGAATGTACATGTGGATTCCAACCCTGGGACTGTAAATGGGTATACTAACCCTGGGAATGTACATGGGGAATCCAACCCTCGGACTGTATATGGCTATTCCAACCCTGGGACTGTAGATTGGTATTCCATTCCTGGGACAATTAATGGGAATTCCAACCCTGCGACTGTATATTGGGATTCCAACCCTGGGAATGTACTTGGGTATTCCAACCCTGGGACATTAGATGGGGTTTCTAACCCTGGGAATGCACATGGGGATTCTAAACCTGGGACTTTACATGAGATTTCCTGCCCTGGGACTGTACATGGTGATACTAACCCTGGGACTGTACATGGGGATTCTAACCCTGGGACTGGACATGGGGATTCTAAACCTGGGGCTGTACATGGGAATTCTAACCCTGAGACTGTACATGGGGATTTCAACCCTGGGACTTTACATTGGCATTCCAACCCTGGGACTAAGCCTGCGGATTCTAACCCTGGGAATCTTCTTGGGGATTCCAAACCTGGGACGGTACATGTTGATTCCAAACCTTGGATTGTACATAGGGATTCCAACCATGGGAATGTACAGGGGTATTCTAAAGCTGGGACTGTACATCGGGATTCCAACCCTGACACATATCCTAGTGATTCTAACCCTCAGAATCTACATGGTGATTCCAACCCTGAGACATATCCTGGTGAGTCTAACCCTTAGAATCTACATGGGGATTCCAACCCTGGGAGTATACATGGGGATTCCAACCCAGGGACTGTACATGTGGATTCCAACCCTGGCACTGCACATGGGGATTCCTACTCTGGGAATGTCCATGGGGAATTCAACCCCCTGACTGTACATGGCGATTCCAACCCTGGGACTGTATATGGGGATTCCAACCATGGGACTGTTAATGGGTATTCCAACCCTGGGACTGTACATGGGGATGCCAACCCTGGGACTGTTCGTGGGGATTCCATCACTGGGACTGTACATGGGAATTCTGATCCTGGGATTGTACATGGAGATTCCAACCCTGGGACTGTACATGGGGATTCTAAACCTGGGACTGGACATGGGAATTCTAACCCTGAGACTGTACATGGGGATTTCACCCCTGGGAACATACATGGGGATTACAACACTGGGAATCTAAATGGGGATTCCAACTCTGGGACTATTCATGGGGATTCCAAACCTGGGAGTGTATATGGGGATACCAACCCTGGGACTGTACTTGGGGATTCCAACCCTGGGAGATTACATGGGGTTTCTAACTCTGGGAATGTACATGGGGTTTCTAAACCTGGGACTGTACATGGAGATTCTAATACTGGGACTGTACATTGGGGTTCCAACCCTGGGACTGTCCTTGGGGATTCCAACCCTGGGACTGTACATGGTGTTTCCAACCCTGGGCTTCTACATGGGGATTCCTGCCCTGGGACTGAACATGGGGATTCCAAGCCTGGGACTGTACATGGGGATTCCATCCCTGGGACTGTATTTGGGGATTCTATCCCTGGGGCTGTACATGGGGATTCTAACCCTGGGACTGTACATGGTGATTCTAAACCTGGGACTGTACATGGGAATACGAACCCTGAGACTGTTCATGGGGATTCCAACCCTGGGACTTTACATGGGTATTCCAACCCTGCGACTGAACCTGCAGAATCTAACCCTGGGAATCTTCATGGGGATTCCAAACCTGGGGCTATACATGTTGATTCCAAAACTCGAATAATACATGGGGATTCCAACCATGGGAATTTGCAGAGGGATTCCAACCCTGGGACTGTATATTGGGATTCCAACCCTGGGAATGTACATGGGGATTCCAACCCTGGGACTGTAGATGGGGTTTCCAAACCTGGGACTGTAAATGGGGATTTTAACCCTGAGACAGTACATGGGGATTCCAACCCTGGGAATGTACATGGGCATTTAAACCCTGGGACTAAACCTGGGGATTCTAACCCTGAGATTCCTCATGGGGATTGCAAACATGGGACTGTACATGGGGATTCTTAATCTGGGACTGTACATGGGGATTCCAACCCTGGGAAGGTACATGGGGATTCCAACCCTTGGACTAATCCTGGTGATTCTAACCCTGGGAATCTACATGGGGATTCCAAACCTGGGACTGTACATAGGGACTCCAACTGTGGGACTGTACATGGGGATTCCAACCCTGGGAATGTACATGGGGAATCCAACCCTCGGACTGTATATGGCTATTCCAACGCTGGGACTATAGATTGGTATTCCATTCCTGGGACTATTAATGGGAATTCCAACCCTGCGACTGTATATTGGGATTCCAACCCTGGGAATATACTTGGGTATTCCAACCCTGGGACATTAGATGGGGTTTCTAACCCTGGGAATGCACATGGGGGTTCTAAACCTGGGACTTTACATGGGGATTCCAAGCCTGGGACTGTACATGAGGATTCCATCCATGGGACTGTACATGAGATTTCCTGCCCTGGGACTGTACATGGTGACACTAACCCTGGGACTGTACATGGGGATTCTAACCCTGGGACTGGACATGGGGATTCTAACCCTGAGACTGTACATGGGGATTCCAACCCTGGGACTTTACATTGGCATTCCAACCCTGGGACTAAGCCAGCGGATTCTAACGCTGGGAATCTTCTTGGGGATTCCAAAGCTGGGACGGTACATGTTGATTCCAAACCTTGGATTGTACATAGGGATTCCAACCATGGGAATGTACAGGGGTATTCTAAAGCTGGGACTGTACATCGGGATTCCAACCATGACACATATCCTAGTGATTCTAACCCTCAGAATCTACATGGTGATTCCAACCCTGAGACATATCCTGGTGATTCTAACCCTCAGAATCTACATGGGGATTCCAACCCTGGGAGTATACCTGGGGATTCCAACCCAGGGACTGTACATGTGGATTCCAACCCTGGCACTGCACATGGGGATTCCTACTCTGGGAATGTAAATGTGGAATTCAACCCCCTGACTGTACATGGCGATTCCAACCCTGGGACTGTATATGGGGATTCCAACCATGGGACTGTTAATGGGGATTCCAACCCTGGGACTGTACATGGGGATGCCAACCCTGGGACTGTTCGTGGGGATTCCATCACTGGGACTGTACATGGGAATTCTGATCCTGGGATTGTACATGGGGATTCCAACCCTGGGACTGTACATGGGGATTCTAAACCTGGGACTGTACATGGGAATTCTAACCCTGAGACTGTACATGGGGATTTCAACCCTGGGAATATACATGGGGATTACAACCCTGGGAATCTAAATGGGGATTCCAACTCTGGGACTATTCATGGGGATTCCAAACCTGGGAGTGTATATGGGGATACCAACCCTGGGACTGTAATTCGGGATTCCAACCCTGGGAGATTACATGGGGTTTCTAACTCTGGGAATGTACATGGGGTTTCCAAACCTGGGACTGTACATGGGGATTCTAATACTGGGACTGTACATTGGGATTCCAACCCTGGGACTGTCCTTGGGGATTCCAACTCTTGGACTGTACATGGGGTTTCCAAACCTGGGCTTGTGCATGGGGATTCCTGCCCTGGGACTGATCATGGGGATTCCAAGCCTGGGACTGTACATGGGGATTCCATCCCTGGGACTGTATATGGGGATTCTATCCCTGGGGCTGTACATGGGGATTCTAACCCTGGGACTGTACATCATGATTCTAAACCTGGGACTGTACATGGGAATTCTAACCCTGGGACTGAACCTGCAGATACTAACCCTGGGAATCTTCATGGGGATTCCAAACCTGGGACTGTACATGTTGATATCAAACCTCGGATTGTACATGGGGATTCCAACCATGGGAATGTACAGGGGGATTCTAAACCTGGGACTGTACATCGGGATTCCAACCCTGAGACATATCCTGGTGATTCTAACCCTCAGAATCAACATGGTGATTGCAACCCTGAGACATCTCCTGGTGATTCTAACCCTCAGAATCTACATGGGGATTCCAACCCTGGGAGTATAGATGGGGAATCCAACCCAGGGACTGTACATGTGGATTCCAACCCTAGCACTGCACATGTGGATTCTTACCCTGGAAATGTACATGGGGAATTCAACCCTCTGACTGTACATGGGGATTCCAACCATGGGACTGTACATGGGGTTTCTAACCCTGGGAATGCGCATGGGGAGTTCAACCCCGGGACTATACATGGGGTTTACAACCCTGGGAATCTAAATGGGGATTCCAACCCTGGGACTATTCATGGGGATTCCAAATCTGGGAGTGTATATGGGGATACCAACCCTGGGACTGTACTTGGGGATTCCAACCCTGGGAGATTACATGGAGTTTCTAACTCTGGGAATGTACATGGGGTTTCTAAACCTGGGACTGTACATGGGGATTCTAATACTGGGACTGTACATTGGGGTTCCAACCCTGGGACTGTCCTTGGGGATTCCAACCCTGGGACTGTACATGGAGTTTCCAACCCTGGGCTTCTACATGGGGATTCCTGCCCTGGGACTGAACATGGGGTTCCAAGCCTGGGACTGTACATGGGGATTCCATCCCTGGGACTGTATTTGGGGATTCTATCCCTGGGGCTGTACATGGGCATTCTAACCCTGGGACTGTACATGGTGATTCTAAACCTGGGACTGTACATGGGAATACGAACCCTGAGACTGTACATGGGGATTCCAACCCTGGGACTTTACACGGGTATTCCAACCCTGCTACTGAACCTGCAGAAACTAACCCTGGGAATCTTCATGGGGATTCCAAACCTGGGGCTGTACATGTTGATTCCAAACCTCGGATTGTACATGGGGATTCCAACCATGGGAATTTACAGAGGGATTCCAACCCTGGGACTGTATATTGGGATTCCAACCCTGGGACTGTACATGGGGTTTCCAACCCTGGGACTGTAGATGGGGTTTCCAAACCTGGGACTGTAAATGGGGATTTTAACCCTGAGACAGTACATGGGGATTCCAACCCTGGGAATGTACATGGGCATTTAAACCCTGGGACTAAACCTGGGGATTCTAACCCTGAGATTCCTCATGGGATTGCAAACATGGAACTGTACATGGGGATTCTTAATCTGGGACTGTACATGGGGATTCTAACCCTGGGAAGGTACATGGGGATTCCAACCCTTGGACTAATCCTGGCGATTCTAACCCTGGGAATCTACATGGGGATTCCAAACCTGGGACTGTACATAGGGACTCCAACTGTGGGACTGTACATGGGGATTCCATCCCTGGGAATGTACATGTGGATTCCAACCCTGGGACTGTAAATGGGTATACTAACCCTGGGAATGTACATGGGGAATCCAACCCTCCGACTGTATATGGCGATTCCAACCCTGGGACTGTAGATTGGTATTCCATTCCTGGGACTATTAATGGGAATTCCAACCCTGCGACTGTACATGGGGTTACCAAACCTGGGATTGCACATGGGGATACCAACCCTGGGACTGTACTTGGGGATACCAACCCTGGGAATGTATTTGGGGATTCCAACCCTGGGACATTAGATGGGGTTTCTAACCCTGGGAATGCACATGGGGATTCTAAACCTGGGACTTTACATGGGGATTCCAAGACTGGGACTGTACATGGGGATTCCATCCCTGGGACTGTATATGAGATTTCCTGCCCTGGGACTGTACATGGTGATACTAACCCTGGGACTGTACATTGGGATTCTAACCCTGGGACTGGACATGGGGTTTCTAAACCTGGGACTGTACATGGGAATTCTAACCCTGAGACTGTACATGGGGATTCCAACCCTGGGACTTTACATTGGCATTCCAACCCTGGGACAAAGCCTGCGGATTCTAACCCTGGGAATCTTCTTGGGTATTCCAAAGCTGGACCGGTACACGTTGATTCCAAACCTTGGATAGTACGTAGGGATTCCAACCATGGGAATGTACAGGGGGATTCTAAACCTGGGACTGTACATCGGGATTCCAACCCTGAGACATATCCTGGTGATTCTAACCCTCAGAATCAACATGGTGATTCCAACCCTGAGACATATCCTGGTGATTCTAACCCTCAGAATCTACATGGGGATTCCAACCCTGGGAGTATACATGGGGATTCCAACCCAGGGACTGTACATGTGGATTCCAACCCTGGCACTGCACATCGGGATTCCTACTCTGGGAATGTACATGGGGAATTCAACCCCCTGACTGTACATGGCGATTCCAAACATGGGACTGTATATGGGGATTCCAACCATGGGACTGTTAATGGGGATTCCAACCCTGGGACTGTTCGTGGGTATTCCATCACTGGGAATTCTGATCCTGGGATTGTACATGGGGATTCCAACCCTGGGACTGTACATGGGGATTCTAACCCTAAGACTGTACATGGGGATTTCAACCCTGGGAATATACATGGGGATTACAACCCTGGGAATCTAAATGGGGATTCCAACTCTGGGACTATTCATGGGGATTCCAAACCTGGGAGTGTATATGGGGATACCAACCCTGGGACTGTACTTGAGGATTCCAACCCTGGGAGATTACAAGGGGTTTCTAAATCTGGGAATGTACATGGGATTTCTAAACCTGGGACTGTACATGGGGATTCTAATACTGGGACTGTACATTGGGATTCCAACCCTGGGACTGTCCTTGGGGATTCCAACACTTGGACTGTACATGGGGTTTCCAACCCTGGGCTTGTACATGGGGATTCCTGCCCTGGGACTGATCATGGTGATTCCAAGCCTGGGACTGTACATGGGGATTCCATCCCTGGGACTGTATATGGGAATTCTATCCCTGGGGCTGTACATGGGGATTCTAACCCTGGGAATGTACATCATGATTCTAAACCTGGGACTGTACATGGGAATTCTAACCCTGGGACTGAACCTGCAGATACTAACCCTGGGAATCTTCATGGGGATTCCAAACCTGTGACTGTACATGTTGATTCCAAACCTCGGATTGTACATGGGGATTCCAACCATGGGAATTTACAGAGGGATTCCAACCCTGGGACCGAATACTGGGATTCCAACCCTGGGACTGTACATGGGGATTCCAACCCTGGGACTGTAGATGGGGTTTCCAAACCTGGGACTTTAAATGGGGATTTTAACCCTGAGACTGTGCATGGGGATTCCAACCCTGGGACTTTACATGGGTATTCCAACCCTGGGACTGAACCTGCAGATACTAACCCTAGGAATCTTCATGGGGATTCCAAACCTGGGACTGTACATGTTGATTCCAAACCTCGGATTGTACATGGGGATTACAACCATGGGAATTTACAGAGGGATTCCAACCCTGGGACTGTATATTGGGATTCCAACCCTGGGACTGTACATGGGGATTCCAACCCTGGGACTGTAGATGGGGTTTCCAAACCTGCGACTGTAAATGGAGATTTTAACCCTGAGACTGTACATGGGGATTCCAACCCTGGGAATGTACATGAGCATTCAAACCCTGGGACTAAACCTGGGGATTCTAACCCTGAGATTCCTCATGGGGATTGCAAACATGGGACTGTACATGGGGATTCTTAATCTGGGACTGTACATGGGGATTCTAACCCTGGGAAGGTACATGGGGATTCCAACCCTTGGACTAATCCTGGTGATTCTAACCTTTGAATCTACATGGGGATTCCAAACCTGGGACTGTACATAGGGACTCCAACTGTGGGACTGTACATGGGGATTCCAAACCTGGGAATGTACATGTGGATTCCAACCCTGGTACTGTAAACGGCTATATTAACCCTGGGAATGTACATGGGGAATACAACCCTCGGACTGTACATGGCGATTCCAACCCTGGGACTGTATATGGGGATTCCATTCCTGGGACTATTAATGGGAATTCCAACCCTTCAACTGTACATGGGGTTTCCAAACCTGGGATTGCACATGGGGATACCAACCCTGGGAATGTACTTGGGGATACCAACCCTGGGACTGTACTTGGGGATTCCATTCCTGGGACATTAGATGGGGTTTCCAACCCTGGGCTTGTACATGGGGATTCCTGCCCTAGGACTGGTCATGGGGATTCCAAGCCTGGGACTGTACATGGGGATTCCATCCCTGGGACTGTATATGGGAATTCTATCCCTGGGGCTGTTCATGGGGATTCTAACCCTGGGACTGTACATCATGATTCTAAACCTGGGACTGTACATGGGAATTCTAACCCTGGGACTGAACCTGCAGATACTAACCCTGGGAATCTTCATGGGGATTCCAAACCTGTGAATGTACATGTTGATTCCAAACCTCGGATTGTACATGGGGATTCCAACCATGGGAATTTACAGAGGGATTCCAACCCTGGGACTGTATATTGGGATTCCAACCCTGAGACTGTACATGGGGATTCCAACCCTGGGACTGTAGATGGGGTTTCCAAACCTGGGACTTTAAATGGGGATTTTAACCCTGAGACTGTACATGGGGATTCCAACCCTGGGAATTTACATGGGTATTCCAACCCTGGGACTGAACCTGCAGATACTAACCCTAGGAATCTTCATGGGGATTCCAAACCTGGGACTGTGCATGTTGATTCCAAACCTCGGATTGTACATGGGGATTCCAACCATGGGACTGTATGTTGGGATTCCAACCCTGGGACTGTACATGGGGATTCCAACCCTGGGACTGTAGATGGGGTGTCCAAACCTGGGAATGTAAATGGGGATTTTAACCCTGAGACTGTACATGGGGATTCCAACCCTGGGAATGTACATGGGCATTCAAACCCTGGGACTAAACCTGGGGATTCTAACCCTGAGATTCCTCATGGGATTGCAAACATGGGACTGTACATGGGGATTCTTAATCTGGGACTGTACATGGGGATTCTAACCCTGGGAAGGTACATGGGGATTTCAACCCTTGGACTAATCCTGGTGATTCTAACCCTGGGAATCTACATGGGGATTCCAAACCTGGGACTGGACATAGGGACTCCAACTGTGGGACTGTGCATGGGGATTCCAACCCTGGGAATGTACATGTGGATTCCAACCCTGGGACTGTAAACGGCTATACTAACCCTGGGAATGTACATGGGGAATCCAACCCTCGGACTGTACATGGCGACACCAACCCTGGGACTGTATATGGGGATTCCATTCCTGGGACTGTTAATGGGAATTCCAACCCTGCGACTGTACATGGGGTTTCCAAACCTGGGATTGCACATGGGGATACCAACCCTGAGACTGTACTTGGGGATACCAACCCTGGGACTGTACTTGGTGATTCCATTCCTGGGATATTAGATGATGTTTCTAACCCTGGGAATGCACATGGGGATTCTAAACCTGGGACTGTACATGGGGATTCCAAGCCTGGGACTGTACATGGGGATGCCATCCCTGGGACTGTACATGAGATTTCCTGCCCTGGGACTGTACATCGTGATACTAACCCTGGGACTGTACATGGGGATTCTAACCCTGGGACTGGACATGGGGATTCTAAACCTGGGACTGTACATGGGATTTCTAACCCTGAGACTGTACATGGGGATAACAACCCTGGGACTTTACATTGGCATTCCAACCCTGGGACTAAACCTGCGGATTCTAACCCTGGGAACCTTCTTGGGGATTCCAAACCTGGGACGGTACATGTTGATTCCAAACCTTGGATTGTACATAGAGTTTCCAACCATGGGAATGTACAGGGGGATTCTAAACCTGGGACTGTACATCGGGATTCCAACCCTGAGACATATCCTGGTGATTCTAACCCTCAGAATCAACATGGTGATTCCAATCCTGAGACATCTCCTGGTGATTCTAACCCTCAGAATCTACATGGGGATTCCAACCCTGGGAGTATACGTGGGGAATCCAACCCAGGGACTGTACATGTGGATTCCAACCCTAGCACTGCACATGGGGATTCTTACCCTGGGAATGTACATGGGGAATTCAACCCTCTGACTGTACATGGCGATTCCAACCTTGGGACTGTATATGGTGATTCCAACCATGGGACTGATAATGGGAATTCGAATCCTGGGATTGTACATGGGGATTCCAACCCTGGGACTGTACATGGGGATTCTAACCCTGGGAATGTACATTGGTATTCTAACCCTGGGAATGTACATGGGGTTTCTAACCCGGGGATTGTACATGGCGATTCCAAACCTGGGTTTGTACATGGGGATTCCCAAACTGGGACTACACATGGGGATTCTGACCCTTGGATTTTACATTGGGATTCCAGCACTGGCACTGTAAATGGGGGTTCTAACCCAGGGACTATACATGGGAATTCCAACCCTGGGACTGTACATGGGGATTGCAACCCTGGGACTGTACATGGAGATTCTAACCCGGGAAATGTACATGGGGTTTCTAAGCCTAGGAATGTAAATGGGGATTAAAACCCTGGGACTGTACATGGGGATTCAAACCCTGGGACTGTACATGGGGATTCAAGTCTTGGGACTGTACATGGCGATTCCAACCCTGGGAGTGTACATGGGGATTCTATATCCTGGGACTGTACTTAGGGATTTCAACACTGGGACTATACATGGTGATCCAAACCTGCAACTGTACATGGGGATTCCAGCCCTGGGACTGTACATGGGGATTCCAACCCTGGGACTTTACATGTGTATTCCAACCCAAGGACTGTACATGGGCATTCCAGCATTGGGAATGTACATGGGTTTCCAACCCTGGGTCTGTACAAAAGGATTCCGACTCTGGGATTGTACATGGGTATTCCTGCCCTGGGACTGTACATGGGGATTCAAAAACTGGGGCTGTACATGGGGATTCCAACACTGGGACGGTACATGGGCATTCAAACCCTGGGATTAAACCTGGGGATTCTAACCCTGAGATTCTTCATGGGCATTCTAAATCTGGGACTGTAGATGTGGTTTCTTAACCTGAGAGTGTACATAGGGATTACAACCCTGGGACTGTACATGGGGATTCCAAACCTTGGATTAATCCTGGTGATTCTAACCCTGGGAATCTAGATGGGGATTCCAAAGCTAGGACTGTACATGGGGACTCCAACCCTGGGACTGTACATGGGGATTCCAAACCTGGGACTGTACATGTGGATTTCAACCCTGGGACTGTAAATGGGGATACTAACCCTGGGAATGTACATGGGGAATCCAACCCTCGGTCTGTACATGGCGATTCCAACCCTGGGACTGTACATGGCAATCCATTCCTGGGACTATTAATGGGACTTCCAACTCTGGGACTGTACATGGGGTTTCCAACCCTGGGATTGTACATGGCGATTCTAAACCTGGGACTGTACATGGGGATTCAACCCAGGGACTGTAAATGGGGATTCCAACACCGGGAATGTACATGGGGATTCCAACCATGGGACTGTACATGGGGATTCTAACCTTGTGACTGAGCATGGGGATTTCAACCCTGGGACTGTACATGGGGATTCCAACCCTGGGACTGTACATGGGGATTCCAACACTGGGACTATTCATGGGGATTCCAAACCTGGGAATGTATATGTGTATACCAACCTTGGGACTGTATTGGGGATTCAACCCTGGGAGATTACATGGGGTTTCTAACTCTGGGAATGCACATGGGGTTTTTAAACCTGGGACTGTACATGGGGATTCTAATACTGGGACTGTACATTGGGATTCCAAACCTGGGACGATTCATGGGGATCCAAACCTGAGAATGTACATGGGGATTCCAGCCCTGGGACTGTACATGTGGATTCCAACCCTGGGACTGTACATGGGTATTCCAACCCTGGGCTTGTACATGGGAATTCCTGCCCTGGGACTGTACATGGGGATTCCAAGCCTGGGACTGTACATGGGGATTCCTTCCCTGGGACTGTATATGGGGATTCTATCCCTGGGGCTGTGCATGGGGATTCTAACCCTGGGACTGTATATGATGATTCTAAACCTGGGACTGTACATGGGAATTCTAACCCTGAGACTGTACATGGGGATTCCAACCCTGAGACTTTACCTGGGCATTCCAACTCTGGGTCTGATCCTACAGATACTAACCCTGGGAATCTTCATGGGGATTCCAAACCTGGGACTGTACATGTTGATTCTAAACCTGGGACTGTACATGGGAATTCTAACCCTGAGACTGTACATGGGGATTCCAACCCTGAGACTTTACCTGGGCATTCCAACTCTGGGTCTGATCCTACAGATACTAACCCTGGGACTATTCATGGGGATTCCAAATCTGGGAGTGTATATGGGGATACCAACCCTGGGACTGTACTTGGGGATTCCAACCCTGGGAGATTACATGGAGTTTCTAACTCTGGGAATGTACATGGGGTTTCTAAACCTGGGACTGTACATGGGGATTCTAATACTGGGACTGTACATTGGGGTTCCAACCCTGGGACTGTCCTTGGGGATTCCAACCCTGGGACTGTACATGGGGTTTCCAACCCTGGGCTTCTACATGGGGATTCCTGCCCTGGGACTGAACATGGGGTTCCAAGCCTGGGACTGTACATGGGGATTCCATCCCTGGGACTGTATTTGGGGATTCTATCCCTGGGGCTGTACATGGGCATTCTAACCCTGGGACTGTACATGGTGATTCTAAACCTGGGACTGTACATGGGAATACGAACCCTGAGACTGTACATGGGGATTCCAACCCTGGGACTTTACACGGGTATTCCAACCCTGCTACTGAACCTGCAGAAACTAACCCTGGGAATCTTCATGGGGATTCCAAACCTGGGGCTGTACATGTTGATTCCAAACCTCGGATTGTACATGGGGATTCCAACCATGGGAATTTACAGAGGGATTCCAACCCTGGGACTGTATATTGGGATTCCAACCCTGGGACTGTACATGGGGTTTCCAACCCTGGGACTGTAGATGGGGTTTCCAAACCTGGGACTGTAAATGGGGATTTTAACCCTGAGACAGTACATGGGGATTCCAACCCTGGGAATGTACATGGGCATTTAAACCCTGGGACTAAACCTGGGGATTCTAACCCTGAGATTCCTCATGGGATTGCAAACATGGAACTGTACATGGGGATTCTTAATCTGGGACTGTACATGGGGATTCTAACCCTGGGAAGGTACATGGGGATTCCAACCCTTGGACTAATCCTGGCGATTCTAACCCTGGGAATCTACATGGGGATTCCAAACCTGGGACTGTACATAGGGACTCCAACTGTGGGACTGTACATGGGGATTCCATCCCTGGGAATGTACATGTGGATTCCAACCCTGGGACTGTAAATGGGTATACTAACCCTGGGAATGTACATGGGGAATCCAACCCTCCGACTGTATATGGCGATTCCAACCCTGGGACTGTAGATTGGTATTCCATTCCTGGGACTATTAATGGGAATTCCAACCCTGCGACTGTACATGGGGTTACCAAACCTGGGATTGCACATGGGGATACCAACCCTGGGACTGTACTTGGGGATACCAACCCTGGGAATGTATTTGGGGATTCCAACCCTGGGACATTAGATGGGGTTTCTAACCCTGGGAATGCACATGGGGATTCTAAACCTGGGACTTTACATGGGGATTCCAAGACTGGGACTGTACATGGGGATTCCATCCCTGGGACTGTATATGAGATTTCCTGCCCTGGGACTGTACATGGTGATACTAACCCTGGGACTGTACATTGGGATTCTAACCCTGGGACTGGACATGGGGTTTCTAAACCTGGGACTGTACATGGGAATTCTAACCCTGAGACTGTACATGGGGATTCCAACCCTGGGACTTTACATTGGCATTCCAACCCTGGGACAAAGCCTGCGGATTCTAACCCTGGGAATCTTCTTGGGTATTCCAAAGCTGGACCGGTACACGTTGATTCCAAACCTTGGATAGTACGTAGGGATTCCAACCATGGGAATGTACAGGGGGATTCTAAACCTGGGACTGTACATCGGGATTCCAACCCTGAGACATATCCTGGTGATTCTAACCCTCAGAATCAACATGGTGATTCCAACCCTGAGACATATCCTGGTGATTCTAACCCTCAGAATCTACATGGGGATTCCAACCCTGGGAGTATACATGGGGATTCCAACCCAGGGACTGTACATGTGGATTCCAACCCTGGCACTGCACATCGGGATTCCTACTCTGGGAATGTACATGGGGAATTCAACCCCCTGACTGTACATGGCGATTCCAAACATGGGACTGTATATGGGGATTCCAACCATGGGACTGTTAATGGGGATTCCAACCCTGGGACTGTTCGTGGGTATTCCATCACTGGGAATTCTGATCCTGGGATTGTACATGGGGATTCCAACCCTGGGACTGTACATGGGGATTCTAACCCTAAGACTGTACATGGGGATTTCAACCCTGGGAATATACATGGGGATTACAACCCTGGGAATCTAAATGGGGATTCCAACTCTGGGACTATTCATGGGGATTCCAAACCTGGGAGTGTATATGGGGATACCAACCCTGGGACTGTACTTGAGGATTCCAACCCTGGGAGATTACAAGGGGTTTCTAAATCTGGGAATGTACATGGGATTTCTAAACCTGGGACTGTACATGGGGATTCTAATACTGGGACTGTACATTGGGATTCCAACCCTGGGACTGTCCTTGGGGATTCCAACACTTGGACTGTACATGGGGTTTCCAACCCTGGGCTTGTACATGGGGATTCCTGCCCTGGGACTGATCATGGTGATTCCAAGCCTGGGACTGTACATGGGGATTCCATCCCTGGGACTGTATATGGGAATTCTATCCCTGGGGCTGTACATGGGGATTCTAACCCTGGGAATGTACATCATGATTCTAAACCTGGGACTGTACATGGGAATTCTAACCCTGGGACTGAACCTGCAGATACTAACCCTGGGAATCTTCATGGGGATTCCAAACCTGTGACTGTACATGTTGATTCCAAACCTCGGATTGTACATGGGGATTCCAACCATGGGAATTTACAGAGGGATTCCAACCCTGGGACCGAATACTGGGATTCCAACCCTGGGACTGTACATGGGGATTCCAACCCTGGGACTGTAGATGGGGTTTCCAAACCTGGGACTTTAAATGGGGATTTTAACCCTGAGACTGTGCATGGGGATTCCAACCCTGGGACTTTACATGGGTATTCCAACCCTGGGACTGAACCTGCAGATACTAACCCTAGGAATCTTCATGGGGATTCCAAACCTGGGACTGTACATGTTGATTCCAAACCTCGGATTGTACATGGGGATTACAACCATGGGAATTTACAGAGGGATTCCAACCCTGGGACTGTATATTGGGATTCCAACCCTGGGACTGTACATGGGGATTCCAACCCTGGGACTGTAGATGGGGTTTCCAAACCTGCGACTGTAAATGGAGATTTTAACCCTGAGACTGTACATGGGGATTCCAACCCTGGGAATGTACATGAGCATTCAAACCCTGGGACTAAACCTGGGGATTCTAACCCTGAGATTCCTCATGGGGATTGCAAACATGGGACTGTACATGGGGATTCTTAATCTGGGACTGTACATGGGGATTCTAACCCTGGGAAGGTACATGGGGATTCCAACCCTTGGACTAATCCTGGTGATTCTAACCTTTGAATCTACATGGGGATTCCAAACCTGGGACTGTACATAGGGACTCCAACTGTGGGACTGTACATGGGGATTCCAAACCTGGGAATGTACATGTGGATTCCAACCCTGGTACTGTAAACGGCTATATTAACCCTGGGAATGTACATGGGGAATCCAACCCTCGGACTGTACATGGCGATTCCAACCCTGGGACTGTATATGGGGATTCCATTCCTGGGACTATTAATGGGAATTCCAACCCTGCAACTGTACATGGGGTTTCCAAACCTGGGATTGCACATGGGGATACCAACCCTGGGAATGTACTTGGGGATACCAACCCTGGGACTGTACTTGGGGATTCCATTCCTGGGACATTAGATGGGGTTTCCAACCCTGGGCTTGTACATGGGGATTCCTGCCCTAGGACTGGTCATGGGGATTCCAAGCCTGGGACTGTACATGGGGATTCCATCCCTGGGACTGTATATGGGAATTCTATCCCTGGGGCTGTTCATGGGGATTCTAACCCTGGGACTGTACATCATGATTCTAAACCTGGGACTGTACATGGGAATTCTAACCCTGGGACTGAACCTGCAGATACTAACCCTGGGAATCTTCATGGGGATTCCAAACCTGTGAATGTACATGTTGATTCCAAACCTCGGATTGTACATGGGGATTCCAACCATGGGAATTTACAGAGGGATTCCAACCCTGGGACTGTATATTGGGATTCCAACCCTGAGACTGTACATGGGGATTCCAACCCTGGGACTGTAGATGGGGTTTCCAAACCTGGGACTTTAAATGGGGATTTTAACCCTGAGACTGTACATGGGGATTCCAACCCTGGGAATTTACATGGGTATTCCAACCCTGGGACTGAACCTGCAGATACTAACCCTAGGAATCTTCATGGGGATTCCAAACCTGGGACTGTGCATGTTGATTCCAAACCTCGGATTGTACATGGGGATTCCAACCATGGGACTGTATGTTGGGATTCCAACCCTGGGACTGTACATGGGGATTCCAACCCTGGGACTGTAGATGGGGTGTCCAAACCTGGGAATGTAAATGGGGATTTTAACCCTGAGACTGTACATGGGGATTCCAACCCTGGGAATGTACATGGGCATTCAAACCCTGGGACTAAACCTGGGGATTCTAACCCTGAGATTCCTCATGGGATTGCAAACATGGGACTGTACATGGGGATTCTTAATCTGGGACTGTACATGGGGATTCTAACCCTGGGAAGGTACATGGGGATTTCAACCCTTGGACTAATCCTGGTGATTCTAACCCTGGGAATCTACATGGGGATTCCAAACCTGGGACTGGACATAGGGACTCCAACTGTGGGACTGTGCATGGGGATTCCAACCCTGGGAATGTACATGTGGATTCCAACCCTGGGACTGTAAACGGCTATACTAACCCTGGGAATGTACATGGGGAATCCAACCCTCGGACTGTACATGGCGACACCAACCCTGGGACTGTATATGGGGATTCCATTCCTGGGACTGTTAATGGGAATTCCAACCCTGCGACTGTACATGGGGTTTCCAAACCTGGGATTGCACATGGGGATACCAACCCTGAGACTGTACTTGGGGATACCAACCCTGGGACTGTACTTGGTGATTCCATTCCTGGGATATTAGATGATGTTTCTAACCCTGGGAATGCACATGGGGATTCTAAACCTGGGACTGTACATGGGGATTCCAAGCCTGGGACTGTACATGGGGATGCCATCCCTGGGACTGTACATGAGATTTCCTGCCCTGGGACTGTACATCGTGATACTAACCCTGGGACTGTACATGGGGATTCTAACCCTGGGACTGGACATGGGGATTCTAAACCTGGGACTGTACATGGGATTTCTAACCCTGAGACTGTACATGGGGATAACAACCCTGGGACTTTACATTGGCATTCCAACCCTGGGACTAAACCTGCGGATTCTAACCCTGGGAACCTTCTTGGGGATTCCAAACCTGGGACGGTACATGTTGATTCCAAACCTTGGATTGTACATAGAGTTTCCAACCATGGGAATGTACAGGGGGATTCTAAACCTGGGACTGTACATCGGGATTCCAACCCTGAGACATATCCTGGTGATTCTAACCCTCAGAATCAACATGGTGATTCCAATCCTGAGACATCTCCTGGTGATTCTAACCCTCAGAATCTACATGGGGATTCCAACCCTGGGAGTATACGTGGGGAATCCAACCCAGGGACTGTACATGTGGATTCCAACCCTAGCACTGCACATGGGGATTCTTACCCTGGGAATGTACATGGGGAATTCAACCCTCTGACTGTACATGGCGATTCCAACCTTGGGACTGTATATGGTGATTCCAACCATGGGACTGATAATGGGAATTCGAATCCTGGGATTGTACATGGGGATTCCAACCCTGGGACTGTACATGGGGATTCTAACCCTGGGAATGTACATTGGTATTCTAACCCTGGGAATGTACATGGGGTTTCTAACCCGGGGATTGTACATGGCGATTCCAAACCTGGGTTTGTACATGGGGATTCCCAAACTGGGACTACACATGGGGATTCTGACCCTTGGATTTTACATTGGGATTCCAGCACTGGCACTGTAAATGGGGGTTCTAACCCAGGGACTATACATGGGAATTCCAACCCTGGGACTGTACATGGGGATTGCAACCCTGGGACTGTACATGGAGATTCTAACCCGGGAAATGTACATGGGGTTTCTAAGCCTAGGAATGTAAATGGGGATTAAAACCCTGGGACTGTACATGGGGATTCAAACCCTGGGACTGTACATGGGGATTCAAGTCTTGGGACTGTACATGGCGATTCCAACCCTGGGAGTGTACATGGGGATTCTATATCCTGGGACTGTACTTAGGGATTTCAACACTGGGACTATACATGGTGATCCAAACCTGCAACTGTACATGGGGATTCCAGCCCTGGGACTGTACATGGGGATTCCAACCCTGGGACTTTACATGTGTATTCCAACCCAAGGACTGTACATGGGCATTCCAGCATTGGGAATGTACATGGGTTTCCAACCCTGGGTCTGTACAAAAGGATTCCGACTCTGGGATTGTACATGGGTATTCCTGCCCTGGGACTGTACATGGGGATTCAAAAACTGGGGCTGTACATGGGGATTCCAACACTGGGACGGTACATGGGCATTCAAACCCTGGGATTAAACCTGGGGATTCTAACCCTGAGATTCTTCATGGGCATTCTAAATCTGGGACTGTAGATGTGGTTTCTTAACCTGAGAGTGTACATAGGGATTACAACCCTGGGACTGTACATGGGGATTCCAAACCTTGGATTAATCCTGGTGATTCTAACCCTGGGAATCTAGATGGGGATTCCAAAGCTAGGACTGTACATGGGGACTCCAACCCTGGGACTGTACATGGGGATTCCAAACCTGGGACTGTACATGTGGATTTCAACCCTGGGACTGTAAATGGGGATACTAACCCTGGGAATGTACATGGGGAATCCAACCCTCGGTCTGTACATGGCGATTCCAACCCTGGGACTGTACATGGCAATCCATTCCTGGGACTATTAATGGGACTTCCAACTCTGGGACTGTACATGGGGTTTCCAACCCTGGGATTGTACATGGCGATTCTAAACCTGGGACTGTACATGGGGATTCAACCCAGGGACTGTAAATGGGGATTCCAACACCGGGAATGTACATGGGGATTCCAACCATGGGACTGTACATGGGGATTCTAACCTTGTGACTGAGCATGGGGATTTCAACCCTGGGACTGTACATGGGGATTCCAACCCTGGGACTGTACATGGGGATTCCAACACTGGGACTATTCATGGGGATTCCAAACCTGGGAATGTATATGTGTATACCAACCTTGGGACTGTATTGGGGATTCAACCCTGGGAGATTACATGGGGTTTCTAACTCTGGGAATGCACATGGGGTTTTTAAACCTGGGACTGTACATGGGGATTCTAATACTGGGACTGTACATTGGGATTCCAAACCTGGGACGATTCATGGGGATCCAAACCTGAGAATGTACATGGGGATTCCAGCCCTGGGACTGTACATGTGGATTCCAACCCTGGGACTGTACATGGGTATTCCAACCCTGGGCTTGTACATGGGAATTCCTGCCCTGGGACTGTACATGGGGATTCCAAGCCTGGGACTGTACATGGGGATTCCTTCCCTGGGACTGTATATGGGGATTCTATCCCTGGGGCTGTGCATGGGGATTCTAACCCTGGGACTGTATATGATGATTCTAAACCTGGGACTGTACATGGGAATTCTAACCCTGAGACTGTACATGGGGATTCCAACCCTGAGACTTTACCTGGGCATTCCAACTCTGGGTCTGATCCTACAGATACTAACCCTGGGAATCTTCATGGGGATTCCAAACCTGGGACTGTACATGTTGATTCCAAACCTCGGATTGTACATGGAGATTCCAACCATGGGAATGTACAGGGGGATTCGAACCCTTGGACTGTATATTGTGATTCTAACCCTGGGACTGTGCATGGGGATTCCAACCCTGGGAATGCACATGAGGATTCCAAACCTGGGACTGTACATAGGGATTCCAACCATGGGAATATACATGGGGATCCAAACCTGAGACTGTACATGGGGATTCCAGCCCTGGGACTGTACATGGGGATTCCAACCCTGGAACTTTTCATGTGTATTCCAACCCAAGGAATGTATATGGGCATTCCAGCATTGGGACTGTACATGGGTTTCCAACCCTGGGAATGTACAAAGGGATTCCGACTCTGGGATTGTACATGGGTATTCCTGCCCTGGGACTGTACATGGGGATTCCAACACTGGATCTTTACATGGGGATTCCAAACCTGGGACGGTATATGGGGATTATATCCCTGGGACTGCACATTGGGATTCTAACCCTGGGTCTGTACATGGGGATTCTAAACCTGGGCTGTACATGGGGATTCCAACACTGGGACTGTACATGGGCATTCAAACCCTGGGATTAAACCTGGGGATTCGAACCCTGAGATTCTTCATCGGCAATCTAAAACAGGGACTGTAGATGTGGTTTCTAAACCTGAGAGTGTACATAGGGATTACAAACCTGAGACTGTACATGGGGATTCCAACCCTTGGATTAATCCTGGTGATTCTAACCCTGGGACTGTACATGGGGATTCCAAACCTGGGACTGTACATGTGGATTTCAACCCTGGGATTGTAAATGGGGATACTAACCCTGGGAATGTACATGGGGAATCCAACCCTCGGACTGTACATGGCGATTCCAACCCTGGGACTGTACATGGCAATCCATTCCTGGGACTATTAATGGGACTTACAACTCTTGGACTGTACATGGGGTTTCCAACCCTGGGATTGTAAATGGCGATTCTAAACCTGGGACTGTACATGGGGATTCTAACCCTGGGACTGTACATGGGGATTCTAAACCTGGGGCTGTACATGGGGCTTCCAACACTGGGACTGTACATGGGCATTCAAACCCTGGGATTAAACCTGGGGATTCGAACCCTGAGATTCTTCATGGGCAATCTAAATCTGGGACTGTAGATGTGGTTTATAAACCTGAGAGTGTACATAGGGATTACAACCCTGAGACAGTACATGGGGATTCCAACCCTTGGATTAATCCTGGTGATTCTAACCCTGGGAATCTAGATGGGGATTCCAAAGCTAGGATTGTACATGGGGACTCCAACCCTGGGGCTGTACATGGGGACTCCAACCCTGGGGCTGTACATGGGGACTCCAACCCTGGGGCTGTACATGGGGATTCCAAAACTGGGACTGTACATGTGGATTTCAACCCTGGGACTGTAAATGGCGATACTAACCCTGGGAATGTACATGGGGAATCCAACCCTCGGACTGTACATGGCGATTCCAACCCTGAGACTGTACATGGCAATCCATTCCTGGGACTATTAATGGGACTTCCAACTCTGGGACTGTACATGGGGTTTCCAACCCTGTGATTGTACGTGGCGATTCTAAACCTGGGATTGTACATGGGGATTCT
The DNA here is from genome assembly GCF_052327205.1 of Somniosus microcephalus. Classification (NCBI taxonomy): domain Eukaryota; kingdom Metazoa; phylum Chordata; class Chondrichthyes; order Squaliformes; family Somniosidae; genus Somniosus; species Somniosus microcephalus. Next base: position 150,075,106 of record NC_140990.1, on the reverse strand, counting down.
AACCCAGGGACTGTAAATGGGGATTCCAACACCGGGAATGTACATGGGGATTCCAACCATGGGACTGTAAATGGGGATTCTAACCTTGTGACTGAGCATGGGGATTCCAACCCTGGGACTATTCATGGGGATTCCAAACCTGGGAATGTATATGGGGATACCAACCCTGGGACTGTATTGGGGATTCAACCCTGGGAGATTACATGGGGTTTCTAACTCTGGGAATGTACATGGGGTTTTTAAACCTGGGACTGTACATGGGGATTCTAATACTGGGACTGTACATTGGGATTCCAACCCTGGGACGATACATGGGGATCCAAACCTGAGAATGTACATGGGGACTCCAGCCCTGGGACTGTACATGGGGATTCCAACCCTGGGACTGTACATGGGTATTCCAACCCAAGGACTGTACATGGACATTCCAGCATTGGGACTGTACATGTGTTTCCAATCCTGGGACTGTAGACAGGGATTCCAACCCTGGGATTGTACATGGGTATTCCTGCCCTGGGACTGTACATGGGGATTCCAAAACTGGGTCTTTACATGGCGATTCCAAACCTGGGACTGTATATGGGGATTTTCACCCTGGGACTGCACATGGGGATTCTAAGCCTGGGACTGTACATGGGGATTCTAAACCTGAGGCTGGACATGGGGATTCTAACCCTGATACTGTACATGGGAATACCAATCCTGGGCCTGTACATGTGCATTCAAACCCTGGGATTAAACCTGGGGATTCTAACCCTGAGATTCCTCATGGGGATTCCAAACATGGGATTGTACATGGGGATTCTAAATCTGGGACTGTAGATGTGGACTCTAAACTTGAGACTGTACATGGGGATTACAACCCTGGGACTGTACATGGGGATTCCAACCCTTGGATTAATCCTGGTGATTCTAACCCTGGGAATCTACATGGGGATTCCAAATCTGGGACTGTACATGGGAACTCCAACCCTGGGACTATACATGGGGATTCCAAACCTGGGACTGTACATGTGGATTCCAACCCTGGGACTTTAAATGCGGATACTAAACCTGGGAATGTAAATGGGGAATCCAACCCTCGGACTGTACATGGCGATTCCAACCCTGGGACTGTATATGGGGATTCCATTCCTGGGACTATTAATGGGAATTCCAACCCTGGGACTGTACATGGGATTTCGAGCCCTGGGATTGTACATGGTGATTCTAACCCTGGGACTGTACATGGGGATTCTAACCCAGGGACTGTAAATGGGGATTCCAACACTGTGAATGTACATGGGGATTCCAACCATGGGACTGTACATGGGGATTCTAACCCTGGGAATGTACATTTGGATTTCAACCCTGGGACTGTACATGGGGATTACAACCCTGGGACACTACATGGGGTTTCCAACCCTGGGACTATTCAAGGGGATTCCATACCTGGGCATGTACATGGGGATATCAACCCTGGGACTGTACTTGGGGATTCCAACCCTGGGAGATTACATGGTGTTTCTAACTCTGGGAATGTACATGGGGTTTCAAACGCTGGGAATGTTCATGGGGTTCCTAAACCTGGGACTGTGCATATGGATTCTAATACTGGGACTGTACATTGGGATTCCAACCCTGGGACTGTCCTTGGGGATTCCAACCCAGGGACTGTACATGGGGATTCCTTCCCTGGGACTGTATATGGGGGTTGTATCCCTGGGGCTGTACATGGATATTCTAACACTGGGACTGTACATGGTGATTCTAAACCTGGGACTGTACATGGGAATTCTAACCCTGAGACTGTACATGGGGATTCCAACCCTGAGACTTTACCTGGGCATTTCAACTCTGGGTCTGAACCTACGGATTCTAACCCTGGGAATCTTCATGGGGATTCCAAACCTGGGACTGTACATGTTGATTCCAAACCTCGGATTGTACATGGGGAATCCAAACATGGGAATGTACAGGGGGATTCCAACCCTGGGACTGTATATTGGGATTCTAACCCTGGGACTGTACATGGGGATTCCAACCCTGGGATTACACATGGGAATTCCAAACCTGGGACTGTACATGGGGATTCCAACCCTGGGACTATAGATGGGGATCCAAACCTGAGACTGTACATGGGGATTCCAGCCCTGGGACTGTATATGGGGATTCCAACCCTGGGACTGTACATGTGTATTCCAACCCAAGGACTGTACATGGGCATTCCAGCATTGGGACTGTACATGGGGATTCCAACACTGGGTCTTTACATGGCGATTCCAAACCTGGGACTGTATATGGGGATTATAACCTTGGGACTGCACATGGGGATTCTAACCCTGGGACTGTAAATGGGGATTCTAAACCTGGGGCTGTACATGGGGATTTTAACCCTGAGACTGTACATTTGAATTCCAACCCTGGGACTGTACGTGGGCATTCAAACCCTGGGATTAAACCTGGGGATTCAAAACCTGAGATTCTTCATGGGGATTCCAAACATGGGATTGTAAATGGGGATTCTAAATCTGGGACTGTAGATGTGGATTCTAAACCTGAGACTGAACATAGGGATTACAACCCTGGGACTGTACATGGGGATTCCAACCCTTGGATTAATCCTGGTGATTCTAACCCTGGGAATCTACATGGGGATTCCAAACCTGGGACTGTACATGGGGACTCCAACCCTGGGACTGTACATGTTGATTCCAAACCTGGGACTGTACATGTGGATTCCAACCCTGGGACTGTAAATGGGGATACCAGCCCTGGGAATCTACGTGGGGATTCCAAACCTGGGACTGTACATGGCTATTTCAACCCTGGGACTATATATGGCGATTCCATTCCTGGGACTATTAATGGGAAATCCAACCCTGGGACTGTACATGGGGCTTCTAACCCAGGGAATGTAAATGGGGATTCCAACACTGGGACTGTACATGGGAATTCCAAACCTGGGACTGTACATGGGGATTCCAACCCTGGGACTATACATGGGGTTCCAAACCTGAGACTGTACATGGGGATTCCAGCCCTGGGACTGTATATGGGAATTCCAACCCTGGGACTGTACATGTGAATTCCAACACAAGGACTGTACATGGGCATTGCAGCATTGGGACTGTACATGGGTTTCCGACCCTGGAACTGTACACAGGGATTCCAACCCTGGGATTGTACATGGTTATTCCTGCCCTGGTACTGTACATGGGGATTCCAACACTGGGTCTTTACATGGGGACTCCAACCCTGGGACTGTACATGTTGATTCCAAACCTGGGACTGTACATGTGGATTCCAACCCTGGGACTGTAAATGGGGATACCAGCCCTGGGAATCTACGTGGGGATTCCAAACCTGGGACTGTACATGGCTATTTCAACCCTGGGACTATATATGGCGATTCCATTCCTGGGACTATTAATGGGAAATCCAACCCTGGGACTGTACATGGGGCTTCTAACCCAGGGAATGTAAATGGGGATTCCAACACTGGGACTGTACATGGGAATTCCAAACCTGGGACTGTACATGGGGATTCCAACCCTGGGACTATACATGGGGTTCCAAACCTGAGACTGTACATGGGGATTCCAGCCCTGGGACTGTATATGGGAATTCCAACCCTGGGACTGTACATGTGAATTCCAACACAAGGACTGTACATGGGCATTGCAGCATTGGGACTGTACATGGGTTTCCGACCCTGGGACTGTACACAGGGATTCCAACCCTGGGATTGTACATGGTTATTCCTGCCCTGGTACTGTACATGGGGATTCCAACACTGGGTCTTTACATGGGGATTCCTAACCTGGGACTGTATATGGGGATTAAATCCCTGGGACTGCACATGGGGATTCTAACCCTGGGACTGTACATGGGGATTCTAAGCCTGAGGATTTACATGGGGATTCTAACCCTGAGACTGTACATGGGACTTCCAACCCTGGGACTGTACATGGTCATTCAAACCCTGGGATTAAACCTGGGGATTCTAACCCTGAGATTCTTCATGGGGATTCCTAACATGGGATTGTACATGGGGATTCTAAATCTGGGATTGCAGATGTGGATTCTAAACCTGAAACTGTACATAGGGATTACAACCCTGGGACTGTACATGGGGATTCCAAACCTTGGATTAATCCTGGTGATTCTAACCCTAGGAATCTACATGGGGATTCCAAACCCTGGACTGTACATGGGGACTCCAACCCTGGGACTGTACATGGGGATTCTATACCTGGGACTGTACATGGGGATTCTAACCCTGAGACAAATCCTGGTGATTCTAACCCTGGGAATGTACATGGGGATTCCAACCCTGGGACTGTACATGTGGATTCCAACCCTGGGACTGTACATGGTGATTCTAACCCTGGGACTGTACATGGGGATTCCAAACCTGGGACTGTACATGTGGATTTCAACCCTGGGATTGTAAATGGGGATACTAACCCTGGGAATGTACATGGGGAATCCAACCCTCGGACTGTACATGGCGATTCCAACCCTGGGACTGTACATGGCAATCCATTCCTGGGACTATTAATGGGACTTACAACTCTTGGACTGTACATGGGGTTTCCAACCCTGGGATTGTAAATGGCGATTCTAAACCTGGGACTGTACATGGGGATTCAACCCAGGGACTGTACATGGGGATTCTAAACCTGGGGCTGTACATGGGGCTTCCAACACTGGGACTGTACATGGGCATTCAAACCCTGGGATTAAACCTGGGGATTCGAACCCTGAGATTCTTCATGGGCAATCTAAATCTGGGACTGTAGATGTGGTTTATAAACCTGAGAGTGTACATAGGGATTACAACCCTGAGACTGTACATGGGGATTCCAACCCTTGGATTAATCCTGGTGATTCTAACCCTGGGAATCTAGATGGGGATTCCAAAGTTAGGACTGTACATGGGGACTCCAACCCTGGGGCTGTACATGGGGATTCCAAAACTGGGACTGTACATGTGGATTTCAACCCTGGGACTGTAAATGGCGATACTAACCCTGGGAATGTACATGGGGAATCCAACCCTCGGACTGTACATGGCGATTCCAACCCTGAGACTGTACATGGCAATCCATTCCTGGGACTATTAATGGGACTTCCAACTCTGGGACTGTACATGGGGTTTCCAACCCTGTGATTGTACGTGGCGATTCTAAACCTGGGATTGTACATGGGGATTCTAACCCAGGGACTGTAAATGGGGATTCCAACACCGGGAATGTACATGGGGATTCCAACCATGGGACTGTAAATGGGGATTCTAACCTTGTGACTGAGCATGGGGATTCCAACCCTGGGACTATTCATGGGGATTCCAAACCTGGGAATGTATATGGGGATACCAACCCTGGGACTGTATTGGGGATTCAACCCTGGGAGATTACATGGGGTTTCTAACTCTGGGAATGTACATGGGGTTTTTAAACCTGGGACTGTACATGGGGATTCTAATACTGGGACTGTACATTGGGATTCCAACCCTGGGACGATACATGGGGATCCAAACCTGAGAATGTACATGGGGACTCCAGCCCTGGGACTGTACATGGGGATTCCAACCCTGGGACTGTACATGGGTATTCCAACCCAAGGACTGTACATGGACATTCCAGCATTGGGACTGTACATGTGTTTCCAATCCTGGGACTGTAGACAGGGATTCCAACCCTGGGATTGTACATGGGTATTCCTGCCCTGGGACTGTACATGGGGATTCCAAAACTGGGTCTTTACATGGCGATTCCAAACCTGGGACTGTATATGGGGATTTTCACCCTGGGACTGCACATGGGGATTCTAAGCCTGGGACTGTACATGGGGATTCTAAACCTGAGGCTGGACATGGGGATTCTAACCCTGATACTGTACATGGGAATACCAATCCTGGGCCTGTACATGTGCATTCAAACCCTGGGATTAAACCTGGGGATTCTAACCCTGAGATTCCTCATGGGGATTCCAAACATGGGATTGTACATGGGGATTCTAAATCTGGGACTGTAGATGTGGACTCTAAACTTGAGACTGTACATGGGGATTACAACCCTGGGACTGTACATGGGGATTCCAACCCTTGGATTAATCCTGGTGATTCTAACCCTGGGAATCTACATGGGGATTCCAAATCTGGGACTGTACATGGGAACTCCAACCCTGGGACTATACATGGGGATTCCAAACCTGGGACTGTACATGTGGATTCCAACCCTGGGACTTTAAATGCGGATACTAAACCTGGGAATGTAAATGGGGAATCCAACCCTCGGACTGTACATGGCGATTCCAACCCTGGGACTGTATATGGGGATTCCATTCCTGGGACTATTAATGGGAATTCCAACCCTGGGACTGTACATGGGATTTCGAGCCCTGGGATTGTACATGGTGATTCTAACCCTGGGACTGTACATGGGGATTCTAACCCAGGGACTGTAAATGGGGATTCCAACACTGTGAATGTACATGGGGATTCCAACCATGGGACTGTACATGGGGATTCTAACCCTGGGAATGTACATTTGGATTTCAACCCTGGGACTGTACATGGGGATTACAACCCTGGGACACTACATGGGGTTTCCAACCCTGGGACTATTCAAGGGGATTCCATACCTGGGCATGTACATGGGGATATCAACCCTGGGACTGTACTTGGGGATTCCAACCCTGGGAGATTACATGGTGTTTCTAACTCTGGGAATGTACATGGGGTTTCAAACGCTGGGAATGTTCATGGGGTTCCTAAACCTGGGACTGTGCATATGGATTCTAATACTGGGACTGTACATTGGGATTCCAACCCTGGGACTGTCCTTGGGGATTCCAACCCAGGGACTGTACATGGGGATTCCTTCCCTGGGACTGTATATGGGGGTTGTATCCCTGGGGCTGTACATGGATATTCTAACACTGGGACTGTACATGGTGATTCTAAACCTGGGACTGTACATGGGAATTCTAACCCTGAGACTGTACATGGGGATTCCAACCCTGAGACTTTACCTGGGCATTTCAACTCTGGGTCTGAACCTACGGATTCTAACCCTGGGAATCTTCATGGGGATTCCAAACCTGGGACTGTACATGTTGATTCCAAACCTCGGATTGTACATGGGGAATCCAAACATGGGAATGTACAGGGGGATTCCAACCCTGGGACTGTATATTGGGATTCTAACCCTGGGACTGTACATGGGGATTCCAACCCTGGGATTACACATGGGAATTCCAAACCTGGGACTGTACATGGGGATTCCAACCCTGGGACTATAGATGGGGATCCAAACCTGAGACTGTACATGGGGATTCCAGCCCTGGGACTGTATATGGGGATTCCAACCCTGGGACTGTACATGTGTATTCCAACCCAAGGACTGTACATGGGCATTCCAGCATTGGGACTGTACATGGGGATTCCAACACTGGGTCTTTACATGGCGATTCCAAACCTGGGACTGTATATGGGGATTATAACCTTGGGACTGCACATGGGGATTCTAACCCTGGGACTGTAAATGGGGATTCTAAACCTGGGGCTGTACATGGGGATTTTAACCCTGAGACTGTACATTTGAATTCCAACCCTGGGACTGTACGTGGGCATTCAAACCCTGGGATTAAACCTGGGGATTCAAAACCTGAGATTCTTCATGGGGATTCCAAACATGGGATTGTAAATGGGGATTCTAAATCTGGGACTGTAGATGTGGATTCTAAACCTGAGACTGAACATAGGGATTACAACCCTGGGACTGTACATGGGGATTCCAACCCTTGGATTAATCCTGGTGATTCTAACCCTGGGAATCTACATGGGGATTCCAAACCTGGGACTGTACATGGGGACTCCAACCCTGGGACTGTACATGTTGATTCCAAACCTGGGACTGTACATGTGGATTCCAACCCTGGGACTGTAAATGGGGATACCAGCCCTGGGAATCTACGTGGGGATTCCAAACCTGGGACTGTACATGGCTATTTCAACCCTGGGACTATATATGGCGATTCCATTCCTGGGACTATTAATGGGAAATCCAACCCTGGGACTGTACATGGGGCTTCTAACCCAGGGAATGTAAATGGGGATTCCAACACTGGGACTGTACATGGGAATTCCAAACCTGGGACTGTACATGGGGATTCCAACCCTGGGACTATACATGGGGTTCCAAACCTGAGACTGTACATGGGGATTCCAGCCCTGGGACTGTATATGGGAATTCCAACCCTGGGACTGTACATGTGAATTCCAACACAAGGACTGTACATGGGCATTGCAGCATTGGGACTGTACATGGGTTTCCGACCCTGGAACTGTACACAGGGATTCCAACCCTGGGATTGTACATGGTTATTCCTGCCCTGGTACTGTACATGGGGATTCCAACACTGGGTCTTTACATGGGGACTCCAACCCTGGGACTGTACATGTTGATTCCAAACCTGGGACTGTACATGTGGATTCCAACCCTGGGACTGTAAATGGGGATACCAGCCCTGGGAATCTACGTGGGGATTCCAAACCTGGGACTGTACATGGCTATTTCAACCCTGGGACTATATATGGCGATTCCATTCCTGGGACTATTAATGGGAAATCCAACCCTGGGACTGTACATGGGGCTTCTAACCCAGGGAATGTAAATGGGGATTCCAACACTGGGACTGTACATGGGAATTCCAAACCTGGGACTGTACATGGGGATTCCAACCCTGGGACTATACATGGGGTTCCAAACCTGAGACTGTACATGGGGATTCCAGCCCTGGGACTGTACATGTGAATTCCAACACAAGGACTGTACATGGGCATTGCAGCATTGGGACTGTACATGGGTTTCCGACCCTGGGACTGTACACAGGGATTCCAACCCTGGGATTGTACATGGTTATTCCTGCCCTGGTACTGTACATGGGGATTCCAACACTGGGTCTTTACATGGGGATTCCTAACCTGGGACTGTATATGGGGATTAAATCCCTGGGACTGCACATGGGGATTCTAACCCTGGGACTGTACATGGGGATTCTAAGCCTGAGGATTTACATGTGGATTCTAAACCTGAAACTGTACATAGGGATTACAACCCTGGGACTGTACATGGGGATTCCAAACCTTGGATTAATCCTGGTGATTCTAACCCTAGGAATCTACATGGGGATTCCAAACCCTGGACTGTACATGGGGACTCCAACCCTGGGACTGTACATGGGGATTCTATACCTGGGACTGTACATGGGGATTCTAACCCTGAGACAAATCCTGGTGATTCTAACCCTGGGAATGTACATGGGGATTCCAACCCTGGGACTGTACATGTGGATTCCAACCCTGGGACTGTACATGGTGATTCTAACCCTGGGACTGTACATGGGGATTCCAAACCTGGGACTGTATATGGGAATTCCAACCCTGGGAATGTACATGGGGATTCCAACTCTGGGACTGTATGTGGGGGTTCCAACCTGGGACTGTTAATGGGGATAACAACACTGGGACTCTATATGGGGATTCTAACCCTGGGACTGTAAATGGGGATTCCAACACTGGGAATGTACATGGGGATTCCAACCATGGGACTGTACATGGGGTTTCCAAACCAGGGATTGTACATGGGGATTCTAACCCTGGGACTGTGCATGGGGATACTAACCCTGGGACTGTACTTGGGGATTCCAACCATCAGACATTAGAGGGGGTTCCTAACCCTGGGAATGCACATGGGGATTCTAAACGTGGTGTGGCATACCAATCACAGAAAGGACACAGTCTTCTTTTTGGTCCGTAGACTATAAATCAGGCATCATGCCTTTAAGAAGGATCACACCTTTAAGAAACTCGATCTGCAACATAGTTAAGCCCAGAGTGGGGGAGGAGCAGTCGAAGCTGTGGACTGATGAAAAGCAGTCAGACTTGGTGTAAGCTCTGACGCCATTTTTGTATGTAACTTGTGGTCTCAACAATTAAACCTTTTCTGTTGAACCTCTCCGAGTTCAGTATATTTTGTTAGGAGTACGTAGACTCCTACATTGGTGACCGTGACGCTCAGGACGACTCCTAATCATAACCATGGCTGACACAAACGCAGTTTCTGCGAAGCTGCCGGAGTTCTGGGAGAACCTAGCCACCGCCTGGTTCCTTCAAGCCGAATCGCAATTCCGACTCCACGGCATCACCGCTGACGCAACGATGTATGACTACCTCCTCGCCTCCCTAGGCAGCTCCACAATCACGAAAGTCTGGACAACACTACAAAACCCTTTGGAGGAAGGCAAGTACGCACATCTCAAGGCCGCGCTGCTTAAAAAATTCACAGCCTCCCAATTCGTTCGCAACTGCCACCTCCTCGACCTCCCGGGCCTCGGTGACTCCACGCCATCAGACTTGCTCTCACACATGCTTGCTCTGACCGACGAGAAACCGCCCGGCTCCCTCTTCCACACGCTCTTTATCCACCAACTACTCCCAGCATCCGCCCGGCGATCGTGGCGTCCAGCCTCACGGACCTCGAGGACCTGGCCGACGAAGCCGATAAGCTCCTGTCCGCCGGCTCCAACCACGCCGTCACCCCCGACCTGGCCTCCGCAGCATTGGCGCATGCTCCACCCTCTATTGCATGGCCACACAGCTCGGTCACGAAGCCCCCCAGCCCCCCACGTCCCCCAAGCCCTCCGACCCAGGGCTACTGCTACTTCCATACCTGGTTCGGCGCACGGGCACGCCGCTGCAGCCATCCCTGCACATTTCCAACCGCCCCCACACCGGCGTACACGATGGCTGTGGAACAAGCAGGCGCGCTGCTGTACGTTACGGACAGCGCCTCCGGACGCCATTTCCTATGCGACACGGGTGCGCAGCGCAGCATCATCCCCGCGTCCGCCCTCGAGATCCAGCGAGGTGGCCGCGGCCCTGCGCTGGCTGCCACCAACGGCACCGACATCCGGACGTATGGCACCCGTACCATCACCATCGACCTTGCAGGCCGCCGCTACCACTGGGAGTTTATCACCGCCAAGGTGCTCTCCCCGCTCCTCGCTGTGGATTTCCTGTGCACCCACGGCCTGTTGGTTGACATGCCTCGGTGCCACCTCGTGGACATGAACACCATGTCACCTATCCCGGGCGCCATGGCCCCCCCCAACCTGCCGAAATGGCGTGGCAGTGCCGCGCCCGCTCAACGGACGACTACTCAGCACTCCTGGCTGAGTTCCCAGCCCTCACCAACCCGACCTTCTCCGCGAAAGTTGCTAAGCACGGGGTAGGACACTTCATCCCCACCACAGGCCCACCGGTGTATGCCCACGCCCGCAGGCTGGACCCGGCCAAGCTGGAGATCGCGCGGGCCGAGTTCGCCACAATGGAACAGCTCGGCATCATCCGCCGCTCCAACAGCCCCTGGGCCTCCCCACTCCACATCATCACCAGACCCGATGGGGGATGGCGCCCCTGCGGCGAGTACCGGCGCCTAAACAATGCCACCACGTCGGATCTGTACCCCATACCGCACATTCAAGACTTCTCGGCTAGACTGGCCGGCCGCTCAGTCTTCTCCAAAGTCGACCTGGTGCGTGGTTAACATCAAGTGCCAGTCCACCCCACGGACGTCCCCAAGACGGCCATAATCACCCCTTTTGGGCTATTCGAGTTCCTCCAAATGCCCTTTGGCCTCAAAAACGCGGCCCAGGCTTTCCAGCGGCTCATGGACTCGGTCCTCCGGGACCTGAAGTTCCTCTTTGCCTACCTGGATGACATCCTGGTAGCTAGTTCCTCCAAGCAGGAACACATCGAGCACCTCCGCACCCTGTTCCAGCGGCTCAGTGAGCACGGGCTCATCATCAGCCCAGCCAAGTGCCAATTTGGCCTCAGCAGGATCGAATTCCTCGGCCACCACATCACGCAGGACGGAGCCATTCCCCTGCCCGCCAAGGTGCAAGCCGTCCAGCAGTTCACCCGACCTACCACCTTCAAAGGCCTCCAGGAGTTCTTGGGGATGATCAGCTTTTGCAACCGCTTCATTCCCGGAGCGGCCTCCCTCATGCGGCCCCTATACGAAGCCCTCCGGGGTAAGAAAGACAGAATGGCGATCGAGTGGTCGGTGGACATGTTGACCGCTTTCGACTCGACCAAAAAGGCGCTCGCCGACGCCACCATGCTCGCTCACCCACAGCCCAACGCCAGGGTGGCCCTCACCACAGACGCCTCCGACCACGCGGTCAGCGCCGTGTACGAACAGTGGGTCAATGGGGCCTGGCAACCGCTGGCCATTTTCAGCCACCAACTGCGCCCCCCGGAGGCCAAATACAGCGCATTTGACCGCGAGCTCCTCGCACTGTACCTGGCAGTCTGCCATTTTAGATTTCTTCTGGAGGGCCGCCCCTTCACCGCGTTTGTCAACCACAAACCCCTGACATTCGCGATGGCAAAATCTGCGGACCCGTGGTCAGCCAGGCAACAACGCCAGCTCGCCGCGGTGTCCGAATTCACCACGGACATCTGGCACGTCTCCAGTCGAGACAACGTGGTGGCCGACTGCCTATCCCGCCCCGCCGTCCACGGCACCCACCTGGCAGTGGACTGTGCTCAACTGGCAGCGGAGAAACGCACCGACCCCGATCTGCTCCCCGCGCCCACAGCCCTCCCAGGGCTATGACTGACCGACGTCGCCTGCGGCCCGTCCGCCGTCACAATCAAATGCGACACCTCCTTGGCACAACCCCGCCCCGTAGTCCTGGCGTCCTGGCGAAAACGGGTGTTCGACATCGTCCACGGCCTCTCACACCCCGGCACCCGCGCGTCCATTAGACTGGTGGCCAACCGATTTGTCTGGTGCGGCCTGCGCAAAGATGTGCGCATCTGGTCCAGAACCTGCATGGCTTGCCTGCATGCCAATATCCACCAGCACGTCAAAGCCCCACTCGAGGAGTTCACCGTGCCAGAAAGAAGGTTTGACCATGTCCACATCGACCTCGTCGGCCCACTGCCGCCATCAAAATGTCACATGCACCTGCTGACAATCGTGGACCGTACCACCCGCTGGCCCAAGGCCATTCCACTGACGTCCACCACCACCGCCGAAATCGCGAGGGCGTTCATTGGGACCTGGGCCGCTCGGTTCGGCGTCCCCTCCGACATGACGTCGGATAGAGGCCCGCAGTTCACCTCTGATCTGTGGGCCACCATCGCCCAAAACCTCGGGGTGGCCATTCACCGCACCACGGCTTACCACCCCCAAGCCAACGGACTGTGCGAGCGATTCCACAGGTCCATGAAGGTGTCCCTCCGCGCCAGCCTCGAGGACGAGGCCTGGATCGACCGCCTCCCATGGGTGCTACTTGGCCTACGCTCCGCGGTCAAGGAAGACCTGCAAGACTCGGCGGCAGAACTCGTGTACGTCCAGCCGCTGTGTGTACCCGGAGAGTTCCTGCCCACCGCCATGACCCCCTGGACGGCTGATCAGCAACGCCGCGCTTTCGCCAACCGAGCACAACAGTTCGCTTCGGTACCCACCGGCAGGCACGGCGAACCAGCAACCCGCGTACCACCTAGCCTGCACATGGCCAAATTTGTTTTCGTGCGCCATGACGCCCACCGAGGACCTCTAGGACCCCCATACGACGGACCCTACAAGGTACTCCAGACGGGTAACAAGTTCTTCCTCCTCCAAGTGGGCGGCAGAACTGACAAGGTGTCGGTCGACCGGCTCAAGCTGGCGCACCGAGAGCCCGATGAACCCGTTCAAGTGGGCCAACCCCCACCGCGGGGCAGACCGCCTAAGAGCCCGACGCGTCAGACCGCCCCGCTCCTGACACCAACCGCCAAGAGCCGTTCCGGCCGTGCCATCAAGCCGCCACGCCGGTTCGTACACTCCCTACTAGCGGATTCTGGGGGGAGCTGTGTGGCGTACCGATCACAGAAAGGACACAATCCGCTTTTCGGTCCGTAGACTATAAATCAGGCGTCATGCCTTTAAGAAGGATCACACCTTTAAGAAACTCGATCTGCAACACAGTTAAGCCCAGAGTGGGGGAGGAGCAGTCGAAGCTGGGGACTGATGAAAGGCAGTCAGACTTGGTGTAAGCTCTGACGCCATTTTTGTGTGTAACATGTGGTCTCAACAATTAAACCTTTTCTGTTGAACCTCTCCGAGTTCAGTATATTTTGTTAGGAGTACGTAGACTCCTACAGTGGGACTGTACATGAGGATTCCAACCCTGGGACTGTACATGGGGATTCAAACCCTGGGACTGTAATTGGGGATTCCAACCCTCGGACTGTACATGGGGCTTCCTGCCCTGGGACTGCACATGGGGACTCCAAGCCTGGGGCTGTACATGGGGATTCCATCCCTGGGACTGTATATGGGGATACTAACCCTGGGACTGGACATGGGGATTCCAACCCTGAGACATATTCTGGTGATTCTAACCCTCAGAATCTACATAAGGATTCCAACCCTGAGACATATCCTGGTGATTCTAACCCTCAGAATCTACATGGGGATTCCAACCCTGGTAGTGTACATGGGGATTCTAACCCTGGGAATGTACATGCGGAATCCAACCCTCTGACTGTACATGGCGATTCCAACCCTGGGTCTGTATATGGGGATTCCAACCATGGGACTATTAATGGGGATACCAACCCTGGGACTGTACATGGGAATGGCAACCCTGGGACTGTTCGTGGGGATTCCAACACTGGGACAGTACATGGGAATTCTAAACCTGGGATTGTACATGGGGATTCCAACCCTGGGACTGTATATGGGGATTCTAACCCTGGGACTGTACATGGGGATTCTAACCCTGGGAATGTACATGGAGATTCTAACCCTGGGACTGCACATGGGGATTCCAACCCTAGGCCTGTTCGTGGGGATTCCAACACTGGGACTGTACATGGGGATTCTAACCCTGGGGCTGTACATGGGCATTCAAACCCTGGGATTAAACCTGGGGATTCTAACCCTGAGATTCTTCATGGGGATTCCAAACATGGGATTGTACATGGGGATTCTAAATCTGGGACTGTAGATGTGGGCCTAGAAATTCAGTGGCCTGCACCACCAGTTTGCGCCCAAAGAGGGCTTTTGCGCCACTGTCCAAACCTACCGCGATATTTAGCGGGGCGCTAATGGCGGCGTTAGCCAGTAGTGCTGCGCCGCCACCGATGACGTCATCGGTATGCGCAGCGCCCCGATATCGCCCCGCTGGCCATATTTGGTTGCTGCCGCCTTCTCCGCGCCGGCCGCAAACAGCGACCAGTACACGGGGCCTACCTGTGCCGGTAGTGGGGCGAGTTAAGGTGGAGGTGCGGCCGGCTGCTTTTTCGGTGGCCGCCTGCCCGCACCTCCGTCCCCGGCCTCCTACACCCCCCCCCCGCGGCATTGCCAGCTGTATCCAGAGAGCCCGGCACTTCTCTTTGGTGCCGGGCTCATTTGCCGGCACTCGCGAGCGGGGATCACGCTGTTGCAGGCACCTCCCCCTTAACAGTGAGAGGAAGGCCTGCAGCACCGCAGACTGCCGTGCCGCAGCGGGTGGCGCTGCGGCACTTTGCACGCCGATATTCAGTTTCAGCGCCCCAAGCGGGGCACCGAAACCCTTGTTTATAGGCCGGCTTCCACTTGGGGTGCTGAAACTGAATATCCCGCTGGCGCAAGTGGCTCCGCGCGCAGTGGTAATTCTGGCGCCCAGGCGAGCTGGGCGCCCCTAACTGAATTTCTAGGCCGTGGTTTCTAAACCTGAGACTGCACATAGGGATTACAACCCTGGGACTGTACATGGGGATTCCAACCCTTGGATTAATCCTGGTGATTCTAACCCTGGGAATCTACATGGGGATTCTAACCCTGGGACTGTACATGGGGACTCCAACCCAGTGACTGTAAATGGGGATTCCAACACTGGGAATGTACATGGGGATTCTAACCGTGGGACTGTACATGGGGATTCTAACCGTGGTACTGCGCATGTGGATTTCAACCCTGGGACTGTACATGGGGATTACAATCCGGGGACTCTACATGGGGATTCCAACCCTGGGACGATTCATGGGGATTCCAAACCTGGGAGTGTATTGGGGATTCAACCCTGGGAGATTACATGGGGTTTCTCACTCTGGGAATGTACAGGGGGTTTCTAAACCTGGGACTGTACATGGGGATTCTAATACTGGGACTGTACATTGGGATTCCAACCCTGGGACGATACATGGGGATCCAAACCTGAGAATGTACATGGGGATTCCAGCCCTGGCACTGTACATGGGGATTACAACCCTGGGACTGTACATGTGGATTCCATCCCTGGGACTGTAAATGGGGATACTAACCCTGGGAATGTACATGGGGAATCCAACCCTCGGACTGTACATGGCGATTCCAACCCTGGGACTGTACATGGCGATTCCATTCCTGGGACTTTTAATGGGACTTCCAACCCTGGGACTGTACATGGGGTTTCCAACCCTGGGATTGTACATGGCGATTCTAAACCTGGGACTGTACATGGGGATTCTAACCCAGGGACTGTAAATGGGGATTCCAACACTGGGAATGTACATGGGGATTCCAACCATGGGACTGTACATGGGGATTCTAACCCTGGGACTCGACATGGGGATTCCAACCCTGGGACTATTCATGGGGATTCCAAACCTGGGAGATTACATGTGGTTTCTAACTCTGGGAATGTACATGGGGTTTCTAAACTTGGGGCTGAACATGGGGATTCTAATACTGGGACTGTACTTTGGGATTCCAACCCTGGGACTATTCATGGGGATTCCAAACCTGGGAGTGTATATGGGGTACCAACCCTGGGACTGTATTGGGGATTCAACCCTGAGAGATTACATGGGGTTTCGAACTCTGGGAATGTACAGGGGGTTTCTAAACCTGGGACTGCACATGGGGACTCTAATAATGGGACTGTACATTGGGATTCCAACCCTGGGACGAAACATGGGGATCCAAACCTGGTAATGTACATGGGGATTCCAGCCCTGGCGCTGTACATTGGGATTCCAACCCTGGGACGAAACATGGGGATCCAAACCTGGTAATGTACATGGGGATTCCAGCCCTGGCACTGTACATGTGGATTCCAACCCTGGGACTGTACATGGGTATTCCAACCCAAGGACTGTACATGGACATTCCAGCATTGGGACTGTACATGGGTTTCCAACCCTGGGACTGTACACAGGGATTCCAACCCTGCGATTGTACATGGGTATTCCTGCCCTGGGACTGTACATGGGGATTCGAACACTGGCTCTTTACATGGCGATTCCAAACCTGGGACTGTATATGGGGATTATAACCCTGGGGCTGCACATGGGGATTCTAACCCTGGGACTACACATGGTTATTCTAAACCTGGGGCTGTACATGGGGATTCTAACCCTGAGACTGTACGTGGGAATTCCAACCCTGGGACTGTACATGAGCATTCAAACACTGGGATTAAATCTGGGGTTTCTAACCCTGAGATTCTTCATGGGGATTCCAAACATGGGATTGTACATGGGGATTCTAAATCTGGGACTGTAGATGTGGATTCTAAACCTGAGACTCTACATGGGGATTACAACCCTGGGACTGTACATGGGGATTCCAACCCTTGGATTAATCCTTGTGATTCTAACCCTGGGAATCTACATGGGGATTCCAATCCTGGGACTGTACATGGGGACTCCAACCCTGGGACTGTACATGGGGATTTCAAACCTTGGACTGTACATGTGGATTCCAAACCTGGGACTGTAAATGGGGATACTAACCCTGGGAATATACATGGGGAATCCAACCCTCGGACTGTACATGGCGATTCCAAACCTGGGACTGTATATGGGGATTCCATTCCTGGGACTATTAAAGGAAATTCCAACACTGGGATTGTACATGTGGTTTCCAACCCTGGGATTTTACATGGCGATTCTTAACCTGGGACTGTACATGGGGATTCTAATACTGGGACTTTACATTGGGATTCCAACCCTGGGAATCTCATAGAGCCATAGAGTCATAGAGTTATACAGCACAGAAAGAGGCACTTTGGCCCATCGTGTCTGCGCCGTCCATCAAGCCCTGTCCAACCTAATCCATTTATCCAGCATTTGGTCCATAGCCTTGTATGCAATGGCATTTCAAGTGCTCATCCAAATGTTTCTTGAATGTTGTGAGGGTTCCTGCCTCTACCACCCTTTCAGGCAGTGAGTTCCAGACACCAACCACCCTCTGGGTGAAAATGTTCCTCCTCAAATCCCCTCTAAACCTCCTGCCCCTTACCTTGAATCTATGCCCCCTTGTTATTGACCCCCCTACTAAGGGGAAAAGTTCCTCTTTATCTACCCCATCTCTGCCCCTCATAATTTTGTACACCTCAATCAGGTCCCCCCTCAGCCTTCTTTGCTCCATGGAAAACAACCCCAGCCTGTTTAGTCTTTCTTCATAGCTGAGGCGCTCCATTCCAGGTAACATCCTGGTGAATCTTCTCTGCACCCTCTCCAAAGCAATCACATCCTTCCTATAGTGAGGCAACCAGAACTGCACATGGTACTCCAGCTGTGGCCTTACCAGCATTTTGTACAGCTCCATCATAACCTCCCTGCTCTTATATTCTATGCCTCGGCTAAGGAAGGCAAGTATCTCATATGCCTTTTTAACCACCTTATCTACCTGGTCCGCTGCCTTCAGGGATCTATGTACATGTACACCAAGGTCCCTCTGACCCTCTGTACTTCCTAGTGTCCTAACACTCATTGGCCTAGAAATTCAGTTGAGCGCGCCAGCCGTTAGCGCCTTAGGGGGAGTAGATCTCGAGCACTAGGCGCTTATCGCCCGGGCGCAGCGTGATCTGCGCCTCTCCCCAACTTCAGGACACATTTAGCGCCAGCGCAAAGTCTTAGCACGCGCCCTGCTGCGCGCGCAGATCATGACGTCATTTAATAGTGCAACGCCCTTTGTGCGGCCCAAACCGGAACTTCACTCGTGCCGGCCCATTGTGCGCCGGGCGTCCCGAGCGACTGTGAAGTGGAACGGTACACAGGCCAGCTGGGCCAGGGGGAGCGCTAATTAAAGGGCACTTACCCAGCAGTATAAAGGCCAGCCATTTTGCAGCATTCACTCTTGTGCAACGGTTTTTTGGACAGAGACCAAGGAGGAGAGTTTACTGGTTTGGACCAACACTTGGACAGGTATTTTTGGCTCAGGCCAGAGCTTACCAATTATCTTTGCCTTCATTCAGAGCTCAGTGTTTGCCAGCATATAATGGGGGCTGCATTGGGTGGCAACGCTGAATTTCAGCCTTATGCCAGAAGGGCTTACAGACGCCGTGAGAGAGTGGCAGCCCTGGCTAGATGCAGAGGGGGCAACAGGCATCGCCAACTGAGGCCTTACCCACGCAGGGTATACCACCAGCGGACCTCCTATCTGACCATGTCTGCCGCGATGTGTGTTAGGAGGCTGTGATTCAGAACGGAGGTGGTTGCAGACATCTGCCGGCTGCTTCAGAGAGATCTGCAGCCACAGCTGATGCGCAGGACGTCTCTGTCGGTGGCAGTGAAGGTGACGGTGGCTCTCAACTTCTATGCCTCCGGCTCCTTCCAATCCGCTACTGGGGACATCGCTAACATCTCCCAGTTCGCCGTGCATTGCTGCATCCACCAGGTGACCGAAGCCCTTTTCAGAAGGAGACATCAATTCATCTCCTTCCCCATGACCCTGGACAAGCAGCAGCAGCGTGCAGTGGGGTTTGCAAGAATAGCGGGCTTCCCCATGGTGCAGGGCGCCATTGTCTGCATGCATGTGGCTTTGCGGGCACCTCTTGAGCATGCCGAGGATTACCGCAACCGGAAGGGCTACCATTCCCTCAATGTACAGCTGGTGTGTGACCACAGGCAGCGCATCCTAGCTGTCAATGCCCGCTTTCCAGGCAGCAGCCACGATGCCTTTATCCTGCGACAGACAACTGTGGCTGACATGTTCCAGGCACAGCCTCCCCCAAGAGGATGGCTTATCGGGGACAAAGGCTATCCTTTGTGTACCTGGCTCATGACCCCGCTCCGCGCGCCCAGGACCCCTGCTGAAGAGGCATACAACGAGAGCCATCAAGCGACGAGGAACGTCATAGAACAAACAATCGGCGTGCTCAAGCAATGGTTCCGCTGTCTCGATCGCTCCGGGGGAGCCCTCCAGTATTCGCAGGATCGAGTCTCCCAATTCGTCGTCGTTTGCTGCATGCTGCACAACCTGGCTATCCGCAGGACTCAGGCACTGCCACCTCACATTGGACCACCACCTCAGGAGGAGGAGCAGGAGGAGCATGAGGAGGAGGAGGATGAGGAGTACCAGCCCAGGAGGGATGCACAAGGTCCAAGGGCCGCCCGTTGTCGGCTTATTGAACGTCACTTCTAGGCCCCCTGTCAGGGAATGGCTTGTGCCAATGATAGAACATGATTGCAGCTGCTCCGCAAGCCCTCAGCCGGTTAAGGCAACAAACACTTCAAAGATCAAACATGGACAATGTGAATAAATAAAATGCTTTATTGTACAAACTCTGGGCCCTTCCCACATGAAAACCAAAAACAGATGAAACCCCCAAAAAACACTCAAACACATTACTCGCTCCCACAACCTGGGGAGGATTAACAAAATAGGGCAACTAAAATGGCCGTCATTCTCGGCCTTCGTCCAAAACAAACATCACATCATCGGCCTTCAAAAAACAAACACCCAATTCTCGGCCTCAAGAAACAAACACAAATGGCCACACATTCGACTATTTGGCCCACTAGGGCAATGCCTTGGCCATCTTTGGGTGGCCCCTGCCCGCCCTGCTGCTCCACCTCAAAGTAAGGCCATTGGCTGCTGCAAGGCTGGGGGCAGGCTCCTGAGGGGCACATGTCGTGACGGCATATGCCCTTGGGGGTCGGCCTAGTCGAGGTCTGGCCGTCGAGCGGCCGGCTGTTGATTGCTGCAGCTGTGGCTGGCCAGCATCAGTCGCTGCAGCAGCTCGTGGCAGCTCCACTGGGGGAGTGGCAGTGGCGGCTGGAGGAATGACGGCAAGCTGGCGGATGGCAGGTGCTCGCTGGTCGCCTGAGACACTGGCACTCGCCCGGGCCAGCACTGCAGCATGCGTACCAATCTGCTGAGGGACAGACCGATGTGCTGCTGCAGCGCGCCGGGTGCCCTGGCGATGCCTGGCTGACACAGCGAGTGTGGCAGCAGTGAGTGCCCATGTTGACCTGTTCACTGACCGCAGCAGAGCAGCCAGTGAATGGACGGCACCACTAATCACCTGGCCAGTCGCTGACAGATCTGCCCGGAATTCCGCCCGACTGGTGGCCTCTAAGGGCCCGAACTCGGCCACACTCCGAGAGAGGGAATCGATGGACTCAGGCAACCATGCCACTGCCGCCATGAGCTCCGTGTGCTGGCGCTCCGAGTCCGCGGACAAGTCTTCGAGGCATTCCATCTCCTTGGCGAAGAGCATCTCCTGACTGGAGGCCAGACTCTCCCTCTGGGGAGAAGGCCGCCAAGCTGGCCAACCCTTCCTGCGTTGCTGGAGGCCGCTGGGCCCAGCAATTGGACTCCCCTCCGACGCATCCCCCCTCTGGGGAGAAGGCTGCCGAGCTTCCACCCCCCTCCCGCCTTTCTGCAGCACGCAGGTCCCAGGAGCTCCCCTCCCCTTCGACACTTCCGCCACGCTGTCCTCCAGGGAAGACGTGTCCCCTACATTGGCCTGGGTGGCCGCGGCTGAGGGTTCCCCTGATGGGCCACCTTCCTCTTGCTCCTCCTCCTGCTCCTCCTCGGAGGCTCTGTCACTGGCAAGTTGAGGGACCTCCTCTTGACCATCTGAAAGCAGGAAGGCACAAGAGTAGCTTTAGAGTGAGGAGAGGGCGTCAGTGCGGGATGCATGAGTGGTGGCATTCAGCGCATTGGTCGGACAGTGGCAAAGGATGTAGATCTGATGCGCAAGTGGGACGAGAGAGGTGCAAAAGGTGATGTCCTTACCATTGCTGCCCAGGACAGGGTCGGCATCTCCACATGCAACGGGCCCAATCACCCGGCCACCCATGAGGCGCTCCACGCGATGTTGCAGGTCGGTGAGTGGCTGGATATGGGGTCGTCCTCCCCCGGTCGCAGTCCGGCTCTTGCGATTATTCGCCAGCTTGGCCTGCAAGAGAAAGGACGGCCTCTAAGTACAGTGTGCCGCCGTGATCTTGTGTGCACTGCCTCCCATGGTGGAATAGCCTGGCCAGTGTGTCGCCATGATCTGGTGTGCACTGCCTCCCATGGTGGAATTGCCTGGCCAGTGTGTCGCCATGGTCTGGTGTGCAATGCCTCCCATGGTGGAATAGCCTGGCCAGTGTGTCGCCATGATCTGGTGTGCAATGCCTCCCATGGTAGAATAGCTTGGCCAGTGTGTTCAGTGCAGAATGTGCAATTGATGCTCATGCCTGTGCCATAGCTGCTGGATGAAGGCTGGCCATTAGAGCTTTCAGGTCCCTTTGCCCATAATGTGAGGTGCACATGCAAGGATGAGGAGGTCATTGGAAAGGGTACTCACCCTGACAATGCGTGTGAGGTCATTTAACTTTTTGCGGCATTGGGCACCGGTCCTGGGGATGTCGCTGTTGGCTGACAGCTTGCTGGCGACATGCCTCCAGGCTCTCCTGTAGACGCGGACCGTTGCCTTCTTGCCATTGTCCGGGTACAAAACATGGCGCCTCTTCTCCACAGCAGCAAGCAGCACACTCAGATCACGCTCTGAGAAGCGCTGCGCACGTTCACGGGCCTTCTCCATGTCTCCAGGCGCTATTTGGGTCCAGCAGCAGTGTTCAGGCCTAGCTGGAGGGCTCCACTATCCAGGGCGTGGCAGCAGACACAGTCGACCCTTCCCCCTTAAGAGCTGGCCGGCGCCAGGGTGCCTGCTGTCAATCACGAGATGGCCGCACCTGCGCTGCGCCCGGCCTCGGCGCTATCGATCACCACCTCCGGCTTAGCGCCCAAAGAGAGGCGTCCAGCAGCAGTTTTAGCGCTCGCCCGAACTAGTAGGGCGAAGCTAATGAATATCGGCGAAGTGACCTAGATTTGGCAGCGGCAGCAAACTTTAGCGGACGCCCCACTTTAGCGCCCCAAAAGTGGCGTCAATGAATTTCTAGGCCATTGTGTATTCCCTTGCCTTATTTGTCCGTCCAAAATGCATCACCTCGCACTTTTCAGGGTTAAATTCCATTTGCCACTTTTCCGCCCATCTGACCAACCCGTTTATATCGTCCTGTAGCCTGAGGCTTTCCTCCTCGCAATTTACCACCCCACCAATTTTCGTGTCATCTGCGAACTTACTGATCATACCTTTTACATTCTCATCCAAATCATTTATGTAGATCACAAACAGCAAGGGACCCAGCACCGATCCCTGAGGTACCCCACTGGACACAGGCTTCCAGTCACAAAAGCAACCTTCGACCATCACCCTCTGCCTCCTGCCACTCAGCCAGTTTAGGATCCAACGTGCCAAGGCACCCTGGATCCCATGGGCTCTTACCTTCTTGACCAGTCTCCTATGCGGGACTTTGTCAAAAGCCTTACTGAAGTCCATGTATACCACATCCACAGTATTTCCTTCATCCACACACCTAGCCTAGTCACCCCTCGAAAAATTCAATCAGATTGGTCAGACATGATTTACCCTTGAGAAAGCCATGCTGACTATCCCCGATTAATCCTTGCCTCTCCAATTGGAGACTAATTTTGACCCTCAGAATTTTTTCCAATAATTTCCCTACCACAGATGTTAGGCTCACTGGCCTGTAATTCCCTGGTTTATCCCTGCTGCCCTTCTTGAATAATGGTACTACGTTAACTGTTCTCCAGTCCTCTGGTACATCCCCTGTGGCCAGAGAGGTTCTGAAAATTTGTGTCAGAGCCCCTGCAATCTCCTCCTTTGCCTCACACAGCAGCCTGGGGTACATCTCGTCCGGGCCTGGGGATTTATCCACTTTTTGGCCTGCTAAAACCGCTAGTACCTCCTCCCTCTCGATGCTAATATGTTCAAGTATATCACAGTCCCCTTGCCCTACATCATCTTTTTCCACAGTGAACACAGATGCAAAATATTCATTTAAAACCCCGCCTACATCATCTGGCTCTACACACAGATTGCCACTTTCACAGAGAATCACAGAAACCCCACAGTGCAGATAGAGGCCATTTCGGCCCATCGAGCCTGCACCGACACATATCCCACCCGATCCCCGTAACCCCACGTATTTAATCCCCCTAACACTAAGGGTCAATTTATCATAGCCAATCAACCTAACCCGCACATCTTTGGAGTGTGGGAGGAAACCGGAGCACCCGGAGAAAACCCACGCAAACACGGGGAGAATGTGCAAACTCCACACAGACAGTCGCCTGAGGCCGGATTCGAACCCGGGTCCCTGGCGCTGTGAGGCAACAGTGCTAACCACTATGCCACCGTGCTGCCCTTTGGTCCCTAATGGGCCCTACCCTTTCCCTGGTTATCCTCTTGCCCTTAATATACTTATAAAACATCTTACGATTTTCCTTTATTTTGCTTGCCAGTGTTATTTCATGGCCCCTCCTCGCTCTCCTAATTTCTTTTTTAAGTATGCCCCTGCACTTTTTATACTCCTCCTAGGGCTTCCTCCGTCTTTAGTCTTTTGTAACTGCCAAAAGCCCCCCTTTTTTTCCTAATGCATTTTTGTATATCCCTTGTCATCCAAGGTTCCCTTTGCTTGTTGGTCCCACCCTTGACCTTTACGGGAACATGTTGGCGTTTTACTCTCTCTATTTCCCTTCTGAAAGTATCCCACTGCTTTGATGTGGATTTTCCTATAAATAGCTGCTCCCAGTCCACTTTGGCCAGATCCTGCCTTATCATATTAAAATCAGCCTTCCCCCAATTTAGAACCCTTATTTCCGGGCCGTCTTTGTCTTTTTCCATGACCACCTTAAATCTCACCGAATTATAGTCACTGTCGCCAAAATGCTCTCCTACTGACACTTCCACCACTTGCCCGGCTACATTCCCTAGAATTAGGTCCAGTACCGCCCCCTCTCTTGTAGGGCTTTCTACATGTTGGCTCAAAAAGCTCTCCTGGATGCACTTTAAGAACTCTGCACCCTCTAAGCCTTTCACAATCTGACTATCCCAATTAATATTGGGGAAGTTGAAATCCCCCACTATTATTACCCTATTATTTTCGCACTTCTCTGAGATTTGCCTACATATCTGTTCCTCTATCTCGCCCTGACTGTTTGGGGGCCTATAGTACACTCCCAGCAAAGTGCTTGCCCCCTTTTTGTTTTTAAGTTCTACCCATATGGCCTCATTAGAGGAACCCGCTAACATATCATCCCTCCTTACAGCAGTAATTGACTCCTTAATTAATATTGCAACACCCCCTCCCCTTTTACACCCCCCTCTGTCTTGCCTGAAGATTCTATACACCGGAATATTAAGCTGCCAGTCCTGACCCTCCCTCAACCATGTCTCCATGATAGCAACAATATCGTACTCCCATGTGTTCAACAGCAACTTCAGTTCATCCACCTTATTTGCAAGACTCCTTGCATTAAAATAAATGCCTTCCAGCCTTGCCATATTCCCTTTTGCCTTCACATATTTGCTCTGCCTTCCCAGCTGACTTGTTTTTTCCTCCGTATTTGGCTGTAAATCACCCCCTACTATAGCTCCAATCTTTATCCCATCCCCCTGCCAAGTTAGTTTAAACCCCCCGCAACAGTGCTAGCAAACCTCCCCGCAAGGATATTTGTCCCCATCTGGTTCAGCTGTAAACCGTCCGACTTGTACAAGTCCCACCTTTCCCAGAAGCAGACCCGGTGATCCAGGAAACTAAAGCCCTCCCTCCTGCACCATCCCTTTAGCCACGCATTCATCTGTTCTATCTTCCTATTCCTATACTCACTTGCACGTGGCACCGGGAGTAATCCAGAGATTACAACCTTTGAGGTCCTGCTCTTTAATCTTCTACCTAGCTCCCTAAATTCTTGCTGCAGGACCTCATCCCTCTTTTTACCAATGTCGTTGGTACCAATGTGGACCACGACCTCTGGCTGTTCGCCCGCCCCCTCCAGAATGTCCTGCAGCCGCTCAGTGACATCCTTGGCCCTGGCACCAGGGAGGCAACAAACCATCCTGGATTCACGTCTACGGCCACAGAAACGCCAATCTGTTCCCCTTACTATAGAATCCCCTACAACTATTGCTCTCCCACTCTTTTTCCTTCCTTCCTGGGCAACAGGAGCACCCCCAGTGCCAGGAAGTTGGCCTTGCGGATTCCAACCCTGGGGCTGTACATGGGGATTCCAAGCCTGGGACTGTACATGCGGATTCCTTCCCTGGGACTGTATATGGGGATTCTATCCCTGGGGCTGTAAATGGGGATTCTATCCCTGGGACTGTACATGGTGATTCTAAACCTGGGACTGTACATGGGAATTCTAACCCTGAGACTGTACATGGGGATTCGAACCCTGAGACTTTACCTGGGCATTCCAACCCTGGGACTGAACCTGCGGAATCTAACCCTGGGAATATTCATGGGGATTCCAAACCTGGGACTGTGCATGTTGATTCCAAACCTCAGATTGTACATGGGGATTCCAACCATGGGAATGTACAGGGGGATTCCAATCCTGGGACTGTATATTGGGATTCAAACCCTGGGACTGTACATGGGGATTCCAACCCTGGGACTGTACATGGGGATTCCAACCCTGGGACTATACATGGGGATCCAAACCTGAGACTGTACATGGGAATTCCAGCCCTGGGACTGTATATGGGGATTCCAACCCTGGGACTGTACATGTGTATTCCAACCCAAGGACTGAATATGGGCATTCCAGCATTGGGACTGTACATGGATTTCCAACCCTGGGACTGTACACAGGGATTCCAACCCTAGGATTGTACATGGGTATTCCTGCCCTGCGACTGTACATGGGGATTCTAACCCTGGGACTGTACATGGTGACTCCAACCCTGGGACTGTAAATGGGGATTCCAATACCTGGGACTGTACATGTGGATTCCAACCCTGGGACTGTAAATGGGGATACCAACCCTGGGAAGGTACATGGGGAATCCAACCCTCGGACTGTATATGGCGATTCCATTCCTGGGACTGTAAGTGGGAGTTCCAACCCTGGGACTGTACATGGGGTTTCCAAACCTGGGATTGTACATGGCGATTCTATACCTGGGACTGTACATGAGGATTCTAACCCAGGGATTGTAAATGGGGATTCCAACACTGGGAATGTACATGGAAATTCCAACCGTGGGACTGTACATGGGGATTCTAACCCTGGGACTGAGCATGGGGATTTCAACCCTGGGACTGAACCTGCGGATTCCAACCCTGGGAATATTCATGGGGATTCCAAACCTGGGACTGTACATGTTGATTCCAAACCTCGGATTGTACATGGGGATTCCAACCATGGGAATGTACAGGGTGATTCCAACCCTGGGACTGTATATTGGGATTCTAACCCTGGGACTGTACATGGGGATTCCAACCCTGGGACTGTACATGGGGATTCCAACCCTGGGACTATACATGGGGATCCAAACCTGAGACTGTACATGTGGATTCCAGCCCTGGGACTGTATATGGGGATTCCAACCCTGGGACTGTACATGTGTATTCCAACCCAGGACTGTACATGGGCATTCCAGCATTGGGACTGTACATGGATTTCTAAACCTGGGACTGTACACAGGGATTCCAACCCTGGGATTGTACATCGGTATTCCTGCCCTGGGACTGTACATGGGGATTCCAACACTTGGTCTTTACATGGTGATTCCAAACCTGGGACTGTATATGGGGATTATAACCCTGGGACTGCACATGGGGATTCTAACCCTGGGACTGTACATGGGGATTCCAACCCTGGGACTGTAAGGGGTCGTTTTAACGAACTTGTGGTGTGCGAGATCGATTTTTGATTTCACACTGCTCGTGAGCGGTTCCGAAGCACTCCCCCCTCACCGGTTCTAGACACTGGGCTTATTGCCAGACCACCTTGATGTGTTGGCCCAACTTGTGACTCGGAAGACAAATGGATCAGGTGAGACAAGGTAAGTTTTAAATCAAAGGTATCTTTATTTTTAAGGATTATAAAACATAGAGGATGAAGAAACAATGCAGACAAAAATCATGAACACGCCTCTCAATGGGAACTAAAATTGAACACACAAGAGTTACCTTAACTATCATAATACATCAATTCTAGAGCAGCGATATAATAAAATGGGGGTGGAGAAAGCGCACGGCACAATGAAGGATGAATAACACTCCCGAATTACAAAGCCCTTAATATTAAAAACCCTCCCGCCTCTAACATATACCTCAACTAGATCAGCTAGGTGGAGCTGGGCCTCTATGCTCACCAGGGTTTTAAAATAACTGTCCTTGACCTTGGTGCTCCTGTATCGTCCGGGATCTCCAATCTTCCTTATGGGACCGGCTCCTGAACCTGCTCTCCTGCTCGAACTTGTAGGCCCTCCATGCTCCTCGAACCGTAATCAAACCTCACCACTTGCTCTGCCTTTTTTCCTCGTGTCTGTGTGAAACTGTGTTTTTGTCTCTTTTCCCCCAACAGTTATACTGTTTTCTTGCCCTTATCTTGGCACCAAATCAGGGGTTTTCTTTTGTTAAAGTAATGGGCAGGCTGCTTTGACAAAAGCGGGTACTTCATTTTAATGTCTTGTAAATGAAACTAATGGGATCTGTCCTGTGTCCCTCTGAGTTTGGTACAGATAATAGGTTTTGTCTGTGCTCTGTGATTTCAGAGATTGGTTTGCGTTTTGCTGGCATTTAACACACCTTGAGGTGTAAATACTTTTGTTTTGACTTCGTTACTACTGTAACCATTTTACCATATCAATTGCAGTCAGTTCTGGAATCTTCTAATCGGTGGCGACTCAGGTTTCTTTAAGATACTGCTGTGGTATGTCCTTCTGAAATGAGTCATGTGATCTGCCAACTCCATCTTGTGTTCATAAAATGTGGCCATTTCAGGGGTTTTACAATGTAGACTGTATTTTCCTGGATTTTTGCGAATCCTGCAGTCCTCCCTGTGATACAATGGACATGTCAAATCGTCTTTTGTATCATGAATGTTTGAGGTTGAGCATAAATCCGTCCCCCCCCCCAACTGACCTTCCCCGTAGTTTACCTGACTATGGAGTGTACCTCGCACACGCACTTTCCTCATCCCGAAAACGGAGTTGAGTAGATATCCCCTACCGGAGAAACATTTATGCTATGTACAGACTCACCTTTGAGTCATAACCCGACGCAACACAATCTTTGTTATAATACACCAAAAACAGATGGAATAAAAACATTTAGCTACACGGGCGAGTCCCCGTTTATGCTGACATAGTGGCCCCGACAATTCCGCTGACTAGGGAACTCCCTGTCGTGTCCCTTCCTCCTACACTGGACACAGACCAGGTACAGAACAATCCCTACCTGGCACACCACTAAGACGTGGGAAGCCCGTCTGACCCATGATGGGATCTCTATATTATCAAAAAGGTCCCACCATGGTGGAACCACTATGTCTTGGATTTTTGCCCCTATGTCGGTGATTTTCTGTTCTGAAGTAAAGAAGTGCTTCTGAGAGACAGTAACTGCTTTCAGCAGTTCGGTTAAATGTTCTGGGAGAGGGGGTATTGTGAAACCAAAGTTGCCCACGTACTTCTGTAGATCGATGAAGTTCTCCTTGACAGTGAGGTGAACAGTGGATGGTTCAGGGATCGGGATAATCCGCAGCTGTGCCACTTGAACTACTGCCTCAGGTTTGAAACAGAAGCTGCTTTCACTGACCGCGCACCAGCCGTGCTGTCCGTGCCGGTTGTGAGACGCTGCGGTGGTGACACAATATGTCCCATCACCTATGTATGCCACCTGTGGGGGAACATGGCCCTGTGCCATGGCTTCCATGGTGCAATTGATAGGCTTAGCGTCAGCAGAACTGAACCCGCACTGTGGTGTTGAATAGGCATTCAAGTGCTGGGGACACAGGATTATGTGTGCTCCCCGGCTACGGCACCCCGAGAGGTCAGTCCCCATCATAGCATGCTCCCACTTAATGACGTAGGTTGGGACCTCTGCGAAACGGATGTGTGCTCCCTACCGAATGACTCCAATGTTCACCACCCTATACACCGGTGCAGGTCGGGCCACCCTACTCATTACTGGGGTCCGCACGACGACCCACATGATGGTGTGGTTGGAGCGACCACAGTCCACCGGGACTGGGTAGGCCTCAGAAGCGAGCCAGAGCTGGCACGGACTCAACGCATTCTCAAAGGGGTGCAGGGCTGCGAGGTGTTTGTTACTGATCCAGGAGGGGGCCAAACCCTGTTTTAAGTCCTCCAGATTGCTGCGGCCCTCGCCCAGCAACCATGCCCCGTACAGTACGCACACTTCATTCTGGGCAGCCTGATCTGAGGCGTTCCTGTCCTCCCTAATGAGAGCGTTGACCGTCCGAGCCTGCTTCTCCAGCTCTGCTATGATTTCTTTTAAATGGAGAGTCATAGCCTGGTCCTCATGGAGCTCCAAACCCACCACCCGATTTTCGTCCGTGAGGATCCCCTTCAACTGGGTCTTTAACCCGTTAACCTGCCGTTGCAATTCGATGTCGTCCATACTATTTATGATGGATGACCCAGAGTTAAACCCTGTGAACCAGTCATTCACGGCGCCCCTTCTTTGCCTCCCCAATTGCTCCCATTCCTCGTGGCCCTCGGTATAGAGTTCGGTTCTATTGACCCCCGCGAAGTCAAATTCGAAAAACTTCTGCAGGGTCTCTTTCAGCAGGGCCTGATACAGCCTTGCCATTTCTACGGGGCACCTTTCCAGCAGGTGCACCTCGGTCAGGTTGAGGATGACCGAGGCCACCGCGTAATGGACCCCCTGATAGGCCATTTGATCAGTGGGAACTAATACTAAACCGTTCCCTGGTCCCTTGGTGATGGTGGGGCATCCCTCTGCTACCGTCCGTGGTGTCTGGGTCATGGGCAGGGGCTGTCGGGGGCGGGTCACTAGCTCAGTGGCATTAACCGCGATTGGGGAGTAGGGGACTGCGCATGCGTCCAAGCGCGACTCCCAGTCCATCCCCCTCCCGTTATCTTGCCACTGGCTGTGGAAAATGATGGAAACACCTGTGGGGCAGACTTTCTCTGAACCCCACATACACACGTAAATCCCCTGATCGGGTTCCCACCATTTATCCCAGCACACTGTCAACCCTCCCTGGGTCTCTGTGATATTCCGGTGAGTGTCGTTCCCTAACCTTTCCCACTTTACTCTGTGGTTCCCCATGTCCCTGCTCAGTTACCTGAGCCACCACCACCTATCCAGGGGGACGTTCCCCCTGCAGGTTAGGCAAATACGTTTCCCCACAGTCACACTGATCTGCGTGGCCTGGATCTTAATCCGAGGACACGACAAAGAGACCTCCCCGTATGTGAAGCCAGTTTCGCTTGAATATTTCGTGGCATTCGAGCCCAGCCATCCGGGCCAGCTGCCCTCGTGGGTGTACCCAGCGACTTCCTCTGCTTCGCGCAGGCCCTGCCCGTCGTGGGCCAGAGGCGCAGTTTCCCCGGAGCAGCCAAAGATACGGTGATCCTCCGTGTCTCCCCTCCAGGCGACGTTGAGGCCCACCAGGGCCGCGAGGATGATGCCTCCTACTGGCATCATCTTGTCACTATCTGGCGGAGAGATAAAAAAAGGTTTCGAGCCGGGCTCCCTGGTCTCCTCGGCTTGGGGGCGGGGTGAGTGGGTCCCGCGACCCTAGCTCACCTAAAACTTGCCACATTCTACCGCTCCAAAGTGCTACCATACTTCCAGAAGACCACATT
Source organism: Somniosus microcephalus (assembly GCF_052327205.1). Lineage (NCBI taxonomy): Eukaryota > Metazoa > Chordata > Chondrichthyes > Squaliformes > Somniosidae > Somniosus > Somniosus microcephalus. The sequence goes on along the minus strand of NC_140990.1, from coordinate 150,043,147 downwards.
ACTTATTTTCTAAAATTACAATAAATTAAACCTTATTACCCAAAACTATATAAATATATACATCTGCCGCACGTCTCCGGACGGCCAGCTTATAATCTGTGGGGACCGTTGCAGGCCTCACCCTGCTGCATTCCCAAATCAGTCTCAGCTCCTGATCCCTGGCAGCCCGAGGCTGCTGGCTGTGGACCGTTTAAACTTCTCACAGCTTTCTTCCGGGGGGTCCCTCTTGTGAAAACCGGTGACCAAACCTTCTTCCGTTGCGGTTTTCTATTTGACCATCTAAGGGTCACCACATATGAGGCTTCCTCGTAGGTCAGACCCTTGGCTGGAGTTTTGGCCCTGGCTGCAGTCCGTGCCCTCCCCACGACTGCCGGCTGTGGGCTTCCTCCCTCAGGCTTCGCCTCCCTAGGCTCTGGGTCTGCGGCAGGCACCTCTCCGCTACCTGGTACTCCAGGTTGAGAGTCTCCACCCCCAGACGCCACCTCTCTAATACTGCACTCAGGGGCAAGACCTAAGACCTCCGGCTCCTCCCCTTCACCGCAGTCGGGGGCGGGACCTTCGTCCTCTGACTCGGCTTCCTTGTGACCAGGGACAGGACCTAGGACCTCTGGCTCCTCCCCTTCTGGGTGATCAGAGACAGGACCTAGGACCTCTGGCTCCTCCCCTTCTGGGTCCCAGAACAATGGGGGAGTCTCCCGTGTGGACGGGACAACTCCTCCCCTCACGCAGGCTGCTCGTCCAGCCTGTGTGACCTGCGGCTGCAGCTCCCCTGCAGTTTTTAATTCTTTGCTGCCTTTTCAGTCCCCGCTGCCTGCTTCCCTGCCTCCGGCTTAAACAGCTTACATTGATTGATGTGAAACCATTTTGTGCTCCGGGGCAGTTTCACAGCATACACCATGGGGCTGGCCTGATCTACGATGCTGTAGGGACCCATGTAAAGTGTCTCAAAACTCCCCACACGGGCGAAGTTCCTTACCATCACTAGATCCCCTACCTCCCAGCGATGGGTTTTACTGGGCTCGAGCAGCATCCTATTTCCCTGGTGCTGCCTCCCCATGTTACCTGCGGCCCCCTCATAGATCCTTTGGAGGCATTCAAGGAGCGTGCGGGCGAATTTGTCCCGATTCACCTCCCTTAGCTGCCCCTCCATTAGGACTGGGGCCAGGACATGGGTGGGGGTTCTCATGACCCTCCCGGTCATGAGCTCATGGGGAGAGTACCCCGTACTCTTCGACTGGCTGGAGCGGATCCCCATGAGGGCAAGAGGCAGGACTTCTGCCCACCTTTGGGGCGAACCCATTATCTCTTTCCTCATTTTTTCTTTTAAGGTGCGGTTCATCCGCTCCACAATCCCCGATGACTGTGGATTGTAGGCTACATGCCATTTCCCCTGAATGCCCAGCAGCATCAGGGTGTTCTGCATTACTTGGCCGGTAAACTGGCTTCCCTGATCACATTCCACGAACTGGGGCAGTCCCCATCTCGAGAACACCTCCCACACCAAGATTCTTGCAGTCCCTCACGCTGTGGCTGTTCGGCAGGAGAAGGCTTCAACCCATTTAGAGAACACATCCACCAGAACGAGGCAGTAATTATAGCCTCCCTGGGTGGCGGGTAAGGGTCCGATATAGTCAATTTGGATTGACTGCCATGGTCCCTCTACCCTCCTAATGTGTCCCATCGGCACCTTCCTCCTGTGAGGATCGGGTTTAATTGCCGCGCACACAAGACAGTTCGCGCGAAACTCCCAGATGTCCTCCCGCTGCCAGGTGACCTCAGGCCTGGGGTGCCCTGCTCCTGGTCCCTCATGGGCCAGTTGAAGGAATACCCTCCGGTGCTGCTGAGGCACCACCCACTGCTCTTCTTTAAACAGCATCCCCTCTCTTATGGACAGGGATGCTGCACCATACGGGCCTTCCAGTTTCTTCCCCTCGTTAACCGCGTTAAATACCCCTCTCAGGGCAGGGTCCTGAGATTGGACCGATTTTAGTTCCGGGGCTAGCGCTATCCCTACACTCTTCTGGATCCCATCCCTGCCTTTTACAGCTGCCACTGGTCCGGACACGTAGGGGTCCCAGAAAATGTCGGTCTGGGCACCCTCTCTCGCCAGTGCGTCAGCTCGCTGGTTCCCCTGACCGCGAGGTTCTGTGGAGGAGTGAGCCTTCACCTTGCGGATGAAGACCTCACCCTTCTCCCGCACAGCTGCCAGGATCTTCTCCAGCAGGGGCTTTACCATCAAGGGTCTCCCATCCGCGGAAGTGAATCCGCGACGGGACCAGATGGCCAGGTATTCGGTACACGAATTGCATGTAAACATGCTGTCTGAGCAAATCATGTACGGGGTAGGGAAAACTTCGGGATGGGTAACCACATACGCCACAGCAGACAGTTCTGCCTGCTGGGCGCTCATGGTACTTGGGAGTTTAATCGCCAATGCAATGTCAGCCGTTGGGTCATACACGCCGAACCCCGTGAGCCGCTTTCCAGCGGATACTGTGCTGGAACCATCCACGTAAATCTCACGGCCGGTGGGATGTATCCCAGCCCGGAGACCAACGTCGACCTCCCATACCCCTTCAACGGAACATTGATGGGCTGTCCCAGGGTAAGCCAGGTTGGTGGCTAATCTGGGCTCGCACAGACCTCGTACCCGCAGATCCATTTGTGAGAGGAGTAGGGTCGAGTGCGCAATGCGGGCACTGCTTAGTGTCCCATCCTTAATCCTCCCATCCAAAAGCATCTTGGTGGGCGTGTGCTGTGTGAGGAGGGTGATGGGGGAGGTGCCTGTGAAGATGGTGGATCTTTTCACAGCCCAGTGTGTGGCCAAGAGGTGCCACTCACGGACCGAGTAGCTCCTCTCCACGTCGGTGAGCACCCTGGAGGAGTAAACCACGGGTCTCAGCTTGCCATGTCGCTCCTGGAGCAACACAGCACTGAGACTGTCCCCACTGGCCGCCACCTCCAGGAAGAACTCCCTTCCCCCATCTATCGCTCCCAGGGCCGGTGCGGTCTGCAGCTTCCCACAACCACTCCATTCCCTTGTGCAGGAGTCGGAGTATTGGGGCTGCCATGGCCGCATAGTCCTCCATGAAGTCTCGGCAGTACCCGGTTAGCCCTAGAAACGACCTCACACCCTTTATGGTGACGGGGACCGGTAACTCCTGTACCGCCTCCCTCCTAGCCCTATCGATGGCCCATTCTCCGGCGCGGATGGTCAGCCCCAGGAACTTGACTTCCTTTTGACCAATCTGCGCTTTCTTTGGGTTGACTTTGAGCCCCCTTCTGGTCAGTAGTTCCAACAGTTCAGCCAGCAGTGGGCCGTGCTCCCCGACTGTGTCGGTAAACAGGAGCAGGTCGTCCACGTATTGTACTAACTGAAGGGGCTGACTGAACACCTTCAGGCTGTCCACCATGCATTGGTGGAAAATGCTGGGACTATTGTGGAAGCCTTGTGGCAAGCAATTCCAGGTATACTGTTGCCCTTTGAAAGTAAAGGCAAATTTATACTGGTCCTCCCTCCGCACAGGGATCGACCAGAACCCATTGGAAATATCCAGCACCGTGAACGTAGTCGCGGATGCGGGGGTACTCCCAATGATGTCGGCCACTGCTACCACTGTGGGGGCACATGCGGGGATGTTGCTGTTCAACACCCGATAGTCCACCGTGGCTCTCCAAGAATTGTCCGGTTTCTTAACCGGCCAAAGCGGAGAGTTCACATGGGTGGCTATAGGCCTCAGCACCCCCTGCTGTACCAGCGCTGATATGGCCACCTCCATATCAGCCTCTGCTTCCTTTGGGAAGTTGTACTGCCTTTGGGGCCGGGCCATGGGATCCCCATCTACCCTAACCTCAAAGCTAGCAACCCTCCCACAGTCGTGTTTGTGCGTGGTGAACGCACCTAACTGAGCCTGCACCTCGGCTGTAAATACTTCTGGGATACCCTCCATCATTTCACCGAGGTCGTAACTCCCTTTCGGCTTCATGGTACACAGGGTTCCCTTCCCATCCTTTCCCGGGATTACTACCACTCCACTTTCCTTTCCGGTGTTGGCCCCCCAAAGGCAATGGTTCCTGAGGTAAATGAGGATCCCATGGCCCACGATGAAGTCGGCCCCTAGGATCCCCTTCCCTCCCTCCGCATCCCTTCTCGCCAGGACACATGTCCACTTTGTCTGGAGTGTGCCCAGGCGGATCGAGAGCGGCCTGGAGAACGCACCCGTCTGCTCCGCCCCTGTGAACCCCGATAGGACGTATGGAACCCCGTTCGACAGAGGTGAGGTGGTGGGATTCTCGATATGGATCACGGTGCATGAAGCTCCCGTATCCAACAGATAAGTCCCCATTTCCTTCTCTACCTCCATCTGCGCGAGCGGTCTCTTCCATTCGTCGTACTGGAGCGCACATAGATAGACGGGCTGCACAGGCTCCAGTCATTGCGGGCCACTTTGGGAAGGGGTTGGGGGAACCGCTGGACCGGTGGTGGCTGCTATCTTTCCCTTAGTGAGGACCAATGACCTCACTGAAGCCAGCAGCACGTCCAGCAGCTCTGGAGGGACAGTTGGCTCCGTATCTCTCTCTGGGGCAGAGGTCGGGGGTGCGGCCGGGGCTTGGGCTGGGGCTGTGGGGACCTTTTCCCTTGTGTCCTTCCAGGGATTCTTACAGTCCCTGTGCAAATGCCCCTCCTTCCCGCAACCGTAGCACGTTTGTCGGCTTTGGTTGGGACGGCTCCCTTCCTGGCGCCACTCTTTACGGGGCTGGTCACCAGGCCTGACCTCACAAACCTTCCCATTTTGCTGGGGTGTCTCACTATCCCTCCCGTTTCTAAAGGTGACGGTGAGTTGGCGGATCACCGTCGCCTCCGTGGTCAGAGTGTTTCGGGGGTTGAACCAGGCCATTGCCTGCGTTTGAACGTGGGGCAGGGAGTTATTCATCAGGCACCTGAGCCAGTGGACTAACTGGTCCCCGTCCAGGTTCGCTCGCGCCGGCATTCCCGGGCATGCACCCTGGTAGACTGGCCACAGCCTGTCCGCGAACGCCTGCGGGAATTTCCCGGGGAGCTGGGCTGTTTTTTCCACCCGGGTGAACGGACTCCCCTCGTTCATCCCCATGGCCTCCAGGATCTCGTCCTTCAGCCTGCCATAATTTTCCTGACCCCTCTTACACCCATCGGGTAGCATTTGGAGGAGATCGCTACCCAGGGATAACAACATCATCTTGGCCTTCTCTGCCTCGTCGCAGTCATTAACACAGGCCGCCTGCTCTATCTCCCTAAAGTGAAGAGAAGGGTCCCCCTTCATGGTGAGCTTGGGGATGCAGCTCACCATGGAGCGCAATTGTTGTGCACCGTGTGGCACCAGGAATTGGTTCTGGAGGTCCCCAGGTTGCCCGTCGTCACCGGGTGGTCCGTACCTCCGTTGTGTCACGGGGTACACCGGTCCCGGTCCCTGATTCTCTCTTGGGCGACCCTGGTCTACCTTGGATTCTTCATCCTCCACCCCCTCCTGATCCCAGACCTCTGGAAAACTAGGGGCTAGGGGTGGTGGCTGTGAAATCTCGGGTTCCCTAACCCGTTTTGTTCTGGGGGCTGCCTGCGGGACTTCCCTGCTTGGGTTACTGTTGAACTCAGCCTGGTCGACCTTGGGGCTAATGAGGCATATCATCCCCTTTGCCCTGGCCAATGCCAGATTCAGGCTTTCTATTTCCTGCCTACAGGGGCCGTGGTCTGCCTCCTCAAACCCTTGAGCGCAGGCCAGCTTATAGGCTGCTTTTACTTCGCCTACCTTTTCCTCCTGTGCCTTCAGTTCCCCTGTAAGGCGGCTAATCTCCATTTTTAATCTCCTCTCTTTCTCCCTGGATTCTCTTGCCTGATACTCTACGTGTTCTACCCTGAACCTAGCACTCCCCTCCAGCTCAGCTATCTTGCCCTCCAGCCTTTCTACCTTCCCCTGATGGTCCCGAACCATCGCTGCCCTCTCTTGGCTTATGGCCTCAAGAGCCACGAGCACCTTCCCTTCCGCTGCAACCTTTTCCTGCAGCTCCCGGGACAAATGCTTAATTTTGGTTTCCTTACTGGCCACCGCGTGGTCCAGTACCAGAACCTGCTTTTTATAGCACATAAGCCACGCCGCTTTTTCAATGCCCTTGCAGTGCTATTTACTAGCCGTCCACTGGGCGGCTGCCTTTAGGGGACGCTCGGCTCCTAACAGGTCATATACCCATTTTTTTGCTACATTTACTTTGCCACACACGTAGGAGGATAACCTGTCCTCCATAACATCTGTCTCACCCGAGGCTTTGTCCACCACACAAGGGTTCTGTAGCCAGTGTCCCATCTGGGGTGCCATTCTGTAAGGGGTCGTTTTAACAAGCTTGTGGTGTGCGAGATCGGTTTTTGATTTCACACTGCTCGTGACCGGTTCCGAAGCGCTCCCCCCTCACCGGTTCTAGACACTGGGCTTATTGCCAGACCACCTTGATGTGTTGGCCCAACTTGTGACTCGGAAAACAAATGGATCAGGTGAGAAAAGGTAAGTTTTAAATCAAAGGTATCTTTATTTTTAAGGAGAATAAAACATAGAGGATGAAGATAAATTGCAGACACGCCTCTCAATGGGAAGTAAAATTTAACACACAAGAGTTACCTTAACTATCATAATACATCAATTCTAGATCAGCGATATAGTAAAACGGGGGTGGAGAAAGCGCATGGCACAACGAAGGATGAATAACACTCCCGAATTACAAAGCCCTTAATATTAAAAACCCTCCCGCCTCTAACATATACCTCAACTAGATCAGCTAGGTGGAGCTGGGCCTCTATGCTCACCAGGGTTTTAAAAAAACTGTCCTTGACCTTGGTGCTCCTGTATCGTCCGGGATCTCCAATCTTCCTTATGGGACAGGCTCCTGAACCTGCTCTCCTGCTCGAACTTGTAGGCCCTCCGTGCTCCTCGAACCGTAATTGAACCTCACCACTCGCTCTGCCTTTTTTCCTCGTGTCTGTGTGAAACTGTGTTTTTGTCTCTTTTCCCCCAACAGTTATACTGTTTTCTTGCCCTTATCTTGGCACCAAATCAGGGGTTTTCTTTTGTTAAAGTAATGGGCAGGCTGCTTTGACAAAAGCGGGTGCTTTATTTTAATGTCTTGTAAATGAAACTAATGGGATCTGTCCTGTGTCCCTCTGAGTTTGGTACAGATAATAGGTTTTGTCTGTGCTCTGTGATTTCAGAGATGGGTTTGCATTTTGCTAGCATTTAACACACCTTGAGGTGTAAATACTTTTGTTTTGACTTCGTTACTACTGTAACCATTTTACCATATCAATTGCAGTCAGTTCTGGAATCTTCTAATCGGTGGCGACTCAGGTTTCTTTAAGATACTGCTGTGGTATGTCCTTCTGAAATGAGTCATGTGATCTGCCAACTCCATCTTGTGTTCATAAAATGTGGCCATTTCAGGGGTTTTACAATGTAGACTGTATTTTCCTGGATTTTTGCGAATCCTACAGACTGTCCATGGGGATTCCAACCCGGGGACTATACATGGGGATCCAAACCTGAGACTGTACATGGGCATTCAAACCCTGGGATTAAACCTGGGGATTCTAACACTGAGATTCTTCATGGGGATTCCAACGAAAGGACTGTACATGGGCATTCCAGCATTGGGACTGTACATGGATTTCCAACCCTGGGACTGTACACAGGGATTCCAACCCTAGGATTGTACATGGGTATTCCTGCCCTGGTACTGTACATGGGAATTCCAACACTGGGTCTTTACATGGGGATTCCAAACCTGGGACTGTATATGGGGATTATAACCCTGGGACTGCACATGGGGATTCTAACCCTGGGACTGTACATGGGGATTGTAAACCTGGGGCTGTACATGGGGATTCTAACCCTGAGACTGTACATGGGATGTCCAAACCTGGGACTGTACATGGGCATTCAAACCCTGGGATTAAACCTGGGGATTCTAACCCTGAGATTCTTCATGGGGATTCCAAACATGGGATTGTACATGGGGATTCTAAACCTGGGACTGTAGATGTGGATTCTAAACCTGAGACTGTACATAGGGATTACAACCCTGGGACTGTACATGGGGATTCCAACCCTTGGATTAATCCTGGTGATTCTAACCCTGGGAAACTACATGGAGATTCCAATCCTGGGACTGTACATGGGGACTCCAACCCTGGGACTGTACATGGGCATTCCAAACCTGGGACTGTACAGGTGGATTCCAACACTGGGACTGTAAATGGGGATACTAACCCTGGGAAGGTACATGGGGAATCCAAAACTCGGACTGTACATGGGTGTTCCAACCCTGGGATTGTATATGGCGTTCCATTCCTGGGACTATTAATGGGAATTCCAAACCTGGGACTATACATGGGTTTTCCAACCCTGTGATTGTACATGGCGATTCTAAACCTGGGACTGTATATGGGAATTCTAACCCAGGGACTGTAAATGGGGATTCCAACACTGGGAATGTACAAACCATGGGACTGTACATGTGGATTCTAACACTGGGACTGAGGATGGGGATTTCAACCCTGGGACTGAACCTGCGGATTCTCACCCTGGGAATATTCATGGGGATTCCAAACCTGGGACTTTACAAGTTGATTCCAAACCTCGGATTGTACATGGGGATTCCAACCATGGGAATGTACAGGGGGATTCCAACACTGGGACTGTGTATTGGGATTCTAACCCTGGGACTGAACATGGGGATTCCAACCCTGGGACTGTACACGGGGATTCCAACCCTGGGACTATACATGGGGATTCCAACCCTGGGACTATACATGGGGATCCAAACCTGAGACTGTACATAGGGATTCCAGCCCTGGGACTGTATATGGGGATTCCAACCCTGGGACTGTACATGTGTATTCCAACCCAAGGACTGTACATGGGCATTCTAGCATTGGGACTGTACATGGATTTCCAACCCTGGGATTGTACATGGGGATTCCAAACCTGGGAATGTATATGGGGATCTTAACTCTGGGACTGCACATGGGGATTCTAACCCTGGGATTGTACATGGGGATTCTAAACCTGGGGCTGCACATGGGGATTCTAACCCTGAGACTGTACATGGGAAGTCCAACACTGGGACTGTACATGGGCATTCAAACCCTGGGATTAAACCTGGGGATTCTAACCCTGAGATTCTTCATGGGGATTCCAAACATATGATTGTACATGGGGATTCTAAATCTGGGACTGTAGATGTGGATTCTAAACCTGAGACTGTACATGGGAAGTCCAACCCTGAGACTGTACATGGGGATTCCAGCCCTGGGACTGTACATGGGGATTCCAACCCTTGGATTAATCCTGGTGATACTAACCCTGGGAATCTACATGGGGATTCGAAACCTGGGACTATACATGGGGACTCCAACCCTGGGACTGTACATGGGGATTCCAAACCTGGGACTGTACATGTGGATTCCAGTGCTGGGACTGTAAATGGGGATACTAACCCTGGGAAGGTACATGGGGAATCCAATCCTCGGACTGTACATGGCTATTCCAACCCTGGGACTGTATATGGCGATTCCATTCCTGGGACTATTAATGGGAATTCCAACCCTGGGACTGTACATGGGGTTTCCAACCCTGGGATTGTACATGGCGATTCTGAACCTGGGACTGCACATGGGGATTCTAACCCAGGGATTGTAAACGGGGTTTCCAACTTTGGGAATGTACATGGGGATTCCAACCATGGGACTGTACATGGGGATTCTAACCCTGGGGCTGCGCATGGGGATTTCAACCCTGGGACTGTACATGGGGATTACAACCCTGGGACTGTTCATGGAGATTCTAACCCTGGGACTATTCATGGGGATTCCAAACCTGCGAGTGTATATGGGGATACCAACCCTGGGACTGTACTTGGGGATTCCAACCATGGGAGATTACATGGGGTTTCCAACTCTGGGAATGTACATGTGGTTTCTAAACCTGGGGCTGTACATGGAAATTCTAATACTGGGACTGTACATTGGGATTCCAACCGTGGGACTATACATGGGGATCCAAACCTGAGACTGTACATGGGGATTCCAGCCCTGGGACTGTACATGGGGATTCCAACCCTGGGACTGTACATTTGTATTAAAATCCAAGGACTGTACATGGACATTCCAGCATTGGGACTGTACATGGGTTTCCAACCCTGGGACTGTACACAGGGATTCCAACCCTGGGATTGTACATGGTTATTCCTGCCCTGGGACTGTACACGGGGATTCCAACACTGTGCCTTTATATGGCGATTCCAAACCTGGGACTGTATATGGGGATTATAACCCTGGGACTGCACATGGGGATTCTAACCCTGAGACTGTACATGGGAATTCCAATCCTGGGACCCTGGGAGTAAACCTGGGGATTCTAACCCTGAGATTCCTCATGGGGATTCCAAACATGGGATTGTACATGGGGTTTCTAAATCTGGGACTGTAGATGTGGACTCTAAACCTGAGACTGTACATGGGGATTACAACCCTGGGACTGTACATGGGGATTCCAACCCTTGGATTAATCCTGGAGATTCTATCCCTGGGAACCTACATGGGGATTCCAAACCTGGGACTGTACATGTGGACTCCAACCCTGGGACTGTACATGGGGATTCCAACCCTGGGACTGTACATGTGGATTCCAAACCTGGGACTGTACATGTGGATTCCAACCCTGGGACTGTAAATGAGGATACTAACCCTGGGAATGTACATGGGGAATCCAACCCTCGGACTGTACATGGCGATTCCAACCCTGGGACTGTATATGGGGATTCCATTCCTGGGACTATTAATGGGAATTCAAACCCTGGGACTGTACATGGGGATTCCAACCCTGGGATTGTACATGGAGATTCTCAACCTGGGACTGTACATGGGGATTCTAAACCAGGGACTGTAAATGGGGATTCCAACACTGGGAATGTACATGGGGATTCCAAGCATGGGACTGTACATGTGGATTCTAACCCTGCGACTGCGCATGGGGATTTCAACCCAGGGACTGTACATGGGGATTACAACCCTTTGACTCTACATGGGGATTCCATCCCTGGGACTATTCATGGGGATTCCAAACCTGGGAGTGTATATGGGAATACCAACCCTGGGACTGTACTTGGGGATTCCAACCCTGGGAGATTACTTGGGGTTTCTAACTCTGGGAATGTACATGGGGTTTCTAATGCTGAGAATGTACATGGGGTTTCTAAACCTGGGACTGTACATGTGGATTCTAATACTGGGACTGTACATTGGGATTCCAACCCTGGGAATGTCCTTGGGGATTCCAACCCTAGGACTGTACATGGGGATTCCAACCCTGGGCTTGTACATGGGGATTCCTGCACTGGGACTGTACATGGGGTTTCCAACCCTGGGACTGTACATGGGGATTCCATCCCTGGGACTAAATATGGGGATTCTGTCCCTGGGGCTGTACATGGGGATTCTAAACCCGGGACTGTACATGGGAATTTTAAACCTGAGTCTGTACATGGGTATTCCAAGCCTGAGACTTTGCCTGGGCATTCCAACCCTTGGATTCAACCTGCGGATTCTAACCCTGGGATTATTCATGGCGATTCCAAACCTGGGACTGTACATGTAGATTCCAAACCTCGGATTGTACAGGGGGATTCCAACCCTGGGACTGTATATTGGGATTCTAACCCTGGGACTGTACATGTGGATTCCAACCCTGGGACTGTACATGGGAATTCCAACCCTGTGACTGTACATGGGGATTCCAAACCTGGGACTGTATATGGGTATTCACACCCTGGGACTGCACATGGGGATTCTAAACCTGGGACTGTACTTGGGGATTCAACCCTGGTAATGTACATGGGGTTTCCAAACCTGGGACTGTACATGGGGTTTCCAAACATGGGACTGTACATGGGGAAACAAACCCTGGGTCTGTACATGGGAATTCTAACCCTGGTGTTGTACATGGGGATTCCAACCCTGGGACTGCACATGGGGATTCCAAACATGGGACTGTACATGGGGATTCTTAATCTGGGCCTGTACATGGGGATTCTAAACCTGAGACTGTAAATGGGTATTCCAACCCTGGGATGGTACATGGGGATTCCAACACTTGGACTAATCCTGGTGATTCTAACCCTGGGAATCTACATGGGGTTTCCAAACCTGGGACTGTACAGGGGACTCCAACCCTGGGAATGTACATGGGGATTCCAACACTGGTAATGTATATGTGGATTCCATCCCTGGGACTGTAAATGGGGATACTAACCCTGGGAATGTACATGGGGAATCCAACACTCGGACTGTACATGGCGATTCCAACCCTGGGAATGTATATGGGGATTCCATTCCTGGGAATCTTAATGGAAATTCCAACCCTGCGACAATACATGGGGTTTCCAAACCTGGGATTGCACATGGTGATACTAAACCTGAGATTGTACATGTGGATTCTAATACTGTGACTTTACATGGGGATTCCAACCCTGGGACTGTACATGGGTATTCAAGTCTTGGGAATGCACATGGCAATTCCAACCCTGGTAGTGTACATGGGGATTCTATATCCTGGGAATGTACATGGGCATTCTAGCCCTGGGACCGTACATGTGGTATGCAACCCTGGGATTGTACATGGGTATTCCAACCCAATGACTGTACATGGGCATTCCAACCCTGGGACTGTACGCTGGGAATCCACCATTGGGATTGTACATGGGTATTCCTGCCCTGGGACTGTACATGGAGATTCTAATCCAGGAAATGTACATGGGGATTTCAAACATGGGATTGTACATGGGGATTCCAGCCCTGGGATTGTACATGGGAATTTTTACCCAGGGACTGCGCATGGGGATTTTATCCCTGGGACTGTACATGTGGATTACAACCCTGGGACTCTACATGGGATTTCAACCCTGGGACTGTACATGGGGATTCCAACCCTGGGAGTGTATATGGGGATTCCAACCCTGGGACTGTACTTGGGGATTCCAACCCTGGGACATTACATGGGGTTTCTAACCCTAGGAATGTACTTGGGGATTACAACCCTGGGACTGTACATGGGGATTCAAACCCTGGGACTGTACATGGGGGTTATAACTGGGGGACTGTACATGGGGATTCAAGTCTTGGGACTGTACATGGTGATTCCAACCCTGGGAGTGTACATGGGGACTCTATATCCTGGGACTGTACATGGGGATTCCAACCCTGGGACTTTCAATGGGGATTCCAAACCTGAGACTGTACATGGGGATTCCAGCCCTGGGACTGTACATGGGGATTCCAAACCTGGGACTGTACATGGGGATTCCAGCCCTGGGACTGTACATGGGGATTCCAAACCTGGGACTGTACACAGGGATTCCAACCCTCGGATTGTACATGGGTATTCCTGCGCTGGGACTGTACATGGGGATTGCAACACTGGGTCTTTACATGGGGATTCCAAACCTGGGATGGTATATGAGGATTATTACCCTGGGACTGCACAGGGGCTTCAAACCCTGGGACTGTACATGGGGATTCTAAACCTGGGGCTGTACATGGGGATTCTAACCCTGAGACTGTACATTGGAATTCCAAACCTGGGACTGTACATGGGCCTTCAAACCCTGGGATTAAACCTGGGGATTCTAACCCTGAGATTCTTCATGGGGATTCCAAACATGGGACTGTACATGGGGATTCTAAATCAGGGACTGTAGATGTGGATTCTAAACCTGAGACTGTAAATGGGGATTACAACCCTGGGACTGTACATGGGTATTACAACCCTTGGATTAATCCTGGTGATTCTAACCCTGGGAATCTACATGGGGATTCCAAACCTGGGACTGTACATGGGGACTCGAACCCTGGGACTGTGCATGCGGATTCCAACCCTGGGACTGCACATGTGGATTCCAACCCTGGGACTGTAAATGGGGATACAAACCCTGGGAATGTACATGGGGCATCCAACCCTCAGACTGTACATGGCTATTCCAACCCTGGGACTGTATATGGGGATTCCATTCCTGGGACTATTAATGGGAATTCCAACCCTGGGGCTCTACATGGGATTTCCAACCCTGGGATTCTCCATGGCGATTCTAAACCTGGGACTGTACATGGGGATTCTAACCCAGGGAATGTAAATGGGTATTCCTACACTGGGAATGTACATGGGGATTCCAGCCAATTGAGTGTACATGGGGATTCTAAGCCTGGGACTGCACATGGGGATTTCAACCCTGGGACTGTACATGGGGATTTCAACCCTGGGACTGTACATGGGGATTTCAACCCTGAGACTGTACATGGGGATTCCAACCCTGGGACTTTACATGGGCATTCCAACCCTGGGTCTGAACCTGCAGATTCTAACCCTGGAAATCTTCATGGGGATTCCAAACCTGGGACTGTACATGTTGATTCCATTCCTCGGATTGTACATGGGGATTCCAACCATGGGAATGTACAGAGGGAGTCCTACCCTGGGACTGTATATTGTGATTCTAACACTGGGACTGTATATGGGGATTCCAACCCTGGGACTGCACTTGGGAATCCAACCCTGGGACTGTACATGGGGATTCTAACCCTTGGATTGTACATGAGGATTCTGAACCTGGGACTGCACATCGGTAATTTAACCCAGGGACTGTACATGGGGCTTATAACCCTTAGACTGTACATGGGGAATCCAAGACTGGGACAGTACATTGGAATTCTAATCCTGGGACTGTCAATGTGGATTCCCACCCTGGGACTCTACATGGGGCTTCCCACACAGGGACTGTACATGGGGTTCCAGCCCTGGGACTATACATGGGGATTCCAACCATGGTACTGTGCATGGGGATTCCAAACCTGGGACAGTACATTGGCATTCCAGCCCTGGGACTGCACATGCCGATTCCAACCCTGGGGCTGTACATGGAGATTCCAACCCTGGGACTGTACATGGGGAGTCCAACCCTGGGACTGTACATGGGGATTCTAACCCTGGGACTGTACATGGGTATTCTAAACCTGGGACTGTACATGGGGATTCCAAACCTGAGATATATCCTGGTGTTTCTAACCCTCGGAATCTACATGGGGATTCCAAACCTGGGACTGTACATGGGGATTCCAAACCTGGGACTGTAAATGGGGATTCCAACCCTGGGACTGTACATGGGGATTCCAACACTGGGACTGTACATCTGCATTCCAACCCTGGGACAGCACATAGGGATTCTAACCCTGGGAATATACATGGGGAATCCAACCCTCGGATTGCACATGGCGCTTCCAACCCTGGGACTCTATATGGGGATTCCAACCCTTGGACTGTTAATGGGGATACCAACCCTGGGACTGTACATGGGGATTCTAACCCTGGGACTGTATTTGGGGATTCTAACCCTGGTAATGTACATGGGGATTCCAACCCTGGGACTGTAAATGAGGTTTCCAAACCTGTGACTATAAATGGGGATTCAAACCCTGGGACAGTACATGGGAATTCCAACACTGGGACTGCACATGGGGATTCCAACCCTGGGATTCTACATGAGTATTCCAACCCTGGGACTGCACATGGGGATCCCAACCATGGGACTGTAAATGTGGATTCTAACTCTGGGTGTACATGGGGATTCTAATCCTGGGAATGTACATGGGGATTCCAACCCTGGGAATGTACATGGGGTTTCCAAACCTGGGACTGAGCATGGGGATGCTAACCGTGGGACTGTTCCTGGGGATCCCAACACTGGGAATGAACATGGGGATAATTACCCGGAGACTGTACTTTGCGATTCCAAACCTGGGTCTGTACATGGGGATTCCAAAACTGGCACTGTACATGGGGATTCTAAACCTGGGACTGTACATGGTGATTCTCATACTGGGACTGTACATGGGGAATCTATATCCTGGGAGTGTACATGGGGATTCCAACCCTGGGACTGTACATGGGGATTCCAACCCTGAGATTGTACATGGGGATTTCAACCCTGTGACTGTACATGGGGATTCAAACCCTGGGACTGTACATGGGGATTTTAACCCTGAGAAAGTACATGGTGATTCCAACCCTAGGATTGTACATGAGGTTTCCAATCCTGGGACTGTACATGGGGATGGCAATCCTGGGACTGTTCATGGGGAATCCAACCCTTGGATCTTACATGGGGATTCCAACACTGGCATTGTACATGGGGATTCTAACCCGGGGACTGTACATCGGTATTCCAACCCTGGGACAGTACATGTGGATTGCAACCCTGGGACTGTACATGGAGATTCTAACCTGGGGACTGTACATGGGGATCTCAAACATAGTATTGTACATGGGGATTCCAGCCCTGGGATTGTACATAGGGATTCTAACACTGGGACTGCGCATGGGGATTTTAACCCTTAGACTGTACATGGGGATTCCAACCCTGGGACTGTAAATGGGGATTCCAACCCTTAGACTGTACATGGGGATTCCAAACTTGGGACTGTACATGGGGATACTAATACTGGGAATGTAGATGGGGTTTCCAACCCTGGGACTGTATATGGGGATTCCAAACCTGGGACTGTACATGGGGGTTCTAAACGTGGGACTGTACATGGGGATTCCAGTCTTGGGACTGTGCATGGCGATTCCAACCCTGGGTGTGTACCTGGGGATTCTATATCCTGGGAGAGTACACTGGGATTCCAAACCTGAGACTGTACATGGGGATTCCAGCCTTGGGACTGTACATGGGGATTCCAACCCAGAGAACTGTACATGGGTAGTCCAACCCTGGGACTGTACATGTGCATCCATCACTGCGACTGTATGCGGGGATTCTAACCTTGGGACTGCACATGGGGATTCTAACCCTGAGGCTGTACATGGGGATTCCAAACCTGGGACTGTTCATGGGGATTCCAAACCTGGGAATGTACATTGGGATTCCAACACTGGGACTGTACATGTGGTTTCTAACTCTAGGACTGTAAAATGGGATTTCAACCCTGGGACTGTTCATGGGAATGCCAAACCTGGGAATTTTCGTAGGGTTTCCCACACTGCGACTGTACATGGGGATTCTAACCCTGCGATTGTACATGAGTATTCCAACTCTGGACTGCACATGGGGATTCCAACCCTGGGGTTGTACATGAGTATTCCAACCCTGGGACTGCACATGGGGATTCCAAACCTGGGACTGTAAATTGAGATTCTAACTCTGGGACTGTACATGGGGATTCTAACCCTGGAAATGTGCATGGGGATTCCAAACCTGGGAATGGACATGGGGTTTCCAAGCCTGGGACTGAACATGGGGATGCCAACCTTGGGACTGTTCGTGGGGATTCCAACACTGGGACTGAACATGTGGATAATAACCGGGGGACTGTATATGGCGATTCCAAACCTGGGTCTGTACATGGGGATTCCAAAACTGTGACTGTAAATGGGGATTCTAAACCTGGGACTGTAAAAGGGGATTCTAACCCTGAGACTGTACATGGGGATTCCAACCCTGGGACTGTACATGGGGATTCCAACCCTGAGACAAATCCTGGTGACTCTAACCCTGGGAATCTACATGGTGATTCCAAACCTGGGACTGTGCATGGGGATTCCAACCCTGGGACTGTACATGTGGATTCCAACCCTGGGACTGTAGATGTGGATTCCAACCCTGGGACTGTACATGGGGATTTTAACCCTGGGAATGTAGATGGGGAATCCAACCCTCGGCCTGCACACGGCGATTCCAACCCTGGGACTGGACATGGGGATTCCAATCCTTGTACTGTTAATGCAGATACCAACCCTGGGACTGTACATGGGAATGCCAACCCTGGGACTTCACATAGGGATTCTAACCCTGGGAATGTACATGGGGAATCCAACCCTCGGACTGCACATGGGGATTCCAAACCTGGGACTTTTAATGGGGATACCAACCCTGGGATTGTACATGGGTATTCTAACCCTGGGACTGTATTGGGGATACTAACCCTGTTATTGTACATGGGGATTCAAACCCTGGGACTGTACAAGGGGTTTCCAAACCTGGGACTGTACATGGGGTTTCAAACCCTGGGACTGTACATGGAAATTCTAGCCCTGGGATTGTACATGGGGTTCCAACCCTGGGACTGCATATGGGGATTCCACCTCTGGGACTGTACATGGGGATTCTAACCCTGGGACTGTATTTGGGGTTTCCAACCCTGGGATTGTACATGGGGTTTCCAAACCTGGGACTGTACTTGGGGATTCCAACACTGGGACTGTACATGGGGATTCTAACCCTGGGACTGTAATTGGGGATTCCAACCCTGGGACTGTAAATGGGGTTTCCAAACCTGGGACTGTACATGGGGATTCCAACCGTGGGACTGCAGATGGGGATTCTAACCCTGGTAATGTACATGGGGATTCCAACCCTGGCACTGTACATGGAGTTTCCAAACCTGGGACTGTAAACGGGGTTTCCAGCCCTGGGATTGTACATGGCGATTCCAAACCTGGGACTGTATATGGGGATTCCAGCCCTTGGACAATAAATGTGGATACTTACCCTGGGAATGTACATATGGATTCCAACCCTGGGACTGTAAATGGGGATACTAACCCTGGGAATGTACATGGGGAATCCAACCCTCGGACTCTACATGGTGATTCCAACCCTGGGACTGTATATGGGGATTCCATTCCTGGGATTATTAATGGGAATTCCAACCCTGCGACTGTACATGGGGTTTCCAAACCTGGGATTGCACATGGTGATTCTAAACCTGTGGTTCTACATGGGGATTCTAATACTGGGACTCTACATGGGGATTCCAACCCTGGGACTGTATATGGGGATTCTATATCCTGGGACTGTGCATGGGGATTCCAGCCCTGGGATTGTACTTGGGGATTCCAAACCTGGGATTGTACATGGGCATTCCAGCATTGGGACTGTACATGGGGATTCCAACCCCGGACTGTACACTGGGATTACAACCCTGGGATTGTACATGGGTATTCCTACCCTGGGACTGTACATGGGGATTCTAACCCTGGGTCTGTACATGGGGATTCCAACCCTGGGACTGTACATGAGGATTCCAACCCTGGGACTAATCCAGGTGATTCTAACCCTGGGAATCTAAATGGGGATTCCAAAGCTGTGACTGTACATGGGGACTCCAAACCTGGGACTGTACATGGGGATTCCAACCCTCGGACTGTACATTGCAATTCCAAACCTGTGACTGTATATGGGGATTCCATTCCTGGGACTATTAATGGGAATTCCAAAACGTGGATTGTACATGGGGTTTCCAACCCTGGGACTGTAAATGGGGATTCCAACACTGGGACTGTACATGGGGATATTGGCCTAGAAATTCAGTTGGCTGCGCCAGCCGTTAGCACCTTAGGAGGAGTAGATCTCGAGCGCTAGGCGCTTAGTGCCTGGGCGCAGCGCGATCTGCGCCTCGCCCCAACTTCAGTAGACATTTAGCACAGGCGCAAAGTCATTGCGCGCGCTCATCTGCGCGCGCAGATCATGACGTCATTTTGTCGTGCAACACCCTTTGTGCGCCTGGAACTGGAACTTCACTTGCGCCGCCCCATTGTGCGCCGGGCAGCCCGAAGGACTGTGAATTGGAACAGTACACAGCTGAGGCGGGCCGCGGGGAGCGCAAATTAAAGGGCACTCCTGCAGTAGAAAAGGCAGCCATTTTGCAACACTCCTTCTTTGTGAGATGATGATGATGGAGGAGGAGGAGGAGGAGGAGGAGGAGGACCCCAGAAACACAAATACACTAGTCTCGGCCTGTCAAAAGAACAAATCCACTCTCCCCCTTTAAGAGCTCGTGTCTGCTGGCAATCAGCAGCTCGCCGCACCTGCCCTGCGCCCAACTGCCGGCTTAGCGCCTAATGATAGTCGTGCATCGCCTGTTTTAGCGCAGCAGCAACCTCTTAGGGCGATGCAACTGAATATCGGCGAAGGGGGCTCGACTTTGCGCCGGGCGCAAACTTTAGCGGCCGCCCAACTTTACCACCCCAAAAGTGGCTATACTGAATTTCTAGGCCAATATCTCTAGGACTGTAAAAGGGGATTCCAACCCTGGGACTGTTCATGGGGATGCCAACCCTGGGAATGTTCTTGGGGTGTCGAACACTGCAACTGTATATGGGGATTCTAACCCTAGGAGTTGTCATGGTGATTCCAACCCTGGTACTGCACATGGAGATTCCAACCCTGTGACTTTACACAGGGATTCAAACCCTGGGGCTGTACATGGGGATTTTAACCCTGAGAATGTACATGGTGATTCCAACCCTGGGATTGTACATGGGGCTTCCAATCCTGGGACTGTACATGGGGATGCCAACCCTGGGACTGTTCGTGGGGATTCCAAACCTTGGATTTTACATGGGGATTCCAACACTGGCACTGTACATGGGGATTCTAACCCGGGGACTGTACATGGGTATTCCAACCCTGGGACAGTACATGTGGATTGCAACCCTGGGATTGTACATGGAGATTCTAACCAGGGGACTGTACATGGGGATCTTAAACATGGGATTGTACATGGGGATTCCAGCCCTGGGATTGTACATGGGGATTCTAACACTGGGACTGCGCATGGGGATTTCAACCCTTAGACTGTACATGGGGATTCCAACCCTGGGACTGTACATGGGGATTCCAACCCTTAGACTGTACATGGGGATTCCAACACTGGGACTGTACATGGTGATTCTAATACTGGGAATGTACATGGGGTTTCCAACTTTGGGACTGTACATGGGGATTCCAAACCTGGGACTGTACATGGGGGTTCATAAACGTGGGACAGTACATGGGGATTCCAGTCTTGGGAATGTGCATGGCGATTCCAACCCTGGGAGTGTACATGGGGATTCTATATCCTGGGAGTGTACACTGGGATTCCAAACCTGAGACTGTACATGGTGATTCCAGCCCTGGGACTGTACATGGGGATTCCAACCCAGGGAACTGTACATGATTATTCCAACCCTGGGACTGTACATGGGCATCCATCACTGCGACTGTATACGGGGATTCTAACCTTGGAACTGCACATGGGGATTCTAACCCTGATGCTGTACATGGGGATTCCAAACCTGGGACTGTACATGGGGATTACATACCTGGGAATGTACATGGGGATTCCAACACTGGGACTGTACATGTGGTTTCTAACACCAGGACAGTAAAACGGGATTTCAACCCTGGGACTGTTCATGGGCATGCCAACCCTGGGAATGTTCGTGGGGTTTCCAACACTGCGACTGTACATGGGGATTCTAACCCTGGGATTGTACATGAGTATTCCAACCCTGGGATTGTACATGAGTATTCCAACCCTGGGACTGCACATGGGGATTCCAACCCTGAGACCGTAAATTGGGATTCGAACTCTGGGACTGTACATGGGGATTCTAACCCTGGAAATGTGCATGGGGATTCTAACCCTGGGAATGGACATGGGTTTCCAAACCTGGGACTGAACATGGGGATGCCAACCGTGGGACTGTTCGTGGGGATTCCAACACTGGGACTGAACATGGGGATAATAACCGGGGGATTGTACATGGCGATTCCAAACCTGGGTCTGTACATGCGGATTCCAAAACTGGGACTGTAAATGGGGATTCTAAACCTGGGACTGTACATGGGGATTCTAACCCTGAGACTGTACATGGGGATTCCGACCCTGGGACTGTACATGCGGATTCCAACCCTGAGACAAATCTTGGTGACTCTAACCCTGGGAATCTACATGGGGATTCCAAACCTGGGACTGTGCATGGGGATTCCAACACTGGGACTGCACATGTGGATTCCAACCCTGGGACTGTAGATGTGGATTCCAACCCTGGGGCTGTACATGGCGATTCTAACCCTGGGAATGTAGATGGGGAATCCAACCCTCGGCCTGTACATGGTGATTCCAACCCTGGGACTGTATATGGGGATTCCAATCCTTGTACTGTTAATGTGGATACCAACCCTGGGACTGTACATGGGAATGCCAACCCTGGGACTGTTCGTGCGGATTCCAGCACTGGGATTGTACATGTGGATTCCATCCCTGGGATTGTACATGAGAATTCCAACACTGGGACTGCACATGGGGATTCCAAACCTGGGCTTGTACATGAGTATTCCAACCCTGGGACTGCACATGGGGATTCCAACCAAGGGACTGTAAATGGGGATTCTAACTCTGGGTGTACATGGGGATGCTAACCGTGGGACTGTTCGTGGGGATTCCAAAGCTGGGAATGAAAATGGGGATAATAATCCGGAGACTGTACCTTGCGATTCCAAACCTGGGTCTGTACATGGGGATTCCAAAACTGGAACTGTACATGGGGATTCTATACCTTGGATTTTACATTGGGATTCCAACACTGGCACTGTACATGGGGATTCTAAACCTGTGACTGTACATGGTGATTCTCATACTGGGAATGTACATGGGGGTTCTATATCCTGGGAGTGTACATGGGGATTCAATTTTGGGACTGTACATGGGGATTCCAACCCTGAGACTGTACATGGGGATTCCAGCCCTGGGACTGTACATGGGTATTCCAGCCCTGGGACTGTATATGTGGTTTCCAAACCTGGGACTGTACATGGGCATTCCAGCCTTAAGACTGTACATGGGGATTCCTGCCTTGGGACTGTACATTGGGATTCCAGCCCTGGGTCTGTACATGGGGATTCCAATACTGGGCCTTTATACGGGGATTCTAACCTTGGGGCTGCACATGGGGATTCTAACCCTGGGATTGTACATGGGGATTCTAAACCTGGTGCTGTAAATGGGGAATCTAACCCTGAGACTGTACATAGGGATTCCAACCCTGGGACTGTACATGGGCATTCAAACCCTGGGACTAAACCTGGGGATTCTAACCATGAGATTCTTCATGTGCATTCCAAACCTGGTACTGCACAAAGCGATTCTAAACCTGGGATTAATCCCGATGTTTCTAACCCTGGGAATCTACATGGGGCATCCAATCCTCTGACTGTATATGGCCATTCCAAACCTGGCACTGTATATGGGGATTCCAACACTGGGATTGTTCATGGGAGTTCCAAACCTGGGACTGTACATGGGGATTCCAACCCTGGGACTGTTCGTGTGGATTCCAACACTGGGACTGTACATGGGGATTCTAACCCGGGGACTGTACATGGCGATTCCAAACCTGGGTCTGTATATGTTGTTTCCAACCCTGGGACTGTACATGGGGTTTCTAACCCTGGGACTGTACCTGGGGATTCCAACCCTGGGACTGTACCTGGGGATTCCAACCCTGAGACTATACCTGGGGATTGCAACCTTGGGACTGTACATGGAGATTCTAACACGGGGACTGTACATGGGGAATACAACCCTGGGATTGTACATGGGGATACTTAATCCTGGGAGTGTACATGGGGATTCCAAACCTGAGACTGTACATGGGAATTCCAAACCTGGGACTGTACATGTGGATTCCAACCCTGGGACTGTACATGTGGATTCCAACCCTGGGACTGTACATGGGAATTCTAACCCTGGGGATGCAGATGAGGAATCCAACCCTCGGCCTGTTGATGGCGATTCCAATACGGGGACTGTTAATGTGGATTTCAACCCTGGTACTATTAATGCGGATTCCAACACTGGGAATGTACATGGGAATGCCAATGCTGGGACTGTTCTTGGGGATTCCTGTACTGGGACTGTATATGCAGATTCTAAAACTGGGATTGTACATGAGATTTCCAACACTGGGACTGCACATGGGGATTCCAACCCTGGGATTGTACATGAGTATTCCAATGCTGGGACTGCACATCGGGATTCCAACCATGGGACTGTAAATGGGGATTTTAACTCTGGGTGTACATGGGGATTCTAACCCTGGGAATGTACATGGGGATTCCAACCCTGGGAATGTACATGGGGTTTCCAAACCAGGGACTGAACATGGAGATGCTAACCGTGGGACTGTTCCTGGGGATTTCAACACTGGGAATGAACATGGGGATAATAACCCGGGGACTGTACCTTGCGATTCCAAACCTGGGTCTGTACATGGGGATTCCAAAACTGGAACTGTACATGGGGATTCTAAACCTGGGACTGTACATGGGGATTCTCATACTGGGACTGTACATGGGGATTCTATATCCTGGGAGTGTACATGGGGATTCCAACCCTGGGACTGTACATGGGGATTCTAACCCTGGGACTGTACATGGGGATTCCAAACCTGGGATTGTACATGGGAATTCCTGCCCTGGGACTGTACATAGGGATTCTCAATCCTGGGAGTGTACATGGGGATTCCAAACCTGAGACTGTACATGGGGATTCCAGCCCTGGGACTGTACATGGGGATTCCAACCCAGGGAAATGTACATGGGTATTCCAGACCTGGGTCTGTACATGGGCATTCCATCACTGCGACTGTATACGGGGATTCTAACCTTGGGACTGCACATGGGGATTCTAACCCTGGGACTGTACATGGGGATTCAAGCCTGGGGCTGTAAATGGGGTATCTAACCTTGAGGCTGAACATGGGGATTCCATTCCTGGAACTGTACATGGGGATTCCAAACCTGGGAATGTACATGGGGATTCCAACCCTGGGACTGTACATGAGTATTCCAACCCTGGGACTGCACATGGGGATTCCAACCCTGGGACTGTAAATTGGGATTCTAACTCTGGGACTGTACATGGGGATTCTAACCCTGGGAATGTACATGGGGATTCCAACCCTGAGAATGGACATGGGGTTTCCAAACCTGGGACTGAACATGGGGATGCCAACCGTGGGACTATTCGTGGGGATTCCAACACTGGAACGGAACATGGGGATAATAACCGGGGGACTGTACATGGCGATTCCAAACCTGTGTCTGTACATGGGGATTCCAAAACTGGGACTGTACATGGGGATTCTAAACCTGGGACTGTACATGCGGATTCCAACCCTGTGACTGTACATGGGGATTCCAACCCTGAAACAAATCCTGGTGACTCTAACCCTGGGAATCTACATAGGGATTCCAACCCTGGGACTGTACATGTGGATTCCAGTCCTGGGACTTTACTTGTGGATTCCAACCCTGGGACTGTACATGGGGATTCTTACCCTGGGAATGTAGATGGGGAATCCAACTCTCGGCCTGTACATGGTGATTCCAAACCTGGGACTGTATATGGGGATTCCAACCCTGGTACTGTTAATGCGGATACCAACCCTGGGATTGTACATGGGAATGACAACCCTGGGACTGTTCGTGGGGATTCCATCACTGGGACTGTACATGCAGATTCTAACCCTGGGATTGTGCATGAGAATTCCAACACTGGGCCTGCACATGGGGATTCCAACCCTGGGAATGTACATGAGTATTCCAAATCTGGGACTGCACATGGGGATTCCAACGCTGGGACTGTAAATGGGGATACTAACTCTGGGACTGTACATGCGGATTCTAACCTGGGAATGTACATGGGGATTCCAACGCTGGGAATGTACATGGGTTTTCCAAACCTGAGACTGAACATGGGGATGCCAACCGTGGGACTGTTCGTGGGGATTCCAACACTGGGACTGAACATGGGGATAATAACCCGGGGACTGTACATTGCGATTCCAAACCTGGGTCTGTACATGGGGATTCCAAAACAGGAACTGTACATGGAGATTCTAAACCTTGGATTCCAACAGTGTCACTGTACATGGGGATTCTAAACCTAGGACTGTACATGGGGATTCTCATACTGGGACTGTACATGGGGATTCCATATCCTGGGAGTGTACATCGGGATTCCAAACCTGGGACTGTACGTGGGGATTCCAACCCTGACAATGTACATGGGGATTCCAGCATTGGGACTGTACATGGGGATTCCAACCCTGGGACTGCACATGGGGTTTCCAACCCTGGGACTGTACATGGGGATTCTAACCCAAGGACTGTACATGGGTATTCCAACCCTGGGAATGTGCATGAGTATTCCAAACCTGGGATTGTACATGATTACTCCAAACCTGGGACTGCACATGGGGATTCCAACCCTGAGACTGTAAATGGGGATTCCAACCCTGGTACTGTTAATGCGGATAACAACCGTGGGACTGTACATGGGAATGCCAACCCTGGGACTGTTCGTGGGGATTCCAGCACTGGGACTGTACATGCGGATTCCAGCCTGGGATTGTACATGTGAATTCCAACACTGGGACTGCACATGGGGATTCCAACCCTGGGATTGTTCATGAGTATTCCAAACCTGGGACTGCACATGAGGATTCCAACCCTGAGACTGTAAATGGGGATAATAACTCTGGGACTGTACATGGGGATTCCAACCCTGGGAATGTACATGGGGTTTCCAAACTTGGGACTGAACATGGGGATGCCAACCGTGGGACTGTTCGTGGGGATTCCAATACTGGGACTGAACAAAGGGATAATAACCCGGGGACTGTGCATTGCGATTCCAAACCTGGGTCTGTACATGGGGATTCCAAAACTGGAACTGTACATGGGGATTCTAAACCTAGTATTTTACATTGGGATTCCAACACTGGAACTGTACATGGGGATTCTAAACCTGGGACTGTACAAGGGGATTCTCATACTGGGGCTGTACATGGGGGTTCCAACCCTGAGACTATACATGGGGATTCCAAACCTGGGATTGTGTATGGGGATTCCTGCCCTGGGACTGTACATGGGGATTCCAGCCCTGGGTCTGTACATGGGGATTCCATCACTGGGCCTTTATATCCTTGAGACTGCACATGGGGATTCTAACCGTTGCATTGTACATGGGGTTTCTAAAGCTGGGGCTGGAAATGGGGAATCTAACCCTGAGACTGTACACGGGGATTCCAACCCTGGGACTAAACCCGGGGATTCTAACCCTGAGATTCTTCATGTGGATTCCAAACCTGGTACTGCACATAGCGATTCTAAACCTGGGATTAATCCCGATGTTTCTAACCCTGGGAATCTACATGGGGAATCCAATCCTCGGACTGTATATGGTGATTCCAAACCTGGCACTGTATATTGAGATTCCAACACAGGGATTGTTAATGGGAGTTCCAATCCTGGGACTGTACATGGGGATTCCAACCCTGCGACTGTACTTGGGGATTGCAACACTGGGACTGTACATGGAGATTCTAACACGGGGACTGTACATGGGGAATTCAACCCTGGGATTGTACATGGGGATTGCAACCCTGGGACTGTACATGGAGATTTTAACACGGGGACTGTACATGTGGATTGCAACCCTGGGAATGCACATGGAGATTCTAACCCGGGGACTGTACATAGGGATTTCAAACATGGGATGGTACATGGGGATTCCAGCCCTGGGACTGTACATGGGGATTCCAACACTGGGACTGTACATGGAGTTTCCAAACCTGGGAATGTACATTGGGATTCTAAACCTGGGACTGTACATGGGGATTCTAATACAGGGACTGTACATGGGGATTCCAACCCTGGGACTGTAAATGGGGATTCTATATCCTGGGAGTGTACATGGGGATTCCAAACCTGAGACTGCACATGGGGATTCCAGCCCTGGGACTGTACATGGGGATTCCAACCCTGGGACTGCACATGTGTATTCCAACCCTGGGACTGTATATGGGGATTCTATCCTTGGGACTGTACATGGGAATTCTAAACCTGGGGCTGTAATTGGGGAATCTAACTCTGAGATTGAACATGGGGATTCAACCCTGGGACTGTACATGGGCATTCAAACCCTGGGACTAAACCTGGGGATTCTAACCCTGAGAATCTGCATGGGGATTCCAAACCTGGGAGTGTACATGGCGATTCTAAACCTGAGACTGTACATGGAGATACTAACCCTGGGAAACTACATGGGAATTCCAAATCTGGGACCGTACATGGGGACTCCAAACCTGGGACTGTACATAAGGATTCCAACCCTGGGACTGTACCTGTGGATTCCAACCCTGGGAATGTACATAGAGTCATAGAGTCATAGAGTTTTACAGCACAGAAAGAGGCCCTTCGGCCCATCGTGTCTGCGCCGCCCATCCATCCCTGTCCAGTCTAATCCCATTTTCCAGCATTTGGTCCATAGCCTTGTATGCAATGGCAATTCAAGTGCTCATCCAAATGCTTCTTGAATGTTGTGAGGGTTCCTGCCTCTACCACCCTTTCAGGCATTGAGTTCCACATTCCAACCACCCTCTGGGTGAAAAAGTTCCTCCTCAAATCCCCTCTAAATCTCCTGCCCCTTACCCTGAATCTATGCCCCCTTGTTATTGACCCCCCTACTAAGGGGAAAAGTTCCTCTTTGTCTACCCTATCTATGCCCCTCATCATTTTGTACACCTCAATCAGGTCCCCCCTCAGCCTTCTTTGCTCCAAGGAAAACAACCCCAGCCTGTTTAGTCTTTCTTCATAGCTGAGGCGCTCCATCCCAGGTAACATCCTGGTGAATCTTCTCTGCACCCTCTCCAAAGCAATCACATCCTTCCTATAGTGAGGCGACCAGAACTGCACACAGTACTCCAGCTGTGGCCTCACCAGCGTTTTGTACAGCTCCATCATAACCTCCCTGCTCTTATATTCTATGCCTCGGCTAATGAAGGCAAGTATCCCATATGCCTTTTTAACCACGTTATCTACTTGTTCCGCTGCCTTCAGAGATCTATGTACATGTACACCGAGGTCCCTCTGACCCTCTGTACTTCCTAGGGTCCTACCACTCATTGTGTATTCCCTTGCCTTATTTGTCTGTCCAAAATGCATCACCTCGCACTTTTCAGGGTTAAATTCCATTTGCCACTTTTCCGCCCATCTGACCAACCCGTCTATATCGTCCTGTAGCCTGAGGCTTTCCTCCTTGCAATTTACCACCCCACCAATTTTCGTGTCATCTGCAAACTTACTGATCATCCCTTATACATTCTCATCCAAATCATTTATGTAGATCACAAACAACAAGGGACCCAGCACCGATCCCTGAGGTACCCCACTGGACACAGGCTTCCAGTCACAAAAGCAACCATCGACCATCACCCTCTGCCTCCTGCCACTCAGCCAGTTTAGGATCCAACGCGCCAAGGCACCCTGGATCCCATGGGCTCTTACCTTCTTGACCAGTCTCCTATGCGGGACTTTGTCAAAAGCTTTACTGAAGTCCATGTAAACCACATCCACAGCATTTCCCTCATCCACCTCCCTAGTCACCCCCTCGAAAAATTCAATCAGATTTGTCAGACATGGAGCTTTTAACCCTGGGAATGTACATGGGGAATCCAATCCTCGGACTGTATATGGCGATTCCAAACCTGGCACAGTATATGAAATAACAACAGAAAATGCTGAAAAACTCAGCAGGCCAGGCAACATCCGTGGAGAGAAATTATGGTCGATGTTTCGGGTGAACCCTTTTTCAAACTTGAAAGGAAATGAAATAGATCGAAGGCAGGGCTGCGATTGAACAAAAGAAGTAAAGAGACATTAAGAGGTAATCAAAACCAGACAAGATGGTAATAGGACAAGTGGAGACAAAAGACAGATCAGATTAGGTGTGAAGTGTACTGGCAGGATGAGAGACAGCTGCCATGTGGGAGAGAGAAAAAAAAGGAAAGGGGGGATGGTAAAACCCAAAACAAAGGGGTGGAAAGAAATATAAGAAAAATTGTAATAGGGGCCGAGGTTATGATCTGAAATTGTTGAACTTGATATTGAGTCCAGAAGGCTGCAAAGTGCCTAATCGGAAGATGAGGTGCTGTTCCTCGAGTTTACATTGAGCTTCCGTGCAACAATGCAAGAGGCCAAGGACGGTGAGGTCTGAGTGGGAATGGAGCGGTGATTTAAAATGACAGGCAACCGGAAGCTCGGGGTCAACCTTACGGACTGAACGGAGGTGTTCCGCAAAGCGGTCACCCAATCTGCGTTTGGTGTACCCAATGTAAAGGAGACTGCATCGTGAGCAGCGAATACAGTATACTAGATTGCAAGAAGTACAAGTAAATCGCTGTTTCACCTGGAAGGGGTGTTTGGGGCCCTGGACAGTGGGAGGGGGGAGGTATAGGGGCAGGTGTTACATCTCCTGTGCTTGCACGGGAAGGTGCCAGGTGAAGGGGAAGGGCTGTTGGGGGTGATGGAGGAGTGGACTAGGGTGTCTCGGAGGGAGCGGTCCCTACGGAAAGTTGAAAGAGGAGGGGAGGGGAAGATACGTTTGGTGGTGGGATCACTTTGGAGGTAGCAGAAATGGCAGAGGATGATCCATTGAATGTGGAGGCTGGTGGGGTGAAAGGTGAGGACAAGCGGAACACTATCGTGGTTCCGGGAGGGAGGGGCAGGGATGTGGGTAGAATTGTAGGAATGTACATGGCGATTCCAAACCTGGGACTGTACATGGGTATTCTAAACCTGGGACTGTACATGGGTATTCTAAACCTGGGACTGTACATGGGGATTCTAACCCTAGGACTGTAAAAGGGGATTCCAACCCACGGACTGTACATGGGGATTCCAACCCTGGGACTGTTAATGGGGATTCCAACACTGGGATTGTACATGGGGATTCCAACCCTGGGACTGCACATGGGCTGTCCAACCTGGGACTGTACATGTCGATTCCAACCCTGGGACTATACCTGGGGATACTAACTCTGGGAAGCTACATGGGGATTCCAAACCTGGGACTGTACATGGGGATTCCAACCCTGGGAATGTACATGGGGATTCCAAACCTGTGACTGTATATGGGAATTCTAACCCTTGGACTGTACATGAGGTTTCAAACCTGGGACTGTACATGGGGATTCTAAACCTGGGACTGTACATGGGGATTCTAACACTGGGACTGTACATTGGGTTTCCAACCCTGGGACTGTACATGGGGATTCCATATCTGGGACTGTACATGGGGATTAAAACCTGGGACTGTACATGGGGATTCTAATACTGAGACTGTACATGGGGATTCCAATCCTGGGACTGTACATATGGATACCAACCCTGGGACTGTACATGGGAATTCCAACCGTGGGACAGTACATGGGAATACCAACAGTGGGACTGCACATGGGCATACAACCCTGCACTGTACATGGGGTTCCAACCCTGGGACTTTACTTGGGGATACTATCCCTGGGACTGTACATGGGGATTCTAACCCTAGGACTGTACATGGAGATACCAACCATGGGACTGTACATGGGGAATCCAACCATGGGACTTTACTTGGATATTCCTGCCCTGGGACTATACAAGGGTATTCTAATCCTGGGACTGTACATGGGGATTCTAACCCTGGGACAGCACATGGGGATTCCCAACCTTGACTCTACATGGGGGTTCTACCCCTGGGGCTGTACATGGGGAATCCAACCATGGGACCTTATATGGATATTCCCTCCCTGGAACTGTACAAGGGTATTCTAACCCTGGGACTGTACATGGGGATTCTAACCCTGGGACAGCACATGGGGATACCCACCCTTGACTCTACATGTGGGTTTTACCCTGTGACTGTATATGGTGTTTCTAACCCTGGGCCTGTACATGGGGATTCCAACCCTGGGACTGTACATGTGGTTCTGAGCCGAGGACTGAACATGGGGTTACCAACCCTGGGACTGTACATGGAGATTCCAACACTGGGACTGTACATGGGGATTCTAACCATGGGAGAGTACATGGGGATTCCAACCCTGGACTGTACATGGGGATTCCAACCCTGCGATTGTACATTGGGATTCCCGCCCTGGGACTGTACATGGGGTTTCCAACCCTGGGACTGTACATGGGCATTCCAGCCCTGGAACTTTACATGGGCATTCCTGCCCTGGGACTGTACATTGGGATTCCAGCCCTGAGACTTTACATGGGATTTCTAACACAGGGAAAAACATGGGGATTCTAATCCTGGGACTGTATATGGGGATTTCAAACCTTGGACTGGACATGGGAATCCAACCCTGGGATTGTACATGGGGACTCTAAACCTGGGACTTTACATGAGAGATTCCAAACCTAGGACTGCACATGGGGATTCTAAACCTAGGACTGTACATGGGGATTCCAACCCTGGGACTGTACATGGGGATTCCAACCCTGGGCCTGCACATGGGGTGTCCAAACCTGTGACTGTACATGCGGATTCTAAACCTGAGACTATACATGGGGATTCTAACACTGGGACTGTACAATTGGATTCCAACCCTGGGACTGTACATGGGGATTCTAAACCTTGGACTGTACATGGGGATTCTAACACTGAGACTGTACATGGGAATTCCAACCGTGGGGCAGTACATGGGAATATCAACAGTGGGACTGTACATGGGCATACAACCCTGGACTGTACATGGGGTTCCAATCCTGGGACTTTACTTGGGGTTACTATCCCTGGGACTGTACATGGGGATTCTAACCCTAGGACTGTACATGAGGATTCCAACCCTGGGACTGTACATGGGAAATCCAAACATGGGACTTAACATGGATATTCCCTCCCTGGCACTGTACAAGGGTATTCTAACCCTGGGACTGTACATGGGGATTCTAACCCTGGGACAGCACATGGGGATTCCCACACTTGACTCTACATGGGGGTTTTACCCCTGGGACTGTGCATGGTGTTTCTAACCCTGGGTCTGTACATGGGGATTCCAACACTGGGACTGTACATGGGGATTCTAACCGTGGGAGAGTACATGGGGATTCCAACCCTGGACTGTGCATGGGGATTCCAACCCTGTGACTGTACATTGGGATTCCCGCCCTGGGACTGTACATGGGGTTTCCAACCCTGGGACTGTACATGGGCATTCCAGCCCTGGAACTTTACATGGGCATTCCTGCCCTGGGACTGTTCATTGGGATTCCAACACTGGTACTGTACATGTGTATTCTAACACTGGGACTCTACATGGGGTTTCTAAAGCTGGGAATGCACACGGGGTTTCCAAACCTGGGACTGTACATTGGGATTCCAACCCTGGGACTGTACGTGGGGTTTCTAACACAGGGAAAAACATGGGGATTCTAATCCTGGGACTGTACATGGGGATTTCAAACCTAGGACTGGACATGGGAATCCAACCCTGGGATTGTACATGGGGACTCTAAACCTGGGACTTTACATGAGAGATTCCAAACCTAGGACTGCACATGGGGATTCTAAACCTAGGACTGTACGTGAGGATTCCTACCCTGGGACTGTACATGGGGATTCCAACCCTGGGCCTGCACATGGGGTGTCCAAACATGTGACTGTACATGCGGATTCTTAACCTGATACTGTACATGGGGATTGTAACACTGGGACTGTACAATTGGATTCCAACCCTGGGACTGTACATGGGGATTCTAAATCTTGGACTGTACGTGGGGATTAAAACCTGGGACTGTACATGGGGATTCTAACACTGAGACTGTACATGGGGATTCCAATCCTGGGACTGTACATGTGGATACCAACCCTGGGAGTGTACATGGGAATTCCAACCGTGGGACAGTACATGGGAATATCAACAGTGGAACTGCACATGGGAATACAACCCTGGACTGTACATGGGGTTCCAATCCTGGGACTTTGCTTGTGGTTACTATCCCTGGGACTGTACATGGGGATTCTAACCCTAGGACTGTACATGGGGATTCCAACCCTGGGACTGTACATGGGAAATCCAAACATGGGACTTTACATGGATATTCCCTCCCTGGCACTGTACAAGGGTATTCTAACCCTGGGACTGCACATGGGGATTCCCACACTTGACTCTACATGAGGGTTTTACCCCTGGGACTGTACATGGTGTTTCTAACCCTGGGTCTGTACATGGGGATTCCAACACTGGGACTGTATGTGGAGATTCCTGCCCTGTGATTGTATATGGGGATTCCAACCCTGGGACTGTACATGGAGATTCCTGCCCTGGGTTTGTACAAGCGGATTCCAGCACTGGGATGTACAAGTGGTTCTGAGCCGAGGACTGATCATGGGGATAACAACCCTGGGACTGTACATCGAGATTCTAACACTGGGACTGTACCTGGGGATTCCGACCCTGCAACTGTACATTGGGCTTCCCGCCCTGGGAATGTACATGGGTTTCCAACCCTGTGACTGTACATGGGCATTCCAACCCTGGAACTTTACATGGGCATCCTGCCCTGGGACTTTACATTGGGATTCCAACCCTGGTACTGTACTTGGGTATTCTAACACTGGGACTCTACATGGGGTTTCTAAAGCTGGGAATGCACATGGTGTTTCCAAACCTGGGACTGTACATTGGGATTCCAACCCTGGGACTGTACATGGTGATTCTAACACTGGGACTGTACATGGGGGATTCCAAACCTGGGACTGTACATGGGGAATCCAACCATGGGGCTTTACATGGATATTCCCGCCCTGTGACTGTACAAGGGTATTCTAACCCTGGGGCTGTACATGGGGATTCTAACCCTGGGACAGCACATGGGGATTCCCACCCTTGATTCTACAAGTGTTTTTCTACCCCTGGGACTGTACATGGGGATTCCAACCCTGGGACTGTATATGGAGATTCCTGCCCTGTGATTGTATATGGGGATTCCAACCCTGGGACTGTACATGGAGATTCCTGCCCTGGGATTGTACATGGGGATTATAACCGTGGGAGAGTACATGGGGATTCAAACCCTGGACTGTACATGGGGATTTCAACCCTGCGACTGTACATTGGGATTCCTGCCCTGCGACTGTACATGGGGTTTCCAACCCTGGGGCTGTATATGGGCATTCCAACCCTGGAACTTTACATGGGCATTCCTGCCCTGGGACTGTACATTGGGATTCCAACACTGGTACTGTACATGGGTATTGTAACACTGGGACTCTACATGGGGTTTCTAATGCTGGGAATGCACACGGGGTTTCCAAACTTGGGACTGTACATTGGGATTCCAACCCTGGGACTGTGCATGGGAATCCAACCCTGGGACTGTACATGGGGATTCTAAACCTGGGACTTTACATGGAGATTCCAAACCTAGGACTGCACATGGGGATTCTAAACCTAGGACTGTAAAAGGGGATTCCAACGCTGAGACTGTACATGGGGATTCAAAACCTGGGACTGTACATGGTGATTCTAACCTTGGGACTGTACATGGGGATTCCAACCCTGGGCCTGCACATGGGGTATCCAACCCTCTGACTGTACATGCGAATTCTAAACCTGGGACTGTACATGGGGATTCTAACACTGGGACTGTACATTTGGTTTCCAACCCTGGGACTGCACATGGGGATTCTAAACCTTGGACTGTATATGGGGATTCAAATGCTGGGACTGCACATGGGAATCCAACCCTGGGTCTGTACATGGGGATTCTAACCAGGGGACAGTACATGGGGATTCCAACCCTGGGACTGTACATGGAGTTTGCAACTGTGTGACTGTACATGGGGATTCTAACCCTGGGATTGTATCTGGGGATTCCAACCATGGGACAGTGCATATTCGGATTCCAACCTTGGGACTGTACCTGTGGATTCCAACCCTGGGACGGTACATGGGGATTCCAACCCTAGGACTGGACATGGGTATTCTAACCCTGGGACTGTACATGGGGATTCTAAACCTGGGACTGTACATGGGACATCTAACCCTAGGAATGCACATGCAGATTCTAACTCTCGGAGTGTAAAAGTGGATTCCAACCCTGGGACTGTACATGGGGATTCTAAACCTGGGACTGTACATCGGGCAGCTAACCCTAGGAATGCACGTGCGGATACTAACTCTAGGACTGTAAAAGTGGATTCCAACCCTGGGACTATACATGGGGTTTCTAACCCTGGGTCTGTAAATGGGGATTCCAACGCTGGAGACTGTACATTGGGATTCCAACACGGGGACTGTACGTGGCGATTCCAAACCTGTGACTGTACATGGGGATTCTAACACTGGGACTGTACATTGGGTTTCCAACCCTGGGACTGTACATGGGGATTCCATAACTGGGACTGTACATGGGGATTAAAACCTGGGACTGTACATGGGGATTAAAACCTGGGACTGTACATGGGGATTAAAACCTGGGACTGTACATGGGGATTCTAACACTGAGACTGTACATGGGGATTCCAATCCTGGGACTGTATATGTGGATACCTTCCCTGGGACTGTACATGGGAATTCCAACCGTGGGACAGTACATGGGAATACCAACAGTGGGACTGCACATGGGCATACAACCCTGCACTGTACATGGGGTTCCAACCCTGGGACTTTACTTGGGGATAATATCCCTGGGACTGTACATGGGGATTCTAACCCTAGGACTGTACATGGAGATGCCAACCATGGGACTGTACATGGGGAATCCAACCATTGGACTTTACATGGATATTCCCGCCCTGGGACTATACAAGGGTATTCTAATCCTGAGACTGTACATGGGTATTCTAACCCTGGGACTGTACATGGGGATTCTAAATCTTGGACTGTACATGTGGATTAAAACCTGGTACTGTACATGGGGATTCTAACACTGAGACTGTATATGGGGATTCCAATCCTGGGACTGTACATGTGGATACCAACCCTGGGAGTGTACATGGGAATTCCAACCGTGGGACAGTGCATGGGAATATCAACAGTGGAACTGCATTGGGAATACAACCCTGGACTGTACATGGGATTCCAATCCTGGGACTTTACTTGTGGTTACTATTCCTGGGACTGTACATGGGGATTCTAACCCTAGGACTGTACATGGGGATTCCAGCCCTGGGACTGTACATGGGAAATCCAAACATCGGACTTTACATGGATATTCCCTCCCTGGCACTGTACAAGGGTATTCTAACCCTGGGACTGTACATGGGGATTCTAACCCTGGGACAGCACATGGGGATTCCCACCCTTGACTCTACATGTGGGTTTTACCCCTGGGACTGTACATGGTGTTTCTAACACTGGGTCTGTACATGGGGATTCCAACCCTGGGACTGTACATGTGTTTCTGAGCCGAGGACTGAACATGGGGTTACCAACCCTGGGACTGTACATGGAGATTCCAACACTGGGACTGTACATGGGGATTCTAACCGTGGGAGAGTACATGGGGATTCCAACCCTGGACTGTACATGGGGATTCCAACCCTGCGACTGTACATTGGGATTCCCGCCTTGGGACTGTACATGGGGCTTCCAACCCTAGGACTGTACATGGGCTTTCCAGCCCTGGAACTTTACATGGGCATTCCTGCCCTGGGACTGTACATTGGGATTCCAACACTGGTACTCGACATGGGTATTCTAACACTGGGACTCTACATGGGGTTTCTAAAGCTGGGAATACACACGGGGTTTCCAAACCTGGGACTGTATATTGGGATTCCAACCCTGGGACTGTACATGGGGTTTCTAACACTGGGAAAAACATGGGGATTCTAATCCTGGGACTGTACATGGGGATTTCAAACCTAGGTCTGGACATGGGAATCCAACCCTGGGACTGTACATGGGGACTCTAAACCTGGGACTTAACATGAGAGATTCCAAACCTAGGACTGCACATGGGGATTCTAAGCCTAGGACTGTACATGGGGATTTCAACCCTGGGACTGTACATGGGGATTCCAACCCTGGGCCTGCACTTGGGGTGTCCAAACCTGTGACTGTACATGCAAATTCTAAACCTGAGACTGTACATCGGGATTCCAACACTGGGACTGTACATGGGGATTCTAAACCTTGGACTGTACATGGGGATTAAAACCTGGGACTGTACATGGGGATTCTAACACTGAGACTGTACATGGGGATTCCAATCCAGGGACTGTACATGTGGATACCAACCCTGGGACTGTACATGGGAATTCCAACCGTGGGACAGTACATGGGAATATCAACAGTGGGACTGCACATGGGCATACAACCCTGGACTGTACATGGGGTTCCAACCCTGGGACTTTACTTGGGGATAATATCCCTGGGACTGTACATGGGGATTCTAACCCTAGGACTGTACATGGAGATGCCAACCATGGGACTGTACATGGGGAATCCAACCATTGGACTTTACATGGATATTCCCGCCCTGGGACTATACAAGGGTATTCTAATCCTGGGACTGTACATGGGTATTCTAACCCTGGGACTGTACATGGGGATTCTAAATCTTGGACTGTACATGGGGATTAAAACCTGGTACTGTACATGGGGATTCTAACACTGAGACTGTATATGGGGATTCCAATCCTGGGACTGTACATGTGGATACCAACCCTGGGAGTGTACATGGGAATTCCAACCGTGGGACAGTGCATGGGAATATCAACAGTGGAACTGCATTGGGAATACAACCCTGGACTGTACATGGGATTCCAATCCTGGGACTTTACTTGTGGTTACTATCCCTGGGACTGTACATGGGGATTCTAACCCTAGGACTGTACATGGGGATTCCAATCCTGGGACTGTACATGGGAAATCCAAACATCGGACTTTACATGGATATTCCCTCCCTGGCACTGTACAAGGGTATTCTAACCCTGGGACTGTACATGGGGATTCTAACCCTGGGACAGCACATGGGGATTCCCACCCTTGACTCTACATGTGGGTTTTACCCCTGGGACTGTACATGGTGTTTCTAACACTGGGTCTGTATATGGGGATTCCAACCCTGGGACTGTACATGTGGTTCTGAGCCGAGGACTGAACATGGGGTTACCAACCCTGGGACTGTACATGGAGATTCCAACACTGGGACTGCACATGGGGTGTCCAACCCTGGGACTATACATGGGGATTCTAAACCTGGGACTGTATATGGGGATTCTAACCCTCAGACTGTAAAAGGGGATTCCATCCCTGGGACTGTAAATGGGGATTGCAAACGTGGGACTCTTCATAGGGCTTCCAACACTAGGACTGTACATGGGGATTACAACCCTGGGACTGTAAATGGGGATTGCAAACGTGGGACTCTTCATAGGGCTTCCAACCCTGGGACTGTACATGTGGTTCTGAGCCGAGGACTGAACACGGGGTTACCAACCCTGGGACTGTACATGGAGATTCCAACACTGGGACTGTACATGGGGATTCTAACCGTGGGAGAGTACATGGGGATTCCAACCCTGGACTGTACATGGGGATTCCAACCCTGCGACTGTACATTGGGATTCCTGCCTTGGGACTGTACATGGGGTTTCCAACCCTAGGATTGTACATGGGCATTCCAGCCCTGGAACTTTACATGGGCATTCCTGCCCTGGGACTGTAAATTGGGATTCCAACACTGGTACTCTACATGGGTATTCTAACACTGGGACTCTACATGGGGTTTCTAAAGCTGGGAATGCACACGGGGTTTCCAAACCTGGGACAGTATATTGGGATTCCAACCCTGGGACTGTATATGGGGTTTCTAACACTGGGAAAAACATGGGGATTCTAATCCTGGGACTGTACATGGGGATTTCAAACCTAGGTCTGGACATGGGAATCCAACCCTGGGACTGTACATGGGGACTCTAAACCTGGGACTTAACATGAGAGATTCCAAACCTAGGACTGCACATGGGGATTCTAAACCTAGGACTGTACATGGGGATTCCAACCCTGGGACTGTACATGGGGATTCCAACCCTGGGCCTGCACTTGGGGTGTCCAAACCTGTGACTGTACATGCGGATTCTAAACCTGAGACTGTACATGGGGATTCCAACACTGGGACTGTACATGAGGATTCTAAACCTTGGACTGTACATGGGGATTAAAACCTGGGACTGTACATGGGGATTCTAACACTGAGACTGTACATGGGGATTCCAATCCAGGGACTGTACATGTGGATACCAACCCTGGGACTGTACATGGGAATTCCAACCGTGGGACAGTACATGGGAATATCAACAGTGGGACTGCACATGGGCATACAACCCTGGACTGTACATGGGGTTCCAACCCTGGGACTTTACTTGGGGATAATATCCCTGGGACTGTACATGGGGATTCTAACCCTAGGACTGTACATGAAAATGCCAACCATGGGACTGTACATGGGGAATCCAACCATTGGACTTTACATGGATATTCCCGCCCTGGGACTATACAAGGGTATTCTAATCCTGGGACTGTACATGGGTATTCTAACCCTGGGACTGTACATGGGGATTCTAAATCTTGGACTGTACATGGGGATTAAAACCTCGTACTGTACATGGGGATTCTAACACTGAGACTGTATATTGGGATTCCAATCCTGGGACTGTACATGTGGATACCAACCCTGGGAGTGTACATGGCAATTCCAACCATGGGACAGTGCATGGGAATATCAACAGTGGAACTGCATTGGGAATACAACCCTGGACTGTACATGGGGTTCCAATCCCTGGGACTGTACATGGGGATTCTAACCCTAGGACTGTACATGGGGATTCCAGCCCTGGGACTGTACATGGGAAATCCAAACATCGGACTTCACATGGATATTCCCTCCCTGGCACTGTACAAGGGTATTCTAACCCTGGGACTGTACATGGGGATTCTAACCCTGGGACAGCACATGGGGGTTCCCACCCTTGACTCTACATGGGGGTTTTACCCCTGGGACTGTAGGTGGTGTTTCTAACCCTGGGTCTGTACATGGGGATTCCAACACTGGGACTGTATATGGAGATTCCTGCCCTGTGATTGTATATGGGGATTCCAACCCTGGGACTGTACATGGAGATTCCTGCCCTGGGATTGTACAAGGGGATTCTAACACTGGGATGTACAAGTGGTTCTGAGCCGAGGAATGAACATGGGGATAACAACCTTGGGACTGTACATCGAGATTCCAACACTGGGACTGTACATGGGGATTCCAACCCTGCAACTGTACATTGGGCTTCCCGCCCTGGGAATGTACATGGGGTTTCCAACCCTGGGACTGTACATGGGTGTTCTAACACTGGGACTCTACATGGGGTTTCTAAAGCTGGGAATGCACACGGGGTTTCCAAACTTGGGACTGTACATTGGGATTCCAACCCTGGGACTGTACATGGTGATTCTAACACTGGGAAAAACATGTGGATTCTAAACCTGGGAGTGTACATGGGGATTCCAACCCTAGGACTGGACATGGGAATCCAACCCTGGGACTGTACATGGGATTCTAACCCTAGGACTTTACATGGGGATTCCAAACCTGTGACTGTACATGGAGAATCCAACCATGGGGCTTATTCCCGCCCTGTGACTGTACAAGAGTATTCTAACCCTGGGACTGTGTGGTGATTATTTCCTATGTTTAATAAGAAGTATTGTGATTGGTGAATGGGGTGGTTGTTCTCTGTATTAGTAAGAAGTATTGTAATTGGTTGTTTGTTTCTACCTTGAGATATATGTTGTAAACTCATTGGTAGTGGATGTCAGGTGATTTGTGGTGGCCATCTTAAATTCAGTTCTCTCTAGTCATTGTTGGAGACTGGTGTTGAAAGATGTGCTACTGGGTTCGTAAAGTTAATAAAGTCTAGATTAGAAAGGCAAATCTATTCTTTATTTCAATTTATTAACTTTTTATCAGAATGGAGTGATATCTTCAACCAGAACGATTCAATGCTGACCCTAATTCTGCAGGAGTGGATGATAAATGGAAACATTGGTATTCTATATTTACAAACTTTTTGGGTGTGTTGGAACAAGAATCTC
Organism: Somniosus microcephalus; assembly: GCF_052327205.1. Lineage (NCBI taxonomy): Eukaryota > Metazoa > Chordata > Chondrichthyes > Squaliformes > Somniosidae > Somniosus > Somniosus microcephalus. Next base: position 150,001,328 of record NC_140990.1, on the reverse strand, counting down.
TGAATAAGCTGAATATGCTGATCAACTACATTGCTCCGGATGTGTATAAGTATATTTTGGACTGTAAAACTTATGAATTGGCTATTTCTACATTGGAGAAGATTTTTGTTAAACCAAAGAAAGAGGTATTTGCACGTTACCTTCTATCTGCCCATAGGCAGCAGGTGGGAGAATCTTTGGATACTTATTTACAAGCACTTCGGCACCTTGGTGCTAACTGTAATTATAAAGCCGTGACGGACGAAGAATATAAGGAAGAATCGGTACGGGATGCTTTTATTAATGGACTACTGTCTAGATCAATTCGTCAGCGGTTGTTAGAAAATAAGACTTTGGATCTCAAGAGTGCTTTTGAGCAAGCTTCTACATTGGATATGGCTCAGAGAAGTTCGGATTCTTATGCTCTTTCTAATCGGCCTGTGACTGTGGTTTCGGCAGTTCCGGATGAAAAGGAATTAGGTGGACTTAATGGGAGTGGTTTACTAGATTCTGAAATAGTTTGTACTCCAACAGCTCCACCTTTTACTTCGGCGGCTGTTGCCTCTAGGATTCAGAAGTGTTATTTTTGTGGGAACGTCCTGCATCCTCGTTTGAAGTGTCCTGCCCGGGAGGCTGTATGTAGTAAATGCGGCAAGAGAGGTCATTATGCACGTATTTGTAAATCATTAGGTTCAATTACCTCCTCTTCTGCGACTATTCAACCTGTAGAGAGGGCGTTTATTGCATCAATTTCTGCTGCATTTGCTCATGGCCTAAACAAAGCTATAGTTATGGCCCAAGTTAATGGGTTAGAAGTGAAGGCTCTCATAGATACGGGCAGTACCGAGAGTTTTATAAGTCTTCAGTTTGTGAAGGAAAAGTGTTTGAAAATCTTGCCTGTTACTTATCAGGTGTGTATGGCTCAGACGACCCTTACTTCACAAGTAGCTGGTTGTTGCCTTGTGAAATTGATTCTTCTAGGTAATACGTATACTGATATACGCCTATCTGTTTTGCCTAATCTTTGTGCGGATATTTTGATTGGTCATGATGTGCTTAAATTACACGAGAGTCTTAGTCTTTCGTTTGGAGGGACTAAGCCACCCTTATCCATTTGTGGATTAACTTCTTTATCCATTTCTCCATTATCACTTTTTTCCAATTTGATGCCGGAATGCAAGCCAATTGCTATCAAGTCAAGAAGGTATAGCAGTCAGGATAGAGAATTTATTAATTCTGAATTCCAACGTCTTTTATTGGAAGGAATCATTGAACCTAGTTGTTCGCCTTGGCGGGCTCAGGTAGTTGTCACCACTAATGAGAGTCATAAGAAATGAATGGTGATAGACTACTCTCAAACTATTAATAGGTATACTCAATTAGATGCGTACCCTTTGCCTAAGATTGATGAGCTTATCAACAAAGTATCTCAGTATAAGTTTTTTAGCACTATTGATTTAAAGAGTGCTTATCATCAGTTTCCTATTGTTAAGAGGGATCAACCATATACAGCCTTTCAGGCTGGTGGAAAGCTGTATCAGTTTTGCCGAATACCATTTGGTGTTACTAATGGTGTTGCTTGTTTTCAACGGGCAATGGATGCTTTTATAAGTGATAACTCTCTCTCTGACACCTTTTCATATTTAGATGATATTACGGTGTGTGGTAATTCAAGGGTGGAGCATGATTCTAATTTAGAAAGATTCCTTCAAGCTGCGGAAAAAGTTGGTTTAACTTTTAATAAAGAGAAGTGTATCTTTTCGACTACTGAGGTAAATCTACTGGGGTATATTATCTCGGGAAATAAGGTTAAACCAGGTCCAGAACGTCTGCGACCATTGCTCGATTTACCTTATCCTACTAATTCTAAGGCTTTGCAACGAGTTGTTGGACTGTTTTCTTACTATTCTAATTGGATTGCAAACTTTTCGCAGAAGATCCGGCCCCTTATACGGGTTACGACATATCCTCTATCATGGGAGGCCAGGACATGTTTTGATAAATTTAAAAAGGATATCCTAGGAGCAGTTGTGCATTCTATTGATGAGCAGGTTCCCTTTGTGATTGAGACGGATGCTTCTGATTTTGCAATTGGGGCTACTCTGAACCAAAATGGAAGACCTGTGGCCTTTTTCTCACGTACTTTGAACAATAGTGAAAAAAGGCATTCTTCAATAGAGAAAGAGGCATATGCAATAGTAGAAGCACTGCGTAAATGGAGACATTATTTATCGGGGCGACATTTCATGTTGGTAACCGATCAATAATCTGTGTCCTTTATGTTTGATGTTAAACATTTTGGAAAGATTAAAAATGATAAAATAATGAGGTGGAGGATTGAGTTGGCATGTTACCATTTTGATATAGTTTATCGTCCGGGGAAGGAAAATGTTGCTGCTGATGCACTGTCGAGGGCTTATCTGTTCTGTGATTCACGGAGATACGCTTATTAATCTTCACAATGCTTTATGTCATCCTGGGGTTACGAGGATGATACACTTCGTACGCAGTAAGAATTTGCCCTTTTCAGTTGAAGACATCAAGCGGATGACTTCATCATGTTCTATCTGTGCTCGGTGTAAACCGAATTTCTTTAAGCCTCAACGAGCTCATCTTATAAAGGCTACTTCTCCTTTTGAACGTTTGAGCGTTGATTTTAAGGGGCCTCTTCCTTCAACGACTCAAAATCGATACATATTTACTGTTGTGGATGAGTTTTCAAGGTTTCCTTTTGCTTTTCCTTGCGCAGATGTATCAGCTGCTACAGTTATCAAATGTCTGACTCAACTTTTTGTCATCTTTGGGATGCCTGCGTATATCCATTCGGATCAAGGAAGTTCACAGAATCACAGAATCACACAAACCCCACAATGCAGATAGAGGCCATTTCGGCCCATTCGACACATATCCCACCCGATCACCGTAACCCCTACACCAACACATATCCCACCCTATCCCCATAACCCCACGTATTTAATCCCCCTAACACTAAGGGTCAATTTATCATAGCCAATCAACCTAACCCGCACATCTTTGGACTGTGGGAGGAAACCGGAGCACCCAGAGAAAACCCACGCAAACACGGGGAGAATGTGCAAACTCCACACAGACAGTCACCCGAGGCTGGATTCGAACCCGGGTCTCTGGCGCTGTGAAGCAACAGTGCTAACCACTATGCCACCGTGCTGCCCAAGTTCTTTTGTCTTCCCAGTTGAAGGAATACCTTCAGAGTCGGGGAATTTCTACTAGTAGAACTACCCCGTATAACCACCAGGGTAATGGACAGTGCGAATGATATAATGGAGTGATCTGGAAGGCAGTTATGTTGGCTTTGACATCCCGGAATCTTAAGAATACACAGTGGGAAATGGTACTGCCTGATGCCCTGCATTCCATTAGATCATTGCTTTCAACTGCTACTAATGTGACCCCCCACGAAAGGCTCTTTAATTACCCGCGGAGATCTACTACGGGATATTCGGTACCTTCATGGCTTACTATGCAGGGACCTGTGTTGCTTCGTCGCCATATTAGGTTGTCAAAATATGATCCTTTAGTGGAGGAGGTGGAGCTGTTGGAGGCAAATTCCCAATATGCTCATATTCGATTCCAAGATGGGAAAGAAAGTACTGTTTCAATTAAAGACTTGGCTCCTTGTGGTGGCCAGCCCTCTTCCGAGGATACTAATAATAGTCATGATTCAGATAATGTGGATGTTGTTATAGATACTACGAATGTTTCCAATCCTATTGCAGATAATTATACTTCTATTAGTCAGCCTTTGATGGATGTTCATGACCATCCTAGTTTACTTCCTGATAGGATTTCAAATCCGGAAACCGTTGATAATCGGGATATGGATAGCCTGTCTGCAAAAGATACTTCGGTGCCTCCGGGTGTGGGAGGGCAAGGAATTTCACCAAGGTTAAGAAGGTCGACACGAACAAGATATCCGGTCGACCGATTGAAAATGGACTTTAAAATTGATAGTAATGTTTTAAAGTTGTTGAAATATTATATTTGTACTTTAGTTGTAAATAAATTAATTATAAATTGTAAAGGTTATTTAGGTTGGAGCATGTTTTAAAAGGAGGGGTGAATGTGATGATTATTTCCTATGTTTAATAAGAAGTATTGTGATTGGTGAATGGGGTGGTTGTTCTCTGTATTAGTAAGAAGTATTGTAATTGGTTGTTTGTTTCTACCTTGAGATATATGTTGTAAACTCATTGGTAGTGGATGTCAGGTGATTTGTGGTGGCCATCTTAAATTCAGTTCTCTCTAGTCATTGTTGGAGACTGGTGTTGAAAGATGGGCTACTGGGCTTTTAAAGTTAATAAAGCCTAGATTAGAAAGGCAAATCTATTCTTTATTTCAGACTGTACATGGGGATTCTAACCCTGGGACAGCACATGGGGATTCCCACCCTTGACTCTACATGGGGGTTCTACCCCTGGGAATGAACATGGGGATTCCAACCCTGGGACTGTATGTGGAGATTCCTGCCCTGTGATTGTATATGGGGATTCCAACCCTGGGACTGTACATGGAGATTCCTGCCCTGGGATTGTACATGGGGATTATAACCGTGGGAGAGTACATGGGGAGTCCAACCCTGGACTGTACATGGGGATTTCAAACCTGCGACTGTACATTGGGATTCCTGCCCTGCGACTGTACATGGGGTTTCCAACCCTGGGACTGTACATGGGCATTCCAACCCTGGAACTTTACATGGGCATTCCTGCCCTGGGACTGTACATTGGGATTCCAACACTGGTACTGTACATGGGTATTGTAACACTGGGACTCTACATGGGGTTTCTAAAGCTGGGAATGCACACGGGGTTTCCAAACCTGGGCCTGTACGTGGGGATTCCAAACCTAGGACTGGACATGGGAATCCAACCCTGGGACTGTACATGGGGATTCTAAACCTGGGACTTTACATGGAGATTCCAAACCTAGGACTGCACATGGGGATTCTAAACCTAGGACTATAAAAGGGGATTCCAACCCTGGGACTGTACATGGGGATTCAAAATCTGGGACTGTACATGGTGATTCTAACCTTGGGACTGTACATGGGGATTCCAACCCTGGGCCTGCACACGGGGTGTCCAACCCTCTGACTGTACATGCGAATTCTAAACCTGGGACTGTACATGGGGATTCTAACACTGGGACTGTACATTTGGTTTCCAACCCTGGGACTGTACATGGGGATTCTAAACCTTGGACTGTACATGGGGATTCAAATGCTGGGACTGCACATGGGAATCCAAACCTAGGTCTGTACATGGGGATTCTAACCAGGGGACAGTACATGGGGAGTCCAACCCTGGGACTGTACATGGAGTTTCCAATTCTGGGACTGTACATGGGGATTCTAACCCTGGGATTGTATCTGGGGATTCCAACCATGGGACAGTGCGTATTCGGATTCCAACCTTGGGACTGTACCTGTGGATTCCAACCCTGGGACTGTACATGGGGATTCCAACCCTAGGACTGGACATGGGTATTCTAACCCTGGGACTGTACATAGGGATTCTAAACCTGGGACTGTACATGGGGCATCTAACCCTAGGAATGCACATGCAGATTCTAACTCTAGGACTGTAAAAGTGGATTCCAACCCTGGGACTGTACATGGGGATTCTAAAGCTGGGACTGTACATCGGGCATCTAACCCTAGGAATGCACGTGCGGATACTAACTCTAGGACTGTAAAATGGATTCCAACCCTGGGACTATACATGGGGTTTCTAGCCCTGGGTCTGTACATGGGGATTCCAACGCTGGAGACTGTACATTGGGATTCCAACACGGGGACTGTACGTGGCGATTCCTAACCTGGGGCTGTACAAGGGGACTCCAACCCTTGGACTGTAAATGGGGATTCTAACACTTAAACTGTACATTGATATTCCAACCCTGGCAGTGTACATGGCCATTCCAACCCTGGGACTGTAGATGGGATTTTCAACCCTGGGATTGTGCATGGGTATTCCAGCCCTGGGATTGTATATGTGGGTTTTAAACCTGGGACTGTACATGGGGATTCCAACACTGGGACTGTACATGGGGATTCTAACACTGGGACTTTACCTGGTCATTCGAACCCTGGGAATGTACATGGGGATTACAAACCTAGGACTGGACATGGGAATTCCACCCTGAGACTGTACATGGGGATTCTAAGTCTGGGATTGCAGATGGGTTTTCCAAACCTGGGACTGTTCATGGGGATTCTAACCCTAGGACTGTACATGGGGCTTCCAAACCTGGGACTGTACATGTGAATTCTAATACAGGGAATGTACATGGGGTGCCCAAACCTGGGATTGCACATGGGGATTCTAAACCTTGGACTGTACATGGGGATTCTAACACTGGGACTGTATAAGAGGACTCTAATCCTGGGACTGTACATGAAGATTCTAACCCTAGGACTGTTCATGTAGATTCCAACCCTGGGACTGTACATGGGGATACTAAACCGGGGATTGTACTTGGGAATTCTAACCCTGAGACTGTACATGCGGATTCCATCACTGGGACTTTACCTGGGCATTCGAACCCTGGGACTAAACCTGGGGATTCTGACCCTAGGAATCTTCATGGGGATTCCAAACCTGAGACTGTAAATGTTGATTCCAACCCTGGAATTTTACAAGGGGATTCCAACACTGGGAATGTACATGGGGATTCCAACCCTCAGACTGTATATTGGGATTCTAACCCTGGGACTGTATATGAGGACCCCAACCCTGGGACTGCACTTGGGAATCAAACCCTGGGACTGTACATGGCGATTACAACCCTCGGCCTGTGCATAGGGAATCTAACCCTGGGACTGTACCTGGGGATCCTAACCCGAGGACCGTACATGGGGTTTCCAACCATGGAACTGTGCATGGGGATTCTAACCCTGGTAATGTACATGGGAATTCCAACCCTGGGACTGTACATGGGGATTCCAGCCCTTGGACTGTACATGGTGATTCCAACACTGGGACTGTACATTGGGTTTCAATCCCTGGGAATGCACATGGGGTTTCTAATCCTGGGACTCTAAATGTGGATTCCAACCCTGGGGCTGTACAGAGGGATTCCAGTCTTGAGACTGTACATGGCGATTCCAACCCTGGGAGTGTACATGGGCATTCTACATCCTGTGACAGTACATGTGGATTCCAACCTTGGGACTGTACATGGGCATTCCAGCCTTGGGACTGTATATGGGTATTCCAACCCTGGGACAGTACATGGGGTTTCCAACCCTGGGATTGTACATGGGGTTTCCAACCCTGGAACTGTACATGGAGATTCCAACCCTGGGACTGTACATGGGGTTTCCAACCCGTGACTGTATATGGATATACTAACCCTGGGACTGTACATGGGGAATCTTACCCTGGGACTGTACATGGGGATACTAAACCGGGGATTGTACTTGGGAATTCTAACCCTGAGACTCTACATGGCGATACCATCACTGGGACTTTACATGGGCATTCCAACCCTGGGACTAAACCTAAAGATTCTAAGCCGAGGAATCTTCATGAGGATTCCAAACCTGGGACTGTACATGTTGATTCCAACCCTGGGATTTTACATGGGGTTTCCAACCCTGGGAATGTACATGGGGATTCCAACCCTGGGACTGTACATTGGGATTCTAGTCCTGGGACTGTACATGGGGACTCCTACCCTGGGACTGCACTTGGAAATCCAACCCTGGGAATGTACATGGCGATTCCAACCCTTGGACTGTACATGGGGAAGCTAAACCTGGGACTGGACATGGGGATTCTAACCCTAAGACTGTACATGGGGTTTCCAACACTGGGACTGTACATGGGGATTCCAGCCCTTGGACTGTACATGGGGATTCCAAAACGGGGACTGTACATGGGGATTCTAATACGGGGACTGTACATGTCGATTACAAACCTGGGTCTGTATATGTGGATTCCAAATCTGGCACTCTGCTTGGGGATTCTAACCCTGGTAATGTACATGGGGATTCCACCCCTGGGACTGTACATGAGGGTTCCAACCATTGGACTGTACATGGGAATTCAAACACAGGGACTGTACATGGTGATTCCAGCCCTGGGCCTGTACATGGGGATTCCAACCCTGGTGCTGTACATTGGGATTCCAACCCCGGGACAGTACTTGGGCATTACAGCCCTGGGACTGTGCATGCCGATTCCAACCCTGGAACTGTACTTGGGGATTCCAACCCTGGGAATGGACATGGGGATTCCAGCCCTGGGACTGTACATGGGGATTCCAACCCTGGGACTGTACATGGGGATTCCAATCCTGGGACTGTACATCGGGATTATAACCCTGGGACTGTACATGAGGACTCTAACCCGGGGACTGTACATGGCGATTCCAACCCTGGGACTGTAAAATGGAGATTCGAACCTGGGACAGTATATGGGATTTCTAAACGTGGGACTGTACATGGGGATTCCAACCCTGGGACTGTACATGGGGATACCAACACTGCGACTATACATGGGATTCGAGCCCTGGGACTGTACATGGCGATTCCAACCCTGAGACTGTACATGGGGATTCCAACCGTGGGATTGCACATGGGCATTTCCACCCTCCCCTCTGACTCTTCCTTTCCCTTCCTCCACCTCTCCGTCTCCATCTCTGGGGATAGGTTATCGACCAATATTTTCTACAATCCCACGGACTCCCACTGCTACCTGGAATACACTTGCTCCCACCCCGCCTCCTGTAAGGACTCCATTCCATTCTCCCAGTTTCTCCGTCTGAACCGCATCTGCTCCGACGATGCCACCTTCCACACCAGTGCTTCCGACATGTCTTCCTTTTTCCTCAACCGAGGATTCCCCTAAACTGTGGTTGACTGGGTCCTCAACCGTGTCCATTCTATGAAAATGGTGATTCCAACCCTGGGACTGTACATGGGGAAGCTAACCCTGGGACTGGACATGGGGATACTAACCCGAGGGCTGTACATGGGGTTTCCAACCATGGGACGGTGCATGGGGATTCTAACCCTGGGAATGCACATGGGGATTCCAACCCTGGGACTGTACATGGGGATACCAGCCCTTGGACTGTACATGGTGATTCTAACCCCAAAACTGCACATGGCGTTTCCAACCATGGGACTGTGCATGGGGATTCCAACCCTGGGAATGTACATGGGTATTCCAACCCTGAGACTGTAAATGGGGATTCCAACCATTGGACTGCACATGGGAATTCCAACACAGGGACTGTACATGGGGATTCCAGCCCTGGGCCTGTTCATGGGGATTCCAACCCTAGTACTGTACATGTGGATTCCAACCCTGGGACTGTAAATGGGGATTCCAACCCTGGGATTGTACATGTTGATTCCAACCCTGGGACTGTACATGGGGATTCCAACCCTGGGACTGTACATGGGCATTTCCATCCTTCCCTCTGACTCTTCCCTTCCCTTCCTCGACTTCTCCGTCTCCATTTCTGGGGATAGGTTATCGACCAATAGTCACTGCAAGCCCACTGACTCCCACAGCTACCTGGACTACACATCTTCCCACCCCACATCCTATAAGGACTCTATTCCATTCTCCCAGTTTCTCCGTCTCAGCCGCATCTGCTCCGACGATGCCACCTTCCACACCAATGCTTCCGACATGTCTTCCTTTTTCCTCAACTGAGGATTACCCTCTACTGTGGTTGACTGGGCCCTCGACCGTGTCCATTCTATGTACATGGCGATTCCAACCCTGGGACTGTACATGGGGAAGCTAACCCTGGGACTGGACATGGGGATTCTAACCCTAGGGCTGCACATGGGGTTTCCAACCATGTGACGGTGCATGGGGATTCTAACCCTGGGAATGCACATGGGAATTCCAACCCTGGGAATGTACATGGGGATTCCAACCATTGGACTGCACATGGGAATTCCAACACAGGGACTGTACATGGGGATTCCAACACAGGGACTGTACATGGGGATTCATGCCTTTGGACGGTACATGGGGATTCTAACCCCGAAACTGCACATGGAATTTCCATCCATGGGACTGTGCATGGGGATTCTAACCCTGGGAATATACATGTGAATTCCAACCCTGGGACTGTACATGTGGATTCCAACCATTGGACTGCATATGGGAATTCCAACACAGGGACTGTACATGGGGATTCCAACACAGGGACTGTACATGGGGATTCTAAGCCTGGGATTGTACATGGGGATTCCATCCCTGGGACTGTAAATGGGGAGTCCAACCCTGGGAATGTACATGGGGATTCCAACCCTGGGACTGTACATGGGGATTCCAGCCCTGGGACTGTACATGGGGATTCTAACCCTGGGACTACACATGGGGATTCTAAACCTGGGAATGTACATGGGGCTTCTAACCCTGAGACAAATCCTGGTGATTCTAACCCTGGGAATCTACATGGGGATTCCAAACCAGTGACTGTACATGGGGATTACAACCCTGGGAATGTATATGGGGCTTCCAACCCTGGGACTGTACATGTGGATTCCAATCCTGGGACTGAACATGGGATTCTAACCCTGTGGCTGTACTTGGGGCAGCTAACCCTGAGACAAATCCTGGTGATTTTAATCCTGGGAATCTACATGGGGATTCCAAACCTGGGACTGTGCATGGGGATTCCAGCCCTGGGAATGTACATGGGGATTCCAACCCTGGGACTGTACATGTGGATTCCAACCCTGGGACTGTATATTGGGGTTCCAACCTGGGACTGTTAATGGGGATAACAACACTGGGACTGTACATGGGGATTCTAAACCTTGGACTGTACATGGGGATTCCAACCCTGAGACATAGCCTGGTGATTCTAACCCTCAGAATCTACATGGGGATTTCAAACTTGGGAGTGTACATGGGGATTCCATCCCAGGGACTGTGCATGTGGATTCCAACCCTGGCACTGCACATGGGGACTCTAACCCTGGGAATGTACATGGGGAATCCAACCCTTTGACTTTACATGGCGATTCCAACCCTGGGACTGTATATGGGGATTCCAACCATGGGACTGTTAATGGGGATACCAACCCTGTGACTGTACATGGGGATGACAACCCTGGGACTGTTAATAGGTAAACCAACCCTGTGACTGTACATGGGGATGCCAACCCTGGGACTGTTCGTGGGGATTCCAACACTGGGACTGTACATGGGAATTCTAACCCTGGGATTGTACATGGGGATTCCAACCCTGGGACTGTACATGGGGATTCTAACCCTGGGACTGTACATGGGGATTCTAACCCTGGCAATGTCCATGGAGATTCTAACCCTGGGATTGCACATGGGGATTCCAAACCTGGGGCTGTACGTGGGGATTCCAACACTGGGACTGTACATGGGAATTCTAACCCTGGGATTGTACATGGGGATTCCAAACCTGGGACTGCACATGGGGATTCCAACCCCGGGGCTGTACATGGGGATTCTATGCCTGGGACTGCAGATGGGGATTCTAACCCGGGGATTGTATATGGTGATTCCAAACCTGGGTCTGTACATGGGGCTTCCAAAGCAAGGACTATATTTGGGGATTCTGAACCTTGGATTTTAATATGGGATACCAACACTGGCACTGTACATGGGGATTCTAACCCAGGGACTATACATAGGAATTCCAACCCTGGGACTGTACATGGGGATTGCAACCCTGGGACTGTACATGGAGATTCTAACCCGGGAAATGTATTTGGGGATTCTAACCCTAGAAATGTAAATGGGGATTACAACCCTGGGACTGTAAATGGGGACTCAAACCCTGGGGCTGTACATGGGGGTTATAACCGGTGGACTGTACATGGGGATTCAAGTCTTGGGAATGTACATGGCGATTCCCACCCTGGGAGTGTACATGGGGATTCTATACCCTGGGACTGTACATGGGGATTCCAAACCTGGGATTGTACATGGGTATTCCAATCCAAGGACTGTGCATGGGCACTCCAGCATTGGGACTGTACATTGGTTTCCAACCCTGGGACTGTACACAGGGATTACAACCCTGGGATTGTACATGGGTATTCCTGCCCTGGGACTGTACATGGGGATTCCAACACTGGGTCTTTACTTGTGGATTCCAAACCTGGGACTGTATATGGGGATTATAACCCTGGGACTGCACATGGGGATTCTAACCCTGGGACTGTACATGGGGATTCTAAACCTGGGGCTGTAAATGGGGATTCCAACCCAGAGACTGTACATGGGAATTCCAACCCTGTGACTGTACATGGGCATTCAAACCCTGGAATTAAACCTGGGGATTCTAACCCTGAGATTCTTCATGGGGATTCCAAACAGGGGACTGTACATGGGGTTGTAAATCTGGGAATGTAGATGTGGATTCTAAAACTGAGACTGTACATGGGGATTACAACCCTGGGACTGTACATGGGGATTCCAACCCTTGGAATGTACATGGGTATTCCAACCCTGAGACTGTAAATGGGGATTCCAACCATTGGACTGCACATGGGAATTCCAACACAGGGACTGTACATGGGGATTCCAGCCCTGGGCCTGTTCATGGGGATTCCAACCCTAGTACTGTACATGTGGATTCCAACCCTGGGACTGTAAATGGGGATTCCAACCCTGGGATTGTACATGTTGATTCCAACCCTGGGACTGTACATGGGGATTCCAACCCTGGGACTGTACATGGGCATTTCCATCCTTCCCTCTGACTCTTCCCTTCCCTTCCTCGACTTCTCCGTCTCCATTTCTGGGGATAGGTTATCGACCAATAGTCACTGCAAGCCCACTGACTCCCACAGCTACCTGGACTACACATCTTCCCACCCCACATCCTATAAGGACTCTATTCCATTCTCCCAGTTTCTCCGTCTCAGCCGCATCTGCTCCGACGATGCCACCTTCCACACCAATGCTTCCGACATGTCTTCCTTTTTCCTCAACTGAGGATTACCCTCTACTGTGGTTGACTGGGCCCTCGACCGTGTCCATTCTATGTACATGGCGATTCCAACCCTGGGACTGTACATGGGGAAGCTAACCCTGGGACTGGACATGGGGATTCTAACCCTAGGGCTGCACATGGGGTTTCCAACCATGTGACGGTGCATGGGGATTCTAACCCTGGGAATGCACATGGGAATTCCAACCCTGGGAATGTACATGGGGATTCCAACCATTGGACTGCACATGGGAATTCCAACACAGGGACTGTACATGGGGATTCCAACACAGGGACTGTACATGGGGATTCATGCCTTTGGACGGTACATGGGGATTCTAACCCCGAAACTGCACATGGAATTTCCATCCATGGGACTGTGCATGGGGATTCTAACCCTGGGAATATACATGTGAATTCCAACCCTGGGACTGTACATGTGGATTCCAACCATTGGACTGCATATGGGAATTCCAACACAGGGACTGTACATGGGGATTCCAACACAGGGACTGTACATGGGGATTCTAAGCCTGGGATTGTACATGGGGATTCCATCCCTGGGACTGTAAATGGGGAGTCCAACCCTGGGAATGTACATGGGGATTCCAACCCTGGGACTGTACATGGGGATTCCAGCCCTGGGACTGTACATGGGGATTCTAACCCTGGGACTACACATGGGGATTCTAAACCTGGGAATGTACATGGGGCTTCTAACCCTGAGACAAATCCTGGTGATTCTAACCCTGGGAATCTACATGGGGATTCCAAACCAGTGACTGTACATGGGGATTACAACCCTGGGAATGTATATGGGGCTTCCAACCCTGGGACTGTACATGTGGATTCCAATCCTGGGACTGAACATGGGATTCTAACCCTGTGGCTGTACTTGGGGCAGCTAACCCTGAGACAAATCCTGGTGATTTTAATCCTGGGAATCTACATGGGGATTCCAAACCTGGGACTGTGCATGGGGATTCCAGCCCTGGGAATGTACATGGGGATTCCAACCCTGGGACTGTACATGTGGATTCCAACCCTGGGACTGTATATTGGGGTTCCAACCTGGGACTGTTAATGGGGATAACAACACTGGGACTGTACATGGGGATTCTAAACCTTGGACTGTACATGGGGATTCCAACCCTGAGACATAGCCTGGTGATTCTAACCCTCAGAATCTACATGGGGATTTCAAACTTGGGAGTGTACATGGGGATTCCATCCCAGGGACTGTGCATGTGGATTCCAACCCTGGCACTGCACATGGGGACTCTAACCCTGGGAATGTACATGGGGAATCCAACCCTTTGACTTTACATGGCGATTCCAACCCTGGGACTGTATATGGGGATTCCAACCATGGGACTGTTAATGGGGATACCAACCCTGTGACTGTACATGGGGATGACAACCCTGGGACTGTTAATAGGTAAACCAACCCTGTGACTGTACATGGGGATGCCAACCCTGGGACTGTTCGTGGGGATTCCAACACTGGGACTGTACATGGGAATTCTAACCCTGGGATTGTACATGGGGATTCCAACCCTGGGACTGTACATGGGGATTCTAACCCTGGGACTGTACATGGGGATTCTAACCCTGGCAATGTCCATGGAGATTCTAACCCTGGGATTGCACATGGGGATTCCAAACCTGGGGCTGTACGTGGGGATTCCAACACTGGGACTGTACATGGGAATTCTAACCCTGGGATTGTACATGGGGATTCCAAACCTGGGACTGCACATGGGGATTCCAACCCCGGGGCTGTACATGTGGATTCCAACCCTGGGACTGTATATTGGGGTTCCAACCTGGGACTGTTAATGGGGATAACAACACTGGGACTGTACATGGGGATTCTAAACCTTGGACTGTACATGGGGATTCCAACCCTGAGACATAGCCTGGTGATTCTAACCCTCAGAATCTACATGGGGATTTCAAACTTGGGAGTGTACATGGGGATTCCATCCCAGGGACTGTGCATGTGGATTCCAACCCTGGCACTGCACATGGGGACTCTAACCCTGGGAATGTACATGGGGAATCCAACCCTTTGACTTTACATGGCGATTCCAACCCTGGGACTGTATATGGGGATTCCAACCATGGGACTGTTAATGGGGATACCAACCCTGTGACTGTACATGGGGATGACAACCCTGGGACTGTTAATAGGTAAACCAACCCTGTGACTGTACATGGGGATGCCAACCCTGGGACTGTTCGTGGGGATTCCAACACTGGGACTGTACATGGGAATTCTAACCCTGGGATTGTACATGGGGATT
Source organism: Somniosus microcephalus (assembly GCF_052327205.1). NCBI lineage: Eukaryota > Metazoa > Chordata > Chondrichthyes > Squaliformes > Somniosidae > Somniosus > Somniosus microcephalus. The sequence goes on along the minus strand of NC_140990.1, from coordinate 149,986,059 downwards.
CCAACCCTGGGACTGTACATGGGGATTCTAACCCTGGGACTGTACATGGGGATTCTAACCCTGGCAATGTCCATGGAGATTCTAACCCTGGGATTGCACATGGGGATTCCAAACCTGGGGCTGTACGTGGGGATTCCAACACTGGGACTGTACATGGGAATTCTAACCCTGGGATTGTACATGGGGATTCCAAACCTGGGACTGCACATGGGGATTCCAACCCCGGGGCTGTACATGGGGATTCTATGCCTGGGACTGCAGATGGGGATTCTAACCCGGGGATTGTATATGGTGATTCCAAACCTGGGTCTGTACATGGGGCTTCCAAAGCAAGGATTTTAATATGGGATACCAACACTGGCACTGTACATGGGGATTCTAACCCAGGGACTATACATAGGAATTCCAACCCTGGGACTGTACATGGGGATTGCAACCCTGGGACTGTACATGGAGATTCTAACCCGGGAAATGTATTTGGGGATTCTAACCCTAGAAATGTAAATGGGGATTACAACCCTGGGACTGTAAATGGGGACTCAAACCCTGGGGCTGTACATGGGGGTTATAACCGGTGGACTGTACATGGGGATTCAAGTCTTGGGAATGTACATGGCGATTCCCACCCTGGGAGTGTACATGGGGATTCTATACCCTGGGACTGTACATGGGGATTCCAAACCTAGGATTGTACATGGGTATTCCAATCCAAGGACTGTGCATGGGCACTCCAGCATTGGGACTGTACATTGGTTTCCAACCCTGGGACTGTACACAGGGATTACAACCCTGGGATTGTACATGGGTATTCCTGCCCTGGGACTGTACATGGGGATTCCAACACTGGGTCTTTACTTGTGGATTCCAAACCTGGGACTGTATATGGGGATTATAACCCTGGGACTGCACATGGGGATTCTAACCCTGGGACTGTACATGGGGATTCTAAACCTGGGGCTGTAAATGGGGATTCCAACCCAGAGACTGTACATGGGAATTCCAACCCTGTGACTGTACATGGGCATTCAAACCCTGGAATTAAACCTGGGGATTCTAACCCTGAGATTCTTCATGGGGATTCCAAACAGGGGACTGTACATGGGGTTGTAAATCTGGGAATGTAGATGTGGATTCTAAAACTGAGACTGTACATGGGGATTACAACCCTGGGACTGTACATGGGGATTCCAACCCTTGGAATGTACATGGGTATTCCAACCCTGAGACTGTAAATGGGGATTCCAACCATTGGACTGCACATGGGAATTCCAACACAGGGACTGTACATGGGGATTCCAGCCCTGGGCCTGTTCATGGGGATTCCAACCCTAGTACTGTACATGTGGATTCCAACCCTGGGACTGTAAATGGGGATTCCAACCCTGGGATTGTACATGTTGATTCCAACCCTGGGACTGTACATGGGGATTCCAACCCTGGGACTGTACATCCTATAAGGACTCTATTCCATTCTCCCAGTTTCTCCGTCTCAGCCGCATCTGCTCCGACGATGCCACCTTCCACACCAATGCTTCCGACATGTCTTCCTTTTTCCTCAACTGAGGATTACCCTCTACTGTGGTTGACTGGGCCCTCGACCGTGTCCATTCTATGTACATGGCGATTCCAACCCTGGGACTGTACATGGGGAAGCTAACCCTGGGACTGGACATGGGGATTCTAACCCTAGGGCTGCACATGGGGTTTCCAACCATGTGACGGTGCATGGGGATTCTAACCCTGGGAATGCACATGGGGATTCCAACCCGGGGATTGTACATGGTGATTCCAAACCTGGGTCTGTACATGGGGCTTCCAAAGCAAGGACTATATTTGGGGATTCTGAACCTTGGATTTTAATATGGGATACCAACACTGGCACTGTACATGGGCATTCAAACCCTGGAATTAAACCTGGGGATTCTAACCCTGAGATTCTTCATGGGGATTCCAAACAGGGGACTGTACATGGGGTTGTAAATCTGGGAATGTAGATGTGGATTCTAAAACTGAGACTGTACATGGGGATTACAACCCTGGGACTGTACATGGGGATTCCAACCCTTGGATTAATCCTGGTGATTCTAACCCTGGGAATCTACATGGGGATTCCAAACCTGGGACTGTACATGGGGACTCCAACCCTGGGACTGTACATGTGGATTCCAACCCTGGGACTGTAAATGGGGACACCAACCCTGGGAATGTACATGGGGAATCCAAACCTCGGACTGTACATGGCGATTCCAACCCTGGGACTGTATATGGGGATACCATTCCTGGGACTATTAATGGGAATTCCAACCCTGGGACTGTACATGTGGTTTCCAACCCTGGGATTGCACATGGCGATTCTTAACCTGGGACTGTACATGGGGATTCTAACCCAGGGACTGTAAATCGGGATTCCAACACTGGGAATGTACATGGGGATTCCAAACATGGGACTGTACATGGGGATTCTAACCCTGGGACTGCGCATGGGGATTTCAACCCTGGGACTGTACATGTGGATTACAACCCTGGGACTCTAAATGGGGATTCCAACCCTGGGACTTTTCATGGGGATTCCAAACCTGCGAGTGTCTATGGGGATACCAACCCTGGGACTGTACTTGGGGATTCCAACCCTGGGAGATTACATGGGGTTTCTATCTCTGGGAATGTACATGGGGTTTCTAAACCTGGGACTGTACATGGGGATTCTGATACTGGGACTGTACATTGGGATTCCAACACTGGGACTGTCCTTGGGGTTTCCAACCCTGGGACTGTACATGGGGATTCCAAGCCTGGGACTGTACATGGGGATTCCATCCCTGGGACTCTATATGGGGATTCTATTCCTGGGGCTGTACATGGGGATTCTAACCCTGAGACTATACATGTTGATTCTAAACCTGGGACTGTACATGGGAATTCTAACCCTGAGACTGTACATGGGCATTCCAACCCTGGGACTGAACCTGTGGATTCTAACCCTGGGAATCTTCATGGGGAATCCAAACCTGGGACTGTACATGTTGATTCCAAACCTTGGTTTGTACATGGGGATTCCAACCTTGGGAATGTACAGCGGGATTCCAACCCTGGGACTGTATATTGAGATTCCAACCCTGGGACTGTACATGGGGTTTCCAAACCTGGGACTGTAAATGGGGATTTTAACCCTGAGACTGTACATGGGGATTCCAAATCTGGGAATGTACATGGGCATTCAAACCCTGGGACCAAACCTGGGGATTCTATCCCTGAGATTCCTCATGGGGATTCCAAACATGGGACTGTGGATGGGGATTCTCAATCTGGGACTGTACATGGGGATTCTAAACCTGAGACTGTACATGGGTATTCCAACCCTGGGACGGTATATGGGGATTCCCACCCTTGGACTAATCCTGGTGATTGTAACCCTGGGAATCTACATGGGGATTCCAAACCTGGGACTGTACATGAGGACTCCAACTGTGGGCTGTACATGGGGATTCCAACCCAAGGAATGTACATGTGGATTACAACCCTGGGACTGTAAATAGGGATACTAACCCTGGGAATGTACATGGGGAATCCAACACTCGGACTGTACATGGGGATTCCAACCCTGGGACTGTATATGGGGATTCCATTCCTGGGTCTATTAATGGGAATTCCAACCCTGCGAATGTACATGGGGTTTCCAAACCTGGGATTGCGCATGGTGATTCTAATACTGGGACTTTACATGTGGATTCCAACCCTGGGACTGCGCATGGGGTTACCAACCCTGGGAATGTACTTGGGGATTCTAACCCTGGGACATTAGGTGGGGTTTCTAACCCTGGGAATGGACATGGGGATTCTAAACCTGGGACTGTACATGGGGATTCCAACCCTGGGACTTTACATGGGGATTCCAACCCTGGGACTGTAATTGGGGATTCCAACCCTAGGATTGTACATGGGGTTTCCTGCCCTGGGACTGTACATGTGAATTCCAAGCCTGGGATTGTACATGGGGATTCCATCCCTGGGACTGTACATGAGGTTTCCTGCCCTGGGACTATACATGGGGATTCTGTCCCTGGGACTGTACATGGGGATTCTAACCCTGGGATTGGACAAGCGGATTCTAAACCTGGGACTGCACATGGGAATTCTAACCCTGAGACTGTACATGGGGATTCCAACACTCATAATCATCATCATAATCATAATCAACTTTATTGTCATTGTTAGTGCACAAGTGCATTAAAACGAAATGTAGGCTTGTGGCTCCCGAGAGTGTACATTTAGATTAAAACATTTAAACATTCAACATACATTTGGCTTGTAATACATTAACATAAACATAACCATAATAAAGTGCATTGGCAGATGTGCAGGCTTTAGAGTTTATTTGTGGAGATCAGTAGGATGACAGCCCTGGGAAAGAAGCTGTTCCTAAATCTGGTCGTACGGGTGCGAATGCATCTGCAGCATCTCCCAGATGGCAGAAGGGCGAACAGACTGTGGCTGGGGTAGGTAGGGTCTTTGATGATGGACCGTGACCTCCGTAAACAGCGTTTCTGGTATATGTGCTCGATGGTCGGTAGCCGGGTGCCGGTAATGCGTTGGGCAGTTTTGACTACCCGCTGCAGGGCTTTCCGGTCATAGTAGCTACAGCTGCCATACCATACTGTGATACAGTTCGTCAGGATGCTCTCTATTGTGCAGCGGTAAAAGTTAGAGAGGATCAGGGGTGACAAGTTACATCCCATCAGCCTACTTAGGAAATATAGGCGCTGCTGGGCCTTCTTCACCAGAGAGGAGGTATTGAGGGACCAGGAGAGGTCTTCCATGATTTGGACTCCGAGGAACTTAAAGCTGTCCACCCTTTCCACCACAGCCGCATTGATGTGGATGGGGGTGTAACTTCTGCCTTTAGACTTCCTGAAGTGCGCAATGATTTCTTTGGTTTTCTTGATGTTAAAGGCTAGGTTGTTATCGGCGCACCACTTCACGAGATGCTGGACCTCCTCCCTGTAGGCTGACGCATCGTTGTTGGTGATCTGGCCTACTACCGTGGTATCATCCGCAAACTTGATGATGGTGTTGGAACCATGAACAGCCACACAGTCGTGGGTGAAGAGGGAGTAGAGGAGGGGGCTCAGCACACATCCTTGTGGGGCCTCCGTGTTCAGGGTCAGGGGGGGAGGTGTGGTTACCTAATTTGACAGACTGGGGTCTGTTTGTTAGGAAGTCCAGGGTCCAATTGCAGAGGGAAGTGTTCAGGTCAAGAGTGTGGAGTTTGGTGGCCAGCTTGTTGGGGACGATAGTGTTGAATGCTGAGCTGTAGTCTATGAACAGCATTCTGATGTAGGTCTCTTTACCATCTAAGTTATTCAGTGCAGAGTGTAGAGCAGTTGTGATTGCATCCTCCGTTGATCTGTTTGCACAATAGGCAAACTGGTGTTGGTCAAGAGAGGTGGGAACACTGGCTTTGATGTGAGCCAGTACCAGTCTCTCGAAACACTTCATTATGATGGGTGTGAGTGCGACAGGTCGATAGTCGTTCAGGCACGTCACAGCCGTTTGTTTTGGCACAGGAATAATGGTAGCGGTCTTGAAGCATGTAGGGACTACTGCCTGGGCCAATGAAAGATTGAAGATGGCGGTGATGACATCAGCCAGCTGATCAGCACATTCCTTGAGTACCCGTCCAGGGATGCTATCCGGTCCAGCAGCCTTTCGTGTGTACACTGCGCCTAGAACACCCCTTAAGTCGGAGGTCGACAGAGTGAGCACCTGGTCTTCCAGGGGTGGCAAGGCTTTGGTAGCCGGCTCCCTGTTGTCCCTGTCGAAGTGAGCGTAGAAGTTGTTAAGCTCCTCCGGAAGGGAGGCATCGCTAACCGGGGGGCTGGTGTTTTTGCTCTTGTAGTCAGTGATGGACTGGATGCCTTGCCACATGTGCCGGGGGTCCGAGTTGTTGTGGAAATCATCCTCTATCCGCAGTGTCTGTTTCCTTTTGGCAGTCCTGATACCCTTTTTTAGGTTGGTCCTAGCTGCACTGTAAGCCGCCACGTCGCCAGATTTAAATGCTGCGTCGCGTGCTTTCAACAGCAAGCGGACCTCTCCGTTCATCCAGAGTTTCAGGTTGGGGTATGTCCTGATATTTTTATGGGTCGTGACGACCTCGACGCAACTGTTAATGTAGAATAGCACTGTGGATGCGTATTCCTCGATGTCATTATGGGCAAACATGCTTGGGACTCTACATGGGCATTCCAACCCTGGGACTAAACCTGCGGCATCTAACCCTGGGAATCTTCATGGGGATTCCAAACCTGGGATGGTACATGTTGATTCCAAACCTCGGATTGTACATGGGGATTCCAACCATGGGAATGTACAGGGGGATTCTAAACCTGGGACTGTACATGGGGATTCCAACCCTGAGACATATCCTGGTGATTCTAACCCTGGGAATCTACATGGGGATTCCAACCCTGGGAATGTATATGGGGATTCCAACCCTGGGACTGTACATGTGGATTCCAAACCTGGGACTGTACATGTGGATTCCAACCCTGGGACTGTACATGGGGATTCTAACCCTGGGACTGTACATGGGGCATCTAACCCTGAGACAAATCCTGGTGATTCTAATCCTGGGAATCTACATGGGGATTCCAAACCTGGGACTGTACATGGGGATTACAACCCTGGGAATGTACATGAGGATTCCAACCCTGGGACTGTACATGTGGATTCCAACCCTGGGACTGTATTTGGGGATTCCAACCTGGGACTGTTAATGGGGATAACAACACTGGGACTGTACATGGGGATTCTAAACCTGGGACTGTACATGGGGATTCCAACCCTGAGACATATCCTGGTGATTCTAACCCTCAGAATCTACATGGGGATTCAAAACTTGGGAGTGTAAATGGGGATTCCAACCCAGGGACTGTACAGGTGGATTCCCACCCTGGCACTGCACATGGGGATTCTAACCTTGGGAATGTACATGGGGAATCCAACCCTTTGACTGTACATGGCGATTCCAACCCTGGGACTGTATATGGGAATTCCAACCATGGGACTTTTAATGGGGATACCAACCCTGTGGCTGTACATGGGGATGCCAACCCTGGGACTGTTCGTGGGGATTCCAACACTGGGACTGTACATGGGAATTCTAACCCTGGGATTGTACATGGGGATTCCAACCCTGGGACTGTACATGGGGATTCTAACCCTGGGACTGTACATGGGGATTCTAACCCTGGGAATGTCCATGGAGATTCTAACCCTGGGATTGCACATGCGGATTCCAACGCTGGGACTGTTCGTGGGGATTCCAACACTGGGACTGTACATGGGAATTCTAACCCTGGGATTGTACATGGGGATTCCAAGTCTGTGACTGCACACGGGGATTCCAACCCTGGGGCTGTACATGCGGATTCTAACCCAGGCACTGCACATGGGGATTCGAACCCGGGGATTGTACATGGCGATTCCTAACCTGGGTCTGTACATGGGGCTTCCAAAACAAGGATTATACTTGCGGATTCTGAACCTTGGATTTTACATTGGGATTGCAACACTGGCACTGTACAAGGGGATGCTAACCCAGGGACTATACATAGGAATTCCAACCCTGGGACTGTACATGGGGATTGCAACCCTGGGACTGTACATGGAGATTCTAACCCGGGAAATGTACTTGGGGTTTCGAACCACAGGAATGTAAATGGGTATTACAACCCTGGGACTGTAAATGGGGACTCAAACCCTGGGACTGTACATGGGGATTATAACCGGGGGACTGTACATGGGGATTCAAGTCTTGGGAATGTACATGGCGATTCCAACTCTGGGAGTGTACATGGGGATTCTATATCCCGGGACTGTACATGGGGATTCCAACCCTGGGACTGAACATGGGTTTTCCAATCCAAGGACTGTGCATGGGCATTCCAGCATTGGGACTGTACATTGGTTTCCAACCCTGGGACTGTACACAGGGATTCCAACCCTGGGATTGTACATGGGTATTCCTGCCCTGGGACTGTACATGGGGATTCCAACACTGGGTCTTTACATATGGATTCCAAACCTGGGAGTGCATATGGGGATTATAACCATTGGACTGCACATGGGGATTCTAACCCTGGGACTGTACATGGGGATTCTAAACCTGGGGCTGTACATGGGGATTCTAACCCTGAGACTGTACATGGGAATTCCAACCCTGGGACTGTACATGGGCATTCAAATCCTGGAATAAAACCTGGGGATTCTAACCCTGAGATTCTTCATGGGGATTCCAAACATGGGACTGTACATGGGATTCTAAATCTGGGAATGTAGATGTGGTTTCTAAACCTGAGACTAAACATGGGGAATACAACACTGGGACTGTACATGGGGATTCCAACCCTTGGATTAATCCTGGTGATTCTAACCCTGGGAATCTACATGGGGATTCCAAACCTGGGACTCTACATGGGGACTCCAACCCTGGGACAGAACATGGGGATTCCAACCCTGGGACTGTACATGTGGATTCCAACCCTGGGACTGTAAATGGGGATACTAACCCTGGGAATGTACATGGGGAAACCAACCCTCGGACTGTACATGGCGATTCCAACCCTGGGACTGTATATGGGGATACCATTCCTGGGACTATTAATGGGAATTCCCACCCTGGGACTGTACATGTGGTTTCCTACCCTGGCATTGCACATGGGGATTCTAAACCTGGGACTGTACATGGGGATTCTAACCCAGGGACTGTAAATGGGGATTCCAAAACTGTGAATGTACATGGGGATTCCAACCATGGGACTGTACATGGGGATTCTACACCTGGAACTGCGCATGCGGATTTCAACCCTGGGACTGTACATGTGGATTACAACCCTGGGACACTAAATGGGGATTCCAACCCTAGGACTATTCATGGGGCTTCCAAACCTGGTAGTGTATATGGGGATACCAACCCTGGGACTGTACTTGGGGATTCCAACCCTGGGAGATTACATGGGGTGTCTAACTCTGGGAATGTACATGGGGTTTCTAAACCTGGGACTGTACATGGGGATTCTAACACTGGGACTGTACATTGGGATTCCAACCCTGGGACTGTCCTTGGGGATTCCAACCCTGGGACTGTCCTTGGGGATTCCAACGCTGGGACTGTTCGTGGGGATTCCAACACTGGGACTGTACATGGGAATTCTAACCCTGGGATTGTACATGGGGATTCCAAGTCTGTGACTGCACACGGGGATTCCAACCCTGGGGCTGTACATGCGGATTCTAACCCAGGCACTGCACATGGGGATTCGAACCCGGGGATTGTACATGGCGATTCCTAACCTGGGTCTGTACATGGGGCTTCCAAAACAAGGATTATACTTGCGGATTCTGAACCTTGGATTTTACATTGGGATTGCAACACTGGCACTGTACAAGGGGATGCTAACCCAGGGACTATACATAGGAATTCCAACCCTGGGACTGTACATGGGGATTGCAACCCTGGGACTGTACATGGAGATTCTAACCCGGGAAATGTACTTGGGGTTTCGAACCACAGGAATGTAAATGGGTATTACAACCCTGGGACTGTAAATGGGGACTCAAACCCTGGGACTGTACATGGGGATTATAACCGGGGGACTGTACATGGGGATTCAAGTCTTGGGAATGTACATGGCGATTCCAACTCTGGGAGTGTACATGGGGATTCTATATCCCGGGACTGTACATGGGGATTCCAACCCTGGGACTGAACATGGGTTTTCCAATCCAAGGACTGTGCATGGGCATTCCAGCATTGGGACTGTACATTGGTTTCCAACCCTGGGACTGTACACAGGGATTCCAACCCTGGGATTGTACATGGGTATTCCTGCCCTGGGACTGTACATGGGGATTCCAACACTGGGTCTTTACATATGGATTCCAAACCTGGGAGTGCATATGGGGATTATAACCATTGGACTGCACATGGGGATTCTAACCCTGGGACTGTACATGGGGATTCTAAACCTGGGGCTGTACATGGGGATTCTAACCCTGAGACTGTACATGGGAATTCCAACCCTGGGACTGTACATGGGCATTCAAATCCTGGAATAAAACCTGGGGATTCTAACCCTGAGATTCTTCATGGGGATTCCAAACATGGGACTGTACATGGGATTCTAAATCTGGGAATGTAGATGTGGTTTCTAAACCTGAGACTAAACATGGGGAATACAACACTGGGACTGTACATGGGGATTCCAACCCTTGGATTAATCCTGGTGATTCTAACCCTGGGAATCTACATGGGGATTCCAAACCTGGGACTCTACATGGGGACTCCAACCCTGGGACAGAACATGGGGATTCCAACCCTGGGACTGTAAATGGGGATACTAACCCTGGGAATGTACATGGGGAAACCAACCCTCGGACTGTACATGGCGATTCCAACCCTGGGACTGTATATGGGGATACCATTCCTGGGACTATTAATGGGAATTCCCACCCTGGGACTGTACATGTGGTTTCCTACCCTGGCATTGCACATGGGGATTCTAAACCTGGGACTGTACATGGGGATTCTAACCCAGGGACTGTAAATGGGGATTCCAAAACTGTGAATGTACATGGGGATTCCAACCAGGGGACTGTACATGGGGATTCTACACCTGGAACTGCGCATGCGGATTTCAACCCTGGGACTGTACATGTGGATTACAACCCTGGGACACTAAATGGGGATTCCAACCCTAGGACTATTCATGGGGCTTCCAAACCTGGTAGTGTATATGGGGATACCAACCCTGGGACTGTACTTGGGGATTCCAACCCTGGGAGATTACATGGGGTGTCTAACTCTGGGAATGTACATGGGGTTTCTAAACCTGGGACTGTACATGGGGATTCTAACACTGGGACTGTACATTGGGATTCCAACCCTGGGACTGTCCTTGGGGATTCCAACCCTGGGACTGTACATGGGGATTCCAACCCTGGGCTTGTATTTGGGGATTCCTGCCCTGGGACTGTACATGTGGATTCCAAGCCTGGGACTGTACATGGGGATTCCATCCCTGGGACTGTATATGGGGATTCTATCCCTGGGGCTGTACATGGGGATTCTAACCCTGGGACTGTACATGGAGAATCTAAACCTGGGACTGCACATGGGATTTCTAACCCTGAGACTGTACATGGGGATTCCAACCCTGGGAGTTTACATGGGCATTCCAACCCTGGGACTGAACCTGCGGATTCTAACCTTAGGAATCTTCATGGGGATTCCAAACTGGGACTGTACATGTTGTTTCCAAACCTCGGATTGTACATGGGGATTCCAACCATGGGAATGTACAGGGGGATTCCAACCCTGGGACTGTATATTGGGATTCCAACCCTGGGGCTGTACATGGGGTTTCCAAACCTGGGACTGTAAATGGGGATTTTATCCCTGAGACTGTACATGGGGATTCCAACCCTGGGAATGTACATGGGCATTCAAACCCTGGGACTAAACCTGGGGATTCTAACCCTGAGATTCCTCATGTGGATTCCAAACATGGGACTGTAGATGGGAATTCTTAATCTGGGACTGTACATGGGGATTCTAAACCTGAGACTGTACATGGGTATTCCAACCCTGGGACGGTACATGGGGATTCCAACCCTTGGACTAATCCTGGTGATTCTAACCCTGGAATCTACATGGGGATTCCAAACCTGGGACTGTACCTGAGGACTCCAACTGTGGGACTGTACATGGGGATTCCAACCCTGGGAATGTACATGTGGATTACAACCCTGGGACTGTAAATAGGGATACTTACCCTGGGAATGTACATGGGGAATCCAACCCTCGGACTGTACATGTGGATTCCAACCCTGGGACTGTATATGGGATTCCATTCCTGGGACAATTAATGGGAATTCCAACCCTGCGACTGTAGATGGGGTTTCCAAACCTGGGATTGCACATGGTGATTCTAATACTGGGACTTTACATGTGGAATCCAACCCTGGGACTGCACATGGGGATACCAACCCTGGGACTGTACTTGGGGATTCCAACCCTGGGACATTAGGTGGGATTTCTAAAACTGGGACTGTACATGGGGATTCAAACCCTGGGACTGTACATGGGGATTCTAACCCTGCGACTGTACATGGGGATTCTAACCCTGGGAATGTCCATGGAGATTCTAACCCTGGGATTGCACATGGGGATTCCAACCCTGAGACTGTTTGTGAGGATTCCAACACTGGGACTGTACATGGGATATTCTAACCCTGGGATTGTACATGGGGATTCCAAACCTGGGACTGCACATGGGGATTCCGACCCTGGGGCTGTACACGGGGATTCGAACCCGGAGATTGTACATGGCGATTACAAACCTGGGTCTGTACATGGGGCTTCCAAAACAAGGACTATACTTGGGTATTCTGAACCTTGATTTTACATTGGGATTCCAAAACTGGCACTGTACATGGGGATTCTAACCCAGGAACTATACATAGGAATTCCAGCCCTGGGACTGTAAATGGGGATTGCAACCCTGGGACTGTACATGGAGATTCTAACCAGGGAAATGTACTTCGGGTTTCTAACCATAGGAATGTAAATGGGGATTACAACCCTGGGAATGTAATTGGGGACTCAAACCCTGGGACTGTACATGGGGTTTATAACCGGGGGACTGTACATGGAGGTTCAAGTCTTGGGAATGTACATGGCGATTCCAACCCTGGGAGTGTACATGGGGATTCTATATCCTGGGACTGTACATGGGATCCAACCCTGGGACTGTACATGGGTATTCCAATCCAAGGACTGTGCATGGGCATTCCAGCATTGGGACTGTACATTGATTTCCAACCCTGGGAGTGTACATGGGGATTCTATATCCTGGGACTGTACATGGCGATTCCAACCCTGGGACTATACATGGGGATCCAAACCTGAGACTGTACATGGGGATTCCAGCCCTGGGACTGTACATGGTGATTCCAACCCTGGGACTGTACATGGGAATTTCAGCATTGGAACAGTACATGGGTTTCCAAACCTGGGAATGTACACAGGGATTCCAACCCTGGGATTGTACATGGGTATTTCTGCCCTGGGACTGTACATGGGGATTCAAACACTGGGTATTTACATGGGGATTCCAAACCTGGGACAGTATATGGGGATTATAAGCCTGGGACTGCACATGGGACTCTAACCCTGGGACTCTACATGGGGATTCTAAACCTTGGAATGTACATGGGGATTCTAACCCTGAGACTATACATGGGAATTCCAACCCTGGGACTGTACATGGGCATTCAAACCCTGGGATTAAACCTGAGGATTCTAACAATGAGATTCTTCATGGGGTTTCCAAACATGGGATTGTACATGGGGATTCTAAATCTGGGACTGTAGATGTGGATTCTAAACCTGAGACTCTACATGGGCATTACAACCCTGGGACTGTACATGGGGATTCTAACCCTGGGACTGTACATGGGGATTCCAAACCTGGGACTGTACATGGGAATTCCAACCCTGTGACTGTACATGGGCATTCAAACCCTGGGATTAAACCTGGGGATACTAACCCTGAGATTCTTCATGGGGTTTCCAAACATGGGATTGTACATGGGGATTCTAAATCTGGAACTGTAGATGTGGATTCTAAACCTGAGACTGTATATGGGGATTCCAACCCTGAGACTGTACATGTGGATTCTAACCCTGGGACTGTACATGGGGATTCTCTCCCTGAGAATGTACATGGGGATTCTAACCTGGGGATTGTACATGGCGATTCCTAACCTGGGTCTGTACATGGGGATTCCAAAACTGGGACTGTACATGGGGATTCTGATCCTTGGATTTTAAATTGGGATTCCAGCACTGGCAGTGTAAATGGGGATTCTTACCCAGGGACTATACATGGGAATTCCAACCCTGGAACTGTACATGAGGATTGCAACCCTGGGACTGTGCATGGAGATTCTAACCCGGGAAATGTACATGGGGTTTCTAACCGTAGGAATGTAAATGGGGATTACAACCCTGGGACTGTACATGGGGATTGAAACCCTGGGACTGTACATGGGGGTTATAACCGGGGGACTGTACATGGGGATTCAAGTACTGGGACTGTACATGGCGATTCCAACCCTGGGAGTGTACATGGGGATTCTATATCCTGGGACTGTACATGGGATCCAACCCTGGGACTGTACATGGGTATTCCAATCCAAGGACTGTGCATGGGCATTCCAGCATTGGGACTGTACATTGATTTCCAACCCTGGGACTGCACACAGGGATTCCAACCCTAGTAATGTACATGGGTATTCCTGCCCTGGGACTGTACATGGGGATTCCAACACTGGGTCTTTACATGTGGATTCCAAACCTGGGACTGTATATGGGGATTATAACCCTGGGACTGCACATGGGGATTCTAACCCTGGGACTGTACATGGGGATTCTAAACCTGGGGCTGTACATGTGGATTCTAACCCTGAGACTGTACATGGGAATTCCAACCCTGGGACTGTACATGGGCATTCAAACCCTGGAATTAAACCTGGGGATTCTAACCCTGAGATTCTTCATGGGGATTCCAAACATGGAACTGTACATGGGATTCTAAATCTGGGAATGTAGATGTGGATTCTAAACCTGAGACTGTACATGGGGATAACAACCCTGGGACTGTACATGGGGATTCCAACCTTGGATTAATCCTGGTGATTCTAACCCTGGGAATCTACATGGGGATTCCAAACCTGGGACTCTACATGGGGACTCCAACCCTGGGACTGTACATGGGGATTCCAACCCTGGGACTGTACATGTGGATTCCAGCCCTGGGACTGTAAATGCGGATACTAACCCTGGGAATGTACATGGGGAATCCAACCATCGGACTGTACATGGCGATTCCAACCCTGGGACTGTATATGGGGATACAATTCCTGGGACTATTAATAGGAATTCCAACCGTGGGACTGTACATGTGGTTTCCTACCCTGGGATTGCACATGGCGATTATAAACCTGGGACTGTACATGGGGATTCTAACCCAGGGACTGTAAATGGGGATTCCAACACTGGGAATGTACATGGGGAGTCCAACCATGGGACTGTACATGGGGATTCTAACCCTGGGACTGCGCATGGGGATTTCAACTCTGGGACTGTACATGGGGATTTCAACCCTGGGACTCTAAATGGGGATTCCAACCCTGGGACTATTCATGGGGATTCCAAACCTGGGAGTGTATATGCGGATACCAACCCTGGGATTGTACTTGGGGATTCCAACCCTGGGAGATTACATGGGGTGTCTAACTCTGGGAATGTCCATGGGGTTTCTAAACCTGGGACTGTACATGGGGATTCTAATACTGGGACTGTACATTGGGATTCCAACCCTGGAACTGTCCTTGGGGTTTCCAACCCTGGGACTGTACATGGGGTTTCCAACCCTGGGCTTAGAGTCATAGAGTCAAAGAGTAATACAGCACGGATAGAGGCCCTTCGGCCCATCGTGTCCGCGCCGGCCATCAAGCCCTGTCTAATCTAATCCCATATTCCAGCATTTGGCACGTAGCCTTGTATGCTATGGCATTTCAAGTGCACATCCAAATGCTTCTTAAATGTTGTGAGGGTTTCTGCCTCCACAACCCTTTCAGGCAGTGAGTTACAGACTCCAACTAAGGGAAAAAGCTCCTCAGCATCCATCCTATCTATGCCCCTCATAATTTTGTACACCTCAATCATGTCCCCCCTCAGCCTCCTCTGCTCCAAGGAAAACAAACCCAATCTGCCCAGTCTCTCTTCATAGCTGAAACACTCCAGCCCTGGTAACATCCTGGTGAAACTCCTCTGCACCCTCTCTAACGCGATCACATCCTTCCTGTAGTGTGGCGACCAGAGCTGCACACAGTATTCCAGCTGTGGCCGAACCAGTGTTTTATACAGCTCCATCATAACCTCCTTGCTCTTATATTCAATGCCTCGGCTAATGAAGGCAAGTATCCCATATGCCTTTTTTACCACCTTATCCACCTGTTCCGCCGCTTTCAGGGATCTGTATACTTGCACACCCAGATCCCTCTGACCCTCCGTCTTGCCTAGGGTCTTTCCATTCATTGTGTATTCCTTTGCCTTGTTAGTGCCCCCAAAGTGCATCACCTCGCACTTTTCCGGGTTAAATTCCATTTGCCACTGTTCCGCCCATCTGACCAACCCATCTATATCATCCTGCAGACTGAGGCTACCCTCCTCGCTATTTACCATCCTACCAATTTTTGTATCATCCGCGAACTTACTGATCATACCCTTTACATTCATATCCAAGTCATTAATGTAGACCACAAACAGCAAGGGACCCAGCACCGATCCCTGTGGTACCCCACTGGCCACAGGCTTCCAGTCACAAAAACAACCTTCGACCATCACCCTCTGCCTTCTGCCACTAAGCCAGTTCTGCCACTAAGCTTGTACTTGGGGATTCCTGCCCTGGGACTGTACATGGGGATTCCAAGCCTGGGACAGTACATGGGAATTCCATCCCTGGGACTGTATATGGGGATTCCATCCCTGGGGCTGTACATAGGGATTCTAACCCTGGGACTGTATGTGGTGATTCTAAACCTGAGACTGTACATGGGGATTCCAACCCGGGGAGTTTACATGGGCATTCCAACCCTGGGACTGAACAAGCGGATTCTAACCCTAGGAATCTTCATGGGGATTCCAAACCTGGGACTGTACATGTTGATTCCAAACCTCGGATTGTACATGGGGCTTCCAACCATGGGAATGTACATGGGGATTCAATCCCTGGGACTGTACATGGGGGTTATAACCGGGGGACTGTACATAAGGATTCAAGTCTTGGGACTGTACATGGCGATACCGACCCTGGGAGTTTATGTGGGGATTCTATATCCTGGGACTGTACATGGGGATTCCAACCCTGGGACTATACATGGTGATCCAAACCTGAGACTGTACATGGGGATTCCAACCCAAGGACTGTACATGGGCATTCCAGCATTGGGACTGTACATGGGTTTCCAAACCTGGGACTGTACACAGGGATTCCAACCCTGGAATTGTACATGGGTATTCCTGCCCTGGGACTGTACATGGGGATTCCAACACTGGGTATTTACATGTGAATTCCAAACCTGGGACTGTATATGGGGATTATAACCCTGGGACTGCACATGGGGATTCTAACCCTGGGACTGTACATGGGGATTCTAAACCTGGGGCTGTAAATGGGGATTCTAACCCTGAGACTGTACATGGGAATTCCAACCCTGGGACTGTACATGGGCATTCAAACCCTGGGATTAAACCTGGGGATTCTAACCCTGAGATTCTTCATGGGGTTTCCAAACATGGGAATGTACATGGGGCTTCTAAATCTGGGACTGTAGATGTGGATTCTAAACCTGAGACTGTACATGGGGATTACAACCCTGGGAATCTACATGGGGATTCCAAACCTGGGACTGTACATGGGGTCTCCAACCCTTGGACTGTACATGGGGTCTCCAACCTTGGGACTTTAAATGGGGATTCCAACCCTGGGACGGTACATGTGGATTCCAACCCTGAGACTGTAAATGGGCTTACTAACACTGGGAATGTACATGGGGAATCCAACCCTCGGACTGTACATGGCGATTCCAACCCTGGGACTGTATATGTGGATACCATGCCTGGGACTATTAATGGGAATTCCATCCCTGGGACTGTACATGTGGTTTCCAACCCTGGGATTGCACATGGGGATTCTAAACGTGGGACTGTACATGGGGATTCCAAAACTGGGACTATACATGTGGATTCTCACCCTTGGATTTTACATTGGGATTCCAGCACTGGCAATATATATGGGGATTCTAACCCAGGGACTATACATGGGAATTCCAACCCTGGGACTGTACATGGGGATTGTAACCCTGGGACTGTACATGGAGATTCTAACCCGGGAAATGTACATGGGATTTCTAACCCTGGCAATGTAAATGGGGATTACAACCCTGGGACTGTACATGGGGATTCAAACCCTGGGACTGTACATGGGGATTATAACCGGGGGACTGTACATGGGGATTCAAGTCTTGGGACTGTACATGGCGATTCCAACCCTGGGAGTGTACATGGGGATTCTATATCCTGGGACTGTACATGGCGATTCCAACCCTGGGACTATACATGGGGATCCAAACCTGAGACTGTACATGGGGATTCCAGCCCTGGGACTGTACATGGTGATTCCAACCCTGGGACTGTACATGGGTATTCGAACCCAATGACTGTACATGGGAATTTCAGCATTGGGACAGTACATGGGTTTCCAAACCTGGGAATGTACACAGGGATTCCAACCCTGGGATTGTACATGGGTATTTCTGCCCTGGGACTGTACATGGGGATTCAAACACTGGGTATTTACATGGGGATTCCAAACCTGGGACAGTATATGGGGATTATAAGCCTGGGACTGCACATGGGACTCTAACCCTGGGACTCTACATGGGGATTCTAAACCTGGGAATGTACATGGGGATTCTAACCCTGAGACTATACATGGGAATTCCAACCCTGGGACTGTACATGGGCATTCAAACCCTGGGATTAAACCTGAGGATTCTAACAATGAGATTCTTCATGGGGTTTCCAAACATGGGATTGTACATGGGGATTCTAAATCTGGGACTGTAGATGTGGATTCTAAACCTGAGACTCTACATGGGCATTACAACCCTGGGACTGTACATGGGGATTCTAACCCTGGGACTGTACATGGGGATTCCAAACCTGGGACTGTACATGGGAATTCCAACCCTGTGACTGTACATGGGCATTCAAACCCTGGGATTAAACCTGGGGTTACTAACCCTGAGATTCTTCATGGGGTTTCCAAACATGGGATTGTACATGGGGATTCTAAATCTGGAACTGTAGATGTGGATTCTAAACCTGAGACTGTATATGGGGATTCCAACCCTGAGACTGTACATGTGGATTCTAACCCTGGGACTGTACATGGGGATTCTCTCCCTGAGAATGTACATGGGGATTCTAACCTGGGGATTGTACATGGCGATTCCTAACCTGGGTCTGTACATGGGGATTCCAAAACTGGGACTGTACATGGGGATTCTGATCCTTGGATTTTAAATTGGGATTCCAGCACTGGCAGTGTAAATGGGGATTCTTACCCAGGGACTATACATGGGAATTCCAACCCTGGAACTGTACATGAGGATTGCAACCCTGGGACTGTGCATGGAGATTCTAACCCGGGAAATGTACATGGGGTTTCTAACCGTAGGAATGTAAATGGGGATTACAACCCTGGGACTGTACATGGGGATTGAAACCCTGGGACTGTACATGGGGGTTATAACCGGGGGACTGTACATGGGGATTCAAGTACTGGGACTGTACATGGCGATTCCAACCCTGGGAGTGTACATGGGGATTCTATATCCTGGGACTGTACATGGGATCCAACCCTGGGACTGTACATGGGTATTCCAATCCAAGGACTGTGCATGGGCATTCCAGCATTGGGACTGTACATTGATTTCCAACCCTGGGACTGCACACAGGGATTCCAACCCTAGTAATGTACATGGGTATTCCTGCCCTGGGACTGTACATGGGGATTCCAACACTGGGTCTTTACATGTGGATTCCAAACCTGGGACTGTATATGGGGATTATAACCCTGGGACTGCACATGGGGATTCTAACCCTGGGACTGTACATGGGGATTCTAAACCTGGGGCTGTACATGTGGATTCTAACCCTGAGACTGTACATGGGAATTCCAACCCTGGGACTGTACATGGGCATTCAAACCCTGGAATTAAACCTGGGGATTCTAACACTGAGATTCTTCATGGGGATTCCAAACATGGAACTGTACATGGGATTCTAAATCTGGGAATGTAGATGTGGATTCTAAACCTGAGACTGTACATGGGGATAACAACCCTGGGACTGTACATGGGGATTCCAACCTTGGATTAATCCTGGTGATTCTAACCCTGGGAATCTACATGGGGATTCCAAACCTGGGACTCTACATGGGGACTCCAACCCTGGGACTGTACATGGGGATTCCAACCCTGGGACTGTACATGTGGATTCCAGCCCTGGGACTGTAAATGCGGATACTAACCCTGGGAATGTACATGGGGAATCCAACCATCGGACTGTACATGGCGATTCCAACCCTGGGACTGTATATGGGGATACAATTCCTGGGACTATTAATAGGAATTCCAACCGTGGGACTGTACATGTGGTTTCCTACCCTGGGATTGCACATGGCGATTATAAACCTGGGACTGTACATGGGGATTCTAACCCAGGGACTGTAAATGGGGATTCCAACACTGGGAATGTACATGGGGAGTCCAACCATGGGACTGTACATGGGGATTCTAACCCTGGGACTGCGCATGGGGATTTCAACTCTGGGACTGTACATGGGGATTACAACCCTGGGACTCTAAATGGGGATTCCAACCCTGGGACTATTCATGGGGATTCCAAACCTGGGAGTGTATATGGGGATACCAACCCTGGGCTTGTACTTGGGGATTCCAACCCTGGGAGATTACATGGGGTGTCTAACTCTGGGAATGTCCATGGGGTTTCTAAACCTGGGACTGTACCTGGGGATTCTAATACTGGGACTGTACATTGGGATTCCAACCCTGGAACTGTCCTTGGGGATTCCAACCCTGGGACTGTACATGGTGTTTCCAACCCTGGGCTTAGAGTCATAGAGTCAAAGAGTAATACAGCACGGATAGAGGCCCTTCGGCCCATCGTGTCCACGCCGGCCATCAAGCCCTGTCTAATCTAATCCCATATTCCAGCATTTGGCACGTAGCCTTGTATGCTATGGCATTTCAAGTGCACATCCAAATGCTTCTTAAATGTTGTGAGGGTTTCTGCCTCCACAACCCTTTCAGGCAGTGAGTTCCAGACTCCAACTAAGGGAAAAAGCTCCTCAGCATCCATCCTATCTATGCCCCTCATAATTTTGTGCACCTCAATCATGTCCCCCCTCAGCCTCCTCTGCTCCAAGGAAAACAAACCCAATCTGCCCAGTCTCTCTTCATAGCTGAAGCACTCCAGCCCTGGTAACATCCTGGTGAACCTCCTCTGCCCCCTCTCTAATGCGATCACATCCTTCCTGTAGTGTGGCGACCAGAACTGCACACAGTATTCCAGCTGTGGCCTAACCAGTGTTTTATACAGCTCCATCATAACCTCCTTGCTCTTATATTCAATGCCTCGGCTAATGAAGGCAAGTATCCCATATGCCTTTTTTACCACCTTATCCACCTGTTCCGCCGCTTTCAGGGATCTGTGTACTTGCACACCCAGATCCCTCTGACCCTCCGTCTTGCCTAGGGTCTTTCCATTCATTGTGTATTCCTTTGCCTTGTTAGTGCCTCCAAAGTGCATCACCTCGCACTTTTCCGGGTTAAATTCCATTTGCCACTGTTCCGCCCATCTGACCAACCCATCTATATCATCCTGCAGACTGAGGCTACCCTCCTCGCTATTTACCACCCTACCAATTTTTGTATCATCCGCAAACTTACTGATCATACCCTTTACATTCATATCCAAGTCATTAATGTAGACCACAAACAGCAAGGGACCCAGCACCGATCCCTGTGGTACCCCACTGGCCACAGGCTTCCAGTCACAAAAACAACCTTCGACCATCACCCTCTGCCTTCTGCCACTAAGCCAGTTCTGCCACTAAGCTTGTACTTGGGGATACCTGCCCTGGGACTGTACATGGGGATTCCAAGCCTGGGACAGTACATGGGAATTCCATCCCTGGGACTGTATATGGGGATTCCATCCCTGGGGCTGTACATAGGGATTTTAACCCTGGGACTGTATGTGGTGATTCTAAACCTGAGACTGTACATGGGGATTCCAACCCTGGGAGTTTACATGGGCATTCCAACCCTGGGACTGAACAAGCGGATTCTAACCCTAGGAATCTTCATGGGGATTCCAAACCTGGGACTGTACATGTTGATTCCAAACCTCGGATTGTACATGGGGATTCCAACCATGGGAATGTACATGGGGATTCAATCCCTGGGACTGTACATGGGGGTTATAACCGGGGGACTGTACATGGGGTTTCAAGTCTTGGGACTGTACATGGCGATTCCGACCCTGGGAGTTTATGTGGGGATTCTATATCCTGGGACTGTACATGGGGATTCCAACCCTGGGACTATACATGGTGATCCAAACCTGAGACTGTACATGGGGATTCCAACCCAAGGACTGTACATGGGCATTCCAGCATTGGGACTGTACATGGGTTTCCAAACCTGGGACTGTACACAGGGATTCCAACCCTGGAATTATACATGGGTATTCCTGCCCTGGGACTGTACATGGGGATTCCAACACTGGGTATTTACATGTGAATTCCAAACCTGGGACTGTATATGGGGATTATAACCCTGGGACTGCACATGGGGATTCTAACCCTGGGACTGTACATGGGGATTCTAAACCTGGGGCTGTACATGGGGATTCTAACCTTGAGACTGTACATGGGAATTCCAACCCTGGGACTGTACATGGGCATTCAAACCCTGGGATTAAACCTGGGGATTCTAACCCTGAGATTCTTCATGGGGTTTCCAAACATGGGAATGTACATGGGGATTCTAAATCTGGGACTGTAGATGTGGATTCTAAACCTGAGACTGTACATGGGGATTACAACCCTGGGAATCTACATAGGGATTCCAAACCTGGGACTGTACATGGGGTCTCCAACCCTGGGACTGTACATGGGGTCTCCAACCTTGGGACTTTAAATGGGGATTCCAACCCTGGGATGGTACATGTGGATTCCAACCCTGGGACTGTAAATGGGCTTACTAACACTGGGAATGTACATGGGGAATCCAACCCTCGGACTGTACATGGCGATTCCAACCCTGGGACTGTATATGTGGATACCATGCCTGGGACTATTAATGGGAATTCCATCCCTGGGACTGTACATGTGGTTTCCAACCCTGGGATTGCACATGGGGATTCTAAACCTGGGACTGTACATGGGGATTCCAAAACTGGGACTATACATGCGGATTCTCACCCTTGGATTTTACATTGGGATTCCAGCACTGGCAATGTATATGGGGATTCTAACCCAGGGACTATACATGGGAATTCCAACCCTGGGACTGTACATGGGGATTGTAACCCTGGGACTGTACATGGAGATTCTAACCCAGGAAATGTACATGGGATTTCTAACCCTGGCAATGTAAATGGGGATTACAACCCTGGGACTGTACATGGGGATTCAAACCCTGGGACTGTACATGGGGATTATAACCGGGGGACTGTACATGGGGATTCAAGTCTTGGGACTGTACATGGCGATTCCAACCCTGGGAGTGTACATGGGGATTCTATATCCTGGGACTGTACATGGCGATTCCAACCCTGGGACTATACATGGGGATCCAAACCTGAGACTGTACATGGGGATTCCAGCCCTGGGACTGTACATGGTGATTCCAACCCTGGGACTGTACATGGGTATTCGAACCCAATGACTGTACATGGGAATTTCAGCATTGGGACAGTACATGGCTTTCCAAACCTGGGAATGTACACAGGGATTCCAACCCTGGGATTGTACATGGGTATTTCTGCCCTGGGACTGTACATGGGGATTCAAACACTGGGTATTTACATGGGGATTCCAAACCTGGGACAGTATATGGGGATTATAAGCCTGGGACTGCACATGGGACTCTAACCCTGGGACTCTACATGGGGATTCTAAACCTGGGAATGTACATGGGGATTCTAACCCTGAGACTATACATGGGATTTCCAACCCTGGGACTGTACATGGGCATTCAAACCCTGGGATTAAACCTGAGGATTCTAACAATGAGATTCTTCATGGGGTTTCCAAACATGGGATTGTACATGGGGATTCTAAATCTGGGACTGTAGATGCGGATTCTAAACCTGAGACTCTACATGGGCATTACAACCCTGGGACTGTACATGGGGATTCTAACCCTGGGACTGTACATGGGGATTCTAACCCTGGGACTGTACATGGGGATTCCAAACCTGGGACTGTACATGGGAATTCCAACCCTGTGACTGTACATGGGCATTCAAACCCTGGGATTAAACCTGGGGATACTAACCCTGAGATTCTTCATGGGGTTTCCAAACATGGGATTGTACATGGGGATTCTAAATCTGGAACTGTAGATGTGGATTCTAAACCTGAGACTGTATATGGGGATTCCAACCCTGAGACTGTACATGTGGATTCTAACCCTGGGACTTTACATGGGGATTCTCTCCCTGAGAATGTACATGGGGATTCTAACCTGGGGATTGTACATGGCGATTCCTAACCTGGGTCTGTACATGGGGATTCCAAAACTGGGACTGTACATGGGGATTCTGATCCTTGGATTTTAAATTGGGATTCCAGCACTGGCAGTGTAAATGGGGATTCTTACCCAGGGACTATACATGGGAATTCCAACCCTGGAACTGTACATGAGGATTGCAACCCTGGGACTGTGCATGGAGATTCTAACCCGGGAAATGTACATGGGGTTTCTAACCGTAGGAATGTAAATGGGGATTACAACCCTGGGACTGTACATGGGGATTGAAACCCTGGGACTGTACATGGGGGTTATAACTGGGGGACTGTACATGGGGATTCAAGTACTGGGACTGTACATGGCGATTCCAACACTGGGAGTGTACATGGGGATTCTATATCGTGGGACTGTACATGGGGTTCCCAACCCTGGGACTATACATGGGGATCCAAACCTGAGACTGTACATGGGGATTCCAGCCCTGGGACTGTACATGGGGATTACAACCCTAGGACTGTACATGGGCATTCCAGCATTGGGATTGTACATGGGTATTCTTGCCCTGGGACTGTACATAGGGATTCCAACACTGGGGCCTAGAAATTCAGTATAGCCACTTTTGGGGCGGTAAAGTCGGGCGGCAGCTAAAGTTTGTGTCCGCCGCAAAGTGGAGGCCACTTCGCCGATATTCAGTAGCTTTGGCCAAGGAGTTTGCTCGAGCGCTAAAACTGGCGATGCACGGCTATCTTTAGGCGCTAAGCCGGCGGTGCAGAGTGACACCGCCGAGGCCGGGCGCAGCGCAGGTGCGGTCATGTCTTGATTGACAGCAGACACCCTGGTGCCGGCCAGCTCTTAAAGGGGGACGGGTCGACTTGGTCTGCTGCCACGCCCTGGACACTGCAGCCCTCCAGCTAGGCCTAAACACTGCTGCTGGAGAGAAATAGCGCCAGGAAGGAAGCAGAGGGCCCGTGAGCGAGCGCAGCACTTCTCTGCCCATGATTTAAAGGTGCTGGTTAGGGCTTTGGAGAGGAGACGCCATATCTTGTTCCCGGACAGTGGCAAGAAGCCTGCCACCAGGGTGTACAGGAGAGCCTGGAGGGATATCGCCCAGAGGGTCACATCCACCTGCGATGTCCCCAGGACTTGTGTCCAATGCCGGAAAAAGTTTAACGACCTCACTCGGATTGTCAGGGTGAGTACCCTTTCCAGTGTCCTCCTCATCCTTGCATGTGCACCTCACATTATGGGAAAAGGGACCTCAAAGCCCTAATGGCCAGCCCTCATCAAGCAGCTATGGCACTGGCATGAACATCAATTGCACTTTCTGCACTTTACACACTGGCCAAGCTATTCCACCATGGGAGGCAGTCCATACAACAACAGGGCACCACACTGGCCAAGCTGTTCCACCATGGGAGGCAGTGCACACAACAACAGGGCACCACACTGTACTTAGAGGCCGTCCTTTCTCTTGCAGGCCAAGCTGGCCCAGAATCTGAGGAGCCGAACTGTCACCGGGGGAGGCCGTCCCCAGTTCCAGCAGCTCAGTGACCTGGAGGAGCACGTGGGTCGACTCATGGGTGGCCGGCTGATTGGCCCCGTTGCATGTGGAGATGCTGACCCTGTGCTGGGCCCCAATGGTAAGGACATGACCTTTTGGACCTCTCTCATTCCCCTTGCGCTTCAGATCTACATCCTTTGCCACTGTCCGACCAATGCGCTGAATGCCACCACTCATGCCTCCCTCGCTGATGCCCTGTCCTCACTCTAAAGCTACTCTTGTGCCTTCCTGCTTTCAGCTGGTGAGGAGGAGGTCCCTGAAGCTGCCAGTGACAGTCCCTCGGAAGAGGAGGACGAGGAGGAGCAAAAGGAAGGCGGCCCCTCGGGGGAACCCTCATCCGCGCCAGGGGATGGCAATGGAGGGGACACGTCTTCCCTGGAGGAGAGGCAGGGGGAAGTGTTGCAGTGGGGTGTAGCTCCTGTGCCCAGTGGCGTCGAGCCACACGGGAAGGGTCGGGCAGCTCGGCGGCCTTCTCCCCAGAGGAGGGAAGTGTTGCAGGGGAGTGTAGCTCCTGTGCCCAGTGGCGTCCAGCCACACAGGAAGGGTCGGGCAGCTCGGCTGCCTTCTCCCCAGAGGGGGGAAGTGTTGCAGGGGAGTGTAGTTGCTGGGCCCAGTGGCATCCAGCCACGCAGGCAGGGTCGGGCAGATCGGCTGCCTTCTCCCCAGAGGGGGGAAGTGTTGCAGGGGAGTGTAGTTGCTGGGCCCAGTGGCGTCCAGCCATGCGGGAAGGGTCGGGCAGCTCGGCTGCCTTCTCTCCAGAGGGGGGAAGTGTTGCAGGGGAGTGTAGTTGCTGGGCCCAGTGGCGTCCAGCCACGTGGGAAGGGTCGGCCAGCTCGGCGGCCTTCTCCCCAGAGGGAGAGTCCGGCCTCCAGTCTGGAGACAGTCCTCGCCCAGGAGTTGCGCCTTCTCGATCAAATGTCTGCGGACTCGGATCGCCGGCACACCGAGTTCATGGGGGTTGTGGCACGGTTGCCTGAGACCATCGAGTCCCTGGCTCATAGTGTGTCCGATTTCGGGGCCTCACAGGCCAGGGGTTTCGAACAACTCGGGGCAGCACAGGCCAGGGGTCTCGAACAATTCGGGGCAGCACAGGACGCGAGTTGGGCCGAATTGAGGGCAGCACAGGACGCGAGTCGGGCCGAATTCAGGGCAGCACAGGACGCGAGTCGGGACGACTTCAGGGCAGCACAGGCAGCGAGTGGCCAGTTGATCAGTGGTGCCGTGCAGTCACTGGCTGGTCT
The DNA here is from genome assembly GCF_052327205.1 of Somniosus microcephalus. Lineage (NCBI taxonomy): Eukaryota > Metazoa > Chordata > Chondrichthyes > Squaliformes > Somniosidae > Somniosus > Somniosus microcephalus. Next base: position 149,958,783 of record NC_140990.1, on the reverse strand, counting down.
GATGCGGGCACAGACCAGGGCAGTACGGGCACTCACTGCTGCCACACTCGCTGTGTCAGGCAGGCATCGCCAGGGCACCGCCACGCTGCAGCAGCACAGCGGTCTGGCCTTCAGCAGTTTGCTGCACTTGCTGCAGTGCCAGCCCGGCCGAGTGCCAGTGTCTCAGGCGAGCAGCGAGCACCTGGCATCAGCCAGCTTGCCCCCATTGCTGCAGCCGCCACTGCCACTCCCCCAGTGAAGCTGCCACGAGCTGCTGGAGAGACTGATGCTGCCCAGCCACAGCTGCAGCAGTCAGCAGCCGGCCCCTCGAGGGCCAGAGCTCGTCTAGGCCGACCCCCAAGGGCATCTGCCGTCATGCAATGTGCCCCTCAGGAGCCTTCCCCCAGCCTTGCAGCACGCACAGGGCCCAGGTTGAGGCGGAGCAGCAGTTCGGCTAGGGGTCAGAAAAGGCTGGACAAGGACTCGCCCTCTCGGCACACAAAGTAGAGTGTGTTGCCAAATGTTTTTTTATATGGGGGTGGTTGTGTTGTCTATGGGGGGGGTTGTTTTGGTAAGGCCGAGGATGAAGGCCATTTGGATGGAAAAGTTTTGTTATTCCTCCCCAGGTTGTGGGAGTGAGTCATGTGTTTGACTGTTTTTTGGGGGTGTTGTCTGTTTTTGGGTTTCATGTGGGAAGGGCCCTGAGTTTGTTCAATAAAGCTTTTTCTTTATTCAGCTTGTCCATGTGTGATGTTTGAAGTGGTTGTTGCGTTAACCGGCTGAGGGCTTGCGGAGCGGCTGCATTCATGTCCCTTCATTGCCACAAGCCATTCCCTGACAGGGGGCCTAGAAGTGTCGTTCAATAAGCCGCCGACGGACGGCCCTTGGACCTTGTGGCTCCCTCCTGGGCTGGTACTCCTCCTCCTCCACCTCCTCATGGTCCTCCTGCTCCTCCTCCTGAGGTGGTGGTCCAACGTGAGGTGGCAGTGCCTGAGTCCTGCGGATAGCCAGGTTGTGCAGCATGCAGCAAACGACGACGAACTGGGAGACTCTATCCGGCGAATACTGCAGAGATCTGCCGAAGCGATCCAGGCAGCGGAACCATTGCTTGAGGACGCCAATCGTTTGCTCTATGATGTTCCTTGTGGCTTGATGGCTTTCGTTGTATGCCTCCTCAGCAGGGGTCCTGGGCGCGTGGAGCGGGGTCATGAGCCATGTACACAAAGGATAGCCTTTGTCCCCGATAAGCCATCCTCTTGGGGGAGACTGTGCCTGGAACATGTCAGCCACAGTAGTCTGGCGCAGGATAAATGCATCGTGGCTGCTGCCTGGAAAGCGGGCATTGACAGCTAGGATGCGCTGCCTGTTGTCACACACCAGCTGTACATTGAGGGAATGGTAGCCCTTCCGGTTGCGGTAATCCTCGGCATTGTCGATAGGTGCCCACAAAGCCACATGCGTGCAGTCAATGGCGCCCTGCACCATGGGGAAGTCCGCGATCCTCGCAAATCCGACTGCACGCTGCTCCTGCCTCTCCAGGGTCATGGGGAAGGAGATGAATTGGTGTCTCCTTGTGAAAAGGGCATCGGTGACCTGCCGGATGTAGTGATGCACGGCGAACTGGGATATGTTAGCTATGTCCCCAGCAGTGGCTTGGAAGGAGCCGCTTGCATAAAAGTTCAGAGCCACCGTAACCTTCACTTCCACCGACAGAGACGTCCTGCACATCAGCTGTGGACGCAGATCTCTGTGAAGCAGCTGGCAGATCTCTGCAACCACCTCCCTTCTGAAGCGCAGCCTCTTAACACACTGCGCGGCAGTCATGGTGAGATAGGACACCTGCTGGCGGTATTCCCTGAGTGGGTAAGGCCTACGTTGCCGACGCCTGATGCCCCCTCTGCGTCTAGGCATGGCTGCCCCTCTCACACAGCGTCTGCAAGCCCTTCGCACATAATGCTGGAACTGAGGGTTGGAATCCCATGCAGCCCTCATAATATACTTGCAAACAATGAAATCACAATGAGGCAAATTTCCAAGCTCTGGCCAGAAGCCAAAAATACCTCTCCTATGTTAGGCCAAATCAGTAAGGTCTCTTCCTTGGTCTCTGTCCAGAAATCCGTTGCACAAAAGTCATTGCAGCAAAATGGCTGGCCTTTATAGTTCAGTGTAAGGGCCCTTTAATTAGCGCTCCCCGAGGCCCGCAGGGCCTCTGCTGCGTTCCACTTCACAGTTCTTAGCACCGCCACGCCCACATTGGGCGGGCGTGACTGAAGTTCCAGTTTGGGGCGCACAAAGGGCGTTGCATGACGAAATGACGTCATAAGCTGCGTGCGCAGCTGAGCGCGCGCAAACACTTTGCGCCGGCGCTAAATGTCTACTGAAGTTGGGCGTAGGCGCAGATCGCCCTGCGCCCGGCCGCTAAGTGCCTAGCGCTCGAGATCTACTCCTCCTAAGGCGCTAACGGCTGGCGCACGCAACTGAATTTCTAGGCCTGGGTCTTTACATGGGGATTCCAAACCTGGGACTGTATATGGGGATTATAATCCTGGGACTGCACATGGGGATTCAACCCTGGGACTGTACATGGGGATTCTAAACCTGGGGCTGTACATGGGGATTCTAACCCTGAGACTGTGCATGGGAATTCCAACCCTGGGACTGTACATGGGCATTCAAAACCTGGGATTAAACCAGGGGATTCTAACCCTGAGATTCTTCATGGGGATTCCAAACATGGGATTGTACATGGGGATTCTAAATCTGGGACTGTAGATGTGGATTCTAAACCTGAGACTGTACATAGGGATTACAACCCTGGGACTGTACATGGGGATTCCAACCCTTGGATTAATCCTGGTGATTCTAACCCTGGGAATCTACATGGGGATTCCAAACCTGGGACTGTACATGGGGACTCCAACCCTTGGACAGTACATGGGGATTCCAAACCTGGGACTGTACATGTGGATTCCAACCCTGGGACTGTAAATGGCGATACTAACCCTGGGAATGTATATGGGGAATCCAACCCTGGGACTGTACATGGCGATTCCAACCCTGGGACTGTGTATGGTGATTCCATTCCTGGGACTATTAATGGGAATTCCAACCCTGGGACTGTACATGGGTTTTCCAACCCTGGGTTTGTACATGGCGATTCTAAACCTTGGACTGGACATGGGGATTCTAACCCAGGCACTGTAAATGGGGATTCCAACACTGGGAATGTACATGGGGATTCCAACCATGGGACTGTACATGGGGATTCTAACCCTGGGACTGCGCATGGGGATTTCAACCCTGGGACAGTACATGGGGATTGCAACCCTGGGGCCTAAAAATTCCCTATCGCCGCGCCTGGTGTTTAGCGCCCGAATGTTTGCGCTGCGCCCGGATTCCCGTAGTGCCCGCCTGAAATTCAGTTGCAGCGCCCCAAGACGGAGGCGGGCACTATTGCAGGGTTTGGCCGCCTCCGCTTGGGGCGCTGAAAGTCAATTTCAGGCGTCCAGCTGCCGCAGCGCCACCCGATGCGGTGCGGCAGGCTGGGGTACTGCAGGCCTCCTCCTTCTCTTAAGGAGGAGCTGCCTGCAGCCGTGAGATTGCCGCTGGATTCCCCCGGCAAATGAGCCCGGCAGCACGGAGAAGTGCCGGGCTCGCGGGGGTCAGAGACCAATGCCGCGGAGGGGGGTGGTGTGGGAGTCCGGGGAGGAAGGTGCGGCCAGGCGGCCACCGGGAAAGCGGCCGGCCGCACCTCCACCTTTACGCCCCGGCCTCTCGGTGCAGCAAGGCCCCATTTTACAAACGCTCTTTGCGGCCGCTACGGGAGAGGTGGCCGCAACTGAATTTGGGCGTCGGGCCGGCATCGCGTTGGAACCGGGGCGCTGCGCACACCGATGACGTCATCGGTGCCGGCGCAGCGCTACCGGCTAACGCAAAATTTCACCCAGAACTGAATTTCAGGCGCAACAACACTTCCGGCGCAAAACACCTCCTCAGGCGCTAAGTGGGCGCAAACGCCACTGAATTTCTAGGCCTTGGACTCTACATGGGGATTCCAACCCTGGGACTATTCATGGGGATACCAAACCTGGGAGTGTATATGGGGATACCAACCCTGGGACTGTACTTGGGGATTCCAACCCTGGGAGATTACATGTGGTTTCTAACTCTGGGAATGTACATGGGGTTTCTAAACTTGGGGCTGAACATGGGGATTCTAATACTGGGACTGTACTTTGGGAATCCAACCCTGGGACTATACATGGGGATCCAAACCTTAGACTGTACATGGGGATCCCATCCCTGGGACTGTACATGGGTTTTCCAACCCTGGGACTGTACATGGGTATTCCAAATCAAGGACTCTACATGGACATTCCAGCATTGGGACTGTACTTGGGTTTCCAGCCCTGGGACTGTACACAGGGATTCCAACCCTTGGATTGTACATGGGTATTCCTGCCCTGGGACTGCACATGGGGATTGCAACCCTGGGACTGTACATGGGGATTCCAACCCTTGGATTAATCCTGGTGATTCTAACGCTGGGAATCTACATGGTGATTCCAAACCTGGGACTGTACATGGGGACTCCAAACCTGGGACTGTACATGGGGATTCCAAACCTGGGACTGTACATGTGGATTTCAACACTGGGACTGTAAATGCGGATACTAACCCTGGGAATGTACATGTGGAATCCAACCCTCGGACTGTACATGGCGATTCCAACCCTGGGACTGTATATGGGGATTACATTCCTTGGACTATTAATGGGAATTCCAACCCTGGGACTGTACATGGGGTTTCCAACCATGGGATTGTACAGAGCGATTCTAAACCTGGGACTGTACATGGGGATTCTAACCCAGGGACTGTAAATGGCGATTCCAACACTGGGAATGTACATGGGTATTCCAACCATGGGACTGAACATGGGGATTCTAACCCTCGGGCTGTGCATGGGGATTCTAACCCAGGGACTGTAAATGGGGATTACAACACTGGGAATGTACATGGGGATTTCAACCCTGGGACTTTACATGGGGATTCTAACCCTGGGACTATTCATGGGGATTCAAAACCTGGGAGTGTATGTGGGGATACCAACCCTGGGACTGTACTTGGAGATTCCAACTCTGGGAGATTACATGGGGTTTCTAACTCTGGGAATATACATGGGGTTTCTAACTCTGGGAATGTACATGGGGTCTCTAAACCTGGGACTGTACATGTGGATTCTAATACTGGGACTGTATATTGGGATTCCAACCCTGGGACTGTCCTTGGGGATTCCAACCCTGGGACTGTACATGGGGATTCCAACCCTGGGCTTGTACATGGGGATTCCTGCCCTGGGACTGTACATGGATATTCCAAGCCTGGGACTGTACATGGGGATTTTATCCCTGGGGCTGTACATGGGGATTCTAACCCTGGGACTGTACATGGTGATTCTAAATCTGGGACTGTACATGGGAGTTCTAACCCTGAGACTGTACATGGGGATTCCAACCGTGAGACTTTACATGGGCATTCCAACACTGGAACTGAATTTGCAGATTCTAACCCTGGGAATATTCATGGGGATTCCAAACCTGGGACTGTACATGTTGATTCCAAACCTCGGATTGTACATGGGGATTCCAACCATGGGAATGTGCAGGGGGATTCCAACCCTGGGACTGTACATGGGGATTCTAAACCTGGGACTGTTCATGGGGATTCCAACCCTGGGACTGTACATGGGGATTCCAACCCTGGGACTGTACATGGGGATTCCAAACCTGGGACTGTACATGGGGATTTACACCCTGGGACTGCACATAGTGATTCTAACCCTGGGAATGTACATGGGGAATCCAACCCTCGGACTGCACATGGCGATTCCACCCCTGGGACTGTTAATGGGGATACCAACCCTGGGGCTGCATATGGGGATTCTAAACTTGGGACTGTACTTGTGGATTCTAACCCTGGTAATGTACATGGGGATTCCAAACCTGGGACTGTACATGGGGTTTCCAAACCTGGGACTGTACATGGGGATTCAAACCCTGGGACTGTACATGGGCATTCTAACCCTGGGATTGTACATGGGGATTCCAACCCTAGGACTGCACATGAGGATTCCAAACTTGGGACTGTACATGGGGATTCTTAATCTGGAACTGTACATGCGGATTCTAAACCTGAGACTGTACATGGGTATTCCAACCCTGGGACGGTACATGGGGATTCCAACCCTTGGACTAATCCTGGTGATTCTAACCCTGGGAATCTACATGGGGATTCCAAACCTGGGACTGTTCATGGGGACGCCAACCGTGGGACTGTACATGGGGATTCCAACCCTGGTAATGTACAATTGGATTCCAACCCTGGGACTGTAAATGGGGATACTAACCCTAGGAATGAACATGGGGAATCCAACCCTCAGACTGTACATGGCGATTCCAACCCTGGGAATGTATATGGGGATTCCATTCCAGGGACTATTAATGGGAATGCCAACCCTGCGACTGTACATGGGGTTTCCAAACCTGGGATTGCACATGGTGATTCTAAACCTGGGATTGTACATGTGGATTCTAATAGTGGGACTTTACATGGTGCTTCCAACCCTGCGACTGCACATGGGGATTCAAACCCTGGACATGTATATGGGGGTTCGAAACCAGGGACAAACACTGATGATTCTAACCCTGGGAATCTACATGGGGATTCCAAACATGGGGTTGTACATGGGGATTCCAACCCTGGGACTTACATTTGGCTTCCAGCCCAGAGACTGTACAGAGGGATTCCAGCCCTGGGACTGTACATGGGGATTCCAACCCAGGTACTGTACATAGGTTTTCTAACCCTGGGACAGTACATGGGCATTCCAGCCCTGGGACTGTACATGCAGATTCCAACCCTGGGACTGCACATGGGGATTACAACCCTGGGACTGTACATGGGGATTCCAGCCCTGGGACTGTACATGGGTATTCCAGCTCTGGGACTGTACATGGGGATTCCAACCCTGGGACTGTACATGGGGATTCCAACCCTGGGACTGTACATGGGGATTCCAAACCTGGGACTGTACATGGGGATTTACACCCTGGGACTGCACATAGTGATTCTAACCCTGGGAATGTACATGGGGAATCCAACCCTCGGACTGCACATGGCGATTCCACCCCTGGGACTGTTAATGGGGATACCAACCCTGGGGCTGCATATGGGGATTCTAAACTTGGGACTGTACTTGTGGATTCTAACCCTGGTAATGTACATGGGGATTCCAAACCTGGGACTGTACATGGGGTTTCCAAACCTGGGACTGTACATGGGGATTCAAACCCTGGGACTGTACATGGGCATTCTAACCCTGGGATTGTACATGGGGATTCCAACCCTAGGACTGCACATGAGGATTCCAAACTTGGGACTGTACATGGGGATTCTTAATCTGGAACTGTACATGCGGATTCTAAACCTGAGACTGTACATGGGTATTCCAACCCTGGGACGGTACATGGGGATTCCAACCCTTGGACTAATCCTGGTGATTCTAACCCTGGGAATCTACATGGGGATTCCAAACCTGGGACTGTTCATGGGGACGCCAACCGTGGGACTGTACATGGGGATTCCAACCCTGGTAATGTACAATTGGATTCCAACCCTGGGACTGTAAATGGGGATACTAACCCTAGGAATGAACATGGGGAATCCAACCCTCAGACTGTACATGGCGATTCCAACCCTGGGAATGTATATGGGGATTCCATTCCAGGGACTATTAATGGGAATGCCAACCCTGCGACTGTACATGGGGTTTCCAAACCTGGGATTGCACATGGTGATTCTAAACCTGGGATTGTACATGTGGATTCTAATAGTGGGACTTTACATGGTGCTTCCAACCCTGCGACTGCACATGGGGATTCAAACCCTGGACATGTATATGGGGGTTCGAAACCAGGGACAAACACTGATGATTCTAACCCTGGGAATCTACATGGGGATTCCAAACATGGGGTTGTACATGGGGATTCCAACCCTGGGACTTACATTTGGCTTCCAGCCCAGAGACTGTACAGAGGGATTCCAGCCCTGGGACTGTACATGGGGATTCCAACCCAGGTACTGTACATAGGTTTTCTAACCCTGGGACAGTACATGGGCATTCCAGCCCTGGGACTGTACATGCAGATTCCAACCCTGGGACTGCACATGGGGATTACAACCCTGGGACTGTACATGGGGATTCCAGCCCTGGGACTGTACATGGGTATTCCAGCTCTGGGACTGTACATGGGGGTTCCAATCCTGGGAATGTATATGGGGATTCCATTCCTGGGACTATTAATGGGAATTCCAACCCTGCGACTGTACATGGGGTTTCCAAACCTGGGATTGCACATGGTGATTCTAAACCTGGGATTGTACATGTGGATTCTAATAGTGGGACTTTACATGGGGATTCCAACCCTGACACTGCACATGGGGATTCAAACCCTGGGCATGTATATGGGGGTTCGACCCAAGGGGCAAACACTGATGATTCTAACCCTGGGAATCTACATGGGGGTTCCAAACCTGGGACTGTACATGGGGATTCCAACCCTGGGACTGTACATGGGGCTTCCAGCCCAGAGACTGTACAGAGGTATTCCAGCCCTGGGACTGGACATGGGGATTCCAACCCTGGTACTGTACATAAGTTTTCCAACCCTGGGACAGTACATGGGCATTCCAGCCCTGGGACTGTACATGCCAATTCCAACCCTGGGACTGCACATGGGGATTAAAACCCTGGGACGGTACATGGGGATTCTAACCCTGGGGCTTTACATGGGGATTCTAAACCTGGGACTGTACATGGGGATTCAAACCCTGGGACTGTACATGGGGATTCCAACCCTGGGACTGTACATATGGATTCCAACCCTGGGACTATACATGGGGATTCAAACCCTGGGAATGTACATGTGGTTTCCAAACCTTGGGCTCTACATGGGGCTTCCAGCACAGGGACTGTACATGAGGATTCCAGTCCTGTGGCCATACATGGGGATTCCAAACCTGGTACTGTATATGGGGATTCCAAAACTTGGACTGTACATGGGCAATGCAGCCCTGGCACTGTATATGCCGATCCCAACCCTAGGACTGTACATGGGGATTCCAGCCCTGCGACTGTACATGGGGATTCCATCCCTGGGACTGTACATGGCAATTCCAACCCTGGGGCTGTACATGGAGATTCCTACCCTGGGACTGGGCATGGGGATTCCAGCCTGTGACTGTACATGTGGATTCCAACCCTGGGACTGTACATGGGGCTACCAACACTGTGACTGTATATGCCGATCCGAACCCTAGGACTGTACATGGGGATTCCAAACCTGGGACTGTATATGGGGATTCCAATCCCGGGACTGTACATGGGCATTCAAGCCCTGGGACTGTATATGCCGATCCCAACCCTAGGACTGTACATGGGGATTCCAACCCTGGGACTGGGCATGGGGATTCCAGCCCTGCGTCTGTATATGTGGATTTCAACCCTGGGACTGTACATGGGGCTACCAACACTGCGACTGTAAGTTGGATTAGAGCCCTGGGACTGTACATAGGAATTTCAACCCTGGGATTGTACATGGGGATTCCAACCCTGGGACTGTTCATGGGCATTCCAGCCTTGGGACTGTATATGGGCATTCCAACCCTGGGAAGGTACATGGGGTTTCCAACCCTGGGACTGCACATGGAGATTCCAACACTGGGACTGTACATGGGGTTTCCAACCCTGTGACTGTATATGGATATACTAACCCTGGGACTGTAAATGGGGTTTCCAACCCTGTGACTGTATATGGATATATTAAACCGGGGAATGTACTTCGGAATTCTAACCCTGAGTCTGTACATGGGGATACCATCACTGGGACTTTACATGGGCATTCCAACCCTGGGACTAAACCTAAAGATTCTAAGCCTGGGAATCTTCATGGGGATTCCAAACCTGGGACTGTACATGTTGATTCCAAACCTGGGATTTTACATGGGGTTTCCAACCCTGGGAATGTACATGGGGATTCCAACACTGGGAGTGTACATTGGGATTCTAAACCTGGGACTGTACATGGGAATTCCTACCCTGGGACTGCACTTGGGAATCCAACCCTGGGAATGTACATGGCGATTCCAGCCCTGGGACTGTACATGGCGTTTCCAACCATGGGACGGTGCATGGGGATTCTAACCCTGGCAATGTACATGGGGATTCCAACCCTGGGACTGTACATGGGGATTCCAGCCTTTGGACTGTACATGGGGATTCCAAAACTGGGACTGTACATGGGGATTCTAATGCGGGGACTGTACATGTTAATTGCAAACCTGGGTCTGTACATGTGGATTCCAAAACTCGCACTGTGCATGGGGATTCTAACCCTGGGAATTTACATGCGGCTTCTAAACCTGGGACTGTACATGAGGATTTCAACCGTTGGACTGTACATGGGAATTCAAACACTGGGTCTGTACATGTGGTTTATAACCCAGGGGCTGCACATGGGGATTCAAATCCTGGGACTCTACATGGGGCTTCCAACACAGTGACTGTACATGGGGATTCCAGACCTGGACCTGTACATGGGGATTCCAATCCTGGTACTGTACATGGGGATTCCAACCCTGGGACTGGACATGGGGATTCCAGCCCTGGGACTGTACATGGGGATTATAACCCTCGGTCTGTACATGGTGATTCCAACCCTGGGACTGTACATGGGGATACCAACACTGAGACTGTACATGGGATTCGAGCCCTGGGACTGTACATGGCGATTCCAACCCTGAGTCTGTACATGGGGTTTCCAGCTCTGGGACTTTACATGGGGATTCCAACCGTGGGACTGTACATGGGCATTTCCACCCTTCCCTCTGACTCTTCCCTTCCCTTGCTCCACTTCTCTGTCTCCATCTCTGGGTATAGGTTAGCGACTAATATTCTCTACAAGCCCACTGACTCCCACAGCTATCTGGACTACACTTCCTCCCACCCCGCCTCCTGTAAGGACTCAATTCCATTCTCCCAGTTTCTCCGTCTCAGCCGCATCTGCTCCGACGATGCCACCTTCCGCACCAGTGCTTCCGACATGTCTTCCTTTTTCCTCAACCGTGGATTCCCCTCTACTGTGGTTGACTGAGCCCTCGACCGTGTCCATTCTATTTACATGGCGATTCCAACCCTGGGGTTGTACATGGGGAAGCTAACCCTGGGACTGGACATGGGGATTCTAACCCTAGGGCTGTACATGGGGTTTCCAAACATGGGACGGTGCATGGGGATTCTAACCCTGGGAATGCACATGGGGATTCCAACCCTGGGACTGTACATGGGGATTCCAACCATTGGACTACACATGGGAATTCCAACACAGGGACTGTACATGGGGATTCCAACACAGGGACTGCACATGGGAATTCCAAACCTGGGATTGTACATGGGGATTCCAACCATTGGACTGCACATGAGAATTCCAACACAGGGACTGTACATGGGGATTCCAACACAGGGACTGCACATGGGAATTCCAACAAAGGGACTGTACATGGGGATTCCAACACAGGGACTGCACATGGGAATTCCAACCCTGGTACTGTACATGGGGATTCCAACCCCGGGACAGTACATGGGCATTAAAGCCCTGGGACTGTACATGCAGAATCGAACCCTGGGACTATACTTGGGGATTCCAACCCTGGGACTGTACATGGGGATTCCAACCCTGGGACTGTACATGGGGATTCCAACCCCGGGAAAATACATGGCCATTACAGCCCTGGGACTGTATACGCAGATTCGGACCCTGGGACTGTACATGGGGATTCCAACCCTGGGACTGTACATGGGGATTATAACCCTCGGTCTGTACATGGGGATTCTACCACTGACACTTTACTTGGGGACTCTAACCTGGGGACTGTACATGTCGATTCCAACCCTGGGACTGTACATGGAGATTCCAACACTGGGACAGTACATGGGGGTTCTAAACGTGGGACTGTACATGGGGATTCCAGTCTTGAGACTGTAAATGGCGATTCCAACCCTGGGAGTGAACATGGGGATTCTACATCCTGGGACTGTACATGGGGATTCCAACCCTGGGATTGTACATGGGGATACCAACACTGAGACTGTACATGGGATTCGAGCCCTGGTGCTGTACATGGGGATTCCAAACCTGAGACTGTACATGGGGTTTCCAGCCCTGGCACTTTATATGGGGATTCCAACCCTGGGACTGTACATGGGACTTTCCACCCTTCCCTTTGATTCTTCCCTTTCCTTCCTCGACTTCTCCGTCTCCATCTCTGGGGATAGGTTATCGACCAATATTCACTGCAAGCCCTCTGAATCCCACAGCTACTTGGACTACACGTCTTCCAACCCCGCCTCCTGTAAGGACTCTATTCCATTCTCCCAGTTTCTCTGTCTCAGCTGCATCTGCTCCGACGCTGCCACCTTTCACACCAGTGCTTCCGACATGTCTTCCTTTTTCCTCAACCAAGGATTTCCCTCTACTGTGGTTGACATGGCCCTCGACCGTGTCCATTCTATCTCCCGCACTTCTGCCTTCATCCCTGCCACTCCCACCCGGTACCACGATAGTGTTCCCCTTGTCCTCACCTTTCACCCCACCAGCCTTCACTTTCAACGGATCATCCTCCACCATTTCCGCTACCTCCAATGTGATCCCACCACCAAACGTATCTTCCCCTCCCCTGCTCTTTCTGCATTCCGTAGGGACCGCTCCCTCCGAGACACCCTTGTCCACTCCTCTATCACCCCCAACAGCCCTTCTCCTTCACCTGGAACCTTCCCGTGCAAGCACAGGAGATGTAACACCATCGCCTATACCTCCCCCCTCCCACTGTCCAGGGCCCCAAACACCCCTTCCAGGTGAAACAGTGATTTACTTGTACTTCTTGCAATCTAGCATACTCTATTCGCTGCTCACGATGCAGTCTCCTGTACATTGGGGAGACCAAACGCAGATAGGGTGACCGCTTTGCGGAACACCTCCTTTCAGTCCGTAAGGGTGACCCCGACCTTCCGGTCACCTGTCATTTTAAGTCTCCGCTCCATCCGCACTCGGACCTCACCGTCCTTGGCCTCTTGCATTTTTCCATGGAAGCTCAATGAAAACTCGAGGAACAGCACCGCATCTTCCGATTAGGCACTTTGCAGCCTTCTGGACACAATATCGAGTTCAACAATTTCAGACCATAACCTCGGCCCCTATTACATTTTTTCTTATATTTTTTTCCACCCCTTTGTTTTGGGTTTTACCATCCCCCCCCTTTCCTTTTTTTTCTCTCTCCCACATGGCAGCTGTCTCTCATCCTGCCAGTACACTTCACACCTAATCTGAGCTGTCCTTTGTCTCCACTGTCCAATTACCATCTCGTCTGGTTTTGATTACCTCTTAATGCCTCTTTACTTCTTTTGTTCTATCACAGCCCTGCCTTCGATCTAGTTCATTTACTTTCCAGTTTTGAAAAAGGGTTCACCCGAAACTTCGACAATAATTTCTCTCCACGGATGTTGCCTGGCCTGCAGAGTTTTTCCAGAATTTTCTTTTGTTATTTCATGGCGATTCCAACTCTGGGACTGCACATGGGCATTCCAGCCTTGGGACTGTACAAGGGGATTCCAACCCTGGGATTTTACATGGGGATTCCAACCCTGGGATTGTACATGGGGATTCCAAGCCTGGGACTGTACATGGGGATCCCATCCCTGGGACTGTATATGGGGATTCCTGCCCTGGGACTGTACATGGGGATTCCATCCCTGAAACTGTATATGGGGTCCAACCCTGGTAATGTACATGGGGATTCAAACCCTGGGACTGTACATGGGGATTCTAAACCTTGGGACTGTACATGGGGATTCTAACCCTGGGACTGTACGTAGGGATTCTAAACCTTGGACTGTACATGGGCATTCTAACCCTGAGACAAATCCTGGTGATTCTAATCCTGGGAATCTACATGGGGATTCCAAACCTGGGAATGTACATGGGGATTCCAACCCTGGAACTGTACATGTGGATTCCAACCCTGGGACTGTAAATGGGGATTCTAACCCTGGAACTGTACTTGGGGCATCTAACCCTGAGACAAATCCTGGTGATCCTAATCCTGGGAATCTACATGGAGATTCCAAACCTGGGACTGTACATGGAGATTGCAACCCTATGAATGTACATGGGAATTCCAACCCTGGGACTGTTAATGGGGATAACTACACTGGGACTGTACATGGGGATTCTAACCCTGGGACTGTAAATGGGGATTCCAACACTGGGAATGTATATGGGGATTCCAACTATGCGACTCTACATGGGGTTTCCAAACCTGGGATTGCACATGGGGATTCCAATCATGGGAATGTACATGGGGATTGCAAACCTGGGATTGTACATGGGGATACCAACCCTGGGACTGTACTTGGGGATTCCAACCCTGGGACATTAGATGGGGTTTCTAACCCTGGGAATGCACATGGGGATTCTAAACCTGGGACTGTACATGGGGATTGTATCCCTGGGACTGTAAATGGGGATTCCAACCCTGGGATTATACATGGTGTTTCCTGCCCTGGGACTGTACATGGGGACTCCAAGCCTGGGACTGTACATTGGGATTCCATCCCTGGGACTGTATATGGTGATACTAACCCTAGGACTGTACATGGGTATTCTAACCCTGGGACTGGACATTGGGATTCTAAGCCTGGGACTGTAAATGGGAATTCTAACCCTGAGACTGTACATGGGGATTCCAACCCTGGGACTTTACATGGGCATTCCAACCCTGGGACTTAACCTGTGGATTCTAACCCTGGGAATCTTCATGGCGAATCCAAATTTGGGACGGTACATGTTGATTCCAAACCTCGGATTGTACATGGGGATTCCAACCATGAGAATGTACAGGGGGATTCTATACCTGGGACTTTACATGGGGATTCCAACCCTGAGACATATCCTGGTGATTCTAACCCTCAGAATCTACATGGCGATTCCAACCCTGAGGCATATCCTGGTAATTCTAACACTCAGAATCTACATGGGGATTCCAAACCTGGGAGTGTACATGGGGATTCCAACCCAGGGACTGTACATGTGGATTCCAACCCTGGCACTGCACATGGGGATTCTAACCCTGGGAATGTACATGGGGAATCCAAACCTCTGACTGTACATGGCGATTCCAACCCTGGGACTGTATATGGGGATTCCAACCATGGGTCTGTTAATGGGGATAGCAACCCTGTGACTGTACATGGGTATGCCAACCCTGGGACTGTTAATGGGGATACCAACCCTGTGACTGTACATGGGGATGCCAACACTGGGACTGTTCATGGGGATTCTAACCCTGGGACTGTACATTGGGATTCTAACCCTGGGAATGTCCATGGAGATTCTAACCCTGGGACTGCACATGGGTATTCCAAACCTGGGACTGTTCGTGGGGATTCCATCCCTGGGACTGCACATGGGGATTCTAACCCGGGGATTGTACACAGTGATTCCAAACCTGGGTCTGTACATGGGGCTTCCAAAACAAGGACTATACTTGAGGATTCTGAACCTTGGTTTTTACATTGGGATTCCAACACTGGCACTGTACATGGGGATTCTAACCCAGGGACTATACATGGGAATTCCAAACCTGGGACTGTACATGGGGATTGCAACCCTGGGGCTGTACATGGGGATACCAACACTGAGACTGTACTTGGGATTCGAGCCCTGGTACTGTACATGGGGATTCCAACCCTGAGACTGTACATGGGGTTTCCAGCCCTGGGACATTATATGGGGATTCCAACTCTGGGACTGTACATGGGCATTCAAACCCTGGGATTAAACCTGGGGATTCTAACCCTGAGATTCTTCATGGGGATTCCAAACATGGGACTGTACATGGGGATGCTAAATCTGGGACTGTAGATGTGGATTCTAAACCTTAGACAGTACATGGGGATTACAACCCTGGGACTGTACATGGGGATTCCAACCCCTGGATTAATCCTGGTGATTCTAACCCTGGGAATGTACATGGGGAATCCAACCCTCGGACTGTACATGGCGATTCCAACCCTGGGACTGTATATGGGGATACCATTCCTGGGACTATTCATGGGAATTACAACCCTGGGACTGTACATGGGGTTTCCAACCCTGGGATTGCACATGGCGATTCTAAACCTGGGACTGTACATGGTGATTCTAACCCAGGGACTGTAAATGGGGATTCGAACACTGGGAATGTACATGGGGATTCCAAGCATGGGACTGTACATGGGGATTCGAACCCTGGGTCTGCGCATGGGGATTTCAACCCTGGGACTTGACATGGGGTTTACAACCCTGGGACTCTAAATGGGGATTCCAACCCTGGGACTATTCGTGGGGATTCCATACCTGAGAATGTATATGGGGATACCAACCCTGAGACTGTACATAGGGATTCCAACCCTGGGTGATTACATGGGGTTTCTGACTCTGGGAATGTACATGGGGTTCCTAAAGCTGGGACTGTACATGGGGATTCTAATACTGGGACTGTACATTGGGATTCCAACCCTGGGACTGTCCTTGGGGATTCCAACCCTGGGACTGTACATGGGGATTCCATCCCTGGGCTTGTGCATGGGGATTCCTGCCCTGGGACTGTACATGAGGATTCCAATCCTGGGGCTGTACATGTGGATTCCATCCCTGGGACTGTATATGGGGATTCTATCCCTGGGGCTGTACATGGGGATTCTAACCCTGGGACTGTACATGATGATTCTAAACCTGGGACTGTACATGGGAATTCTAACCCTGAGACTGTACATGGGGATTCCAACCCTGGGAGTTTACATAGATATTCCAACCCTGGGACTTAACCTGCGGATTCCAACCCTGGGATTCTTCATGGGGATTCCAATCCTTTGACTGTACATGCTGATTCCAAACCTCGGATTGTACATGGGGATTCCAACCATGGGAATGTACAGGGGGATTCCAACCCTGGGACTGTATATTAGGATTCTAACCCTGGGACTGTACATGGGGATTCTAACCCTGGGACTGTACTAGGGTATTCTAACCCTGGTAATGTACATGGGGATTCCAACACTGGGACTGTACATGGGGTTTCCAAACCTGGGACTGTAAATGGGGATTTTAACCCTGAGACTGTACATGGGGATTCCAACCCTGGGAATTTAAATGGGCATTCAAGCCCTGGGACTAAACCTTGGGATTCTAACCCTGAGATTCCTCATGGGGATTCCAAACATGGGACTGTACATGGGGATTCTTAATCTGGGACTGTACATGGGGCTTCCATAAGTGAGACTGTACATGGGTTTTCCAACCCTGGGGCGGTACATGGTGATTCCAACCCTTGGACTAATCCTGGTGATTCTAACCCTGGCAATCTACATGGGGATTCCAAACCTGGGAGTGTACATGGGGACTCCAACTGTGGGAATGTACATGTGGATTCCAACCCTGGGACTGCAAATGGGGATATTAACCCTGGGAATGTACATGGGGAATCCAACCCTCGGGCTGTACATGGCGATTCCAACCCTGCGACTGTATATGGGGATTCCATTCCTGGGACTATTAATGGGAATTCCAACTTTGCGACTGTACATGGGGTATCCAATCCTGGGATTGCACATGGTGATTCTAAACCTGGGACTGGACATGGGGATTCTAATACTGGGACTTTACATGTGGTTTCCATCCCTGGGACTGCGCATGGGGTTACCAACCCAGGGACTGTATTTGGGGATTCCAACCCTGGTACATTAGGTGGAGTTTCTAACCCTGGGAATGCACATGGGAATTCTAAACCTGGGACTGTACATGGGGATTCCAAACCTGGGACTGTACATGGGGATTCCAACCCTGGGACTGTAATTGGGGATTCCAACCCTAGGATTGTACATGGGGTTTCCTGCCCTGGGACTGTACATGGGAATTCCAAGCATGGGACTGTATATGGGGATTCTAACCCTGGGTCTGCGCATGGGGATTTCAACCCTGGGACTTGACATGGGGATTACAACCCTGGGACTCTAAATGGGGATTCCAACCCTGGGACTATTCGTGGGGATTCCATATCTGGGAATGTATATGGGGATACCAACCCTGGGACTGTACATGGGGATTCCAACCCTGGGTGATTACATGGGGTTTCTAACTCTGGGAATGTACATGGGGTTTCTAAAGCTGGGACTGTACATGGGGATTCTAACACTGGGACTGTACATTGGGATTCCAACCCTGGGACTGTACATGGGGATTCCAACCCTGGGCTTGTGTATGGGGATTCCTGCCATGGGACTGTACATGGGGTTCCAATCCTGGGACTGTACATGGGGATTCCATCCCTGGGACTGTATATGGGGATTCTATCCCTGGGGCTGTACATGGGGATTCTAACCCTGGGACTGTACATGATGATTCTAAACCTGGGACTGTACATGGGAATTCTAACCCTGAGACTGTACATGGGGATTCCAACCCTGGGAGTTTACATAGATATTCCAACCCTGGGACTGAACCTGCGGATTCTAACCCTGGGAATCTTCATGGGGATTCCAATCCTTTGACAGTACATGCTGATTCCAAACCTCGGATTGTACATGGGGATTCCAACCATGGGAATGTACAGGGGGATTCCAACCCTGGGACTGTATATTAGGATTCTAACCCTGGGACTGTACATGGGGATTCTGACCCTGGGAATGTACTAGGGTATTCTAACCCTGGTAATGTACATGGGGATTCCAACACTGGGACTGTACATGGGGTTTCCAAACCTGGGACTGTAAATGGGGATTTTAACCCTGAGACTGTACATGGGGATTCCAACCCTGGGAATTTAAATGGGCATTCAAGCCCTGGGACTAAACCTTGGGATTCTAACCCTGAGATTTATCATGGGGATTCCAAACATGGGACTGTACATGGGGATTCTTTATCTGGGACTGTACATGGGGGTTCCATACCTGAGACTGTACATGGGTATTCCAACCCTGGGACGGTACATGGTGATTCCAACCCTTGGACTAATCCTGGTGATTCTAACCCTGGCAATCTACATGGGGATTCCAAACCTGGGAGTGTACATGGGGACTTCAACTGTGGGACTGTACATGGGGATTCCAACCCTGGGAATGTACATGTGGATTCCAACCCTGGGACTGCAAATGGGGATACTAACCCTGGGAATGTACATGGGGAATCCAACCCTCGGACTGTACATGGCAATTCCAACCCTGGGACCGTATATGGGGATTCCATTCCTGGGACTACTAATGGGAATTCCAACCTTGCGACTGTACATGGGGTATCCAATCCTGGGATTGCACATGGTGATTCTAAACCTGGGACTGGACATGGGGATTCTAATACTGGGACTTTACATGTGGTTTCCATCCCTGGGACTGCGCATGGGGATACCAACCCAGGGACTGTACTTGGGGATTCCAACCCTGGTACATTAGGTGGAGTTTCTAACCCTGGGAATGCACATGGGGATTCTAAACCTGGGACTGTACATGGGGATTCCAAACCTGGGACTGTACATGGGGATTCCAACCCTGGGACTGTAATTGGGGATTCCAACCCTGGGATTGTACATGGGGATTCCACCCCTGGGACTGTACATGAGTTTTCCTGCCCTGGGACTATACATGGGGATACTAACCCTGGGACTGTACATGGGGATTCTAACCCTGGGACTGGACAAGCAGATTCTAAACCTGGGACTGTACATGGGAATTCTAACCCTGAGACTGTACATGGGGATTCCAACCCTCATAATCATCATCATAATCATAATCAACTTTATTTTCATTGTTGGTGCACAAGTGCAGTACAACGAAATGTAGGCTTGCGGCTCCCGAGTGTGTACATTTAGATTAAGACATTTAAACATTCAACATACATTTGGCTTGTAATACATTAACATAAACATAACCATAATAAAGTGCATTGGCAGATGTGCAGGCTTTAGAGTTTATTTGTGGAGATCAGTAGGATGACAGCCCTGGGAAAGAAGCTGTTCCTAAATCTGGTCGTACAGGTGCGAATGCCTCTGTGGCATCTCCCAGATGGCAGGAGGGCGAACAGACTGAGGCTCGGGTGTGTAGGGTCTTTGATGATGGACCGTGACCTCCGTAAACAGCGTTTCTGGTATATGTTCTCTATGGTCGGTAGCCGGGTGCCGGTAATGCGTTGGGCAGTTTTGACTACCCGCTGCAGGGCTTTCCAATCATAGTAGCTACAGCTGCCATACCATACTGTGATACAATTCATCAGGATGCTCTCTATTGTGCAGCGGTAAAAGTTAGAGAGGATCAGGGGTGACAGGTTACATCCCTTCAGCCTCCTTAGGAAATATAGGCACTGCTGGGCCTTCTTCACCAGAGAGGAGGTATTGAGGGACCAGGAGAGGTCTTCCATGATGTGGACTCCGAGGAACTTAAAGCTGTCCACCCTTTCCACCACAGCCCCATTGATGTGCATGGGGGTGTGACTTCTGCCTTTAGACTTCCTGAAGTGCACAATGATTTCTTTGGTTTTCTTGATGTTAAGGGCCAGGTTGTTATCGGCGCACCACTTCACGAGATGCTGGACCTCCTCCCTGTAGGCTGACTCATCGTTGTTGGGGATCTGGCCTACTACCGTGGTATCATCCGCAAACATGATGATGGTGTTGGAACCATGAACAGCCACACAGTCGTGGGTGAAGAGGGAGTAGAGGAATGGGCTCAGTACACACCCTTGTGGGGCCCCCGTGTTCAGGGTCGGGGGGGAGGTGTGGTTACCTAATTTGACAGACTGGGGTCTGTTTGTTAGGAAATCCAGGGTCCAATTGCAGAGGGAAGTGTTCAGGCCAAGAGTGTGGAGTTTGGTGGCCAGCTTGTTGGGGACGATAGTGTTGAATGCTGAGCTGTAGTCTATGAACAGCATTCTGATGTAGGTCTCTTTACCATCTAAGTGATTCAGTGCAGAGTGTAGAGCAGTTGCGATTGCATCCTCCGTTGATCTGTTTGCACAATAGGCAAACTGGTGTTGGTCAAGAGAGGTGGGAACACTGGCTTTGATGTGAGCCAGGACCAGTCTCTCGAAACACTTCATTATGATGCGTGTGAGTGCGACAGGTCGATAGTCATTCAGGCACGTCACAGCCGTTTGTTTTGGCACAGGAATAATGGTAGCGGTCTTGAAGCATGTAGGGACTACTGCCTGGGCCAATGATAGGTTGAAGATGGCAGTGAAGACATCAGCCAGCTGATCAGCACATTCCTTGAGTACCCGTCCAGGGATGCTATCCGGTCCAGCAGCCTTTCGTGTGTTCACTCCGCGTAGATCAACCCTTACGTTGGAGGTCGACAGAGTGAGCACCTGGTCTTCCAGGGATGGCAAGGCTTTGGTAGCCGGCTCCCTGTTGTCCCTGTCAAAGCGAGCGTAGAAGTTGTTAAGCTCCTCCGGAAGGGAGGCATCGCTAACCGGGGGGCTGGTGTTTTTGCTCTTGTAGTCAGTGATGGACTGGATGCCTTGCCACATGCGCCGGGGGTCCGAGTTGTTGTGGAAATGATCCTCTATCCGCAGTGTCTGTTTCCTTTTGGCAGTCCTGATACCCTTTTTTAGGTTGGTCCTAGCTGCACTGTAAGCCGCCGCGTCGCCAGATTTAAATGCTGCGTCGCGTGCTTTCAAAAGCGAGCGGACCTCTCCGTTCATCCAGGGTTTCTGGTTGGGGTATGTCTTGATATTTTTATGGGTCGTGACGACCTCGACGCAACTGTTAATGTAAAATAGCAATGTGGATGCGTATACCTCGATGTCATTATCGGCAAACATGCTTGGGACTTTACATGGGCATTCCAACCCTGGGACTAAACCTGCGGATTCTAACCCTTGGGAATCTTCATGGGGATTCCAAACCTGGGATGATACATGTTGATTCCAAACCTCGGATTGTACATGGGGATTCCAACCATGGGAATGTACAGGGGGATTCTAAACCTGGGACTGTACATGGGGATTCCAACCCTGAGACATATCCTGGTGATTCTAACCCTCAGAATCTACATGGGGATTCCAACCCTGGGAGTGTACATGGGGATTCCAACCCAGGGACTGTACATGTGGGTTCCAACCCTGGCACTGCACATCGGGATTCTATCCCTGGGAATGTATATGGGGAATCCAACCCTCTGACTGTACATGGCGATTCCAAACCTGGGACTGTGTATGGGGATTCCAACCATGGGACTCTTAATGGGGATACCAACCCTGGGACTGTACATGGGGATGACATCCCTGGGACTGTTCGTGGGGATTCCAACACTGGGAATGTAAATGGGAATTCTAATCCTGGGATTGTGCATGGGGATTCCAACCCTGGGACTGTACATGGGGATTCTAAACCTGGGACGGTACATGGGGAAACCAAAACTGGGACTATACATGGGGATTCTGACCCTTGGATTTTACATTGGGATTCCAGCACTGGCACTGTAAATGGGGATTCTAACCCAGGGACTATACATGGGAATTCCAACCCTGGGAATGTACATGGGGATTGCAACCCTGGGACTGTACATGGAGATTCTAACCCGGGAAATGTACATGGGCTTTCTAAACCTAGGAATGTAAATGGGGAATACAACCCTGGGACTGTACATGGGGATTCAAACCCTGGGACGGTACATGGGGATTCAAGTATTGGGACTGTACATGGCGATTCCAACCCTGGGAGTGTACATGGGGATTCTATATCCTGGGACTGTCCATGGGGATTCCAGCCCTGGGACTATACATGGGGATCCAAACCTAAGACTGTACATGGGGATTCCAGCCCTGGGACTGTACATGGGAATTCCAAACCTGGGACTGTACATGGGCATTCAAACCCTGGGATTAAACATGGGGATTCTAACCCTGAGATACTTCATGGGGATTCCAAACATGGGATTGTACATGGGGATTCTAAATCTGGGACTGCAGATGTGGATTCTAAACCTGAGAATTTACATAGGCATTACAACCCTGGGACTGTACATGGGGATTCCAACCCTTGGATTAATCCTGGTGATTCTAACCCTGGGAATCTACATGGGGATTCCAAACCTGGGACTGTACAAGGGGACTCCAACCCTGGGACAGTACATGGGGATTCCAAACCTGGGACTGTACATGTGGATTCCAACCCTGGGACTGTAAATGGGGATACTAACCCTGGGAATGTACATGGGGAATCCAACACTCTGACTGTACATGGCGATTCCAACCCTGGGACTGTATACGGCGATTCCATTCCTGGGACTATTTAGGGGAATTCCAACCCTGGGACTGTACATGGGGTTTCCAACCCTGGGATTGTACATGGCAATTCTAAACCTTGGACTGGACATGGGGATTCTAAATCTGGGACTGCAGATGTGGATTCTAAACCTGAGAATTTACATAGGGATTACAACCCTGGGACTGTACATGGGGATTGCAACCCTGGGACTGTACATGGAGATTCTAACCCGGGAAATGTACATGGGCTTTCTAAACCTAGGAATGTAAATGGGGATTACAACCCTGGGACTGTACATGGGGATTCAAACCCTGGGACGGTACATGGGGATTCAAGTATTGGGACTGTACATGGCGATTCCAACCCTGGGAGTGTACATGGGGATTCTATATCCTGGGACTGTCCATGGGGATTCCAGCCCTGGGACTATACATGGGGATCCAAACCTAAGACTGTACATGGGGATTCCAGCCCTGGGACTGTACATGGGAATTCCAAACCTGGGACTGTACATGGGCATTCAAACCCTGGGATTAAACATGGGGATTCTAACCCTGAGATACTTCATGGGGATTCCAAACATGGGATTGTACATGGGGATTCTAAATCTGGGACTGCAGATGTGGATTCTAAACCTGAGAATTTACATAGGGATTACAACCCTGGGACTGTACATGGGGATTCCAACCCTTGGATTAATCCTGGTGATTCTAACCCTGGGAATCTACATGGGGATTCCAAACCTGGGACTGTACAAGGGGACTCCAACCCTGGGACAGTACATGGGGATTCCAAACCTGGGACTGTACATGTGGATTCCAACCCTGGGACTGTAAATGGGGATACTAACCCTGGGAATGTACATGGGGAATCCAACACTCTGACTGTACATGGCGATTCCAACCCTGGGACTGTATACGGCGATTCCATTCCTGGGACTATTTAGGGGAATTCCAACCCTGGGACTGTACATGGGTTTTCCAACCCTGGGATTGTACATGGCAATTCTAAACCTGGGACTGGACATGGGGATTCTAACCCAGGGACTGTAAATGGGGATTCCAACACTGGGAATGTACATGGGGATTCCAACCATGGGACTGTACATGGGGATTCTAACCCAGGGACTGCGCATGGGGATTTCAAGCCTGGGACTGTACATGGGGTTTACAACCCTGGGACTCTACATGGGGATTCCAACCCTGGGACTATTCATGGGGACTCCAAACCTGGGAGTGTATATGGGAATACCAACCCTGGGACTGTACTTGGGGATTCCAACCCTGGGAGATTACATGGGGTTTCTAACTCTGGGAATGTACATGAGGTTTCTAAACCTGGGACTTTACATGGGGATTCTAATACAGGGACTGTACATTGGGAATCCAACCCTGGGACTATACATGGGGATCCAAACCTGAGACTGTACATGGACATTCCAGCATTGGGACTTTACATGGGTTTCCAACCCTGGGACTGTACACGGGGATTCCAACCCTGGGATTGTACATGGGGTTTCCAAACCTGGGACTGTATATGGGGATTATAACCCTGGGACTGCACATGGGGATTCTAACCCTGGGACTGTACATGGGCATTTAAACCCTGGGATTAAGCCTTGGGATTCTAACCCTGAGATTATTCATGGGGATTCCAAACATGGGATTGTACATGGGGATCTAAATCTGGGACTGTAGATGTGGATGCTAAACCTGAGACTGTACATGGGGATTACAACCCTGGGACTGTACATGGGGATTCCAACCCTTGGATTAATCCTGGTGATTACAACCCTGGGAATCTACATGGGGATTCCAATCCTGGGACTGTACATCGGGACTCCAAACCTGGGACTGTAAAAGAGGATTCCAAACCTGGGACTGTACATGTGGATTCCAACCCTGGGACTGTAAATGGGGATACTACCCTGGGGAATGTACATGTGGAATCCAACCCTGGGACTGTACATGGGGTTTCCAACCCTGGGATTGTACATGGCGATTCTAAACCTGGGACTGTACATGGGGATTCTAACCCAGGGACTATAAATGGGGATTCCAAAACTGGGAATGTACATGGGGATTCCAACCATGGGACTGTACATGGGGATTCTAACACTGGGACTTTACATGGGGATTACAACCCTGGGACTCTACATGGGGATTTCAACCCTGGGAGATTACATGGGGTTTCGAACTCTGGGAATGTACATGGGGTTTCTTACTCTGGGAATGTACATGGGGTTTCTAAACCTGGGACTGTACATGTGGATTCTAATACTGGGACTGTACATTGGGATTCCAACCCTGGGACTGTCCTTGGGTATTCCAACCCTGGGACTGTACATGGGGATTCCAACCCTGGGCTTGTACATGGGGATTCTAACCCAGGGAATGTAAATGGGGATTCCAACACTGGAAATGTACATTGGGATTCCAACCCTGGGACTGCGTATGGGGATTTCAACCCTGGGACTGTACATGGGGATTACAATTCTGGGATCTGGGACTCTACATGGGGATTCCAACCCTGAGACTGTACATGGGGATTCCAACCCTAGGACTTTACATGGGCATTCCAACCCTGGGAGTGAACCTGCGGATTCTAACCCTGTGAATCTTCATGGGGATTCCATTCCTGGGACTGTACATGTTGATTCCAAACCTCGGATTGTACATGGGGATTCCAACCATGGGAATGTACAGGGGGATTCCAACCCTGGGACTGTATATTGGGATTCTAACCCTGGGACTGTACATGGGGATTCTAACCCTGGGATTGTACATGAGGATTCTAAACCTGGGACTGTGCTTTGGTATTTTAACCCAGGGACTGTACTTGGGGCTTGTAACCGTTGGACTGTACATGGGGATTCCAACACTGGGGCTGTACTTGGGAATTCTAATCCTGGGACTGTCAATGTGGATTCCCACCCTGGGACTCTGCATGGGGCTTCCAAAACAGGGACTGTACATGGGGTTTCCTGCCCTGGGAATGTACATGGGGATTCCAACCGTGGTACTATACATGGGGATTCCAAACCTGGGACAGTACAAGGGCATTCCGGCCCTGGGACTGCACATGCTGATTCCAACCTGGGACTGTACATGGGGATTCCAACGCTGGGACGGTACATGGGGATTCCAACGCTGGGACTGTACATCGGGATTCTAACCCTGGGAATGTATATGGGGAATCCAACCCTCTGACTGTACATGGCGATTCCAAACCTGGGACTGTGTATGGGGATTCCAACCATGGGACTCTTAATGGGGATACCAACCCTGGGACTGTACATGGGGATGACATCCCTGGGACTGTTCGTGGGGATTCCAACACTGGGAATGTAAATGGGAATTCTAATCCTGGGATTGTGCATGGGGATTCCAACCCTGGGACTGTACATGGGGATTCTAAACCTGGGACTGTACATGGGGAAACCAAAACTGGGACTATACATGGGGATTCTGACCCTTGGATTTTACATTGGGATTCCAACACTGGCACTGTAAATGGGGATTCTAACCCAGGGACTATACATGGGAATTCCAACCCTGGGAATGTACATGGGGATTGCAACCCTGGGACTGTACATGGAGATTCTAACCCGGGAAATGTACATGGGCTTTCTAAACCTAGGAATGTAAATGGGGATTACAACCCTGGGACTGTACATGGGGATTCAAACCCTGGGACGGTACATAGGGATTCAAGTATTGGGACTGTACATGGCGATTCCAACCCTGGGAGTGTACATGGGGATTCTATATCCTGGGACTGTCCATGGGGATTCCAGCCCTGGGACTGTACATGGGAATTCCAAACCTGGGACTGTACATGGGCATTCAAACCCTGGGATTAAACATGGGGATTCTAACCCTGAGATACTTCATGGGGATTCCAAACATGGGATTGTACATGGGGATTCTAAATCTGGGACTGCAGATGTGGATTCTAAACCTGAGAATTTACATAGGGATTACAACCCTGGGACTGTACATGGGGATTCCAACCCTTGGATTAATCCTGGTGATTCTAACCCTGGGAATCTACATGGGGATTCCAAACCTGGGACTGTACAAGGGGACTCCAACCCTGGGACAGTACATGGGGATTCCAAACCTGGGACTGTACATGTGGATTCCAACCCTGGGACTGTAAATGGGGATACTAACCCTGGGAATGTACATGGGGAATCCAACACTCTGACTGTACATGGCGATTCCAACCCTGGGACTGTATACGGCGATTCCATTCCTGGGACTATTTAGGGGAATTCCAACCCTGGGACTGTACATGGGGTTTCCAACCCTGGGATTGTACATGGCAATTCTAAACCTGGGACTGGACATGGGGATTCTAAATCTGGGACTGCAGATGTGGATTCTAAACCTGAGAATTTACATAGGGATTACAACCCTGGGACTGTACATGGGGATTGCAACCCTGGGACTGTACATGGAGATTCTAACCCGGGAAATGTACATGGGCTTTCTAAACCTAGGAATGTAAATGGGGATTACAACCCTGGGACTGTACATGGGGATTCAAACCCTGGGACGGTACATGGGGATTCAAGTATTGGGACTGTACATGGCGATTCCAACCCTGGGAGTGTACATGGGGATTCTATATCCTGGGACTGTCCATGGGGATTCCAGCCCTGGGACTATACATGGGGATCCAAACCTAAGACTGTACATGGGGATTCCAGCCCTGGGACTGTACATGGGAATTCCAAACCTGGGACTGTACATGGGCATTCAAACCCTGGGATTAAACCTGGGGATTCTAACCCTGAGATACTTCATGGGGATTCCAAACATGGGATTGTACATGGGGATTCTAAATCTGGGACTGCAGATGTGGATTCTAAACCTGAGAATTTACATAGGGATTACAACCCTGGGACTGTACATGGGGATTCCAACCCTTGGATTAATCCTGGTGATTCTAACCCTGGGAATCTACATGGGGATTCCAAACCTGGGACTGTACAAGGGGACTCCAACCCTGGGACAGTACATGGGGTTTCCAAACCTGGGACTGTACATGTGGATTCCAACCCTGGGACTGTAAATGGGGATACTAACCCTGGGAATGTACATGGGGAATCCAACACTCTGACTGTACATGGCGATTCCAACCCTGGGACTGTATACGGCGATTCCATTCCTGGGACTATTTAGGGGAATTCCAACCCTGGGACTGTACATGGGTTTTCCAACCCTGGGATTGTACATGGCAATTCTAAACCTGTGACTGGACATGGGGATTCTAACCCAGGGACTGTAAATGGGGATTCCAACACTGGGAATGTACATGGGGATTCCAACCATGGGACTGTACATGGGGATTCTAACCCAGGGACTGCGCATGGGGATTTCAAGCCTGGGACTGTACATGGGGTTTACAACCCTGGGACTCTACATGGGGATTCCAACCCTGGGACTATTCATGGGGACTCCAAACCTGGGAGTGTATATGGGAATACCAACCCTGGGACTGTACTTGGGGATTCCAACCCTGGGAGATTACATGGGGTTTCTAACTCTGGGAATGTACATGAGGTTTCTAAACCTGGGACTTTACATGGGGATTCTAATACAGGGACTGTACATTGGGAATCCAACCCCGGGACTATACATGGGGATCCAAACCTGAGACTGTACATGGACATTCCAGCATTGGGACTTTACATGGGTTTCCAACCCTGGGACTGTACACGGGGATTCCAACCCTGGGATTGTACATGGGGTTTCCAAACCTGGGACTGTATATGGGGATTATAACCCTGGGACTGCACATGGGGATTCTAACCCTGGGACTGTACATGGGCATTTAAACCCTGGGATTAAGCCTTGGGATTCTAACCCTGAGATTATCCATGGGGATTCCAAACATGGGATTGTACATGGGGATCTAAATCTGGGACTGTAGATGTGGATGCTAAACCTGAGACTGTACATGGGGATTACAACCCTGGGACTGTACATGGGGATTCCAACCCTTGGATTAATCCTGGTGATTCTAACCCTGGGAATCTACATGGGGATTCCAATCCTGGGACTGTACATCGGGACTCCAAACCTGGGACTGTATATGGGGATTCCAAACCTGGGACTGTACATGTGGATTCCAACCCTGGGACTGTAAATGGGGATACTACCCTGGGGAATGTACATGTGGAATCCAACCCTGGGACTGTACATGGGGTTTCCAACCCTGGGATTGTACATGGCGATTCTAAACCTGGGACTGTACATGGGGATTCTAACCCAGGGACTATAAATGGGGATTCCAAAACTGGGAATGTACATGGGGATTCCAACCATGGGACTGTACATGGGGATTCTAACACTGGGACTTTACATGGGGATTACAACCCTGGGACTCTACATGGGGATTTCAACCCTGGGAGATTACATGGGGTTTCGAACTCTGGGAATGTACATGGGGTTTCTTACTCTGGGAATGTACATGGGGTTTCTAAACCTGGGACTGTACATGTGGATTCTAATACTGGGACTGTACATTGGGATTCCAACCCTGGGACTGTCCTTGGGTATTCCAACCCTGGGACTGTACATGGGGATTCCAACCCTGGGCTTGTACATGGGGATTCTAACCCAGGGAATGTAAATGGGGATTCCAACACTGGAAATGTACATTGGGATTCCAACCCTGGGACTGCGTATGGGGATTTCAACCCTGGGACTGTACATGGGGGTTACAACTCTGGGACTCTACATGGGGATTCCAACCCTGAGACTGTACATGGGGATTCCAACCCTAGGACTTTACATGGGCATTCCAACCCTGGGAGTGAACCTGCGGATTCTAACCCTGTGAATCTTCATGGGGATTCCATTCCTGGGACTGTACATGTTGATTCCAAACCTCGGATTGTACATGGGGATTCCAACCATGGGAATGTACAGGGGGATTCCAACCCTGGGACTGTATATTGGGATTCTAACCCTGGGACTGTACATGGGGATTCTAACCCTGGGATTGTACATGAGGATTCTAAACCTGGGACTGTGCATTGGTATTTTAACCCAGGGACTGTACTTGGGGCTTGTAACCGTTGGACTGTACATGGGGATTCCAACACTGGGGCTGTACTTGGAAATTCTAATCCTGGGACTGTCAATGTGGATTCCCACCCTGGGACTCTGCATGGGGCTTCCAAAACAGGGACTGTACATGGGGTTTCCTGCCCTGGGACTGTACATGGGGATTCCAACCGTGGTACTATACATGGGGATTCCAAACCTGGGACAGTACAAGGGCATTCCGGCCCTGGGACTGCACATGCTGATTCCAACCCTGGGACTGTACATGGAGATTCCAACCCTGGGACTGTACATGGGGATTCCAACGCTGGGACGGTACATGGGGATTCCAACGCTGGGACTGTACATGGGCATTCAAACCCTGGGACTGTACATGGGGATACTAATCCTGGGACTGTACATGGGTATTTCAAAACTGGGACTGTACATGGGGATTCCAAACCCGAGACATATCCTGGTGATTCTAACCCTCGGAATCTACATGGGGATTCCAAACCTGGGACTGTACATGGGGATGCCAAACCTGGGACTGTACATGGGGATTCCAGCCCTGGTACTGTACATGGGGATTCCAACCTGGGACTGCACATAGTGATTCTAACCCTGGGAATGTATATGGGGAATCCAACCCTCGGACTGCACATGGCGATTCCAACCCTGGGACTCTCTATAGGGATTCCAACCCTGGGACTGTTAATGGGGATACCAACCCTGGGACTGTACATGGGGATTCTAACCCTCGGACTGTATTTCGGGATTCTAACCCTGGCAATGTATACGTGGATTACAACCCTGGGACAGTACATGGGGTTTCCAAACCTGGGACTGTACATGGGGTTTCAAACCCTGGGGCTGTACATGGGAATTCAAACCCTGGGATTGTACATGGGGATTCCAACCCTGGGACTGCACATGGGGATTCCAACCCTGGGACTGTACATGGGGATTCTAACACTGGTACTGTACTTGGGGATTCTAACCCTGGTAATGTACATGGGGATTCCAACCCTGGGACTGTACATGGGGTTTCCAATCCTGGGATTGTAAATGGGGATTTAAACCCTGGGACTGTACATGGGGGTTATATCTGGGGGACTGTACATGGGGATTCAAGTCTTGGGACTGTAAATGGCGATTCCAACCAAGGGAGTGTACATGGGGATTCTATATCCTGGAACTGTACATGGGGATTCCAACCCTGGGACTGTACATGGGGATTCCAACCCTGTTACTGTACATGGGAATTCCAGCCCTGGGACTGTACATGGCGATTCCAACCCTGGGACTATATATGGGGATTCCATTCCTGGGACTGTAAATGGGGATACTAACCCTGGGAATGTACATGGGGAATCCAACCCTCGGACTGTACATGGCGATTCCAAACCTGGGACTGTATATGGGGATTCCATTCCTGGGACTATTAATGGGAATTCCAACCCTGCGACTGTACATGGGGTTTCCAAACCTGGGATTGCAAATGGTGATTCTAAACCTGGGATTGTGCATGGTGATTCTAATACTGGGACTTTACATGGGGATTCCAACCCTGGGACTGTACATGGGGATTCTATATCCTGGGACTGTACATGGGGATTCCAGCCCTGGGACTGTACATGGGGATTCCAGCCCTGGGATTGTACATGGGTATTCCAACCCAAGGACTGTACTTGGGCATTCCAGCCTTGGGAATGTACATGGGGATTTCAACCCTGGGACTGTACACTGGGATTCCAACCCTGGGATTGTACATGGGTATTCCTGCCCTGGGACTGTACATGGGGATTCCAACCCTGCGTCTGTACATGCGGATTCCAACCCTGGGACTGTATACAGGGATTCTAACCCTGGGACTGCACATGGGGATTTTAAACCTGGGAATGTACATGGGGATTCTAAAGCTGGTGCTGTACATGGGAATTCTAACCCTGAGACTGTACATGGGGATTCCAACCCTGGGACTGTACATGGGCATTCAAACCCTGGGACTAAACCTGGGGATTCTAACCCTGAGATTCTTCATGGGTATTCCAAACCTGGGACTGTACATGGGGATTCTAAATCTGGGAATGTACATGGGGGTTTTTAACCTGAGACTGTACATGGGGATTCCAAACCTGGGACTGTATATGGGGATTCTAACCCTGGGAGTTGTCATGTTGATTCCAACCCTGGGACTGTAAATGGGGATACTAACCTGGGGAATGTACATGTGGAATCCAACCCTGGGACTGTACATGGGGTTCCCAACCCTGGGATTGTACATGGCGATTCTAAACCTGGGACTGTACATGGGGATTCTAACCCTGGGACTGTACATGGGCATTTAAACCCTGGGATTAAGCCTTGGGATTCTAACCCTGAGATTATCCATGGGGATTCCAAACATGGGATTGTACATGGGGATCTAAATCTGGGACTGTAGATGTGGATGCTAAACCTGAGACTGTACATGGGGATTACAACCCTGGGACTGTACATGGGGATTCCAACCCTTGGATTAATCCTGGTGATTACAACCCTGGGAATCTACATGGGGATTCCAATCCTGGGACTGTACATCGGGACTCCAAACCTGGGACTGTATATGGGGATTCCAAACCTGGGACTGTACATGTGGATTCCAACCCTGGGACTGTAAATGGGGATACTACCCTGGGGAATGTACATGTGGAATCCAACCCTGGGACTGTACATGGGGTTTCCAACCCTGGGATTGTACATGGCGATTCTAAACCTGGGACTGTACATGGGGATTCTAACCCAGGGACTATAAATGGGGATTCCAAAACTGGGAATGTACATGGGGATTCCAACCATGGGACTGTACATGGGGATTCTAACACTGGGACTTTACATGGGGATTACAACCCTGGGACTCTACATGGGGATTTCAACCCTGGGAGATTACATGGGGTTTCGAACTCTGGGAATGTACATGGGGTTTCTTACTCTGGGAATGTACATGGGGTTTCTAAACCTGGGACTGTACATGTGGATTCTAATACTGGGACTGTACATTGGGATTCCAACCCTGGGACTGTCCTTGGGTATTCCAACCCTGGGACTGTACATGGGGATTCCAACCCTGGGCTTGTACATGGGGATTCTAACCCAGGGAATGTAAATGGGGATTCCAACACTGGAAATGTACATTGGGATTCCAACCCTGGGACTGCGTATGGGGATTTCAACCCTGGGACTGTACATGGGGGTTACAACTCTGGGACTCTACATGGGGATTCCAACCCTGAGACTGTACATGGGGATTCCAACCCTAGGACTTTACATGGGCATTCCAACCCTGGGAGTGAACCTGCGGATTCTAACCCTGTGAATCTTCATGGGGATTCCATTCCTGGGACTGTACATGTTGATTCCAAACCTCGGATTGTACATGGGGATTCCAACCATGGGAATGTACAGGGGGATTCCAACCCTGGGACTGTATATTGGGATTCTAACCCTGGGACTGTACATGGGGATTCTAACCCTGGGATTGTACATGAGGATTCTAAACCTGGGACTGTGCATTGGTATTTTAACCCAGGGACTGTACTTGGGGCTTGTAACCGTTGGACTGTACATGGGGATTCCAACACTGGGGCTGTACTTGGAAATTCTAATCCTGGGACTGTCAATGTGGATTCCCACCCTGGGACTCTGCATGGGGCTTCCAAAACAGGGACTGTACATGGGGTTTCCTGCCCTGGGACTGTACATGGGGATTCCAACCGTGGTACTATACATGGGGATTCCAAACCTGGGACAGTACAAGGGCATTCCGGCCCTGGGACTGCACATGCTGATTCCAACCCTGGGACTGTACATGGAGATTCCAACCCTGGGACTGTACATGGGGATTCCAACGCTGGGACGGTACATGGGGATTCCAACGCTGGGACTGTACATGGGCATTCAAACCCTGGGACTGTACATGGGGATACTAATCCTGGGACTGTACATGGGTATTTCAAAACTGGGACTGTACATGGGGATTCCAAACCCGAGACATATCCTGGTGATTCTAACCCTCGGAATCTACATGGGGATTCCAAACCTGGGACTGTACATGGGGATGCCAAACCTGGGACTGTACATGGGGATTCCAGCCCTGGTACTGTACATGGGGATTCCAACCTGGGACTGCACATAGTGATTCTAACCCTGGGAATGTATATGGGGAATCCAACCCTCGGACTGCACATGGCGATTCCAACCCTGGGACTCTCTATAGGGATTCCAACCCTGGGACTGTTAATGGGGATACCAACCCTGGGACTGTACATGGGGATTCTAACCCTCGGACTGTATTTCGGGATTCTAACCCTGGCAATGTATACGTGGATTACAACCCTGGGACAGTACATGGGGTTTCCAAACCTGGGACTGTACATGGGGTTTCAAACCCTGGGGCTGTACATGGGAATTCAAACCCTGGGATTGTACATGGGGATTCCAACCCTGGGACTGCACATGGGGATTCCAACCCTGGGACTGTACATGGGGATTCTAACACTGGTACTGTACTTGGGGATTCTAACCCTGGTAATGTACATGGGGATTCCAACCCTGGGACTGTACATGGGGTTTCCAATCCTGGGATTGTAAATGGGGATTTAAACCCTGGGACTGTACATGGGGGTTATATCTGGGGGACTGTACATGGGGATTCAAGTCTTGGGACTGTAAATGGCGATTCCAACCAAGGGAGTGTACATGGGGATTCTATATCCTGGAACTGTACATGGGGATTCCAACCCTGGGACTGTACATGGGGATTCCAACCCTGTTACTGTACATGGGAATTCCAGCCCTGGGACTGTACATGGCGATTCCAACCCTGGGACTATATATGGGGATTCCATTCCTGGGACTGCAAATGGGGATACTAACCCTGGGAATGTACATGGGGAATCCAACCCTCGGACTGTACATGGCGATTCCAAACCTGGGACTGTATATGGGGATTCCATTCCTGGGACTATTAATGGGAATTCCAACCCTGCGACTGTACATGGGGTTTCCAAACCTGGGATTGCAAATGGTGATTCTAAACCTGGGATTGTGCATGGTGATTCTAATACTGGGACTTTACATGGGGATTCCAACCCTGGGACTGTACATGGGGATTCTATATCCTGGGACTGTACATGGGGATTCCAGCCCTGGGACTGTACATGGGGATTCCAGCCCTGGGATTGTACATGGGTATTCCAACCCAAGGACTGTACTTGGGCATTCCAGCCTTGGGAATGTACATGGGGATTTCAACCCTGGGACTGTACACTGGGATTCCAACCCTGGGATTGTACATGGGTATTCCTGCCCTGGGACTGTACATGGGGATTCCAACCCTGCGTCTGTACATGCGGATTCCAACCCTGGGACTGTATACAGGGATTCTAACCCTGGGACTGCACATGGGGATTTTAAACCTGGGAATGTACATGGGGATTCTAAAGCTGGTGCTGTACATGGGAATTCTAACCCTGAGACTGTACATGGGGATTCCAACCCTGGGACTGTACATGGGCATTCAAACCCTGGGACTAAACCTGGGGATTCTAAACCTGAGATTCTTCATGGGTATTCCAAACCTGGGACTGTACATGGGGATTCTAAATCTGGGAATGTACATGGGGGTTTTTAACCTGAGACTGTACATGGGGATTCCAAACCTGGGACTGTATATGGGGATTCTAACCCTGGGAGTTGTCATGTTGATTCCAACCCTGGGACTGTAAATGGGGATACTAACCTGGGGAATGTACATGTGGAATCCAACCCTGGGACTGTACATGGGGTTCCCAACCCTGGGATTGTACATGGCGATTCTAAACCTGGGACTGTACATGGGGATTCTAACCCAGGGACTATAAATGGGGATTCCAAAACTGGGAATGTACATGGGGATTCCAACCATGGGACTGTACATGGGGATTCTAACACTGGGACTTTACATGGGGATTACAACCCTGGGACTCTACATGGGGATTTCAACCCTGGGAGATTACATGGGGTTTCGAACTCTGGGAATGTACATGGGGTTTCTAAACCTGGGACTGTACATGTGGATTCTAATACTGGGACTGTACATTGGGATTCCAACCCTGGGACTGTCCTTGGGTATTCCAACCCTGGGACTGTACATGGGGATTCCAACCCTGGGCTTGTACATGGGGATTCTAACCCAGGGAATGTAAATGGGGATTCCAACACTGGAAATGTACATTGGGATTCCAACCCTGGGACTGCATATGGGGATTTCAACCCTGGGACTGTACATGGGGATTACAACCCTGGGACTCTACATGGGGATTCCAACCCTGAGATTGTACATGGGGATTCCAACCCTAGGACTTTACATGGGCATTCCAACCCTGGGAGTGAACCTGCGGATTCTAACCCTGTGAATCTTCATGGCGATTCCATTCCTGGGACTGTACATGTTGATTCCAAACCTCGGATTGTACATGGGGATTCCAACCATGGGAA
Source organism: Somniosus microcephalus (assembly GCF_052327205.1). Classification (NCBI taxonomy): domain Eukaryota; kingdom Metazoa; phylum Chordata; class Chondrichthyes; order Squaliformes; family Somniosidae; genus Somniosus; species Somniosus microcephalus. The sequence continues at coordinate 149,921,821 of NC_140990.1, read as the reverse complement.
TGTACAGGGGGATTCCAACCCTGGGACTGTATATTGGGATTCTAACCCTGGGACTGTACATGGGGATTCTAACCCTGGGATTGTACATGAGGATTCTAAACCTGGGACTGTGCATTGGTATTTTAACCCAGGGACTGTACTTGGGGCTTGTAACCGTTGGACTGTACATGGGGATTCCAACACTGGGGCTGTACTTGGGAATTCTAATCCTGGGACTGTCAATGTGGATTCCCACCCTGGGACTCTGCATGGGGCTTCCAAAACAGGGACTGTACATGGGGCTTCCTGCCCTGGGACTGTACATGGGGATTCCAACCGTGGTACAATACATGGAGATTCCAAACCTGGGACAGTACAAGGGCATTCCAGCCCTGGGACTGCACATGCTGATTCCAACCCTGGGACTGTACATGGAGATTCCAACCCTGGGACTGTACATGGGGATTCCAACGCTGGGACTGTACATGGGGATTCAAACGCTGGGACTGTACATGGGCATTCAAACCCTGGGACTGTACATGGGGATACTAATCCTGGGACTGTACATGGGTATTTCAAAACTGGGACTGTACATGGGGATTCCAAACCCGAGACATATCCTGGTGATTCTAACCCTCGGAATCTACATGGGGATTCCAAACCTGGGACTGTACATGGGGATGCCAAACCTGGGACTGTACATGGGGATTCCAGCCCTGGTACTGTACATGGGGATTCCAACCTGGGACTGCACATAGTTATTCTAACCCTGGGAATGTATATGGGGAATCCAACCCTCGGACTGCACATGGCGATTCCAACCCTGGGACTCTATATGGGGATTCCAACCCTGGGACTGTTAATGGGGATACCAACCCTGGGACTGTACATGGGGATTCTAACCCTCGGACTGTATTTCGGGATTCTAACCCTGGTAACGTATACGTGGATTACAACCCTGGGACTGTACATGGGGTTTCCAAACCTGGGACTGTACATGGGGTTTCAAACCCTGGGGCTGTACATGGGAATTCAAACCCTGGGATTGTACATGGGGATTCCAACCCTGGGACTGCACATGGGGATTCCAACCCTGGGACTGTACATGGGGATTCTAACACTGGTACTGTACTTGGGGATTCTAACCCTGGTAATGTACATGGGGATTCCAACCCTGGGACTGTACATGGGGTTTCCAATCCTGGGATTGTAAATGGGGATTCAAACCCTGGGACTGTACAGGGGGGTTATATCCGGGGGACAGCACATGGGGATTCAAGTCTTGGGACTGTAAATGGCGATTCCAACCAAGGGAGTGTATATGGGGATTCTAGATCCTGGAACTGTACATGGGGATTCCAACCCTGGGACTGTACATGGGGATTCCAACCCTGTTACTGTACATGGGAATTCCAGCCCTGGGACTGTACATGGCGATTCCAACCCTGGGACTATATATGGGGATTCCTTTCCTGGGACTGTAAATGGGGATACTAACCCTGGGAATGTACATGGGGAATCCAACCCTCGGACTGTACATGGCAATTCTAAACCTGGGACTGTATATGGGGATTCCATTCCTGGGACTATTAATGGGAATTCCAACCCTGCGACTGTACATGGGGTTTCCAAACCTGGGATTGCAAATGGTGATTCTAAACCTGGGATTGTGCATGGTGATTCTAATACTGGGACTTTACATGGGGATTCCAACCCTGGGACTGTACATGGGGATTCTATATCCTGGGACTGTACATGGGGATTCCAGCCCTGGGACTGTACATGGGTATTCCAACCCAAGGACTGTACTTGGGCATTCCAGCCTTGGGAATGTACATGGGGATTTCAACCCTGGGACTGTACACTGGGATTCCAACCCTGGGATTGTACATGGGTATTCCTGCCCTGGGACTGTACATGGGGATTCCAACCCTGGGTCTGTACATGCGGATTCCAACCCTGGGACTGTATACAGGGATTCTAACCCTGGGACTGCACATAGGGATTCTAAACCTGGGAATGTACATGGGGATTCTAAAACTGGTGCTGTACATGGGAATTCTAACCCTGAGACAGTACATGGGGATTCCAACCCTGGGACTGTACATGGGCATTCAAACCCTGGGACTAAACCTGGGGATTCTAACCCTGAGATTCTTCATGGGTATTCCAAACCTGGGACTGTACATGGGGATTCTAAATCTGGGAATGTACATGGGGTTTTTTAACCTGAGACTGTACATGGGGATTACAACCCTGGGACTGTATATGGGGATTCTAACCCTGGGAGTTGTCATGTTGATTCCAACCCTGGGACTGCACACAGGGATTCCAAACCTGTGACTGTACACAGAGCTTCAAACCCTGGGACTGTACATGGGGATTTTAACCCTGTGCATGTACATGGTGATTCCAACCCTGGGTTTGGACATGGTGTTTCCAATCCTGGGACTGTGCATGGGGATGCCAACCCTGGGACTGTTCGTGGGCATTCCAATCCTTGGATTTTACATGGGGATTCCAACACTGGCACTGTACATGTGGATTCTAACCCGGGGACTGTACATGGGTATTCCAACCCTGAGACAGTACATGGAGATTCTAACACTGGGAATGGACATGGGGTTTCCAACCCTGGGACTGTACATGGGGATACCAGCCCTGGGACTGTGCATGGGGATTCCAACCCAGGGAACTGTACATGTGTATTCCAACCCTGGGACACCACATGGGCATCCATCACTGTGACTGTATATGGGGATTTCAACCCTGGGACTGTACATGGGGATGCCAATCCTGGGACTGTTCGTGGGGGTTCCCACCATTAGATTTTACATGGGTTTTCCAACCATGGGACTGTACATGTGGATTGCAACCCTGGGACTGTACATGGAAATTATAACCCAGGGTCTGTACATATGGATTTCAAACATGGGATTGTACATGGGGATTCCAACCCTGGGACTGTATATGGGGATTCCAAACATGGGACTCTACATAGGGTTTCCAACCCTGGGAAGGTACATTGGGATTCTAAGCCTGGGACTGTACATGAGGATTCAAATTCGGGGACTGTACATTGGGATTGCAACCCCGGGACTGTACATGGCGATTCCAACCCTGGGAGTTTACATGGGGATTCTATATCCTGGGAGTGTTCATGGGGATTCCAAACCTGAGACTGTACATGGGGATTCCAACCCTGGGACAAATCCTGGTGACTCTAACCCTGGGAACCTACATGGGAATTCCAAAGCTGGGACTGTGAATGGGGATTCCAACCCTGGGACTGTACATGTGGATTTCAACCCTGGGACTGTACTTGTGGATCCCAACCCTGGGACTGTACATGGGGATTCTAACCATGGGAATGTAGATGCGGAATCCAATCCTTGGCATGTAGATGGCGATTCCAACCCTGGGACTGTATAGGGGGATTTCAACCCTGGTACTGTTAATTTGGATACCAACACTGGGACTGTACATGGGAATGCCAACTCTGGGATTGTTCGTGGGGATTCCAGCACTGTGACTGTACATGCGGATTCTAACCCTGGGATTGTACATGAGTATTCCAACCCTGGGACTGCACATGGGGATTCCAACCTTGGGATTGTACATGAGTATTCCAAACCTGGGACTGCACATGGGGATTCCAACCCTGGGAATGTGCATGGGGATTCCAACCCTGGGAATGGACATGGGTTTACAAACCTGGGACTGAACATGGGGATGCCAACCGTTGAACTGTTCGTGGGGATTCCAACACTGGGACAGAACATGGGGATAATAACCGGGGGACTGTACATGGCGATTCCAAACCTGGGTCTGTACATGGAGATTCCAAAACTGGGACTGTAAATGGGGATTCTAAGCCTGGGACTGTACATGGGGATTCTAACCCTGAGACTGTACAAGGGGATTCCAACCCTGGGATTGTACATGGGGATTCCAACCCTGAGACAAATCCTGGTGACTCTAACCCTGGGAATCTACATGGGGATTCCAAACCTGGGACTGTACATGTGGATTCCAACTCTGGGACTGTACATGTGGATTCCAACCCTGGGACTGTACATGGGGATTCTAACCCTGTGAATGTAGATGGGGAATCCAACCCTCGGCCTGTACATGGCGATTCCAACCCTGGGACTTCATATGGGGATTCCAATCCTTGTACTGTTAATGCAGATACCAACCCTGGGACTGTACATGGGAATGCCAACCCTGGGACTGTTCGTGGGGATTTCAGCACTGGGACTGTACATGCGGATTCTAACCCTGTGATTGTAAATGAGAATTCCAACACTGGGACTGCACATGGGGATTGCAACCCTGGGACTGCACATTGGGATTCCAACCATGGGACTGTAAATGGGGATTCTAACTGTGGGTGTACATGGGGATTCTAACCCTGGGAATGTACATGGGGATTCCAACCCTGGGAATGTACATAGGGTTTCCAAACCTGTGACTGAACATGGGGATGCTGACCATGGGACTGTTCATGGGGATTCCAACATTGAGAATGAACATGATGATAATAACCCGGGGACTGTACATGGTGATTCTCATACTGGGACTGTACATGGGTATTCTATATCCTGGGAGTGTACATGGGGATTCCAACACTGGGACTGTACATGGGGATTCCAACCCTGGGACTGTACATGTGGTTTCCAATCCTGGGACGGTACATGGGCATTCCAGCCTTAGGACTGTACATGGGGATTCTAACCCTGGGACTGTACATGGGGATTCCAAACCTGGGATTGTACATGGGGATTCCTGCCTTGGGACTGTACATGGGGATTCCAGCCCTGGGTCTGTACATGGGGATTGCATCGCTGGGCCTTTATACAGGGATTCTAACCTGGGGACTGCACATGGGGATTCTAACCCTGGGATTGTACATGGGGATTCTAAACCTGGGTCTGTAAATGGGCAATCTAACCCTGAGACTGTACATAGGGATTCCAACCCTGGGTCTGTACATGGGCATTCAAACCCTGGTACTAAACCTGGGGATTCTAACCCTGAGATTCTTCATGTGGATTCCAAACCTGGTACTGTACATAGCGATTCTAAACCTGGGATTCATCCCGATGTTTCTAACCCTGGGAATCTACATGGGGAATCCAATCCTCGGACTGCATATGGCGATTCCAAACCTGGCACTGTATATGGGGATTCCAACACTGAGATTGTTAATGGGAGTTCCAAACCTGGGACTGTACATGGGGATTCCATCCCTGGGACTGTACATGGGGATTCCAACCCTGTGACTGTTTGTGTGGATTCCAACACTGAGACTGTACATGGGGATTCTAACCCGGGGACTGTACATGGCGATTCCAAACCTTGGTCTGTATATGTTGTTTCCAACCATGGGACTGTACATGTGGTTTCTAACCCTTGGACTGTACATGGGCCCTCAACACTGGCACTGCACATGAGGATTCCAATCCTGGGACTGTACCTGGGGATTCCAACCCTGGGACTGTACCTGGGGAATCCAACCCTGGGCCTGTACTTGGGGATTGCAACCCTGGGACTGTACATGGGGATTCTAACCCTGGGACTGTCCTTGTGGATTGCAACCCTGGGACTGTACATGGAGATTCTAACACGGGGACTGTACATGGGGAATTCAACCCTGGGATTGTACATGGGGATTCCAGCCCTGGGCTTGCACATGGGTATTCCAACCCTGGCATATCCTGCTGAGTTCTTCCAGCATTTTCTGTTGTTATTCCTGTGATTATACATGTGGATTCTAATCCTGGGACTGCGCATGTTGATTTTAACCCTGGGTCTGTACATGGGGATTACAACGCTGGGACTCTACATGGGGATTCTAATAGTGGGACTGTACATGGGTATTCCAACCCTGGGACTGTACATGGGCATTCCAAACTGTGACTGTGTACAGGGATTCTAACCTTGGGACTGTACATGGGGATTCTAACCCTGGGACTGCACATGGTGATTCTAAACCTGGAAATGTGCATGGGGATTCCAAACCTGGGACTGTACATGGGGAATCTAACCCTGAGGCTGTACATGGGGATTCCAACCCTGGGATTGGACATGGGGATTCCAAACCTGGGAATGTACATGGGGATTCCAACACTGGGACTGTACATGGGGTTTCTAACTCTAGGACTGTAAAACAGGATTTCAACCCTTGGACTGTTCATGGGGATGCCAACCCTGGGAATGTTCGTGGGGTTTCCAACACTGCGACTGTACATGGGGATTCTAACCCTGGGATTGTACATGAGGATTCCAACCCTGGGACTCTCACATGGGGATTCTAACCCTGGGACTGCACATGAGGATTCCAACCCTGGGACTCTACATGGGGATTTTAAGCCTGGGACTGTACATAGGGATTTTAACCCTGCGAATGTAGATGTGGTTTCCAACCCTGGGACTGTACATGGGGATGCCAACCCTGGGACTGTTCGTGTGGATTCCTACCCTTAGATTTTACATGTGGATTCCAACACCGGCACTGTAGGGGTGGGCAGCACGGTGGCATAGTGGTTAGCACTGTTGCCTCACAGCGCCAGGGACCCGGGTTCGAATCCGGCCTCGGGTGACTGTCTGTGTGGAGTTTGCACATTCTCCCCGTGTTTGCGTGGGTTTCCTCCGGGTGCTCCGGTTTCCTCCCACAGTCCAAAGATGTGCGGGTTAGGTTGATTGGCTATGATAAATTGACCCTTAGTGTTAGGGGGATTAAATACGTGGGGCTACAGGATAGGGTGGGCTATGTGTTGGTGTAGGGGTTACGGGGATCGGGTGGGATATGTGTCGGTGCAGGCTCGATGGGCCGAAATGGCCTCTATCTGCATTGTGGGGTTTCTGTGTTCTGTTTCTGTGTTCTGTGTTGTACATGGGGATTCTAACCCGGGGACTGTACATGGGTATTCCAACCCTGGGACTGTACATGTGGATAGCAACCCTGGGACTGTACATGGAGATTCCAACCCCCGGACTGTACATAGGGATTTCAAACATGGGATTGTACATGGGGATTCCAGCCCTGGGATTGTACATGGGGATTCAAACACTGGGAATGTACATGGGGATTCCAACCCTGGGACTGTATATGGGGATTCCAACCACGGGACTGTACCTGGGGTTTCCAACACTGGGAATGTACATTGGGATTCTAAACCTGGGACTGTACATGGGGTTTCAAATATGGGGACTGTACATGGGGATTCCAACCCTGGGACTGTAAATGGGGATTCCAACCCTTGGACTGCACGTGGGGTTTCTAACCCTTGGGCTGTACATGCGCCTGCAACACTGGCACTGCACATAGGGATTACAACCCTGGGACTGTACCTGGGGATTCCAAGCCTAGGACTGTACTTGGGGATTGCAACCCTGGGAGTGTACATGGAGATTCTAACACGGGGACTGTACATGGGGAATTCAACCCTGGGATTGTACATGGGGATTCCAGCCCTGGGCTTGCACATGGGTATTCCAACCCTGGCATATCCTGCTGAGTTCTTCCAGCATTTTCTGTTGTTATTCCTGTGAATTTACATGTGGATTCTAATCCTGGGACTGCGCATGTTGATTTTAACCCTGGGTCTGTCCATGGGGATTACAACGCTGGGACTCTACATGGGGATTCTAATAGTGGGACTGTACATGGGTATTCCAACCCTGGGACTGTACATGGGCATTCCAAACTGTGACTGTGTACAGGGATTCTAACCTTGGGACTGTACATGGGGATTCTAACCCTGGGACTGTACATGGTGATTCTAAACCTGGGAATGTACATGGGGCTTCCAAACCTGGGACTGTACATGGGGAATCTAACCCTGAGGCTGTACATGGGGATTCCAACCCTGGGATTGGACATGGGGATTCCAAACCTGGGAATGTACATGGGGATTCCAACACTGGGACTGTACATGGGGTTTCTAACTCTAGGACTGTAAAACAGGATTTCAACCCTTGGACTGTTCATGGGGATGCCAACCCTGGGAATGTTCGTGGGGTTTCCAACACTGCGACTGTACATGGGGATTCTAACCCTGGGATTGTACATGAGGATTCCAACCCTGGGACTCTACATGGGGATTCTAACCCTGGGACTGCACATGAGGATTCCAACCCTGGGACTCTACATGGGGATTTTAAGCCTGGGACTGTACATAGGGATTTTAACCCTGCGAATGTAGATGTGGTTTCCAACCCTGGGACTGTAAATGGGGATGCCAACCCTGGGACTGTTCGTGTGGATTCCTACCCTTAGATTTTACATGTGGATTCCAACACCGGCACTGTAGGGGTGGGCAGCACGGTGGCATAGTGGTTAGCACTGTTGCCTCACAGCGCCAGGGACCCGGGTTCGAATCCGGCCTCGGGTGACTGTCTGTGTGGAGTTTGCACATTCTCCCCGTGTTTGCGTGGGTTTCCTCCGGGTGCTCCGGTTTCCTCCCACAGTCCAAAGATGTGCGGGTTAGGTTGATTGGCTATGATAAATTGACCCTTAGTGTTAGGGGGATTAAATACGTGGGGCTACAGGATAGGGGGGGCTATGTGTTGGTGTAGGGGTTACGGGGATCGGGTGGGATATGTGTCGGTGCAGGCTCGATGGGCCGAAATGGCCTCTATCTGCATTGTGGGGTTTCTGTGTTCTGTTTCTGTGTTCTGTGTTGTACATGGGGATTCTAACCCGGGGACTGTACATGGGTATTCCAACCCTGGGACTGTACATGTGGATAGCAACCCTGGGGCTGTACATGGAGATTCCAACCCCCGGACTGTACATAGGGATTTCAAACATGGGATTGTACATGGGGATTCCAGCCCTGGGATTGTACATGGGGATTCAAACACTGGGAATGTACATGGGGATTCCAACCCTGGGACTGTATATGGGGATTCCAACCACGGGACTCTACCTGGGGTTTCCAACACTGGGAATGTACATTGGGATTCTAAACCTGGGACTGTACATGGGGATTCTAATATGGGGACTGTACATGGGGATTCCAACCCTTGGACTGCACGTGGGGTTTCTAACCCTTGGGCTGTACATGCGCCTGCAAAACTGGCACTGCACATAGGGATTACAGCCCTGGGACTGTACCTGGGGATTCCAAGCCTAGGACTGTACTTGGGGATTGCAACCCTGGGAGTGTACATGGAGATTTTAACACAGGGACTGTACATGGGAAATTCAACCTTGGGATTGTACATGGGGATTCCAGCCCTGGGCTTGTACATGGGGATTCCAACCCTGGGACTGTACATGGGGTTTCCAACCCTGGGAAGGTACGTTGGGATTCTAAACCTGGGACTATAAATGGGGATTCTAATACTGGGAATGTACATGGGGTTTCCAACCCTGGGACTGTACATGGGGATTCCAAACCTGGGACTGTACATGGGGGTTCTAAAGGTGGGGCTGTACATGGGGATTCCAGTCTTGGGACTGTGCATGGTGATTCCAACCCAGGGAGTGTACATGGGGATACTTAATCCTGGGATTGTACATGGGGATTCCAAACCTGAGACTGTACATTGGGATTCCAGCCCTGGGACTGTACATGGGGATTCCAACCCAGGGAACTGTACATGGGTATTCCAGCCCTGGGACTGTACATGGGCATTCCATCACTGCGACTGTATATGGGGATTCTAACCTTGGGACTGCACATGGAGACTCTAACCCTGGGACTGTACATGGGGATTCTAAACCTGGGGCTGTAAATGGGGATCTAACCCTGGGACTCTACATGGGGATTCCAAACCTGGGAATGTACATGGGGATTCCAACACTGGGACTGTACATGGGGTTTCTAACTCTAGGATTGTAAAACGGGATTTCAACCCTTGGACTGTTCATGGGATGCGAACCCTGGGAATGTTCGTGGGGTTTCCAGCACTGCGACTGTACATGGGGATTCTAACCCTGGGATTGTAAATGAGGATTCCAACCTTGGGACTCTACATGGGGATTCTTACCCTGGGACTGCACATGAGGATTCCAACCCTGGGACTCTACATGGGGATTTCAACCCTGGGACTGTACATGGGGATTTTAACCCTGGGAATGTAGATGGTGTTTCCAACCCTGGGACTGTACATCGGGATGCCAACCTTGGGAATGTTCGTGGGGATTCCCACCCTTAGATTTTACATGTGGATTCCAACACCGGCACTGTACATGGGGATTCTAACCCGGGGACTGTACATGGGGACTCTAACCCTGGGACTGTACATGTGGATTGCAACCCTGGGAATGTATATGGAGATTCTAACCCGGGGACTGTACATAGCGATTTCAAACATGGGATTGTACATTGGGATTCCAGCCCTGGGATTGTACATGGGGATTCCAACACTGGGACTGTACATGGGGATTCAAACCCTGGGACTGTATATAGGGATTCCAACCCTGGGAGTGTACATGGGGATTCTATATCCTGGGAGTGTACATGGGATTTCCAAACCTGAGACTGTACATGGTGACTCCAAATCTGGGACTGTACATGGGGATTCCAACCCTGGGACTGTACATGGGGATTCCAACACTGGGACTGTACATGGGCGTTCCAGCCCTGGGATTGTGCATGCCGATTCCAAACCTGGGACTGTACATGCAAATTCCAACCTTGAGACTGTACATGGGGATTCCAACCCTGGGACTGTACATGGGGATTCCAACCCTGGGACTGTACATGGGGTTTCCAGCCATGGGACTGTACATGGGGAATCCAACCCTGGGACTGTACATGGGGATTCCAACCCTGAAACAAATTCTGGTGAATCTAACCCTGGGAATTTAGATGGGGATTCCAACCCTGGGACTGTACATGTGCATTCCACCCCTGGGACTGTACTTGTGGAAATCCAACCCTGGAACTGTACATGGGGATTCTTACCTTGGGAATGTAGATGGGGAATCCAACCCTTGGCATGTACATGCTGATTCCAAACCTGGGACTGTATATGGGGGTTCCAACCCTGGCACTGTGAATGTGGATACCAACCCTGGGACTGTACATGGGAATGCCAACCCTGGGACTGTTCGTGGGGATTCCAGCACTGGGACAGTACATGCGGATTCTAACCCTGGGATTGTACATGATAATTCCAACACTGGGACTGCACATGGGGAGTCCAACCCTGGGATTGTACATGAGTATTCCAAACCTGGGACTGCACAATGGATTCCAACCCTGGGACTGTAAATGGGGATTCCAACCCTGCTACTGTTAACGCGGATACCAACCCTGGGATTGTACATGGGAATGACAACCCTGGGACTGTTCATGGGGATTCCATCACTGGGACTGTAAATGCGGATTCTAACCCTGGGATTGTACATGAGAATTCCAACAGTGGGACTGCACATGGGGATTCCAACCCTGGGATTGTACATGAGTATTCCAAACCTGGGACTGCACATGGGGATTCCAAACCTGGGACAGTAAATGGGATACTAACTCTGGGACTGTACATGGGGATTCTAACCCTGGGAATGTACATAGGGATTCCAACGCTGGGAATGTACATGGGGTTTCCAAACCTGGGACTGAACATGGGGATGCCAACCATGGGACTGTTCATGGGGATTCCAACACTGTGACTGAACATGGGGATAATAACCCGGGGACTGTAAATTGCGATTCCAAACCTGGGTCTGTACATGGGGATTCCAAAACTGGAACTGTACATGGGGATTCTAAACCTTGGATTTTACATTGGGATTCCAACACTGGCACTGTACATGGGGATTCTAAACCTGGGACTGTACATGGGATTCTCATACTGAGACTGTACATGGGGATTCCATATCCTGGGAGTGTACATGGGGATTCCAACCCTGGGACTGTACATGGGGATTCCAACGCTGACACTGTACATGGGGATTCCAGCCCTGGAACTGTACATGGTGTTTCCAAACCTGGGACTGTACATGGGCATTCCAGCCTTGGGACTGTACATGGGGATTCCAACCCTGGGACTGTACATGGGGATTCTAAACCTGGGGCTGCAAATGGGGATTCCAATCCTGAGACTATACATGGGCATTCAAACCCTGGAACTAAACCTGGGGATGCTAACTCTGAGATTGTTCATGGGGATTCCAAACCTGGTACTATACATAGCGATTCTAAACCTGGGACTAATCCCGATGATTCTAACCCTGGGAATCTACATGGGGAATCCAATCCTCGGACTGTATATGGCGATTCCAAACCTGGCACTGTATATGGGGATTCCAACACTGGGATTGTTAATTGGAGTTCCAAACCTCGGTCTGTATATGGTGTTTCCAACCCTGGGACTGTACTGTGAGAGAGAGAGAGAGAGACGGGAGAGAGAGAGAGAGAGAGAGATGGGAGGGAGCGAGAGAGATAGACGGGAGGGAGAGAGAGAGAGAGAGAGATGGGAGGGAGAGAGAGAGAGAGACGGGAGGGAGAGAGAGAGAGACGGGAGGGAGAGAGAGACGGGAGGGAGTGAGAGAGAGAGATGGGAGGGAGTGAGAGAGAGATGGGAGGGAGAGAGAGAGACGGGAGGGAGAGAGAGAGAGATGGGAGGGAGAGAGAGAGATGGGAGGGAGAGAGAGAGAGATGGGAGGGGGAGAGAGAGAGATGCGAGGGAGTGAGAGAGAGAGAGATGGGAGGGAGAGAGAGAGAGGGATGGGAGGGAGAGAGAGATGGGAGGGAGAGAGAGAGAGAGGGGAGGGAGAGGGAGAGAGAGAGAGAGAAACGGGAGGGAGAGAGATAGAGAGAGACGGGAAGGAGAGAGAGAGCGACGGGAGGGAGAGGGAGAGAGAGAGAGAGACGGGAGGGAGAGAGAGAGAGAGACGGGAGGGAGAGGGAGAGAGAGAGAGAGACAGGAGGGAGAGAGAGAGAGACGGGAGGGAGAGACAGAGAGAGAGATGGGAGGGAGAGAGAGAGAGAGACGGGAGGGAGAGAGAGAGAGAGACGGGAGGGAGAGAGAGAGAGATGGGAGGGAGAGAGAGAGAGAGAGATGGGAGGGAGGGAGAGAGATGGGAGGGAGGGAGAGAGAGAGACGGGAGGGAGGGAGAGAGAGAGAGAGATGGGAGGGAGAGAGAGAGAGACAGACGGGAGGGAGAGAGAGAGAGAGAGGGAGAGAGAGAGAGAGACGGGAGGGAGAGAGATGGGAGGGAGAGAGACGGGAGGGAGAGAGAGAGAGAGAGAGATGGGAGGGAGAGAGAGAGAGAGAGAGAGACGGGAGGGAGAGAGAGAGAGAGAAACGGGAGGGAGAGAGAGAGAGAGAGAGACGGGAGGGAGGGAGAGGCAGACCTGACTGCCCAGAGAGGACAGGATATGCTCTCACTGTAGTCAGGGAGTGGTGGAGACAGAAATGCACTTCCTCACAACTTTTGGAATCTATCAGGACATAAGGGAGAATTTCTACCCAAAGTTCACAAAAATATGCCCTGAATTCAAAAATTTGAATGACCACCAAAAACTCCCATATCTATTGGGGGAACAGAGAAAATGGGCCAGAAATTAGGATTGGGTGCTTGCCGCACGTGCAAGCCGCCGATGTGCACTCACCCGGCGCACCAACATCTGAAGCCCGGGCCTGCTTGCATTTCTTGTCACTGGCCCAGTTCAGATGTCGGCGCGATGTGCTTGCCTGATCCAGCGGCGTAGTTAGTGCGATGTGCCGGCTGGGATCAGGTGAGCACTCTGCAGTCAATCAGAGGAGGGGAAACTCATTCATGAGTTTGATAGTAAAGACTGTCAAACTCATGAAAAGTACAGGCGCCCGAAAGACTAGTTTAACTTTAATTAAAATTAAAAAAAAATCCCAATAATTAAATAAACTATAAATAACTTTTAAAAACTATTTAAAACAATTAGTAACATTTTTGAAAAAAGTAATTTTTTACAAAATCGGGTCTAAAAATAAACTTACCTTACTGTAAAGTCCTTAAAAACAATGAAGCTGTGGAAAAAATGTAATAATTTTAAATAATAGGCCACTTACCTTCAAGAATCCACTCCTTACGCCTCCTTTTTTCATTTCTAAAAAGTTCAGGCCCTTACACACGCGCAAACCTGTCAAAAAGAAGGAAGTTCAACGCGTGCATGCAGAGTCCTGCGCGTACGCGTTGGACCTCTGAACCCCTTGGAGGAAATGCCGGTTTCCCGCACATGCGCTGTGCATGCTGAAAACTGGCACTTCCAACGGGCCCACGCGTGAGTACACCATCCGTACTCACGCATTGGGACCGGAATTACTGGCCCAATGTGTAACTATAGCAGCAAACTATGTTACAGCTTGCCACAAGCAGAGGGACAACCAGTGACACATTAAATCTAAGAAAAGATTATATGCCTATTATATGTGTGTATATCTATGTATACATGGGTATACTTGTCTATACACTATGTCTAGATTGGTGTTTATGTGGTCAATCATACATGTATTTCTGTGCTTTGGCAACATAAGATGTATCTTGTCATGCCAATAAAGCAATTTGAATTGAATTGAATTGAATTGAGTAAATCGTTGACTCAGTTGTTTCATTTAGACTCTCCACACCACGGATTTCTCACCATCTCTCCTGAAGGTGCTGCCTATGGTTAACATCCCACACAATTGTAACAGAAGAGCCCCAGAGCTGTGCCCCCTTGTAAAGTCCCAGGATAGGAATCCCCATGTACAGTCCCAGGGTTAGAATCCCCAAGTACAGACCCAGGACTGGAATCCACATGTACAGTCCCAGGGTTGGAATCCCTGTGCATAGTCCAAGGTTTAGAATCTACAAGTACAGTCCCAGTGTTGGAATCCCCATGTACAGTCCCAGTGTTGGAATCCCCATGTACAGTCCCAGTGTTGGAATCCCCATGTACAGTCCCAGGGTTGGAATCCCCATGTACAGTCCCAGGGTTGGAATCCCCATCTACTGTCCCAGGGTTGGAATCCCTCAGCAACACCTAGTATGGGTCTCAGGCCTTGAGTTAGAGCCGGCGGACGTGCAGCCAGGACCCCGGCACCATTAACCCCAGGGTGCAGTGACTTCCCCAGGCAAGAAACACAACAACTTGCATTTATACAGCAGCGGGAGCAATTCAGAGCCTGTTAGCATCAGGGTGGGCGGTGGATGTGGAACTCATTCCCTGGACTCATGTGTAGGGCTTTCTTGTTGCATCAGTTTGAGCTGGAGTGGAGAGGGGGGAGAAGCTGCTGGGTTTAACCCCCAGTACTTCTGAGCCCAGTGGGACCCAACAATTTCCAATGTGGGACTGTGAAGGGAAGTGGATTCTAGGGGAGTTTAAGTTGCTAAACAGACACTGTCCATACAGTGTAAAAGATTATCATTTTAGGAACAAGTATTTCTGTAGAGGCTTTCAATCTATTTTATATATACAGATTTTTAAAATTCATTCGATGTGGATGTCACTAGCAAGGCCAGCATATATTGCCAGTCCCCAGTTGCCCGTTGAGAAGGTGATGCTGGGCCTTCATCTCGAACCTCTGCAGTCCGTGTGATGAAGGTACTCTCAGAATGCTGTTAGGTAAGGAGTACCAGGATTTTCACCCAGCGACGATGTAGGAACGGCGATGTATGCCCAAGTCAGGATAGTGTGTGACTTGGAGGGTAACTGGGAGGTGATGTTGTTCCCATGCACCTGCTGCCCTTGTCCTTCTAGGTGGTGGAGGTTGCGTGTTTGGGAGGTGCTGTCAAAGTTCTACTCGAGTTGCAGATGTATAAATCACTCTCCTTCACCCTTCCCCCTCCCACCTCGCTCTCTCTCCTCCCATAGAGGCCAGAGTCTTGTGTAGGCCCAGCCTACCTGAAGGACATTAGTGAACCAGTTGGGTTTTACAACAATCTGGCAGCTTTTAGGTCACATTTTTCTGGTGCCGACCCCACAAATTCCCAGATTCATTGAGCTTAATTTCACAACCTGTCTTTGTGTTTTTGTGGGTTCTCTCTCACCCTCCCTTTTTCCTGTTTTAACTTCATTTTGAAGGGTGTTAGAAGGGGAGGATTTGCAGACAGGAAGCTCAAAACAAACATCATTTCAAGATCTGACAGAGTCACTCAATTCATTAGGAGCTTTGAAAATGGAAGCAGAAAGCACCGTTCAGAGCAGGGAGAAACTGTACACGTGTTCTGTATGCGGACGAGGCTTCAGCCAATCCTCTGGCCTGTCGAGACACAGACGCAGTCACACCGGGGAGAGGCCGTTCAACTGCTCTGAGTGTAGGAAGCGATTCACTTGGTCATATGACCTGCTGACACACCAGCAAGTTCACACTGGGAAGAGGCCGTTCACCTGCTCCGAGTATGGGAAGGGATTTACGTGTTCATCCCGCCTGCTGACACACCAGCGAGTTCACACAGGGGAGAGGCCATTCACCTGCTCTGAGTGTGGGAAGGGATTCACTCGGTCATCTACCCTGCTGCAGCACTGGCGAGTTCACACTGACGAGAGACCTTTTAAATGCCTGGACTGCGGAAAGTGCTGTAAAATTTCCGGTAAACTGACACGCCATCAATGTGTTCACACTGAAGAGAGACGGTTCAGGTGCTCTCACTGCGGGACTGGGTTCAGGCGATCATCTCACCTCATTGTACACCAGCAAGTTCACACTGGGGAGAAGCCATTCACCTGCTCCGTGTGTGGGAAGGGATTCACTCAGTCCTCCCAACTGCTGACACACCAACGAGTTCACACTGGGGAGAGACCGTTCACCTGCTCTGAGTGTGGGAAGGGATTCACTCAGTCACCTAGCCTGCTGAAACACCAGCGAGTTCACAAATGACTGCAGATGTTGGATTCTGATGTTATTGCTACTGTTAATTACATCCTGGACTGAATCATGTTCATTCTGACAGTTGTGGTTTATTTCTGCTGATGTTAATAAACCCTGCAACTGGGCTGGAATTTAATATTCTGGATATATGTCAAATAAATCAGTTTGCTTTAAACACATTGTTGTGGATTTTTGTCATTCCCACCTGAGTGTTTAGCATCACCTGGCTGGAGCTCAGAAAGGACAACCTGGGGGGAGGATTGTATGGCGGGAACAGAACTACAGCCTGGACACAGTCCTTCAGGGCCACACTGAGAGGGGCAAACGGCACTTTGGTCTTTCTCATCTCTCTTCACTGACAGCAATGTCCCCGTGCAGGTTAATCTTGAGGCCTGTAAGGAATGTGTCCCAGCCACTCCCTTCCATGGGTCAGAGCTCCTAGACATGGAACAGAAGGCTCCTATACAACAGTGTTTAGAGTCAGGAAGAACAACGGTGAATGCTGGAAACGTGCTGTCAAATCAAAGATTGGTGTCAAACTGCGATCTGTTCCTGACTGAAAATGAAACGGCAGGGTTAAGTTTCCAGTCTAAAAATGACTGGTAATTATTCCATGAAGATTTAATGGCCCAACATTTGCGATCGGAGGTTTCCCGTGGGCAGATTCCTCCGACCTGTAAAATATCTACGAATTTACCTGGTGGCCTGGGAGAGATGACGGCTTGTGATTCTGGGTCTCTCCATGTGCGCGCGGGCAGAGGCCCACTTATCCCGGGGCGCATGTGGTTTGCAAGCACCCCTGGGATCACGTGGGCCGGCCCAACCAATAAAAGAAGGGAATCCCCATTCATACTATGGGAGTTCCGTACGTACAGAATCCCCATCAGTAGGAATGGGGATCACTTAAAATATACATAAACACAGGAAATGAATTTTTATTTAATTACATATTTAACATTAATTAAAATGCCATTTAATTAAATATTAAATATTTTAACCAAAAATTATATGTTTTAACGGGGCTACAAATAAACTTACCTTATTAGACAGGGTTTTTAATGTATAAATAAGTGATAACATTTAATTTTTCTTTTTTTAAGTCTTATGCTGGTAAAAGCAGGCCTTACTCCTTCTTTCACCAGGCGTAAGAATTTCACAGGCATTCAGCGGGTGAAGTTGGGCAAATAGTGAAACTCTCCACCCACAGAGTCCCAACTCACGGGAATGTGGAGGCTCTGTCGAGAAGATTCTTGACAGATCGCAAGTTCCAGATTTTAGTGCGTTCTGAGCCTGCCTAAACCCAGGACTGGCGCAGTCCCTACAGGTGCGTGTGCAACTCGTGGTCGCAAAATATGTGTTTGTGTGATAGTCCTGAGTCTACTATTTTAAGACAGATGTTCGCTCATTTAAAATAAACCCATTTAAAATATCAGGGCCTGATAATCTGCATCCCAGAGAACTAAAAGTGGTAGCCATGGAAATAGTGGATGCATTGGTTGTCATCTTCCAAAATTCCATAGATTATGGAACAGTTCCTGCAGATTGGAGGGTGGCAAACGTAACCCCAATATTTAAAAAAGGAGGGAGAGAGAAAACAGGGAACTACAGACCGGTTAGCCTAACATCAGTAGTAGGGAAAATGCTAGAGTCTATTATGAAGGACACTTAGAAAATATCAAAGGGATTAGACAAAGTCAACATGGATTTATGAAAGGGAAATCGTGTTTGACAAACCTACTGGAGTTTTTTGAGAATGTGACTGGTAGAATAGATAAGGGAGAAACAGTGGATGTGGTGTATTTGGATTTTCAGAAGACCTTTGATAAAGTCCCACATAAGAAATTAGTGTGCAAAATTAAACCACATGCGATTGGGGGTAATATACTGGCATGGATTGAAAATTGGTTAACAGGCAGGAAACAGAGAGTAGGAATAAATGGGTCTTTTTCAGGGTGGCAGGCGGTGACCAGTGGGGTACTGCAGAGTTCAGTGCTTGGGCCCCAGCTATTCACAATATATATCAATGATTTGGATGAGGGAACCAAATGTAATCTTTCCAAGTTTGCTGATGACACGAAACTAGGTGGGATTGTGAGTTGTGAGGAGGATGCAAAGAGGCTTCATGGTGATTTAGACAAGTTGAGTGAGTGGGCAAATACTTGGCAGATGCAGTATAACGTGGATAAATGTGAAGTTATCCACTTCAGTAGGAAAAACAGCAAGGCGGGGTATTATTTAAATGGTGATAGATTGGGAAATGTTGATTTACAGAGGGACCTGGATGTCCTTGTACACCAGTCACTGAAAGCAAACATGCAGGTGCAGCAAGCAGTTAAGAAGGCAAATGGTCTGTTGGCCTTTGTTGCAAGAGGATTTGAGTACAGGAGCAAGGATGTCTTACTACAGTTATACAGGGCCTTGGAGAGACCACACCTGGAGTACAGTGTGCAGTTTTGGTCTCCTTACCTAAGAAAGGATATACTTGCCATAGAGGGAGTGCAGCGAAGGTTCACCAGACTGAGTCCTGGGATGGCAGGACTGTCATATGAGGAGAGATTGGGTCGACTAGGCCTGTATTCACTAGCGTTTAGAAGAATGAGAGGGGATCTCATTGAAACGTATAACATTCTGACAGGGCTAGACAGACTGGATGCAGGGAGGATGCTTCCCCTTGCTGGGGGGTCTAGAACGAGGGGTCACAGTCTCAGGATACGGGGTAGAACATTTGCGACTGAGATGAGGAGAAATTTCTTCATTCAGAGGGTGGTGAACCTGTGGAATTCTCTGCCACAGAAGGCTGTGGAGGCCAATCACTGAACATATATAAGGAGATAGATAGATTTTGAGACACAAATAGGCATCAAGGGGTATGGGGAGAGAGCGGGAATATGGTATTGAGATAGAGGATCAGCCATGATTATTTTGTATGGCGGAGCAGGCTCGAAGGGCCGAATGGCCTATTCCAGCTCCTATTTTTCTAAGTTTCTACTTTTTTTTCTATGTTTATATTACAGTAGACCCTGTCTCTGTTTATATTTCACGAGTCCCTGTCTCTGTTTCTATTACACTGCCCTGTCTCTGTTTATATTACACTAGACCCTGTCTCTGTTTATATTACACTAGACCCTGTCTCTGTTTATATTACACTAGACCCTATCTCTGTTTATATTATACTCGACCCTGTCTCTGTTTATATTACACTAGACCCTGTCTCTGTTTATATTGCACTAGACCCTGTCTCTGTTTATATTACACTAGACCCTGTCTCTGTTTATATTACACTGGACCCTATCTCTGTTTATATTATACTCGACCCTGTCTCTGTTTATATTACACTAGACCCTGTCTCTGTTTATATTACACTAGACCCTGTCTCTGTTTATATTACACTGGACCCTATCTCTGTTTATATTACACTAGACCCTGTCTCTGTTTATATTACACTAGTCCCTGTCTCTGTTTATATTACACTGGACCCTATCTCTGTTTATATTACACTAGACCCTGTCTCTGTTTATATTATACTCGACCCTGTCTCTGTTTATATTACACTAGACCCTGTCTCTGTTTATATTGCACTAGACCCTATCTCTGTTTATAGTACACTAGACCCTGTCTCTGTATATATTACACTAGACCCTGTCTCCGTTTATATTACACTAGACCCTATCTCTGTTTCTATTACACTAGACCCTATCTCGGTTTATATTACACTAGACCCTGTATCTGTTTATATTACACTAGACCCTGTCTCTGTTTATATTACACTGGACCCTATCTCTGTTTATATTACACTAGACCCTGTCTCTGTTTATATTATACTCGACCCTGTCTCTGTTTATATTACACTAGACCCTGTCTCTGTTTATATTACACTAGACCCTATCTCTGTTTATAGTACACTAGACCCTGTCTCTGTATATATTACACTAGACCCTGTCTCCGTTTATATTACACTAGACCCTATCTCTGTTTCTATTACACTAGACCCTATCTCGGTTTATGTTACACTAGACCCTGTATCTGTTTATATTACACTAGACCCTGTCTCTGTTTATATTACACTAGACCCTGTCTCTGTTTATATTACACTAGACCCTGTCTACATAGAACATAAGAACATAAGAAATAGGAGCAGGAGTAGGCCAATCGGCCCCTCGAGCCTGCTCCGCCATTCAATAAGATCATGGCTGATCTGATCCTAACCGCCAATCTACTATCACAGAACCATCTCCTGAATCTAACAGAATTAGACACACGAAATAGGAGCAGGATCAGACTACACGGCCCCTGGGCCTGCTCTGCTACCCAAAGGGCCATGACCGATCCGCACCTAGACTCATGTCCAAATTCCTGCCCGCTCCCCATAACCCTTAATTCCCTTTACTTCTAGGAAACTGTCTATTTCTGTTTTAAATTTATGTAATGCTGTAGCTCCTACAGCTTTTTGGGGCAGCATATTCCATGGACCTACCACCCTCTGAGTGGAGTAGCTCCTCCTCATCTCAGTTTTGAAAGAGCAGCCCCTTATTCTAAGACTATGCCATCTAGTTCTAATTTCACCCATCATCGGGAACATCCTCCCTGCATCCACCCGATCCAACCCCTTCACAATCTTATATGTTTCAATAAGATCGCCTCTCATTCTTCTGAACTCCAATGAGTAGCGTCCCAATCTACTCAACATCTCCTCATATGTCCATCCCCTCATCCCCGGGATTAACCGAGTGAACCTTCTTTGTACTGACTCGAGAGCAAGTATGTATTGTCTTAAGTATGGACACCAAAACTGTATGCAGTATTCCAGGTGCGGTCTCACCAATACCTTGTACAACTGAAGCAATACCTCCCTATTTTTATATTCTATCCCCCTAGCAATGAAAGCCAACATTCCATTGGCCTTCTTAATCACTTGCTGCACCTGCATACTAACCTTTTGAGTTTTGTGCACCAGGACCCCCAGATCCCTTTGTACTTCAGTACTTTCCAGTTTCTTGCCATTAAGATAATAACTTGCTCACGATTTTTCCTGCCAAAGTGCATAACCTCACACTTTCCAGTATTGTATTCCATCTGCCAAATCTCTGCCCACTTACTTAGCCTGTCTATGTCACTTTGCAGGTTTTTTATGTCCTCCTCACTCACTACTTTCCCTCCCATCTTAGTATCATCTGCAAACTTTGATATGTTACACTCGGTCCCCTCCTCCAAATCGTTAATATAGATTGTAAAGAGTTGGGGACCCAGCACTGACCCCAGCGGAACACCACTAGTTACTGATTGCCAGTCTGAGAATGAACCATTTATCCCAACTCTGTGCCTTCTGTTAGATAGCCAATCCTCTATCCATGCCAGAATATTACCCCCAATCCCGTGATTTTTTATCTTAAGCAATAATCTTTTGTGTGGCACCTTGTCAAATGCCTTTTGGAAGTCTCAATACACTACATCCACTGGTTCCCCTTTATCCACCCTATATATTACTTCCTCAAAGAACTCCAGCAAATTTGTCAAACATGACTTCCCCTTCATAAAACCATGCTGACTTTGTCTTATTAAATTATGATTATCCAAATGTCCTGTTACTGTCTCCTTAATAATGGACTCCAATATTTTACCTACCACAGATGTTAGGCTAACCGGTCTATAGTTTCCAGCCTTCTGTCTACTGCCCTTTTTAAATAAGGGCATTACATTAGCAGTTTTCCAGTCTGCCGGGACCTTTGCTGAGTCCAGGGAGCTTTGGAAAATTATTACCAATGCATCCACAATCCCAACTGTCACTTCCCTCAAGACCCTAGGATGTAAACCATCAGGTCCAGGTGATTTATCCACCTTGAGTCCCATTATTTTACCGAGTACCACTTCCTTAGTGATTTTGATCGTGTTAAGCTCCTCCCCCCCTATAGCCCCCTGTTTGTCCAGTGTTGGGATATTCTTAGTGTCTTCTACTGTAATGACTGATTCAAAATATTCATTCAGTGTTTTTGCCATCTCCATATTTCCCACCATTAATTTCCCAGTCTCATCCTCTAAGGGACCAACATTTACTTTAGCCACCCTTTTTCTTTTTATATAACTATAAAAACTCTTACTATCTGTTTTTATATTTTTTGCTAATTTACTTTCATAATCTAACTTCCCTTTCTTAATCAATCTTTTTGTTATTTTTTGCTGTCTTTTAAAGTTTTCCCAATCCTCTATCCTCCCTCTAGATTTGGCTACCTTATATGCCCTTGTTTTTAGTCGAATACTATCCTTAATTTCTTTACTTAGCCACGGATGGCTGTCTTTTCTTTTACACCCTTTTCTTCTCAGTGGAATATATATTTTTTGGAAGTTGTAAAATAACTCCTTAAATGTACACCACTGATCATGTATTGCCTTACCCTTTAATCTATTTTCCCAATCCACTCTACTCAATTCCGCTCTCATACCTTCATAGTCTCCTTTATTCAAGCTTAGCACGCTTGTTTGAGATCCAACCTTCTCACCCTCTAATTGAATATGGAATTCAACCATGTTATGGTCACTCATTCCAAGGGGATCCTTTACTAGGACATTTTTAATTAATCCTGTCTCGTTACACAGGACCAGATCTAAGGTTGCTTGCCACCTGGTCGGTTCAGTTACATACTGCTCAAGAAACCCATCCCTAATACACTCAATGAACTCATCCTCAAGGCAGCCCTGCCCAATTTGATTTGTCCAATTAATATGATAGTTAAAATCCCCCATAATTATAGATGCTCCCTTATTACAAGCCTCAACTATTTCCTGATTGATACTCCGTCCAACAGATTTGCAACTGTTCAGAGGCCTATAGACTATGCCCACTGGTGTTTTTTTCCCCTTATTATTCCTTACCTCCACCCAAACTGTTTCATTATCCTGATCTTTTGACCCAATATCATTTCTCCGTATTATAGTGATTCCTTCCTTTATTAACATAGCCACCCCACCTCCCCTTCCTTTCTGCCTGTCCTTCCTGATCGTTAAATAACCTGGTATGTTTAATTCCCAGGCATTGTCACCCTGCAGCCATGTTTCTGTAATGGCCACAAGATCATACCCATATGTAGTTATTTGTGCCATTAACTCGTCTATTTTGTTACGAATGCTACGTGCATTCAGATAGAGAACTT
Source organism: Somniosus microcephalus (assembly GCF_052327205.1). Classification (NCBI taxonomy): domain Eukaryota; kingdom Metazoa; phylum Chordata; class Chondrichthyes; order Squaliformes; family Somniosidae; genus Somniosus; species Somniosus microcephalus. Next base: position 149,897,906 of record NC_140990.1, on the reverse strand, counting down.
TCAAATATGTTTTGTGACACTTAGTTCCTGCTTTTTCCCTTTTTATTACTTTACCTTTTACTCCATACCTTCTGCCCCTTCCTGACACGCTCTGGTTTTTGATTTCCCCACTGCTACCTAAGTCTATGACCTTCTCTGTTGTCATTTTTATTATTTGCTCTCTAGGAACCTCCCCCCCACTAGTTAGTTTAAAGCCCTCTCTACAGCCCTAGTTATATGATCCGCCAGGACTCTAGTCCCAGCACTGGCCAAGTGAAGCCCGTCCCAACGGAACAGCTCCCTCCTGCCCAAGTACTGATGCCAGTGTCCCAGGAAGCAAAACCCATTTCTCCCACACCAGTCTTTGAGCCACGCATTTAACTCTCTAATTTTATTTGTCCTAGCCAAATTCGCTCGTGGCTCAGGTAATAATCCAGAGATTATTACCCTTGAGGTTCTGTTTTTTAATTTGACCCCTAGCTGCTCATACTCCTTTAACAGAACCGGCTTCCTAGTCCTATCTACATCGTTTGTACCAACATGGACCACGACAACTGGATCCACCCTGTCCCACTTCAAGTTTCTTTCCAGCCCAGAAGGGATGTCCTTAACCCTGGCACTGGGTAGGCAACACAGCCTTCGGGACTCTCGCTCTCGGCTGCAGAGAACTCTATCTATCCCCCTAATAATACTATCCCCTACCACTACAACATTTCTATTTACTCCCCCCTCTTGAATGGCCCCCCGTTCCACGGTGCTGTGGCCAGGTTGCTCATCGTCCCTGCAGTCCCTGCTCCTGTCCCCACAGGGAGTAAGAACCTCGAACCTGTTGGTCAAGGGCAAGCGCTGCGGCTCCTGCAGCTCTACCTCCTGGATCCCCATACCTGCCTCACTCGTAGTCACACCGTCCTGTCCCTGACCATGGGCTACATCTGAATTACTTAACTTCATAGGTGTGATCACCTCCTGATACACAGGGTCCAGGTACTTCTCCCCCTCCCTGATGGGTCACAGTGTCTGAAGCTCAGACTCCAGCTCATCAACACGGAGCTGGAGTTCCTGTAGCAGCAGACACTTGTCACAGATGTTATCACCGTGCGCCTCAATGGGGTTCACCGGCTCCCACATCTCGCAACAGTAACACATCACCTGCTCCATTCTATGTAATTAATTAAATTTTTTATTGTTAGTTATGGACACCCTCTGCACGATTTTAGATGCTAGTATCCCCTTTAATTAATTCAATTTAAATTAAATCAATCCCTCTGGTTTACAAACTGTCCCTGGTATGCCACAGCAACCTTAAAAACTATAAACCACAGACTTAAAGTTTTAAAACGAGAGAAATACTCCAACCAATCACCTACCTGTTTTGTGGTGACGTCACACCTCGAATACTTTTTACCTCTCTCCTTGCCTGAGATTGGAGATTGGTACGCCTACCTTAGCCTCTGGGGCCTCTTGTAGTCGCTCTGCCGCGCTGCTCCACCTCCACCTGCTGCCGATGTCGCACTGAGGCCTACCTGAGCCTCTGGGGCCTCTTGTAGTCGCTCTGCCGCGCTGCTCCGCCTCCACCCGCTGCCGATGCCGCACTGAGGCCTACCTGAGCCGCTGGGGCCTCTTGTAGTCGCTCTGCTGTGCTGCTCCGCCTGCACCCACTGCCGATGCGGCACTGAGGCCTACCTGAGCCTCTGGGGCCTCTTGTAGTCGCTCTGCCGCGCTGCTCCGCCTCCACCCGCTGCCGATGCCGCACTGAGGCCTACCTGAGCCTCTGGGGCCTCTTGTAGTCACTCTGCCGCGCTGCTCCGCCTCCACCCACTGCCGATGCCGCACTGAGGCCTACCTGAGGCTCTGGGGCCTCTTGTAGTCGCTCTGCCGCGCTGCTCCGCCTCCAGCCGCTACCGATGCTGCACTGAGGTCTACCTGAGCCTCTGGGGCCTCTTGTAGTCACTCTGCCGCGCTGCTCCGCCTCCACCCGCTGCCGATGCCGCACTGAGGCCTACCTGAGCCTCTGGGGCCTCTTGTAGTCACTCTGCCGCGCTGCTCCGCCTCCACCCGCTGCCGATGCCGCACTCTGTTTATATTACACAAGACCCTGTCTCTGTTTATATTGCACAATACCCTGTCTCTGTTTATATTACACTAGACCCTGTCTCTGTTTATATTACACTCGACCCTGTCTCTGTTTATATTACACTAGACCCTGTCTCTGTTTATATTACACTAGACCCTGTCTCTGTTTATATTACACTAGACCCTGTCTCTGTTTATATTACACTAGACCCTGTCTCTGTTTATATTACACTAGACCCTGTCTCTGTTTATATTACACTAGACCCTGTCTCTGATTATATTACACAAGACCCTGTCTCTGTTTATATTACACTAGACCCTGTCTCTGTTTATATTACGCTAGACCCTGTCTCTGTTTACATTACACTAGACCCTGTCTCTGTTTATATTACACCAGACCCTGTCTCTGTTTATATTACACTAGACCCTGTCTCTGTTTATATTACATGAGACCCTGTCTCTCTTTATATTACACTAGACGCACAGTATAAAGCCCCACAGCCTCCCCTGGCTGCAGGGTCTGAACAACGGACTGGAGAAGGGGAATAAAGACCCACAGCCTCCCCTGGCTGCAGGGTCTGAACAAGGGTCTGGAGAAGGGGAATAAAACCCCACAGCCTCCCCTGGCCCCAGGGCCCTGAACAAGGGGCTGGAGAAGGGGAATAAAACCCCACAGCCTCCCCTGGCCCCAGGGCCCTGAACAAGGGGCTGGAGAAGGGGAATAAAACCCCACAGCCTCCCCTGGCCCCAGGGCCCTGAACAAGGGGCTGGAGAAGGGGAATAAAGCCCACAGCCTCCCCTGGCCCCAGGGCCCTGAACAAGGGTCTGGAGAAGGGGAATAAAACCCCACAGCCTCCCCTGGCCCCAGGGCTCTGAACAAGGGACTGGAGAAGGGGAATAAAGTCCCACAGCCTCCCCTGGCCCCCAGGGTCTGAACACAGGACTGGAGAAGGGGAATAAAGCCCACAGCCTCCCCTGGCCCCAGGGTCTGAACACAGGACTGGAGAAGGGGAATAAAGTCCCACAGCCTCCCCTGGCCCCAGGGCCCTGAACAAGGGACTGGAGAAGGGGAATAAAGTCCCACAGCCTCCCCTGGCCCCAGGGCCCTGAACAAGGGACTGGAGAAGGGGAATAAAGCCCACAGCCTCCCCTGGCCCCAGGGCCCTGAACAAGGGTCTGGAGAAGGGGAATAAAGTCCCACAGCCTCCCCTGGCCCCCAGGGTCTGAACACGGGACTGGAGAAGGGGAATAAAGTCCCACAGCCTCCCCTGGCCCCAGGGCCCTGAACAAGGGACTGGAGAAGGGAAACAAAGCCCCACAGCCCTGTGTGTGTGTGTGTGTGTGTGTGTGTGTGTGTGCGTGCCGAGCATGCGCGGTGCAGATCGAGCGTGAGTGTGCGGAGCCATGTGACGCATGCGCTGTGTCAGCGGCGGGAGGAGCGCGGGGGCTTGTGGGTATTTCAACCAACCTGGGCAGCAGTGGGGGCTGAATATCAGCTTCACTGCGCCTGGGCTGGGAAAGGGCGACAGCTTTCTCCCTCTTACCCCTTTCTCCACTCCGTTTACAGGGTGTTAGAAGTGGAGCGTTTACAGACAGGAAGCTCAAGCCAAACATCAGGTCAAGATCTGACAGAGTCGCTAGGTTCATAGAATCATAGAATGGTTACAGCACAGAAGGAGGCCGTTCAGCCCGTTGAGCCTGTTCCGGCTCTCTGCAAGAACACTTCAGCTAGTCCCACCCCCCCCACCATTTCCCCGGATCCCTCCAAATATTTTTATTTCAGATACTTATCCAACTCCCTTTTGAAAGCCATGATCAAGTCTGCCTCCAGCACCCTTTCAGGCAGTGCATTCCAGATCGTAACCACTCGCTGCGTAAAAAAGCTTTTTCTCATGTTGCCTTTGGTTCTTTTGCCAATTACATTAAATCTGTGTCCTCTGGTTCTCGACCCTTCTGTCAATGGGAACAGTTTACATAAGAACATGAGAAATACGAGCAGGAGTAGGCCATTTGGATCCTCGAGCCTGCTCCCCCATTCAGAAGATGGCTGATCTTCTACCTCATCTCCACTTTCCTGCACTATCTCCATATCCCTTGATTCCCTTAATATCCAAAAATCTATAAATCTCTGTCTTGAATATGCTCAACGATTGAGCCTCCACAGCCCCCTGGGGTAGGGAACTCCAAAGATTCACCACCCTCTGAGTGAAGAAATTTCTCCTCATCTCAGTCCTAAATGGCCGACCTCTTATTCTGAGACTTTGACCCCTGGTTCTAGACTCCCCAGCCAGGGAAAACATCCTCCCTGCATTTACCCTGTCAAGCCCTGTAAAAAATTTGTTTCAATCTATCTACTCTGTCCAGACCCCTCATGATTTTGAACCCCTCTATCTAATCTCCTCTCAATCGTCTTTGCTCCAAGGAGAACAATCCGAGTTTCTCCAGTCTATCCACGTAACTGAAGTCTCTCATCCCTTTCTCAACCTGCTCTGCCTCCTTCAATGATTTGTGCACATATACCCCTAGGTCTCTCTGTTCATGCACCCCCTTTAGGATTGTACCCTTTATTTTATATTTCCTCTCCTCAGTCTTTCTACCAAAATGTATCACTTTGCGCTTTTCTGTGTTAAATTTAATCTGCCACGTGTCCGCCCATTCCACCAGCCTGTCTATGTCCTCTTGAAGTCTATCGCTATCCTCCTCACTGTTCACTATACTTCCAAGTTTTGTGTCATCTGCAAATTTTGAAATAGTGCCCTGTAGACTCAAGCCCAAGTCATTAATATATATCAGGAAAAGCAGAGTTCCACGTACTGAGCCCTGGGGAACACCACTGCGTACCTTCCTCCAGTCCGTTAAAGTGAGGCCCTGTCTGCTCTCTCAGGTGGATGTAAAAGATCCCAAGGCACTATTTCATAGAGTCATAGAGTTATACAGAACAGAAAGAGGCCCTTCGGCCCATCGTGTCCATGCCGGCATTCAAGCCCTGTCTATTCTAATCCCCGGCGCATGTGGCAAGGCATCCAGGCCATCACTGACTACAAGGGCAAAAACACCAGTCCCCCGGTCAGCGACGCCTCCCTTCCGGAGGAGCTTAACAACTTCTACGCTTGCTTCGACAGGGACAACAAGGAGCCGGCTACCAAAGCCTTGCCACCCCCGGAAGACCAGGTGCTCACTCTGTCGACCTCCGACGTAAGGGGCGCTTTACGCAGAGTGAACACACGAAAGGCTACTGGACCGGATAGCATCCCTGGATGGGTACTCAAGGAATGTGCTGATCAGCTGGCTGATGTCTTCACCGCCATCTTCAACCTGTCATTGGCCCAGGCAGTAGTCTCTACATGCTTCAAGACTGCCACCATTATTCCTGTGCCTAAACAAACGGCTGTGACTTGTCTGAACGACTATCGACCTGTCGCACTCACACCCATCATAATGAAGTGTTTCGAGAGACTGGTCTTAGCCCACATCAAAGCCAGTGTTCCTGCCTCCCTTGACCAACACCAGTTTGCCTATTGGGCAAACAGATCAACGGAGGATGCAATCACTACTGCTCTACACTCGGCACTGAATCACCTAGATGGTAAGGAGACCTACATCAGAATGTTGTTTATAGACTACAGCTCAGCATTCAACACTATCGTCCCCAACAAGCTGGCCACCAAACTCCAAACTCTTGGCCTGAACACTTCCCTCTGCAACTGGACCCTGGACTTCCTAACAAACAGACCCCAGTCTGTCAAATTAGGCAACCACACCTCCCCCCCCCTGACCCTGAACACGGGGGCCCCACAAGGATGTGTGCTGAGCCCCCTCCTCTACTCCCTCTTCACCCACGACTGTGTGGCTGCTAATGGTTCCAACACCATCATCAAGTTTGCAGATGACACCACGGTAGTAGGCCAGATCACCAACAACGATGAGTCAGCCTACAGGGAGGAGGTCCAGCATCTCGTGAAGTGGTGCGCCGACAACAACCTGGCCCTTAACACCAAGAAAACAAAGGAAATAATCGTGGACTTCAGGAAGTCCAAAGGCGGAAGTCACACCCCCATCCACATCAATGGGGCGGAGGTGGAAAGGGTGGCCAGCTTTAAGTTCCTTGGAGTCCACATCACGGAAGACCTCTCCTGGTCCCTCAACACCTCCTCTCTGGTGAAGAAGGCCCAGCAGCGCCTATATTTCTTGAGGAGGCTGAAGGGATGTAATCTGTCACCCCTGATCCTCTCTAACTTCTACCGCTGCACTATAGAGAGCATCCTGACAAACTGTATCACGGTATGGTACGGCAGCTGTAGCTCCCATGACCGGAAAGCCCTGCAGCGGGTAGTCAAAACTGCCCAACGCATTACCGGCACCCGGCTACCGACCATAGAACATATATATCAGAAACGCTGCCTACGGAGGGCACGGTCCATCATCAAAGACCCTACCCACCCCAGCCACAGCCTGTTCGCCCTCCTACCATCTGGAAGACGCTACAGATGCATTCGCACCCGTACGACCAGATTTAGGAACAGCTTCTTTCCCAGGGCTGTCATCCTACTGAACTCCACAAATAAACACTAAAGCCTGCACATCTGCCGATGCACTTTATTATGGTCATATTTATGCTAATATATATGTACAAATGTATGTTGAAATGTTTAAGTGTCCTAATCCAAATTGTACACTCTCGGGAGCCGCAAGCCTACATTTCGTTGTACTGCACTTGTGCACTAACAATGACAATAAAAGTTGATTTGATTTGATTTGATTTGATTTTCTAGCACTTGGTCTGTAGCCTTGTATGCTATGTCATTTCAAGTGCTCATCTAAGTGCTTCTTGAATGTTGTGAGGGTTCCTGCCTCTACCACCCTTTCAGGCAGTGAGTTCCAGATTCCAACCACCCTCTGGGTGAAAAAGTTTTTGCTCAAATCCCCTCTAAACTGCCTGCCCTTTACCTTGAAACTATGCCCTGGTTATTGACCCCACTACTAAGGGGAAAAGTTCCTTTCTATCTACCCTATCTATTCCCCTCATAATTTTGTACACCTCAATCAGGTCCCCCCTCAGCCTTCTCTGCTCCATGGAAAACAACCCCAGCCTGTCCAGTCTCTCTTCATAGCTGAAGTGCTCCAGCCCAGGTAACATCCTGGTGAATCTCCTCTGCACCCTCTCCAATGCAATCACATCCTTCCTATAATGTGGCGACCAGCCCTGCACACAGTATTCCAGCTGTGGCCTAAACAGTGTTTTGTACAGCTCCATCATAACCTCCCTGCTCTTATATTCTATGCCTAGGCTAATGAAGGCAATTATCCCATATGCCTTTTTAACCACCTAATCAACCTGTCCTGCTGCCTTCAGGGATCTATGTACATGCACACCAAGGTCCCTCTGATCCTGTCCTTCCTAGGATCCTACCATTCATTGTGTATTCCCTTGCCTTGTTTGTCCTCCCAAAATGCATCACCTCACACTTTTCAGGGTTAAATTCCATTTGTCACTGTTCTGCCCATCTAACCATCCTGTCTATATCGTCCTGTAGCCTGAGGCTTCCCTCCTCACTATTTACCACTCCACCAATTTTCGTGTCATCTGCGAACTTACTGATCATACCTCCTACATTCATATTTAAATCATTAATGTACACTACAAACAGCAAAGGACCCAGCACCGATCCCTGCAGTACACCACTGGACACAGGCTTCCAGTCACAAAAACAACCTTCGACCATCACCCACTGCCTCCTGCCAGTAAGCCAATTTTGAATCGAATGTGCCAAATTGCCCTGGTTCCCATGGGCTCTTATCTTCATGACCAGTCTCCCACGCGGGACTTTGTCAAAAGCCTTACTGAAGTCCATGTAGACTACATCAACTGCACTACCCTCATCCACACACCTAGTCAGCCGCTTGAAAAATTCAATCAAATTGGTTAGACATGATCTCCCCCTGACAAAGCCATGCTGACTATCCTTGAGTGATCCTTGCCTCTCCAAGTGGAGACTAATTCTGTCCCTCAGAATGTTTTCCAATAATTTCCCTTCCACTGATGTTATGCTCACTGGCCTGTAATTCCCTGGTTCATCCCTACTGCCCTTCTTGAATAATGGTACTACATTAGCTGACCTCCAGTCCTCTGGCACTTCCCCTGTGGCCAGAGAGGTTCTGAAAATTTGTGTCAGGCCCCCTAATCTCAGCTGCCTTTTGTCTCCACGGGCCCATTACCATCTCATCTGGCTTCTAACACATTTTATTGTCTCCTTTTCTTCTTATGTTCGATCGCAGCTTTGCCTTCGATCTTTTTATTTTCTTTCCAGTTTTGAAGAAGGGTTTCAACCCGAAACGTCAACTCAAATTTCTCTCCACAGATGTTGCCTGACCTGCTGAGTTTTTCCAGCATTCTCTGTTGTTATTTTGGATTTCCAGCATCTGCAGTATTTTGCTATCGTACCCCTGCAATCTCCTCCCTTGCTTCACACAGCAGCCTGGGGTACCTCTTGTCTGGGCCTGGGGAGTTATCCACTTTTAGGCCTGCTAAAACCGCTAGTACCTCCTCCCTCTCAATACTAATTTGTTCAAGTATATCACAATCCCCCTGCCTGATTCCTATGCCTACATCGTCCTTCTCCATAGTGAACACAGATGCAAAATATTCATTTAAAACCTCACCTACATCTTCCAGCTCTACACACAGATTGCCACTTTGGTCCCTAATGGGCACTACTCTTTCCCTGGTTATCCTCTTGCCCTCAATATACTTACAAAACACCTTGGGATTTTCCTTTATTTTGCCCACCAGTGCTTTTTCACACCCCCACTTCGCTCTCCTAATTTTTTTTTTAAGTACCCCCCTGCACTTTCTATACTCCTCTAGGGCTTACACTGTTTTTAGTCCTTTCTATCTGCCAAAAGCCTCCCTTTTTTTCCTAATCCATTCTTGTGTATCCTTTGACATCCAGGGTTCCCTGGGCTTGTTGGTCACACCCTTGACCTTTACAGGAACATGTTGGTGTTGTACTCTCTCTATTTCCTTTCTGAAAGACTCCCACTGCTCTGATGTGGATTTTCCTATAAGATCCACTTTTGCCAGATCCTGCCTTATCATATTAAAATCGGCCTTCCTCCAATTTAGAACCTTTATTTCCGGTCCATTTTTGTCCTTTTCCATGACTACCTTAAATCTCACCGAATTATGGTCACTGTCACCAAAATGCTCTCCTACTGACACTTCTACCTCTTGCCCCGCTACATTCCCTAGAATTAGATCCAGTACCCCTCTCGTGTAGGACTTTCTACATGCTGGCTCAAAAAGCTCTCCTGGCTGCACTTTAAGAATTCCGCATCCTCTAAGCCTTTCACACACTGACTATCCCAGTTAATATTGGGGAAGTTGAAATCCCCTACTATTATTACCCTATTATTTCTACACTTCTCTGAGATGAAGAGTAGGGGGGTTATCCCCCTTGTCCTGGCCAATATTTATCTCTCAATCAACATAACTAACACAGGTTATCTGGTCATTATCACATTGCTGTTTGTGGGAGCTTGCTGTGCATAAATTGGCTGCTGCGTTTCCCACATTACATCAGTGACTACACTCCAAAAGTACTTCATTGGCTGTGGTCATGAACGGCGCTATATAAATGCAAGTCTTTCTTTCTCGGCCAATTTTGCACCCATGCTGCCACTGCCCCTTTTATTCCATGGGCTCCAACTTTGCTTTGATTGCTCAGGACCTGAATATCAGCGGCCTTTGCACAGGGAAGCAGAGAGCAGCAATGGCAGGGCGGACAGAGCACCGGTGTTGGGTGTGTGCAGGCAGGTTGAGTGACCGCCTGCCCTGGCGAGACACGTGCTCCATCACCCCAGGACAATCCGGGAAAGAGTGTATCATCACCCCGGCCAACAATATCTTGATTTGACTTGTTAAGTTTTGTTTGATGTTTTCTTAAGTTACAGTTGATTTGTTAACCACCCAATCAAAGGAGAAACAACTGCCTCGAGCTGTCTCAGCAAGGAGAGAGGAGGAGAGGAGAGGATTGGTTTCTCCCTGTGACCATAAGGAAGAGGAGGAGCCAGAGAGCAGAGTGGAGACCACCATCATGGTTGCTGCTACTGAGGTGCCAAGAGAGAGAGAAGAGGAGAGACTGATGGAGTTTCAGAATCAGCGTAGAGGCCAAATCATCTTGGCGGCCATGAAGAGGCCAGAGTGGATGGAGCGGTGGTCTGGGGGCGATGCGGGGAGTTCTGCGGATGGAGAGGATTGTCGGCCGGAGTCTGCTGGATCTGCACGGGCTCTCCACTGGTACCACCGACCCATGTGTGACTTCCTGGAGACCCACTATTTGGATGGGTGAGTGGGGATGGTCGGGGGTCTTGGAGATCACATCACCAACTTGAAGAGACTGGGAACTCCCTGGGAATGGCATGGGAGAGAACCTGCTTGACGAACTCACTCTGGGAAAGAGCGATTAAAGTGTTTACTGGGATCAAGCTTATTGTGGTTATTACTCATGTTTGTATAATTGTGTGCGAGACCCCTGCCTAGTAGGGAATGATGGCTGAAATAACAACAGAAAATGCTGGAAATGCTCAGCAGGCCAGGCAGCATCCGTGGAGAGAGAAACAGAGTTAACATTTCAGTTCTGGGACCCTTCATCAGAACTGAAATGTTAACTCTGTCTCTCTCTCCACGGATGCTGCCTGGCCTACTGAGTATTTCCAGCATTTTCTGTTGTTATTTCAGATTTCCAGTATCCGCAGTATTTTGCTATTATATTAGGGAATGATGGCTTGTGACTTTGTACCAAGAGCTGAGACCTGGGCTCTGTAATGTCATTAATTGTAAATAAATTGTTCAATTTTAAATTTTAAAAGAGGGAGAGGAGCCCAGCGCGCAGGCAGAGCGCCGCCTGTGGGTGGAGCATGCGCAGTGTCACTGTGATCAAGGCCGGGTGAAAGCTGGAGGTGGTCAGATTCGGGAGACGAGTTTTTGCGCCGATTACGAATCAGCGGGCCGCAGGCAGGTTACACACAGGGGGGGTGGGCTTCATAAACACCTAGTCTGGGCCACAATCCCTGAATGAGAACCTACAGATTTCACGGTTTGCAGCTCCGGGGCTTTTTCCCGGGAACAGGCCCAGTTTAACGGTAGCCATCATGGTAAAGGACAATAGGGACAATGCCGCCATCTTGATTAGCACGGCCATCTTTGTACAGGAGGCAATAGTGGGCGGGGCTTCAGGGTCCCAGTGAGTGAACTGAACCCAGCCAGAATCAGCACCTTCAGGGGAGGAGAACCAGTGAGTGTAGAACTGAACCCAGCCAGAGTCAGCACCTTCAGGGAGGAGAGGGAGGGGAACCAGTGAGTGTAGAACTGAACCCAGCCTGAGTCAGCACCTTCAGGGGAGGAGAGGGAGGGGAACCAGTGAGTGTAGAACTGAACCCAGCCAGAGTCAGCACCTTCAGGGGAGGAGAGGGAGGGGAACCAGTGAGTGTAGAACTGAACCCAGCCAGAGTCAGCACCTTCGGGGGAGGAGATGAAGGTACCAGTGTGTGTAGAACTGAACCCAGCCAGAGTCAGCACCTTCAGAGGAGGAGAGGGAGGGGAACCAGTGAGTGTAGAACTGAACCCAGCCATAGTCAGCACCTTCAGGGGAGGAGAGGGAGGGGAACCAGTGAATGTAGAATTGAACCCAGCCAGAGTCAGCACCTTCAGGGGAGGCGAGGGAGGGGAACCAGTGAGTGAGGAACTGAACTCAGCCAGAGTCAGCACCTTCAGGGGAGGAGAGGAAGGGGAACCAGTGAGTGTAGAACTGAACCCAGCCAGAGTCAGCACCTTCGGGGGAAGAGGGAGGGGAACCAGTAAGTGTAGAATTGAACCCAGCCAGAGTCAGCACCTCCAGGGGAGGAGAGGGAGGGGAACCAGTGAATGTAGAACTGAACCCAGCCAGAGTCAGCACCTTCAGGGGAGGCGAGGGAGGGGAACCAGTGAGTGAGGAACTGAACTCAGCCAGAGTCAGCACCTTCGGGGGAGGAGAGGAAGGGGAACCAGTGAGTGTAGAACTGAACCCAGCCAGAGTCAGCACCTTCAGGGGAGGAGAGGGAGGGGAACCAGTGAGTGTAGAACTGAACCCAGCCAGAGATGGTGGTGAAAACTGGGAGTGAAGAATAAACTGTCTTGAGACGTGCGATGTGTTTGGATTTTAGCACAGGGAGGAGGGACGATGTGTGCGACGGGAATTTACAGCTTTGGAGGAACAAGAGAGGAAGGAATGTTCCGTAGAAACTGGAATTGTCTGTTCTGAATTTCTGTCCTGTACTTACAGTGATGAGTTTTGTAAACTCCTTTTACAGGGTATTAGAAGGGGACAATTTGCAGACAGGAAACTCGAACCAAACATCACGTCAAGATCTGACAGAGTCACTCGATTCATCAGGACCTGAATATCATCAGCCTTTGAATGAGGAAGGAGATATACTTGTCTGTTCTGTCTGTGAGAAAAGATTTCAAACATCAGTGTCACTGGAAAAGCACCGAGACACACACACCTGAGTGAGAGTGTTCCAGTGCACTTACTGTGGAAAGAGCTTTAACCAGTTATACAGCCTGAAAAAACATTGCACCATTCACAGCAGGTAGAAACCGTACACGTGTTCTGTGTTTGGACGAGGCATCAACTGATCGTCCAACCTGGAGAGACACAAGACTACCCGCACCACGGAGAAACCATGGAAATGTAGGGACTGAGGGAAGGAATTCAATTCCCCATCTGAGCTGGAAATGAATCATCGCACTCACACCGGGGAGAAGCCGTTCAGTACTCCGTGTGTGGGAAGAGATTCACTCAGTCATCCCACCTGCTGAGGCACCAATGAGTTCACACTGGGGAGAGCCCGTTCAGCTGCTCTGATTGTGGGAAGGGATTCACTCAGTCATCCCACCTGTTACAGCACCAGCGAGTTCGCACTGGGGAGAGACCATTCAGTTGCTCCGAGTGTGGGAAGGGATTCACTCAGTTATCCAGCCTGCTACAGCACCAGCAAGTTCACACTGGGGAGAGGCCATTCACTTGCTCTGAGTGTGGGAAGGGATTCATTTGGTCATCCGCTCTGCTGAAACACCAGCGAGTTCACACTGGGGAGAGGCCATTCACCTGCTCCGAGTGTGAGAAGGGATTCACTCAGTCATCTCAACTGCTGACACACCAGCGAATTCACACTGGGGAGAGGCCATTCAGCTGCACTGAGTGTGGGAAGGGATTCACTCGGTCATCTACCCTGCTGACACACCAGCAGGTTCACACCGGGGAACGGCCATTCATCTGCTCTGAATGTGGGAAGGGATTCACTCGGTCATCACACCTGCTGACACACCAGCGAGTTCACACTGGGGAGAGACTGTTCACCTGCACTGAGTGTGGGAAGGGAGTCATTCAGTCATCCATCCTGCTGAGACACCAGCAAGTTCACACAGGGGAGAGACCGTTCACCTGCTCCGTGTGTGGGAAGGGATTTATTCAGTCATTCAACCTGCTGACACACCAGAGAGTTCACAAGTGACTGCAGGGGTTGGATTCTGCTGTTATTGCTACTGTTACTCACATCCCGGACTGAATCGTGTTCATTCTGACAGTTGGGGTTTGTTTCTGCTGATGTTAATAACCCATGTAACTGGGCTGGAGTTTAATATTTTGATATGTCAAATAACACTGTGTCGATATTTGATGTCTCCAAGATAAGAGGAGACTAATTGATGTTGTGTTACTGACTGCTCCATTTTTGTGCCTTTTCTCCTTTCAAACTCGAGATTATTTCAGTTCTCGTACCTTCGATTACTGTCATGGGCAAGTCCCAGCTCCCCATACCTTCCAGAGTGCCTCTCCTAACCTTGGTATCTAAGGAAGGTCTCGGTAACACGCCCGGGATCACTAAACACAAAACCCAGTCTGTTAATCACTTTCAGCTACTGGACTTTGTGTGTTCCCACAGCATCTCTCTCACCTTCGATGTGTGAATAGAGCATCATGCCTGCAAACCTGCTTTCAATTTAAATTTGAATCCACTCAGCAAGTGTATTTAAAAATATACGTAGAAATAAACAGATTACATCATATAATTGGCAAAGGTTTAGAGTCAACAAGATGAACAAGTGAACACATCACGGCCCAATACCCCAGCTCTATATTCACAGGAGAAAGTCTGTTATCTAACTCCTCGAGTGGACAGAATAGAGAAAGATCCCAACTCTAAGAACATCTAGAATCTGTTGTAAATATCTTTCAAATCCTGACTGGTCCAATCTGTCGGTTTCCATTCAATTGAAGTAAATGGAAGATGAGAGGGGTGTTGGCATATGGAACTCGGTTAATTCAGCTTCTGAAAGGTGTTCATGTTTAGTTCATTCGATATCGGGGAAAATGTGGTTGGTATCATTAGAGAGATAGATTTCACTGAGCAACAGCTGGTGTTTGCAACCAACTGGCCTTGGATATTTTCATCACAGAATGTTTCGATCAGAAATATGATGTTGGGATAAGGAAAGTCTGGAGACTAGTGGTTTGTGCTGCCCCAGGAAGGCCACAGTGTTTTTACTGCTTCTAATGTTGTTGATGTGTGTTGAAGAAAATGCAGACTTGTGTCTCTGGACTGTGCAGTAGCCAGAGACGACCATATTAGGCAATGCCAGCTCCAGTTTGATAAGAGGTTGATGGCAAAGCAAGAGATCCAGCAGTTTTAAGAATTTATCTCCCGTTATCTGCAGACATCGAATGTCGCAGCGTGCTGACAAAATTGGACTTAAGACTTTAACCTATTGGGTTAAATTATTGGGATCGATTGTTATAGAATTGAATTGTTATAGAATGGAAAAGTAGTGAAGTTATGTTAAACTTGTATCGAACCTTGGTTAGACCACACTTGGAGCACTGCGTACAATTCTGGTCACCATATTATAAAAAGGATATAGAGGCATTGGAGAGGGTGCAGAGAAGATTTACAAGGATGATACCAGAAAT
The DNA here is from genome assembly GCF_052327205.1 of Somniosus microcephalus. Classification (NCBI taxonomy): domain Eukaryota; kingdom Metazoa; phylum Chordata; class Chondrichthyes; order Squaliformes; family Somniosidae; genus Somniosus; species Somniosus microcephalus. Next base: position 149,882,847 of record NC_140990.1, on the reverse strand, counting down.
GAGAGGGTATACCTGTCAGGAAAGGATGAACAGGCTGGGTCTTTTTTCTCTTGAAAAAAGAGGGCTGAGTGATGACCTAATAGAGGTCTTTAAAATTATGAAAGGTTTTGATAGAGTAGATACAGAGAGAGTGTTTCCACTTGTGGTGAAGAGCATAACTAGAGGCCATCAATATAAGATAGTCACCAAGAAATCAAATAGGGAATTCAGGAAAAACTTCTTTACCCAGAGAGTGGTGAGAACGTGGAACTCGCTACCACAGGGAGTGGTTGAAGTGAATAGTATAGATACATTTAAGGGGAGGCTAGACAAGCATATGAGGGAGAAGGTAATAGAGGGTTATGCTGATAGAGTTAGATGAAGAAAGACGGGAGGAGACTCGAGTGGAGCATAAACGCCGGCATGGACTGGTTGGGCTGAATGGTGTGTTTCTGTGCCGTATATCCTGTGTAATCCTATTTTCCAAAACACATTGCTCGAAGGGGAGGATAAATGGCTCGCATCCAAACACAATTGTTACTTTTGTCTTCTTTGTAAAATCACAAAGCCTGGTCATAATTTGTTGCTGAAATTAAAATTGATTATATGGACTAGAAATAATTGAATCAGGAAATGTATTTTATAATGATGTGCATTTTGAAATTGTACTTGGAACATCTCCTCCTTAAAGATCACCCATTGCTCCATTACAGTTTTTCCTGTCAGTCTTCGGTTCCATTTTACCCTGGCTAGATCCTTTCGCATACCATTGAAGTTAGCCCTATTCCAGTTTAGAAGTTCCACTCTAGATTGTTCCTTGCTCCTCTCCATTGCTAATCTAAATCTTATGATACGATGATCACTCGTACCCAAGTGTTCTCCCACAGACACTCGGTCGACCTGGCCCACCTCATTCCCCAGCACCAGATCCAGCAAAGCCTCCTTCCTAGTTGGGGCAAGAACATACTGGTCAAGGAAATTCTCCTGAACACATTTCAGAAATTCCCTCCCCCTCCTTTGCCTTTACCCTAGCATTATCCCAATCGATATTTGGGTAATTAAAGTCGCCCAATATCACCACTCTTTAGCTCTGGCATATCTCTGCGATTTCCCTGCAGATTTGCTCCTCTACCTCCCTCTCACTATTTGGAGGCCTATAGAATACCCCCAACAGCGTGATCATACCCTTTTTGCTCCTCAACTCTAACCAAATGGATTCTGTTCTTGTCCCCTCAAGAACATTCTCCCTTTGCAACACTACATCTTCCTTAATCAGCACTGCCACCCAACCTCCCTTTTTTCCTTCACTATGTTTTCTGAACACCTTGTACTCTTGAATTTTAAGTGCCCACTCCTCACCGTTTTTAAGCCACGTTGCCATTATTGCCACATCATATTGCCGCACTAATTGTGCTTGTAGCTCACCAACCTTATTCACACTTTGTGCGTTTACGTACATGCATTCTAGTCTTTCTTAGTCTGCTCCTATCTAATGGTAATACTTCCGCCTCTAGTACACAGTCAAAGTGTGTTTTTGCTGATCTTAATAACCCCTATACTTGACTGAAGATTAATATTCTGTATAAATATTGAATAAAGCAACTTTGTTTCAAAGACAGTGTATTGAATATTTGATTTCTCCATGATCAGAGGAGACCTATTGATGTTCTGTTACCGACTGTTCCATTTTTGGGCTTTTCTTACTCTTGATTATATCACGGTGGCGTAGTGGTTAGCACTGTTGCCTCACAGCTCCAGGGACCCGGGTTCGAATCTGGCCTCGGGTGACTGTCTGTGTGGAGTTTGCACATTCTCCCCGTGTTTGCGTGGGTTTTCTCCGGGTGCTCCGGTTTCCTCCCACAGTCCAAAGATGTGCGGGTTAGGTTGATTGGCTATGATAAATTGACCCTTAGTGTTAGGGGGATTAAATACGTGGGGTTACGGGGATAGAGTGGGATATGTGTTGGTGTAGGAGTTACGGGGTTCGGGTGGGATATGTGTCGGTGCAGGCTCGATGGGCCGAAATGGCCTCTATCTGCACTGTGGGGTTTCTGTGAACTCTGTCAACTTCTCACCTAGTTCACCTTCTACCACATCTAACCCCAAGCTGGTTCCGTTTGACTACATAGCTTGTGGGTGTCATAGACCGAACTACAGTTTCTCACTTTATACTCATCTGAAATTCCTTTCAACCAACCCTTGAAAGAACTCTCTTGCTTCAGATTTGAAATCAGTTATTGTGTGCATGGTTTAACGCTTCTTGGATGTGGTTAGTACAACTCCTCCACAGGTCCTGCATGTGACAGCCTTTGGAATGTTCTGATCTTTGTCATTGTCTTTGCTGATTGTGATGGTGTCCTTGATTTAATCTCCTGGAACTAACACACCGTGCACTATTTCCTGCATCGAGATCATTGTTTCAAATACTGAGCTTGAGCACAGAGCTTGGAGAGAGAGCCGGGAGATTCGCAAACGCAGTGATTCACAAGCAGAGTGGGCGCAGGAATTGGTGGCGAGGAAGAAGGCGGTGGAGACATCTGACTGAAAAGGAGGAATGGAGCCACAGAACTCAAGTTAATAGGCACGAGAGCGGAGCTGCAGGACAGCGAGAGGAGCGGCCGCAGATAAAGACAGGCCCAAGAGCCCGGAGGGAGCGCCAGTGTCAGGGAGCGAGGTAAGTGACCTCAGCACAAGGGAAGGAGCAGATTGAGGAGGGATTGTTTTTAAGTCTCGAGTTTATTTCTGTTAAGTTACTTTAAAAAAAGTTAGTTAATAGTCGAATACTTAAAGGCACAGCAGGGCAACTCGGTCCAGCGGATGCACATCCTGTGCCTTTCCACCATCTACAAGGCACAAGTTAGGAGTGCGATGGAATACTCTCCACTTGCCTGGATGAGTGCTGCTCCAACAACACTCAAGAAGCTCGACACCATCCAGGACAAAGCAGCCCGCTTGATTGGCACCCCATCCACCACCTTAAACATTCAATCCTTCCACCAGCGTACCGTGGCTGCAGTGTGTACCATCTACAAGAGGCACTACAGCAACTCGCCAAGGCTTCTTCGGCAGCACCTCCCAAACCCACGACCTCTTCCACCTAGAAGGATAAGGGCAGCAGGCGCATGGGAACCCCACCACCTCCAAGTTCCACTCCAAATCACACACCATCCTGACTTAGAAGTATATCGCCGATCCTTCATCGTCGCTGGGTCAAAATCCTGGAACTCCCTCTCTAACAGCACTGTGGGAGTTCCTTCACCACACGGACTGCAGCGGTTCAAGAAGGTGGCTCACCACCACCTTCTCAAGGGCAATGAGGGATGGGCAATAAATGCTGGCCTTGCCAGCGACGTCCAGATCCCATGAATGGAAAAAAAATTGTGGGAACTCCAGGACGCTTCCCGATTCCTGGAAAACTACGTATGTAGGAGGTGTCGTCAGCTGGAGGAGCTCGAGCTCCGGGTGTCAGAACTTGAGCAGCAGCTAGTGTCATTGCGGTGCATCCGCGAGGCTGAGAGCTACGTGGATAGCACATTTCAGGAGGTGGTCACCCCACAGCTATGAGTGCATAGGCAGAGAGTGAATGGGTGACTGCTAGACAGAAGAGGAGGGCCAGGCAGGTAGTGCAGGAGTCCCCAGAGTGCATCTCGCTCTCCAACCAGTATTCTGTGCTGAGTACTGGTGAGGGTGATGGTTCCTCTGGGGAGTACAGCCAGAGCCAAGTCCATGGCACCATGGGTGGCTCAGCTGTACAGGGGTGGAGGAGGAAGACAGGGAAAGCAATAGTGGTAGGGCATTCAATAGTTAGGGGAGCAGACAGGTGTATCTGCAGCTGCAAATCTGACTCCAGGATGCTATGTTGCCTCCCTGGTGCCAGGGTCAAGGATGTCACTGAGTGGCTGCAGGACATTCTGAGGGGGGAGTGTGAACAGCCAGAGGTCGTTTTCCATATCGGTACCAACAACGCAGGTAGAAAGGGGGATGAGGTCCTGCAGACTGATTTTAGAGAGGTCGGAAAGAGATTAAAAAGCAGGACCTCAAAAGGTAGTAATCTCTGGATTACTCCCGGTGCCATGTGCGAGTGAGTATAGAAATAGGAGGATGGAACAGATGAATGTGTGGCTGGAGAAATGGTGCAGGAGGGAGGGCTTCAGATTCCTGGGGAATTGGGGCTGAATCTGGGGGAGGTGGGACCTGTACAGGCCGGACGGGTTTCACCTCAACAGAGCCGGTACCAATATCCTCGCGGGGAGGTTTGCTCGTGCTGTTAGGTAGGGTTTAAACTAATTTGGCAAGGGAATGGGCACCAGGATGTAACATTAGAAAGGGGAAATAAAGTGCTCAAAGGATTTGGAAAGGCAGAGAGCACTAAAGTATAGTAAGGTATTAGGTGGGGTCAAACTAAGAGGGAATACAGGACGGTCAAAGATGGGTTCACAGTGTATGTATGTGAACGCACAAAGCGTAGTAAACAAGGTAAGTGAGCTGCAGGCACAAATAGTCACATGGGAACATGATGTTGTGGCAATAACTGAGACCTGGCTCAAAAAAGGGCAGGATTGGGTCTTAAATATTCCTGGTTATAAGGATAGGGAAGGAAAGATAGGAGGTGGTGTGGCAGTATTGGTTAAGGAGAATGTTAGTGTTGGAGAGAGGATGTCTTGGAGGGGTCAAGGACAGAATCTATATGGCTAGAGTTAAGAAATAATAGAGGCACCATTACACTACTAGGTGTATTCTATAGACCACCAAATAGTAGGAAAGATATGGAGGAGCAAATTTGCAGAGAAATTGTACAGAGGTGCAAGAACTATAGAGTAGTGATAATGGGGGACCTCAACTATACTAATATAGACTGGGATCGTAATAGTGTTAAGGGCAGAGAAGGGGAAGAATTTCAGAAGTGTGTTCAGGAGAACTTTCTTGATCAGTACATTTCCGGCCCAACGAGGGAAGAGGCATTGCTGGATCTGGTTCTGGGGAATGAGGTGGGTCAAGTGGAGCAAGTGTCAGTAGGTGAACATTTAGGGAACAGTGATCATAGTATCATAAGGTTTAGATTAGCTATGGAAAAGGACAAGGAGCAATCTAGAGTAAAAATGTTTAACTGGGGGAAGGCCTATTTCAGTGGGATGAGAACAGATATGGCCCGGGTAAACTGGAATCAAAGATTAGCAGGCAAAACTGTAATGGAACTGTAATGGCTGCCTTTAAAGAGGAAATAGTTCAGGTACAGTTGAGGTACATTCCCACTAGGGGAAAGGCAGGGCAACTAAAGGCAGGGCTCCCTGGATGATGAAAGAGATAGAGAATATGATAAAGCAGAAAAAGAGTGCGTATGTAAGATGTCAGGTTGTAAATACATCTGAGAATCAGGCTAAATATTGAAAGGCCAGAGGAGAAGTGAAAAAGAAAATAAGAGGGGGCAAAGAGAGGGAATGAGAATAGAATGGCAGCCAACATAAAAGGTAATCCAAAAGTCTTCTATAGGCATATAAATAGTAAACAGGTTTTAAGAGGAGGGTTGAGGCTGATTAGGGACCATAAAGGAGACATACGCATGGAGGTAGAGGGTATGGCTGAGGTACTAAACAAGTATTTTGCATCTGTCTTCACCAAGGAAGAGGATGCTGCCATAGACATAGTAAAGGCGGAGGTAGTGGAGATACTTGATAGGATAAAAATTGATAAAGAGGAGGTATTAGAAAGACTGGTTGTACTTAAAGTAGATAAATCACCAGGAGTGGATGGGATGCATCCTCGGAAGCTGAGGGAATTGAGGGAGGAAATCGCAGAGGTACTGGCCATAATATTCCAATCCTCCATAGATACAGGGGTGGTGCCAGAGGACTGGAGAATTGCAAATGTTACACCATTGTTCAAAAAAGGGTGTAAGGATAAACCCAGCAACTACCAGCCAGTCAGTTTAACCTGGGGAAGCTTTTAGGAACAGTAATCAGGGACAAAATTAATAGTCACTTGGATAGGTGTGGATTAATTAAGGAAAGCCAGCACAGATTTGTTAAAGGCAAATCGTGTTTAACCAACGTGATCAAGTTTTTTGATGAGGTATCAGAGAGGGTTGATGAGGGGAATGCGGTTGATGTGGTGTACATAGATTTCCAAAAGGCGTTTGACAAAGAGCCACATAATAAGCTTGCCAGCAAAGTTGAAGCCCATGGAATAAAAGGAACAGTGGCAGCATGGATACAAAATTGGCTAATAAGAACATAAGAAATAGGAGCAGGAGTAGGCCAATCGGCCCCTCGAGCCCACTCCACCATTCAATTAGATCATGGCTGATCTGATCCTAACCTCAAATCTTCTATCACTCTCCATCCCACCCGAACCCATGTGATCTCCCGGGAGAGGCGAAAAACCAGATAAAAAACCCAATGGCCAATTTGGGAGAAAAAATCTGGGAAATTCCTCTCCGACCCATCTAGGCGATCGAAACTCTTCCAGGAGATCACTCTGTCCCTATATTTTCTACAGTACTTACCTTCTGTAAAGGCGATCTCCACCCCAGCCAGGAACAGGAATAAAACCATCTCCTGAAATCTAATACAGAATTAAAACACAAGAAGTAGGAGCAGAACCAGGCTACACGGCCCCTGGGCCCGCTCCACTACCCAAAGGGCCATGACCATTCCGAACCTAGACTCATGTCCAATTTCCTGCCCGCTCCCCGTAACCCTTAATTCCCTTTACTTCTAGGAAACTATCTATTTCTGTTTTAAATTTATTTAATGATGTAACTTCCACAGCTTTCTGGGGCAGCAAATTCCACAAACCTACCACCCTCTGAGTGAAGAAGTTTCTCATCTCAGTTTTGAAAGAGCAGCCCCTTATTTTAAGATTATGTCCCCTAGTTCTAGTTTCACCCATCATTGGGAACATCCTCACCGCATCCACCCGATCAAGCCCCTTCACAATCTTATATGTTTCAATAAGATCGCCTCTCATTCTTCTGAACTCCAATGAGTAGAGTCCCAATCTACTCAACCTCTCCTCATATGACCACCCCCTCATCCCCGGGATTAACCGAGTGAACCTTCTTTGTACTGACTCGAGAGCAAGTATGTCTTTTCTTAAGTATGGACACCAAAACTGTATGCAGTATTCCAGGTGCAGTCTCACCAATACCTTGTATAACTGCAGCAATACCTCCCTGTTTTTATATTCTATCCCCCTAGCAATAAAAGCCAACATTCCATTGGCCTTCTTGATCACTTGCTGCACCTGCATACTAACTTTTTGAGTTTCGTGCACCAGGACCCCCAGATCCCTTTGTACTACAGTACTTTCCAGTTTCTTGCCATTAAGATAATAACTTGCTGTGGTAAACCACTTTTATCGTTACACTATAGTTATCACTGTTGTATTGTTATCACCGTTATCACTGTTGTATCACGATACGAGGTCGCCTCTTGTCGCGCTGTTATACCTGGGCTGACCACCTCCGACTCCGCCCATGGCTCCACCTACCTGCCCAGGTATAAAGGTAGTCGACTGGCTGGTATTCCTCCTTGTTGGACCCGATCACTCACGAGGGTGGGCTCTGTTATTTAGTCAATAAAAACCTTTAGTTACGTTCCTAACTCGTCGCTTTTTATTGGACGAATTGATAGGTATATCAATTTTATTGACTAAATTTTAAAGATGTCTACTACTGGCCAGCCAGAAGCCCTCCCAGAAGCACAGCCACAGCAGCTTTCAGACACCGGGCTACACCAGCCACACCAGCCGGCTTGGCTGCAAGCCCTCAAACCACCGTACCTGGATCTAAACCCACAGGCAGCAAACTCAGCCCTCAACTTCAAACACTGGCTGGACTGCTTCCAATCCTACCTGGAAGAATCCGGCGCCCCGCAGAGATCCAAACTAAGACTTCTGAACGCCCAAGCGAGCCCGAGAGTATACGCACTCATCCAGGATACGACTACATACGAGGCCGCTATCAACCTACTGAAACAGCCGTACCACAGCCCGGTAAATTACATGTACACCAGGCACCTCCTAAGATCCCGCCCGCAACAGCCAGGAGAGTCTGTAGCTGAATTTTTACGGGCGCTAAGAGCACTCGGCAGGAACTGTGACTTTAAAGCGGTGACGGCTGTTGAAAATACGGAAGATAATATCCGCGATGCCTTTGTGAAAGGCCTACGGTCCGACTACTCACGGCAAAGACTGCTTGAAGCTAAAGACCTCGACCTGGACAAAGCTGAAGCCCTCGCTCTCTCCCTGGAGGTGGCCCATCAGGACCAGGAGGCGTTTTCCAGGTACTGCTCGCGACCCTGGGACTCGGGCCCGACCCCTACCGCAATACCCTTCGCAGCGCCGCCCCCGGGACCTACCTCAGCGTCGGCGTCCCGGACCCGACCGGGCCCGCCACCCCCGGTACCGGCTCCGACATCGGGCACCCGCGATCGGGCCGCCGGCTGCTTCTTTTGCGGCCAGGAGAAGCACCCGAGGTCACGCTGCCCAGCCAGGAACTCTACCTGCGCAACCTGCAGGAAGAAAGGCCACTTCTCTAAGGCCTGCAGGAGCGGATCTTCAGAGGCCAGCAGTGCCTCATGCGAACTGTGGGGGCGGCCATCTTCTTTCACGGCAACTGAGGCCAGTATCCCCACACGTGAGTCATGGGGCGGCCATCTTTGATCAAGGCAACCGACCCCAATAGTGCCTCATGTGAGTTATGGGGGCAGCCATCTTCTCCGCCATTTTGTCCTACCTCGTGGGAGACGCCATTTTACCCACCACGCCCGACTGCCACCGGGCCCCCGGACCCGACGACCGCCTCGCCCGCAGACGACAACGACTCGCTTACCTACACACTAGCCTCCGTCACTCTGGATCAAGCCCGCCCACACCACCTGTCCAAGTCGATGATGGACATCAAAGTAAACGGCCACGCCACGACCTGCCTGTTCGACAGCGGAAGCACGGAGAGCTTCATCCACCCAGACACGGTGAGCCACTACTCCCTCCCTGTCCTGCCAACGCGCAACCGAATCTCGATGGCATCGAGGTCCCACGCCACGGACATTAGCGGCTACTGTGCTGTGACCTTGTCGGTTAAGGGTACAGAGTATAAAAACTTTAAACTCCTCGTCCTCCCCCAGCTCTGCGCTGCCGTCCTACTAGGGCTGGACTTCCAATCCCACCTCCAAAGTGTAACCCTAGCATACGGTGGACCCCTCCCCCCACTCACAGTCGACAACCAGCGAAGGTTAAACCGCCCACCGCGTAACACCTGCAGCCTATCCACCCTCAAGGTGCCGCCACCTTCCCTGTTCGCTAACCTCACCCCCGACTGCAAACCCGTCGCTACCAAGAGCAGGCGGTACAGCGCTGGGGACAGAGCTTTCATTAGCTCTGAGGTGCAGCGTCTCCTGAAGGAGGGCATCATCGAGGGGAGCAACAGCCCCTGGCGTGCCCAGGTCGTGGTCGTTAAGACCGGCGATAAAAATCGCCTGGTCATCGACTACAGCCAGACCATAAACAGATACACCCAGCTGGACGCATACCCCCTTCCCCGCATATCTGACATGGTCAATCAGATTGCACAATACCGCGTATTCTCGACCATCGACCTTAAGTCGGCCTACCACCAACTCCCTATCCACCCCGAGGACCGCCAGTACACCGCCTTCGAGGCGAATGGGCGCCTATACCACTTCCTTAGGGTCCCCTTCGGTGTCACCAACGGGGTCTCGGTCTTCCAAAGGGAGATGGACCGGATGGTTGACCAGAACGGACTGCAGGCCACATTCCCCTACCTAGATAACGTCACCATCTGCGGCCGCGACCGGCAGGACCACGACGTGAATCTGGAGAAATTCCTCCGTACAGCCCAACGGCTGAACCTCACCTACAATAAGGAGAAATGTGTGTTTAACACCTCGCGCCTTGCCATCCTTGGCTGTGTAGTAGAGAACGGACTCATCGGCCCCGACCCCGAAAGAATGCGCCCCCTCATGGAGCTACCCCTCCCCCACTGCCCTAAGGCACTTAAGAGAACCCTGGGGCTCTTCGCCTACTATGCCCAATGGGTGCCCAATTATGCGGACAAAGCCAGACCCCTCATGAAGTCCACATCCTTCCCCCTTACAGAGGAAGCGTGCGCAGCCTTCTCCCTCATTAAGGGAGACATTGCCAAGGCCACTATGCACGCAGTGGATGAGTCCATCCCCTTCCAAGTCGAGAGCGATGCATCCGACTTCGCCCTAGCCGCCACCCTTAACCAGGAGGGGAGACCGGTGGCCTTCTTCTCAAGGACCCTACAGGGCCCTGAGATCCGACACTCGTCGGTCGAGAAGGAGGCCCAGGCGATTGTGGAGGCGGTACGACGCTGGAGGCACTACCTGGCAGGCAAACGATTTACCCTCCTTACCGACAAACGTTCGGTCGCTTTTATGTTTAATAACAAGCTGAGGGGCAAAATCAAGAATGACAAGATCTTGAGGTGGAGAATCGAGCTCTCCACCTACGATTATGATATCTTGTACCGGCCAGGTAAGCTGAACGAACCCCCCGATGCTCTGTCACGAATTACATGCGCCAGCGCGCAAAGTGATAGACTTCAGACCCTCCACAACGACCTCTGCCACCCCGGGGTCACCAGACTTTACCACTTCATTAAGGCCCGCAACCTGCCCTACTCCATCGAGGAGGTCAGGACCATAACCAGGAACTGCCAGACCTGTGCCGAGTGCAAACCGCACTTCTTTAGGCCGGACAGAGCAAGCCTGATCAAGGCCACCCGCCCCTTCGAGCGCCTGAGCATCGACTTTAAGGGGCCCCTCCCGTCCTCTGACCGTAATGTGTACTTCCTCAACATTGTTGATGAGTACTCCCGTTTCCCCTTTGCCTTCCCCTGCCCAGACATGACCAGTACCACGGTCATTAAATGCCTGAACGACCTCTTCGCCTTGTTCGGGTTCCCAAACTATATACATAGTGACCGGGGCTCCTCTTTCATGAGCGAGGAACTCCGTCAGTTCCTACTAGCGAGAGGTATTGCAGCAAGTAGGACCACCAGCTACAACCCCCGAGGGAACGGCCAGGTGGAAAGAGAGAACGTGACGGTATGGAAGGCCGTCCTCTTAGCCTTAAAGTCTAAGGGCCTCCCAACCTCCCGCTGGCAGGAAGTCCTCCCGACAGCGCTGCACTCCATCCGGTCACTACTTTGCACTGCCGTTAACGCCACCCCCCATGAACGAATGTTTGTTTTCCCCAGGAAGTCGACTACGGGAACCACTCTACCAACCTGGCTGACCTCTCCGGGGCCCGTCTTGCTGCGAAAGCACGTGAGGGCCCATAAAACAGACCCCCTGGTCGAGAGGGTGAACCTCCTGCACGCCAACCCCCAGTACGCCTACGTGGCTTACCCAGACGGGCGGGAGGACACTGTCTCCTTACGAGACCTCGCACCCTCGGGCACTCCGGAGACACCACCTTTACCCCCCCCCACCACCCCCCCAATTCCAGCCCAGGTAGACGGCATGCCGGAACCCCACGAGCCTTCGCCGACCACGCAGACACCAGCACTAACACCGGATAATGCAGCACCGCCGCTGCGACGATCGGAGAGGCTTACGAGGCCTCCGGACAGACTGACATACCAGAACTGGTAGTACACTTCACCCCGCCGGACTCAAATCTAAACAAGGGGTGAATGTGGTAAACCACTTTTATCGTTACACTATAGTTATCACTGTTGTATTGTTATCACCGTTATCACTGTTGTATCACGATACGAGGTCGCCTCTTGTCGCGCTGTTATACCTGGGCTGACCACCTCCGACTCCGCCCATGGCTCCACCTACCTGCCCAGGTATAAAGGTAGTCGACTGGCTGGTATTCCTCCTTGTTGGACCCGATCACCCACGAGGGTGGGCTCTGTTATTTAGTCAATAAAAACCTTTAGTTACGTTCCTAACTCGTCGCTTTTTATTGGACGAATTGATAGGTATATCACTTGCTCTATGATTTTTCCTGCCAAAGTGCATAACCTCACACTTTCCAGTATTGTATTCCATCTGCCAAATCTCTGCCCACTTACTTAGCCTGTCTATGTCACTTTGCAGGTTTTTTATGTCCTCCTCACTCACTACTTTCCTTCCCATCTTTGCATCATCTGCAAACTTTGATATGTTACACTCGGTCCCCTCCTCCAAATCGTTAATATAGATTGTAAAGAATTGGGGACCCAGCACTGACCCCTGTGGAACACCACTAGTTACTGATTGCCAGACTGAGAATGAACCATTTATCCCAACTCTCTGCTTTCTGTTAGAGAGCCAATTCTCCACCCACGCCAGAATATTACCCCCAATCCCGTGATTTTTTATCTTGAGCAATAATCTTTTGTGTGGCACCTTGTCAAATGCCTTTTGGAAGTCTAAATACACTACGTCCACTGGTTCTCCTTTATCCACCCTGTATGTTACTTCCTCAAAGAACTCAAGCAAATTTGTCAAACATGACTTACCCTTCATGAAACCATGCTGAGTTTGTCCTATTAAATTATGTTTATCCAAATGTCCCGTTACTGTCTCCTTAATAATGGACTCTAACATTTTACCAACCACAGATGTTAGGCTAACAGGTCTATAGTTTCCAGCCTTCTGCCTACTACCCTTTTTAAATAAGGGTGTTACATTAGCAGTTTTCCAATCTGCCAGGACCTTTGCTGAGTCTAGGGAGTTTTGGAAAATTATTACCAATGCATTCACAATCCCTACTGCCACTTCCCTCAAGACCCTAGGATGTAAGCCATCAGGTCCAGGGGATTTATCCAGCTTAAGTCCCATTATTTTACCAAGTACCACTTCCTTAGTGATTTTAATCGTATTTAGCTCCTCTCCCCCTCGAGCCAGCTGTTTGTCCAGTGTTGGGATATTCTTAGTGTCCTCTACTGTAAAGACTGATGCAAAATATTTGTTCAGCGTTTTTGCCATCTCCATGTTTCCCACCATTAATTTCCCAGTCTCATCCTCTAAGGGACCAACATTTACTTTAGCCACCCTTTTTCTTTTTATATAACTATGGAAACTTTTGCTATCCGTTTTTAAATTTTTTACTAATTTACTTTCATAATCTATCTTCCCTTTCTTAATCAATCTTTTAGTTATTTTTTGCTGTCTTTTAAAGACTTCCCAATCTTCTATCCTCCCACTAGGTTTGGCTACCTTATATGCCCTTGTTTTAGTCTGATACTATCCTTAATTACTTTACTTACTTTACACGGATGGCTGTCTTTTCTTTTACACCCTTTTTTCCTCAGTGAATATATATTTTTTGGAAGTTGTAAAATAACTCCTTAAATGTACACCACTGATCATGTACCGTCTTACCCTTTAATCTATTTTCCCAGTCCACTCTAATCAATTCTGCTCTCATACCTTCACATAGTCTTCTTTATTCAAGCTCAGCACGCTTGTTTGAGATCCAACCTTCTCACCCTCTACTTGAGTATAGAATTCAACCATGTTATGGTCACTCATTCCAAGGGGAGCCTTTACTAGGACATTTTTAATTAACCCTGTCTCATTACACAGGACCAAATCTAAGGTTGCTTGCCTCCTGGTCAGTTCAGTTACATACTGCTCAAGAAACCCATCCCTAATACACTCAATGAACTCATCCTCAAGGCTGCTCTGCCCAATTTGATTAGTCCAGTTAATATGATAGTTAAAATCCCCCATAATTATAGCTGTTCCCTTATTACAAGCCTCAACTATTTCCTGATTAACACTCCGTCCAACAGAGTTGCAACTGTTCGGAGGCCTATAGACTACGCCCACTCGTGTTTTTTTCCCCTTATTATTCCTTATCTCTACCCAAACTGTCTCACTATCCTGCTCCTTTGACCCAATATCATTTCTCTGTATTATAGTGATTCCTTCCTTTATTAACATAGCCATCCCACCTCCCCTCCCTTCCTGATTGTTAAATAACCTGGTATGTTTAATTCCCAGTCATGGTCACCCTGCAGCTATGTTTCTGTAATGGCCACAAGATCATACCCATATGTAGTTATTTGTGCCGTTAACTCATTCATTTTGTTACGAATGCTACGTGCATTCAGATAAAGAACTTTCAAATATGTTTTGTGACACTTAGTTCCTGTTTTTTCCCCTTTTACTACTTTACCTTTTACTCCATACCTTCTGCCCCTTCCTGACATGTTCTGTTTTTTAATTTCCCTACTGCTACCCAAGTCTATGACCTTCTCCGTTGTCATTTCTGTTATTTGCTCTCTAGAAACCTCCCCCCCACTAATTAGTTTAAAGCCCTCTCTACAGCCCTAGTTATATGATTCGCCAGGACTCTAGTCCCAGCACTGGCCAAGTGGAGTCCGTCCCAACGGAACAGCTCCCTCCTGTCCCAGTACTGGTGCCAGTGTCCCAAGAAGCAAAACCCATTTCTCCCACACCAGTCTTTGAGCCACGCATTTAACTCTATTTTTATTTATCCTAGCCAAATTCGCTCGTGGCTCAGGTAATAACCCAGAGATTATTACCCTTGAGGTTCTGTTTTTTTAATTTGACCCCTAGCTGCTCATACTCCTTTAACAGAACCTTCTTCCTTGTCCTATCTACGTCGTTTGTACCAACATGGACCATGACAACTGGATCCTCCCCCTCCCACTCCAAGTTTCTTTCCAGCCCAGAAGAGATGTCCTTAACCCTGGCAACACAGCCTTCGGGACTCCCGCTCTTGACTGCAGAGAACCCTATCTATCCCCCTAATGATACAATCCCCTACCACTACAACATTTCTTTTTACTCCCTCCACTTGAATGGCCCCCTGCACCACGGTGCTGTGGCCAGGTTGCTCATCCTCCCTGCAGTCCCCGCTCCTGCCCTCACAGGGAGTAAGAACCTCAATCCTGCTTGACAAGAGCAAGGGCTGCGGCTCCTTCAACACTACATCCTGGATCCCTGTACCTTCCTCACTCATAGTCACACCGTCCTGTCCCTGACCACGGACTACATCTGCAGTAATTAATTTCATAGGTGTGACCACCTCCTGAAACATAGAGTCCAGGAACTTCTCCCCCTCCCTGATGTGTCGCAGTGTCTGAAGCTAGGTCTCAAGCTCTTTAACATGGAGCTTGAGTTCCTCGAGCAGCAAACACTTATCGCAAATGTAATCACCATGAGCCTCAATGGGGTCCACCAGCTCCCACATTTCGCAACAGTGACACATCGCCTGTTCACCCATATCTGTGTAATTAATTACATTTCTTATTATTAGTTATGAAGACCCTCTGCCCCGATATAGATGAGAATATTACACCACTATTTAATAGGACTTACCAACATAAAGGTATAGAAGAGAAGGAAGAGAACCTACCAACCAGCTGATCACCAACCTCCCTCGTGGAAGCTGTCTGGGGGACCTATCCGGTTGAATTGTCTCACTGCTCCACGTCCGCAGTGTTGGATTAGCCTGAGGGAGGGAAACAAAACAGAGCAACAAGCACCCCCTCACCTCCCACTTGCCCGAACTCTGCCACTTACAAAACTCTACTTACACTCAATGCGACCGCACTCAGCCTGCAGCTCTAAGCCCGCCCCTTTTTATACCTGGATTCTACTTCCGGTTTCAACTCCCCAACAGCTTAATTTACTCTAAAAAATTAAACTTACTTCAAATAATTCACTTTTTTACTCACTAGAATTCAGTAAATGCACTTCAAAGACTTTTTCTGCCACTTAGCAAAGTCTGCTTAAACTCAATGCGATTGCACTAAGCGACTGGAAACAGAGAGTAGTGGTAAACTAACAACAGAAAATGCTGGAAAAACTCAGGTGGTCAGGCAACATCCGTGGAGAAAAATTTGAGTTGACGTTTCGGGTCGAACCCTTCTTCAAAACTGGAAAGAAATGAAAATGGATCGAAGGCAGGGCTGCGATCGGACAAAAGAAGTGAAAGAAACAAAAGAGCTAGACGAGATGGTAATAGGCTGAGATTAGGTGTAAAGTGTACTGGCAGGGCAAGAGATAGCTGCCAGGTGTGAGAGAGAAACAAAAGGAAAGGTGGGGGGGGGGGGGGAAAAGGAGTGGAAAAATTACAAGAAAAAATGTGTAATGGGGCCGATGTTATGATCTGAAATTGTTGAACTCGATATTGAGTCCGGAAGGCTGCAGAGTGCCTTATCGGAAGATGAGGTGCTGTTCCTCGAGTTTACGTTGAGCTTCCGTGGAACAATACAAGAGGCCAAGGACGGTGAGGTCCGAGTGGGAATGGAGCGGTGAATTAAAATGACAGGTGACCGGAAGCTCGGGGTCACCCTTACGGACTGAATGGAGGTGTTCCGCAAAGCGGTCACCCAATCTGCGTTTGGTCTCCCCAATGTAGAGGAGACCGCATCGTGAGCAGCGAATACAGTATACTAGATTGCGAGAAGTACAAGTAAATCGCTGTTTCACCTGGAAGGGGTGTTTGGGGCCCTGGACAGTGGGAAGGGGGGAGGTATAGGGGCAGGTGTTACATCTCCTCCGCTTGCACGGGAAGGTGCCAGGCGAAGGGGAAGGGCTGTTTGGGGTGATAGAGGAGTGGACAAGGGTATCTCGGAGGGAGCGGTCCCTACGGAATGCAGAAAGAGCAGGGGAGGGGAAGATACGTTTGGTGGTGGGATCACTTTGGAGGTAGCGGAAATGGTGGAGGATGATCCGTTGAATGTGGAGGCTGGTGGGGTGAAAGGTGAGGACAAGGGGAACCCTATCGTGGTTCCGGGAGGGAGGGGCAGGGGTGAGGGCAGAAATGCGGGAGACAGAACTGACACGGTTGAGGGCAGTGTCAACCACGGTAGAGGGGAATCCTCGGTTGCGGAAAAAGGAAGACATGTCTGAAGCACTGGTGTGGAAGGTGGCATCGTCGGAGCAGATACGGCGGAGACGGAGAAACTGGGAGAATGGAATAGAGGAATACAGGAAGTGGGGTGGGAGGAAGTGTAGTCCAGGTAGCTGTGGGAGTCAGTGGGCTTCTAGTGAATATTGGTCGATAACCTATCCCCAGAGATGGAGATGGAGAAGTCGAGGAAGGGAAGGGAAGAGTCAGAGAAGGACCATGTGAAGGTGAGGGAAGGGTGGAAATTGGAGGCAAAGTGAATGAAATTGTCAAGTTCGGGGTGAGAGCAGGAAATGGCACCAATACAGTCATCAATGTATCAGAAAAAGAGGTGAGGGAGGGGACCCGAGTAGGACTGGAACAAAGATTGTTCCACATAGCCCACGAAAAGGCAGGCATAGCTAGGACCCATGCGGGTACCCATGGCAACACCTTTGATTTGGAGGAAATGAGTGGAGTTAAAGGAGAAGTTGTTCAATGTGAAAACAAGTACAGCCAGGCGGAGGAGGGTGGTGGTGGATGGGGACTGGTCGGGCCTCTGTTCAAGGAAGAAGCGGAGCGCCCTCAGGCCATCCGGGTGGGGGACGGAGGTGTAGAGTGATTGTACATCCATGGTGAAAAGGAAGCGGTTGGGGCCAGGAAACTGTTAAAGTGGCGGAGGGCATCCGAAGAGTCGCGGATGTAGGTGGGAAGAGACTGGACAAGGGGAGAAAAGATAGAGTCAAGATAGGAAGAGATAAGTTCCGTGGGGCAAAACTTTCCAGTTTTGAAGAAGGGTTCGACTCGAAACGTGCTTTCCAGTTTTGAAGAAGGGTTCGACCCGAAACGTCAACTCAAATTTCTGCGGAGTTTTTCCAGCATTTTCTGTTGTTATTTCGGATTTCCAACATCTGCAGTATTTTGCTATCGAGTAGTGGTGAACGGTTGTTTTTTGGACTGGAGGAAGGTATTAAGTGGTGTTCCCCAGGGGTCGGTTCTAGGACCACTGCTTTTCTTGATATATATTAATGACTTGGACGTGGGTGTACAGAGCACAATTTCAAAATTTGCAGATGACAAATCTTGGAAGTATAGTGAACAGTGAGGAGGAGAGTGATAGACTTCAGGAAGACATAGACAGACTGGTGAAATGGGCGGACACGTGGCAGATGAAATTTAATGCAGAAAAGTGTGAAGTGATACATTTTGGTGGAAAGAATGAGGAGAGGACATGTAAACTAAATGGTACAATCCTAAAGTGGGTGCACAAACAGAGAGACCTGGGGGTATGTGTGCACAAATCCTTGAAGGTGGCAGGGCAGGTTGAGAAAGCAGGTAAAAAGGCTTACGGGACCCTGGTCTTAATAAATAGAGGTATAGAGTACAAAAGTGTGGAAATTATGATGAAACACTGGTTCGGCCCCAACTGGAGTACTGTGTCCAATTCTGGGCACCACACTTCAGGAAGGATGTGAAGGCCTTAGAGAAGGTGCAGAAAAGATTTACGAGAATGATTCCAGGAATGAGGGACTTCAGTTCCCTTGATAGACTGGAGAAGCTGGGGTTGTTCTCCTTCGAGCAGAGAAGATTGAGAGATTTGATAGAGATGTTCAAAATCATGAGGGGTCTGGACAGTGTAGATAGGGAGAAACTGTTCCCATTGGCGGAAGGGTCGAGAACCAGAGGACACAGATTTAAGGTGATTGGCAGAAGAATCAAAGGTGATATGGGGAAAAACTTTTTACGCAGTGAGTGGTTAGGATCGGGAATGCACTGCCTGAAAGGGTGGTGGAGGCAGATTCAATTGCGGCTTTCAAAAGGGAATTGGATGAGTACCTGAAGGACAAACATTTGCAGGGCTACGAGGGAAGGATGGGGGAGTGGGACTAGCTGGAATGCTCTTGCAGAGCGCCGGCACGGGCTCAATGGGCCGAATGGCCACCTTCTGTGCTGTAACCATTCTATGATTCTACGAACACGTTAAACCTTCATAGAATAATTACCAATCATTTTTAGACTGGAAACGTAACCCTGCCGTTTCACTTTCAGTCAGGTACAGATCGCAGTTTGACACCAATCTCTGATTTGACACCACGATTCCAGCATTCACCGTTGTTCTTCCTGACTCTAAACACAGTTGTAAAGGAGCCTTCTGTTCCGTGTCTAGGAGTTCTGACCCATGGAAGAGAGCGGCTGGGACACATTCCTTACAGGCCTCAAGATTAACCTGCACGGGGACATTGCTGTCAGTGAAAAGAAACGAGAAAGACCAAAGTGCCGTTTGCCTGTCTCAGTGTGGCCCTGAAGGACGGTGTCCAGGCTGTAGATCTGTTCCCGCCGTACGATCCTCCCCCCAGATTGTCCTTTCTGAGCTCCAGCCAGGTGATGCTAAACACTCAGGTGGGAAGGACAAAATTCCACAACAATGTGTTTAAAGCTAAGCTGATTTATTTGACATATATCCAGAATATTAAACTCCAGTCCAGTTACAGGGGTTATTAACATCAGCAGAAACAAACCCCAACTGTCAGAATGAACATGGTTCAGTCCTGGATGTGCTTTAACAGCAGCAATAACATCAGAATCCAACCCCTGCAGTTACTTGTGAACTCGCTGGTGTGTCAGCAGGTGGGGTGAACGAGTAAATCCCTTCCCACACACGGAGCAGGTGAATGGTCTCTCCCTGGTGTGAACTCGCTGGTGTGTCAGCAGGTTGGAAGACCGAGTGAATCCCTTCCCACACTTGGAGCAGGTGAACGGCCTCTCCCCAGTGTGAACTCTCTGGTGTTCCAGCAGGTCGGATGAACACTTGAATCCCTTCCCACACTCAGAGCAGATGAACGGCCTCTCCCCGGTGTGAACTCGCTGGTGTTCCAGCAGGTGGGAGGACCGAGTGAATCCCTTCCCGCACTCGGAGCAGGTGAACGGTCTCTCCCCAGTGTGAGTGCGCTGGTGTACAGTGAGGTGAGATGATTGCCTGAACCCAGTCCCGCAGTGATAGCACCTGAACGGTCTCTCGTCAGTGTGAACACGTTGATGACACGTCAGTTCCCCGGAACATTTAAAACACTTCCCGCAGTCCAGGCATTTAAAAAGTCTCTCGTCAGTGTGAACTCGCTGATGTGTCAGCAGGGTGGATGACCGAGTGAATCCCTTCCCACACTCAGAGCAGCTGAACGGTCTCTCTCCAGTGTGAACTCGTCGATGAGTTTCCAGTTCAAACGGGTAGTTGAATCGCTTCCCACAGTCCCCACATTTACACGGTTTCTCCCCGGTGTGACTGCGCTGGTGTCTCGACAAGTTAGAGGATCGGCTGAAGCCTCGTCCACACACGGAACACGTGTACGGTTTCTCCCTGCTCTGAACGGTGCTTTCTGCTTCCATGCTCAAAGGTCCTGGTGAATTGAGTGACTCTGTCAGATCTTGAAGGGATGTTTGGGTTGAGTTTCCAGTCTGCAAATCCTCCCCTTCTAATACCCTGTAAATGAATTTAAAACAGGAAAAAGGGAGAGTGAGAGAGAACCCACAAAAACACAAAGGCAGGTTGTGAAATTGAGCTGAATGAATCTGGGAATTTGTTGGGCCGACAATAGAAAAAAGTGACCCTGAAAGCTGCCGGACTGTCGTAAAAACCCAACTGGTTCACTAATGTCCTTCAGGGAAGGGAACCCGCCACCTGGTCTGGGCCGACACAAGACTCTGGCCTCTAGGGGAGGAGAGAGTGAGGTGGGAGGGGGAGGGGTGAAGGAGTGACTTTATACATCTGCAACTTCACCAGAGCTTTGACAGCACCTCCCAAACACGCGACCTCCACAACCTAGAAGAACAAGGGCAGCAGGTGCATGGGAACACCAAGTTCCCCTCCAAGTCACACACTATCCTGATATGGACATATATCGCTGTTCCTACATCGTCGCTGGGTGAAAATCCTGGAACTTCTTACCTAACAGCATCCTGAGAGTATCAGAGCTGTCCACAGTACTCCAGGTGTGGTCTCACCAAGGCCCTATATAATTGCAGTAAGAGTTCTTCACTCTTATACCCCAATGCATTTGTAATAAAAGCTAACTTACCATTTGTTTGCTGTATCTGCATGTTAACTTTCTGTGATTGGTGTACAAGGACACGAAGGTCCCTCTGAATAACAACATTTCCGAGTCTCTCACCATTTAAAAAATATTCTGCTTTTCTATTTTTCCCACCAAAGTGGATAACTTCACATTTCTCCACATTATATTCCATCTGCCATGTTCTAGCCCACTCACATAACCTGTCTATATCCCTTTACAGACTCTGTGTCCTCCTCACAGCTTACTGTCCCACCTAGCTTTGTATCGTCAGCAAACTTGGATACATTACACTCGATCCTCTCATCGAAGTCACTGATCCTTGCTGTGCCCGACTAGTAAACAGTGACTGGGGCCGAACCTCACCATCACACAGCACCTTCAGTATAGGCTCACAGCTCAGAATTACCACTTGCCAAGGTACTGGAGGAGAAACAATGACTGGGACTGAACCCCACCATCACACAGCACCTTCAGTATAGACTCACAGCTCAGAATTACCACTCGGCAAGGTACTGGAGGGCAAACAGTGACTGGGGCCGAACCCCACCATCACGCAGCATCTTCAGTGATGACTTTTGTAAATTATGAAGACAGGTTGCATAGACCAGGCTTCTATTCACTTGAATATAGAAGATTAAGTGGTTGAGGTGTTTAAGATGATTAAAGGAGTTGATCGGGTGAAGAGAGAGAAACTATTTCCTCTGGTGGGGGAGTCCACAGCAAGGGGACATAACCTTAAAATCAGAGCCAGGCCGTTCAGGGCTGATGTCAGGAAGCACTTCTTCACACAAAGGGTACTGGAAATCTGGAACTCTCTCCCCCAAAAAACTGCTGCGGCTGGGGGTCAATTCAAAATCTCAAAACTGAGTGTTCTAGATTTTTGTCAGTCAAGGGTACTAAGGGTTACAGAACCAAGGCAGGTAGATGAAGCTCAGATACAGATCAGCCAGGATCTAACTGAATAACGGAACCAGCTCGATGGGCTGAATGGCGTCCTCCTGTTCCTACTTATAGCGATGACTTTTGTAAACAGCTTTTACAGGGTATTAGGAGGTGAGGATATGCAGATGGGATTAATCCCAGGCCCCTCCTGTTCCTATGACAGACTGAACCAATCACACAGCTCGGTGTCAGATTGAATTATTCCTCTCTCCAGCCTGTAACCGAGGAAACTTCTAATACTGAGGCTGAAATTCCACTTCCGTGAGCCGGGGATGCAGGCAGTGCTGAGCACAGAGGGAGCAGCAAACCGGGTTCAGCGTGGGATTGCCCTTAACCTGGGTTTTACAGTGAGCATGTGCTGGGGACCAAGCTCATTGGAAACGTATGGCTTCCAACCCCTGGGACTGTACATGGGGATTCCAACCCTGGGACTGCACATGGGGATTCTAACCCTGCGACTGTGCATGGGGATTCCAACCCTGGGACTGTACATGGGGACTCTAACCCTCGGACTGTACATGGGTATTCCAACCCTGGGACTGTACATGGGGATCCCGACCCTGGGACTGTACATGGGGATTCTGACCCTGGGACTGCACATGGGGATTCTGACCCTGGGACTGCACATGGGGATTCTGACCCTGGGACAGTACATGGGGATTCTGACCTTGGGACAGAACAAGGGGATTCTAACCCTGGGACTGTACATGGGTATTCCAACCCTGGGACTGTACATGGGGATCCCGACCCTGGGACTGCACATGGGGATTCTGACCCTGGGACTGTACATGGGGATTCTGACCCTGGGACAGTACATGGGGATTCTGACCTTGGGACAGAACAAGGGGATTCTAACCCTGGGACTGTACATGGGGATTCCAACCCTGGAACTGCACATGGGGATTCCATCCCTGGGACTGTACATGGGGATTCCAATCCTGGGACTGTACATGGGGATTCCAAACCTGGGACTGTAGAATGGGAAATAACACAAAATGTTGGAAATACTCAGCAGGACAGGCAGCATCTGTGGAGAGAGTGACAGAGTTAACGTTTCGGGTCTGGGACACTTCATCAGAACTGGAAAAAGCAGATAAGGGTATTAGGGGTTACGGGGAGAGGGCAGGGAAGTGGACGTGAGTCTAGATTTGGATCAGCCATGATCCTATTGAATGGCGGAGCAGGCCCGAGGGGCCATATGGCCTACTCGTGCTCCTACTTCTTATGTTCTTACGAGATGTAACAGATATTAAGCAGGTGCAGAGACGGGGGGTGGGGGTGTTAGGAGAGGAGGAAGGAATTGAAAGAACATATTGTGCTGATGTAAGAGGCAGGAAAGATAAAATGTTGCAAATGGGAATGGCAATATCATACAGCATGAAAAATGGGGGCAGGATTATCGTGTGAAATTGTTGAACTCTATGTTGAGTCCGGAAGGCTGTAAAGTACTCAATCGAAAGATGAGGTGCTGATCCTCGAGCTTATGTTGAGCTTCATTGGAACAATATAAGAGGCCGAGGACAGCCAGATCAGAGTGGGAGTGAAGCGGAGAATTAAATTGACAGGCAACTGTAGAATTGGAGCCCGGCTCTGGGCTCTTCTGTTACAATTGTGTGGGATGTTAACCGTATGCTCTGCTTTTACCAGCGCGTTCAGGAGAGATGGTGAGAAATCTGTTTACATTCCCGGGCACTGGGACCCGGTTGGGAACAGTCACCGAAGCCCCGCCCACTCTTTGTCCCAGCGCCAAGATGACCGCGCATGCGCTTTGCTACTCACTGAATCAAGATGGTGGCCGTTATCCTGGGCCTGTGACCAAGAGAAGCCGCGAAGCTGCAAACCCGGGACCTTCAGATTATTATTCCGGGCTTGCGGCCTGAAGCAGTTGCTTATTAAGCTTACCTGCCCACCCGCCGGTCCACTACTCCGCTCCGTCGGGCCGTTTCTCACCGATTGTTGCGGAGCTTCTCCGTTGCTACCGTCTCTGCCGTTATACGCACCGCGCATGCTCCAAACCCAGGCGGGTCCTGCGCCTGCGCACTGGGTTCCTGTAGTCTTGGTGCGGCACATTCTCCCCCGCGTGGAAAGCTGGGTAAATGCTCCGCCATTGATAGGCCGCATTAGTGAACAGAACAGGTTTTACTGGGATTGCATTGAGCACTGAACTAAGTTCATTCTGGCAATTATAGTTTGTTTCTGTTGCTCTTACTAACCCCTATACCTGGGCTGGAGATTAATATTCTGTATAAATCTATATATATAAAAAGGATCGATCTGTCTGTCTGTATGTCCGGGCATCACTCATAGATACATAGAAGATAGGAGCAGGGGTAGGCCATTCGGCCCTTCGAGCCTGCTCTGCCATTCGATGAGATCATGGCTGATCATCCAAACTCAGTACCCCGTACCTGCCTTCTCCCCGTATCCCTTGATACCTTTAGCTCTAAGAAATATATCTAACTCCTTCTTGAATATATTTAAAGACTTGGCCTCAACCGCCTTCTGTGGTAGAGAATTCCACAGGTTCACCACTCTCTGGGTGAAGAAATTCTTCCTCATCTCTGTCCTAAATGGCTTACCCCTTATCCTTAGACTATGACCCCTGATTCTGGACTCTCCGACTATCGGGAACATTCTACCTGCATCTAGTTTGTCCAGCCCTGTCGGAATTTTATAAGTTTCGATGAGATCCCCTCTCATTCTTCTAAACTCCAGCGAGTATAAGCCCAATTGACCCAATCTCTCCTCATACGCCATTCCTGCCATCCCAGGGGTCAGCCTTGTGAATCTTCGCTGAACTCCTTCCATGGCAAGAACACCCTTCCTCAGATATGGCAACCAAAACTGCACACAGTACTCAAGGTGTGGTCTCACCAAGGCCCTGTACAACTGCAGCAGGACATCCTTGCTCCTGTACTCAAACCCTTCTGCTATGAAGGCCAACATACCATTTGCCTTCTTCACCGCCTGCTGCACCTGCATGCTTACCTTCATCGACTGGTGCACAAGGACACCCAGGTCTCGTTGCACTTCCCCTTCTCCAATCTATTGTTTATCTAAAGTTATTGAGCTTACCTACACATATGTTATATCAAAAGAAAGCTTATGATTAGGGGAGCGTCATAGGCATATTTACTTTTTGGTCAGACAAAATTGTTCGGACTGTATACAAAAAACGGCAAAATTCCGCTCATTAGCGGTTGACCAATCCTACCGCTCATTAGCGTTGAGTGACGTGAAGGTTGACCAATCCTACGGGGGGAGCGCGCTGTGTCATGGGGGGGCCTTTCATGGCGTGTGTGGTCGGGGCCTAATCTTTCAAACTGCCCTTAATTCGGCCATTTTTACCTCAGCTTTTAGTTTTATTCACATTTTAACAGCTGCCACCTTCCTGTTCTATATGGCTCTATGCCAGATCATGTAGTGCAGTTGTCTTCTTAGCTATGGGGTGCTTAAAAACCTGAACTTTAATACAGGGAACTAAGGAAAAGAACAAATTAATTCAGTTTTAAATAGTATTTAGGAACAGTTAGAAATGAAGTGATCCATTTCAAGTATGAAGGAACTCAGTTGTCTTCCAGGGAAGGTCTCCCCACTTTGTGGAGCTGGAGGCCCCAGCCGGGGACTCAGGCTTCCCCCCCCTCGGCCCAGTCCTCGGCTCCATTTGTGGCCGCGGGCCGGGGACTCGGGCTTTCCCCCCCTCGGCCCGGTCCCGGGGCTCGGCTCCGTTTGTGGCCGCGGGCCGGGGTCTCGTCCTTTCCCTCCCTCGGCCCGGTCCCGGGGCTCGGCTCAGTGTCCCAGCACCGATAACCATGTGACACCCCCGCCCGGGTATCACCCTACTCAGTCCGCTCTCAGTGTCCCAGCGCCGAGAACCACGTGACACCCCACCCCGCCTACGGGGTTCACCCTACTCGGTCCGCGCTCAGTGTCCCAGCGCCGAGAACCACGTGACACCCCACCCCGCCTACGGGGTTCACCCTACTCGGTCCGCGCTCAGTGTCCCAGCGCCGAGAACCACGTGACACCCCACCCCGCCTACGGGGTTCACCCTACTCGGTCCGCTCTCAGTGTCCCAGCGCCGAGAACCACGTGACACCCCACCCCGCCTACGGGGTTCACCCTACTCGGTCCGCTCTCAGTGTCCCAGTCCAGCAACTGCCGGAGGGAGTCTGGCAAACCCGGCTCTGAGAACCACGTGACACCCTGCCCCACACCCGCCCATGGGGTTCACCCTACTTGGTCTGCTCTCAGTGTCCCAGCCCGGGGAGGGAGGGAGCGGGCGGGCGAAAGCGATCACGTGCTTTCTCCAACGGTTGTGTTTGATTTCAAACTCTGGCGCGCTTCCTGTTTCTCGATCCCTGTTTCTCATGCGCCGCCCACTTGCACTCTTGCTTTTTCCCGCCTTCCCCGCCCCAATGGCTGGCCATTGGCAAACCACCGCCATCTTTCCTGTGGCAGCTCATTGAAGCTCTCTCTGCTTTGCATTTTTATTTTTGGAATTAACGTCACTTCTCTTCTCCAGCAATAATAATACACTTTTTTTTTAATGGCTTTCTCCTTCAAAAATCTAAAGTAGTGTCTGAAACAAGCCCAAGGTGTTTTTTTTCCCCCCTTTCATTTTGAAGTTTCATCCACATTTGTTCAATTTCCAAATCTGGTAGCCTTTGACACAAACATTGGCATCTCAGATGACTGGTAAGAGTGGTAGGGGGGGTTTTGTTGTTGTTGAGAGCAACAGTGAGGTGAATTGCCAACCTCATTAGCGGTTGACCAATCAGGGGAGTGTCATAGGCGTATTTTCTTTTAAAAAACGTTCAAAAAATGGACAAAATCCGCTCATTAGCGGTTGACCAATCAGGGGAGTGTCATAGGCGTATTTACTTTTAAAAAATGTTCAAAAGACAGACTAAATCTGCTCATTAGCGGTTGATCAATCCTACCGCTCATTAGCATTGAGTGACGTGATGGTTGAGCAATCCTACGGGGGAAGCGCGGTGCATCACAGGGGGCGTTTCATAGCGTGTGTGGGCGGGGCCTGGGTTAGATACAGAGTAAAGCTCCCTCTGCATTGCCCCATCAAACACTCGAAGGGCAGCGACAGCACCGGTTAGATACCGAGTAAAGCTCCCTCTACTGTCCCATCAAACACCCGAGATCCCGGGGGAGAGGGAAGCGAGCAGGTGAGCGCAAGATAAACTGCCTACCCCTTCCCCGCGGTATCAACCGTGCGGCCCGAGAGCACGGGGGAGAGGGAAGCGAGCAGGCTCGGCTCCGTTTGCGGCCGCGGGCCGGGGACTCGGCCTTTCCCCCCCTCGGCCCGGTCCCGGGGCTCGGCTCGGTTTGCGGCCGTGGGCCGGGAACTCGGCCTTTCCCCCCTCGGCCCTGTCCCGGGGATCAGCTCTGTTTGCGGCCGCCGGATGGGGATCGGCCTTTCCCCCCCTCGGCCCGGTCCCGGGGCTCGGCTCAGTGTCCCAGCACCGATAACCATGTGACACCGCCGCCCGCGTATCACCCTACTCGGTCCGCTCTTAGTGTCCCAGCGCTGAGAACCACGTGACACCCCACCCCGCCACAGACAGAGTAAGGTGAATTGCCAAACTCATCAGCGGTTGACCAATCAGGGGAGTGTCATAGGCGTTTTTACTTTTAAAAACGTTCAAAACATGGACAAAATCCGCTCATTAGCGGTTGACCAATCAGGGGAGTGTCATAGGCGTTTTTACTTTAAAAATATGTTCAAACAACGGACTAAATCCGCTCATTAGCGGTTGACCAATCCTACCGCTCATTAGTGTTAAGTGATGTGATGGTTGACCAATCCTACGGGGGAAGCGCGATGCGTCACGGGGGGCGTTTCATGGCATGTGTGGGCGGGGCCTGGGCTAGATACAGAGTAAAGCTCCCTCTGCATTGCCCCATCAAACACTCCCAGGGCAGCGACAGCACGGGTTAGATACGAGTAAAGCTCCCTCTACTGTCCCATCAAACACCCGAGATCCCGGGGGAGAGGGAAGCGAGCAGGTGAGCGCAAGATAAACTGCCTATCCCTTCCCCGCGGTATCAACCGCGCAGCCCGAGAACCCAGGGGAGAGGGAAGTGAGCAAGTGAGCGGCGGCACACGGGGGCTCCAGGTCACCAAGGCCTCTCTGTCTCTCTCTCCTTCCCTCTCTCTCTCTCTCTCTCCCCTTCCCTCTCTCTCTCTGTCTCTCTCTCCTTCGCTCTCTCTCTCCTTCCCTCTCTCTCTCTGTCTCTCTCTCCTTCTCTCTCTCTCTCTCCTTCCATCTCTCTCTCTCTTCTTCCCTCTCTCTCTCTCTCCTTCCCTCTCTCTGTCTCTCTCTCCTTCCCTCTCTCTCTCTCTCCTTCCCACTCTCTCTCACTCCTTCCCCCTCTCTCTCTCTCTCTCCTGCCCTCCCTCTCTCTCTATCTCCTTCCCCCTCTCTCTCTCCCTCTCCTTCCCCCTCTCTCTCTCTCCTTCCCACTCTCTCTCTGTCTCTCTCCTTTCCCCTTTCTCTCTCTCTCCTTCCCCCTCTCTCTTTCCCTCTCTCTCTCTCTCTCCTTCCCACGCAGACAGACAGACAGACCAACTCATTTATATATATCCTTCCCCCAGTCTCTCTCTCTCTTCCCCCCAGCCTCTCTCTCCCCCCCAGTCTCTCTCTCTCTTCCCCCCAGTCCTTCTCTCCCCCCAGTCTCTCTCTCCCCGTCTGTCTCTTCTCCCCCCAGTCTCTCTCTCTCCTTCCCCTCTCTCTCTCTCTCCTTCCCGCTTTCTCTCTCTCTCTCCTTCCCCCTCTCTCTATCTTTCCCTCTCTCTCTCTCTCCTTCCCACATAGACAGACAGACAAACTCATTTATATATATAAAAATTATTTCTACTTTTTTCATAAAAACATGCCCTAATAAAACCCTCGGCACCGCCGGGCACTCCAGCTAGTATTGAATAAATCAGCTTTGTATATAACAAATATGATGTAAGACGATTTGATTTCTCCATGATAAAAGGAGACTAATTGATGTCCTGCTGCCGACTGTTCCATTTTTTGGCCTTTTCTTACTCTAATTTATATCACTTTTCACCTAGTTTGCCTTGTACTACATCAAACCCCAAACCTGTTCCGTTTGAGTACATGGCTTGTGGAGTGTCTTACTCATCTGAACTTCCTTTGAACCACCCCTTTATAGAACTATCTTGCATAAGATTTGAAATTTGTTATTTTCTATACCATTTAACCCTTTTAGGATCCGATTTAGTAAATACTCCTCCACACCTACTGCATGTGATAGCCGTTGACATGTTCTGATCTTTGTATTTTGATGTTCTCTTTGATTTAATCTCTTGTTATTAACATACTTTGCACTATTTTTTTATTCGAGATAATTGTTTCAAATATCACCAGGCCCCACCAGTAACCATCTGATTCCACCGTCACATCTTCATGCATTACCTGCCCTCACTAGAGATAGTTTCACCACCATGACCATTCCCCATACTGAGGCTCTCTGATTCCTATTTATAGACTCAGTGTAAATGGTCCTGGAATTGGTGTCTCAGTGTAAGTAGTCCACACATAGAACGGGTTGCCAAGGCCCCGCCCCCCGTGCGTGGCCAGCTTGGTTAGGTAATAAAGAGACTGCGCACTGTTCCTCCTCCCACTGCCTGTGGAATGGGGCAGAAATTTAAAGGGACAGGGACTCCCCTTTCGCTGCGCATTTATATTTAAAGGGACAGTCTCCTTTATCTTGGAGTGCCAGGAGACTTCACTAAAAGAGTTCCCATTAACAGTCGCTCCCTTCTGTACAGTGATTGTAAAGCTGTCTATTTCAGTGACTTGAGCCTTTCTACAATGTCTCACTGTTTTTTGACGATCCATTTAACTTGCTTGGTTAATTTTCAAAGATTTCAGAATTTTGCAATGTGACAAAGCTTTCCTTTAAAGATGGAATAGCATTTGTTTCAAAATATTCTGTTCTAACCCTCTCCCCCACCCCACCACCTCCCTCACTTCAAGACACGCTGCACTATTGACTGGGAAGGCAACCAAGTTCTATCCTTAATCTGGTCTTTTAGTTGCTCTCAGCCAAGGCAGCAGTTCAGGGGTTATAATTGGCCTCAATACCACTGGGCTAAGTGTAAAAATCAGCCAGTGCTCCTGCACTTGCTGCTGATTCCGTGACCTCAACTGGGAAGTGTATGGATGTCAATTGAGGGCAGGATTGGACTCGGCTGTGATGCCTACCATAGTGGAAATGCAGCTGACACTCACTGAGTCGGCTGATGGTGAGGCACTAGAGGTTAACTAATGTTTGTGGAATTGCACCCAGCCAGATTCAGAAACGTTTGGAGAAAAGGGGAGAAACAAAATCCCAGATTGTGCAATGAATGTTGTTTGTTGACAGTAAGGATGGAGGGAGAGTATGTAGAATGGGGAATTTGCAGTATAAGAGGGACAGGAGGAGACAGAATGTTCTATAGAATCTAGAATTGTCTGTTCTGAATTTCTATCCTGTATTTAAAGTAACAACTTGTGTAACCACCATTTGCAGGGTATTAGAAGGGGATGATCTGCAGCGGGGAAACTCAAACCAAACATCGTGTCAAGATCCGACAGAGTCACTCGATTCATCGGGACCTGATTATCATCGGCCTTTGGATATAAAAGGGAAAAACACCAATCACAGCGGGGAGAAACAGGACACGTGTACTGTGGGTGGATCCACCTTTAATAAATCGCCTAGCTTGTGACACTCGTGCACCCACCTGAATCAATGGTGTAAATGTGGGGACAGTCTGAGGTGAAAACTCACTGATACAGTCACACCAGGGAGAGACCGTTCGCCAGCTGAGTATGGAAAGAGACTCACTCAGTCATCTCACCAACTGACAAACTCGCTTGTACGCAAGGGGAAGAATCTGTTCCCTGCTCTGTATTCAAAAGGGATTCAATCGATCATCCCATTTACTGACACACCAGCACAGTCACACCGGAGAGAGACGGTTTAGATGCTTCACGTGTGGGAAGGGATTCACTCCGTTGTCCCAACTATTGACACTCCAGAGTGTCCACATTGAGAACAGTTGCTTTAAATACTCTGACTGTGAAAAAAGCTTTCAAAGTTCAAAACAACTGATGCACAATCAGCACATTGATACTGGAGGGAGGTTGCTTCAATGTCCTGTGTGTGGGAAGAAATTCACCTCACCTGCTGAGTCTCCAGTGAGTTCACTTGTGACTGCAGGGGTTTGGATTCTGTTATTAATCACATCCAGGACTGAACCATGGCAATGTACCCATGCACTTGGGTTTCTGTGTGAATTATTGATGAATTTTCTCTCAATGGGATCACAGACAATCATTCTCCATTCACTAAATGGGGCTTTCAATGGTGGGCTTTTCCCCAGCATGCCTCGCAGGGCAGAATGTGCCCAGTGCGCAGGTGCAGTGCCCACCTGGATTTACTGCATGCGCAGTATTGCTGTCAGAGCGAGGCTGGTTCTGGACCCAAGTGCAGACAGACGAGGCGAGAAGCAGGTATGCAGTCTTAAATAAAAGTACTTTACTAGAATCACACAGGTAAACAGTTACAAACATAGGAGCTCAAGACAAGCTACCACTAGGTAAACACCTTGTCAAGACTGAGCACAGAGGGAAGAAACCACAGAACTTAAATACAAGCAAAAACAGGTGAAACCAATAACCAGATAAAAGGCAGTTAAGTAAACTGGTTACAATTTAGCAAAGGGTAACGAACACGTGAAGGTGCCATCTAGGGGTTACTGAGGGAACTAACCGGCACCCTCTCAGTCACAATGCGGATTCCGCCCACTAAGGGGCACATGATCTTCACCGTACATCAATTACAAGAGAAATGCAGGGAACAGCACCAACCACTGTACATGGCCTTCTTTGATCTCACAAAGGCCTTCGACACTGTCAACCATGAGGGATTATGGAGTGTCCTCCTCAAATTCGGCTTCCCTCAAAAGTTTGTCACCATCCTCCGCCTGACCAATGGTTCCACAACAGACCCAATTCACGTACGAACCGGGGTCAAACAAGGCTGTGTCACTGCACCAACACTCTTCTCAATCTTCCTTGCTGTAATGCTCCATCGTTGGCTCCCCACTGGAGTGGAGCTAATTTACAGAACAAATGGGAAACTGTTCCACCTCCGATGACTCCAGTCTAGATCCAAGGTCGTCCCATCCTCTGTTGTTGAATTACAGCATTCAGATGATGCTTGCGTCTGCACTCGCTTGGAGATCGAAGTCCAAACCATCATCAACACCTTCACCGAAGCGTACGAGAGCATGGGCCTTACACTATACATCTGTAAGACAAAGGTCCTTCACCAACCTTCCCCCACCACACAGTACTGCCCCCAATTAGCAAAATCCACGACAAGGCTTTGGACAATGTGGACCACTTTTCTTACCTCGGGAGCCTACTGTCAACAAGGGCAGATGTTGACGACGGAGTCCAACACCGCCTTCAGTGTGCCAGAGCAGCCTTCGGTTGCCTGAGGAAGAGACTGTTTGAAGACCAGGACCCCAAACCCGGCACTAAGCTCATGGTCTACAGAGCAGCAGTGATACACATCCTGCTGTATGCCTCAGAGACATGGACCATGTACAGCAGGCACCTCAAAGCACTGGAGGGGTACTCCGACGCTGCCTCCACAAGATCCTGCAAATCCATTGGCAGGATAGGCTCACCAACATCAGTGTTCCTGCTCAGGCCAACATCACCAGCATCGAAGCTTTGACCACGCTCAATCAGCTCCGATGGACGGGTCACATTGGTCGCATGCCCGATACGAGACTCCCAAAACAAGCGCTATATTCGGAGCTCCGGCACAGCAAGAGAGCCCCAGGTGGGCAGAGGAAATGCTTCAAGGACACCCTCAAAGCCTCCTTGAAAAAGTGTAACAGCCCCATCGACACCTGGGAATCCCTGGCCCAAGACCACATAAAGTGGAGGAGAAGCATCCGGGAAGATGCCGAACACCTCGAGTCTCTTCGCCAAGAGCAAGCGGAAGCCAAGCGCAAGCATGCAAGGAGCGCACATCAACCCAAGCACCCCACCCACCCGCCCCTTCAACCACCATCTGCCCCACCTGTGACAGAGACTGTAGGTCCCGCATTGGACTCATCAGTCACATGAGGATTCATTTTTAATATGGAAGCAAGTCACCCTCGGTTCCGAGGGACTGTCTAAGAATAGAACTCATTGTGATCAGGGCCATGTGAGACATGGAAGGGGACCGGTTATGCGGTTTTGCGATGATTAAGAATCAGTGGGGCGCAGGCAGGTAACGCACATGGCGGGTGGGCTCCATAAACACTTGGTGTAGGCCGCAAACCCCGAATAATAAACTACAGGTTCCGCATTTGCAGCTCCGGGGCTTTTTCTCAGTAACAGGCCCGGGTTAACGGCCGCCATCTTTGTAAAGGAAAGCTGAGGGTTTGTGCATCGCAATTGCGTCATTGTGTGGTAGAGCGCATGCGTGGCCATCTTTGTAAAGCAACCAATATTGGGCGGGGCTTCAGGGACCCTGTGAGTGAGCTGAACCTAGCCAGAATCAGCACCTTCAGGGGAGGAGAGGGAGAGGAACCTGAGAGTTTAGAACTGAACCCAGCCAGAGTCAGCACCTTCAGGAGAGGAGATGGAGGGGAACCAGTGAGTGTAGAACTGAACCCAGCCAGAGTCAGCACCTTCAGGGGCGGAGGGGCAGGGGAACCAGTGAGTGTTGAACTTAACCCAGCCAGAGTCAGCACCTTCAGGGGAGGGGAACTAGTGAGTGTAGAACTGAATGAAGCGAGAGTTGGTGGTGAAACTGGGAGCAGAGATGTGTGATGGTTTCGGATTTTAGCACAGGGAGAAAGGACAATATGTGGGACGGGGATTTACAGCTTTTGAGGAACAAGAGAGGAAATAATGTTCCATAGAAACGAGAATAGTCTGTTCTGAATTTCGGCCCTCTACTTCAAGTGATGAGTTTTGTAAACTCCTTTTACAGGGTATTAGAAGGGGAGGATTTGCCGATGATAACTCAAACCAAACATCCCGTCAAGATCTGATGGAGTCACTCAATTACTCAAGACCTGAATATCATTGGCCTTTAAATGTGGAAGTAGAAATGATTTTCTGTTCTTTCTGTGGGAAAAGATTTCAAACATCAGTGTGACTGGAATAGTGCTGAGACACACACACCTGAGTGTGAGTGTTTCAGTGCACTGCCTGTGAAAAGAGCTTTAACCAGTTACACAGCCTAAAAAACATCGCACCATTCAGAGCAGGAAGAAACTGTACACGTGTTTTGTGTTTGGATGAGGCTTCAACTACTCGTCCAACCTGGAGAGAAACAAGGACACCCGCACCATGTAGAAACCGTGGAAATGTGGGGACTGTGGGATGGGATTCAATTACCTGTCTGTGCTGGAAATTCATCATCACAATCACACTGGGGAGAGACTGTTTACCTGTTCCATGAGTGGGAAGGGATTCACTCGGTCATTTGACCTGATGAGACACCAGCGAGTTCACACCGGGGAGAGACTGTTCACCTGCTCTGAGTGCGGGATGGGATTCACTCAGTATTCCAAACTTCAGACTCACCAGCGTGTTCACACTGGGGAGAGGTCATTCACCTGCTCTCAGTGTGGGAAGGGATTCACTCAGTCATCCAACCTGCTGAAACACCAGCGAGTTCACACTGGGGAGAGGCCATTCATCTGCTTTCCTTGTGGGAAGGGATTCACTCAGTCATCCAACCTGCTGAAACACCAGCGAGTTCGCACCAGGGAGAGGCGGTTCACCTGCTCCATGTGTGGCAAGGGATTCACTCAGTCATCCCACCTTGTAATTCATCGAGTTCACACTGGGGCGAGACCGTTCACCTGCTCTAAATATGGGAAGGGATTCATTCAGTCATCTGACCTGCTGAAACAACAGCGAGTTCAAACCGGGGAGAGACAGTTCACCTGCTCCATGTGTGGGAAGGGATTCACTCGGTCATCCCACCTGCTGACACACCAGCTAGTTCACAAGTGACTTGCAGGGGTTGGATTCTGATGTTATTGCTGCTGTTAATCACATCCTGACTGAATCGTGACCATTCTGACCATTGAGGTTTGTTTCTGATGATGTTAATAACCCCTGTAACTGGGCTGGAGTTCGATAATTTGATATTTCAAAAACACAGTGTCGAAATTTGATGTCTCCAACATAAGAGGAGACAAATTGATGTCTGGTTACTGACTGCTCCATTTTTGGGTCACTTCTCCTTTCTTACTCGAGATATCAGTTCTTATACCTTTCATGGACAAGTCCCAGCTCCCCATACCTTCCAGAGTGCCTCTCCTAGCCTTGGTATCCTGTGAAGGTCTCAGTAACACGCCCAGGATCACTAAACACAAAACCCAGTCTGTTAATCACTTTCAGCTACTGGACTTAGCGTGTGTCCCACAGCATCTCTCTCACCTTCGATGTGTGAATAGAGCATCAGGCCTGCAAACCTGCTTTCAATTTAAATTTGAATCCACTCAGCAACAGTATTTAAAAGAAAAATACGTACAAATAAACAGATCACATCAAATAATTGGCAAAAATTTAGAGTCAACAAGATGCGCAAGTAAACACATCAAGTCCCAATATACCAGCTCTGTATTCACAGGAGAAAATCTGTTAACTAACTCCTCGAGTGGACAGAATAGAGAAAGATCACAACTCTAAGAACATCTAGAATCTGTTGTAAATATCATTCCAATCCTGAATGCTACAATATGTTGGGTTAGTTTCAATTGAAGTAAATGGAAAATGAGAGGGGTTGGAGAGTAGGGGTGATATAGGAGTTGGAGTGAGGGGGGGTTGGAGAGCAGGGGTGAGAGAGGAGTTTGGGTGAGGGGTTGGAGAGTATGGGTGAAAGAGGATTTGGGGTGAGGGGGTTGGCAGCAGGGAAGAAAGCGGTGTTGGGGTGAGTTCGGTTGGAGAGTAGGGGTGAAAGCGGAGTTGGGGCAAGGGGGGTTGGAGAGTAGGGGTGAAAGAGGAGTTGAGGTGAGGGGGGTTGGGTAATAGGGGTGGAAGAGGAGTTGGGATGAGGGGGGTTGGAGAGTAGGGGTGAAAGAGGCGATGAGGTGAGAGTGGTTGGAGAGTAGGGGTGAAAGAAGAGTTGGCGTGAGGGTTTTGGAGGGTAGGGGTGAAAGAGGAGTTGGGGTGGGGGTGCTGGAGAGTAGGTGTGAAAGAGGAGTTGTGTTGAAGGAGGTTGGAGTGTAGTGCTGAAAGTGGAGTTGGAGTGAGGGGGTTTGGAGAGTAGGGGGTGAAAAAGAAGTTGTGGTGAGGGGATTTGGCAAGTAGGGGTGAAATAGGTGTTGGGGTGAGGGGTGGGAGAGTAGGGGTGAAAGATGAGTTGGGTTGAGGGGGGTTTGGAGTGTAGGGGTGAAAGAGGATTTGGGGTGAGCAGGGTTGGAGAGTAGGGGTGAAAGAGGAGTTGGAGAGTAGGGGTGAAAGAGGAGTTGGTGTGAGCGTGTTGGTGAGTAGAGGTGAAAGAGGAGTTGTGGTGAGGGGGTAGGAGAGTAGAGGTGCAAGATCAGTTGGGGTGAGGAGGGTTGGAGAGTAGTGATGAAAGAGGAGTTGGGGAGATGGGTGTTGGAGGCTAGGGGTGAAGGAGGAGTTGGGGTGAGGGTGTTGGAGAGTAGTAATGAAAGAGGAGTTGGGGTGAGGGGCATTGGAGAGTAGGGGTGAAAGAGGAGTTGGAGTGAGGGGGGTTGGAGAATAGGGGTGAAAGAGGAGTTGGGGTGAAGGGGTTGGAGAGTAGGGGTGAAAGAGGAGTTGGGGTGAGGGGGGTTGGAGAGTTGGGTGCAAGTGGATTTGGGGAGAGTGGGTTGAAGAGTAGGGGTGAAAGAGAAGTTGGGGTGAGGGGGTTGGAGATTAGGAGACAAAGAGGAGTTTGGGTAAGGAGGGTTGGAGAGTTGAGGTGAAAGAGGAGTTTGGGTCCGGAGTGTTGGTGAGTAGGGGTGAAAGATGAGTTGGGGTGAGGGGTTTGGAGAGTAGTGGTGAAAGAGGAGTTGGCGTGATGGGGTGAAAGAGGAGTTGGGGTGAGGGGTGTTGGAGAGTAGGTGTGAAAGAGGAGATGTGTTGAAGGAGGTTGGAGTGTAGTGCTGAAAGTGGAGTTGGAGTGAGCGGGATTGGAGAGTAGGGGGTGTAAAAGATGTTGTGGTGAGGGGGTTTGGCAAGTAGGGGTGAAATAGGTGTTGGGGTGCGGGGTGGGAGAGTAGGGGTGAAAGAGGAGTTGGGGTGAGGGGTGTTTGGAGTGTAGGGGTGAGGGGTGTTTGGAGTGTAGGGGTGAAAGGAGATTTGGGGTGAGCAGGGTTGGAGAGTAGGGTTGAAAGAGGAGTTGGACAGTAGGGGTGAAAGAGGAGTTGGGGTGAGCGTGTTGGTGAGTAGAGGTGAAAGAGGAGTAGCGGTGAGAGGGGATGGAGAGTAGGAGTTAAGAAAAGTAGGGCTGAGGGGTTATGGAGAGCATGGGTGAGAGAGGAGTTGGGGTGAGGGGTTGGAGAGTAGGGGTGAAAGAGGAATTGGCATGAGGGGGTTGGCAGTAGGGGTGAAAGTGGAGTTCGCATGCGGGGATTTGGAGAGTAGGGGTGAAAGAGGAGTTGGGGCAAGGGGGGTTTGCAGAGTAGGGCTGAAAGAGGAGTTGTGGTGCGGGGGTTGGATAGTAGGGGTGAAAGACGAGTTTGGGTGAGGAGGTTTGGAGAGTAGGGGTGAAAAAGGAGTTGGGGTGAGGGGCGTTGGAGAGTAGTTCTAAGGTGGGATTTGGGTGAGGGCATTGGAGAGTAGGGGTGAAAGAGTAGTTGGGGTGAGGGCAGTTGGAGAGTATGGGTGAAAGACGAATTGGGGTGAGGGGGTTGGAGAGTAGGGCTGAAAGAGGAGTTGGGGTGAGGGGCGGGTGAGTATGAGTGAAAGAGGAGTTGGGGTGAGGGAGATTTGGAGAGTAGGGGTGAAAGAGGAGTTGGGGTGAGGGGTTTTGGAGAGTAGGGGTGAAAGAGGAGTTGGGGTGAGGGGATTGAAGTGTGGGAATGAAAGTTGTGTTGGCGTGAGTGGGTTGGAGAATAGGGGTAAAAGAGGAGTTGTGGTGAGGCGGTAGGAGAGTAGGGGTGCAAGATGAGTTTGGGTGAGGAGGATTGGAGAGTAGTGATGAAAGAGGAGTTGGGGAGAGGGGTGTTGGAGACTAGGGGTGAAGGAGGAGTTGGGGTGAGGGTGTTGGAGAGTAGGGGTGAAAGAGGAGTTGGGGTGAGAGAGGCTTGGAGTGTAGGGATGAGAGAGGACTTGGGGTGAGGGGCATTGGAGAGTAGGGGTGAAAGAGTAGTTGGAGTGAGGGGGGTTGGAGAATAGGGGTGAAAGAGGAGTTGGGGTGAAGGGGTTGGAGAGTAGGGGTGAAAGAGGAGTTGGGGTGAGGGGTGTTGGAGAGTTGGGTGCAAGTGGAGTTGGGGAGAGTGGGTTGGAGAGTAGGGGTGAAAGAGAAGTTGGGGTGAGGGGTTTGGAGATTAGGAGACAAAGAGGAGTTTCGGTAAGGAGGGTTGGAGAGTAGAGGTGAAAGAAGAGTTTGGGTCAGGAGTGTTGGAGAGTAGGGGTGAAAGATGAGTTGGGGTGAGGGGTTTGGAGAGTAGTGGTGAAAGAGGAGTTGGCGTGATGGGGTGAAAGAGGAGTTGGGGTGAGGGGTGTTGGAGAGTAGGTGTGAAAGAGGAGTTGGTTTGAAGGAGATCGGAGAGTAGGGGTGAAAGAGAAGTTGGGATGAATGGGGTTGGCGATTAGGTGTGAGAGAGGAGTTGGGGTGTGGTGTTGGAGATTAGGGGTGAAAGAGTAGTTGTGTGAGGAGGGATGGAGAGTAGAGGTGAAGGAGTAGTTGGGGTGAAGGGGTTTGGAGAGTAGGAGTGAAAGAAGAGTTGGGGTGAGGGTGGTTGGAGAGTAGCGGTGAAAGAGGAGTTGGGGTGCGATGTTGGACAGTAGGGGTGAAAGAGGAGTCGTGGTGAGGGGGATTGGAGAGTAGGGGTGAAAGAGAAGTTGGGGTGAGGGGGTGGCAAGTAGGGGTGAAACAGCTGTTGGGGTGAGGGGTGGGAGTGTAGGGGTGAAAGAGCAGTTGGGGTGAGGGGGCTTTGGAGAGTAGGATTGAAAGAGGAGTTGGGGTGAGGGTTGTTGGAGAGTGGGGTGAAGGAGGAGTTGGGTTGAGGGGGACTGCAGAGTAGGGGTGAATGAGGAGTTGTGGCGTGAGGGGTTGGAGAGTAGGGGTGCCAGATGAGTTGTGGTGAGGGGTTGGAGAGTAGGTGTGAAAGAGGAGTTCGGGTGAGGGGGATTTGGAGAGTACGGTTGAAAGAGGAGTTACGGTGTGGTGGCTTGAGAGTAGAGATGAAAGATTAGATGTGGTGAGGGTTGTTGGAGAGTAGGGGTGAAAGAGGAGTTGGGTTAGGGGGGTTGGAGAGTAGGGGTGAAAGAGGAGTTTGGGTGAGGGGGCTGGAACTGGGGTGAAAGAGGTTGGGGTGAGGGGGTTTGGAGAGAAGGGGTGAATGAGGACTTCCGGTGATGGGGTTGTGGAGTTGGGGTGAGGGTGTTGGAGAGTTGGTGTGAAAGATGAGTTGGGGGTGACAGGGGATGGAGAGTTAGGGAGATGGAGGAGCTGGGGTGAGGGTGTTTGGAGAGTAGGGTGCAAGAGGAGTTGGGTTGAGGGGGATTGGAGAGCAGTGGTGAAAGAGGAGTTGGGGTGAGGGGTTGGAGAGTAGGGGTGAGAGAATTGTTTGGGTGAGGGTAGTTTGGGGACTAGGGGTGAAAGAGGAGTTAAGGTGAGGTGGTTTGAGAGTAGAGATGAAAGTGGAGTTGCGGTGAGGGTTGTTGGAGTGTAGGGGTGGAAGAGGAGATGGGGTGAGGTGGTGTTGGAGAGTAGGGGTGAGTGAGGAGTTGGGGGTGAGGGGTTGGAGAGTCGTGGTGAAAGAGGAGATCGGGTGAAGAGATTGACAGCAGGGGTGATAGAGGAGTTTGGGTGAGGAGTGTTGGAGAGTAGGCGTGAAGGAGAAGTTGTGGTGAGGGGGTTGGAGAGTAGGAGACAAGTAGTAGTTTCTGTGAGGAGGGTTGGAGAGTAGTGGTGAAAGAGGAGTTGGGGTGAAGGGGGTTGGAGGGTATGGGTGAGAGAGGAGTTGGGGTGAGGGGTTGGAGAGTAGGGGTGAAAGAGAAGTTTGGGTGATGAGGGTTGAGAGTAGTGCTGAAAGAGGATTTGGGGTGATGAGTGTTGGAGAGTAGTGGTGAAAGAGGAGTTGGCGTGAGGGGGGTTGGAGATTAGCGGTGAAAAATGAGTTGGGGTGATGAGTGTTGGAGAGTAGTGGTGAAAGAGGAGTTGGGGTGAGTGGGTTGGAGAATAAGGGTGCAAGAGGAGTTTGAGTGAGAAGGGTTGGAGAGTAGAGGTGAACGAGGAGTTGTGGTGAGGTGTGTTGGAGAGTAGGGGTGAAGGAGAAGTTGTGGTGAGGGGGTTTTGGAGCGTAGGATTGAAAGAGGAGTTGGGGTGAGGGGTGTTGGAGAGTAGGTGTGAAAGTGGTGTTGGGGTGAGGAGGTTGGAGAGTAGGGGTAAAAGAGGAGTTTGGGTGAGGAGGGTTCGAGAGTAGAGGTGAATGAGGGGTTGGGGTGAGGGGTGATGGAGAGTCGGGGTGAAGGACGAGTTGAGGTGAGGGGGTTGGATAGTAGGGGTGAAAGTGGAGTTAGGGTGAGGGTGTTGGAGTGTAGGTGTGAAAGAGGAGATTGGTTGAAGGAGGTTGGGGAGTGGGGGTGAAAGAGAATTTGAGGTGAGGGGGGTTGGCGATTAGGTTTGAAAGTGGAGTTGGGGTGAGGGGGGCAGTAGTGGTGAAAGGGGAGTTGGGGTGAGAGGGGTTGGCGAGTAGGTTTGAAAGTGGAGTTGGGGTGAGGGGGGCAGTAGGGGTGAAAGGGGAGTTGGGGTGAGGGGGTTTGGAGAGTAGGGGTGAAAGTGGAGCTGGGGTGAGGGCGATGGAGAGTGGGTGTGGAAGTGGTGTTGGGTGAGGTGTGATGGAGATTAGGGTTGAAAGAGGAGTTGGGGTGATTGGGTTTGGAGTATAAGGGTGGAAGAGGAGTTGGGGTGAGGAGTTTGGAGTGTAATGTTAAAAAGGAGTTTGGGTGAGGAGGGTTGGAGAGTAGTGGTGAAAGAGGTGTTGGGGTGAGAGGTGTTCGAGAGAGAGGTGTTGGGGAGTAGGGGTGAAAAAGGAGTTGGTGTGAGGGTGTTTGGAGAGTAGGGGTGAAAAAGGAGTTGGGATGAGGGGGATTGCAGAGTAGGGGTGAAAGAAAATTTGGGGTGAGTGGTTGGAGAGTAGGTGTGAATGTGGTGTTGTGTTGAAGGAAGTTGGAGAGAAGGGGTGAAAGAGGAGAGGGGGTGAGGGGGATTGGAGACTAGTGGTGAAAGTGATGTTGGGATGAGGGGTGTTGGTGAGTAGGGGTGAAAGAGGAGTTGGGTGAGGGGTTGGAGAGTAGGGGTGAAAGAGAAGTTGGGGTGAGGGGTTGGAGAGTAGGGGTGAAAGAGGAGTTGTCGCGAGAGGGGTTGGCGAGTAGGGGTGCCAGATGAGTTGCGGTGAGGGGTTGGAGAGTAGGGGTGAAAGAGGAGTTCGGGTGAGGGGGGTTTGGAGAGTACGGTTCAAAGAGTAGTTAAGGTGAGGTGGTTTGAGAGTAGAGATGAAAGAGTAGTTGCGGTGAGGGTTGTTGGAGAGTAGGGGTTATGGGGGTTGGAGATTAGGGGTGAGAGAGGAGTTGGGGTGAGGGGTTGGAGAGTAGGGGTGAAAGAGGAGTTTGGGTGAGGGGGCTGGCAGCAGGGGTGATAGAAGAGTTTGGGTGAGGAGGGTTGGAGAGAAGTGCTGAAAGAGGATTTGGGGTGATGGGGTTGGAGAGTAGGCGTGAAGGAGAAGTTGGGGTGAAGGGGGTTGGAGGGTATGGTTGAAAGAGGATTGGGGTGAGGGGTGTTGGAGAGTAGTTTTGTGAGAGGAGTTTGGGTAAAGGGGTTGGCAGCAGGGGTGATAGAGGAGTTTGGGTCAGGAGGGTTGAGAGTGGTGCTGAAAGAGGATTTGGGGTGATGGGGGTTCGAGAATAGGGGTGAAAGAGAAGTTGGTGTGAGGTGGTTGGAGAGTAGGCGCAAGGAGTAGTTTGTGTGAGGAGGGATGGAGAGTAGAGTTGAAAGAGGAGTTGGGGTGATGAGTGTTGGAGAGTCGGGGTGAAAGCTGTGTTGGAGTGAGGGGTTGGAGAGTAGTGGTGAAAGAGGAGTTGACGTGAGGGGGTTTGGAGATTAGTGGTGAAAGAGGAGTTGGGGTGAGCGGGTTGCAGAGTAGGTGTTTAAGAGGAGTTGTTGTGAGAGGGGTTTGAGAGTTGAGGAGAAAGAGGAGTTGGTGTGAGTTGGTTGGAGAATAGGGGTGCAAGAGGAGTTGTGGTGAGGGGGTTCTGGCGAGTAGGATTGAAAGAGGAGTTGGGGTGAGGGGTGTTGGAGAGTAGGTGTGAAAGTGGTGTTGGGGTGAGGAGTTTGGAGAGTAGGGTTGAAAGAGGAGTAGGGGTGAGAGGGTTTCGAGAGTTGGGGAGAAGGAGGAGTTGAGATCAGGGGGTTGGACAGTAGGGGTGATAGGGGAGTTTGGGTGAGGAGGGTTGGAGAGTAGAGGTGAATGAGGAGTTGAGGTGATGGTGTTGTAGAGTAGGGGTGAAGGACGAGTTGTGGTGAGGGAGTTGGAGAGTGGGGGTGAAATTGGAGTTAGGGTGAGGGGGGTTGGAGTGTAGGTGTGAAAGAGGAGTTTGGTTGAAGGAGGTTGGAGAGTAGGGGTGAAAGAGAAATTGGGGTGAGGAGGATTGGAGAGTAGGGGTGAAAGAGAAGTTGGGGTGAGAGGGGTTGGTGAGTAGGGTTGAAAGAGGAGTTTGGGTGATTGGGGCTGTAGGGGTGAATGCAGAGTTGGGGTGAGGGGGTTTGGAGAGTAGGGGTGAAAGTGGAGCTGGGGTGAGGGCGATGGAGAGTGGGTGTGACAATGATGTTGGGGTGAGGGGGGATGGAGTGTAGGGGTGGAAGAGGAGTTGGTGTGAGGGTGTTTGGAGAGTAGGGGTGAAAGAGGAGTTGGGTTGAGGGGGATTGCAGAGTAGGGGTGAAAGAGGATTTGGGGTGAGTGGGTTTGTAGAGTAGGTGTGAATGTGGTGTTGTGTTGAATGAAGTTGGAGATAAGGGTTGAAAGAGGAGAGGGGGTGAGGGGGATTGGAGACTAGTGGTGAAAGAGATGTTGGGATGAGGGGTGTTGGCGAGTAGGGGTGAAAGAAGAGTTGGGGTGAGGGGTTGGTGAGTAGGGTTGAAAGATAAGTTGGGGTGAGGGTTTGGAGAGTAGGGGTGAAAGAGGATTTGGGTGAGGAGTTTGGCAGTAGGGGTGAAAGAGGAGTTTGGGTGTTGGCGGTTGGAGAGTAGGGGTGAAAGAGGAGTTTGGGTGAAGGGGCTGGCAGCAGGGGTGAAAGAGGATTTGAGGTGAGGGGGTTTGGAGAGAACGGGTGAAAGAGGACTTTGGATGATAGGGTTGTGGAGTTGGGGTGAGGGTGTTGGAGAGTTGGTGTGAAAGACGAGTTGGGGTGAGAGGGGTTGGAGAGTTGGGGAGATGGAGGAGTTGGGGTGCGGGTGTTTGGAGAGTAGGGTGCAAGAGAAGTTGGGTTGAGGGGTTGGAGAGTAGGGGTGAAAGAGGAGTTCGGGTGAGGGTGATTTGGAGACTAGCGTTGAAAGAGGAGTTAAGGTGAGGTGGTTTGAAAGCAGAGATGAAAGTAGAGTTGCAGTGAGGGTTGTTGGAGAGTAGGGGTGAAAGAGGAGATGGGGTGAGGGGGTGTTGGAGAGTAGGGGTGAGTGAGGAGTTGAGGTGAGGGTTTGCAGAGTAGTGGTGAAAGAGGAGTTTGGGTGAGGGGGCTGGCAGCAGGGGTGAAAGAGGTTTTGGGGTGACGGGGTTTGGAGAGAAGTGGTGAAAGAGGACTTCAGGTGATGGGGTTGTGGAGTTGGGGTGAGGGTGTTGGAGAGTTGGTGTGAAAGACGAGTTGGGGTGAGAGGGGTTGGAGAGTTGGGGAGATGGAGGAGTTGGGGTGAGGGTGTTTGGAGAGTAGGGTGCAAGAGGAGTTGGGTTGAGGGTAATTGGAGAGCAGTGTGAAAGAGGAGTTGGGGCAAGGGTGGTTGGCAAGTAGAGGTGTTAGAGGAGTTGGGTGAGGGGTTGGAGAGTAGGGGTGAAAGAAGAGTTTGGGTGAGGGTGGTTTGGGGACTAGGGGTGAAAGAGGAGTTAAAGTGAGGTGGTTTGAGAGTAGAGATGAATGTGGAGTTGCGGTGAGGGGTTGGAGAGTAGGGGTGAAAGAGGAGGTCGGGTGAGGGGGTGTTGGAGAGTAGGGGTGAGTGAGGAGTTGGTGTGAGGAAGGTTGA
Organism: Somniosus microcephalus; assembly: GCF_052327205.1. Lineage (NCBI taxonomy): Eukaryota > Metazoa > Chordata > Chondrichthyes > Squaliformes > Somniosidae > Somniosus > Somniosus microcephalus. The sequence continues at coordinate 149,838,562 of NC_140990.1, read as the reverse complement.
GAGTAGTGCTGAAAGAGGATTTGGGGTGAAAGAGAAGTCGGGGTGAGGTGGTTGGAGTGTATGAGAAAGGAGTAGTTTGTGTGAGGAGGGATGGTGAGTAGAAGTGAAAGAGGAGTTGGGGTGAGGAGTGTTGGAGAGTAGGGGTGAAAGCTGTGTTGGGGTGAGGGGGTTGGAGAGTAGGTGTGGAAGAGGAGTTGGGTTGAAGGAGGTTGGAGAGTAGGGGTGAAAGAGGAGTTGGTGTGAGAGGGGTTTGAGAGTTGGGGAGAAAGAGGAACTGGGGTGAGTGGGTTGGAAAATAGAGGTGAAAGAGGAGTTTGGGTGAGGAGGGTTGGAGAGTAGAGGTGAACGAGGAGTTGGGGTGAGGGGTGTTGGAGAGTAGTTGTGAAAGTGGTGTTGGGGTGAGGAGGTTGGAGAGAAGGGTTGAAAGAGGAGTTGGGGTGAGAGGGGTTTGAGAGTTGGGGAGAAAGAGGAGTTTGGATCAGGGCGATGTCGAGTAGGGGTGAAAGAGGGATTTGGGTGAGGAGGGTTGGAGAGTAGAGGTGAACGAGGAGTTGGGGTAAGGGGTGTTGGAAAGTAGGGATGAAGGACGAGTTGTGGTGAGGGGTTTGGAGAGTACTGATGAAAGTGGAGTTAGGGTAAGGGGGGTTGGAGTGTAGGGGTGAAAGAGGAGTTGGGTTGATGGAGGTTGGAGAGTAGGGGTAAAAGAGAATTTGGGGTGAGGGGGATTGGAGAGTAGGGGTGAAAGAGAAGTTGGGGTGAGGGGTTTGGTGAGTAGGGTTGAAAGAGGAGTTGGGGTGAGGGGGGCAGTAGGGTTCAAAGGGGAGGTGGGGTGAGGGGGTTTGGAGTGTAGGGGTGAAAGTGGAGCTGGGGTGAGAGGGGGAGAGTAGGTTTGAAAGAGGAGTTGGGTGAGGGGGTTGGAGGGCGGCCTTGAGGATGAGTTCATTGAGTGTATTAGGTTTCTTGAGCAGTATGTAACTGAACCGACCAGGGGGCAAGCAACCTTAGATCTGGTCCTGTGTAACGAGACAGGATTAATTAATAATTTCCTAGCAAAGGATCCCCTTGGAATGAGTGACCACAACATGGTTGAATTCCATATTCAATTAGAGGGTGAGAAAGTTGGATTTCAAACAAGCGTGCTAAGCTTGAATAAAGGAGACTATGAAGGTATGAGTGCGGAATTGAGTAGAGTGGATTGGGAAAATAGATTAAAGGGTAAGGCGATACATGATCAGTGGTGTACATTTAAGGAGTTATTTTACAACTTCCAAAAAATAAATATTCCACTGAGAAGAAAATGGTGTAAAAGAAAAGACAGCCATCTGTGGCTAAGTAAAGAAATTAAGGATAGTATTCAAATAAAAACAAGGGCATATAAGGTAGCCAAATCTAGTGGGAGGATAGAGGACTGGGAAAACTTTAAAAGACAGCAAAAAATAACAAAAAGATTGATTAAGAAAGGGATGATAGATTATGAAATTAAATTAGCAAAAAATATAAAAACTGATAGTAAGAGATTTTATAGTTATATAAAAAGAAAAAGGGTGGCTAAAGTAAATGTTGGTCCCTTAGAGGATGGGACCAGGAAATTAATGGTGGGAAATATGGAGATGGCAAAAACACTGAAAGAATATTTTATATCAGTCTTTACAGTAGAAGACACTAAGAATATCCCAACACTGGACAAACAGGGGGCTAAAGGGGGGGGAGGAGCTAAACACGATCAAAATAACTAAGGAAGTGGTACTCGGTAAAATAATGGGACTCAAGGCGGATAAATCACCTGGACCTGATGGCTTACATCCTAGGGACTTGAGGGAAGTGGCGGTAGGGATTGTGGATGCATTGGTAATAATTTTCCAAAACTCCCTGGACTTGGCAAAGGTCCCGGCAGACTGGAAAACTGCTAATGTAACACCCTTATTTAAAAAGGGCAGTAGACAGAAGGCTGGAAACTATAGACCGGTTAGCCTAAAATCTGTCGTAGGTAAAATTTTGGAGTCCATTATTAAGGAGACAGTAACAGGACATTTGGATAATCATAATTTAATAGGACAAAGTCAGCATCGTTTTATGAAGGGGAAGTCATGTTTGACAAATTTGCTGGAGTTCTTTGAGGAAGTAACATATAGGGTGGATAAAGGGGAACCAGTGGACATAGTGTATTTAGACTTCCAAAAGGCATTTGACAAGGTGCCACACAAAAGATTATTGCTTAAGATAAAAAATCAAAGGATTGGGGGTAATATTCTGGCATGGGTAGAGGATTGGCTATCTAACAGAAGGCAGAGAGTTGGGATAAATGGTTCATTCTCAGACTGGCAATCAGTAACTAGTGGTGTTCCGCAGGGGTCAGTGCTGGGTCCCCAACTCTTTACAATCTATATTAACGATTTGGAAGAGGGGACCGAGTGTAACATATCAAAGTTTGCAGATGATACTAAGATGGGAGCGAAAGTAGTGAGTGAGGAGGACATAAAAATCCTGCAAGGGGACATAGACAGGCTAAGTAAGTGGGCAGAGATTTGGCAGATGGAATACAATACTGGAAAGTGTGAGGTTATGCACTTTGGCAGGAAAAATCGTAGAGCAAGTTATTATCTTAATGGCAAGAAGCTGGAAAGTACTGAAGTACAAAGGGATCTGGGGGTCCTGCTGCACGAAACTCAAAAGGTTAGTATGCAGGTGCAGCAAGTGATTAAGAAGGCCAATTGAATGTTGGCTTTCATTGCTAGGGGTATAGAATATAAAAATAGGGAGGTATTGCTTCAGTTGTACAAGGTATTGGTGAGACCGCTCCTGGAATATTGCGTACAGTTTTGGTGTCCATACTTAAGAAAGGACATACTTGCTCTCGAGTCAGTACAAAGAAGGTTCACTCGGTTAATCCCGGGGATGAGGGGATGGACATATGAGGAGAGGTTGAGTAGATTGGAACTCTACTCATTGGAGTTCACAAGAATGAGAGGCGATCTTATTGAAACATATAAGATTGTGAAGGGGTTGGATCGGGTGGATGCAGGGAAGATGTTCCCAATGATGGGTGAAACTAGAACTAGATGGCATAGTCTTAGAATAAGTGGCTGCTCTTTCAAAACTGAGATGAGGAGGAACTGCTTCACTCAGAGGGTGGTAGGTCCATGGAATATGCTGCCCCAAAAAGCTGTAGAAGCTACATCATTGTATAAATTTAAAACAGAAATAGACAGTTTCCTAGAAGTAAAGGGAATTAAGGGTTACGGGGAGTGGGCAGGAATTTGGACACGAGTCTAGGTTCGGAATGGTCATGGCCCTGTGGGTAGCGGAGCGGGCCCAGGGGCCGTGTAGACTGATCCTGCTCCTATATTGTGTGTCTAATTCTGTTAGATTCAGGAGATGGTTCTGTGATAGTGGATTGGCGGTTAGGATCAGATCAGCCATGATCTTATTGAATGGCGGAGCAGGCTTGAGGGGCCGATTGGCCTACTCCTGCTCCTATTTCTTATGTTCTTATGTTCTTATGAGTGTATGGGTGAAAGATGAGTTTCGGTGAGGAGGGTTGGAGAGTAGTGGGGAAAGAGGTGTTGGGTTGGGAGGTGTTGGAGAGTAGGGGTGAAGGAGGAGTTGGGATGAGGGGGTTGGAGAGTAGGGATGAAAGAGGAGTTACAGTGAGGGAGTTGGAGAGTAGCGGTGAAAGAGGTGTTGGGTTGAGGTGGTTGGCAGTAGGGGTGAAAGAGGAGTTGGGGTGAGGGGGGTTGTAGACTAGGGGTGAAAGAGAAGTTGGGGTGAGGGTGTTGGAGAGTAGTTGTGCTAGAGGATTTGGGGTGAGGTGGTTGGAGAGTAGGTCTGCTAGAGGATTTGGGGTGCGGAGGTTGGAGAGCAGGGGTGAAAGAGGAGTTGGGGCAAGGGGGGTTGCCGAGTAAGGCTGAAAGAGGAGTTGGGGTGAAGGGGTTGGAGAGTAGGAGTGAAAGAGGAGTTGGGGTGAGGAGGTGGGAGAGTAGGGGTGAAAGAGGAGTTGGGGTGAGTGTGTTGGAGAGTAGGGCTGAAAGATGAGTTTGGGTGAGGAGGGTTGGAGAGTAGTGATGAAAGAGATGTTGGGGTGAGGGCTGTTGGAGAGTAGGGGTGAAGGAGGAGTTGGGGTGAGGGTGTTGGAGTGTGGGGTGAAAGAGGAGTTGGGGTGAGGGGGGTTGGAGAAAGGGGCGAGAGAGAGGTGTTGGAGTGCAGGGTTGGAGAGTAGGGGTGAAAGAGAAGATGGGGTTAGGGGTTGGCGAGAATGGGTGAAAGAGAAGTTGGGGTGAGGGGTGTTGGAGGGTAGTGGTCAGAGAGGAGTTGGGGTGAGGGGTTGGAGAGTAGGGGTGAAAGAGGAATTTGGGTGAAGAGGTTGGCAGGAGGGGTGATAGAGGAGTTTGGGGGAGGAGTGTTGAGAGTAGTGCTGAAAGAGGATTTGGGGTGAAAGAGAAGTTGGGGTGAGGTGGTTGGAGTGTAGGAGACAAGGAGTAGTTTGTGTGAGGAGGGATGGAGAGCAGAGGTGAAAGAAGAGTTGGGGTGAGGAGTGTTGGAGAGTAGGGGTGAAGGCTGTGTTGGGGTGAGGGGTTGGAGAGTAGTGGTGAAAGAAGAGTTGGCTTAAGGGGTGTTGGAGATTCGGAGTGAAAGAGGAGTTGGGGTGAGGGGGGTTGGATAGTACGTGTGGAAGAGGAGTTGGGTTGAAGGAGTTTGGAGAGTAGGGGTGAAAGAGGAGTTGGTGTGAGGGGGATTGGAGAGTAGATGTGAAAGAGAAGTTGGGGTGAGGAGGATTGGCGATTAGGGGTGAAACAGGTGTTGGTGTGAGCGGTGGGAGAGTAGTGGTGAAAGAGGAGTTGGTGTGAGAGAGGTTTGAGAGTTGGGGAGAAAGAAGAGTTGGGGTGAGTAGGTTGGAGAATAGGGGTGAAAGAGGAGATTGGGTGAGGATTGTTGGAGAGTAGAGGTGAATGAGGAGTTGCGGTGAGGGGTGTTCTAGAGTAGGGGTGACGGAGGATTTGTAGTGTGGAGCTTTTGGAGAGTGGGATTGAAAGAGGTGTTGGGGTGAGGGGTGTTGGAGAGTAGGTGTGAAAGTGGTGTTGGGGTGAGGAGGTTGGAGAGTAGGGTTGAAAGAGGAGTTGGGGTGAGAGCGGTTTGAGAGTTGGGGAGAAGGAGGAGTTGGGATCAGAGGGTTGGACAGTAGGGGTGAAAGAGGAGTTTGGGTGAGGAGGGTTGGAGAGTAGAGGTGAACGAGGAGTTGGGGTGAGTTTTGTTGGAGAGTAGGGGTGAAGAACGAGTTGTGGTGAGGGGGTTGGAGAGTAGTGTCGAAAGTGGAGTTAGGGTGAGGTGGGTTGGAGTGTAGGGGTGAAAGAGGAGTTGTGTTGATGGAGGTTGGAGAGTCGGGTTGAAAGAGAATTTGGGGTGAGGGGGATTGGAGAGTAGGGGTGAAAGAGAAGTTTGGGTGAGGGGGGTTGCGAGTAGGGTTGAAAGAGGAGTTGGGGTGAGGCGGGGCATTAGGGGAGAAAGTGGATTTGTGGTGAATGGGGTTGGAGAGTAGGGGTGGAAGAGGAGTTGAGGTGATTGGGGTTGGAGAGTAGGGGTGGAAGAGGAGTTGAGCTGATTGGGGTTGGAGTGTAGGGGTGGAAGAGGAATTGAGGTGAGGGGTTTGGTGTGTAGGAGTGAAAGAGGAGTTTGGGTGAGGCGGGTTGGAGTGTACAGGTGAAAGAGCAGTTGGGGTGAGGGGGTGAGAGTAGGGGTGAAAGAGGAGTTGGGTGGGGGGTTGGAGATTAGGGGTGAAAGAGAAGTTGGGGTGAGGGGGTTGGAGAGTAGTGGTGAAGGAGGTGTTGGGGTGAGGGTTTTGGAGATTCGGAGTGAAAGAAGAGTTTGGTGAGGGGCGTTGGAGAGTAGGGTTGAAAGAGAAGTTGGGGTGAAGGTTTTGGAGAGTAGTTGTGCTGGAGAATTTGGGGTGAGGTGGTAGGGAAGTAGGTCTGCTAGAGGATTTGGGGTGAGGGGGTTGGAGAGCAGGGGTGAAAGAGGAGTTACGGCTAGGGGGTTGGCGAGTAAGGTTGAAAGAGGAGTTGGGGTGAGGGGGTTGGATAGTAGTGGCGAAAGAGGTGTTGGGGTGAGGGGGTTGGAGACTAGGTGTGAAAGTGATGTTGGCGTGAGGGGTTTGGAGATTCGGAGTGAAGGACGAGTTTGGTGAGGGGCGTTGGAGATTAGGGGTGCAAGAGCATTTGGGGTGAGGGGGTTGGAGAGTAGGGGTGAAAGAGAAGTTGGGGTGAGGGGGTGGGAGAGTAGGGGTGAAAGAGGAGTTGAGGTGAGGTTGTTGGAGAGTAGGGCTGAAAGATGAGTTTGGGTGATGAGGGTTTGCGAGTAGTGATGAAAGAGGAATTGTGGTGAGGGCTGTTGGAGAGTAGGGGGAAAGGAGGAGTTGGAGTGAGGGTGTTGGAGAGCGGGGTGAAAGAGGAGTTGGGGTGAGGAGGTTTGGAGAGTAGAGGTGAGAGAGGTGTTGTTGTGCGGGGTTGAGAGTAGTGGTGAAGGAAAAGTTGGAGTTAGGGGTTGGCGAGAATGGGTGAAAGAGGAGTTGGGGTGAGAGGTGCTGGCGAGTAATGGTCAGAGTGGAGTTGGGGTGAGGGGTTGGAGAGTAGGGGTGAAAGAGGAGCTTGGGTGAAGAGGTTGGTAGCAGGGGTGATAGAGCAGTTTGTGTGAGGAGGGTTGAGAATAGTGCTGAAAGAGGATTTGGGGTGAAAGAGAAGTTGGGGTGAGGTGGTTGGAGAGTAGGAGACAAGGAGTAATTTGTGTGAGGAGGGATGGAGAGTAGAGGTGAAAGAGGAGTTGGAGTGAGGAGTGTTGGAGAGTAGGGGTGAAAGAGAAGTTGGGGTGAGGGGGTTGGCGATTAGGGGTGAAACAGGTGCTGGGGTGATCGGTGGGTGAGTAGGGGTGAAAGAGGAGTTGGGTTGAGGGGGATTGGAGAGCAGTGGTGAAAGAGGAGTTGGTGTGAGAGGGGTTTGTGAGTTGGGGAGAAAGAGGAGTTGGGGTGAGTGGGTTGGAGAATAGTGGTGCAAGAGGAGTTTGAGTGAGGAAGGTTGGAGAGTAGAGGTGAACGATGAGTTGCGGTGAGGGGTGTTGGAGAGTAGGGGTGAAGGAGGAGTTGTGGTGAGCGGGTGTTGGAGAGTAGGAATGAAAGAGGAGTTGGGGTGAGGGGTGTTGGAGAGTAGGTGTGAAAGTGGTTTTGGGGTGAGGAAGTTGGAGAGTAGGGTTGAAAGAGGAGTTGGGGTGAGAGGGGTTTGAGTGTTGGGGAGAAAGAAGAGTTGGGATCAGGGGGTTCGAGAGTAGGGGTGAAAGAGGATTTTGGATGAGGAGGGCTGGAGAGTAGAGATGAATGAGGAGTTGGGGTGAGGGGTGTTGGAGAGTAGGGGTGAAGGACGAGTTGTGGTGAGGGGGTGGAGAGTGGGGGTGTAAGTGGAGTTAGGGTGAGGGGGATTGGTGTGTAGGTGTGAAAGAGGAGTTTGGTTGAAGGAGTTTGCAGAGTAGGGGTGAAAGCGAATTTGGGGTGAGGGGGATTGGAGAGTAGGGGTGAAAGAGGAGATGGGGTGAGGGGGGAAGTATGGGTGAAAGGGGAGTTGGGGTGAAGGGGTTTGGAGAGTAGGGGTGAAAGTGGAGCTGTGGTGAGGGCGATGGAGAGTGGGTGTGAAAGTGGTTTTGGGGTGAGGGGGCATGGAGTATAGGGGTGGAAGAGGAGTTGGGGTGAGGTGTTCGGTGTGTAGGAGTGAAAGAGGAGTTTGGGTGAGGAGGGTTGGAGAGTAGTGGTGAAGGAAGTGTTGGGGTGAGAGATGTTGGAGAGCAGGGGTGAAAAAGGAATAGGTGTGAGGGTGTTTGGAGAGTAGGGGTGAAAGAGGAGTTGGGTTGAGGGGGATTGCAGAGTAGGGGTGAAAGAGGATTTGGGGTGAGGGGGTTTGGAGAGAATGTGTGAATGTGGTGTTGTGTTGAAGGAAGTTGGAGAGAAGAGGTGAAAGAGGAGAGGGGGTGAGGGGGATTGGAGACTAGTGGTGAAAGAGATGTTGGGATGAGGGGTGTTGGCCAGTAGGGGTGAAAGAGGAGTTGAGGTGAGGGGTTGGAGAGTAGGGGTGAAAGAGAAGTTGGGGTGAAGGGTTGGAGAGTAGCGGTGAAAGAGGATTTGGGTGAGGGGTTTGGAAGTAGGGGTGAAAGAGGAGTTTGGGTGAGGCTGGTTGTAGAGTAGGATTGAAAGAAGAGTTTGGGTGAGGGCGGTTGGAGAGTTGGGGTGAAAGACGAGTTGTGGTGAGAGGGGTTGGAGAGTTGGGGAGATGGAGGAGTTGGGGTGCGGGTGTTTGGAGAGTAGGGTGCAAGAGGTGTTGGGTTGAGGGGGATTGGAGAGCAGTGGTGAAAGAGGAGTTGGGGCAAGGGTGGTTGGCGAGTAGGGGTGTTAGAGGAGTTGGGGTGAGGGGTTGGAGAGTAGGGTTGAATGAAGAGTTTGGGTGCGGGTGGTATGGGGACTAGGGGTATAAGAGGAGTTAAGGTGAGGTGGTTTGAGAGTAGAGATGAAAGTGTAGTTGCGGTGAAGGTTGTTGGAGAGTAGGTGTGAAAGAGGAGATGGGGTGAGGGGGTGTTGGAGAGTAGGGGTGAGTTAGGTGTTGGGGTGAGGGGTTGGAGAGTAGTGGTGAAAGAGGAGTTCGGGTGAGGGGGCTGGCAGCAGGGGTGAAAGAGGTTTTGGGGTGATGGGGTTTGGAGAGAAGGGGTGAAAGAGGACTTCGGGTGATGGGGTTGTGGAGTTGGGGTGAGGGTGTTGGAGAGTTGGTGTGAAAGACGAGTTGGGGTGAGTGGGGTTGGAGAGTTGGGGAGATGGAGGAGTTGGGGTGAGGGTGTTAGGAGAGTAGGGTGCAAGAGGAGTTAGGTTGAGGGGGCTTGGAGAGCAGTGGTGAAAGAGGAGTTGAGGCAAGGGTCGTTGGAGAGTAGGGGTGTTAGAGGAGTTGGGGTGAGGGGTTGGAGAGTAGGGTTGAAGGAAGAGTTTGGGTGAGGGTGGTTTGGGCACTAGGGGTGAAAGGGGAGTTGAGGTGAGGTGGTTTGCGAGTAGAGCTGAAAGTGGAGTTGCGGTGAGGGTTGTTGGAGAGTAGGGGTGAAAGAGGAGATGGGGTGAGGGGTTGTTGGAGAGTAGGGATGAGTGAGGAGTTGGGGTGAGGGGTTGGAGAGTAGTGGTGAAAGAGGAGTTTGGGTGAAGAGGTTGGCAGCAGGGGTGATAGAGGTGTTTGTGTGAGGAGGTTTGAGAGTAGTGCAGAAAGAGGAAATGGGGTGAAAGAGAAGTTGGGGTGAGGAGGTTGGCGAGTAGGAGACAAGGAATAGTTTGTGTGAGGCGGGATGGAGAGTAGAGGTGAAAGAGGAGTTAGGGTGAGGAGTGATGGAGAGTACGGGTGAAAGCTGTGTTGGGTTGAGGGGTTGGAGAGTAGTGGTGAAACAGGAGTTGGGGTGAGGGGGGGCAGTAGGGTTGAAGGGGATGTGGGGTGAGGGGGGTTTGAGAGTTGGGGAGAAAGAGGAGTTGGGATCAGGGGGTTGGAGAGTAGGGGTGAACGAGGAGTTTGGGTGAGGTGGCTTGAGAGTAGAGATGAAAGTGGAGTTACGGTGAGGGGGGTTGGAGATTAGGGGTGAAAGAGGAGTTGGGGTGAGGGGGTTGGAGAGTAGGTGTGGAAGAGGAGTTGCTGTGAGAGGGGTTTGAGAGTTTGGGAGAAAGAGGAGTTGGGATCACGGGGTTGGAGAGTAGGGGTGAAAGAAGAGTTTGGTTGAGGAGGGTTGGAGAGTAGAGGTGAACGAGGAGTTGCGGTGAGGGGTGTTGGAGAGTAGGTGTGAAGGAGAAGTTGTAGTGAGGGGGTTTTGGAGAGTAGGATAGAAAGAGGAGTTGGGGTGAGGGGTGTTGGAGAGTAGGTGTGAAAGTGGTGTTGGGGTGAGGAGGTTGGAGAGTTGGATTGAAAGAGGAGTTGGGGTGAGAGGGGTTTGAGAGTTGGGGAGAAAGATGAGTTGGGGTGAGGGGTTTGGCGAGTAGGGTTGAAAGAGGAGTTGGGGTGAGGGGGCAGTAGGGTTGAAAGGGGATGTGGGGTGAGGGGGGTTTGAGAGTTGGGGAGAAAGAGGAGTTGGGATCACAAGCGTTGGAGAGTAGGGGTGAACGAGGAGTTGGGGTGAGGGGTGTTGGAGAGTAGGGGTGAAGGACGAGTTGTGGTGAGGGGGTTGGAGAGTAGTGGTGAAAGAGGAGTTGGGGTGAGGAGTGTTGGAGAGTAGGGGTGAAAGAAAAGTTGGGGGTGAGGGGTTTGGCGAGTAGGGTTGAAAGAGGAGTTGCAGTGAGGGGGCAGTAGGGTTGAAAGGGGAGGTGGGGTGAGGGGGTTTGGAGAGTAGGGGTGAAAGTGGAGCTGGGATGAGGGGGTTGGAGAGTAAGGGTGAAAGTGGAGTTACTGTGAGGGGGGTTGGAGAGTAGCGGTGAAAGAGGTGTTGGGTTGAGGTGGTTGGCTGTAGGGGTGAAAGAGGAGTTGGGGCAAGGGGGGTTGGTGAGTAAGGTTGAAAGAGGACTTGGGGTGAGGGGGTTTGAGAGTAGGGGTGAAAGAGGAGTTGGGGTGAGGGGGTGGGAGATTAGGGGTGAAAGAGGAGTTGGGGTGAGGGTGTTGGAGAGTGGGGTGAAAGAGGAGTTGGGTTGAGGGGGTTGGAGAGTAGGGGTGAAAGAGGAGTTGGGGTGAGGGGTGTTGTAGAGTAGTGGTCAGAGAGGAGTTGGTGTGAGGGCTTGGAGAATAGGGGTGAAAGAGGAGTTTGGGTGAAGAGGTTGGCAGTAGGGGTGATAGAGGTGTTTGGGTGAGGAGGGTTGAAAGTAGTGCTGAAAGAGGATTTGGGGTGAAAGAGAAGTTGGGGTGAGGTGGTTGGAGTGTAGGAGACAAGGGGTAGTTTGTGTGAGGATGGATGGAGAGTAGAGCTGAAAGAGGAGTTGGGGTGAGGAGTGTTGGAGAGTAGGGGTGAAAGCTGTGTTGGGGTGAGGGGTTGGACAGTAGTGGTGAAAGAGGAGTTGGCGTGAGTGGTGTTGGAGATTAGGAGTGAAAGAGGAGTTGGGGTGAGGGGCGTTGGATAGTACGTGTGTAAGAGGAGTTGGGTTGAAGGAGTATGGATAGTAGGGGTGAAAGAGGAATTGGTGTGAGGGGGATTGGAGAGTAGAGGTGAAAGAGAAGTTGTGGTGAGGGGGGTTGGCGATTAGGGGTGAAAGAGGAGTTCGTGTGAGGGGTGTTTGGAGAGAAGGATTGAAAGAGGAGTTGGGGTGAGAGGGGTTTGAGAGTTGGGGAGAAAGAGGAGTTGGGGTGAGTGGGTTGGAGAATAGGGGTGAAAGCGGAGTTTGGGTGAGGAGTGTTCGAGAGTAGATGTGAATGAGGAGTTGCGGTGAGGGGTGTTGTAGAGTAGGGGTGAAGGAGGAGTTGTAATGAGGGGCTTTTGGAGAGTAGGATTGAAAGAGGAATTGGGGTGAGGGGTGTTGGAGAGTAGGGGTGAAGGACGAGTTGTGGCGAGGGTGTTGGAGAGTAGTGGTGAAAGAGGAGTTGGGTTGATGGAGTTTGGAGAGTAGGGGTGAAAGAGAAGTTGGTGTGAGGGGGATTGGAGAGTAGGGGTGAAAGAGAAGTTGTGGTGAGGGGGGTTGGTGAGTAGGGTTGAAAGAGGAGTTGGGGTGAGGGGGTGCAGTAGGGGTGAAAGGGGAGGTGGGGTGAGTGGGTTTGGAGAGTAGGGGTGAAAGTGGAGTTGGGGCGATTGGGGATGTAGAGTAGGGGTGGAAGAGGAGTTGAGGTGATTGGGGTTGGAGAGTAGGGGTGGAAGAGGAGTTGAGGTGAGGGGTTTGGTGTGTAGCAGTGAAAGAGGAGTTTGGGTGAGGATGGTTGGAGTGTACAGGTGAAAGAGCAGTTGTGGTGAGGGGGTGAGAGTAGGGGTGAAAGAGGAGTTGGGTGAGGGGGTTGGAGACTATGTGTGAAAGAGAAGTTGGGGTGAGGGGGTTGGAGAGTAGTTGTGCTAGAGGATTTGGTGTGAGGTGGTTGGAGAGTAGGAGCCAGAAATTCAGTGGGCTTTGCGCCCAGCTACCACCCAAAGAGGGCTTCTGCACCAGTAGAGGAGGTTGTGCTGATATTCAGCGCTGCGGTAATGGCGGCGGTAGCTGGTAGTGCTGCGCCGGCACCGATGACGTCATCGGTGTGCGCAGTGCCCCGGTTCCGCCCCGCTACCGGCCCGACCCCCATATTTAGTTGCGGCCGCCTCTTCCGCAGCGGCCGCAAAGAACGATGTGAAGACCGGGCCATGCTGCAGCCTTAGTGGCGCTAGTTAAGGCGGAGGTGCGGCCGGCCACTTTTTCCGCGGCCGCCTGCCCGCACCTCCTTCCCCGGCCTCCTCCACCCCCCCCCCGTGGCATTGCCGGCTGCTTTCCGGGAGCCCGGCACTTCCCCGTGGTGCCGGGCTCATTTGCCGGCACTAGCGAGCAGCGATCTCCGAGTTGCAGGCACCTCCCCCTTAAGAGAAGGAGGAGGCCTGCAGTACTGCAGCCTGCCGCTCCGCAGCGGGTGGCGCTGCGGCACCTACAGCACTGAAATTCAGTTTCAGCACCCCAAGCGGGGGCGGGCACACCCTGGAATAGCGCCCGGTTCCAACTTGGGGCGCGAAAACTGAATTTCTGACGGGCGCAACTAGCTCCGTGCGCAGCGCTAACTTTTGGGCGCTAGCCAGCTGGAGGGGCCAAAGTGAATTTCTAGCCCTAGGTCTGCTAGAGGATTTGGGGTGAGGGGGTTGGAGAGCACGGGTGAAAGTGGAGTTGGGGCAAGGGGGGTTGGCGAGTAAGGTTGAAAGAGGAGTTGGGGTGAGGGTGTTGGAGAGTAGTGGTGAAGGAGGTGTTGTGGTGAGGGGTTTGGAGATTCAGTGTGAAAGAAGAGTTTGGTGAGGGGCGTTGGAGAGTAGGGGTGTAAGAGGAGTTGGGGTGAGGGGGTGGGAGAGTAGGGGTGAAAGAGGAGTTGGGTGAGGGGGTTGCTAGAGTAGGGGTGAAAGAGAAGTTGGGGTGAGGGTGTTGGAGAGAATTTGTGATAGAGGATTTGGGCTGAGGTGGTAGGAGAGTAGGTCTGCTAGAAGATTTGGGGTGAGGGGGTTGGAGAGCAGGGGTGAAAGAGGAGTTGGGGTGAGGGGGTTGGATAGTAGGGGTGCAATAGGATTTGGGGTGAGGGGGTTGGAGAGTAGGTGTGAAGGAGGAGTTGGAGTGAGGGTGTTGGAGAGTAGGGCTGAAAGATGAGTTTGGGTGAGGAGGGCTGGCGAGTAGTGATGAAAGAGGAGTTGGGGTGAGGGCTGTTGGAGAGTAGGTGTGAAGGAGGAGTTGGGGTGAGGGTGTTGGAGAGTGGGGTGAAAGAGAAGTTGGGGTGAGGGGGTTGGAGATTAGTTGTGCCAGAGGATTTGGGGTGATGTGGTAGGAGAGTAGTTCTGCTAGAGGATTTGGGGTGAGGGTTTTGGAGAGCAGGGGTGAAAGAGGAGTTGGGGCTTGGGGGGTTGGCGAGTAAGGTTGAAAGAGGAGTTGGGGTGAGGGGGTTGGATAGTAATGGTGAAAGAGGTGTTGGGGTGAGGGGATTGGAGAGTAGGTGTGAAAGTGGTGTTGGCGTGAGGGGTTTGGAGATTTGGAGTGAAGGACGAGTTTGGTGAGGGGCGTTGGAGAGTAGGGGTGCAAGAGGATTTGGGGTGAGGGGGTTGGAGAGTAGGGGTGAAAGAGGAGTTGGGGTGAGGGTGTTGGAGAGTAGAGCTGAAAGATGAGTTTGGGTGAGGAGGGTTGGAGAGTAGTGATGAAAGAGGAGTTGGGGTGAGGGCTTTTGGAGAGTAGGGGTGAAGGAGGAGTTGCGGTGAGGGTGTTGGAGAGTGGGGTGAAAGAGGAGTTGGGGTGAGGAGGGTTGGAGAGTAGGGGTGAGAGAGCTTTTGGGGTGCGGTGTTGAGAGTAGGGGTGAAAGGAAAGTTGGGGTTAGGGATGGCAAGAATGGGTGAAAGAGGATTTGGGGTGAGGGGTATTGGAGAGTAGGGGTGAAAGAGGAGTTGGGGTGAGGGTGTTGGAGAGTAGAGCTGAAAGATGAGTTTGGGTGAGGAGGGTTGGAGAGTAGTGATGAAAGAGGAGTTGGGGTGAGGGCTGTTGGAGAGTAGGGGTGAAGGAGGAGTTGCGGTGAGGGTGTTGGAGAGTGGGGTGAAAGAGGAGTTGGGGTGAGGAGGGTTGGAGAGTAGGGGTGAGAGAGCTTTTGGGGTGCGGTGTTGAGAGTAGGGGTGAAAGGAAAGTTGGGGTTAGGGATGGCAAGAATGGGTGAAAGAGGAGTTGGGGTGAGAGGTGTTGGAGAGTAGAGGTCAGAGTGGAGTTGGGGTGAGGGGTTGGAGAGTAGAGGTGAAAGAGGAGTTTCGGTGAGGAGTTTTGGAGCGTAGGGGAGAAAGCTGTGTATTGGGTGAGGGGTTGGAGAGTAGTGGTGAAAGAGGAGTTGGCATGAGGGGTGTTGGAGATTAGGGGTGAAAGAGAAGTTGGGGTCAGGGGGGTTGGCGATTAGGGATGAAACAGGTGTTGGGGTGAGCGGTGGACGAGTAGGGGTGAAAGAGGAGTTGGTGTGAGGGGGTTTTGGAGAGTAGGATTGAAAGAGGAGTTGGTGTGAGGGTTGTTGGACAGTAGTTGTGAAAGTGGTGTTGGGGTGAGGAGTTTGGCGAGTAGGGTTGAAAGAGGAGTTGGCGTGATAGGGGTCTGAGTGTTGGTGATAAAGAGGAGTTGGGATCAGGGGGTTGGAGAGTAGAGGTGAAAGAGGAGTTTGGGTGAGGAGGGTTGGAGGGTAGAGGTGAACGAGGAGTTGGGGTGAGGGGTGTTGGAGAGTAGGGGTGAACGACGAGTTGTGGCGAGGGAGTTGGAGAGTAGTGGTGAAAGTGGAGTTAGGCTGAGGGGGTTTGGAGTGTAGGGGTGAAAGAGGATTTGGGTTGATGGAGGTTGGAGAGCTGGGGTGAAAGAGAATTTGGGGTGAGGGGGATTGGAGAGTAGGGGTGAAAGAGAAGTTCGGGTGAGGGGGGTTGGCGAGTAGGGTTGAAAGAGGAGCTGGGGTGAGGGGGGCAGTAGGGGTGAAAGGGGAGGTGTGGCGAGGGGTTTTGGAGAGTAGGGGTGAAAGTGGAGCTGGGGTGAGGGCGATGGCGTGTGCGTGTGAAGCTGGTGTTGTTTTAAGGGGGGGATGGAGAGTAGGGGTGGAAGAGGAGTTGGGGTGAGGGGGTGGGAGAGTAGGGGTGAAAGAGGAGTTGGGGTGAGTGTGTTGGAGAGTAGGGCTGAAGGAGGAGTTGGGGTGAGGGTGTTGGAGAGTAGGATTGAAAGAGGAGTTGGGGTGAGGGTTGTGGGACAGTAGTTGTGAAAGTGGTGTTGGGGTGAGGAGTTTGGCGAGTAGGGTTGAAAGAGGAGTTGGGGTGAGAGGGGTCTGAGAGTTGGTGAGAAAGAGGAGTTGGGATCAGGGGGTTGGAGAGTCGGGGTGAAAGAGGAGTTTGGGTGAGGAGGGTTGGAGAGTAGAGGTGAACGAGGAGTTGGGGTGAGGGGTGTTGGAGAGTAGGGGTGAACGACGAGTTGTGGCGAGGGGGTTGGAGAGTAGTGGTGAAAGTATAGTTAGGCTGAGGGGGTTTGGAGTGTAGGGGTGTGGTGATTATTCTTTATGTTTAGTAAGAAGCATTGTGATTGGTTGTTTGTTTCCTGCCTTGGGATCTATGCTGTAATCTCATTGGTAGTTGATGTCATGTGTTTTGTGGTGGCCATCTTAAATTCTGTTCTTTCCAGCCTTTAGTTGGGACTGGGTGTTGAAAGATGTGCTACAGGATTTTTAAGTTAATAAAGCCTAGATTAGAAAGGCAAATCTATTCTTCATTTCAATTTATTAACTTTATGTCAGAATGGAGTGATATCTTCAACCAGAACGATTCAATGCTGACCCTAATTCTGCAGGAGTGGATGATAAATGGAAACACTGGTATTGTACATTTAAAAACTTTTTGGGCGTGTTGGATCAAGAGTCTCTAAATAAGCTGAATATGCTGATCAACTACATTGCTCCGGATGTGTATAAGTATATTTTGGACTGTAAAACTTACGAAGTGGCTATTTCTCCATTGGAAAAGATTTTTGTTAAACCAAAGAATGAGGTATTTGCACGTCACCTTCTATCTGCCCGTAGGCAGCAGGTTTGGGAGAATCTTTGGATACTTATTTACAAGCACTTCGGTGCCTTAGTGTTAACTGTAATTATAAGGCTGTGACGGCTGAAGAATATAAGGAAGAATCGGTACGGGATGCTTTTATTAATGGAATACTGTCTAGATCAATTCATCAGCGGTTGTTAGAAAATAAGACTTTGGATCTTAAGAGTGCTTTTGAGCAAGCTTCCACATTGGATATGGCTCAGAGAAGTTCGGATTCTTATGCTCTTTTTAATCAGCCTGTGACTGTGGTTTCGGCAGTTCCGGATGAAAAGGAATTATGTGGACTTAATAGGAGTGGTTTACTAGATTCTGAAACAGTTTCTACTTCAGCGGCTGTTGCCTCTAGGATTCAGAAGTGTTATTTTTGTGGGAACGTCCGGCACCCTCGTCTGAAGTGTCCTGCTTGGGAGGCTGTGTGTAGTAAATGCGGCAAGAGAGGTCATTACGCACGTGTGTGTAAATCATCAGGTTCAATTACCTCCTCTGTGACTATTCAGCCTTTAGATAGGGCGTCTATTTTATTAATTTCTGCTGCATTTGCTCATGGCCTAAACAAAGCTATAGTTACGGCCCAAGTTAATGGGTTGGAAGTGAAGGCCCTTATAGATACGGGCAGTACCGAGAGTTTTATAAGTCTTCAGTTTGCAAAGGAGAAGCATTTGAAAATTTTGCCTGTTTCCTATCAGGTGTGTATGGCTCAGACGACTCTCACTTCACAAGTAGCTGGTTGTTGCCTTGTGAAATTGATTCTTCTAGGTAATACGTATACTGATATACGCCTATCTGTTTTGCCTAATCTCTGTGCGGATATTTTGATTGGTCATGATGTGCTTCAGTTACACGAGTCTCTCAGTCTTTCATTTGGAGGGACTAAGCCACCTTTATCTATTTGTGGATTAACCTCTTTATCCATTTCTCCATTATCACTTTTTTCCAATTTGATGCCGGATTGTAAGCCAATTGCTACCAAGTCAAGAAGGTATAGCAGTCAGGATAGAGAATTTATTAATTCTGAAGTTCAACGTCTCTTATTGGAAGGAATCATTGAACCTAGCTGTTCACCTTGCGGACACAGGTAGTTGTCACGACTAACGAGAGACATAAGAAACGAATGGTGATAGACTATTCCCAAACTATTAATAGGTATACTCAATTAGATGCGTACCCTTTGCCTAAGATTGATGAGCTTATCAATAAAGTATCTCAGTATAAGGTTTTTAGCACTATTGACCTAAAGAGTGCTTATCATCAGATTCCTATTGTTAAGAAGGATCAACCATATACGGCCTTTGAGGCTGGTGGAAAGCTGTATCAGTTTTGCCGAATACCATTTGGTGTTACTAATGGTGTTGCTTGTTTTCAACGGGCAATGGATGCTTTTATCAGTGATAACTCTCTCTCTGACACCTTTTCATACTTAGATGACATCACGGTGTGTGGCAAATCAAGGGTGGACCATGATTCTAATTTAGAAAGATTCCTTCAAGCTGCGGAAAAAGTTGGTTTAACTTTCAATAAAGAGAAGTGTACCTTTTTGACCACTGAGGTAAATCTACTGGGGTACATTATCTCGGGAAACAAGATTAAACCAGACCCAGAAAGTCTGCGACCATTGATTGATTTACCTTGTCCTACTAATTCTAAGGCTTTGCAACGAGTTGTTGGACTGTTTTCTTACTATTCTAATTGGATTGCAAAATTTTCACAGAAGATCCGGCCTCTTATTCGGGTTACGACATATCCTCTATCATGGGAGGCCAGGACGTGTTTTGATAATTTAAAAAAAATCCTTGGAGCAGTTGTGCATTCTATTGATGAGCAGGTTCCTTTTGTGATTGAGACAGACGCTTCTGATTTTGCAATTGGGGCTACTCTGAACCAAAATGGAAGACCTGTGGCCTTTTTCTCACGTACCTTGAACAATAGTGAAAAAAGGCATTCTTCAATAGAGAAAGAGGCGTATGCAATAGTAGAAGCACTGCGTAAATGGAGACATTATTTATCGGGGCGACATTTTACGTTGGTAACTGATCAAAAGTCTGTGTCCTTTATGTTTGATGTCAAACATTTTGGAAAGATTAAGAATGATAAAATAATGAGGTGGAGGATTGAGTTGGCATGTTACCATTTTGATATAGTTTATCGTCCGGGGAAGGATAATGTTGCTGCTGATGCGCTGTCGAGGGCTTATTGTTCTGTGATTCACGGAGATACGATTATTAATCTTCACAATGCCTTATGCCATCCTGGGGTTACGAGGATGATACACATCGTACGCAGTAAGAATTTGCCCTTTTCAGTTGAAGACATCAAGCGGATGACTTCATCATGTTCTATCTGTGCTCGGTGTAAACCGAATTTCTTTAAGCCTCAACGAGCTCATCTTATAAAGGCTACTTCTCCTTTTGAACGTTTGAGCGTCGATTTTAAGGGGCCTCTTCCTTCAACTACTCAAAACCGATATACATTTACTGTTGCGGATAAGTTTTCAAGGTTCCCTTTTGCTTTTCCTTGCACAGATGTATCAGCTGCTACAGTTATCAAATGTCTGACTCAACTTTTTGTCATCTTTGGGATGCCTGCGTATATCCATTCGGATCAGGGAAGTTCTTTTATGTCTTCCCAGTTGAAGGAATACCTTCAGAGTCGGGGAATTTCTACTAGCAGAACTACCCCGTATAATCCCCAGGGTAATGGACATTGCGAACGATACAATGGGGTGATCTGGAAGGCAGTTATGTTGGTTTTGACATCCCGGAACCTTAAGAATACACAGTGGGAAATGGTACTGCCTGATGCCCTGCATTCCATTAGATCATTGCTTTCAACGACTACTAATGTGACCCCCCATGAAAGGCTCATTAGCTATCCACGGAGATCTACTACGGGATATTCGGTACCTTCATGGCTTACTATGCAGGGACCTGTGCTGCTTCGACGCCATGTTAGATTGTCAAAATATGATCCTTTAGTGGAGGAGGTGGAGCTGTTGGAGGCAAATTCCCAATATGCTCATATTCGATTCCAAGATGGGAAAGAAAGTACCGTTTCAATTAAAGACTTGGCTCCTTGTGGTGGCCAGCCCTCTTCTGAGGATATTAACAATAGTCATGATTCAGATAATGTGGATGCTGTTACAGATACTACGAATATTTCCAATCCGACTGCAGATAATTATACTTCTATTAGTCAGCCCTCGATGGATGTTGATGACCGTCCCAGTTTACTTCCTGATGGGATTTCTAATCCGGAAACCGTTGAAGATCGGGATATGGATAGCCTTCCTGCAGAAGATACTTCTGTGTCTCCTGGTGTGGGAGGGCAAGGAATTTCACCAAGGTTAAGAAGGTCGACACGAACAAGATATCCGGTCGACCGATTGAAAATGGACTTTTAAATTGATAGTAACGTTTTAAAATTGTTGAAATATTATCTTATATTGTTTTAGTTGAGAGATACTTAATACTTATGTGCAATGTTACTATTTGTTGTTGCTCACTTAGTATTGTGTCATGTTGAATAGTTTTATTTTGTCTGTGCATACTTTTAGTTGTAAATAATTAATTATAAATTGTAAAGGTTATTTAGGTTGGAGTATATTTTAAAAGGAGGGGTGAATGTGGTGATTATTCTTTATGTTTAGTAAGAAGTATTGTGATTGGTTGTTTGTTTCCTGCCTTGGGATATATGCTGTAATCTCATTGGTAGTTGATGTCATGTGATTTGTGGTGGCCATCTTAAATTCAGTTCTTTCCAGCCTTTAGTTGGGACTGGGAGTTGAAAGATCTGCTACAGGATTTTTAATTTAATGAAGCCTAGATTAGAATGGCAAATCTATTCTTCATTTCAAGGGGTGAAAGAGGAGTTGGGTTGATGGAGGTTGGAGAATAGGGGTGAAAGAGAATTTGGGGTGAGGGGGATTGGAGAGTAGGGGTGAAAGAGAAGTTCGGGTGAGGGGGGTTTGCGAGTAGGGTAAAGAGGAGTTGGAGTGAGGGGGGCAGTAGGGGTGAAAGGGGAGGTGGGGCGAGGGATTTTGGAGAGTAGGGGTGAAAGTGGAGCTGGGGTGAGGGCGATGGAGTGTGGGTGTGAAGCTAGTGTTGGGGTGAGGGGGGATGGAGAGTAGGGGTGGTAGAGGAGTTGGGGTGAGTGGTTTGGTGTGTAGGAGTGATAGAGGAGTTTGGGTGAGGAGGGTTGGAGAGTACAAGTGGAAGAGCATTTGGGGTGAGGGGGTGAGAGTAGGGGTGAAAGATGTTTTTTGGTGAGGAGGGTTGGAGAGTAGTGGTGAAAGAGGTGTTGAATTGAGAGGGGTTGGAGAGTAGGGGTGAAGGAGGAGTTGAGATGAGGGGGTTGGAGAGTAGGGGTGAAAGGGGAGTTACGGTGAGGGGGGTTGGAGAGCAGGGGTGAAAGAGGTGTTGGGTTGAGGGGATTGGCAGTAGGGGTGAAAGAGGAGTTGGTGAGAGGGGGGTTGTAAATTAGTTGTGCTAGAGGATTTGGGTTGAGGTGGTTGGAGAGTAGGTCTGCTAGAGGATTTGGGGTGAGGGGGTTGGAGAGCAGGGGTGAAAGAGGAGTTGGGGCAAGTGGGGTTGGCGAGTAAGTTTGAAAGAGGAGTTGGGTGAGGGGGTTGGAGAGTAGTGTGTGTGAATGTGGTGTTGGCGTGAGGGGTTTGGAGATTCGGAGTGAAAGAAAAGTTTGGTGAGGGGCCTTGGAGAGTAGGGGTGCAAGAGGATTTGGCGTGAGGGGGTTGGAGAGTAGGGGTGAAAGAGGAGTTGGGGTGAGGGGGTGGGAGAGTAGGGGTGAAAGAGGAGTTGGGGTGAGTGTGTTGGAGAGTAGGGCTGAAAGATGAGTTTGGGTGAGGAGTGTTGGAGAGTAGCGATGAAGGAGGAGTTGGGGTGAGGGCTGTTGGAGAGTAGGTGTGAAGGAGGAGTTGGGGTGAGGGTGTTGGAGAGTGGGGTGAAAGAGGAGTTGTGGTGAGGAGGGTTGGAGAGTAGGGGTGAGAGAGGTGTTGGGGTGCAGTGTTGGAGAGTAGGGGTGAAAGAGAAGTTGGGGTTAGGGGTTGGCGAGAATGGGTGAAATAGGAGTTGGGTGAGGGGGTTGGCAGCAGGGGTTTAAGAGGAGTTTGGGTGAGGGGGTTTGTAGAGTAGGTGTGAAAGTGGAGTTCTGGTAAGGGGGTTTGGAGAGTAGGGGTGAAAGAGGAGTTGGGGTGAGGGTGGTTGTGGAATACGGGTGAAAGAGGAGTTTAGGTGAAGGTGTTTGGAGAGTAGGGGGGAAAGAGGAGTTGGGGTGAGTGGGGTTGGAGAGTGAGGTGCAAGAGGAGTTGGGGTGGGGGGTTTGGAGAGCAGGGGTGAAAGTCGAGTTGTGGTGAGAGGGGTGGGAGAGTTGGGGAGTAAGAGGATATGGGGTGAGAGTGTTTGGAGAGTAGGGGTGAAAGAGGAGTTGGTTTGAGGGGAATTGGAGAGTAGGGGCAAAATAGGAGTTGGGGTGTGGGGTTGGTGAGTCGGGGTGAAAGAGGAGTTGGGGTGAGGGGTTGGAGAGTAGGTGTGAAAGAGGAGTTCGGGTGAGGGAGGTTTGGAGAGTAGGGGTGATAGAGGAGTTAAGGTGAGGTGGTTTGAGAGTAGAGATGAACGAGGAGTTGCAGTGAGGATTGTTGGAGTGTAGGGGTGAAAGAGGATTTGGGGTGGGGGGGTTGGAGTTTATGGGTGAGAGAGGATTTGTGGTGAAGATTGGAGAGTAGGTCTGAAGGAAGAGTTGGGGTGAGGGGTTTGGAGAGTATGTGTGCAGGATGTGTTGGGGTGAGGGTGTTTGGAGAGTAGGGGTGAAAGTGGAGCTCGGCTGAGGGGGGTTGGAGAGTAGGGGTGAAAGAGGAGTTGGGGTTAGGTGGTTGGAGAGTAGGGGTGAAAGTTGAGTTTGGGTGAGAAGGGTTGGAGAGTACAGTTGAAAGAGGAGTTGGGGTGAGGGCTTTTGGAGAGTAGGGGTGAAAGTAGATTGTTGTGAGGGTGGTTTGAGAGTAGGGGTTAATGAGGAGTTTGTATGAGGGGGGTTTTAGTGTAGGGGTGAAAGCGAAGTTGGGTTGAAGGAGGTTGGAGAGTAGGGGTGAAAGAGAATTTGGGGTGAGTGGGATTGGAGAGTAGGGGTGAAAGAGAAGTTGGGGTGAGGGGGGTTGGTGATTAGGGTTGAAGGAGGAGTTGGGGTGAGGGGAGCAGTAGTGGTGAAAGAGGAGTTGGTGTGAGGGGGTTTGGAGACTAGGGTTGAAAGGGGAGTTGGGGTGAGGTGTTTTGGAGATTAGGGGTGAAAGTGGTGTTGGGATGATTGGGGTTGGAGAGTAGGGGTGAAAGAGGAGTTGGGGTGAGGGGATTGGAGTGTAGGAGTGAAAGTGGAGTTTTCGTGAGGAGGGTTAGGGAGCATAGGTGAAGGAGGAGTTTGGGTGAGGAGAGTTGGAGATTTCAGGTGAAAGGGCAGATGGGTGAGGGGGTGAGATTAGGTGTGAAAGGTGAGTTTGGGTGAGGAGGGTTGGAGAGTAGTGGTGAAAGAGGAGTTGTGGTGAGAAGGGTTGGAGAGTAGTGGTGAGAGAGGAGTTGCAGTGAGGTGGTTGGAGAATAGGGGTGAAAGAGGAGTTGGGTGAGGGGGTTGACAGTAGGGGTGAAAGAGGAGTAGGGGTGAGGGTGGTTGTAGAATAGGGGTGAAAGAGGAGTTTTTGTGAGGGGAGTTGGAGATTAGGGGTGAAAGAGGAGTTGGGGTGAGTTGGGTTGGAGAATAGAGGTGAAAGAGGAGTTGGGGTGACGGGGGGTTTGGAGAGTAGTGGTGAAAGAGGAGTTGTCGTGAGTTGGGTTTGAGAGTGGGATGCAACAAGAGTTGGGGTGAGGGGGTTGGATAGCAGGGTTGAAAGAGGTGTTGGGGTGAGGAGGGTTGGAAAGTAGGGGTGAAAGAGGATTTGGGCAAGGCTGGTTCTGGACCCAAGTGCAGACAGGCGAGTTGAGATGCAGGTATGCAGTCTTAAATTAAAGTACTTTACTAGAATCACACAGGTAAGCAGTTGCAAAGATAGGAGCTCAAGACAAGCTACCACTAGGCAACGGCTTGTCAAGACTGAGCACAGAGGGAAGAAGCCACAGAACTTAAATACAAGCAAAAACAGGTGAAACCAATAAACCTGATAAAAGGCAGTTAAGTAAACTAGTAACAATTTAGCAAAGGGAAACAAACAAGTGAAGGTGCCATCTAGGGGTTACTGCGGGTACTACCCGGCACCCTCACAGGACCCCCTCCCCTAGGTACGGCTCCTGATGTTCCTCCTGGACGATCAGGGTGGCGGCGGCGAAAATCCCTGATGAGTTCAGGATCCAAAATATCCTGGGCTGGAACCCAGGAAAGCTCTTCACGACCATAACCCTCCCAGTCGACCAGGTATTGAATGCTCCTCCTAACCTGGCGACTATCAAGGAGGTGACGGACAGTATAGGCTTGCTGACCGTCAATCATGTGGGGCGGGGGGGGAGGTCTGGAAGCAGGAACCAAGGGACTGGTAAGTACCAGCTTGAGGTGAGAGATGTGGAACGTAGGATGTATCTTCATCGACTGAGGAAGGAGGAGCCAATAGGCCACAGGGTTTACTTTTTCCAAAATCCTAAAAGGTCCGATGAACCGGGGAGCCAACTTACGGGGTTCCAGAACCCAGGAGCTGGGCGGCGGTGTCGGTCAGCCTGCACTTTCTGCCGAGAAGAAGCGACCTGCAAGGCGGAACGGACCCTCCTCCAGATACGGCGGCAGCGTTGGACGAACCCCTGGGCAGCCGGGACTCCTACCTCCCTCTCCTGTTCAGGGAAGAGTGGCGGTTGGAAGCTATATTGACATTCGAAAGGTGAGAGGCCAGTGGAGGAGCTCTGAAGGGTATTGTGTGCGTACTCTGCCCAGACCAGATACTTGCTCCAGGTGGAAGGATTGGATAACACAAAGCTTCTTAGCACCCTCTCCAGATCTTGTTTGGTTCTCTCAGTCTGGCCGTTAGACTGTGGGTGGAACCCAGAGGAGAGAATGATGGAAGTGCCCAGGAGGGAACAAAAAGCCTTCCAGAACCTGGATGAGAACTCGGGACCACGGTCAGAGATGACATCCAGGGGCAAGCCATGGAGATGGAAGACATGCTGGACAACCAGCTGGGCAGTCTCTCTGGCAGAGGGAAGCTTGACAACAGGGACGAAGTGAGCAGCCTTGGAAAAACGATCGACCACAACTAGGATGGTAGTGAATCACCCAGATGGAGGTAGCCCAGTGATGAAATCCAGGGCGATATGAGACCAGGGATGGCTGGGGATGGGCAAGGGATGCAGGAGACCAAGCGGAGGTTATTGGGATGTCTTGTTCTGGGCACAGACGGGACAAGTGGAGACAAAGGCCCGGGTGTCGGCTTCAATAGAGGGCCACCAGAACCTCCTCTTAAGGAACTCGAGAGTCCGATGGATCCCAGGATGACCAGTCAATCGAGAAGAGTGGCCCCATTGAAGGACCTGGGCGCGCACCTGACTGGGGACATAAAGGCTATTGGGAGGGCCTCCTCCAGGGTCAGCCTCCTAACGTTGGGCCCCTTGCACCACAGTCTCTATCTCCCATGCGACGGGAGCAACAATGCAGGAACTGGAGATGATAGATTCCGGGGTCCGGCCCTTTTCCGAGCGGTCAAACTGGCGAGAAAGGGAATCCGGTTTGAGGTTCTTAGACCCTGGGCGGGAAGACAGGAGAAATTTGAACCGGTTAAAGAAGAGAGCCCACCTGGCCTGCCGAGGGTTGAGGCGCTTGGCGTCCTGGATATGTGTCAGATTTTTATGGTCGGTCCAGACGACAAAAGGATGCTCTGCTCCCTCCAACCAATGTCTCCACTCCTCCAAGGTCAACTTAACTGCCAAGAGCTCCCTGTTGCCGACATCGTAGTTACTCTCTGCTGGCTTCAGGTGATGGGAAAAGAAGGCACAGGGATGTAGCTTTTGGTCCTTAGGGGAGCGCTGGGACAGGACAGCCCCGACTCTAATATCCGAGGCATCCACCTCTACGATAAAGGGCAGGGTGGGGTCCAGGTGTACCAGGATGGGAGCAGAGGTGAAACGTTGTTTGAGCTCCTGGAAGGCCCGTTCCGCTTCAGAAGACCAACTGAACTATAAAGACGAGCCCTTGGTCAATGCGGAGAGGGAGGCGGCAATGGAGCTGAAGTTGCGGATGAAGGATCTGTAAAAGTTGGTGAATCCCAGTTACCGCTGAACCTGCTTAACCGACGTGGGATGCGGCCAGTTCAAGATGGCTTGAACCTTACTAGGATCCATCTGGACGCTCCCACAGGAGATGACATAGCCCAGGAAGGTGACCTTAGAGACGTGGAATTCACATTTCTCGGATTTGACAAAGAGACAGTTCTCCAAAAGCCTCTGCAGAACCTATCTGACGTGTTGGACATGTGCTAGGGGGATTTTGAGAAGATGAGAATGTCATCCCAATGAACTGGTTCAGCAGGTCCCGGAGCACGTCATTGACCAGAGCTTGGAAGACAGCAGGAGCGTTAGTGAGACAAAAGAGCATGACGAGGTATTCCCGGTGACCGCTAGGGGTGATAAAGGTAGGCTTCCATTCATCCCCCTCGCTAATGTGGACCAGGTTGTACGCGTTGCGGAGGTCAAGTTTGGAGAAGATGGTAGCTCCCTGCAGCTGCTCAAACGCTGAAGGCATCAAAGGGAGAGGATAGCGGTTCTTAATGGTAATTTTGTTAAGCCCCCGATAGTCTATGCAAGGCCTGAGACCACCATCCTTCTTCTTTGCAAAAAGGAAGTGCAGACATACGAGGCAAGAAGCAGGTATGCAGTCTTAAATAAAAGTAATTTACTAGATTCACACAGGTAAACAGTTACAAACACAGGAGCTCAAGACAAGCTACCACTAGGCACAGCTTGTCAAGACTGAGCACAGAGGGAAGAAACCACAGAACTTAAATACAAGCAAAAACAGGTGAAACCAATAAACCTGATAAAAGACAGTTAAGTAAACCAGTAACAATTTAGCAAAGGGAAACAAACAAGTGAAGGTGCCATCTAGGGGTTAATGAGGGAACTAACCGGCACCCTCACAGTGAGGGGGCAGGAAAGTATGGGAGAAAGAGGAGTTGTGGTGAGGGATGTTGGAGAGTAGGTGTGAAAGTGGTGCTGGCATGAGGGTGTTGGAGAGTAGGGGTGAAAGAGGATTTGGGGTGAGGGGGCTGAAGAGTAGTTGTGCTGGAGGATTTGGGGTGAGGTGGTTGGAGAGTAGGTCTGCTAGAGGATTTGGGGTGAGGGGGTTGGAGAGCAGTGGTGAAAGAGGAGTTGGGTGAGGGGGATTGGAAAGTGGGGTGAAAGGGAAGTTGGGGTGAGTGGGTTTGGCGAGTAGCAGTGAAAAAGATGTTGGGGTGAGGGGTGGGAGAGTAGGGGTGAAAGAAGAGTTTGGGTGATGGGGGTTTGGAGAGTAGGATTGAAAGAGGGGTTGGGTGGGGGTGGCTGGAGAGTAGGTGTGAAAGTGCTGTTGGGGTGAGGAGTTGGAGAGTAGGGGTGCAAGAGGAGTTGGGGTGTGGGTGTTGTGGAGTTGGGGGTGAGGGTGTTGGAGAGTTGGTGTGAGAGGGGTTGGAGAGTTGGGGAGCAAGAGGAGTTGGGGTGAGGGTGTTTGGAGAGTGGGCTGAAAGAGGAGTTGGGTTGAGGGGGTTTGGAGAGTAGAGATGAAAGAGGATTTGCTGTGAGGGTTGTTGGAGAGTAGGGGTGAAACAGGAGTTGGGGTGAGGGGTTGGACAGAAGGGGTGAAAGAGGAGTTTGGGTGAGGGGGTTGGAGAGCAGGGGTGAAAGAGGTGTTGGGGTGAGGGGGCTTGGAGAGCAGGGGTGAAAGAGGAGAGGGGGTGGGGGGGATTGGAGACTACTGGTGAAAGAAATGTTGGAGTGAGGGGGTTTAGCGAGTAGGGGTGAAAGAGAAGTTGGGGTGAGGGGTTGGAGAGTAGGGGTGAAAGAGGAGTTGGGTTGAGGGGGTTTGGAGAATAGGGGTGAAAGAGGAGTTGGGGTGAGGGGGGTTGGAGAGTAGGGGTGAAAGAGGAGTTGGTGTGAGGGGGGTTGGAGAGTGGGGTGCAAGAGGAGCTGGGGTGCGGGGGGTTGGAGAGTAGGTGTGAAAGTGGTATTGGGATGAGGGGGTTGGAGTGTAGGGTTGAAACAGGAGTTGGGGTGAGGTAGGTTGGAGAGTAGGTGTGAAATTGGTGTAAGGGGGTTGGAGAGTAGGGATGAAAGAGGAGTTGGGGTGAGGGGCTGGAGAGTAGTTGCGCTAGAGAACTTGGGGTGAGATGATTGGAGAGTAGGTCTGCTAGTGGATTTGGGGTGAGGGGGTTGGAGAGCAGGGGTGAAAGAGAAGTTGGGGTGAGGGGGGTTTGAAGAGTAGGGGTGAAAGAGGAGTTGGGATGAGGGGTTTGGAAAGCAGTGGTGAAGGAGGAGTTGGCATGAGGGGGATTGGAGAGTAGGGCTGAAAGAGGAGTTGGTGTGAGGGGTTGGAGAGTAGGTGTGAAAGAGGAGTTGGGTTGAAGGAGGTAGGAGAGTAGCAGTGAAAGAGGGGTTGGGGTGAGGGGGATCGGAGAGCAGGGGTGCAAGAGAAGTTGGGGTGAGGGGGTTGGCGAGTAAAGGTGAAACAGGTGTAGGGGTGAGGGGTAGGAGAGTAGGGGTGAAAGAGGAGTTGAGGTGAGGCGGGTTTGGAGAGTAGGATTTAAAGAGGAGTTGATTGAGAGTGGTTGGAGAGTAGTTGTGAAAGTGCTGTTTGGGTGAGGGGGTTGGAGGGTAGGGGTGAAAGAGGAGTTGGGGTGCGGGGGTTGTGGAGTTGGGGTGAGGGAGTTGGAGAGTTGGTGTGAGAGGGGTTGGAGTGTTGGGGAGAAAGAGGAGTTGGGGTGAGGTTGTTTGGAGAGTGGGGTAAAAGAGGAGTTGGTTTGAGGGGGATTGGAGAGTAGGGGTGAAAGAGGAGTTGGGGCAAGGGAGGTTGTCGAGTATGGGTGAAAGCGGTGTTGGGGTGAGGGGTTGGAGAGTGGGTGAAAGAGGTGTTCGGGTGAGGGGGTTTGGGGAGTAGGGTGAAAGAGGAGTTAAGGTGATGTGGTTTGAGAGTAGAGATGAAAGAGGATTTGCTGTGAGGATTTTTAGAGAGTAGGGGTGAAAGAGGAGTTGGGGTGAGGGGTTGGAGAGTAGGGGTGAAAGGAGTTCAGGTGAGGGGTGTTTGGAGCGTATGGGTGAAAGTGGAGTTAATGTGTGGTTGTTTGAGAGTAGAGATGAAAGAGTAGTTGCGGTGAGGGGTGTTGGAGAGTAGGGGTGAGAGAGGAGTTGGGGTGAGGGGTTTGAGAGTACAGGTGAAAGAGGAGTTGGGGTGAAGGGGGTTGCAGATTAGGGGTGCAAGGGGAGCAAGAGGCGAGGTGAGGCGGAGCCCGGTATAAAAACCGGCTCCACCAACGAGGCCCGACCAGAGGGAGCAGCGAGGCGAGGTGAGGCCCGGTATAAAAACCGGCTCCACCAACGAGGCCCGACCAGAGGGAGCAGCGAGGCGAGGTGAGGCAGTGCCCGGTATAAAAACCGGCTCCACCAACGAGGCCCGACCAGAGGGAGCAGCGAGGCACACCAACTCAGCAGCGAGGAGAGAGGTAAAAAGTAATCAGTGTGTAACGTCACCAGGGAGCAGGTAAGTGATTGGTTGGTGAGTATTTCTCTTTTTTTAAACTTTAACTCTGTAGTTTATAGTTACTAGGGTCGTTTCTGGTGTAGCAGGGACTGTTGGTAGACTATACAAGCGCCTTAGAGATATCTTTAGTTGGTGATAGTAAATTAATTTAAATTAATTAAAGGGTAAGTCATGCCAGGTGAGCCCAGCACCGTGATATGCTCCTCTTGCTCTATGTGGGAATTCAGGGACCCCGGTGCCCCTGATGACCACGTGTGCCGGAAATGCATCCAGCTGCAGCTACTAGCAGACCGCATTGAGGCGCTGGAGCTGCGGGTGGATGGGTTGTTGAGCATTCACGATGCTGAGAGGGTCGTGGATAGCACGTTTAGTGAGTTGGTCACACCGCAGGCAAGGGCTGCACAGGAAGAAAGGAAATGGGTGACCACCAGGTGGAGCAAAAGAAGCAGGCAGGTAGTGCAGGAGACCACTGTGACCATTCCCCTCTCAAACAGGTATACCGATTTGGATACTGTTGAGGGGGATGACTCACCAGGGGAAGGCAGCAGCAGCCAACTTCCTGGCACTGGGGGTGCTCCTGCTGCCCAGGAAGGGAGGAAAAAGAGTGGGAGAGCAATAGTGGTAGGGGATTCTATAGTAAGGGGAACAGATAGGCGTTTCTGTGGCCATAGACATGAATCCAGGATGGTTTGTTGCCTCCCTGGTGCCAGGGTCAAGGATGTCTCTGAGCGGCTGCAGGGCATTCTGGAGGGAGAGGGTGAACAGCCAGAGGTCGTGGTCCACATTGGTACCAACGACATAGGTAAAAAGAGGGATGAGGTCCTGCAGCAAGAATTTAGGGAGCTAGGTAGAAGTTTAAAGAGCAGGACCTCAAAGGTTGTAATCTCTGGATTACTCCCGGTGCCACGTGCTAGTGAGTATAGAAATTGGAAGATAGAACAGATGAATGCGTGGCTAAAGGGATGGTGCAGGAGGGAGGGCTTTAGCTTCCTGGATCACTGGGTCTGCTTCTGGGAAAGATGGGACTTGTACAAGTCGGACGGTTTACATCTGAACCAGAGGGGAACCAATATCCTTGTGGGGAGGTTTGCTAGCACTGCTGGGGGGGGTTTAAACTAACTTGGCAGGGGGATGGGATACAGAGTGGAGCTATAGTAGGGGGTGATTTACAGCCAAATACGGAGGAAAAAACAAGTCAGCTGGGAAGGCAGAGCAAATATGTGAAGGCAAAAGGGAATATGGCAGGGCTGGAAGGCATTTATTTTAATGCAAGGTGTCTTGCAAATAAGGTGGATGAACTGAAGTTGTTGTTGAACACATGGGAGTACGATATTGTTGCTATCATGGAGACATGGTTGAGGGAGGGTCAGGACTGGCAGCTCAATATTCCAGGGTATAGAATTTTCAGGCGAGACAGAGGGGCGTGTAAAAGGGGAGGGGGTGTTGCAATATTAATTAAGGAGTCAATTACTGCTGTAAGGAGGGACGATATATTAGTGGGTTCCTCTAATGAGGCCATATGGGTAGAACTTAAAAAAAAAAAGGGGGCAAGCACTTTGCTGGGAGTGTACTATAGGCCCCCAAACAGCCAGGGGGAGATAGAGGAACAGATATGTAGGCAAATCTCAGAGAAGTGCGAAAATAATAGGGTAATAATAGTGGGGGTTTTCAACTTCCCCAATATAAATTGGGATAGTCAGAGTGTGAAAGGCTTAGAGCGAGCAGAATTCTTAAAGTGCATCCAGGAGAGCTTTTTGAGCCAACATGTAGAAAGTCCTACAAGAGAGGGGGCGGTACTGGACCTAATTCTAGGGAATGTAGCCGGGCAAGTGGTGGAAGTGTCAGTAGGAGAGCATTTTGGCGACAGTGACCATAATTCGGTGAGATTTAAGGTGGTCATGGAAAAAGACAAAGACAGCCCGGAAATAAGAGTTCTAAATTGGGGGAAGGCCGATTTTAATATGATAAGGCAGGACCTGGCCAAAGTGGACTGGGAGCAGCTACTTTTAGGAAAATCCACATCGAAACAGTGGGAGACTTTCAGAAGGGAAACAGAGAGAGTACAACGCCAACATGTTCCTGTAAAGGTCAAGGGCGGGACCAACAAGCAAAGGGAACCTTGGATGACAAGGGATATACAAAAATGCATATGGAAAAAAAGGGGGGCTTTTGGCAGTTACAAAAGACTAAGGACGGAGGAAGCCCTAGAGGAGTATATAAAGTGCAGGTGCATACTTAAAAAAGAAATTAGGAGGGCAAGGAGGGGCCATGAAATAACACTGGCGAGCAAAATAAAGGAAAATCCTAAGATGTTTTATAAGTATATTAAGGGCAAGAGGATAACCAGGGAAAGGGTAGGGCCCATTAGGGACCAAAGTGGCAATCTGTGTGTAGAGCCAGATGATGTAGGCGGGGTCTTAAATGAATTTTTTGCATCTGTGTTCACTATGGAGAAAGACGATGTAGACATAGAAATCGGGCAAGGGGACTGTGACATACTTGAACATATTAGCATCGAGAGGGAGGAGGTACTAGCGGTTTTAGCAGGCTAAAAAGTGGATAAATCCCCAGGCCCGGACGAGATGTATGCCAGGCTGTTGTGTGAGGCAAAAGAGGAGATTGCAGGGGCTCTGACACAAATTTTCAGAAACTCTCTGGCCACAGGGGATGTACCAGAGGACTGGAGAACAGCTAACGTAGTACCATTATTCAAGAAGGGCAGCAGGGATAAACCAGGGAATTACAGGCCAGTGAGCCTAACATCTGTGGTAGGGAAATTATTGGAAAAAGTTCTGAGGGACAAAATTAGTCTCCACTTGGAGAGGCAAGGATTAATCGGGGATAGTCAGCATGGCTTTGTCAAGGGTAAATCATGTCTGACCAATCTGATTGAATTTTTCGAGGGGGTGACTAGGTGTGTGGATGAGGGAAATGCTGTGGATGTGGTTTATATGGACTTCAGTAAAGCTTTTGACAAAGTCCCGCATAGGAGACTGGTCAAGAAGATAAGAGCCCATGGGATCCAGGGTGCCTTGGAGCGTTGGATCCTAAACTGGCTGAGTGGCAGGAGGCAGAGGGTGATCGCCGAAGGTTGTTTCTGTGACTGGAAGCCTGTGTCCAGTGGGGTACCTCAGGGATCGGTGCTGGGTCCCTTGCTGTTTGTGATATACATAAATGATTTGGATGAGAATGTAAAAGGTATGATCAGTAAGTCCGCAGATGACACGAAAATTGGTGGGGTGGTAAATTGCGAGGAGGAAAGCCTCAGGCTACAGGACGATATAAACGGGTTGGTCAGATGGGCGGAAAAGTGGCAAATGGAATTTAACCCTGAAAAGTGCGAGGTGATGCATTTTGGACGGACAAATAAGGCAAGGGAATACACAATGAGTGGTAGGACCCTAGGAAGTACAGAGGGTCAGAGGGACCTTGGTGTACATGTACATAGATCCCTGAAGGCAGCGGAATAGGTAGATAAGGTGGTTAAAAAGGCATATGGGATACTTGCCTTCATTAGCCGAGGCATAGAATATAAGAGCAGGGAGGTTATGATGGAGCTGTACAAAACGCTGGTGAGGCCACAGCTGGAGTACTGTGTGCAGCTCTGGTCACCTCACTATAGGAAGGATGTGATTGCTTTGGAGAGGGTGCAGAGAAGATTCACCAGGATGTTACCTGGGATGGAGCGCCTCAGCTATGAAGAAAGGCTAAACAGGCTGGTGTTGTTTTCCTTGGAGCAAAGAAGGCTGAGGGGGGACCTGATTGAGGTGTACAAAATGATGAGGGGCATCGATAGGGTGGATAAAGAGGAACTTTTCCCCTTAGTAGGGGGGTCAATAACAAGGGGGCATAGATTCAGGGTAAGTGGCAGGAGATTTAGAGGGGACTTGAGGAGGAACTTTTTCACCCAGAGGGTGGTTCAATCTGGAACTCACTGCCTGAAAGGGTGGTAGAGGCAGGAACCCTCACAACATTCAAGAAGCATTTGAATGAGCACTTGAAATGCCATTGCCTACAAGGCTATGGACCAAATGCTGTAAAATGGGATTAGACTGGACAGGGATTGATGGACGGCGCAGACACGATGGGCCGAAGGGCCTCTTTCTGTGCTGTAAAACTCTATGATTCTATGAGGTGTGAGGGGTGTTGGAGAGTAGGGGTGAAAGAGGAGTTATGGTGAGGGGGCTTGGAGAGTAGGGGTGAAAGAGGACTTCGGGTGATGGGGTTATACAATTGTGGTGAGGGTGTTGGAGGGTTGGTGTGAAAGCCGAGTTGGGGTGAGAGAGGTTGGAGACTTGTGGAGATGGAGGAATTGGGGTGAGGGTATTTGGAGAGTAGGGGTGAAAGAGGAGTTGGTTTGAGGGGGATTGGAGAGTAGTGGTGAAAGAGTCGTTGGAGCAAGGGGGTTGTCGTGTAGGGGTGTAAGAGGAGTTGGGGTGATGGTGGTTTGTGAGTAGAGATGAAAGAGGAGTTGGTGTGAGGGGTGTTGGCGATTACGGGTGAAAGCGGAGTTGGGTTGAAGGAGGTTAGAGAGTAGGAGTGAAAGAGAAATTGGGGTGAGGGGGGCAGTAGGGGTGAAAGAGGTGTTTGGGTGAGGGGGTTGGCGAGCAGGTGTGAAAGTGGTGTTGGCGTGAGGGGTTTCGTGAGTAGGGGTGAATCAGGAGTTGGGGTGAGGGGGGATGGAGAGTAGCAGTGCAAGAGGAGTTTTCGTGAGGGGGTTGGAGAGTAGGTGTGAAAGAGGAGTTGGGGTGATTGGGGTTCGAGAGTAGGGGTGAATGAGGAGTTGGTGTGAGGGGGTTGGAAAGTAGGGGTGAGAAAGTTGTTTGGATTTTGAGGGTTGGAGAATACAGGGGAAGAAGAGTTGGGGTGAGTGCTGTTGGAGAGTATGTGTGAAAGAGGAGTTGCGGTGAGGGGTTTGGAGTGTAGGGGTGAATGAGGAGTTGGTTTGAGAGGGGTTGGAGAGTAGGGTTGAAAGAGGAGTTCTGGTGAGAGGGGTTTGGAGAGTAGGGGTGAAAGACGAGTTAAGGTGAGGTGGTTTGAGAGTAGAGATGAAAGAGGAGTTGCGGTGAGGGTTACTGGAGAGTAGGGGTGAAAGAGAAGTTGGGGTGAGTGGTTGGAGAGTCGGTGTGAAAGTGGAGTTTGGGTGAAGAGGTTGGCAGCAGGGGTGAAAGGAGTTGCGGTGAAGGGGGTTGGAGGGTATGGGTGAAAGAGGAGTTGGGGCCAGGGGTGTTGGAGAGTAGTGGTGCAAGATGTGTTGGGGTGAGGGGGTTGGAGAATAGCGGAGATAGATGAGTTTGGGTGAGGAGGGTTGGAGATTAGAGTGAAAGATGCTTTAGGGTGAGTGGGCTTGGAGAGTAGGGGTGAGCGGGGTTGGTGAGTAGGGGTGAAAGAGAGTTTGGGATGAGGGGGGCAGTAGGGGTGAAAGAGGAGTTGGGTTGAGGGGAGTTTCGAGAGTAGGGGTGAAAGGGGTGTTTGGCTGAGGGGGGTTGGAGAGTAGGGGTGAAAGAGGAGTTGGGGTGAGGGGGTTGGTGAGTAGGTGTGAAAAAAGAGTTTGGGTTAGGAGGGTTGGAGAGTACAGGGGAAAGAAGAGTTGGGGTAGTGCTGTTGGAGAGTAGGGGTGAAAGAGGAGTTGTGGTGAGGGGTTTGGAGTGTAGGGGTGAAGGATGAGTTGGGGTGAGGGGGGTTGGAGTGTAGGGGTGAAGGAGGAATTGGGGTGATGGGGTTGGAGAGCAGGAGTGAAAGAGGAGTTGGTGTGACGGGGGTTGGAGAGAAGGGATGAAAGAGGAATTGAAGTGAGGGGGTTTTGGAGAGTAGTGTTGAAAGAGGAGTTGGGGTGAGGAGTTTGGAGAATAGGGGTGAAAGAGGAGTTGGGGTGATAGGGGTTGGAGAGTAAGGGCGAAAGTGTTGTTGGGGTGAGAGGGTTGGAGAGTAGGGGTGAAAGGGTTTGGTGAGTAGGGGTGAAAGAGGAGTTTGGGTGAGGCGGGTTTGGAGAGCAGTGGTGAAAAAGGGGTTGGGCTGAGGTGGTTTGAGAGCAGGGGTGAAAGAGGAGTTGGGGTAAGGGGGGTTGGAGTGTAGGGGTGAAAGAGGAGTTGGGGTGTGGGTGAATGGAGAGTAGGGGTGAAGGAGGAGTTAGGGAGAGGGGGATTGGAGAATAGGGGTGACAGAGGAGTTGGAGTGAGGGATTTGGGGAGTAGGGGTGAAAGAGGAGTTTGAGTGAGGAGGGCTGGAGAGTACAAGTGAAAGAGGAGTAATGGTGAGGGTTGTTGGAGAGTATTGGTGAAAGAGAAGTTTGAGTGAGGAGGGTTGGAGAGTAGAGGTGAAAGTAGAGTTGGGGTGAGGGGTTGGAGAATAGGGGTGACAGAGGAGTGGCGTGATGGGGTTGGAGAGTAGGGCTGAAAGAGGAGTTGGAGTGAGGGGGCTGAAGTGTAGTGGTGAATGAGGAGTTGGGGTGAGGTGGTTTGAGATTAGAGGTGAAAAAGGATTTGCGGTGAGGGTTGTTGGAGAGTAGGGTAATAGAGGAGTTGGGGTGAGGGGGGTTGGAGAGTAGGTCTGAAAGAGGAGTTGGGGTGAAGGGGGTTGGAGGGTAGTGGTGAAAGAGGAGTTGGGGTGAGGGGGATTGGAGAGTATGGGAGCAAGATGAGTTGGGGTGAGAGGGTTGGAGAGTAGGGGTGAAAGAGGATTTCCGGTGAGGGTGGTTGGAGAGTAGCGATGAAAGAGGAGTTTGGGTGAGGAGGGTTGGAGGGTAGAGTTGAAAGAGGAGTTTGGGTGAGGTGTGTTGGAGAGTAGGGGTGAAAGTGTATTGCCGTGAGGGGGTTGGAGCATAGGGGTGAAAGAGGAGTTAGGGTGAGGGGGCTTTGGAGTGTAGGGGTGAAAGAGGAGTTGGTGTGAGAGTGGTTGGAGAGTAGGAGTGAAAGAGGAGTTAGGTTGAAGGAGGTTGGAGGGTATGGGTGAAAGAAGTTTTGGGGTGAGGGTGATTGGTGAGTTGGGGTGAGGGGTTGGAGAGTATGGGTGAAAGAGGATTTGGGGTGAAGATTTGGAGAGTAGAGGTGAAAGAGGAGTTGGGGTGAGCTGGTTGGAGAGTTCCAGATCCCAACCACACTCTGGGTGAAAAAGTTCTTCCTCAAATCCCCTCTAAACCTTCTGCGTCTTACCTTGAATCTATGCCCCCTTGTTATTGACCCCTCTACTAAGGGGAAAAGTTCCTTTCTATCCACCCTAAATATGCCCCTCATAATTTTGTACACCTCAATCAGGTGCCCCCTCAGCCTTCTCTGCTCCAAGGAAAACAACCCCAGCCTGTCCAGTCTTTCTTCATAGCTGAAACGCTCCAGCCCAGGGAACATCCTGGTGAATTTCCGCTGCACCCTCTCCAAAGCAATCACATCCTTCCTATAGTGATGTGACCAGAACTGCACACAATATTCCAGCTGTGGCCTAACCAGCGTTTTGTACCGTTCCATCATAACCTCCCTGCTCTTATATTCTATGCCTCGGCAAATGAAGGCAAGTATCCCACATGCCTTTTTAACCACCTTATGGCGTGAAAGAGGAGCTGGGTTGAAGGAGCTTGGAGAGTAGGGGTGAAAGATGAGTTGGGGTGAGGGGTGTTGGAGAGTAGGGGGTGAAAGAGGAGTGGCGTGAGGGGGTTGGAGAATAGGGTGAAAGGTGAGTTGGTGTGAGGGGGGGTTGGAGAGTAGGGGTGAAAGAGGAGTTGGGGTGAGGTGGGTTGACGAGAAAGTGTGATAGAGGAGTTCAGGTGAGGGGTGGGAGAGTAGCGGTGAAAGGAGTTGGGGTGAGAGGGGTTTGGAGAGAAGGGGTGAAAGAGGTGTTGGGGTGAGGGGGGTTTGGAGAGTAGGGGTGAAAGAGGAGTTGGGGTGAGAGGGGTTTGGAGAGAAGGGGTGAAAGAGGTGTTGGGGTGAGGGGGGTTTGGAGAGTAGGGGTGAAAGAGGAGTTGGGGTGAGAGGGGTTTGGAGAGAAGGGGTGAAAGAGGTGTTGGGGTGAGGGGGGTTTGGAGAGAAGGGGTGAAAGAGGTGTTGGGGTGAGGGGGGTTTGGAGAGTAGGGGTGAAAGAGGTGTTGGGGTGAGGGGGGTTTGGAGAGTAGGGGTGAAAGAGGAGTTGGGGTGAGAGGGGTTTGGAGAGAAGGGGTGAAAGAGGAGTTGGGGTGAGGGGGTTGCAGAGCAGGTGTGAAAGTGGTGTTAGGCTGAAGGGCTTCGAGAGTAGGGGTGAATCAGCAATTAGGGTGAGGGGGGATGGAGAGTAGGTGTGCAGAAGCGATTGTGCGGGGGTTGGAATTTACGGGTGAAGGAGGAGTTGGGGTGAGGGGTTTGGAGGGTAGGGGTAAAAGAGCAGTTGGGTTGAGGGTTTTTTTAGTGTCGGGGTGAATGAGGAGCTGCAGTGAGTGGGATGGAGAGTAGGGGTGAAAGAGGAATTGGGGTGGGGGGGTTCGTGAGTAGGGGTGAAAGTGGAGTTGGGTGAGGGGGTTTGGAGAGTAGGGGTAAATAAGGAGTTGGGGTGAGGGAATTTGGAGATTAGTGGTGAAAGAGGAGTTGGGTTCAAGATGGTTGTAAAGTGGGGTGAAATAGGAGTTGGGGCGTGCGGCATTGGAGAGTAGGGGTGATAGAGAAATTGGGGTGAGGGGGTTTGATGAGTAAGAGTGAAAGAGGAGTTCGGGTGAGGGGTGGGAGAGTAGCGGTGAAAGAGGAGTTGGGGTGAGAGGGGTTTGGAGAGAAGGGGTGAAAGAGCAGTTGGGGTGAGGGGTTTTGGAGAGTAGGTGTGAAATTGGTGTTGGGGTGAGGGGTTCGAGAGTAGGGGTGAATCCGGAATTGGGGTGAGGGGGGTGGAGAGTAGTGGTGCAAGAGGGATTGTGTGGGGGTTGGAGTGTAAGGGTGAAAGTGGTGTTGAGGTGAGGGGGTTGGAGAGTAGGGGTGAAAGAGGAGTTTTTGTGAGGAGGTTTGGAGAGTACAGGTGAAAGAGGAGTTGCGGTGAGAGGTGTTGGAGAATAGGGGTGGAACAGGAGTTGGGTGAGGGTTTTGGAGCGTAGGGGTGAATGAGGAGCTGCGGTGAGGGGGATGGATTGTAGGGGTGAAAGAGGAGTTGGTTTGAAGGAGGTTGGAGAGAAGGGGTGAAAGAGGAATTGGTTGAGGGGGATTGGAGAGAAGTGGTGAAAGAGATGTTGGGGTGAGGGGGGTTGGCGAGTAGGGGTGAAAGAGAAGTACGCCTGAGGGGGGTTTGGCGAGTACGTTTGAAAGTAGTGTTTGTGTGAGGTGGTTGGAGAGTAGCGGTGAAAGTGGAGTTGGGGTGAGGGGGTTCGAGAGTTGGTGTATGGGGGTTGGGGAGTTGATGTGAAGGAGGAGTTGGGGTGAGAGGGGTAGTAGTGTTGGGGTGAAAGAGGAGTTAAGGTGAGGGGTTGGGGAGTAGTGGTAAAAAAGGTGTTGGGGTAAGGGGGCTTGGAGAGTAGTGGTGAGGGGGTTGGAGAGAAGGGGTGAAAGAGGCGTTCGGGTGAGGTTATTTGGAGGGTAGGGGTGAGAGAGGAGTTGGAGTGAGGGGTTGGAGAGTAGGGGTGAAAGAGGAGTTGGGGTGAGGGTTTGGAGAGTATGGGTGAAAGAGGAGTTTGGGTGAAGGTGGTTGGAGTATAGGGGTAAAAGAGGAGTTGGTGTGTGTGATGTTGGAGAGTAGGTGTGAAAGAGCAGTTGCGTTGAAGGAGGTTGGAGAGCAGGCATGAAAGAGGATTTGGGGTGAGGGGGATAGGAGAGTAGGGGTGAAAGAGGTGTTGGGGTGAGTGTTTGGAGAGTAGGTATGAAAATGTGTGGGGGTGAGGGTGTTGGAGATTAGGGGCGAAAGAGTTGAGGTGAGGGGGGTTGGAGAGTAGGGGTGGGAGAGGAGTTGGCGTGAGGGGTTGGAGATTATGGGTGAAAGCCGAGTTGGGGTGAAAGGGTTGGCAGCAGGGGTGAAAGAGGAGTTGGGGTGAGGGGGTTTGGAGAGTAGGGATGAAAGAGGAGTTGGGGTGAGGGTGTTGGAGAGTAGGTGTGAAAGAGGAGTTGCGTTGAAGGAGGTTGGAGAGCAGGCATGAAGGAGGATTTGGGATGAGGGGGATAGGAGAGTAGGGGTGAAAGAGGTGTTGGGGTGAGGGTTTGGAGAGTAGGTATGAAAGTGGTGTGGGGGTGAGGGTGTTGGAGATTAGGGGCGAAAGAGGAGTTGAGGTGAGGGGGGTTGGAGAGTAGGGGTGGGAGAGGAGTTGGCGGGAGGGGTTGGAGATTATGGGTGAAAGCCGAGTTGGGGTGAAAGGGTTGGCAGCAGGGGTGAAAGAGGAGTTGGGGTGAGGGGGTTTGGAGAGTAGGGATGAAAGAGGAGTTGGGGTGAGGGTGTTGGAGAGTAGGTGTGAAAGAGGAGTTGCGTTGAAGGAGGTTGGAGAGCAGGCATGAAAGAGGATTTGGGGTGAGGGGGATAGGAGAGTAGGGGTGAAAGAGGTGTTGGGGTGAGGGTTTGGAGAGTAGGTATGAAAGTGGTGTGGGGGTGAGGGTGT
This sequence comes from Somniosus microcephalus, assembly GCF_052327205.1. Classification (NCBI taxonomy): domain Eukaryota; kingdom Metazoa; phylum Chordata; class Chondrichthyes; order Squaliformes; family Somniosidae; genus Somniosus; species Somniosus microcephalus. Next base: position 149,799,138 of record NC_140990.1, on the reverse strand, counting down.
TGGAGATTAGGGGCGAAAGAGGAGTTGAGGTGAGGGGGGTTGGAGAGTAGGGGTGGGAGAGGAGTTGGCGTGAGGGGTTGGAGATTATGGGTGAAAGCCGAGTTGGGGTGAAAGGGTTGGCAGCAGGGGTGAAAGAGGAGTTGGGGTGAGGGGGTTTGGAGAGTAGGGATGAAAGAGGAGTTGGGGTGAGGGTGTTGGAGAGTAGGTGTGAAAGAGGAGTTGGGGCGAGTGGAGTTGGTGAGTTGGGGTGAAAGGGGAGTTCGGGTGAGGGGTTTGAGTGCAGAGGTGATAGATGAGTTGCGCTGAGGGTTGTTGGAGAGCATGGGTGAATGAGGAGTTGGGGTGAGGTGGGTTGGAGATTAGGGGTGAGAGAGGAGTTGGCATGAGGGGTTGGAGATTAGGGGTGAAAGAGGAGTTGGGGTGAAGGGGTTGGCAGCAGGGGTGAAAGAGGAGTTGGGGTGAGGGGGGTTGGAGAGTAGGTGTGCAAGAGACGTTGGGGTGAAGGGGTTGGAGAATATGTGTGAAAGAGGAGTTGGGGTGATGTGTGTTGGAGAGTAGTGGTGAAAGTGGAGTTGGGGTTAGGGGGTTGGAGAGGATGCCTTAGGGGGTTGGAGAGTTGGGGTGGAAGAGGTGTTGGGGTGAGGGTGCTGGGGAGTTGGGGTGTGGAGTTTGGGGAGCTGTTGTGAAAGATGAGTTGGGGTGAGAGGAGTTGGAGAGTTGGGGTGAAAGAGGAGTTGAGGTGAGAGTGTTAGGTGAGTAATGGTGAAAGAGGAGTTGGTTTGAGGGGGTTGGAGTGTGGGGTGAATGAGGAGTTAGTTTGAAGGGTTTGGCAAGTAGGGGTGAAAGAGGAGTTGGGGTGAGGATGGTTGGAGAGTAGGGGTGAAAGAGGAGTTGGGGTGAGGGGGTTTGAGAGTATGACTGAAAGCGGAGCTTGTGTGAGGTGTGTTGGAGAGTACAGTTGAAAGAGGAGTTGGGGTGAGGGTTGTTGGAGAGTAGGGGTGAAAGAGGAGTTGGTGTGAGGGGGTTGGAGTGTAGGGGTGAATGAAGAGTTGTGTTGAGGTGGGTTGGAGAGTAGGGGTGAGAGAGGAGTTGGGGTGGGGCATGGAAAGTTGCGGTGAAAGAGGATTTGGTGTGAGGGTTTAGGTAGTAGGGTTGAAAGAGGTGTTGGGGTGAGTCGGTTGGAGAGTAGGGGTGAAAGAGGAGTTGGGGTGAAGGGTGTTGGAGAGTAGGGGTGAAAGAGGAGTTGGGGTGAGGGGGTCGGAGAGTAGGTGTGAAAGAGGAGTTGGGTTGACTGATGTTGGAGAGTAGGGGTGAAAGAGCAGTTGGTGTTAATGGGGTTGGTGAGTAGGGGTGAATGAGGTGTTGGGGTGAGTAGTTGGAGAGTAGGGGTGAATGAAGTATTGGGGTGAGGGTGGATTGGAGAGTAGTGGTGAAAGAGGAGTTGGGGTGAGGAGGTTGGAGAGTAGGAGTGAAAGATGAGTTGGGGTGAGACACACACCAGGCACACACCCTGAGATCCCACAGCCCAGTACAACTAAAGGAGAAATTTAACCAGCTGGAGGCACAGCTGGTTAAACTTACAGAGGAGGTCCGTAAACTGAAAACCAACCAAGAAAACATCATTTCAGCAATAAAACAGGAACAAAAACAAGAGAGGGAGAGACACAGGAGGGATCTGAACTTACTTGAGAAGCAGGTGAAAGAGCTGCAGAAAGACAAAGAGAGACACAGGGGAGCGAGAGCGGCATTAGCCCAGCAGCCAGAGGCTAGAGATAAGACAGTACAGAGCCCGACGGGGCAGCTGCACTCTCACACTGAACAACAGACCCACAATACAGGGGGAGCCACACAGACGGACCAACACACTGAAGCCCAGTCTGCCCCCACCACTTTGGGACCACAGCCGAGCCGCTCACAAGAGGAATGCACACACCAGACACTACCGCCCCAGTCCAACACACAATCTGTGAGTCCAGATGAAAGCCACAAACCAGTAAACACCAACAAGGCTGACATTGTAATACTCATACACTCAATTGGGAAATACCTATGGGAGAAAAGGCTTTTCCCTAGACGTAAAGTAGAAAAGCTCTGGTGCCCAACAACAGACAGAGCCCTAGAATGGCTGACCAAAACCCAATTAGGCTCCCCCCAACACATAATAATACACACCGGCACAAATGACCTAAGGGCCCAGCAGAAAAGGGTAGCAACATCGCTCGGATCAGTGATTGAGAAGGCAAGCGACACCTTCCCAAACACTAGAATCACTGTTTCCACACTATTGCCGAGAAGAGACTTTAACAACAAAACAATCCACGAGATAAATGCAAGCATAGCAAGAGACTGTGAATTAAAACATAATGTGCACCTGGCCCAACACCCCACCCTCGATGTGGAATGTCTTTACGACCAAGTCCATACCCACAGGAAATGAATGTCGGTCTTTGCGAAGGCCCTGAAGGATGTCGCTTTTAACCGGGTCCACACCCAGATCCAAAAAGGACCCCCCCGACAACCAAAGACCAACGGGATACAGACCAGGACTACTACAGAGACCACCACCACACCAACCGGGGCCAGAGAGGATCCCCACGCACAACAACAATGTCGGACCTGCACCACTCCTGTCCTACAGGGGAACAGGACCACCCCCAGCCAGGCAGAGGGAGAGGTGCTCAGGGCGTATGCAATACCACAGGCAGAGACAAGCCATTAAGAGACATAATGCAGGCGATCAGCAGCATCAAATCCCGCCTTATGGATCAGAAAAAAATAAGGACTAGTTGTTAGAAAGAGTTGTAGCCAATTATCCTCAGCATTTATAGACAATTGAAATGTTCTTTATTCCCCATTTAGACACGACAAACACATATCACTATTTATCATATTTTAACCCATCACAGTAAAACATCAATTTTAGCATGAAATCCTTATATATCTCAACCTGGAATATCCAAGGTCTACGCTCTTCTATGCTTGGCATGAAGAGTGGGACCCCAGAGTTCCTCGATGAGATTAAAGATCTAGATATTATTTTTTACAGGAAACCTGGTGTAGAGGAGAAGGGCACACTGGCTGTCCCATTGGGTACACAGAGCTGGTGGTCTCCTCCAATAAATTGCCAGGAGTAACCCAGGGCAGAGAATCTGGAGGCATACTGATTTGGATTAAAGCAGAGCTCAGGAATTACATTAAATTTATAAAAAAGGGCGAAAACCACTTATGGCTCAAAATTAAGAGGGGCATTATCTCTATCATGAAAGATGTTTTCATTTGCACACTCTATATCCCCCCGACAGAATCCCCATACTTCAAAGAGGACACCTTCCCCAACATAGAGAGGGAGATTATCCAATTCCAGGCCCAGGGAAATGTGTTGATCTGTGGTGACCTCAACTCAAGAAATGGCGAAGAACCAGACTTCACCAATAATCAGGGGAATAATTACATATTTGGGAATAACCACTTTGATCTCCCTTCCCATCCACACAGGCATAACTGCGACAAACAGACAAATGCTAAAGGAAAACAGCTCCTGCAGCTCTGTCGAAGCCTGGGTCTGTACATTGTCAATGGTAAGTTATTGGGAGACTTCCTAGGAAGATCCATCTATTGCTCACCTCTTGGCTTCAGCACCGTAGACTATATGATTATGGATCTGGACTCATCCTCTTTCAGAGCATTCACAGTCAAACCACAAACAACACTGTCAGATCACAGTCAAATTACTGCATATCTTAAAAGGACAGAAACAACCAACACAGAAACACAACCCAGTAAGCTGCACAACATTAAAAAATCTTACAGATGGGCCAAAAACAGCACGGAAAAATACCAGAAAGCAATTAGCAATCAATCAACTCAAGCTCTCTTGTACACCTTTCTGGAAAATACATACACACACAATAAAGAAGGCGTAAACTGGGCAGTGAATAACCTAAATAATATTTTTGATAATTTGGCATCAATGTCAAACTTGAAAGTTCGCAAGAACAAACCCAAAACAAAAAACTACGAAAAATGGTTTGACTCCGATTGCCAGAACATGCGGAAAAAACTCAGAAAAATATCAAACCAAAAACACAGACAACCAGAAAATGAGGAATTACGCCTTACTTATTGTCAGGCATTAACACAATACAAAAACACACTCAGAACCAAGAATATTAAGAATACACTCATCTCCACTGAGAAATCCATTGATTCCAATTGTTTCTGGGACAACTGGAATCCATTACACAAAAAACAACACGACGAATTGACCATTCAAAACGGAGACACATGGGAAAACCATTTTGAAAAATTATACCAGAAAAACACACTAAGCCCAGAGCAATACCAAATATGCATAAAACTGGAAAAGCTCGAATTTGCCATAAAAGGTAACCAAAACCCGATAGACCCCATAATATCTGAAAAAGAGCTATTTGAAAAACTCGAGGACCTGTGACCAGGAAAAGCTTGCGGTGCAGACGGCATCCTAAGCGAGATGATTAAACACACGGACGATAAAATGAAATTGGCTATACTGAAACTCTTCAACTTGGTTCTGAGTGTCGGTTACTTCCCTGATATCTGGAACAAAGGACTCATAACGCCCATATACAAAAGTGGAGACAAAGTTGACCCAAATAACTATCGAGCCATCTGTGTAAACAGTAACCTGGTGAAGGTTTTCTGTAGTATCATAAACAAAAGACATAAACTTCCTTGAGGAGCACAATGTCTTGAGTAAAAGCCAAATTGGATTCCTACCAAACTATAGAACATCAGATCATATCTTCACCCTACAGACCCTAATTGACAAACATGTTCAGCAAAACAAAAGCAAAATTTTTGCCTGGTTTATAGATTTCCAGAAGGCTTTCGATTCCATCTGGCACGACGGTCTATTCTTGAAACTTATTGAAAGTGGTGTAGGGGGATAAACATATGATGTAATTAAATCAATGTATACAAACAATAAATGTGCAGTTAAAATTGGAGACAAACAAACAAAATCCTTCCCACAGGGGCGTGGTGTGATGCAGGGCTCGCCCATCTCACCGACACTCTTTAATATTTACATAAATGAATTGGCAAAACTACTTGAACAATCTACAGCACACGGCCTCACCCTATATGAATCCAAGGTTTAATTCCTCCTCTATGCAGATGACCTGGTTCTGCTGTCACCAACTAAGGAGGGTCTACAGCAGAACCTGGATCTGCTAGAGTCATTCTGTCAGACCTGGGTCCTGACAATAAACCCCCAAAAAAACAAAGTCCTTGTGTTCCAGCAAAGATCCAGACATCAGGGACCCAGAATAAATTTCACACTAGGAACAACTAAAATTGAACAAACCACTAACTACACATACTTGGGCTTAAAAATCAGCTCTACGGGAAATTTTCATCTGGCTGTGAATGAACTGAAAGAGAAAGCTAGAAGGGCTTTCTATGCCATTAAAAAATCAATCCAAATAGAAATCCAAATTAGCATTTGGCTCAAAATTTTTAAATCAATAATTGAACCAATTGCACTCTATGGCAGTGAGGTGTGGGGACCACTAACACAACAAGAATTTGCAAAATGGGACAAACACCCAATTGAGATCCTACATGCAGAATTCTGTAAAAGTATCCTCCGGACTCAAAGGAAAACCATAAACAATGCATGCAGGGCAGAACTAGGCCAATATCCATTAATAATTACTATCCAAAAAAGAGCCACCAAATTTTGGAAACACCTAAAAATGAGCAACCTCCACTGCTATCATTACGAAGCCCTGAAATGCCAAGAGAGAACCATAAAGAAGAATACCCTCAGTCAACTAGTCCTGGGACTCAGTGAAATAACTACTAACAATAACCAGCCCCAGGACAGTGACATCGTAGCACAGAGAATTCGACCAAACACAATTGTCACTAAGCAAAAGGAAAAATACCTGTCATATTGGGCAGAAACAACAAAAATCCAAAACAAACTCAATTGCTACTTGGCCCTAAACAGACAATACAACATGGCTGAATACCTGACCATGGTGAAGGATAGCAAACTGAGAAAAACCTTGACAAGGTACAGCCTTAGTGAACACAGCCTGGCCATCGAAAAAGGCAGACACAGACAGACCCGGCAGCCAAGAGAGGACAGGATATGCTCTCACTGCAGTCAGGGAGTGGTGGAGACAGAGAGGCACTTCCTCACAGCTTGTGGAAAATATCAGGGCATCAGGGAGAATTTCTACCAAAAATTCACAAAAATATGCCCTGAATTCAGAAATTTGAATGACGACCAAAAACTCCCATACCTACTAGGGGAACAGAGAAATTGTGTAACCTTAGCGGCACACTATGTTACAGCTTGCCATAAACAGAGGGACAGCCAGTAAAACTAAGAAAAGTGTATATACAAATTATACGAATGTATATTTATACACTCAGGGATATATCTGTTTATACACTGTATGAATAGATCTGCGTTTATGTGTTCAACCATAAATGTTTTTCGATGCTTTGGCAACATAAGATGTACCTTATCATGCCAATAAAGCGATTTGAATTGAATTGAATTGAGAGGGGTTGGAGAGTCGGTGTGAAAGTGTTGTTGGGATGAGGGGATTGGAGAGCAGGGGTGAAAGAGGAGCTGGTGTGAGGGGGGTTGGATAGTAGGGCTAAAAGAGGAGTTGGGGTGAAAGGGGTTGGAGAGTAGGGGTGAAAGAGGAGTTGTGGTGAGGGGGGCTGGAGAGTAGGTGTGAAAGAGGAGTTGGGGTGTGGGGGTTTGGAGAGTAGGTGTGAAAGTGTTGTTGGGATGAGGGGGTTGGAGAGTAGGGGTGAAAGAGGAGTTGGTGTGAGGGGGTTGTGGAGTTGGGGTGAGAGGTTTAGAGATTTGGTGTGAAAGAAGAGTTGGGGTGACAGGGTTTGGAGAATTGGGCAGAAAGAGGAGTTGGGCTGATGTTGATTGGAGGGTAGGAGTGAAAGAGGAGATGGGTTGAGGAGGATTGGAGAGTAGCGGTGAAAGAGGAGTTGTGGTGAGGGGGTGTGGTGAGTAGGGGTGAAAGAGGAGTTAGGGTGAGTGGTTGGAGAATAGGGGTGAAAGAGGAGTTGTGGTGAGGCGGGTTTGGAGAGTATGGGTGAAAGAGGAGTGGGGTGAGGTGGTTTGAGAGTAGAGGTGAAAATGATTTGTGGTGAGGGTTGTTGGAGAGTAGGGGTGAAAGAGGAGTTGGAGTGAGGGAGTTGGATAGTAGGGCTAAAAGAGGAGTTGGCATGAAGGGGGTTGGAGAGTAGGGGTGAAAGAGGAGTTGTGGTGAGGGGGGCTGGAGAGTAGGGGTGCAAGATGTGTTGGGGTGAGAGGTTTGGAGAGTAGGGGTGAAAGAGTAGTTCGGGTGAGGGGGGTTGGAGAGTAGGGATGAAAGAGGAGTTTGGGTGAGGAGGGTTGGAGAGTAGAGGAGAAAGTGGAGTTGGGGTGAGGGGTGTTGGAGAGTAGGGGTGAAAGAGGAGTTGGGTTGAAGGAGATTGGAGGGTATGGGTGAAAGTGGATTTGGGGTGAGGGGGATTGGTGAGTTGGGGTGAGGGGTTGGAGAGTAGGGGTAAAAGAGGAGTTGGGGTGAGGGTGGTTGGAGAGTAGGGGTGAAAGAGGAGTTGTGGTGAGGGGGATTGGAAATTAGGGGTGAAAGAGGAGTTGGGGTGAGGGGGATTGGTGAGTAGGGGCGAAAGTGGAGTTGGGACGGGGTTGGAGAGTACGGGTAAAAAGGAGTTGGGTTGAGGGGCTTGGAGCGTAGGGGTGAAAGAGGAGTTGGGTTGTGGGGGTTGGAGTGTAGGTGAGAAAGAGGAGTTTGTTTGAGGAGGTTGGAGAGTAGGGGTGAAAGTGGAGTTGGGGTGAGGGGGATTGGAGAGTAGGGGTGAAAGAGGAGTTTGGTTGAGGAGGTTGGCGAGTACAGGTGAAAGAGGAGTTAGGGTGCGGGGTGTTGGAGAGTAGGGGTGAAAGAGGAGTTTGTGTTAGGAGGGTTGGAGAGTAGAGGTGAAAGAGGAGTTTGGGTGAGGGTGGTGGAGTGTAGGGGTGAAGGAGAAGTTGAGGTGAGGGGGTTGGGTAGTAGGGGTGAAGGAGGAGTTGTGGTGAGGGGGATTGGAGAGTAGGGGTGAAAGAGGAGTTGGGGTGAGGGGGTTGGGGAGTAGGGGTGAAAGAGGAGTTTGAGTGAGGAGGGCTGGAGAGTACAGTTGAAATAGCAGTTATGGTGAGGGTGTTGGAGAGTAGGGGTGAAAGAGGAGTTCGGGTGAGGGGGGTTGGAGAGTAGGGGTGAAAGAGGAGATGTGCTGAGGTGTTTGAAGTGTAGGGGTGAATGCGGAGTTGGGTTGGGGGGTGTTGGAGAGTTGGATTGAAAGTGGAGTGGCGTGAGGGGGTAGGAGCGTACGGGTGAAAGAGGAGTTAGGGTGAGGGGGTTTGGAGAGTAAGGGTGAAAGAGGAGTTGGTGTGAGGGGTTGGAGAGTATGGGTGAAAGAGGAGTTGGGGTAAGGGTTTGGAGAGTAGGGGTGAAAGAGGAGTTGGGGTGAGTGGGTTGGAGAGTCGGGGTGAAAAGGAATTTGGGTGAGGAGGTTTGGAGAATAGAGGTGAAAGAGGATATTGGGGTGAGGGGGTTGGAGTGTAGTGGTGAAAGTGGAGTTGTGGTGAAGGGAGCTTGGAGAGTAGTGGTGAAAAATGAGTTGGTGTGAGGGTGTTGGAGCGTAGGGGTGAATGAGGAGTTGGGTCGAAGAAGGTTGTAGAGTGGGTTGAAATTGAAGTTGGGTAGTGAGTGGTGGGAGAGTAATTTTGAAAGAGCAGTTGAGGTGAGGGGGGTTGGAGAGTAGGGGTGAAAGAGGAGTTGGGGTGGGGGTGTTGGAGGGTAGTGGAGATAGAGGAGTTGGGGTGATGGTTTTGGAGTGTAGGGGTGAATGAGGAGCAGTGGTGAGGGGGGATGGAGAGAGTAGTGTTGAAAGTGGAGTTGGTTTGAAGGAGGTTGGAGAGATGGGGTGAAAGAGAAGTTGGCTGAGGGGGATTGGAGAGTAGTGGTGAAAGAGATGTTGGGGTGAGGGGGGTTGGCGAGTAGGGGTGAAATAGAAGTTTGCCTGAGGGGAGTTGGAGAGTAGTTGTGAAAGTTATGTTGGTGTGAGATATTTGGAGAGTAGGGGTGAAAGAGGTGTTGGGGTGAGGGGTTTGGGGTTTTGGGGTATGGGGGTTGGGGAGTTGATGTGATGGAGTTGGGGTGAGAGGGGTGGCTGTGTTGGGATGAAAGAGGTGTTGATGTGATGGTGTTTGGAGAGTAGGGGTGAAAGAGGAGTTGGGTTGAGGGGGATTGGAGAGTAGGGGTGAAAGAGGATTTGGGGTCAGGGGGTTGACGAGTAGGTGTGAAAGTGGAGTTGGGGTGAGGGGTTGGAGAGTAGGGGTAAAAAAGGAGTTGTGGTGAGAGGTTTCGACGAGTAAGTGTGAAAGAGGGGTTCGGGTGAGGGGGGTTGGAGAGTAGGTGTGAGAGAGGAGTTGGTGTGGGGGAGTGGCGGAGTATGTGTGAAATTGGTGTTGGTGTGAGGTGCGTCGAGAGTAGGGGTGAATCAGGAATTGGGGTGAGGGGGGATGGAGAGAAGTGATGCAAGCGGGATTGTGAGGGGGCTAGAGTGTATGGGTGAAAAAGATGTTGGCGTGAGGGGGTTGGAGAGTAGGTGTAAAAGAGGAGTTTGTGTGAGGAGGGTTGGAGAGCACAGGTGAAAGAGGAGTTGGGGTGAGAGGTGTTGGAGAATAGGGTTGGAAGAGGAGTTGGGGTGAAGGTTTTGGAGTGTAGGGGCGAATGAGCAGCTGCGGTGAGGGGGGATGGAGAGTAGGTGTGAAAGAGGAGTTGGGTTGAAGGAGATTGGAGAGAAAGGGTGAAAGAGGAGTTGGTTGAGGGGGATTGGAGAGTATTGCTGAAAGAGATGTTGGGGTGAGGGGGGTTGGCGAGTAGGGGTGAAGGAGAAGTACGCCTGAGGGGGGTTTGGAGAGTAGGTTTGAAAGTGGTACTGGTGTGAGATGGGTGGAGAGCAGGGGTGAAAGAGGAGTTGGGGTGAGGTATATGGGAGTTGGGGTATGGGGTTGGGGAGTTGATGTGAAGGAGGAGTTCGGGTGAGTGTGGTAGTAGTGTTGGGGTGAAAGACAAGTTGGGTTAATGGTGTTTGGAGAGTAGGGGTGAAAGAGGAGTTGGGTTGAGGGGGATTGGAGAGTAGGGGTGAAAGAGGAGTTGGGGTGAGGGGAGTTGGCGCATAGGGGTGAAAGTGGAGTTGAGGTGAGGTGTTGGAGAGTAGGGGTGAAAATGGAGTTGGGGTGAGGGTGGTTGGAGAGCATTGGTAAGGGGGGTGTGGAGAGTAGGGCTAAGGGGGTTGGAGAGAAGGGGTGAAAGAGGAGTTGGGGTGAGGTGGGTTGGAGAGTAGGTGTGAGAGAGGAGTTAGGGTGAGGGGCTGGAGAGTAGGGGTGAAAGAGGAGTTGGATTGAGAGGTTGGAGAGTACAGGTTAAAGAGGAGTTGGGGTGAGTGAGGTTGGAGAGTAGGTGTGAAAGAGGAGTTGCGTTGAAGGAGGTTGAAGAGCAGCCATGAAAGAGGATTTGTGGTGAGGGGGATAGGAGAGTAGGGATGAACGAGATGTTGGGGTGAGGGGTTGGAGAGTAGAGTTGAAAGTGGTGTTGGGCTGAGGTTGTTGGAGAGTAGGGTTGTGAGGGGAGTTGGGATGAGGGGGTTGTGGAGTTGCTGTGAGGGGTTGGAGATTTGGGGTGAAAGGAGTACGGGTGAGAGGGTTTAGAGAGTTGGGGAGAAAGAGGAGATGTGGTGAGGGGTTTGAGTGTTGAGGTGAAAGATGTGTTGCAGTGAGGTTTGTTGGAGAGTAGGGGTGAAAGAGGAATTGAGCTGAGGTGGGTTGGAGAGTAGTGTTGAGAGTAGAGTTGGTGTGAGTGGTTGGAGAATAGGGGAGAAAGAGGAGTTGGGGTGAAGGTGTTGGCAGCAGGGTGGAAGAGGAGTTGGGGTGAAGTGGTTTGGAGAGTAGGGATGAAAGAGGAGTTGGGGTGAAGGGGGTTGGAGAGTAAGGGTGAAAGAGGAGTTGGGGTGAGGAGGGTTGGAGAGTAGAGGAGAAAGTGGAGTTGGGGTGAGGGGTGTTGGAGAGTAGGGGTGAAAGAGGAGTTGGGTTGAAGGAGATTGGAGGGTATGGGTGAAAGTGGATTTGGGGTGAGGGGGATTGGTGAGTTGGGGTGAGGGGTTGGAGAGTAGGGGTAAAAGAGGAGTTGGGGTGAGGGTGGTTGGAGAGTAGGGGTGAAAGAGGAGTTGTGGTGAGGGGGATTGGAAATTAGGGGTGAAAGAGGAGTTGGGGTGAGGGGGATTGGTGAATAGGGGCGAAAGTGGAGTTGGGACGGGGTTGGAGAGTACGGGTAAAAAGGAGTTGGGTTGAGGGGCTTGGAGCGTAGGGGTGAAAGAGGAGTTGGGTTGTGGGGGTTGGAGTGTAGGTGAGAAAGAGGAGTTTGTTTGAGGAGGTTGGAGAGTAGGGGTGAAAGTGGAGTTGGGGTGAGGGGGATTGGAGAGTAGGGGTGAAAGAGGAGTTTGGTTGAGGAGGTTGGCGAGTACAGGTGAAAGAGGAGTTAGGGTGCGGGGTGTTGGAGAGTAGGGGTGAAAGAGGAGTTTGTGTTAGGAGGGTTGGAGAGTAGAGGTGAAAGAGGAGTTTGGGTGAGGGTGGTGGAGTGTAGGGGTGAAGGAGAAGTTGAGGTGAGGGGGTTGGGTAGTAGGGGTGAAGGAGGAGTTGTGGTGAGGGGGATTGGAGAGTAGGGGTGAAAGAGGAGTTGGGGTGAGGGGGTTGGGGAGTAGGGGTGAAAGAGGAGTTTGAGTGAGGAGGGCTGGAGAGTACAGTTGAAATAGCAGTTATGGTGAGGGTGTTGGAGAGTAGGGGTGAAAGAGGAGTTAGGGTGAGGGGGGTTGGAGAGTAGGGGTGAAAGAGGAGATGTGCTGAGGTGTTTGAAGTGTAGGGGTGAATGCGGAGTTGGGTTGGGGGGTGTTGGAGAGTTGGATTGAAAGTGGAGTGGCGTGAGGGGGTAGGAGCGTACGGGTGAAAGAGGAGTTAGGGTGAGGGGGTTTGGAGAGTAAGGGTGAAAGAGGAGTTGGTGTGAGGGGTTGGAGAGTATGGGTGAAAGAGGAGTTGGGGTAAGGAGGGTTGGAGAGTAGAGGAGAAAGTGGAGTTGGGGTGAGGGGTGTTGGAGAGTAGGGGTGAAAGAGGAGTTGGGTTGAAGGAGATTGGAGGGTATGGGTGAAAGTGGATTTGGGGTGAGGGGGATTGGTGAGTTGGGGTGAGGGGTTGGAGAGTAGGGGTAAAAGAGGAGTTGGGGTGAGGGTGGTTGGAGAGTAGGGGTGAAAGAGGAGTTGTGGTGAGGGGGATTGGAAATTAGGGGTGAAAGAGGAGTTGGGGTGAGGGGGATTGGTGAGTAGGGGCGAAAGTGGAGTTGGGACGGGGTTGGAGAGTACGGGTAAAAAGGAGTTGGGTTGAGGGGCTTGGAGCGTAGGGGTGAAAGAGGAGTTGGGTTGTGGGGGTTGGAGTGTAGGTGAGAAAGAGGAGTTTGTTTGAGGAGGTTGGAGAGTAGGGGTGAAAGTGGAGTTGGGGTGAGGGGGATTGGAGAGTAGGGGTGAAAGAGGAGTTTGGTTGAGGAGGTTGGCGAGTACAGGTGAAAGAGGAGTTAGGGTGCGGGGTGTTGGAGAGTAGGGGTGAAAGAGGAGTTTGTGTTAGGAGGGTTGGAGAGTAGAGGTGAAAGAGGAGTTTGGGTGAGGGTGGTGGAGTGTAGGGGTGAAGGAGAAGTTGAGGTGAGGGGGTTGGGTAGTAGGGGTGAAGGAGGAGTTGTGGTGAGGGGGATTGGAGAGTAGGGGTGAAAGAGGAGTTGGGGTGAGGGGGTTGGGGAGTAGGGGTGAAAGAGGAGTTTGAGTGAGGAGGGCTGGAGAGTACAGTTGAAATAGCAGTTATGGTGAGGGTGTTGGAGAGTAGGGGTGAAAGAGGAGTTAGGGTGAGGGGGGTTGGAGAGTAGGGGTGAAAGAGGAGATGTGCTGAGGTGTTTGAAGTGTAGGGGTGAATGCGGAGTTGGGTTGGGGGGTGTTGGAGAGTTGGATTGAAAGTGGAGTGGCGTGAGGGGGTAGGAGCGTACGGGTGAAAGAGGAGTTAGGGTGAGGGGGTTTGGAGAGTAAGGGTGAAAGAGGAGTTGGTGTGAGGGGTTGGAGAGTATGGGTGAAAGAGGAGTTGGGGTAAGGGTTTGGAGAGTAGGGGTGAAAGAGGAGTTGGGGTGAGTGGGTTGGAGAGTCGGGGTGAAAAGGAATTTGGGTGAGGAGGTTTGGAGAATAGAGGTGAAAGAGGATATTGGGGTGAGGGGGTTGGAGTGTAGTGGTGAAAGTGGAGTTGTGGTGAAGGGAGCTTGGAGAGTAGTGGTGAAAAATGAGTTGGTGTGAGGGTGTTGGAGCGTAGGGGTGAATGAGGAGTTGGGTCGAAGAAGGTTGTAGAGTGGGTTGAAATTGAAGTTGGGTAGTGAGTGGTGGGAGAGTAATTTTGAAAGAGCAGTTGAGGTGAGGGGGGTTGGAGAGTAGGGGTGAAAGAGGAGTTGGGGTGGGGGTGTTGGAGGGTAGTGGAGATAGAGGAGTTGGGGTGATGGTTTTGGAGTGTAGGGGTGAATGAGGAGCAGTGGTGAGGGGGGATGGAGAGAGTAGTGTTGAAAGTGGAGTTGGTTTGAAGGAGGTTGGAGAGATGGGGTGAAAGAGAAGTTGGCTGAGGGGGATTGGAGAGTAGTGGTGAAAGAGATGTTGGGGTGAGGGGGGTTGGCGAGTAGGGGTGAAATAGAAGTTTGCCTGAGGGGAGTTGGAGAGTAGTTGTGAAAGTTATGTTGGTGTGAGATATTTGGAGAGTAGGGGTGAAAGAGGTGTTGGGGTGAGGGGTTTGGGGTTTTGGGGTATGGGGGTTGGGGAGTTGATGTGATGGAGTTGGGGTGAGAGGGGTGGCTGTGTTGGGATGAAAGAGGTGTTGATGTGATGGTGTTTGGAGAGTAGGGGTGAAAGAGGAGTTGGGTTGAGGGGGATTGGAGAGTAGGGGTGAAAGAGGATTTGGGGTCAGGGGGTTGACGAGTAGGTGTGAAAGTGGAGTTGGGGTGAGGGGTTGGAGAGTAGGGGTAAAAAAGGAGTTGTGGTGAGAGGTTTCGACGAGTAAGTGTGAAAGAGGGGTTCGGGTGAGGGGGGTTGGAGAGTAGGTGTGAGAGAGGAGTTGGTGTGGGGGAGTGGCGGAGTATGTGTGAAATTGGTGTTGGTGTGAGGTGCGTCGAGAGTAGGGGTGAATCAGGAATTGGGGTGAGGGGGGATGGAGAGAAGTGATGCAAGCGGGATTGTGAGGGGGCTAGAGTGTATGGGTGAAAAAGATGTTGGCGTGAGGGGGTTGGAGAGTAGGTGTAAAAGAGGAGTTTGTGTGAGGAGGGTTGGAGAGCACAGGTGAAAGAGGAGTTGGGGTGAGAGGTGTTGGAGAATAGGGTTGGAAGAGGAGTTGGGGTGAAGGTTTTGGAGTGTAGGGGCGAATGAGCAGCTGCGGTGAGGGGGGATGGAGAGTAGGTGTGAAAGAGGAGTTGGGTTGAAGGAGATTGGAGAGAAAGGGTGAAAGAGGAGTTGGTTGAGGGGGATTGGAGAGTATTGCTGAAAGAGATGTTGGGGTGAGGGGGGTTGGCGAGTAGGGGTGAAGGAGAAGTACGCCTGAGGGGGGTTTGGAGAGTAGGTTTGAAAGTGGTACTGGTGTGAGATGGGTGGAGAGCAGGGGTGAAAGAGGAGTTGGGGTGAGGTATATGGGAGTTGGGGTATGGGGTTGGGGAGTTGATGTGAAGGAGGAGTTCGGGTGAGTGTGGTAGTAGTGTTGGGGTGAAAGACAAGTTGGGTTAATGGTGTTTGGAGAGTAGGGGTGAAAGAGGAGTTGGGTTGAGGGGGATTGGAGAGTAGGGGTGAAAGAGGAGTTGGGGTGAGGGGAGTTGGCGCATAGGGGTGAAAGTGGAGTTGAGGTGAGGTGTTGGAGAGTAGGGGTGAAAATGGAGTTGGGGTGAGGGTGGTTGGAGAGCATTGGTAAGGGGGGTGTGGAGAGTAGGGCTAAGGGGGTTGGAGAGAAGGGGTGAAAGAGGAGTTGGGGTGAGGTGGGTTGGAGAGTAGGTGTGAGAGAGGAGTTAGGGTGAGGGGCTGGAGAGTAGGGGTGAAAGAGGAGTTGGATTGAGAGGTTGGAGAGTACAGGTTAAAGAGGAGTTGGGGTGAGTGAGGTTGGAGAGTAGGTGTGAAAGAGGAGTTGCGTTGAAGGAGGTTGAAGAGCAGCCATGAAAGAGGATTTGTGGTGAGGGGGATAGGAGAGTAGGGATGAACGAGATGTTGGGGTGAGGGGTTGGAGAGTAGAGTTGAAAGTGGTGTTGGGCTGAGGTTGTTGGAGAGTAGGGTTGTGAGGGGAGTTGGGATGAGGGGGTTGTGGAGTTGCTGTGAGGGGTTGGAGATTTGGGGTGAAAGGAGTACGGGTGAGAGGGTTTAGAGAGTTGGGGAGAAAGAGGAGATGTGGTGAGGGGTTTGAGTGTTGAGGTGAAAGATGTGTTGCAGTGAGGTTTGTTGGAGAGTAGGGGTGAAAGAGGAATTGAGCTGAGGTGGGTTGGAGAGTAGTGTTGAGAGTAGAGTTGGTGTGAGTGGTTGGAGAATAGGGGAGAAAGAGGAGTTGGGGTGAAGGTGTTGGCAGCAGGGTGGAAGAGGAGTTGGGGTGAAGTGGTTTGGAGAGTAGGGATGAAAGAGGAGTTGGGGTGAAGGGGGTTGGAGAGTAAGGGTGAAAGAGGAGTTGGGGTGAGGGTGTTGGATAGTAGGTGTGAAAGAGGAGTTGCTTTGAGGGGGTTGGAGCGTAGCTGTGAAAGAGGAATTGGGGTGAGGGGGGTTGGTGAGTTGGGGTGAAAGAGGACTTGGGGTGTGTGGTTTGAGTGTAGAGGTGAAAGATGAGTTGCGGTGAGGGTTGTTGGAGAGTAGGGGTGAAAGAGGAGTTGTGATGAGGTGGGTTGGAGAGTAGGGGTGAGAGAGGAGTTGGCGTGAGGTGTTGGAGATTAGGGGTGAAAGAGGAGTTGGGGTGAAGGAGTTGGCAGCAGGGGTGAAAGAGGAGTTGGGGTGAGGGGGGTTGGAGAGTAGTGGTGAAAGTGGAGTTGGGGTGAGTGGTTGGAGAGTAGGGGTAAAAAAGGAGTTGTGCTGAGGGGTTTCGAGGAGTAAGGGTGAAAGAGGAGTTCGGGTGCGGGGTGGGAGAGTAGTGGTGAAATAGGTGTTGGCATGAGGGGGTTGGAGAGTATGGGTGAAAGAGGAGTTTGTGTGTGGAGGGTTGGAGAGTACAGGTGAAAGAGGAGTTGGGGTGAGAGGTGTTGGTGAATAGTGGTGGAAGAGGAGTTGGGGTGATGGTTTTGGAGTGTAGGGGTGAATGAGGAGCTGTGGTGAGGGGGATGGAGAGCAGGGGTGAAAGAGGAGTTGGTTTGAAGGAGGTTGGAGAGAAGGGGTGAAAGAGGAGTTGGTTGATGGGGATTGGAGAGTATTGGTGAAAGAGATGTTGGGGTGAGGGGGGTTGGCGAGTAGGGGTGAAAGAGAAGTACGTCTGAGGGGGGTTTGGAGAGTAGGTGTGAAAGTGGTTTTGGTGTGAGATGGTTGGAGAGTAGGGGTGAAAGAGGTGTTGGGGTGAGGGGATTGGGGAGTTGGGGTATGGGGTTGGGGAGTTGATGTGAAGGAGGAGTTGGGTTGAGAGTGGTAGTAGTGTTAGGGTGAAAGAGGAGTTGGGGTAATGGTGTTTGGAGAGTAGGGGTGAAAGAGGAGTTGGGTTGAGTGGGATTGGAGAGTAGGTGTGAAAGAGGAATTGGGGTGAGGGGAGTTGGCGAGTAGGGGTGAAAGTGGAGTTGAGGTGAGGGGTTGGAGATTAGGGGTACCAAAGGGGTTCTGGTGAGGGTGGTTGGAGAGCAGCGGAGGGGGGTTGGAGTGTAGGGGTGAGGGGCTTGGAGAGAAGGGGTGAAAGAGGAGTTGTGGTGAGATGGGTTGGAGAGTAGGTGTGAGAGAGGAGTTGGGGTGAGGGTTTGGAGAGTAGGGGAGAAAGAGGAGTTGGGGTGAGGGGTTGGAGTGTATGGGTGAAAGAGGAGTTGGGGTGAATGAGGTTGGAGAGTAGGTGTGAAAGAGGAGTTAGGGTGAAGGTGTTGGCAGCAGGGGTGGAAGAGGAGTTGGGGTGAGGGGGTTTGGAGAGTAGGGATGAAAGAGGAGTTGGGGTGAAGGGGTTGGAGAGTAAGGTTGAAAGAGGAGTTTGGGTGAGGGTGTTGGAGGGTAGGGGTGAAAGAGGAGTTGGGTTGAGAGGTTGGAGAGTACAGGTGAAAGAGGAGTTGGGGTGAGTGAGGTTGGAGAGTAGGTGTGAAAGAGGAGTTGCGTTGAAGGAGGTTGAAGAGCAGCCATGAAAGAGGATTTCTGGTGAGGGGGATAGGAGAGTAGGGATGAACGAGATGTTGGGGTGAGGGGTTGGACAGTAGAGTTGAAAGTGGTGTTGGGCTGAGGTTGTTGGAGAGTAGGGTTGTGAGGGGAGTTGGGATGAGGGGGTTGTGGAGTTGCTGTGAGGGGTTGGAGATTTGGGGTGAAAGGAGTAGGGGTGAGAGGGTTTAGAGAGTTGGGGAGAAAGAGGAGATGTGGTGAGGGGTTTGAGTGTTGAGGTGAAAGATGTGTTGCAGTGAGGTTTGTTGGAGAGTAGGGGTGAAAGATGAATTGAGCTGAGGTGGGTTGGAGAGTAGTGTTGAGAGTGGAGTTGGTGTGAGTGGTTGGAGATTAGGGGAGAAAGAGGAGTTGGGGTGAAGGTGTTGGCAGCAGGGTGGAAGCGGAGTTGGGGTGAAGTGGTTTGGAGAGTAGGGATGAAAGAGGAGTTGGGGTGAAGGGGGTTGGAGAGTAAGGGTGAAAGAGGAGTTGGGGTGAGGGTGTTGGATAGTAGGTGTGAAAGAGGAGTTGCTTTGAGGGGGTTTGAGCGTAGCTGTGAAAGAGGAATTGGGGTGAGGGGGGTTGGTGAGTTGGGGTGAAAGAGGACTTGGGGTGTGTGGTTTGAGTGTAGAGGTGAAAGATGAGTTGCGGTGAGGGTTGTTGGAGAGTAGGGGTGAAAGAGGGGTTGTGGTGAGGTGGGTTGGAGAGTAGGGGTGAGAGAGGAGTTGGCGTGAGGGGTTGGAGATTAGGGGTGAAAGAGGAGTTGGGGTGAAGGAGTTGGCAGCAGGGGTGAAAGAGGTGTTGGGGTGAGGGGGTTGGAGAGTAGAGGTGAAAGAGGATTTGGGGTGAGGGGTGTTGGAGAGTAGTGGTGAAAGTGGAGTTGGGGTGAGTGGTTGGAGAGTAGGGGTAAAAAAGGAGTTGTGCTGAGGGGTTTCGAGGAGTAAGGGTGAAAGAGGAGTTTGGGTGAGGGGTGGGAGAGTAGTGGTGAAATAGGTGTTGGCATGAGGGGGTTGGAGAGTATGGGTGAAAGAGGAGTTTGTGTGTGGAGGGTTGGAGAGTACAGGTGAAAGAGGAGTTGGGGTGAGAGGTGTTGGTGAATAGTGGTGGAAGAGGAGTTGAGGTGATGGTTTTGGAGTGTAGGGGTGAATGAGGAGCTGTGGTGAGGGGGGATGGAGAGCAGGGGTGAAAGAGGAGTTGGTTTGAAGGAGGTTGGAGAGAAGGGGTGAAAGAGGAGTTGGTAGATGGGGATTGGAGAGTATTGGTGAAAGAGATGTTGGGGTGAGGGGGGTTGGCGAGTAGGGGTGAAAGAGAAGTACGTCTGAGGGGGGTTTGGAGAGTAGGTGTGAAAGTGGTTTTGGTGTGAGATGGTTGGAGAGTAGGGGTGAAAGAGGTGTTGGGGTGAGGGGATTGGGGAGTTGGGGTATGGGGTTGGGGAGTTGATGTGAAGGAGGAGTTGGGTTGAGAGTGGTAGTAGTGTTAGGGTGAAAGAGGAGTTGGGGTAATGGTGTTTGGAGAGTAGGGGTGAAAGAGGAGTTGGGTTGAGTGGGATTGGAGAGTAGGTGTGAAAGAGGAATTGGGGTGAGGGGAGTTGGCGAGTAGGGGTGAAAGTGGAGTTGAGGTGAGGGGTTGGAGATTAGGGGTACCAAAGGGGTTCTGGTGAGGGTGGTTGGAGAGCAGCGGAGGTGGGTTGGAGAGTAGGGGTGAGGGGCTTGGAGAGAAGGGGTGAAAGAGGAGTTGTGGTGAGATGGGTTGGAGAGTAGGTGTGAGAGAGGAGTTGGGGTGAGGGTTTGGAGAGTAGGGGAGAAAGAGGAGTTGGGGTGAGGGGTTGGAGTGTACGGGTGAAAGAGGTGTTGGGGTGAATGAGGTTGGACAGTAGGTGTGAAAGAGGAGTTAGGGTGTAGGTGTTGGCAGCAGGGGTGGAAGAGGAGTTGGGGTGAGGGGGTTTGGAGAGTAGGGATGAAAGAGGAGTTGGGGTGAAGGGGTTGGAGAGTAAGGTTGAAAGAGGAGTTTGGGTGAGGGTGTTGGAGGGTAGGGGTGAAAGAGGAGTTGGGTTGAGGTGGGTTGGAGAGGAGGGCTGAGAGACGAGTTGGTGTGAGAGTTAGGAGATTAGGGGTGAAAGAGGAGTTGGGGTGAAGGGGTTGGCAGCAGGGTTGAAAGAGTATTTGGGGTGAGTGGGTTTGGAGAGTAGGGGTGAAAGAGGAGTTGGGGTGAGGGGTGTTGGAGAGTTGGGGTGAAAGAGGACTTAGGGTTAGGGGAGTTGGAGAATAGGCGATGGGGTGTGAGAGTAGGTGTGAAAGAGGAGTTGTGGTGAGCAGGTTGAGGAGTTGTGTGTGGAGGTTGGAATGTAGGGGTGAAAGATGAGTTGGGTTCAGGGGAGTTTGAGAGTAGGGGTGAAAGATGGTTGGTATGAGGGGGTTGGAGAGTAGGGGTGAAAGAGGTGTTAGGGTGAGCGGGTTGGAGGGTAGGGGTGAAAAAGTAGTTGGTGTGATGGGGGTTTGAGAGTAGGGGTGAAAGAGGAGTTGGGGTGAAGGTGGTTGGAGAGTAAGGGTGACAGAGGAGTTGGGGTGAGGGTGTTGGAGACTAGGGGTGAAAGAGGAGTTGGGTTGAGGGGGATTGGAGAGTAGGTGTGAAAGGGGAGTTGGGGCGAGAGTGGTTGGTGAGTAGGGGTGAAAGAAGTCTTGGGGTGAGGGGTTTGTGGGGTGAGGGTCTTGTGTGTAGAGGTGAAAGATGAGTTGAGGTGAGGGTTGTTGGAGAGTAGGAGTGAAAGAGGAGTTTGGGTGAGGTGGGTTGGAGAGTAGGGGTGAGAAAGGAGTTGGCATGAGGGTTTGGAGATTAGGGGTGAGAGAGTAGTTGGGGTGAAGGGGTTGGCAGCAGGTTTGAAAGAGGAGTTGGGGTGAGGGGTGTTGGAGAGTAGGGGTGAAAGGAGTTGGGGTGAGGGTTTGGAAAGCAGGGGTATAGAAGGAGTTGTGGTGAGGGGTTTTGACGAGTAAGGGTGAAAGAGGAGTTCGGGTGAAGGGTGGGAGAGTAGGGGTGAAAGAGCAGTTGGGGTGAGGGGGGTTGGAGAGTAGGGGTGAAAGATGAGTTGGGGTGGGGGGTTTGCGGAGTATGTGTGAAACTGGTGTTGGGGTGAGGTGTTTCTAGAGTAGGGGTGACTCAGTAATTGGGTTGAGGGGGGATGGAGAGTAGGGGTGCAAGTGTGGCGAGGAGCGAGGCCTGACCACAGAGCCTGGACCTGGGTGAGATCAGCATCGAGCGCGGCAGAGGTTAAAACTGGCAGCGAGGAGTGAGGCCCGACCACAGTGCCTGGACCTGTGTGAGAGCAACATCGAGCGCGGCAGACCTTAAAACCGGCAGCGAGGAGCAAGGCCCGACCACAGAGCCTGGACCTGTGTGAGAGCAGCATCGAGTGGGGCAGAACTTAAAACCGGCAGCGAGGAGCGAGGCCCGAGGACAGAGCCTCGACCTGGGTGAGAGCAGCATCGAGCGCGGCAGAGCTTAAAACCGGCAGCGAGGAGCGAGGCCCGACCACAGAGCCTCGACCTGGGTGAGAGCCGCACCGAGCGCGGCAGAGCTTAAAACCGGCAGCGAGGAGCGAGGCCCGACCACAGAGCCTCGACCTGGGTGAGAGCCGCACCGAGCGCGGCAGAGCTTAAAACCGGCAGCGAGGAGCGAGGCCCGACCACAGAGCCTGGACCTGGGTGAGAGCAGCATCGAGCACAGCAGAGCTTAAAACCAGCAGCGAGGGGCGAGGCCCGACAACAGAGCCTGGACCTGGGTGAGAGCGGCATCGAGTGCGGCAGAGCTTAAAACCAGCACTTCCTGTGTCCCTGACAACTACATGTACAGGAAGTGCACCCAGCTGCAGCTACTGACAGACCGCATAGCGGCACTGGAGCTGCGATTGGATGCATACTGGAGCGTTCACGATGCTCGGGACATCGTGAATAGCACATTTAAGGAGTTGGACACACCACAGGTAGAGGTTGGACAGGAAGAAAGGGAATGGGTGACCAACAGGCAGAGTCCTAGGCGCAGGCAGGTAGTGCAGGGGTCCCCTGTGGCCATCCCCCTCTCCAACAGATACACCACTTTGAGTACTGTTGGGGGGGATGGCTTATCAGAGGAAGGCAGCAGCAGCCAACTTCCTGGCACCAGGGGTGGCTCTGCTGCACAGAATGGGAGGAAAAAGAGTGGTAGAGCTATAGTAATAGGGGATTCAAGTGTAAGGGGAATAGATAGGTGTTTCTGCGGCCGCAAACGAGACTCCAGGATGGTGTGTTGCCTCCCTGGTGCAAGGGTCAAGGATGTCTCTGAGCGGCTGCAGAATATCTTGGAAGGGGAGAGTGAACAGCCAGTTGTTGTGGTGCATATAGGCACCAACAAAATAGGTAAAAAGTGGGATGAGGTAATAAAAGCGGAATATAGGGAGTTAGGAGGTAAATTGAAAAACAGGACCTCAAAGGTAGTAATCTCAGCATTGCTACCAGTGCCACGTGCTAGTCAGAGTAGAAATTGAAGGATATTTCAGATGAATACGTGGCTAGAGGAATGGTGCCAGGGAGAGGGTTTCAAGATCCTGGGACATTGGAACCGGTTCTGGGGGAGGTGGGACCAGTTCAAACTGGACGGTCTGCACCTGGGCAGGGCTGGAACTGATGTCCTAGGGGAAGTGTTTGCTAGTGCTGTGGGGGAGGGCTTAAACTAAAATGGAAGGGGGTTGGGAACCTGAGCAGGGAGACAGAGGAAAGTGAAACAAGGATAAAAGCAAAAGATAGGAAGGAGAAAAACAAAAGTGGCAGTCAGAGAAATCAACGGTTTAAATCAAACGTGGCCAAAGTAAATAATAATTCTAACAGGTCTAAGAGCATTAAAAAACAAGCCTGAAGGCTTTGTGTCTTAATGCGAGGAGCATTTGTAATAAGGTGGATGAATTGGCTGCGCAAATAGAGGTAAATGAATATGATTTGGTTGGGATTACGGAAATGTGTTTCAAGGATGGCCAAGACTGGGAACACAACATCCAGGGGTATTCGATATTCAGGAAAGATAGGCAAAAGGGAAAGGGAGGAGAGGTAGCATTACTGGTTAAAGAAGGGATTAACACAATTGTAATGAAGGATATTAGCTCTGATGATGTGGAATCTGTATGGGTAGAATTGAGAAATACTAAGTGGAAAAAAACATTAGTGGGAGTGATATATAGACCTCCAAACAGTAAGGCGGAGGTTGGAGATGGCATTAAAAGGGAAATTAAAGAAGCGTGCAATAAGGGCACAGCAATCATCATGGATGACTTTAATCTACATATAGATTGGGCTAACCAAATTAGTAACAATATTGTGGAGGAGGAATTCCTGGAGTGTTTACGGGATGGTTTCCTGGACCAATATGTTGAGGAACCAACCAGAGATCAGGCCATCTTAGACTGGGTATTATGTAACGAGAATGGATTAATTAGCAATCTTGTTGTACGAGGCCCCTTGGGTCAGAGCGATCATAATATGATCAAATTCTTCATTAAGATGGAGAATGAAGTAGTTGACTCAGAAACAAGTGTCCTCAATTTAAATAAAGGAAACTACGATGGTCTGAGGAGCGAGTTGGGTAGGATTGATTGGGGAATGGCATTCAAAGGGTTGACAGTGGATAGGCAATGACAAACATTCAAAGACCGAATGGATGAACTACAGAAGTTGTTCATCCCAGTTTGGCATAAAAATAAAACAAAAAGGTGACTCAACCGTGGCTAACAAGGGAAATTAGGGATAACATAAGGTCTAAGGAGAGGACATACAAATTGGCCAGAAAAAGCAATAATCCTGAGGATTGGGAGCAGTTTAGGATTCAACAAAGGAGGACAAAGTGATAAATTAAGAAAGGGAAAATAGAATATGAGAGTAAGCTTGCAGGGAAAATAAAATCTGACTGTAAAAGCTTTTATAGATATGTGAAGAGAAAAAGATTGGTGAAGTCAAGCGGAGGTCCCTTGCTGTCAGAATCGGGGGAACAAAGAAATGGCAGACCAACTAAATACATATTTTCGTTCTGTCTTCACAACGGAGGATACAAATAACCTCCTAGAAATACCGGGGAACATAGGGTCTGATGAAAGGGTGGAACTGAAAGAAATCAGTATTTGCAGGGAAATGGTGTTAGGAAAATTGATGGGACTGAAGGCCGATAACTCCCCAGGGCCTGATAATCTACATCCCAGGCTACTTAAGGAAGTGGCCCTAGAAATAGTTGATGCATTGCTGGTCATTTTCCAGAACTCTATAGACTCTGGAACAGTACCCATGGATTGGAGGGGAGCTAAGTTAACCCCACTATTCAAAAAAGGTGGCAGAGAAAAAGTGGGGAATTATAGACCGGTAAGCCTGACATCGGTACTGGGGAAAATGCTAGAGTCCATTATAAAAGATATAATAGCAGAGCACTTGGAAAGTACTGACAGGATCCGACAAAGTCAACATGGATTTACAAAAGGTAAATCATGCTTGACTAATCTGCTGGAGTTTTTTGAGGATGTAACTGTTAAAATAGGTAAGGGAGAACCAGTGGATGTGGTGTATTTGGACTTTCAGAAGGCCTTCGATAATGTCCCGCATAAGAGATTAGCATGCAAAATTAAGGCACATGGGATTGGGGGCAAGGTATTGACTTGGATAGAGAACTGGTTGGCGGACAGAAAGCAAAGATTTGGAATAAACGTGTCGTTTTCTGAGTGGCAGGCAGTGACTAGTGGGGTACCGCAAGGATCGGTCCTAGGACCCCAGCTGTTCACAATATATATTAATGATCTGGACGAGGGAATTGGATGTAATATCTCCAAATTTGCAGATGACACAAAGCTGGGTGGGAGGGTATGCTGTGAGGAGGATGTCATGAAACACCGGTACGATTTGGACAGGTTAGGTGATTGGGCAGAAACATGGCAAATGCACTATAATGTGGATAAATGTGAGTTTATCCACTTTGGTGGCAAAAACAGGAAGGCAGATTATTACTTGAATGGCAACAGATTGGGAGAAGGGAAATGCAACGAGACCTGGGTGTCCTTGTGCACCAGTCGCTGAAGGTAAGCATGCAGGTGCAGCAGGCGGTTAAGAAGGCAAATGGTATGTTGGCCTTCATAGGAAGAGGGTATGAGTACAGGAACAAGGATGTCTTGCTACAGTTGTACAGGGCCTTGGTGAGACCGCACCTTGAGTATTGTGTGCAGTTTTGGTCGCCTTATCTGAGGAAGGACGTACTTGCCATGGAAGGAGTGCAGCGAAGATTCACCAGGCTGATACCTAGGATCCAGGAATGACGTATAAGGAGAGATTGTGTCGATTGGGCATGTACACACTGGAGTTTAGAAGATTGAGAGGGGATCTCATCGAAACCTATAAAATTCTGTCAGGCCTGGACAGACTAGATGCTGGAAGGATGTTCCCGATGGTCGGGGAGTCCAGAACCAGGGGTCATAGTCTAAGGATAAGGGGTAGGACATTTAGCACTGAAATGAGGAGGAATTTCTTCACCCAGAGAGTGGTGAACCTGTGGAATTCTCTCCCATAAAAGGCAGTGGAGGCCAGTTCATTAAATATATTTAAGAAAGAGTTGGATATACTTCTTAAGGCTAAAGGGATCAAGGGATATGGAGAGAATGCAGGGACAGGGTACTGAATTTGGATGATCAACCATGATCTCATTGAAAGGCGGAGCAGGCTCAAAGGGCCGAATGGCCTACTACTGCTCCTATCTTCTATGTTTCTATATTTCTATGTGAGGAGGCTGGTGTGTATGGGTGAAAGAGGTGTTGGCGTGATGGGGTTGGAGAGTAGGGGTGAAAGAAGAGTTTGTGTGAGGAAGGTTGGAGAGTACAGGTGAAAGAGGAGTTGGGGTGAGAGGTGTTGGAGAATAGGTGCGGAAGAGGAGTTGGGGTGAGTGTTTTGGAGTGTAGGGGTGAATGAGGAGCTGCGGTGAGGGGGGATGGAGAGTAGGGGTGAAAGAGGAGTTGGGTTGAATGAGGTTGGAGAGATGGGGTGAAGGAAGAGTTGGTTGGGGGGGAATGGAGAGTATTGGTGAAAGAGATGTTGGGGTGAGGGGGTTGGCGAGTAGGGGTGAAAGAGAAGTATGCCTGAGGGGGGTTTGGAGAGTAGGTGTGAAAGTGGTGTTGGTGTGAGATGGGTGGAGAGTAGGGATGAAAGTGGAGTTGGGGTGAGAGGATTGGGGACTTGGGGTATCGGGTTGGGGAGTTGATGAGAAGGAGGAGTTGGGGTGAGAGTGGTAGTAGTGTTGGGGTGAAACAGGATTTGGGTTAATGGTGTATTGAGAGTAGGGGTGAAAGAGGAGTTGGATTGAGGGGGATTGGAGAGTAGGGGTGAAAGAGGAGTTGGCGTGAGGGGGGTTGGCAAGAAGGGGTGAAAGTGGAGTTGAGGTGAGGGGTTGGAGAGTAGGGGTAAAATAGGAGTTGTGGCGAGGGGGGTTGGAGAGCAGGGGTGAGGGGGGTTTAGAGTAGGGGTGAGGGGGTTGGAGAGAAGGGGTGAAAGAGGAGTTGGGGTGAGAGGTTGGAGCGTAAAGGTGAAAGTGGTGTTGGGGTGAGGGTGTTGGAGAGTAGGGGTGAAAGAGGAATTGGAGTGAGCTGGGTTGGAGAGCAGGGTTGAGAGATGAGTTGGCATGAGGTGTTGGAGATTAGGGGTGAAAACCGAGTTGGGGTGACGTTGCTGGCAGCAGGGGTGGAAGAGGACTTGAGGTGAGGGGGTTTGGAGAGTAGGGATGAAAGAGGAGTTTGGGTGAAGGGCGTTGGAGTGTAAGGGTGAAAGAGGAGTTGGGGTGAGTGTGTTGGAGAGTAGGGATGAAAGAGGAGTTTGTTTGAGGGGAATTGGAGATTAGGTGTGAAAGGGGAGTTGGGGCGAGGGGTGTTGGTGAGTTGGGGTGAAAGAGGACTTGGGGTGATGGGTTTGAGTGTAGGGGTGAAAGATGAGTTTCGGTGAGGGTTGTTGGAGAGTAGGGGTGAAAGAGGAGTTGGGGTGAGGTGGGTTGGAGAGTAGGGGTGAGAGAGGAGTTGGCATGAGGGGTTGGAGATTAGGGGTGACAGAGGAGTTGGGGTGAAGGTGTGGGCAGCAGGGGTGAAAGAAGAGTTGGGGTGAGGGGTGTTGGAGAGTAGGGGTGAAAGTGGAGTTTGGTTGAGGGGTTGGAGGGTAGGGGTAAAAAAAGTAGTTGTGGTGACGGGATTCGACTAGTAACGGTGAAAGAGGAGTTCGGGTGAGGGGTGGGAGAGTAGTGGTGAAAGAGCAGTTGGGGTGAGGGGGGTTGGAGAGTAGGGGTGAAAGAGGAGTTGGGGTGGAGGGGTTGTGGAGTAAGTGTGAAAGTGGTGTTGGGGTGAGTGGGATTGAGAGTAGGGATGAATCAGGAATTGGGGTGAGGGGGATGGAGAGTAGGGGTGCAAGAGGGATTGTGAGGGGGCTGGAGTGTACGGGTGAAAGTGGTGTTGCCTTGAGGGGGTTGGAGAGTAGGGGTGAAAGAAGAGTTTGTGTGAGGAGGGTTGGAGAGTACAGGTGAAGGAGGAGTTGGGGTGAGAGGTGTTGGTGAATAGGTGTGGAAGAGGAGTTGGGGTGAGGATTTTGGAGTGTAGGGGTGAATGAGGAGCTGCGGTGAGGGGGGATGGAGAGTAGGGGTGAAGGAGGAGTTGGGTTGAAGGAGGTTGGTGAGGAGGGGTGAAAGAGGAGTTGGTTGAGGGGGATTGGCGAGTATTGGTGAAAGAGATGTTGGAGTGAGGGGGGTTGGCAAGTAGGGGTGAAAGAGAAGTACGCTTGAGGGGGGGTTGGAGAGTAGGTGTGAAAGTGTTGTTGCTATGAGATGGGTGGAGATTAGGGGTGAAAGTGGAGTTGGGTTGAGGGGATCGGGGATTTGGGGTATGGGGTTGGGGAGTTGATGAGAAGGAGGAGTTGGGGTGAGAGTGGTAGTAGTGTTGGGGTGAAACAGGAGTTGGGGTAATGGTGTTTAGAGAGTAGGGGTGAAAGAGGAGTTGGGTTGAGGGGGATTGGATAGTAGGGGTGAATGAGATGCTGGGGTGAGTGGTGTTGGTGAGTAGGGGTGAAAGTGGAGTTGAGGTGAGGGCTTGGAGAGTAGGGTTAAAAAAAGGAGTTGGGGTGAGGGGGGATGGAGAGCAGGGGTGAGGGGGATTGTAGAGTAGGGGTGAGGGGGATGGAGAGCAGGGGCGAAAGAGGAGTTGGGGTGAGGTGGGTTGGAGAGCAGGTGTGAGAGTGGAGTTGGGGTGAGGGGTTGGAGAGTAGGGGTGCAAGAGGAGTTGGGGTGAGGGGTTGGAGAGTACAGGTGAAAGAGGAGTTGGAGTGAGTGAGGTTAAAGAGTAGGTGTGAAAGAAGAGTTTCATTGAAGGAGGTTCGAGAGCAGGCATGAAAGGAGAGTTGGGGTGGGGGGATAGGAGAGTGGGGATGAAAGAGGTGTTGGGGTGAGGGGTTGGAGAGTCGAGGCGAAAGTGGTATTGGGTGAGGGTGTTGGAGAGTAGGGTTGAAAGAGGAGTTGTGATGAGGGGGTTGTGGTGTTGCTGTGAGGGGGTTGGAGACTTGGGGTGAAAGGAGTAGGGGTGAGAGGGGTTAGAGAGTTGGGGAGAAAGAGGAGTTGGGGTGAGGGGTTGGAGAGTATGGGTGAAGGAGGAGTTGGGGTGAGTGAGGTTGGAGAGTAGGTGTGAAAGAGGAGTTGGGGTGAAGGTGTTGGCAGCAGGGGTGGAAGAGGCGTTGGGGTGAGGGGGTTTGGAGAGTAGGGATGAAAGAAGAGTTGGGGTGAAGGGGGTTGGAGAGTAAGGGTGAAAGCGGACTGGCGGTGATGGTGTTGCAGAGTAGGGGTGAAAGAGGATTTTGGTTCAGGGGGATTGGAGAGTAGGTGTGAAGGAGGAGTTGTGGTGAGCGTGTTGAGGAGTTGGGGTGTGGAGGTTGGGGACTTGGTGTGATAGATGAGTTGGGGTGAGCGGGGTTGGAGAGATGGGGTGAAAGAGGAGTGGAGGTGAGGGTGTTAGGTGAGTAGTGGTGAAACAGGAGTTGGTTTGTGGGAGGTTGGAGAGTGGGGTGAATGAGGAGTTGGGTTGAGGGGTTTGGCGAGTAGGGGTGAGAGAGGAGTTGGGGTGTGGCCTGGAAAGTTGGGGTGAAAGAAGATTTGAGGTGAGGGTTTGGGTAGTAGTGTTGAAAGAGTTGTTGGGGTGAGTGGGTTGGAGAGCAGGGATGAAAGAGGAGTTGGGGTGAGAGGGGTTGGAGAGTAGGGGTGAAAGAGCAGTTGGGGTGAGGTGGGTTGGAGAGTAGGTGTGAAAGAGGTGTTGGGTTGAAGGAGGTTGGAAAGTAGGGGTGAAAGATGAGTTGGGGTGAGGGGAGTTTGAGAGTAGGGGTGAAAGAGGATTGGTATGACGGGGTTGGAGAGTAGGGCTGAAAGAAGAGTTAGGGCGAGCGGGTTGGAGGGTAGGGGTGATAGAGTAGTTGGTGTGATGGGGGTTTGAGAGTAGGGGTGAAGGAGGAGTTGGGGTGAAGGGGGTTGGAGAGTAAGGGTGAAAGAGGAGTTGGGGTGAGGGTGTTGGAGAGTAGGGGTGAAAGAGGAGTTGAGTTGATGGGGATTGGAAAGTAGGTGTGAAAGCGGAGTTGGGGCGAGGGGGGTTGGTGAATTGGGGTGAAAGAGGACTTGGGGTGAAGGATTTGAGTGTAGAGGTGAAAGATGAGTTGCGGTGAGGGTTGTTGGAGAGTAGGGGTGAAAGAAGAGTTGGGGTGAGGCGGGTTGGAGAGTAGGGGTGAGAAAGGATTGGCATGAGGGTTTGGAGATTAGCGGTGGAAGAGTAGTTGAGGTGAAGGGGCTGGCAGCAGGGTTGAAAGAGGAGTTGGGGTGAGGGGGGTTGGAGAGTAGGGGTGAAAGGAGTTAGGGTGAGGGGTTGGAGTGCAGGGGTAAAAAAGGAGTTGTGGTGAGGGGTTTCAACGAGTAAGGGTGAAAGAGGAGTTCGGGTGAGGTGAGGGAGAGTAGGGGTGAAAGAGCAGTTGGGGTGAGGGGGGTTGGAGAGTAGGGGTGAAAGAGAAGTTGGGGTGGGGGTTTGCGTAGTATTTGTGAAAGTGGTGTTGGGTGAGGGGGTTCGAGAGTAGGGGTGACTCAGGAATTGGGGTGAGCAGGGATGGAGAGTAGGGGTGCAAGAGTGGCGATAAGCGAGGCCCGACCACAGAGCCTGGACCTGGGTGAGAGCAGCATCGAGTGGGGCAGAGCTTAAAACCGGCAGCAAGGAGCGAGGCACGACCACAGAGCCTGGACCTGGGTGAGAGCAGATCAAGCGCGGTAGAGCTTTAAACTGGCAGCGAGGAGAGAGGCCCGACAACAGAGCCTGGACCTGTGTGAGAGCAGCATCGAGCGCGGCAGAGCTTAAAACCGGCAGCGAGGAGCGAGGCCCGACCACAGAGCCTGGACCTGTGTGAGAGCAGCATCGAGCGCGGCAGAGCTTAAAACCGGCAGCGAGGAGCGAGGCCCGACCACAGAGCCTGGACCTGTGTGAGAGCAGCATCGAGTGCGGCAAAGCTTAAAACGAGCAGCGAGGAGCAAGCGTTACCAATTCAGCAGCGGAGGAGAGAGATAAAAAGTCATCAAAGTATGACGTCAGCAGGAAGCAGGTAAGTGATTGGTTGGTGAGTATTTCTCTCTTTTTTGAACTTTAACTCTGGTTTATAGTTTCTAAGGTCTCTCTGGTGTAGCGGGGACTGTTGGTAAACTATTTAACTGTAGTGTAGTTTGTGGGATTGATTGATTTAATTTAAACTCAATTAAGTAAAGGGTAAGTCATGACAGGACAGCCCCGCCCTGTGATCTGC
Source organism: Somniosus microcephalus (assembly GCF_052327205.1). NCBI lineage: Eukaryota > Metazoa > Chordata > Chondrichthyes > Squaliformes > Somniosidae > Somniosus > Somniosus microcephalus. Next base: position 149,768,845 of record NC_140990.1, on the reverse strand, counting down.
TCCTCCTGCGATATGTGGGAACTCAGGGACACTTCCTGTGTCCCTGACAACTACATGTGCAGGAAGTGCACCCAGCTGCAGCTACTGACAGACCGCATTGCGGCACTGGAGCTGCAATTGGATGCATACTGGAGCGTTCACGATGCTCGGGACATCGTGAATAGCACATTTAGGGAGTTGGACACACCACAGGTAGAGGTTGGACAGGAAGAAAGAGAACGGGTGACCAACAGGCAGAGTACTAGGCGCAGGCAGGTAGTGCAGGGGTCCCCTGTGGCCATCCCCCTCTCCAACAGATACACCACTTTGAGTACTGTTGGGGGGGATGGCTTATCAGAGGAAGGCAGCAGCAGCCAACTTCCTGGCACCAGGGGTGGCTCTGCTGCACAGAATGGGAGGAAAAAGAGTGGTAGAGCTATAGTAATAGGGGATTCAATTGTAAGGGGAATAGATAGGTGTTTCTGCGGCCGCAAACGAGACTCCAGGATGGTGTGTTACCTCCCTGGTGCAAGGGTCAAGGATGTCTCCGAGCGGCTGCAGAACATCTTGGAAGGGGAGGGTGAACAGCCAGTTGTTGTGGTGCATATAGGCACCAACAATATAGGTAAAAAGCGGGATGAGGTCCTAAAAGCAGAATATAGGGAGTTAGGAGGTAAATTGAAAAACAGGACCTCAAAGGTAATAATCTCAGCATTGCTACCAGTGCCACGTGCTAGTCAGAGTAGAAATTGAAGGATATTTCAGATGAATACGTGGCTAGAGGAATGGTGCCAGGGGGATGGATTCAAGTTCCTGGGACATTGGAACCGGTTCTGGGGGAGGTGGGACCAGTTCAAACTGGGCGGTCTGCACCTTGGCAGGGCTGGAACCGATGTCCTAGGGGGAGTGTTTGCTAGTGCTGTGGGGGGGGGGGGGTTAAACTGAAATGGAAGGGGGTTGGGAACCTGAGCAGGGAGACAGAGGAAAGTGAAACAAAGATAAAAGCAAAAGATAGGAAGGAGAAAAACAAAAGTGGCAGTCAGAAAAATCAACGGTTTAAGTCAAACGTGGCTACAGTAAATAATAATTCTAATAGGTCTAAGAGCATTAAAAAAACAAGCCTGAAGGCTTTGGCCTAGAAATTCAGTATAGCCACGTTCAGGGCGCTAAATTCGGGCGGCCGCTAAAGTTTGCGCCCGGCGCAAGTTCGCGCCACCTTCGCCGATATTCAGTCGCATCGCCCCAAGAGGTTGCTGCTGCACTAAAACAGGCGATGCATGACTATCATTAGGCGCTAAGCTGGCGGTCCGGGGCGATACCCCCGAGGGCGGGCGCAGCGCAGGTGTGGCGAGTTGCTGATTGACGGCAGACACTCTGGCGCCGGTCAGCTCTTAAAGGGGGAGGGTGGACTTGTCTGGCTGCCATGCCCTGTGCACTGCAGCCCTGAAGCAAGGCCTGACCAATGCTGGTTCATCAGTTCTACGCCCTGGACCATGGTGAAGCCCGCTATTCTTCCAAATCCCATTGTCCGCTCTTGCTGCTTGTCCAGGGTCATGGGGAAGGAGATGTACTGACGTCTCCTTCTGAAAAGGGCATTGTTCACCTGTCGGATGCAGCAATGCACCGCGAACTGGGAGATGTTGGCAATGTCCCCAGTAGCGGATTGGAAGGAGCCAATGGCATAGAAGTTGAGAGCCACCATCACCTTCACTGCCACCGACAGAGACGTCCTGCTCCTCAGCTGTGGCTGCAGATCTCTGCGAAGCAGGTGGCAGATCTCAGTGACCACCTCCCTTCTGAATCGCAGCCTCCGAACACACTGCTCCACAGACATGTCCAGATATGAAAACTGCTGGCGGTATACCCTGGGTGGGTAAGGCCTCCTGTACCGACACCTGTTGGCCCTTCTCCGTCTGGCCATGACTGGCACTCTCTCCCGGCGTCTCTGATCCCTTTGAATGCAATGCAGAAAGCCAACGTTTCCACCCATTGTAGCCCCCATTACAGTATATGTGGCGACTCAAGGCTATGGCACTGAAAGTGAAATCCAAGTGCAAAGCTCTGGCCTGAAGCCAGAAGTACCTGTGCGAGCGCTGAGTCAATGCAGAAAGCTCTCTGCCTTTGTCTCTCACACAGAAGGATTGGCACAAAATGTCTGTCACATATAATGCAGGAGGAGTCCCCTTTAAATAGCGCCCCCCGCACCCCGCAGCGACTGGGAACCGTTCCCCTCTACCAGTCGCTGGGGGCGTCAGGCGCAAAGAAGGGCGGCACCACTGAAGTTCCGGTTTGGGGTGCACAAAGGGCGTTGCACGATGAAATGACGTCAGGATCTGCGCGCGCAGCTGAGCGCGCACAAAGACTTTGCGCCGCCGCTAAATCTCTAGTGAAGTTGGGGAGAGGCGCAGATCGCGCTGCGCCCGGCCGCTAGCCGCCTAGCGCCCAACATTTCCTCCTCCTAAGGCGCTACCAGCTGGCGCAAGCAACTGAATTTCTAGGCCTGTGTCTCTGTTTATATTGCACTGGACCCTGTATCTGTTTATAATACACTAGACACTGTCTCTTTTTATATTACACTAGACCCGGTCTCTGTTTATATAACACTAGACACTGTCCCTCTTTATAAAACACGAGACACTGTCTCTGCTTATATTACACTCGTCAATGTCTCTGTTTATATTACACTAGACCATGTCTCTGTTTATAGTATAATAGTCCTTGCCTCTGTTTATATTACACTAGACCCTGCCTCTGTTTATATTTCACTAGCCAATGTCTCTGTTTACATTACACTAGACCCTGTGTCTGTTTATATTGTAATAGGTCTTGCCTCTGTTTATATTACACTAGACACTGTCTCTGTTTATATTATAACAGGCCTTGTCTCTGCTAATAATGCACTAGACCTGTCTCTGTTTATATTACACTGGATCCTGTCTCTGTTAATATTACATTAACCCTCTCTCGGCTTATATTACACTAGACCCTCTCTCTGTTTTTATTACACTAGACCCTGTCTCTTTTTACATTACACTAGACCCTGCATCTGAATATATTACACAGGACTCTGTCTCTATTTATATTACACTAGACCCTATCTCTGTATATATTATAAGCTGAAGTGCCCGGCGGTGCCGAGGGTCTTTTGAGGGCATGTTGTTGTTGGAAGACAGAGAGAGGGCGACTGGGGGGAAGAGAGAGAGTGACTGGGGGGATGAGAGAGAGCGACTGGGGGGAAGAGAGAGAGCGACTGGGGGGAAGAGAGAGAGCGACTGGGGGGAAGAGAGAGAGCGACTGGGGGGAAGAGAGAGAGCGACTGGGGGGAAGAGAGAGAGCGACTTGGGGGAAGAGAGAGACCAACTGGGGGGAAGAGAGAGAGAGAGCGACTGGGGGGAAGAGAGAGAGAGAGCGACTGGGGAGAAGAGAGAGAGAGAGCGACTGGGGGGAAGAGAGAGAGAGAGCGACTGGGGGGAAGAGAGAGAGAGAGCGACTGGGGGGAAGAGAGAGAGAGAGCGACTGGGGGGAAGAGAGAGAGAGAGCGACTGGGGGAAGAGAGAGAGCGACTGGGGGGAAGAGAGAGAGCGACTGGGCGGAAGAGAGAGATCGAATGGTGGGAAGAGAGAGCGACTGGGGGAAAGAGAGAGCGACGGGGGGAAGAGAGAGAGCGACTGGGGGGGAAGAGAGAGAGCGACTGGGGGGAAGAGAGAGAGCGACTGGGGGGAAGAGATTGAGTGATTGGGGGGAAGAGAGAGAGCGACTGGGGGGAAGAGAGAGAGCGATTGGGGGGGAAGAGAGGGAGCGACTGGGGGTAAGGGGGGGAAGGAGGAGGCGGGGGATAAAAGGAGGAGGTGGGGAGGAAAGGGGGAGGGAAGAAGGGGCAGGGGGAGTGGGAAAGAAGGGAAGGGGAGGGGGAAGAAGGGGGAGGGGGAAGAAGGGGGAGGGGAAAGAAGGGGGGGAAGAAGGGGGAGGGGGTGGGGGAAGAAGGAACAAGGGGGAGGGGGAGGGGTGAAGAAGGGGAGGGGGAAGAAGTGGGAGGGGGAAGAAGGGGGGGAAGAAGGGGGAGGCGGGAAGAAGGGGGAGGCGGGAAGAAGGAGGAGGGGGGAAGAAGGGGGAGGGGGAAGAAGGAGGAGGGGGTAGGGGTTGAAGGGGCGGGGGGAAGAAGGGGGAGGGGGGAACGGGGAAGAAGGGGGAGCGGGGAAGGAGGAAGAAGGGGGAGAGGGAATGGGGAGGGGGAAGGGGGAAGAAGAGTGAGGGGGAGGCGGGAAGAAGGGGAAGGGGGAGGAGGGAAGAAGGGGGAGGGGGAGGGCGGAAGAATGGGGAGGGGGGAGGGGGGAAGAAGGGGAGGGGGAGGGGGGAGGGGCGAAGAACGCGGAGGGGGGGAGGGGGTGAAGAAGGGGGCGTTGTGAGGGGGGAAGAAGGAGGGGGCAAGAAGGGGAAGAGGGGAAGAAGGGGGAGGGGGAAAGAAGGGGGAGGGGGGAAGAAGGGGGAGGGGGGCAGAAGGGGTAGGAGGGAGGGGGAAGAAGGGGGAGGGGAGGGGGAAGAAGGGGGAGGGGGAGGGGGGGAAGAAGGGGGAGGGTGGAAGAAGGGGGAGGGGGTAAGAAGGGGAGGGGGAAGAAGGGGGAGAGGGGGAGGGGAAGAAGGGGGAGGGTGAGGGGGAAGAAGGGGGAGGCGGGAAGAAGGGGGAGGCGGGGAAGAAGGGGGAGGGGGGAAGAAGGGGGAGGGGGGAAGAAGGGGGAGGGGGGAAGAAGGGGGAGGGGGAGGGGGAAGAAGGGGGGAGGGGGGAGGGGAAGAAGGGGGAGGGGGAAGGGGTGAAGAGGGGAGGGGGAGGGGAAGAGGGGAGGGGGAGGGGGAAGAGGGGAGGGGGAGGGCGGAAGAAGGGGAGGGGGGAGGGCGGAAGAAGGGGGAGGGGGGAGGGGGGAAGAAGGGGGAGGGGGAGGGGGAGAAGGGGGAGGGGAGGGGAGATGGGGGAGGGGGGAGGGAGAAGATGGGGGAGGGGGGAGGGGGAAGAATTGGGAGAGGGGGGAGGAAGGGGAGCTGGGAGGGTGGAAGAAGGGGGAGGGGGGAAGTACATGGAGG